>NC_137185.1:24277500-25702500 GCF_951804945.1 Podarcis cretensis | reverse complement strand
TGCTCCCCAGTTCCTCAGCTTTCAGCTCTTTCTTTTTGAGACCCTCCATCCTAAGGAACCCCAGCTGGCTTGAGAGCCGACTCTCAGAGGTAAAAATATTTTCTCTTGCTAAACTTCCCCCAGCTCCCATGCAGTCCTTGAACCAGGTAGAGGGACACCTGTCCCCTTTGCAGTTCGTGCCCTTCATCAGTTAATTTATTTAACTGCATACTTACTATGAGCTTAAAATACAAATCAAGAGACATTAGCATTAAAACTGGTGACGTGAAAATCCTTGACAAAGGGAACATAAAGACTCGCCAAGAATGAAGGCGAAGAAAATCGATATCTGCCCCTTAACGTACCCCGCCACGAAAACCTGTTGTTTCTTCCAGTGACGCTAAGAATACCTTTGAAACTGGAATGAGTCATCTGTGAAGATTATTCACACAGGAAAGCCCACAGAAAACAGCCAGATTTAGATCCAAAAGTAGACTTCATTTGAATGATAAACTCTGGAAACAGAAACCTCAGGCTTAAGGATTGCTTGCAGGGGGGAGGCGGAAAGACAAAAGGGAGTTCTTCTGCGTAGGTCATAATCAAAGCTGTGTAAGAGTATCCATTTTCCATGGGACGCACACAGGAAAAGTTCCTGATGGATTTGTGCAATACAGAGTCAAAAAAGGGAGCAAAGTTCTGTAGCCTGGGAGGCTGCTGCGGAGAATGCACTCACACTGTGAATATGGTAGTCAACAAGGGCAAGATGTCTGTGAAGGACTAGGAATTGTAATGGGGAATGTTAGAAGAAGCTTCCTAAGGGGTAAGAAGTGATAAAAAATGGAACAAACAGCTTCGGGAGGTGGTGGGCATCCTCCACTTAAGCAGAAGCTGGATGTCTACCTGTCAAGAGATCCTGTAGCTACAGCTTGATCCTGCACTGAGCACCGGGTTGAACCAGATGACCTCCAAGGTCCTTCCCAACTCTGTGTGACTTTGAGGTTTAGGCCCTGTTGGATTAGCCACCCTGTATTTTATGGCTGACAGTTAGCATTGTTATTGCCTTACTGCAGTTGTTAATCATTCCACGCATGGAATTTCTTTCATTATATTTTTTTCATTAGGACGCAACTGTACCATGCAATATGCATTTTCACATTACTATTACACCCTAAAATTGCTAGATGCTGTACAAAAATTAAAAACCAGCAACACAGGCTCTTACAACCTAAAGGACAAGACACAATGGGGAAGTAGGTGAGGGAGAATAAAAGCCAAGAAGGGTAAATTGTGGTAAGTCGAACAGATCTGTTTTCGAAGAACCTGGATCTGAAAACAGGAAGAGAATTGGCTGCCAGGTGGCGGGGGGGGGGGGACTTTCCAGTGGTAGCGAGTTGCAAGGGGAAAGGAGACGCCATGGGGAACAGTTCTGGTAGCTACACTGGTGGATTTCTTCTGCCTTTGTATGGTAGAGTTTCCATGCCAGCACAGCTCATTTCTAGCATTATGGCTTTGAGAATCCATCACATCAAAGCCATAGTTTTCTCTGTATTAAGAACACAAGAACCTGGTTGGATAGGACCATCTAAACCCGGCAACCTGTTTCTCACAGCAGCCAATCAGATGCCTCTGCAAGGCCCACAAGCAGCAGGGCCTGAAGGCAATAAGCATCCCTCACTGATGCTACCTAAGCAACTGGCATTCAGTGATACACTGAAGAGGTTCTATATAGCCCCCATGACTAGTATTTTTATTATATTTATATCCCACCTTTGCTCCGAAAAGCTCAAAGCTGCCTCCCTCTGGTCCTCAAAACAACCCTGCGCAGTAGGTTAGGCTGAGATGCAGTGATCGGTCCAGTGAGGATTTAAACACTGGTTGACATGAACTTTCCTCCCCCACAGTCTTGTCTAATCCCTTTGTAAAGCAAGCAAATATACTGGCCATCATCCCATCCCATGGCAGTGAATTTCATAAGTTAATTATGCAATGTGTGGGGAAGTCCTTTCTTTTGTCTGTCCTGAGTCTACTGCCAGTCAATGTTACAAGGGGGAACAAACCCTCATATTTATGTATGTATTTATCGTGTTTTTAATATTCTATTGGGAGCCACCCAGAGTGGCTGGGGAAACCCAAGCAGATGGGCAGGGTATAAATAAATTAGCAGTAGTAGTAGTATCATCATCATCATCATCATCATTATCAACATGCACGATCTCTATCTCACCTCCCCACTCCCAGTCAGCTGTGGAGATGGGCAGCAGCCCCACCTACCCCCCTGAAATTAGACTTTGAACAAAAAAACCTCATTGACATCAATGGGAACTTTCTTTTCCTACGCACAATTGCCATGTGAGGAAGGCTTATAGAAAAGATTTCACTCAACAGCCAACTCTCTTCCTGTTTCTATGTGGTGGGTGTGTTTGAGACAGAAAGAGGGAAGAAAGGGGGTGTGGCTCACTGCCAGTACTGGTTCCAAGAGATTTCCTCTGGAGGACTGCAGTCCTCAACATGAAGAAATGTTGCCTGGCCTTAACCCACATGCTACCACAAAAGTAGCATACAGAACAGTCTTGCACTTTGGGGATGTGGAATAGCAAATGATCTACCACGCTGATCATAAGGCTACAGGCAAGGCCTCGTGTCTAATTATCTGCTTCAAATACAGCACCTAACAATTAGTAAACATCAAATATTGTAACTGCCCTAACTAGACACTTTTGTTAGCAGATGCGACTGGATAAGGACAAGTTCTCTGTAAACCTCGATGTGAAGCATTTCTCACCTGAGGAGCTAAAAGTCAAGGTTTTGGGAGACGTGATTGAAGTTCACGGAAAACATGAGGAGCGCCAGGTTGGTCTGGTCTTGGCATGAGCGCAGCTGGCAGGGCGATGGGAGGCAGGGTGGAAGGAAGGAGAAACTGACCCATTCTAAACAAGGTTGCCCACCAAGGAAGGAGACGTTGACAGTGCCATGTTACTGCCTTGGGCAGAGCAAATAGAAATGGTCCCTCATTCATTTATTCATTTGGTTTTAAATCTGAGAAAGCCAAAGCTGGACCACGGCAAAGGACCATTGGCCCAGCTCATTTAGTACTGGCCACTCTGATTGGCAGCAGCTTTCCCAGGTCTCTGGCAGTGGTCTTTCCAGGCCCTGATGCCCCTAAACTGGGGTACCCCAGGGGACTGAACTTTCTGAATGGGAAGAGTGCGTCTTAACAATGAACTATGAGCTCCCCTTATAGTAAACCATTTGCAACCAGACATATATGGTTATGTTCTTCTTCCCCTTGCCCCTTTCTCTTTTGAAAAGGATGAACACGGCTTCATTGCCAGGGAGTTCAACAGGAAGTACAGGATCCCAGCTGATGTGGATCCCCTCTCCATCACCTCCTCCCTCTCTTCGGATGGTGTCCTGACAGTGAATGGACCAAGAAAAGCCATGGAAGTCCCAGAGCGCACCATCCCCATTGCCAGGGAGGAGAAATCTGCCGTACCAGCAGCGCAAAGGAAGTAGACATGCCCTTTGAGACCTACTCTTTTATACCCAAGAAAGCCTTTCCATTGGATGCAAACAGCAGACAGTGTCACTGGCTGGCTGTTCTTATTTATTTGTGCTAAGCAAATGATCTTGTTTACTAACAAATAAACCGATGAGTAAGCATCTGGCGGCTTCTTTCCTCAATCTTCGGGGCAGGGTCAATTTAAGACAGAGCTCAGCCCTACAGCATGCAAACTTTTGGTAAAAAAAAGAGAGGGAGAATAGCTCTGAGCACATGCAGAGTTCCCTTCTGCTCTGGCTGAGCAACCACAAACAGTGTTGGGGGGAAATAATTTTACTGGCTCTTCTAGCCTTGGCTACACAGAAAAACAAATGTAACAGCCAACAAACAAAAATTCGGCGGTGCTTCACAAAACGTCAGAGGGAAAGTACAGTAAACACACACACACACACACCCCAAGCCACGAGAAGTAAGAAGAATCTCCTTCTCACTGACGCAGACTCTTTTATTCACAGACATGGTTTGTGAGTTGCTGCATGGCAGCCTAGCTTTTAAGTGGGTGGGGAAGAGAGGGGGCAACTGGGTCACACAGGCAGGGCCTTTCAAGCAACCCAAACTGTCCTGAAGCGGAAGAGAGCCCTACTCTAGTCCTACTGCTTCAGCAGAATCCCTTGCTCTTCTTTGGGCTTCGTGTCAACCAAGCAGCAGGCTCCCTTCTTCTGTGGAGGCTCATAATCTATCATGTAGCATGACCGGGCAGTTGGCTTGATTGGAGGAGGCTCCAGCTCTGGCTGGTGTCCAGGGAACCAGTGAACATCTCGCATAACTCCTAAGAGCAGAGAGAGGACAAGGCTGAGGAGCTCAAAAGAAGGCAGGGCAGTTGCAAGCCAGTAAAGTGGAATGAACACATTGCACTGAACAAACTCGACAGCAGCCAAAGGCAGTCTTAGCTTCTGCCAATCTAAAAGGGAGCTGAATACCTGAGAAGGCACATTAGGAAAGTCATACGGGACATGCTGCTTTATCACAAGTGCAGTACGGAAGATTCTGCACCTGAATCCAACCATTTCTATGGGTGCAGTTTCCAATTTGCATACCAGCAAATTTCAGCATATGCAATCATGCATATATCCTAAATTTACATTCTTGCACTATCAGGGTGGTCTTGGTTGCTTTCTAAATCATGGACTAACTCTACCTTTTTATGTTGCTGTTACTTGCCCTGGGGACATTATGGTGAAAGAATGGGTAAGAAATCATATGAATAATAATGGTGATGATGCCTGCCACTTTCTAAGTAGAAACAGTTCCCACGGATAGCTGACAACTTCAGGGAAGATGGGGGTGGGTGGCACCATTCAATTGTGCATCCAGACTGCTAGTACTTCAGGACGTATTGCAATGGATTTTTTTGGGTTCCTACAGGTCTCTTGCTGTCACCACTGACACTTGACTCGTGATATTTATTTATTTACTTATTGTTGTTCTAAGCTGCACTTTGGCCCCTCAAGGCACTCCAAATTATACATTATCACTTCTGTATTCCTCCTATTTGGACTGCTCTGTTAAGAATATTTGAGAATAGAGGATTCAGAACTGGGGGGAGAACTCGATCTTCCCAAAGTTCTCTTGCAGCTTTTAAATTAAGTGCCTGCATTTCAGTTTTATGTACCTACTTCTTGTACTGTGGGGCTTATCCTTGGAGTAGTCCGATGTGTAGGTGGACTCAAAATAGTGAGCAAACTGAAAAGGAAAACCCAGATTGAGTGCATGTTTACGGTAACTGAGAAACCATAAGAACATTAAGAAGAGTCTGGCTGCTGAATCAGACCAAAAGCCCATCAAGTCCAGAATCCCAATTCCCATAGTGGCTAACCAGATATTTCTGGGAAGTCCACAAACAGGGCATGAAGGTAACAGCACTCTCTTGCTCACATTCTGGTACTCAGGCAGAGGCATATTGCCTCTGATCCTGGAGGTAGAATATATCTAGTATGACTAGCAGCCTTAACCTCCACGAATTTGTCTAATACTCTTTTAAATTCCTCTGAGGGCTTATCCAGTTACCTCTTCTCCACACTTTTCAGGCATGGTCCACGCTTTAAACCTCCGTGTTCAAGCACCTATTATTATTATTTTTTGCTTTGCAACAATCTGCAGGAAATCCAAATTGCCATTTACTGTGCTTCAGCTTTTAAGAGCGGGTTTTCGCAAGTTAAAAAAAATAAAACCTCTTGGGCACGGATCCGTGCCTGGAAAGACCAGGCAAAAGCTAAGTGTAGATAAGGCCTAAGTTGGTGGCAATCCCAACATATTGTGGGAGTGAATTCCATAGTTTAACTGTGAAGAAGAATTTCCTTCTGTCTGCCACGAGTTTTGTAACATTCAGATTAATTGGATGACCACACTGGGTTCCAGTATCATGGGAAATAAATGCCTCTTTACCCTTTAATTCACACCACATGCAACTTCATATACTTGTATTCTGCATAATTTTGTACACCTCTATCATGCCCCCCTTTACTTGCCTTTTTTTTTTTCTAGACAAAAAATCATGTAGAACTTTTAAGAGGACGAACCTTATCACCAAAGCAACACCAGCTTGGCTTGGCTTGGCTTAGCAAGGCAGAAGGGCTGGGTATACCGTAATTAGGTATTGCGTGGTGGTGGAGGGTTTGGTGGGATGAAATGGCTAATACTGCAATCCTATGCAAGTTTACTCATAAAAAGTGTTCAGTGGGACTCTTTCCCAGGGAAGTGCACGTAGGATTGCAGCCAAAGAAAATAAACTGGAACTGAACAGACGGAAAGCAAGGAAGGACAACATCATAAACAGGAATGCTGCCTACTATTACATTTCTGCTTCTTCCTTGGAGCTTGGAGCAACAGACATGAACTCCTAGGTGATGCCTGATTTGGTAACAACTTCTCCTCCGTGAACCCTCCTGGATTACAAACCTTTTATAGCCTTTTATAGCCTTTTATAGCCGTTTTTATAACCGTTTTTATTAGACTTTTAACTATTTTACCTCTGTTAGAAGTTTTAACCATTCTATCTCTACTGTTGGCCAATTAACAAGGATATTCAAACCTTCTGCTGAGAAAGCCTGCTGCTGATTAGAAACGCCGCCTTGAAGACTGGGTATGCTGAGCAGTGGAGGAGGAGTAGCAGAGGAGTTGTGTCCACAAAAGATAAGTTCTCTTTTTATCTCCGTTTACCTCTACTTTTAACCTCCGTAGTCAGTGAGACAGTGACAAATGGGTCATGGCAAGCGACCAAGATCTGCTGAGAAAGGTTGACAGACTCTGGGGTTGTGCTCAGTGAACAATCTCTCCCTTTCATCTCCCCATACACCTCCTAGAACTGGGACTGGGAAGGAAAAACTCAAGGCCTATTTTTATCCAAAAGAGGTTCGACAGCCGCCCTATCTTCACGAAGCTGGTAATTAGCAGACGGGGAGGTCAGCTACTGGAAGGACGCCGAGCTTTTTATCTATAAAAAGGGAGGAATTGAAGTAGGTACAACCCCAAGAAACACAAGGCAAGTTCAACTCGATAATTACTTAACTGGCTACGCCGTGAGGCTGTTGAATGAGAGAGAAAGTCCTAGTTGAACTTTAAAAGAAACAAGTTATAGTATGAAAGCCTAGGACTAGTACTATTTTCTAACATTTTAAATAACTGATACCTCACAAGCTCCGATGTAAATTGCTGGAGAAACTAACAAGTAAATTGCTGGTAACAAGTAAATTGCTGGAGAAACTAACAAGTTGGAGAGGTTGGAGAGGTTTAGGAGGCAACGTCCACAAATCGGCATTTCTGCTATTGCTTACTCCAGCTTAGAACAAAAAGATAAGTTACCGTCAAGCAAGCAACCCCTACCATATATCCATATATACCCATATACCCACTATGGTCCTCACCAGGAAAAAATACAAGGACCAAGGAATCTTGCCTAATTCACCACAGAGCCCGATGGAGCGTCGAAGGAGACAAAGTAAAATTACCAGCTACTTTCCTCAAAAAGACGCGAGTAAGAGAACTCAGAACGAGAGTATTCTAGATGTAGCTATGCCTTTGCCACTCACAGTGTTGGATTGGTCAACACAGCTAAAGGATTTGCAGACAAACAACAAGTGGACAAACCATCCAACAAATTTGGCCCAAGAACTCGCCATAGCAGAGAATGCTACAAAGGCTAATACAGCCAACACACCTGATGCTAATCCTTATTTGTCACCGCTGGAACTTGGAAGTAACCTTTCAACCCATTGGTTGAAAGCCAACGACAGCGGAACAGAAATGCGGGGTGATTATCTTCAGGAGCAGATATACCAGATTTCTACGGATCTCCTTAACGTCAAAAAATTTTTAGCGATAACAAACGGGCTTCTCCTGACCCTAGTGGATAATTTCAAACAACATGTGAGCGCTTCAGTCCAGAATACAAATCCCCTAGCCAGCCCGGATCCACCACTCCCCAGCAAATCCCGGAGGAAAAAAGCTGAGCCTAAGATGAAGAAAAGCAAAAATATAAAAAATCTAAGGCGGCTTAAGACAACTCACCGTACCTGCAAAAAATATTGGCAGAAGCTCTTTAACCTTCTTCCATCCCTTTCTACAAGTGGAACAAACAAATCCAACTCAAGTGCTATCAAAGAAACACGTAAAGTAGATACACCCACAAAAGAATTTAAACCAAGTTTTGAAGAATCAACACCGAGCGGGGACAAAGGAACTAATCCATCTACAGTTATACCGCCCCAGAGTCCTCTTATGGCCAGCACAGAATCTGTAGACAGAGGTGAGCTGGTGACCCAAACTATTGAGGGGAACCACTCCTCTCAAGCTCGACAGATGCTGTGGCCCAAAAGAGAATGGAGTTTAGTCCTAATCCCACAAAAGCTTGTCTTTGCTAATTACCCTAAACCGCCTAGATTTTATGCAGGGTCGGACCGTATAGACCACTTTTTGTCCATTATAAGAGGCATTTTACCGGGGATAGTAAAAGCAACTGACATAGCCGCTATAGAGTATCTACATCAAGATGACTGCTCGGTACGAGCACTGATTACCTTTTTAGATCATAATCTGGCCAGCCTTATTTTTAGAGCTAAAAACCTATTCAAAAAAGAAAGAATAGTCCTATTAAGAATATTTGAAAACAGAGCACCTTTAACCTCTCTGATGGGGACCAAGGGCATAGGAATGGAAGTTCACAAAAGGGAAAAAACCAACTACCAAAACCATCAAAACAGAAAGCATAAGTTCCAGCAGGATCATCTCCTTCAAACAGTATCAAATGATAAAAAGGAAGCTCCACATCCAACTGGCATTTGGCCTCCCACGTGTGATAGTGAGGACTCCTTTTTGGAGGAAGAACTCTCGCTGATAAAGCGATTCTGGTCACTGCATCCACCAGCTCAAACTGAGATCCTGAAAAGACTTGATTTACTTCGAAGCAGACTAGAAAAAAAGGATGACCAAGGTGAGACAATGAAGGACCTTTATGTGCAGCCCATATCTCCCAAATGTCTAGTGGATAAGAAGACAGTGGGAGGCACCTTTAAATGCGTAGACGTGGAACTACAATCTGAGCCCCCTGTGATGTACAATAAAGTAAGACCAAATCAAGGTGTGAAATCTCAAAGCTCCTGGCACAGCTATCTTAAATTGTCTCCGAATGAATTAGCTTCCCCCCCAACTCCAAAATCTAGCCCCAAATCACCAAGAAGAGAGGACCACTACACTCTCTCCAAGCAGTCATCCTCGAAAAGAGCCAACGGGTGTGTTTTTTTTTTAGACACCAAAGAATTGCTGGACGTGGTGGTGACATAGACCCAGCTCCCCGAAGGGCCCGGGGCCTAAAAGTGCTGTCTTGGAATATCGCGGGTTGGCACGCCAAGAAAAACACTCAACAATTTTTGTGCTACCTTAAGCAATTTGACATCATCCTCTTTCAGGAGACATGGCAGAATGACCCTATATTTCTCAATGGGTATAACTGCCACTACCTGCCTGCCTCTCCATCTCTAAGGGGCGGCAGATCTAGTGGTGGCCTAGCTTGCTTCATTTCCACGGAGCTGGCGCACTCTCTAACAGCCCTACCCAGCTGCAATTCTTTAGCAACAGCCGCTCTACTTAGCTTCAAGAGAACTACTCTTTTGCTGGTCAATGTTTATATTCCCCCAGGCCAAAAAAACTCCGTGGTCAAGGCTATATGGGCTGAGCTAGAGGCGTTTTTAGAGCCTCTCGAATCTACTTACCCGTCTGCCCTGACTATTGTGTGTGGAGACTTTAATGCTCGCATAGGAACAGATGACAACAGTCTATACACTCACTTCAACCTATTTATGGACCCTGAAGAACTGACGGATATTGGTGCGACACGACTGTCCAAAGATAGCAGAAGTAATTTTTCAGGTCTCTGCTTAGTGCAGGCTGCCAGACGGAGGGAACTGCTGATATTAAACGGCAACATAGAGGGGGATCGCCCCGGGGAATATACCCATTTCTCCAAGGCTGGGGGAAGCGTTATAGATTATATTCTAATCTCAAGATTTGCTCACAGCTTTGTAAGGAAGTTCCTAGTGGGCCACAATACTCTGAGTGATCACCTACCTCTAATTTTAGAGCTTGCAGGTCGGCCTTTTGACTATTCGATTGCCGAGCCACAATATATACCTTCTGTAAATTTGGGTATACCTGCTCCCAAAAGACTCAAATGGTCCCCAATACTGAATGAAAACCTAACCCTCCTTCTTCAGTCAGTGGAGTTAAAGCTTATTCGCTCCGCTATTGTGTCAGGCAATTCAGTAGATGTGATGATGGAACGCTTTAAATTACTTTTGGAAAGACTGAAATCCCATTTAACAACAGTGATACATAGCGCCGCTACAAAAAGGGCAAAGGACGGAGCTAGCTGGTTTGACCTGGAGTCCAGGCAAACAAGGAGACAAATGAGAACTGCCTACCAGAGATATAGGAAATCAGGGACTGCCCCCCTACTTAATGCTTATATTGATCTGAGACGGTCTTACAAACAATTACTAAGGAGAAAGAAACTGGAAGCTGAAAGAGCCGCATGGCACAGTTTGGTTAAGGCATCACACGAGAAAGATACCACTTGCTTTTGGCGAACCATATCTGGTCTACTGGACCAGGAGCGTACTAATTCCATCTGTACAGTGGAACCAATGGAGTGGTTGCGCCATTTTCAATCTGTGTTCTATGACCAGGAAGCCCAACATTACAAATTATGTATTCAATTGGAGGACCTACCTCACTGGCCACCAGTAACTGTTAAGGAAGTTGAGAACTTAATCGCACAATTAAAGAACAACAAGGCCCCAGGGATTGATTACATCCCTGCCGAACTTCTGAAGTCCAACATTGGCTGGTGGGCCCCCCTGCTGGCGTCTCTATTTTCTTGGATCGACTCAACGGGTTTACTTCCAGATGGTTGGACTGAGGCAATAGTTATTCCAATCTACAAAAAAGGACCTACGCCAGACCCGGCGAGCTATAGACCAATCAGCCTTCTGCCTATACCCAGCAAACTATATGCCAAACATCTTTATATTAAGCTAACTAGCTGGCTGGAAACTGAAGCTATTCTAGCGGAAGAGCAAGCGGGTTTCAGGCAAGGCAGATCCACCATAGACCACTGCTTCACCCTAGCCTATTTAATTGATAAATATGCCAAAAAATCCCGCGGGGTGCTATATGCAGCCTTTATCGATCTAAAGGCTGCCTTCGATTCAATTCCACGTGCAAGACTCTGGGATAAATTGAGCACATCAAGTATAGACAAAAGACTATTATTCCTGATCAGCTGTCTATATAAAGACACGGTGCTGCATGTAAGAACTTCGTTAAATGGCCATCTTATAGGACCAGTTCCTGTCAGCAAGGGGGTCAAGCAAGGTTGCATCCTGGCCCCAGTTCTATTTAACTTTTACATCAATGATATGGTCAACTGTTTGTCATCTCCGGACTTCCACGCCCCCAAACTGGCTGACAAATCAATATCAGTACTTTTGTATGCTGATGATGCGATACTCCTATCTCGAACAAGAATAGGCTTAAATAGGCTCATAGGTGAATTTTCAGCATACTGTAGGAGAGAGCAACTGGCAATAAACTATCAGAAAACCAAAATTATGGTTTTTGCAAGGAAACACAGACAGTACAGCTGGAGGATGGATAACCAGACAATTGAACAGGTTAAAGCCTTCAAATATCTGGGTATCGTGTTCCAGTCGACCGGGTCCTGGGATGTCCATCAAAAATGTGCCAAAGAAAAAGCAGCTCAAAGTATTAAGATGCTGTCCCGCTTCTTTTACACAAAGGGGGGCAGATACATCCCAGCAGCCCTTGAAGTTTTTCAAGCAAAACCTTTGGCGCAGTTACTGTATGGGGCACAAATCTGGACGGGGAACCACTGCTCCAGTCTTGAAACTGTTCAGTCTAAATTTCTAAGGCAGATATTCGGCGTCCCCCCCTGTGTTCCAAACGCAGCATTACGACTCGAGGCCTGCCTTCCATCTGTAGAAACTCAGACTTGGCAAAGAACATTCAATTACTGGCTTCGTCTTAATCTAAACCCACCTGGTCTACTGCCTCTAGTAATGCAAGATTCTCACAAAAGCAAGTGGTTCAAAACTGTGCATCAAAAACTCCTTACATGCGGTTTGCATTCACAGTCCCTACTATCAATGGGCCTCATTAAAGCAAAGAGTCTAATTGGCCAGCGCCTGAAAGACATTGAACGGCAAAACAACCTGACCATCTTAAAGAAACTGTGCCCATGGTATACCTACTTTCCCCCTTCTCATTTTGACTCCCCAGCCTCATATTTGTCTAAATTAACCATCCCAAAATACAGACGTGCCTTTACATTGGCTAGATGGGATGTTCTTCCTTCTGCCGTACTCGAAGGTCGTTACCAAAAGACTCCATCTGAAAAACGACTCTGCCCATGTGGAGATGGTAACACGGAAACAGTGTCCCATGTCCTTCTATCTTGCCCTATTTACAAAGACCTAAGGAATGAGATTATTACTCCACTTATTCTCTCCAACCCCGGCCGTTCACCAGACATTACACTGTATTTTCTCTTATCTGATACGGATAGTCAGATAACAGAGAAGGTCGCGAGGTACATCGAGAGAGCTGTGAAATTGAGGGCCACCATCTGAGTGACAGACTTGTTCATCTGACGGACCCCCTTTTGCCTGTTCTTTTCTTCTTTTTATTCTTATTTTTATTTTTATTTTTAATTCTTGTCTAGCTGTGGCCTGTTGGCTTTGCTAATAAAGTTTTGATTGATTGATTCTTCCTTGGAGCTTGGAGCAACAGACATGAACTCCTAGGTGATGCCTGATTTAGGTCAGCCAAGCTCCCCTTCAAATATAAAATACAACAGAACATTTATATCCCACCTTTCCACCAAGGGGCCTACATGGTGCCCCCGCCTTTTAAATCCTCATCACAACACTGTGACATAGATTAGCCTGAAAGAGAATGATGGACTCCAGAGACCAGTAACTACCGAGGCCGAACAGGAAAGTAAAGCAGTTCAAGTATCTTATCTGCACACTTGCTCTTCTAAAGCTGGGCTGGAATCATTCAACAGGTTATAAGATAAATTAAACACAGAGTACTAGAGCAGGGGTCAGCAACCTAAGGCCCATGGGCAGGAAGTGGCCCGTGGAGCTCATTTGACTGGCCCACGAGCCACCCCCGAACTGAGCTGCCTGCTCGTGCGCTGCGCTAAACTGGCACAGCGCAGCGCCTCGCTTCCGTGGCACTGAAAATCGCGTCTGTGCAGACGCAGACGCCAAAAATCATGGGGGCGCACGCTCACGCGGGCGCAATCCAGCCCAGGCAAGATAAACCTTGCTGACCCCTGTACTGGAGCATGGGTGGAGGACCTTTGGCCACCAGATGCTGCTGAATTACATCTCCCCTAATCCCTAACTGGATGCTGGTGTTGATGGGAATGGAAGTCCAAGAACATCCAGAGGGCCGCAGAGGGTTGAATATTTCACTTTACGTTAACAAGCTAACAAACAGGGCAATGTGAATATGGTACTCTGACCTGGGAAGGGAGAGGCTTGGGCTGCAGTATTTTCCGAATGTCATAGCGCTCTTCGTTCCAGTTCCCCAAGAGGGTTTTGTTGGTGTAGGAGTCTTCGTTGGTGGTGCACCTCCAGCCATACTGGAAGAACTTGGCAGAGCTGTTCCAATCTGTCCACACTTCTCCATGACCATTGGCGCGTAATAAACAGCCATGATGGGGGTTAAAGAAGCAAGACAGGGACATGGTCTAGGAAGAGGCAGAAAAGTCAAATGAGGACAGGAAACAACTTGTATTAGGGAAGGCACAACTACACTACAAAACTATCAAGTGCCATGTCTTCTCTCAGCAAATTCTGGGAACCGTATTTGAAGATGTCCTGAGCTGCCTTCTCAGAAAACTCCTAATACCCCCTAAGGAAGTAACTATTAAAGGAGGTTACGGCTATAATCCTAATCACACAAACTGTATGCCCCAATATAGTGGTTTACATCAGGGCAAACATGTTCAAGATGACCTTTTAACACTGCAGACCCATACACACTGACTTACTAGACAAAGTTCAGTTGAAATCAGTACAACTTACTTTTGAATAAACCTGCACAGGCAAATATTCCTTGTCTGTTGTGTAGGTATGTCTCAGAAAAAAAGACAGTATTAATCACTGTTCCTAAAATTATGTTTCTCCTTTAATACTACTTTTTAATATTTATTTTATACCACTAATATGGTACATACTCCTCTACTACACCTCTTGCAATCTAATTATAAACTTGTGTACTCCTGAAAACCCACCTTTAGTGGGACTTACTTCCTCATCACTTGGGACGCGGGTGGCGCTGTGGGTAAAAGCCTCAGCGCCTAGGGCTTGCCGATCGAAAGGTCGGCGGTTCGAATCCCCGCGGCGGGGTGCGCTCCCGCTGCTTGGTCCCAGCGCCTGCCAACCTAGCAGTTCGAAAGCACCCCCGGGTGCAAGTAGATAAATAGGGACCACTTACTGGTGGGAAGGTAAACGGCGTTTCCGTGTGCTGCGCTGGCTCGCCAGATGCAGCTTTGTCACGCTGGCCATGTGACCCGGAAGTGTCTCCGGACAGCGCTGGCCCCCGGCCTCTTGAGTGAGATGGGCGCACAACCCCAGAGTCTGTCAAGACTGGCCCGTACGGGCAGGGGTACCTTTACCTTTTTACCTTTACTTCCTCATCACACTTGGGATTTAACTATTTCTACATTTTAGAACATAACTTTACATTCTTTTAAAATTTGTTTTTCAGCCCTATGCTTCTCCAATTCTTTCCCCACATCAAAATCAGTCTGATTCCCTGACACTGGACAGTGATATTAACTGCTGAAAGATCTTATTTTAACCAAAACATATGGGGATGGTTTCATCATGTGGATAGGTTAGAAGGATGGATTGTGCTGAAATTTGGAACTGGAGTTCAGTAGGGGAATACCTCTGAATCAGAAAAGGTTGTAGCTGATAAAACTGAAGAACTGAGCTGATCCACATTTTCCCACATTTTCTTGCTTATTTGTCTTGGTTTCAATTGTAATTTTGCCTCAGGATCTCAGCCAAAATGGGCAGCCTCAGTAGAGTGAAGTTCAAGGCTGTAGCTGATGTTAAAAAGTGCTGAAGGTTTTTTTTGGCAGCCCTTACAAAGGAAGGTGGCAGGAGGAACTGGAGCAGGCAACCAGAAAAACTGATTGCTTTTGTTTGTGATGCAACTTCCTGATCATCAGCTAGTCCTGATGTCACTGGTTTCTGAGCATCCATGGGGTGAGACACTTTTATCCAAAAATCAGTATGACCGGACCTTGTCATCAAGGAGGTCAAGCACTAAGATGCAGCTGTATTCCTATACAGCCTCACTAGTGAGTAAGGGCCATTGAAATAAGCAGCATTTAGATTTGCATAAACACACTCAAAAGGTTGCACTGCATAATAATATGCAGGCAGAAATACTACCAAATGTTTGAAGCAGCCACTTCAATTGCATATTGATGAGATTTGAAACCTAGAATTATTTAAAAAATGATTTGTACAACTCACCGCTCGAGTTCTCTAGAACCATCTTTTTAATTAAGGGTAGTATTCAGTGGCCCCACTGAAATTAATATACATGTCTAAGTTACATCCCCTAATTTCAATGGAACTTCTCTGAATAAAATTTAGTTGAATACCACCCCAATGCTACAAGCCTTGTATCTTAATATCTTAAAATTAAATAAGCACAATATTGCCTGATATATTTATTTTCCCAGAAACATTATTAGCACAAAGGTGTGCATATGAAATACTGCAACACAATCCTGCCATACACTCAGGGTGTGTACCTGAAAGCTCTCACCTCCCTTTTGATAACGCTGGTTTTGATGGCTCAGAAACAAAATGGAAGGCAATCTGTGCATGCTTAAAGGCAGGTTCACTCCCTTATTGCTCTTTTGAAAAAGCTTTTAGGGATGAGCAAGTTACCTGATTTGAAAACAGCCTACAGCAGGTAGCGCCGTGGTCTAAACCACTGAGCCTCTTGGGCTTGCTGATCAGAAGGTCAACGGTTTGAATCTCCACAATGGGGTGAGCTCCCGTTGCTCTGTCCCAGCTCTTGCCAACCTAGCAGTTCAAAAGCACGCCAGTGCAAGTAGATAAATAGGTACCGCTGTGGTGGGAAGGTAAACGGCGTTTCCGTGCGCTCTGGTTTCCGTCATGGTGTTCCGTTGTGCCAGAAGCAGTTTAGTTATGCTGGCCACATGACCCAGAAAGCTGTCTGCGCACAAACACCGGCTCCCTTGGCCTGAAGCAAGATGAACGCCACAACCCCATAGTCGCCTTTGACTAGACTTAACCGTCCAGGGATCATTTACCTTTTTTTTTACAAGCCTATACACACTTGTAAGCACCATGGAGGCTATTAGGACACACTTCTAATAAATGTGCATTGAACAGTACTGCACACCCCTACGAGCAATGCATCATTGAGCCCAACCAAAGAATCACCTTGCTGGATCAGATGGAAGAGTCTGTCAAGTGGAAGAACTTTGGCCAGTCACTCTCAGGCTAATCTTCCTAATGTAGTTGCTGTGGAGACCTATGTCCACATGTGTGATATGGACATGTGTTTTGGATATATTAAAAAGTTCCCTTATTTTGTTATTTAATTTTGCTGCTTCTGAGGCTTCCGTGCTCTCCTGTTAGCTGTGATGGCCTCAATAATATTGTCCAAAAAATGATTATGATGGCATAAATCATTGAATGTTATTTTTAATATTGCAATTGTTGTATAAGGGATTATCATGATCAGAATGTAATTGCAATTAATAAGATTTTGGAACGCAGAAATAAAGAAAATCATCAAAGCATCCATTCTAGCACACGGGGGGCCACCTAAATTATATCATTCGGTATTTGAACGATTGGTATTAGTAATTGTATTATAAATTGGTATTGTTATAATGTGGCTGTTATTGGAATGTAACTAAAAATTAATAAAAATTATTTTATAAATTGTCCCAAAAAAAAAAAAAGGAAGGAAGGAAGGAAGGAAGGTTAAGAACAGGAAAAGATGGTAGGCTGCATCTGCATATGGTGGCTCCAGTTCAGCAGCATCCCTAAAGACTCCTTCTTTCCTCAGCTCCCTTCGCCAGGTGGCCCCTTCCCTTCCGCCCCCCCTCCGCCCCGCTCCATCCTCTCCTCCTCGGTCTCAGCGGAGGCCGGCCCTTTCCCTATGCCCACCTGATAAAAAGGCGGAGTAAGGGGAAGGAAAAGCAGGAAAGCCGTTTCCAAGGCAACCGCCCAAACGGCGCGCGCCGGAAGCGAAGGCGCACGCTGGCGGAAGTGACGTAAACATACCACGACGCCGGCTTCGGGAGAGTGGAAAGGTGTGTTTGCGGGGAGACCTAAGTGGGTTAAAAGACCCGATGAAGAAGGGAAAAGGCGGGGGGGGAGCAGTAATTTGCCTCCTTTATGCCCTCTGCGTGAGGGAGGGTCCTAAAGAGAGGGACGTGGTCAATCACATGCCACGCCCCCTAGGAACCCCCTATTTCTTTGTTTACATACAGTCACATAGCTGTCAACTTTCAGATTTGAAAATAAGGGCTCAGCAGCCTCGAAAATAAGGGATCAGCAGCTTCACCTGTCCCAGGGAGCCTCGAAAATAAGGGGTCAGCAGCCTCACCTGTCCCCGGGACAGTCTACGGGTTATCTAACAATCTGGGATAGCAGCAGGAAACGGTGCTGGAATAAGGGGATTTCCTGCCAAAAAAGGGAACGTTGACAGCTATGTACAGTCAGTGCTTTTTTTCTGGGGGTACGCATACACCTAAACACTTTGTGAATCTTTGCACTTTTGTCCGTTTACTGTTTTTATTTTCCCGATATGAACTATAAAATGGTGATTTTCTTGAGTCAAAATGAGAATAACCCAAACATTTTTTTTAGGAAAAAAAGCACTGCATACAGTATATCCTGCCAGTTCGTGAAGGAGCTCCAAGGCGGTGTAAACATAATTCTCTCCCAGCTCAACCTCCTCCAGCTTGTTCTCTCACAACATGCTTTAAGGGACTGGTCAGGAATGAAGGGGCATCATAGTCCCAGCAGTGGCTGAAGGGCAGCAGAGTGGAGTGGACTAGCTGAAGAAAGGTCACCTCATGGCTTCAGGGTATTGACCCTGGATCTCTCCCCTAATCTTAGTGTGAGGTACTGAGTTACTACAGTCTCATACCGACTCACCACTGCTTCAAGGAGGGGGGAATCTACTCACCTGTATATCCAACCTTTAGAGAGCCAAGAGGACTCACTTTTCTAAATTTACTAATTTTTTAATGCTCAATCTTTACTGTACTCTTCATTATTGGTATTTAAAAAAAAATTGTACAGAATATTTGCAGTGTTGGGAGTATAAGGAATGAAGGTGTGGTAAACCACGGCATTGAATTAACATGATTAATGAAACAATCTAAACCGCTTGCTGCTAGTTTGATTCACATCTTGGCTTTGTCTCCAGCTTCCTGTCACCATACACCTTTTTTCAGCATGTATTTGTGTATGTTAAAGTAAGATTAGAATACTTGCTTGCTTATGAACTTGAATTTTTGACCTGCACATTGCTGTCATGGCAGCTAGGCTGGCCTGGTGGATATTATTAGCAAATGCTGCTTTTTCTGACTGGAGACAACTCTAGATGTTTTTGAAACCAGCCTGATTCCTATATTTTTTGTTTTTAATGCCTGACATTTTATTATGTTTTTATATGTGTTGGAAGCCACCCAGAGGGGCTGGGGCAACACAGCCAGATGGACGGGATATAAATAATAATAATTATTTTTATTACATTTCTCTCCACTTAAGGTTTTGCCACCATGAGGCCTCTGCCTCACCAGCCCTGTCTCCTCCTAGTTGGAGAAGGAAACTTTTCCTTCTCTGCCAGTGTGTGTGAAGCAAGGAGTTGTGAGGCTCACATTGTTGCTACTTGCTATGAGAGTGAAGCTACTGCAACTAGACAAGCTGTTGCCAAGTCCAACATACAATATCTGAGGGACAGAGGTAAAAGGAAGAAGAAAAATCAAAAAAGAAAACTTGTTTGTTGCATAATTTCTGATGGCTGTTGTTGGAGAACTATTTTCACCAGAGCAAATTGGCTTCTTGGGACTCTGATAATGGGCTTGCTGGGATGCCACAGGATAAATGGGGTTGCTAGGATCCTGCCTAGACATGTAAACCTTCTAAATAAGTAACTGGAAGTCCATCTGTCCTCCTCTTTATAGCAAGTTGGACTTGCCCTGCAGTAGGTCAGATGGAAGAAGCAGGATTAAAGGACCAGGGAAATGAATGGTGTGCAGAAGCCACGGTTGCATTTTCACAATATCTGATTAGAGCAAGTTGAAGAAAATTGAAAATAAAAACATTATTAGAAACTGTAGGAGGTAGAGGAAAAATTGGATTGTGCTTGTGGAAGTTGTTCCACTTGTTCAGTGACTTCCCAGAGCAGTTAAATGAAAACAAATCATGGCTCCACCATAGCCAGGCCACAGTCACACAGTCAAAAGGAATCAGTTACAGCATTGTCATCTACATTCTTGGCACATTTAGAGAGCTGGAAAGGATCTTGTTTCAGTCTAGCTTGACTTGCTTCTTGAGTCACTTGAAGCTATTTATTGTATCTGCTGTGTACTTGTGGGCACAACAATCAGGTTTAGGTGAATTAATTTGTGGAAGACCTTGTCCTGAAGCAAGGAACTGTGATGTGGGTATTGGGTGAGGACCCTGCAAATTCAAGCCTAAAGAATATATAAATTTGCTTTCAGTTGTTACCTTTGTTGCATTGGGAATACCCTTCCAGGCAGTGTCTCATTAAGATAATGATAATAATAAAGATTCTGCCTTTTTCAAGTGCCCATTAAAGTGTGTATTGCATGATCTCCTAGTATCTTACATATCATTTTTCTTTTACCATTCCAGGGGCTAAAGTTCTCTTTTGTGTTGACTGCACAAAACTGAAGGAGCATTTTTTGCCAGCTGATTGGAAATTTGATTGCATTTATTTCAACTTCCCCCACTGTGGGAGAAAAGCTGGAGTGAAAAAGAACAGGGAGCTTCTTGCCAGGTTTTTCTTTAGGTGAGGCCAAAATGAACCATGTCAATGTACTCTTGTTACTGGGAAGGTGGTGTGTGTTAATTTCAGTTGATGTTGCTACCTAACACCAAAACCTGTCTTCAATATAAAATTGATATAAATGTGAGCCAGCTAAGTTCAGATGTTCTGGTTTTATACAGGCAGGCATATTTAGTTGATGCGCTTTCTTTTAAACACTATATACAAATAAATGCTTTGTTGCAATTGGCTGTTTTGTGCAACGAGGCAGTGTGGTAGCAGATGGTCTGTATAAGTAGGGGAAATGCACCAGGGTTTTCATGCAAGAGGTGATGGGCAGAGAACTAATAATTCTGCGCCTTGGAGTTCCTATTCATTTTTGCAAGTTTCCCAGCACCTCCTGTTAGAGGAACTATAAAGATCCTATTTGGAGCTGATAAGGTCTAGTGAGAAAATATAAGCACTATGTGTTTCCCTCTCTTTGTAATCTTTCTTTTGCTGAAAGTTTCTTGTCATACCTGCCCAAGCACAGTAACCAATCATATAACACACTCTTTCCCCTCTCAAAGTGCAACTCTCACAATCCTTCCCCCACCCCCTAAAATATTGCTAAAAGCAACACAATCCAAGGACTTCTTGGAAACAGCTCAATAAGGCAGCAGAGTGTTGCCTCAGGCACAAAAGAATGCTACCCATTACTCCTCTGTTCCTTTTCCAGCTGTGCAGAGGTCCTGGCAGAGAAAGGCAAGGTCCATGTGGCACTTTGCAGAGGGCAGGGTGGTACCCCTGCAGACCAGCCTGTGAGGGAATGGCATAACAGTTGGCAAGTAGTGGCTATGGCAGCGGAGGCAGGATTTATTTTGAGCGACATTCATCCATTTAACATCGGGGATGCTTGCGGATATAAATGTACAGGTTACAGGTAAGTTGCAGCACAGCACAGCAGATGGTGGCATTCCAGATGTCATTGTGGGTGTTGCCATGGTAACCAGCATATTAGCATCTGCTCTTGTTTCTGAAGCTGCCTCTGTGTTTAAGAAACAGCAAGGAAGTTTCTTTGCTGAATGTTGCAGTATAAGATTCCTGCCTCTAGCAGAAAGAGTGCTATATTTTATACCAGCCTTTCCCAGTCTGGTGCCCTCCAGATGTTTTTGACTGCTGACTCCCACCAGCCCTGACTCACTGACCTTGCTGGTTGGGGTAATGGGAGTTGAAATTAAAAATTCATGGAGGACACCAGGGTGGGGAAGGCTGCATTTTAACTGTCTTTGGTTCTCAGGACTTCTATCAGGTTAGTTGATAGAGGGAATGGATTGGATCTCAATCTCCAGTTCAGTGCTACAGAGACGCTGGGGGAAAGAGTCAGCACTCCAGTAGTTTCCCATGCCTTCCTTCCACCATTTACTTTCAGCCAGCCTGGCATTTATGCCAAGGCCCTGAATCTACAGTCGTACCTCTGCTTATTTCCCTCTGGATATGTAAACTTCGGGTTGTGAACGCGGCAAACCCGGAAGTAATATACTTCCGGCTTTCGCTGTGGATGCATGTGCAAAAGTGCTCTGCATGACACATGCATGTGCAGAAGCGCTCAATCACGCTGCGTGCGTGCACAGAAGGGTGCCTCCGGTTACAGACTTTTCAGGATACGGACAGGCCTCCGGAACGGATCCCATCCGTAACTAGCGGTACCACTGTAATTGGTTTACTGTTGATCATGTAGCTCAGCATAGTTTGGTTTTATGCTTGTGCAAATAAGGAATGTCTATTTAACCATTCTTGGCTTGTTTGTTTGCAGGAGTCAGGATAAACCTTTTCATGTAGAAGGAGCTTTGAATCACATATTCACACAGAGTGTGCCTTTTCAGCATCCCAAGCCTATGATCTGTCAAACAGAACTGGAAGGAAAGTTGGTTTCCTTCCTTGTTCCAGAGATATTTCTAGATAAGATTAACAGGTATGTAACTGAGTTTCAGCACCCATTTGAAGTTAATAAATATACAGCATAGTCACTCAGTTGAGGACTGGAAAATTCAGTAGGCATCTTATTTTCTTAGCCCTGGGGTGATCTTTAGACCAGTCCTCACAATGTTAATTTTGATACAAGTTCCATTGACTAGTATTTACTTCTGAGTAGGTATGGTTGGCGTTAAAGTCTAATCTTAATCTGAAGTTTGTAATATATAAAATATATTGTGGTTTAATGGATGTTTGCTGAATCCAAATCCTGGGGAAAGCTGCATTCAAATTCTGCTTCATGGGATCTCTTTGTAGCTTTGAACTACTAGAGACACGATATCCTGCTGCCGTTACTGCTGGAAGGGGGCTCCAGCTGTCAAAAGACAAATAGTCCTGTCTGTCTTGGATCATCTGGAAGAAATATTTGCTGCCAGATGGTCTTCCCACCTGCAAAACTCACTAAGGATCATATAGCTCCTTTGCACATTTTGGCGCTACATGAACAGAGTGCTGATCTTTAAAATACAAAATCCGAGCTTAATGACTTGCCTAAGAATATTGCTTTCTGTTGTTTTTTCCCTGTTTTTAAATAGGGGGTTCCTGGATACAAATTCGGAACATCCTATAAGAACAATAAACGAAAAGCTCACTGATGAGCTTGGCAAGTCTTTCCCAGTTCAGAAAGTGAGTGCTTCTCTTTCCTTGATGTTCCAAGATTGTCACAGCTCTTCTTCCACTCTGGATGCCACTTGGATGGTTCCTGCTGCCCAAAGTAACCCAAAAGCCAAGTCTGTGGTTAATAAAACTGCAGTGGATACAGAGGCCTTTGCCTTTCCTTCTGGCTTTCCTGCCTGGGATGATACAGATCTGGGTGGCAACTTGATCAGCTGGGAAAGAGATTGGATCTTTGGACATTATTGTCTCCGACCTTCCCTTCTTGTTTCTCTTCACAGAACTGTACGAGACAGAGAGCTTCCTCTGGGGACTTTCCTGGTCCTCAGTGGGCTGGCATTTAGGAAATGCAAGCTCTCGGCTCATGCTCTGCCCATTTTTCATGAGTCCGTTTTTATCTGTGTGGTTAATAAGGGCACAGAAGAAGCGTGTAGCCAGTTCCTCGCAGAAAACCTTACAAGTACTTTATGTGCTCTGCTCCAGCCTTCAGGCTTCAAGCTAGACTGTACAGCGGACAAGCCAAAGACACAGCTAAATACTTTTGCGAATCCTGAACTTCAGCTCCTTAAATCAAAGTACTTTTTCAGTGTGACCCCTGACACTTCTGACCCAGACCCAAATAAACTTTGTGTAGGGACCGTAAGTACAATGCCGTGGCAGCCTATAAGCATTGATCGAGAAATTGTTTGTGCTTCGCTGAACCTTGATCTTCTGGCCATGCATGTATGTGAAATCTTTGACTGGCGCATGCTCTGGACTTCTGACGAGCGCTTCCTAAATCAGTTTGCAGGAGGGCATTTAGGTCCGTTCAAGAGCTTTTCCCTCTACCCGGTCTCCTACGTTCATGACGTCAGCTTCTGGGTTCCGAAACCAGAAGAGTTTAATGAGACCCAGCTCCATGCCATTGCCAGGTGTGTGTCTTCTGAATCAGTGGTGTCTATCCAACTGCTCGACAGCTTTCGGCACCCAGGCACAGGGCAAATCAGCCTCTGCTACAGGATCACTTACCAGTCTTGTGACAAAGCACTGAGTCGCCAGCAGGTGGCAACGATGCAGATGAACCTTAGGAAAGAAATACAGCGCTGTCTGCATGTGACACTTAGGTAGTTCTTTATCATTCTGTGCAGACAGGTTTTGTTAGACTCCCTAATTCAAATTAGCTGTGTGTGTTAACATCAGGCCAACCATAGCAAGCCTTTTATAAAGGCTGGATGGGCTTGAAGGTGGTGCATACCCCACCTTTTTCTATTTTCCTATTTAAGGCAATAAAGTCAAGCACTTTATAAACCTTGTTTAACTCTTGTCACTCTCGGTGAGTTCTTTTTGGAAGAGGTTATTCATTGCAGGCCGATGTAATTGTATCCAGCTCCTGTTCAAAAGCTTATGGAGGCTGTAGCTGGTCAGAGAAAATAATACAAGGCAGTTTAATTGAGTCCCATCCACTCTTCTTTTGCTTATTTGGAATGGCATAAATGGAAACGCTGGAGATGTAACTGCAAGGTACATAGGGTTAAGCCATGGGTAGGCAAACTAAGGCCCGGGGGCTGGATCTGGCCCAATCGCCTTCTAAATCCGGCCCGCAGACAGTCTAGGAATCAGCATGTTTTTACATGAGCAGAATGTGTGCTTTTATTTAAAATGCATATCTGGGTTATTTGTGGGGCATAGGAATTTGTTCATCCCCCCCCCCCCAATATAGTCCAGCCCCCCACAAGGCCTGAGGGACAGTGGACCGGCCCCCTGCTGAAAAAGTTTGCTGACCCCTGGTTAAGCTGTTCAGTTTGCATATCAGAAGAGGTAATATTTCTGAAGTGGAATTCCTGCAAAGTCTTTAGGATAAACTAAAAAAGAAGAAGTTACATTTCAGTTCTGCTACCCTGCAGACAGCCTCATGGCAGTGCACACAATTCAACCATCACAACAACCTGCCTAGGCTGAGAGATGGTAACTGGCCTAAGTTCACTTAGCAAGGCTTGTGGCTGAGCCAGGGACTTTACCTTGGGCCTCCCTCATCCGAGTCCAAAGTGCTGAGTGCAACATTAACAGCAGCTTCTATACAGGAAATTCTGCTACAGAAGGAGTGGGGGAACTTTTTCAGCTGAAGGGCCACTTTGCTTTCTGGACAGCCTTTCAGGGGCCACATGCTAGTGGTTGGGGGGGGCAGATGCAAAAGTGAGTATAGCAACGAAGGTGAATTTTACCTTTATACAATTAACTACTTTCTTCTCTCACACATGCCCTGCCCTGTCCACAATCCAGGCAAGCAAGAAGCAGGATTAGAGTTCAAGGGCACATTGCACCCAGGCAAAAACACTCAAGAAGGGTGCAAAGCAAGAGTGGAGAGGGGTGTGGACTGGGGAGGGTCCCATGGGCCAGGTAGAGAGGCCTGGAGGGGCACATTTGGTCCAAAGGCCTGAGGTTTCCCAACCTTGCTGTACAATGTCACCATGTTGACTCGGCCATGCCCACATCTTTAGGTGGTGGAATGCAAAGAGTATGAGTAACAAAATGCCAACATATTTATAATCAGGTCTGGCAAAGACCTAAATCAGCAAGTGCTGTTTCTTATTTTTAGAGAGGATTGTCACAGTTGTTTCTTTGGTTAAAATAAGAGACTGTTACAGAATCCTGAGCCCTTTGAGTCTGCTAAGCTTGTGCAGGATAGCTGGAAGAAGGGAGAATGGGTCTTATGCCAGCCAAGCCTTAACTAATCCAATCAGTCTGGATGCTCACAAGCTTGGATGAGCTCAGGTCTTATTTAAAACCAATGCAGTCACTTCTCTGCTACCCTGCTTCATATTGGCACACGTGGTGCACAGTGATGTTGGTGAATTCAAGATGCACATACAGTGATATTTACTGCCAATGTTGTAATACTAAACAGATAATAAGCCCCACTGAATGCGACCAAGTAAACAGGCATAGCGTTGTTGCAAGCTTATAAAGACTCGTAAGCTCCATTACATTCAGAGGGGCTTGTGAATAAATACATAGGAACAGGGTGATGCACTTTTCAGCAAACATGCATGAAAGATGGAGACAAATTCTATCCCCCCCCCTTGTTCATTGGTTTGCTTCAAGTGGAGTGTGGAAAACTTTTGAATGCAGTAAGAGCAAAATCATGTAATGATGGCTGGTATGCAAGATCCAGATAAAATTTAGGCAATGCAAGCCACCCTGTGTTGTGGTAATCTACTGAAAAGCAAGTCTTGTTCCAATAAATGGGTCTTGCTTGCATGTACGTAGAATCTCAGCCACAGACTCACTCTTGGCACAAAATAAATTGTAAGGCACACACTGAGTGTTAATTTAAAAAAGGCACAGGAGGGTAGGGAGGTTAGTGAGGTAAGTATTAGTCCTGAACACATTTTAAGGTAAAGGTAAAGGTACCCCTGCCCGTACGGGCCAGTCTTGACAGACTCTGGGGTTGTGCGCCCATCTCACTTAAGAGGCCAGGGGCCAGCGCTGTCCGGAGACACTTCCGGGTCACGTGGCCAGCGTGACATCGCTGCTCTGGCCAGAGCCAGAGCCGCACACGGAAACGCCGTTTACCTTCCCGCTGGTAAGCGGTCCCTATTTATCTACTTGCACCCGGAGGTGCTTTCGAACTGCTAGGTTGGCAGGCGCTGGGACCGAGCAGCGGGAGCGCACCCCGCCGCAGGGATTCGAACCGCCGACCTTTCGATCGGCAAGCCCTAGGCGCTGAGGCTTTAACCCACAGCGCCACCTGCGTCCCATGCGCCACCTGCGTCCCACATTTTACTCAGCAGTAAATCCTACATACTTTGGGCATGCAATTATAGGATTTATCTGCCAGTGCTGAGTGGGGAGAGATAATGAGTGCATTTGTGCAACTGGAGCATACTGTAAAACTACCATCTTGTGCTCAAGTTGCCAGCTGTGTGCGCACATTTGCAATCTTCAATTACTTACCTGGAAGCAGTTTTTACTTCAATAAATACTTACGTCTGAGTAAAAACATGTCCAGGATAGCAAGGGCACCCTAAAGGTGAGACATTTCCCTTGTAGGCATTGAGGGTGAGAGACTGAGTACACACTATACCTTTAAAGCACATCCAAAGCACATTTCCCTCTCAAAGAATTATGGGCACCGTAGTTTACCACTCCCTGAATTGCAATTTCCATCAATCCATAGCCAACCACAGTGTCCATAATTCTTTGAGGGTGAAGCTGTACTTTGAATGTGCTTTAAAGGAACAGCTGTAAGCAGCCTGAGAGGGAAGGGAGCAAGCTGTGGCATGCACCACGTGGAAAACCTGAGCAGCCACCCACAGCAGTGCCCTACTTGGTGAGTTAGTGGAATTCTGGATTTTGCTGCTAAAGACGGAAGGGGTCACAGTTTTGAATACTACTTCCCGTTCACATTTATATATGTAGATAAAAAGCCCGCATCCCTGCAAGGAGAAAACTAGCGCATCAGCGAGAGGCTCAACATTTCTCTGCTAACTGATGACATACAAGGGATAATAAACAACATGAAAGGGCACGTTCAAAAGCGACCCTCCCACTTGGAAAGTGAAGTGGTACAGTCTGAGAATGCATAAGGTAACAGCTGCGGCTCCTTTCTATAGAGTCTTCTCGCCCTGAGAGAGGGAGAGACACGTTTTCCTAGCGGCCGCCGGCGCCCCAGCAGGGAAAGAGACTGCGCTTGCGCGTGTCTGTTTGCCCGGATCCATCATGGCGACCGCCACCTTCAGCTCTGACGTGTCCCTCTCTTGACTGCCGGGAGGAGCCTGCCGTCGAGGCCGTTCTCGTGCCCACACTCGGCATGGCGGCCAAGGGGCCCCGGCAGCGGCCTCGAGGGGGAGGTGGGGATGCGGCAGCGGCGGCTGCCGTTTCCCGCCAGCGAGAAGAAGCGCCCCCGCCGGCCACTGAGGAGACCAAAGCCGAGTAGGTGGCAGATAATGGGGTGGGGTGAGCGAGGAGGATATGGGGGGGGGGGGCCTGCCATTAGGTGGTGACTTGGAGGCACGGAGACACTTTCTAGGGGGGAGGGTTGCCTGAGGTAAATGGGGTCCCCTCGAGGAATTTGAGGGAGGGTCAGATAGGGAAGTCTCCTTTCGAGGTGGACTCGTGGGGGGGTGGGTCCTGTGGCGCCTGAATTACTAGGGCCTTCCTGACTTTTTAATTTTTATTTTATGGGGGCATTGGGCTGAGGGAAGCTTCCTCAAAGGGTCATGAGCTGTGGGGCTTTGGAAATGGAATTTATGGAATTCTCTTTTTGTTTTGGCTGTTGGATGATTGTAAATTTCAAAATTTGGAAAAATTAAATGAATTTGAAAATTTGAAGAAGAAAAAGGAAGTGGAGCAGGGGTGGGAGACACTTGACTGGCTTTAGGCTTTGTAAAATGCTGTGTTGCATCATGAATATAAGCCATGTTGAGATACAGATTGTTGCTTGGAAGTAGAAGGACTCCCACAAAAAAATTGCACCTCTCAGAATCGTGTAACTCCCTCCCTTGAATCTCTGTCCACCACTGTCATATTCCACACACGTAAACAAACACATCCCTCAATCCTGTAGGAGACATGAAGCAGACTTGAGGACATTGTCCAGAGGATAGAGTCTCCCTATTATTTGTAACTCCCTCACCCTATTCAGCTGCCTCCCCACACTGCAAAAAACAAAACAAAACCACACATGTCCCATAACAGCATCATATAAATAGACAGGGTCAGTAGTATTCACACACACACACAGAGGAAGAGCTTTGTGGGACTCTCCCCACTTCTATGGAGACTGCATCAAGACCAATAGGATGTGTTGCTGTTCTCCCCACATATAAATGGGATGTTTCATGGGGGATTCTGAAGCAGAGAGAGACACACTTCTTTCTCTCTAATGCCACAGGCTCCCATTTGGGTGTGTGTAGCTTTGCATTCTTGTACATAGTTTCTTGAACTGAAGGCAGGATACTGCCTCAAAGCAAGAAACTAACGCAGTTCTTGTTCCTGCCAGCAGCCATGCAAGAAGGTATTTAGAAAAGAACCTATAGCAACCCGTGGGGTGGACATGACATCCTTCTTGATTATAGGCCAACCAAAGTTTGGGCCGATCAGTATTTTGTCAGAAGAAGAATCTGCACTCACTGATCAATGTGCAAATCAGTGAGAATTGATCTGCAGTCGTCTCCACAGTGAGAATTTTTAGATGTGTGCAGTATTTCTGGGTGTTTAAAAATGCTTCATTTTTAAAATGGAATGATTCCCTGAGCACCCTTCCCTTCTCTCAGCTTCAATCACCTTGCCACTTCGGTCTAATCCCCTCACCTTATCATCCACTCATGGGGCTAACACCTGTCTTTTTTTGGCTCTCCCCTAGGTCGTCTGGGAGCAAAGCAGGACATGTCTGGGCCCCTGAAGGATCTACAGCTTTCAAGTGTCTAATCTCAGCCAGGTTCTGTGCTGCACTGCTGAGTAACATCTCCGACTGCGATGAGACATTTAACTACTGGGAACCTGTGAGTCTCGTTCATGTCTGTGAAGTGCCTTGTTGGGGTGTGAAGGGGGGTACACGTTCAACCCAAATCCTTAATCACTCCTGAATTGAGTAGTAGTGGTATCCAGGGTATACCCTGTGGTTTGTTGTGATGCAGGATCACGATCCTGCAGGTTCATGTTTCCTAAGGGTGACACTGCAAATCCTTTGCTCTTCCTGTTAATCTTTTGCTCATAACTGGCTTAGCTTTTAGCATTGTGTGTGTGTGCGCACACATCTTACTAAAGCGAGAATTGGAACACCTTTTGACTTGATTTTGTAACACGTCCTACAGATGCACTACCTTGTTTATGGTAAAGGCTTCCAGACATGGGAATACTCTCCTGTCTATGCCATCCGCTCCTACGCATACCTGTGGCTCCATGCCTTACCAGCCTTGTTCCACGCCAGAGTTCTGCAAACAAACAAGGTAATGTGTATACTTCAGGAGTCAGGAATCCCAGGCCCAGGGCCAAACACAGCCCTCTCTCTCTGGCCCTTGCTATCACCCAAGGCCACACACCCTCACCAGCCCTATGTCATACCCTCTTTGAATGTTTTTGCCTGCCTGGAATGTGTCACTGAACTTAACTAATGCCTCTTGATTGTGTGGAAACTAGCTTAGAATACAAAGACATTGCTCTGTCCACCTCTGCCTCTGCCATCACCTACCGCTAGTATGTGATGCCTAGAAAGTTGCTCAGATGGTTGGGTAGCCCTCAGTCTGAAAGATATTCCCCTCCCCCCATGGCATACCTTGACTTCATCTATGTGCTGGGTGCTTCCTCCATGGCTCACCCAAGCTTCCCCTGTCCCCAACCTCCTTCCCTCCCTTCTGCTAACATGGACTCCTATATCCTTGGTGCAGTGTGGGACACCCAATTTGCACATTGCAAAGGGTCTGCCCACAGTTTACTGGAGTCGAAAACAGCCTAACATTCTGTTTGTTAATCAAATATCCCTTTCTTTTTTAGTCTGGGCAAGTCCATCTTGGTGAAAGCTCTGGCTTTATGAGTCCTTACTCATAAGGACAGGGGTATGTGGGTTTGACTCTGTCTGCAAGCATTGTAATTGTAACTGTTCATCCTAGGTTCTCATCTTCTACTTCTTGCGCTGTCTTCTGGCCTTCCTGAGTTGTGTTTGCGAGCTTTACTTTTATAAGTGAGTACAGAAAGTGCTTCCTCTATTACCGTTGTGAATACTATGATCATTGACACAGCTGTCACTGAATGGGAATTTGTCAGTTCATCATATAAGAAATGTGCCTTGATAAACTACTGGGCAAGTACATTTCTAGAGATCTTGGGCATGTTTTCTGTGTGCATATCTTACATTGTAAGCCACTTTAAGGATCTGATTCAGTTAGAAATCTTAAGAGCTGGAGCAATTTTGTAGGTTGGCCTAGGATATAAATCATTATTAAACTGTCAGATGAGACAGTCTTGCCATTGAGCTGCCATTCAGCATTGCTATCTGTACAAAACCTGCTTCTGGTATCCCTCAGCACACCAGTCTCAACTGGCATGTAGCTGGGAGACTCCAGCAAAAAGGCATAAGGGGGCAGAGGTGGTAGGGGTTGAATGGAGAAGTTCAGAAGACTTATTGAGAAGGAAATATAAAGCCTGGTACTATGTATGCTGGTAGCTGGATTCATAGTACAGAACTGGCCAGAGGTCATAAGCCGTTAACATCTAAAGCTGTGTTGTATTCATCATTTATTTATTGTAAGATATTTTTTTCTACTTTTCTGGCAAACCTCACCAAGTGGTTAACATAAAAATGTTAAAACAGTATGCATAAATTAAAACTACATAATTAAACAGCCAAGACAAGCTACAAAGGGTGTGGAAGCTTTCTGCAAAATATATTTTCTTTCAGAGCAAGATGGCTGCTTTAGTTGAGGGAGACGCTACCTTGTCTGGAGCTAGTCTTTGGCCTGTTTAGCCCACTCCTGGGTCTTTCCCAGCCCAGACTCCTAAGCCCCCCTTTAGCTGCATAAAACACACCTCTGCTTTGTCACTAAGTTACGTGATAGGTCTGAAAACATAGCTGCCTTATTCTGAGCCATGCCTTTGGTCCATATTGTTGTCTGCTGTGCTTGCAAGTTCTTGGCTTTTGCAGGTCATGGGACTTTTTATGCACTGGAACTGCGCTTATTTTACCTTCTACTTCCCCAGGGCTGTGTGCAAGAAATTTGGGTTGCATGTGAGTCGTCTCATGCTGGCTTTCTTGGTACTCAGCACTGGGATGTTCTGCTCAGCGGCTGGTGAGTTAAGAAGTGAATTGCTTGAGGGTTAGGAACTGATTTCATATTGACTTTTGATGGGCAAGGATATTCTCCTGCAGAATTTGCATTTTTGGGTAGAGATGGGTAAGAGGTTGCATGAGAGGTAGAAATTATATGGTCTGTATAGGCAAATCTTTCCTTCTCTCTCTTTCCAACTCCCTGTATGCTGTTTGAATGATTCACCTAACATTCACATATACCAGAGCTTTCAAAACTGTGTGTCGCAACACATTAGTGTGTCGGCTGCAGTGTGTAGGTGTGTTGTGTGAACACTTCCTGCACTCCTCCCAGGCCTGGATAGGGGTTAGTTTAACCTCTGGTTTTCTAGTAAAACTGAATTACGGTGTTGCGAAATGATGCATGTCTAAAAAGTGTGTCACCAACATGAAAATATTCAGGTAGGTAGCCGTGTTGGTCTGACGCAGTCGAAGTAAAAAATAATAAATAAATAAATAATTGTCCAGTAGCACCTTATAGACCAACTAAGTTTGTTCTGGTATAAGCTTTCGTGTGCATGCACTCTTCTTCAGATACACAGACACACACTTTAGACTTCAGACACACTTCTGAAGAAGTGTGCGTGCACACGAAAGCTTAGTTGGTCTTATAAGGTGCCACTGGACAATTATTTATTTATTTATTTTTCCAACATGAAAAGTTTGGAAAGCTCTGGCATATACTTTTCAATCTTTTCTTCATACCAATGGGGGCTAGAAACTTGTAACAAAAATAAATACTGAGATGTTCAGGATTCTGAAAAGGACATTGGATTTTGCACTAGGTAGTCAGTGCAGACTTTTGTGCATCCAGATTCTGTGGAATTAGCAATGCATAAGGACTGTTTCTGGTTTTAAGATCAGTAGAATCAGAACATGAAAGGCATTCACTTTGCTTACTGCAAGAGTCCTCACTATTTGTTGGATCCTCAGGTGTAACTGGAGTAAGGGACTTGCCTTGCTCCCTGAGCCCCTTGCATCTTGGCATAAAAAGAGACCATCTGTTGCAGAACATTTCCAGAGATGAAGAATGAGCCTCCAGTTAGCAAGAGGTTGCTTAAGAATCACCTTTTCCAGCAGAAGGATTCCAAGCGTTATGTTGGTTCATATATAACCTCAAGTACCCCCACCCCTGCCAATCTGTCTTACATTGTGTACAGCCCCTGACCCATCTAGCCTAGTACTGTCTACTCTGACTTGCAGCAACCTGGGCAGAGAGGGTTCTTTCCCCTCTTTTCCAATCTAATAGTTTTAACTGGAGACTGAACCTGGAACCTTCTGCATTCAAAGCAGATGCTCTTCCATTGAGCTACAGCGCCTTTCCTATGTCACATGTTCTTAGGTTTGTGCTGAGAAAATCTCCTGCTGATAAGGAATCCTGAAATGACCCCAAGTCATCTGTGGGGCTCTGAATGCTTTCTGCTTTCTCCCAAACCCTGATTCCTTTTTGCTTCTTTTGCTTTTCAGCCTTCCTCCCCAGCAGCTTCTGCATGTACAGCACAGTAATAGCAATGACGGGGTGGTACATGGATAAAATCTCTCTGGCGGTCCTGGGCGTGGCTGCAGGAGCCATTGTGGGCTGGCCTTTCAGTGCAGCACTTGGGTAAGCAAAAGGAAGTGGGGAATGTGGAAGCATTCAGGGACAGGTAGCTCTAGGTGGGCCCTAGCCAGCTGCAAGGGCAATGATGTCTCTCCAAGACTGATCAGTTTCACTATTGTCCCCAGGTTATTATAGCTCTGTGAGTAGGGCTGCAATGTTTGATTTGCTTGGGATTGTAGCTGCGCAATTGTTGTTCCTTGAAGAAGTGTAAATGTTGTGCTTTGGAACCTGGTTGTTTTGCATTCCATTCAGGTGCTGTGACACTCAGCTATTGAAAACTCTTTAATTAACTTCCTAGGCCCCATGGTGGCTAGAGGAAAGTTTCAGAAATATGTGGGAGGTACCGTCAAAATTAGCGAGAGCTTCCATTAGTTAAGAGTAAAACTGGAAGCATTCAGCTATTATTGCAACTGGAATTGTTCAAGTTAAGAGATTATATCACCATGTGATTTATAAAATTCTGAGCAGAGAACTTTGCATACTGCCATCACAAGTGATACCTTAAGACACTGCTTTGTAGGCACTAAGTAGGTTTCTGTAGCAGTAGTGCTTCCCTAGAAAAGAGAGAGGAGAGATAACAGGTAGCTCTTATCCTGCTATGTTCACCATGGAAAGGGGATTCCCTCTGTTACTCCAAAAGGATTGCTCTAACTTACCTCTCTCCGCTCTTTGCACCCCTCCCTTTTTTGTCCTCTATTTCCAAAGTTATCCAGCCAAATTGTTCCAAACTATGCTTTTTCTATTTCTGTTCCTTTTGCTGCTCTGTGTTACAGTGCTATTTATCTATTCCCATGATTCATAAATGTTACTCCCTACTCCCTCTGCTGTTCTTAGGGGGAAAAAATGAATTCCTTTGCATCCTTGATTAATTTAGAAACAGGATTATATTCAAAGGTAGATGGGTGGGGCTCCACATAGTTGGTTTTGGGGGGGGGAGGACTAGAGTGAGTGTGCAAGAGTCAACTGATAAATGTTTTTAAAATACAAGTTGAGATGGGAATATTTTTGGCATCTCCTTTTGCCAGGCTTCCTATTGCCCTGGACTTCCTCATCCTGAAAAGAAAGTGGAGAAGCTTCCTGAAATGGTTTCTGGTCGCACTAGTAGTGTTTCTGGTGAGTTTTCCAAGTTATTTGTGGAGAAATAACTCAGAGGGGAGTGCTGTATAATGGGAACCGAGTTCTTCCAAAGGGGTTACTGAGGAGGAAGGGTCTTTTTCCCATAGTTCTTGCACTTCTGACCCCCCACTCTTCCTTCCAAAGGAGTATTCTGCTCAGTGAAGTCATGTGGGCATATCCCATTGTTTTCTGCATGGCTTTCTGGACAGGAAGGTATTTTCTCTATGGCTAAAATAGGCACCCTGGGAAGGAGCAGTAATGTTCATGTCTCCTCCCATATTGTGGCATCTTCACAGTGTGTGTTTCCAACAAGTCTCCCTTGACAGCAGTAGATAATGTGTTGGCTGTGGGAGGGCAACATACACTGCAATGCCCTTCATGGTAGAAGTGATAACTACAGCGGTTTTTTTTTTGGGGGGGGTGCTGTATATGTGCACACACACTTGATGGGAGGATGCTATGTTCAGTGTCAGCCTTGCATCTGCCACAGCCTGTAGTTGTGCCCTAAGTTCTGGTCAGCATCGCTGTTTCACTTGGTTTCCAAATGTGGGAAATGCAAGTGCTGTCCTGGAATTGAGACAATCTAGAAACAGCTGTGTTCTTCTTGTTGAATGAAGGTGCCCCTGGTGGCTGTTGACAGTTACCACTATGGGAAGCTTGTGATTACTCCTCTCAACATTGTCTTGTACAACGTCTTCACACCACACGGACCGGATCTTTATGGTGAGTCCACACCTGTAGGACATACATAAATATTTTGGGGTGCTGGGTAGGGACCACAAAAGCTAAGGTGTGATAATGGTGCACAGTTTTATGGGTTGTTCCCAGAGCTGGCCCTGTTTGCAGAGCTTCCTCTAGCAGCTATACCGTGAAACACTTGGGTTGTGCAAGCCCCAGCAGCCTCTCCGAAGGAATCCGGGAGCAAACCTCTTAGATTCAACTCAAGTCCTTAAAATCACAGCTACTTCAAGCAGACTGCATGAGTCGCTGATACAGTCTTGCGGCCTCTGAGGGATCAAGGGACACCTGAACTTGCTCTTAGTTTGGAACTTCTTAACTTAATCTGAAGCATAAGAAGAGATGTTTTACCTTGGTAAAGAGATGCACCACCTGCAGGCTTGAAATGGGATTTCCGCCATGCAGACAGCTGGTCTCATTGAAATATACAGCAGGAAGCAGGCAGGCAGTATGTAGTTATGGGAATTTGTGGACTATAGGGGTTTTGGTGAGTCTAACCTTCTCTGAAACTGCCGGTGAATAAGTCCAAAATGAGGACATTTATGCAGCGGGTTGGGAAGCAAATTTAGTTTCCTGTGAGATGTTTCGGCTGAGTTGGTTACTGCCTTCATTTATTCCTTTATAAGGACCTGTCTTACATTGGGGTCATACTTTTTGGGTTCAGCTAGCTCCATACTGGCTACTCTGTACTGACAGTGGTTATCCCAGGTCTTGGAGGTGTTCCCCAGACTCTGAGTGGGAGGCAATGATGTATGTAAGACTGCAGCTTCTGGCTCTGTGGCTGTGACTGTAACAGCAGCTTGATCTTTGTCCTTCTGTGAGTCCTTCATCTCTGCACAATGATTCCAGACACACATCACTGTTGGACCTCGGAGCCTCTTCTCTCTGTCACTGTATTGAGCCTGACCTTTACACATTCCATGCATGAGCATGAGCTGGCTCTGCTGTCCTCAGGGGACCAGTGAAATTCTGATGTGTCTTACTCAGAATGACGCTTATGTAACATCTTCATGCTAATGAGAGAGCTGCTTTAATACTGTCTCGCCTGGAAACATGATGAAGAGCAGAATACTGTGTGCGTTTAGACAGTGTCACCGAGGCACACACTCAAGGATGACTCAAGGTCGGATGTGTCTGGATGGATTTTGTTTGTTTGTTCTGACTTTGAAGTAAGATTTCGTGTTTGTCTCATCCATCTGGGTTCAATGCTCAGGCATGGAATCTGGCATTTTAATTTTTGTTTTTAAAAAGCAAGTTTCTAGATCTCATGGCTGCGGCTAAATGTTTGCAAGGGGAAACAAAACAAGGCTTGAAAGAGGTCTTCTGATGGTCAGAAAAAGAAGACTCTTTTCCTTTTCCTGTAATTATTCCTCAGGGCTGGAATTTATATTTGTCACCAAGGCTGTGAAAAATGCGACGCCAGCACCTTGGAATTTGGGATATGCTGCTGTCATCTGTTCTTGCTGCCCATAAACCTCATCACCATGCTCTTGTTTTGATCCAGTACATGCAACCCGTTATTATCCACTGTCACCTTGCAGAATCCTGAACTGGTTTAATGCATCATACTTTCTACTTCCAAGATAAGATTAAAGGGTTTTAGCCAGTGCCTGTGACGGGGTGAGCTCCCGTTGCTTGGTCCCTTCTCCTGCCAACCTAGCAGTTCGAAAGCACGTCAAACTGCAAGTAGATAAATAGGTACCGCTGGCTTCCTCGGCCAGTAAAGCGAGATGAGTGCCGCAACCCCAGAGTCGGTCACGACTGGACCTAATGGTCAGGGTTCCCTGTACCTTTACCTTAGTCCTACTCAGAGTAGACATGGCTAACATAGGCCCAGTGTGGATCAGATATAAATTTTGAAGAGAAGCAGAAGCATAGCAATTGACAGAGGAGAGGAAAATGGAGACAAGGAAGTAAGAAAAGAATGTAATCTTGGGTTTAGTTTCAGGAAGCAATGAGGACTAAAGTGAGTGTGACCTTGGCTCTTGGCATTACTGGAGTGCTTCTTAGCTTCCATGCTTCCATGCTGCTTGATAATCCACATAGCAGTGGCAATGCTCTTACCTTGTGCTAGAACCGTGTTGGGTAACGTGGTGGCCATATTGACCTAAAACTTAACAAGCCCCACTCCAAAGATACAAAAGCTCATAGCAATTTGCTACTGAAGAAGCCCCCCAGGAGACGAAAGCAAGGCAAAGACACACAATGTCATCCTTTTTACTCTACTAGGCGGCAGGTGGTACAGGCCTCTGTTCCTAGAGAATGTTCACCCGCAAGTTCAGAAACCCCCACAAATAGATGACTGTCTTGCTGGCCTTTGGGCTGTTGACTTTGCTCTGTTGGGGATCATGACTTCCCCAAATACACACTGGCCTAGGAAGGGTGCAGAAAACCCCATTTTCCCTCCAGCAACCTTCTGCACCTCTTTAAAGGGGGGGGGCTGCCCTTGTTCTTGAGAGAGCCATGGGTCTTAAAGGAGAAGAAGAGATCAGCTGAAGCAAGTCGTGAAGGTTGTCTGCTTCACAGGGCTGTCTGCAGCCAGCTGCTGGATGAATCGTTCTAAATTGAGGTGGAACCGCGATGTCTTTTGTTCCTTGCATGCTTTTTATAGCTCCACTACGCAATGCAGCGTTACCCCAGAACTATTCTAATCCCTTGAATCTCCTGTGCCTCTGCCAAGCCTTCTAAATTGGGAAAGCACCTTTGCTAAAGAATTAAAGGGGTGGAGGAAGAGAAAGAAGAACCGTTCGTTCTTTGCCATGGCAGGTGGGGGGAAGGTCAGCTGCCTTGGAATTGCTGAGGACCCCAAGAGCAAGGCACCCTTTCCCCTTTCTGCATGACTCTGTGTGACAGCCTTCCCCAAACTAGTGCCCTCCAGATGTTTTGAAGAACAACTCCCATCAGCCCCAACCGGCATGGCTGTTGCAATTTGAAGCATCCGGAGGGCACCATGTTGGGGAAGGCTGATATGTGAAGAAAAAGGAGCAATGATAATTATGGCCAGCATGTTACAGGACGTATTAACCTGTTTTGAGGGGAAAATAATATTTGGACTCTTGCTACCTGTTGCTTCCTGGTTGAAATTTGCAGATTGTCAGTTGTCATTTCAGGTGTTGCTGAGCAAGGAGCCTGTATTTACTATGGGTTGTCCCCCCCCCCTTAAAAGTGAGCTGCAGTTCATCCCTGCTCTCTTGACAAACATCTCTGTCCGATATGAAAGTTCACACCTGAACGTCACATTTACATCTTAGGTGAACACTTAAAATAAGCAAATAAGCAAGGAGCTTAAAAAATAAAAAGTAATGTGTGAGGAGGATATAATAGCTATTGGTTTTGATGACTATAGGAAGCCACCAATTCTAGAGGCAGTATATCTTGAAATAACGGGTGCTGGGGAGGAACCATGGGGGAAAGTTGTGGCATTCAGGCCCAGCATGTGGGATTCCCAGAGGCGTCTGCTGGACCTTTTGGCTAGAGGGCTGCTCTTTATGTTCTGGAGAGGCCAGAGGAATTGCTGGGTCCAGAACTTTGCTATTGCCTTGGAGAGTCTCTGTCTCAAGTGATAGGCCCTGACTGCAGAAGGGCATCACGAGCCCTCTTCAGGAGTCTGTATGGAAATATTACACCTTTGCAACATTCCCCCCCCTCCCAATTTTCTCTTCTCTCTTTGCCTCCCTTAGGTACAGAGCCCTGGTCTTTCTACTTCATAAATGGCTTTCTGAACTTCAACGTGGCCTTTGTGCTGGCACTCCTGGCCTTACCCCTGACCTCCCTCATGGAAAGTCTGCTGCAGAAATTTCATGGTGAGTGCTGCGGTGTGTTTTTGGGAGCTCAGCTAGAAGCTATGGTATGACTGTCAGGCGACAGCTTGCTTGCAAGCGCAACTTCATTAGGTGGAATTGGCCAAATCCTTCCTGACTGCAAGTGTTCAGAGCAGCCACAGAAGGACAGGGCAGCCAGGGAACCTCAGGCGGAATTTTGTGTGCCGAGAACCTGCTATTACCCGCCACAAAAAATTGAAGTAGGATTCTAGCCCTTATGATCGCCAGAAAAGCATTAGAAGTTTGAGGTGGCTTTTGCTGGAATCCTGGAAGTCCAAGTGGAGCTTGAGCAGGACTTTCCAAAGGCTGGGGAGCAGGAACTTTGATGTCTGCCTGCAACTCCTTGTATCTTCTTCTTTGGCTAGTGCTGGTGGCTGTTACTCACCTTGGAAGCTTTTTGTTAAATTTAAAAGCAGAGTATAAGTACTTAACATGAATGAAGTGTGCCTTGCTTATGCAACCTCGCTGCTTTCTGTTTTCTTCTCCCCCCATTCTGAAATTCTTGTTCTGTATGTCAGTGGCTATGTGCAATCAAAGGGCACCAGTTCTCCAATCAGGACTGCTTTTTTAAAAAAAGCATCAAGCCTGCCTCCACAACCCCTGCCTGGTCCCCTACTGCCCTGATGCCTCAGAAATGTTTATTTTACTTTTTTAAAAAAATAATTTCTTTGCTAGCTGCAGGCTTGCTTATCCAGTATTTATAAAAGTTAAACAACTTGCAAATGGCAGCAGCCCAGCTTTGCCACAGGGCAGACAGGCAAGTTCCTTCTTTGCACATTTTAGTTTTGAAAAACACCACAAGGATAGAGTAACTCAAAACATACCCCAGCCTGGTTTTCCACAGGGGTGGGCTGGCTTCACTCTGCTGTGGCCCAATGTATTTATTTGTTACCAGCATCCCTGGAGGTCACTGATGTGAGTGAATTTTTAAAGGTGGTAGCATATACTCCGGATCTCTAAATGGTTAAGGCGTAACTTGTTCCTGCTAGGTGTTCCTGAGAAGGCTCACCTGCTTAACAGCACAAGGAGTGCTATTCTGGATCAGACCAAGCTCTGAAAAACTCCAGCATTCTTTGTTTTGAAACAAACAAACAAAAAAATCCTAGAAACCAGAGGGGCACTGGGGAGGGGGGTGTCTGCCAGATACTAACCAGCGGTCCACTGGTGGACCATGTTTGTCTTTCTGTCTTGCCCATCTCTGAAATGAAGGCTTGTACTTCCAGGGATGTCCACTAGAGTGCACTAAGCGCTCACGTTTTGCAGAGGGCGCCGCATGCACTGTGGGAACCATAAAGGCCTCTTGCCAGCCAAGCCCAGTAGTGGAGGCTGCTGTAACTACCCATTTCATGCCTTTCTGCTTAGCAGATTGTGTCCCGAAGCGGCGGCAGGGGGGGTCCCTTCAGTTGCACGCCTTGTTCTCACGGGCTTTGTGAAGCGCTGTGCAATCCTGATTTGCTTTAACACCCCAAGCTTTTCCTTTTGGGGGCAATTCAGGATTTTGACATATATTGAGCTGCCTCTGCAGCCCTTGCAAATTGAAGTAATTGCTGTTACTTCCAAATAAATGACTTCCTGCTTCATTCGAGGGGAGACAAGGGAGGTGGTGCCTTGGTTTTGTTTTCCTTCAAGACAGAGAATGTGCGTTCAGAGTTCTCGGTGTACTCTGTTGCTGCCGTAACAAAGCGTTGGAGGTTTTAGAAGTGCTCGCCCCTAAGCAAGCACATTTTTCTTTCAACATCTTAGGCTCCTTAGAATTCCCCCTTGGATGAACTTCCACAACACCTACCAGGTAGCTGGTAAATCAAAGACTGTTCTCGTTTTTCCTATCGCTCTGCTTATAAGCCTGGGGGAAAGTATTTATTTGTGAAATTTGAGGTATATGCATTAATCATATACCTTTGCCCAAGATCGGGTGGCTTTGAGATGTATTTAATAGCTGTGTACCAGGCACTTCCACTGGCACAGAGGAGAAATGGCAGAAGCCCCTGTACCTATGCAGCTCAGGGTTCACATCGGAGCTCCATAAAGCAAGCTCCATAAAGCTGGGTCATGCCTGATGATAAGGATGCAAGAGGGGCATTGCTGGATTAGGCCAAGGGTTTCCTTAGCCCAGTTTTCCATTTCTAGCAGCAGCCAGATGGATGCTCACAAACAGAGCATGAAGGAGTGATCCTCCCCTGCCAGTGGTGGTCTTCAGAGTTACAGTGCCTTCATGTGTGACTGTGTATACCTCTAAAGCACATTCATTATTTCCCTAAAAGAATTATGGGCACCCTCCCAGAGTTACATTTCCCAGCAACCCTTAACATATTACATTTCCCAGAATTCTTTGAGGGAGAAAACATTCATCAAATGTGCTTTAAAGGCATAGTGTGTACGCAGCCTATGAAGCCCGCATCAGATTTCCCCACCCAAAAGCCCAACAGAGAGCTGAAATAAACAGCAAAGTGCTGCATTCCAAGATAAGGGTGTGGTGGGGTCCTGAACCAAATGCCTTGGTTGTCCTTGAGCCTCTCCCATTCTGGAGCTAACCCCCCCCCCCTTTTTTTTTTGTTTCTTCCAGTTCAGAATCTGGGACGGCCTTACTGGCTGACGCTTTCTCCCATGTACATCTGGATCCTGATTTTCTTCAGCCAGCCTCACAAAGAAGAGAGGTTTCTGTATCCCATCTACCCCCTCATTTGCCTATGTGGCGCTGTAGGACTCTCTGCCCTTCAGGTGCGTTTGGGGGTGGCGATGGCTGAGTATGGGTGCAGGTGGAGAGGGCCCACACCTAAGCAAAGCCATGTTCATGCTAGGTGGTTCCCCCTTCACCACATTGCTCTGAGTTCCCTTCTTGACGCATGAGCTTTCCATGTATCCTCAAGAGTTGGCATGAAGCAATAGTAAAAGAGAGAGAGAGAGGTTTGCAGGAATCTGTGCTATCCAGGAACACACAAGGAGCCTTTTTCTTCCTGTGGTCCCAGCTGCAAACAGGAGTCCTGGGCTGGGAGCTCTCAAAATTGGTCTGGGGTTGTGCCAAAAAAAAAGTATAAAAGTGGGCAGCTGGCACCAAAATAAGTCCACACTATTGTCTCCCAGTGATGCTCCAGTGCAGCCTTTGCCAACCCAGTACTCTCCAGAGGTTTTGAGCCACAACTCCTTCAGCCCCAGTGGCCAGGGATGATGGCAACATAAGGAGAGCGCCAGCTGCACCATCCCATTCCGCTTTGTATTTCCCGAACTTGTGCAGAAATATAATCTTATGGAAAGGCTGTTAGAGGCTTCTTTGCAGCACCCACCATCTTCCACCACTGGGTTATTGAAATGAGCTCTATTCCCCCCTCCCCTTGTTGTAGTCTAAATGACATTCATATTTTACTTTTCTCTCTCCCCTTCCTTAGAAATGTTACCACTTCATATTTCAACGTTACCGCCTGGAGCACTACACGGTCTCTTCAAACTGGCTGGCCCTGGGGACCATCTTTGTCTTTGGGCTCCTGTCCTTGTCGCGCTCTGTAGCTTTGTTCAGAGGTGGGTTCTGGAGAGGCTGCCCTGCTGCTTATTAGTCCCAGGTGGACAAACAAACATCGTTATGGATTTCAGGGGTAGCTTACTCCTCCCTTATCCAGAAACCATGGAGCAGGAGACACCTGACCATCAGCATGCCATCTGCGGAGAATGGCATTCTTGGTAGCTGAATCACAACTTTGGAATTCCCATTTGCCCAAAGTCTGAGCCTAGTCATCTTTCGGGAGTCTTTCAGGCCTTTTGGTCTGTGCTGGTGGTTAATATTGGTGGTATCCATGGGATTTTAACAACTCTTGATTCTTTCTCTCCTGCCCCTTTTTTCTTCTCTCCTGATTTAAGGATACTGTGTGCTACCCAGAGCCTTTGGGATTTAATGTAAAATCCTTCAGATGTCTTCTGAAATTGGGTAGCTAACCTAGGATGCTTAGCAAAGCACATACAGGAGTCCCTTTTGAAGTTAAAAGGCCTTATCATAAGAGCTGGTGTGGCATAGTGGCTAAGAAACTGAGGAAGTCCCTGGTTTAGATATTGTCTCTGGCATTTCAAGTAAGACTGGGAGAGTCTTGACTTCTGACTGAATGTTGGAGAGCCACTGCTGGTCTGAGCCTGTTGGACTCTGACTCCCATCAGCCCCAGTCACCATTACCAATGGTCAGAGATGCTGGGTGGTATAGTCCAATATTTGGAGTTCCAGGGGTTTTCTATCCCTAGTAGATAAGATGCTGAGCTATATGGGCCAGTGGCTTGGCTCCTTACAAAGCAGTTTCCAAAGTGTAAATTTCTGGTTCTCTTTGGTGAGTGCAAGGGAAGGGCATTTTCGCAGTTCATCATAGCTCAGGGAAGCTCATGCTGACTTGAAGGGGTTCCTAAAATTGTTTAGGCACAAAGGCACAGCCAAATCTTCTTCCTTTTTTTTCACTTGCAGTGTCTCTTCCTCTTAGGTTACCATGGGCCCCTTGACCTGTATCCAGAATTCCACAGAATCGCCACTGATCCCACAATCCACACTGTGCCAGAGGGGAGGCCGGTTCACGTTTGTGTGGGGAAGGAATGGCACCGTTTCCCCAGCAGCTTCCTCCTGCCAGATAAGTAAGTCAAGACACAAACAGGGTTTATCCCACAAGGATGCAGGTGCTGTTCATCACAAGAGATAACCAATTAGAGCATAGAGCAGGAGTAAATAGTTGGGTGGACCAGTGTCCATGCCAGCTGCTCAACACTGTCAGCCTTCCAGGTCATTTATGCCCCATCTTCCTTCAAAAGCGCATGAGGTGGCTTATACAAAATTAATGCAGCACAAGATAAAAGTAAAACCTAAAAACAAGAGAAAATGCTGCTTAGAAACAAAAGCAAACTAACTAGCCAAACCAGCATCAGTTAAAAATAAACAAGCAGCAGTTTCCCCTCTGAATTCCAGGTGCTGGGAATCGCAGGAGGGGAGAATGCTGCTGCTATGCTCATGTCTTGCTTGAGAGTTTCCCATGAGGATCTGGTTGGTCACTGGACTAGATCTTTGTCCTAATCCAGCAGAGCTCTTTTTACATTCTGAGTTTTCAAAGCAGATCACACAGCAACTGAAGACTGAGGACCATGGAACAATGTCCTCCTCTGGCTCCCAGGTTTGCCAGCTTTTAACTAAGGTTGCCTCTTAACCAAGATTTGAAACCAGGATCTGCTGCTGTTTTCCATAGTTTGAGAGAGAACCTCATTAACAGCTGCAGTGGCCAAGTTCCCCCAGGCTCACCGATGGTGATGAGAACTGGGTTGCTTTTGGCCGCTGCAGGAATCAAAGGAAGGTGTTGAGGCCGGTGAGATGGAGAGAGTACCTGGACATTGTGACATAAACACTGGGCAGTGTTGTGTTGTGTTGAGATTGCAATTTTGATGTGTTTTTGGTTTATTGCCAGGTTTAATTTTTCGAATGTTTCATTTTATTTTTTTACTAATATATTTATTGCTCAATTCTTTTTGTAAACCGCTTTGAGCATGTTTGTTTGTTACAATCAAGCAGTAAATAAATTTATGAAACAAGTAATTTTGCAGGACTGCAGCAAAAAAAATGCAGAATGTGGAATTAGGAGCAGAATTCAGTTTCCTATAAAACCCACTTCAGGATTAAAAAACCCCACAAAGCAAGGTTTCTAGGTCTCATGGCTGCCGATAATACAAAGGGGACAGGAGCTTCTGTGAGGTGCTTGTTCCCCCCCCTCATCTGCATCCATTATGCAAATAATTGCAGAAAATGACTTTTCAAAAGATGAGACATGATTCAGATTTGCTCAGGTAGTGCAGATGGCCAAATCCAGCTCCTACAGTAATGTACTTTGATTTGGCTGAAGACAGAATTTCAAGTGGGATTTTTTTGGCTGGGTGTGTTGTGTGTGCTACTGATTAGCACAGCTTTGCATTTAGCTTTTCATGGTGACACTGATGCTCACGTCAGGCTGCGCTTATGCCTGCCCCTTCAGCTTCAAACCGAGGCAGCTTTGCCTGCACAGACGTTACTGTAGCTGTAAATTCAAGGGTTTAATAACCTAACGGTACCTAGACCATAATGCGCCAGATGGATATCTCTCCCCCCCACCTTTAAAAAAAGAGAGAAAGAGAATGAGGCATTAAATCCCAACACCGTCACAAGGGATTGATGATTAAGAGGAACAAAACTCGCCCAAGACTACGTCAAAACTGCTGCAGCATTGCAAGAGCTGGGATTAGCTCTGGCCTTGCCAGTGATTAGGGCTCAGGCAGCAGCCGAGGGCTGTGTTCTTGGAGTCACTGGAGCATGAGTTAAGGAGCATCAAGGACAAAAAGGCTTTCTGGATCTCCTGCCCCACTGAAGCACCTTCTGCCAGGGTTGCTCTGACCCTGTTGCAGCAGATGGGCTCCGAATGATACCTGAGCTGCAAACTTTCTTGGCGCTTGTAGGCAAAATGTGAATTTAGCAAGGCTTTGTACCTACAGGAGCCTGTTTGTTTTCCTCTTTTCCTGATTCTGGCCTTTGTTTTCTTTGCACTCTCAGGAGTGCTGCACGTTTCCCCCTATCACTGCCCCCCTCCAATGGCCTGTCACAACTGTAGCATTCCATTTCCCCATGGTCTGCAGCCCTCTGACGAGGGAAGCCCCTAGAATATGTAACATGAAGAGCAGTTAATGATAATGGGACTGTGAACATGCATACACACACACCCCACTCCCAAATCCTGATTCACCCATGAAGGAATCACAGGCACATCCTCCTCCTGTGGCCTGCAGATTACGGTGAGCTGTTCTGTAGCGGACAGCTGGCAACCCCAAGCTGTGTTCACAGTCTTTGCCTTGCTGGGTTATTGCTGTGGCGTTTTGCTTGCAAGTTAAAAGCCCACAGGGTTTAATATCACCCCCTCCCTCTTACTCCCTGCAGTTGGCAGCTTCAGTTCATTCCATCAGAGTTCCGGGGCCAGTTGCCAAAACCATTTGCAAAGGGACCAATGGCCACTCGCATCATTCCAACAGACATGAACGACCAAAACCAGGAAGAGCCCTCCAGATACGTAAGTGGCATCTTCTCTCTCTCTCTCTCTCTCTCTCTCTCTCTCTGGTACCTTGGACAGGACACGCTTGCTGTGCCCAATGGGAAATAGCACTCTTGATTTCTTTCAGGGCAGAACTTCTCTTTGGCATGTGGGGGATTCCTACGTACCTGTTTAAACATAAGCAGCCATAGCTGGGGGACGCCACTGCATTTGGACAAAGCTGTTTCCGTGATAAGTGCCTGGACACTCAAGTATTTTAAGAAAACAAAACGTAACTTCAGTCACCAAGTTGTCACAGGATGCAAGCAGAATAGACACACCCAGGTCCTAAAAACATAAACTCTTATGCACAGTACAACCTGTGGCCCAAATGTCCATATGTGAGACAGCTGTAATGCAGAAAAGCATCCCAAGTGTTGTTCTTCTACTGATGAGACAGGCAAGGAGATGTTGTCCCTGCAAAGAGTAGGAGCCTTAATGCTGTGTGAGCTGCATCCCTGTAGGAGATGGGAACCAACCCAAAATGTCCTCTCTCCCTTCCAGTTTGACATTTCCAAATGCCATTACCTGGTGGATTTAGACACTGCAACCGAAGCACCCAGGGAGCCACGGTATGCAGCCAACAGGGAAGAATGGATCAGTATCGCTTACAAGCCTTTCCTGGATAGTTCAAGGTAAGATGCTGAAAAGCACAAGGGGAAAAGGAGGGCTATAGGGGGCGCATTCTGCCTAGTTAGGGATCTCTGCAAAACTCAATTCGGGAACTTGCATCTTTTGGGGAGGGAGGGATGGAAAAGTCGTTACCTGAAAAAGGGAGCAGTAGTCATGTGTGTGTGTGTGCATGTGTGTGCGCTCTTAATCTGCACAGGCAAACTGCACCTGCTCTGTCTACTCCTTATGACAGTGGTGTTTGGAATGGCAACAGCCTGCACTGCTGGTGGATTTTCAATAAAGTTTCCTTTTGGGATGACTTGGCCCAGGGTTTGAGTCATGCTAGAGGTCGAGAAGGAAGGAATTCCCCCCCAGCAGGGAGGACTGTTGGCAGCCAGCAGCACCCTTCTTCCTTCCTTCCCCCCTTTCCCTTGCAAGTGAGTTGTAGACTGCTAAAAAGATTACTGAGGTGTGAAGTTAATCACATCCCCTCACTTCTAAATTTGCAGTTCCCCTGTGTCATCCTCTTCCTCTCGGCAACTGTTCTGGCTGAAGTTTTGCTCCCAAGTCTACTGGTCCGAGGGGGGCTCACCTTTCAGGAAAGATCTGCCAGCCTCATGAGACACTGAGGGTGGGATTTTGGGTCCCATGCAATCCACTTCCTCTTCCCCTTCCAGCCTCACGTTGATGGCTGCGACATGTCTGGCTCCTCAGAAGTGTTCACAGCTGTCTGGCTTCCCCAGCACTCCCCACGCTTTTCTCTTTATATATTTTAAAAGATAAGAGCATGATCGAGAATTGTTATTTTAAAAAAATAAATAAAAAGCTTGATCAGTGGGTGGATGGGAAGCCAGCTCTGTGAGAATTTCCCCAAGGAAGGTGGCAGTGGGAGATGTGTTAATAGGTTACCAGCTTGCTGGAGTATCTCAATTGGCAGCTCGGGGGGGGGGGGGTTGGCAGGAAGAGGTTCAGCTGACTGTGCTGGCGACCCAGAGAGGCAGCATCCGAAGCAGCTGCTTCCATCCTTGGCCACTTCTGCCAATACTGAATCTGAAGAAATTACATGGTGTTAAATATTCCATAGCTTGTGCAGCCTGGCAATAATTCTATGTGTGATGAAGTGGTATTTTTCACTGTGGTTTGGCTTATTCATTCGCAAAACATATTTGTCTCACTGTCAATGCATATCTCCAGTGCTTTAGTTTCTGAAAAGAAAGATATCTGACCTTAAGTCTGCCCTCCTCACCTTGGGGAAATCCTTTCCTCAAATGTCAGATGTGTTTGTTCTGCACACGCTCAGAGGAAGTGTCACTTTCATTATTTTATATGTTCCAAAGGGAAAAGGGAGGTTTAAAAACTGAAAAGTTACTGGGGCTCAGTCCTGGCATAAGTTTAATCCCTGAATATTCTAAGCAGCAAGCATGAATTGAAGCCCTGAGCCCTTTCCACTCCTTCCTTTTTATGGGAACCTGGTGGAAGACCCTCCATTGACTTGCCTGTAGCAGTGACAGCTGGTTACTGCTTGCTCCTGGTTCAGAGGGAGGAAGAGCGAGAGCCGGGGGCATGCTGGATTTTGGCAGCCTCTAGATCTGGCAGCTGCTCCGTCGATCCAAACATAGCGGTTCCAAAAAGAGAGAGTGGCGGGTGTGTGCAGGGGAATGGATCTGTTAATAGCTATTGGCTGTTTTCAGAGACTGGAATTTGACCGAGGAGATGGAGGGAGAGGGGAGGTCACGTGGCTGCTTGCAAACGGACTCGAACTTCTGGCTGGCTGCCCCTCTCTCAGCCCGGCTGACCTCCACTGCAGCGCAGCCAGCTGCCTAACTCCTGAACCCTCAAGGGGAGAATGCGGACTAACAACTGTCTGTTTCTCTGCCCCCCCTTTGTGGTCTCCAGGCACTGTGTAAATAAAAAACCACCAGCCTGACCATGACCACTGCTCAGTGTTCTCAGGGAATTTCTACATGGGTGGGCCTTAAGTTTAGCTGCTCCTGCTGCATTCTGTACCTGAGAGTGCCACAATTCTGCTCTTGAAACTATTTGTGAAAATGTAGTAATATAGCAGGGCTGTAGCTGAGATATGGGTTTTCAAGTAACATTTTGGGCTTGGAGGCTGGGGTAGGAGGGACCAGTGCACAAACACAGGAGAGCCAGTGGGGGCTGCTGCTTTGGGCTGCCACTCTGCGCCTGCTGCCTGACGAATGCGTTTTATCTTTCTCACAACTACTGTTCCTCTTCTCTGGGAAACTGAATGACCCTGGCTGCTCGATTCATGCTTGCTGAACCAGAGGCTTCTGGGACACAAAGAGTCCCCCATTGACGTCAGCCAGTGCCGTGGTAACTCTCAGTTGGCTTTGATAAATGGTGCTGCTAATTGAATTAGAGAGCACTCAGAGCCATCGACTAATTATGCTACTCAGGCAGCAGCTTTGTCTGGGTCCATTTAATTCTGCATTGGCTGAGCGCTCCAGTTCTGGGGGAGGAAAGGGCAGGATGGATTAGGGATCCCAGCTGAGGCAGCAAAGGCATGTGCCAGCACTTTTAAACCAAGGAGACCCTCCCCATTCCCCACTAGCCGCCTTAGCACTTCCCCACACCCTCAAGCATACAATAAGCTACCAGGGGCTTTAAGCAGGCCAGCCCTCCCTGTCAAATTCTTTTTTGTTCTCCTTTCCCTATAAGTGATGTTCAACTGCCCTTAATGTTCCAATTTCCCCCTGCATATCTAGGGAGTCTTAGAAACCCTCACTTTCTCTGTGGGTAGGCCTGTTTTGGTGCCTTCCCACCACCAAGTTTGCTATTAATAGCTAGCAATGCGTGTGTCATACATTTTATTTTCAAAAGCTTCCTTGGTTTTCCAGGTCCTCAAAGTTCTTTCGGGCCTTCTACATCCCCTTCCTGTCCCACCAGCACACAACGTACATGAACTATACCATCCTGAAGCCTCGGCGCTTCAAGCAAGCCAGGAAGAAAGCTGGAGGCTAGCTCGAGCCTCTGGGGATCCAACGAGAACCGGCCGAAGATGCTGGCTTCTTCTTCAGGTGTCTCAATCCCACCTGCCCACTCCCATTTTTTGTAAGAGTGGCAGTGGCAGTGGCTGTGGTGGGTGGGTAGGGAAATGCTTGGGAAGGTTTCCCTTTTTTGGCTGGCTGTGCTGCAATATTACTGACCACCTGATCTGCCATTGTTTGGGGGCTCTGCTTCGCTTTCAGGAACTCCTGGAAAGTATGAGCAAGGCGTCATCTTGCTGAGGAGTAAACAGGAGCAAAAATCTTGGTTTGTGCGAACGTTTACCAAGGTCCTGGCTGAGAGGTAGCCTGGGGCTGCTGTGGGTCTTTCAGTATTTCCCCTCCACCACAGAACATCTCGCCAACCCCAGAGGGAAGTTTTTATTTTGGGAGGGGGGTGTATGTGTGTGTTTTAAGAGGCCTTTTGGAGAGAGAAAACAGCCTCACCAGCAGGAATGCACAACGCTCCCTGGTGGGTCTTCAGGGGAAAAGGCCCTCCTTGACTCAGATGGAGCAGAAATAACTTGCACTTTCGAGAACTGTGACTCTGTTAATTACATAATTTAGTGAAACATTGACTTGTGCATGAGTGGGTTTTTATTTTAAAAACCTCCATTGTCTGTCTTGTCAGCTGCTGCCAAAACACAGGTTTGTGTAGGGTGTTTTTTTGTTTTAAGTTTCCTTTCACCCACCTCTACATTCTAGCTTCTTTGTGAAATGTCTGGCTTTGTAAAGTGCGGAAGGGGGATCTCCTCCTCACTGCACACCTTTCGCTGTGGAATACAGTGGCTTCTCATTCAGTCTGCACTGTATGTACTATGAAAGTGTGTCATTAGTGATTAAAAATTAGGCTTGTACCCCCCCCCCCAATGCAGTTTTAGATGTGGAAGGAAAGTGCGTGTGTTGGTCTCTCTCTGTCTTTCATGCACCCAAAGCTCCAGTCTAACTGCATCATCCACAGCCTCAAAAGTAGATGAGAAAAGTGCTGACGACATGTGAGAGCAACAGGTGATTTATTTCATGACGGGAAGGCCAAGGTCTCCCTTCTGAGGCTAGAGCTGACATTTTAAGCATCCAATGAGACTATCCTTCACCATGTACAGCTAATGCATCTAGCCGGGGGCCCTGAAGAAGTGGGAGGCAGCAGATGATTTTTCACCCTAAACTTACGCATGTTAAAAAAAAATCACAAAACATGTTATTCTGAAGAAATGTTTGAGGAAGCCAGTCCCAGAAGCAAATGAGTTGATTTTGGTCACTTGACCTTGTTCACCTGAATTGTAAGGAAGAAAATGCAACGTAACTAAATATTTCACATGGGAGCAGGGCTGCAGGCTGAAGATTCATTGCCACCAGGGTGGCCAGAAGTGGGATTGAATGAACATCTCCACCCCAACACTGGAACAACACACAGAGGTTGCGAATCTGGAAAACTGGCGCATCATCCTCACAGGAAGGGCAGGAGATGTGGCTGGGCAAAGCTGTGAAGAGGAGAAGAGAAAGGGTTGTGTCAGAAACAGACTTAAGGAGAGCTGCTAGCCTCTCCCTCCACAGCTGAGTCGGTCCCTATTTGGAAACAGCAGAGGCTGCCTGGGATCTCCAGTGTGGCCTGATTCAGAATCTGGTGATTTTTTTTTTCCCTTTTAACATACTTTAGAGAAGAAATAGGAGAGTGCTGGTCCCATTTAAACACTGTACTTGCTGATTGCCCTTTTAGTCCTTCTAAACAGCACTGGCTTCTCTCCTGCCCACACCCCAAAGCTGTGCTCTCCTGTGCCTTGTAACAGCTTTGCAAAAGGCAAAAAAATTCAACCCTCCATAACAGCTAGGAATATCTTGCTACACAAAGCAGGCTGCATGAAGGCATATCGTCCTCACCACAAGAGCTTTTGCACATTGGTGCAACCGTGCATGCGTGGCCTCCGTCCCCATTTGCTCAGTAGGGCAAAGAAGAGGCTCACGTGTGCCTTGCTATGTACAGAAAGGCAGAGAGCAGCTGAGAGTTTTGTTAGTCACGATGTCTCGAGCTGATGTTCTGGAGACTGGAGCGACCCTTCCAGCTGGTTTATGCAATGCAGCATGAATCATGCCATCAACAAGCTCGGGGCCTATTATTAGATTAGGAAACTGCTGCCTCAATACAAGATCTGCTCATAAAGATCAGTTATTTTTTGCCACAGTTCTCAACTAGGGGGTGCTGGCCAGAGAAAATAAGAGGCTCTTTGCTTCTTAGGAATTCCTCTTCTCCTGCAGCTCAACTAACCTTTGACATCCAGTACAGAACTTTGTTGTTGCCCGAGTTTTAATATTTGTCACTATCAGGAACTTGCAATAAAAAGCTGACTTTGCATGCTTCAATTAAAGCTTGGGCACACCCCCTCCCCGACTTCTGAGCGATCACATTAATGACCAAAGAATCCTTTTGCAGCTAAGACCTGGAGCCAGTATTTCCTTCCTGCTAGTGACCCAGGTCCACTGATATGAAGCTGCCATTGACCCATCTAGTTTAGCATTGTCTACACTGACTAGCAGCAGTTCTTGAGGGTTTCAGGCAGGGTGACCTCTAGTGGAGGCTACTCTGTTAGGGCTAACAGGGCACAGCCTTAAAAAGCTCTGACCTCAGCTAGTCTGCACCTGCCTACCTTTTTGCTTGCAACCAATCAAGAGATGTCTCTACCTGCCATTGGCTCTGGCTGCGCTGCCTGTTAGCTTTGTTTCTGCCCTAATGGTCTCAATGGGCATCAACCAGAACTGGTTCTCTCCTGACCCTACCTAGAGTTGGGAGGGACTGAACCAGGGCCTTCTGCATTCAAGGCAGAGGCTCTACCAATGATCTATGACCAAATTTTCTACACCTTTTTCTCAGTGAGAGAAACCTCACTGCAGGGCTGCCCAAAGGAGGTCTTACTAAGAGAATCAAAGTGTGTTTTACAACAGGGTGTATTCAGCCTAATGGGTGAAACATTGTGCATTCCCTCAGGGCTGCCTAACATTATTAAGCATAACAACAAAGCAGCTGCATGTGGATTACGAATCAAACTGACAGACCCTGGAACACAAGCAGGGTGGGGTTTCTGGACCAGCACCAAATTCTGAGGAGGTTCCAGGTTGTCTCTACAGCAGTTCACACACCAGTTACAATCTATTGTGCCCACTAAGCTTGTGAGTCAGCATGGCAGGCATCAGCTTGTGGTGCAAACATATCGCTCCAGCAGAGCTGTTGCCTCCCCCAAAATACCTACCCTCTGCTGTTCTATGGTTGCTGGATAATGTTCTCTCTTCTTGCAATACAACTTTTCAATCTCTCAAAAAAATATCAAGATAACTTACCAAAGAGTCACCCTCTTCAGACCACTATATATATATATATATAAAATCAATGGGGAAGCTTTTGCTGGGTTGCATATCCCAACTGAGGCCAAGGGTGTGTGTCCAGGTTTTAATGTCCCTTGTGGGGAAACACTCTCAACTGCATAGAAAACTAATTCATCCAGAGAAAGCATTGGATCCAGAGGTTCGCCCTGTGGATTTCTTAATCTCAAAGAAGAAAAGGCGAAGGCAGCAAAATAACACGCGATAAAATCTCACAGCTACTGAAAAATGTGTTATCTATGGATAATCCTTTCCCCTTAACCCCACTGCCTGACACTTTCCAAGAGCCACTATGTCTGTTGATTTGCAGAGGTCAAATCACTCCCATCCCGTCCCTCCCCTCATTGGGCTCACTAGGGGACAGAAGTAATCTGGAGTTGGGGAACTAGAAGGGCCAGCCCTAATATCGGGTAGAGGGAGGAAGCTGCCTCGGGCAACACTCGGGTGGGGTGGGAAGGGAAGGGGGTGGTGGTGGTACTGGAGGACAGAGCTATGTGGACCATGAGGTGTGACAGGTGCTCTTCATCCTGCCTTCAGGTACAGCAGAGGACATTGTCAACATTGAAAAGCCACCTGCCAGTCTGTGCATGGAAGGGGTTGTGAGCAGTAGAGGCTGCTGCATTAGGGGAAAAGGGGGCACTGCCCCAGCAACCTGTCTGCTTTCAACCTACAAGAGCTCAGGGTGGCTCCACTTTCATTGGCTCTGGCGCCACCTACTGTTGGTCTCCCTGCCTTCCACCCTACAGGCGTGAAATATGCAATTTGTCCTTCCCCCTCTCAGCAGAAGTTCTCGGGCCTGAGAACCAGCCAGCACTTGTCCCCTCTGGAAAACACCCTATGCTCAAAACACACTAGGCCATTGGAATAAAAGGGGGAAATCCCCCTTCACTTCCCACCAAATCCACCTTTACAGCACTTGAGAGGCCTTGCCTCCTTAGCACGGTCTTTCGTCACCCCCTGCCTGGCTTCCAGAAGGAGGAGCCTTGACCTCAGTTCGCCTTGGCACCGCAAGGGTCTGCTCAGGGCAGGCTCTTTCCTGGGCTCACTCCTGGCAGTAAACAGACAACGTTGCGTCACCGTCAGGCTCACCTTGTGACCAGGCAGCCGCCAGGAATGCAGCGACCCTTTCTCCAGGGAGCCTGAGGCCTTGGCGTTGGTTTTGGCTGCCTCCCAGTTGCTGCCTCAATCTGCGTTCAGAAGAGCTCTTGTTTCCCTCTGGATTCGCATCCGAGAGAGCGCTGTGACAACTTCAGCCCGCTCACTCTGCAGGAGAAAAACAGACAATCCTGCTCTCTGTCCACAGGTCACCCTGCCCGGCTACCTCTCTCTGTCTGAAGCACTAACGTTGACTTTCCAGTGACGACCTCCCCTCCCTCTTTATGGGGGCGATGAGCTGGTGGGTGAAGCACGGAGGGAGGCGAGCAAGCTGCCTCTTTGCATTAATCCCCCTGCTGTTGCGAAGCCTCGCTGTAGATGGAAAGAATGAGTTCGCGCTGGGCTCGGGGCTGCAGCAGCTTGCCAGCTGGAAACAGCTCGCAGCGTGCAACTCGCCTGCTCTCTCACATAAATGACAAAGGGAGGAAGCTGCCTTATATATGCCGAGTCAGAGAATCGGTCCCTCCAGCTCAGCATTGCCCGCACTGGCTGGCAGCAGCTCTCCACAGAGTTTCAGACGGGAGGTTTCCCCAGTCCTAACGGGAGTTGCTGGGATTTGAAGCGGGACCTTCTGTGGGCAAGCAAATCCCCCCTTGCTGAGCTATATGGCCCTTAAGATGCAGGAAGCTGCCATTTACCAAGCCAGACTAATGATGCATCTATCTCAGCCTCACCAGCACTGACTGGCAGTGGCTCTCCAAGGTTTCAGATGGGGCATTCCCAGCCCTACCAGCTGACACCAGGGATTGAATTAAAGGGTAAAGGGACCCCTGACCATTAGGTCCAGTTGTGGCCGACTCTGGGGTTGCAGCGCTCATCTAGCTTTATTGGCCAAGGGAGCCGGCATCCAGCTTCCAGGTCATGTAGCCAGCATGACTAAGCCGCTTCTGGCGAACCAGAGCAGCGCACGAAAACACTGTTTACCTTCCCGCCGGAGTGGTACCTATTTATCTACTTGCACTTTGACGTGCTTTCGAACTGCTAGGTTGGCAGGAGCAGGACCGAGCAATGGGAGCTCATCCTGTCGCGGGGATTCAAACCGCCAACCTTCTGATCGGCAAGTCCTAGGCTGTGTGGTTTAACTCACAGTGCCAGCCGTGCCCCAGGGATTGAATTGGGGAGAAGCAAAAGCAGCAGTGGCCCCTTCCTTGCCTCTGCCAGGGGGCCACCACCTTTCCTTCCTTTAAACCATTGCTCAAATGTCCCTTTATGTGGGGAGCCCCTTGCATAAAATCCCTCATTCCTGGCACAAATTGGTATAAGGGTATTTGCCCATGTCTACTTCCCTGGCTGCCGAATGTTTGGAAATTTCTCGAGGCAGAGGCTTCCGGTTGCTAATTTCACTGAACGGCACTTGGTGTTTTATTATACCTTTAATAGTTTATTCGTGGCATCGAGAATACCAGATTCACTTTTCGTTTCGTTTTTTAATAATGTGAAGAAGTGGGGTGTTTGGGGATCGTACTGTGCTCCCCAATAAGGGCTTGCCATTTACCTGACCCCTATTTTTCAAAACACAGCAAGTAATAAAGAGGTCTGGCATGCATGTTAAGTAGGGAACAAATAGGGAGAAGGCGAGCTGCTCAACCTTCGCTGCTCCTCATGAGCAACTGTGATGGGATCCGCGCAGTGCCAGAATAAATTCTCCTTGGTACCACACAAAGAGAACGCTCAGCCCAGCCCTGCTGGCTGTTTATCAAAAATGCGCTTGTTTTTGAGGGGGGGGGGAAATGTTAACAAAACAAGACTGGAAGGTTTTGGACTTTGAACTGGAACAAGGATAAATAAATATCTGATAAAAGAGAGGCAGGAGCAGGAGCCAAAGGGCTTTGAAGTGCATCGGGGGCACGAGGCAAGAATTGCAGGCCGAGAGCCGGAGAACACGCAGAGACAGGAATGATCATAATATTTTGTAACTGGTGGTACGAAGAACACCCCCCCCCCCGCCCATATCCACATAATTCCTTGCTTTGTAGAGGTGGGTGCCTGAAAGCTTACAACATTAAGATGACTTGGAAGGATACTGGCTTCCAAAGCATCCCTGGGAATTTTGGTATAAAAGGGAGGGTTATTGTGAGAACTCTTGTTAGCAAAGGTGCTTGCATTTTCTAAGCAGCTGCAGTTCCCACAGGGTTCAGATTTGAAAAATCAAACACTGATGTAAGCCCTTTGGAGAACAAGAAAGAGAAAATAAAAGCATACTGGCACAGAGAGGAATATATGTGTCGGACACACGTAATGTACGAATGGCCTTCGGAAAACGAGGGACTGCATTCATCAAGTCCAGGAGTCAAGTCACAAAAAAACAGTGGCTGAATCCTACAGACAACCTCTTACCACAAAGTGCGTGTAAATTGCTTTGCAGGGTGGTTTTGTTTTGTTTTTAAAATCTGGATAACCAGCCAGAGTACTACTGGGCAGACCCATACCCCAAATTTATGTGGTAAGACAGTGGGAATCACAGGATGCTTCTGAACAACTTGCTGGCTGAGTACTCATCCCAATTTGTGGGGAGATTAGATGAGGTTGCCTCAAAGCAAGGGTCGGCCTGCACTTTCCAAGATGTTTCCCAGTCACTTCCCTTACGGTAAAAGTCTGATCATCAACCATCAACCGTAATTGTACAGCCGGGATTTGGCCAGTTTGTGATGGAAACCCACACAAAAATAGCAACCGCCTTGGAACGCCCAAACGGAAGGGTGAGAACAGAAATATATCGGGTTTCCAACATGCTTGAAATGACTTAATGTTATTAATGGATTAATGGATCCAGTATTTGTTTCTAGATAAAGCTGGCTATAAGGCTGTTTTGACTCGGAAAGTTTAGTCTGCCATTGTAACCCCACTTACCTGGGAGAAAGCGTGCATTGTCCTTCCAGTCTGAAAGGCTGCTCCTTCAGGTAGTTGACTCGATACCTTTCTACGATTCAGTGACAGGTGACATGGCTGCCCCTACCCATCCATCAGGGACAGCCAAAGCAGAAGCCTACTTACTCAATATGCCAAATGCCCCCCCCCCTTTGCTCACAGCAAGCCTGCAGAGGCAGCCACTGACTCTCAGGACAAACATGTTATGTTGTTGTTTGGAGGGGTTAGGATGCCAGCCAGGTGTTGTCCAAGATACCAGCCCCCACAGTGGCAAGAAAGGGAGATGACGGATGTGCACTTTGTTAAATTTCCAAAGAACGTGGCTTTGATAATAATAAAAATAATAATAAACCCGTTTCCTTGGCAACTGCTGATGTCAGGCTTGCTCTGGCAGGGAGTGTCGGCTGTGCGGACCCTTCAGAGCTTGAGGCTAACTGGAAGAAAGAGAGGAAGGCAAGTGTCAATAAATAACCCACCTCAACCGGCAAGTCACAAAACACTTCCTGGCCATTCACTGGTCTTGAACTCAGACCCCTCTGCCGAACCAAAGAGGCTCACTTGAGGTAAAACGTTTTAGTAGTTGTAAGGTGCTTATTGTCTTTGCAATCACAACAGCAATGTGAGAGGTCATATATTCCCATTTTACAGACGCAACATTGAGGCCAAGAGACAGCAACTAGGTCAGTGGCCAAGACCCCAGACTTAAGGACAACTCAGGACAGATGTGGGCACGTAGCCTTTTCTAGTCTCCTTTCTAAGTTCACCTCCTCTGCTTATTCATTATTGGCTTGCAGGTATATAATCTCCATCAAGGTTCACAGCCAGTATCTGGAAAATTGATCTCTTGAACTCTACATGTTTCAAGTCTCAGCCGTCAGATTTGGGAGCTGGTGCAGCGTCAACAGCTAAGAGGGCAAGTTATGTATGAGTCGATATGTCTGCGCTTCAAACCTTGTGTCTGCTGTGAGCTCACCAGTGGGATTTTCTGTGTCAATTAAGTAACGCCCCCTCCACGACAGGGATGACTGTGGTCTACCTTACAGTGTTCTTGTAAGGTTTACTGAGCCAACACATATACGCTAAGAAGTGCTGGGTTGAAAGGCTCTCCTAACACCTCCCAGTTACCGGTACATCAACAACACAGAGATACCAGTGTTAATTGTGACGGGTTGATTCAGCCAGAACAAGAATCTTGATACATGGCCAGACTGAATATCAACTGCTTTCTTTGCTTCTTCTGGGAACAACCCCCGCTGCATCCAGTCCCCAGGTGCATTGTGGCTGCTGCATGCAAGGCTGCAGAGATAGAGATTTATGCATTATGCACACTAATCTAAGTGTGGCTGTAACCGTAACCTGGGGTGGGGTGGGGGGAGAGGGGGCCGCAGCTTCTCTTCCTGCACAAGGTGACTGTGGGTCAGGCACTGGCAAGTGCGAGCAGAGCGTCTCCTTGGAGCCGTTGCCATGCCAACACATCTGCCTAGGTGATTGCCACTTGTTGAAGGTCGGAGATGAATTAGCAGCTGGAGGAAATGGCAAGGGGGAATTAGAGAGCTGGAGGGTTTAACACTCTCCAGCCAAAGGGTTTGACACCCAATTTCTCTTGCTAAAAGGGGCACTCTAAAGGAGCAGGGGCCCTTTCTCTGAGACTTCTACACTGCCTTGTAGATGCAAATTGAAGTGCTGTATAAGCAGACTGGTAGGGACGCGGGTGGCGCTGTGGGTTAAACCACAGAGCCTAGGACTTGCCAATCAGAAGGTCGGCGGTTCAAATCCCCGCAGTGGGGTGAGCTCCCGTTGCTCGGTCCCTGCTGCTGCCAACCTAGCAGTTCGAAAGCACGTCAAAGTGCAAGTAGATAAATAGGTACCACTCCGGCAGGAAGGTAAAAGGCATTTCCGTGTGCTGCTCTGGTTTGCCAGAAGCAGCTTAGTCATGCTGGCCACATGACCCAGAAGCTGTACGCTGGCTCCCTCGGCCAATAAAGTGAGATGAGTGCCACAACCCCAGTCGGCCACAACTGGACCTAATGGTCAGGGATCCCTTTACCTTTACCTTCTATCCAGAGAGCCATCAGTCACTAAAAGAAGAGAGGCCTGGGGGGCAGTGTCAATCATTACTTGCTCCCCCAAAGCAGATATAAAGTAAAGCAGCAGCAGTCAAACACTGAGCTTTATGGATTCTTTCCCCAGGAAGCACAAATTCCGAGATCCAAATTTGTTAGGTAATATTTAATATTGCTTTAATTTATTCTGCTTCCACAATCTGGGTTAACTAATAACTTGGAAGTTATCTGGAAACTTTTGAGGCTAGAAACAGGTGAGCAACAGAGATGTTTCCTTGTTATTTTCCGGGGTTAAATGAGAAAGAAGCGAGGAACAGAGATGTGCAGTCTTCAGGGTGCTGAATTTGGAAATGGGTGGCCGGCTGATTCTCCGTTTTTATATGGCCAGTCCTGAGATAAACAGAAAGCAGCCAGTGAAAATGTCTCTTGCCCAAGGTGTTTCCACGCTGAGCACGGGCAGATTTTGTTTCTCCAGGCACCTTCCCCCTCTTTTCCGCTCCTTTGAATTCCTACTCTGTACAAAAAAAGGAGAAAAGAAATATACTGCAGAAAAAGGCATCTGGCCTGTGCAGTTTTCTTTGCAGTAGGATGGCCTCAGCAGGGCCTCGCTGAAAGGGTAATGCATACTCTGGCAATTTCAATGCAGGGTATTATTTACCCAGCTGACGTCATTCAGAGCACATTCTCCGCTTCCATTCTCTCTAGAAGCCTCCAGGATATAAGGCACCTGATCGTTTTACTGGCTTGAAAATGCTGGCTAGCCCTTTATATAGAGCACAGTGCATGAAGCAGAGGAAGGAAAGAGAGAGAGCGCGTCATCTTGGACTATTTAGGAGAGTAAATAGCCTTCCCGGTTTAATTTGCTTCCTTCTATGCTCCTTGTTAGGGACGCAGGTGGCGCTGTGGGTTAAAGCCTCAGCGCCTAGGACTTGCCGATCGAAAGGTCGGCGGTTTGAATCCCTGCGGCGGGGTGCGCTCCCGCTGCTCGGTCCCAGCGCCTGCCAACCTAGCAGTTCGAAAGCACCTCCGGGTGCAAGTAGATAAATAGGGACCGCTTACCAGCGGGAAGGTAAACGGCGTTTCCGTGTGCAGCTCTGGCTCGCCGGAGCAGCGATGTCACGCTGGCCACGTGACCCGGAAGTGTCTCCGGACAGCGCTGGCCCCTGGCCTCTTAAGTGAGATGGGCGCACAACCCCAGAGTCTGTCAAGACTGGCCCGTACGGGCAGGGGTACCTTTACCTTTACCTTTATGCTCCTTGTTGCCAATTCTCCCCCTCCCCAAAACTCTAGATGGATTATTGCAAAAAAAGACAGGTTGCTACTATTTATGTTCCAAAATCTGAGGGAAAGGTTTCAAACAACTGACATGTCTGTCCCCTTCAAATGTAGACATTAAATCGCTTTTTTAACACATGGAGGATTTTAAAAGAACTCACATGATATGGTCATTAACAATGATGTGTTCAGAGAAAGAGCTCAAGTCTACATACTGCATTTTTCCATGTATAAGACGCCCTCTATTTTTGGGGACTCAGATTTAAGAAAATGGGGGAGAGATGTATCCGTGTATAAGATGCCCCCTGATTTTTGAATTCATTTTTTAGGGAAAAAACCTAGTCTTATACACAGAAAAATATGGTATTCTTGTTTCAGAGAAAAAGTCTCCTTCATCATTTTATCTTAAGAGCAACCTTCCAAAAGAGCAGTTTGTCAGGATAGCAAGTGCATTTACAAAGCCAAACAGTATGAATATGACTGGTTTGTCTTCTTCTCGCAAGCAAGTTCCAACTAGGAATGTGTAGATAAAGCCTGTGCTCATCACGCCATATTTATTTGCCAAGTTGGTGAAGGCTGCTCTAAGGTGTTCCGGAAAACCTCTGCTTGGCTAGCTTGTTAGTAAAATGAGAGCCTGTGCTTTACAAATGAAAACCCATAACGTATTGCAAATATTCCCCCATAGGCAAATGTATTGGTGGGAGGTATACACAGTGATTCACACACAGCCATCTTAAAAAAACCCATCATCCACTGCAGCCAATGAATGGTGGAACTCCCTGCCGTAGGAGACAATGGATACCAGTGATAAAGTAGGACAGAAATGGGACAGGGGCATTGCTTTGCAATTAGTAGCCTCCTCAGGTCATGCCTGCCAATGCTGTGGGGCTAAAGGAGCCACCATGTACACAGTTGAACTCCTGACCTGTTTAGCCTGCTATAAATGTATGTTCCTGTGCAGATTACAAATGGTTAATATTTTCTTCCTTCAACTTCTCAAATCAGTTTCTTCCATCACACACATTACTGAGTAGAGAGACCTTAAGATTTTATATAACCACACACAGATGTTGTTGCTTATCAAATGTCTCAGATTTGCTAGACGTAGCTTCTGATTAGCGTATGACTTCTCTGCAAAGCCTGGCTCTGGCTTGCACTGAAAAACAAGTCTGAATATAGTCTTATTATTTTTTAAGTTCCCCAATTAATCTATGGAATCCATTTGCAACTCCCATCGTATCCGGCAAACAGAATTATTTATATCCTAATGGAGAGAAAGTAGAAGAAAAGGAGAATCATTGCAATGACATCTTGTAATGTTGCTCCTGTTTTTCATCACCATAATATCCTCCCCCTGATGTCAACAACAGAGCGTGAATTGAACAGGGCCGCTTGACACCTTGCTGAAGAAACTACTTTGGCAAGAAGGTGGTTTGCTTTTCATGTTACATATTATATATTCTGCAGAGTATATGTCTGCACTTCCCTGCCAGTGGTGGCACCAAAAATATATTAGGAGGGAAGGTCAGGGCATGGCAAAGGGAGAGAAACAGGGGTGAGATTTGCTCCACACATTAGATTTCTGAAAGGGAAACAATATATTTCCCATTAATGGTTTGATCCTAAAGGTAAAGGGGCAGAGGCACTCCCTCCTGCCCCAGTGCTACCTAGGCATTCAGCCGTCTCCTAGCTTTGCTCTACCCCAGGCAACTTGACAATTCCACAAAGACTGCTCAAAGTCTATTGCAACTTAAAAAGCCTGGTTATTTTCCAGGGGTGAAGGTGTGGAGTCCCAAGAGAGAAAATGCCTATGCAGTAGGTGCTTCTGCAGTCCAGGACATCACTCCTTGCTCAGTCTCTTTCTGGCAAGCTGCCTGCAAAGTAAAAACTCTTCTCACTGTTTGCTTCCAGACCCAAAGGTGGCTGACTATTCTTACAGGACTTGGGAAGGAAGCCTTTTGAGAATCGGGTTTTTCAATTTGTTGCCTACAGGTGCCTTTTGCGTGCAGAATCTCCTCCAGGGGAAAGGCTACCAAACATGGCATGCAAAGGAACAGAGAAGGCCACTGCAGCTCACCAATTTTTTTTTTTATGTGTATATATATAAAAAAACCAGAAGGTCCATGTTCTTTATTTTGCATTAATACACGGTAATTGCTTTTACAGAGTCCAGCATACCAACTGCATGTTGATTCTACAGATGGATGCGCCAAAAACCGGCGCTGACCAAACTAGTGCATTTCTCCCAAAGCGAAGACTAAAACCCTTTTAACTCTTCTTAAAAAAATACATTAAAGAACGTACCACACACACATATTGCACTTGTCTCCATATGAAAAATTTGTTTAACCCCCCCGCCCCGCCCCATGTACATCTCACCAAAGTCTCTTCAAAGGAACCTGTATTAAAACTAATAAAGCTAGTAATTGTTATACAGTAGTATACACAAATCCTCTAACAACAGACATCAACAGCAGACTCGACAGAAGAAGCGGCTATTCTGAAGGAGCAGTTAAGAGAGAGAGAGAGAGAGAGAGAGAGAGAGAGAGAGAGAGAGAGAGAGAAGGCAGGCAAGTGCGCTAAGGATATGTAGAGTTAAGAAAAATGGATTCCTCTGTTGTAATATAAATGACAACAAATGTTCCGAAACACAAGCTGTTAAGCAGAAGGGGTTAGCTATGCCTGATATAGTTCAACATTCAGAACTTCTGCCCCATCTGCTGAGGTACAAAGCGACTGCCAAGGAAAGTGATGCTTATCACTTCTCTGCACCTGGATATGGAGCTACAGCCACCTCCTGAGGCTGGCTACAGGTTGTGCTCTGGGTGCCCCCGCCCCACCCAGGGGAAGGAAAAGCTGTGCAAGCCAAAGCTATGTTATTCCTTGGTGGATCTCTGCTCTTTGGCTGCCCTCTGCAAGGACGTGAGCTGGGATCCTAACAAACCTTACTCCCCAGTCGCCACGGAGTAACGTATTGCAAAGGAGACGCCAGCTCACGAATCTCCTGGGCGTTAAATCAAGGACCACCAACATACAGTACCAGCGCTTATATCTTCCACGCACAATGAAAGCCTCCTTCTATTGTGGGAAACAGCTCCGGAGACTAAGAACATGGGGTGTAGAGTAGACAACGCAAGGTCTGAACGTGGCGTCCAGCCCATCAAGGTTTTGGCTAACACAGACCGTTGCTGCAATGCCCCCGGTGAAAAGCCTCTGTGGGCTGGACAGGGTCCAAAGGCTGAGGTTGCCTTCTCCACAGAGCAAAGGGGAGAGGAATGGCTGACCTAAGCTTGCTCACAGCACCACCACCATATGCAAACTGAATAAAGTAAGAGGTTAGCAGCTGGGTGGGCAGGTCTCAAGGGCCAGTGGGGGTTCCTCCCACTGCTTACAAGGAAATAAGGCAGTTGGCGTCAGCTTGGCTGACCTCTCCTCCCCACCCAAAGTGCATAGGATATAGCAGGAAAGGATTTCCTTGCGGGAAAAGCACCTTAAGTCAGCGTGCTTCAGCAGTTTACAAGTCAACGGAAGGTTATTAATTCCTGGCTCGCCTCTCAAGAACCCAAAGGTCCCGGTTCCTAAGGGCAAGGATTGTCCACAGGAAGGAATTCCGCAAGGCAAGAGGTCTCTTCAGGACACAGCTCCTTGCTGAATCAAAGCCTGTCTCCAAGTCACTCATTTCTCTGAGAGTTCAAAACTTGGCTGAGGCGGGGGGGGGGGGGGGGATTAATGGCAAAGACAGCAGCTAGGAGCAAACAGTTGGTGTGGCAATTAAAACGGGAAGTTTAAGCATCGCACAGTGTGAATGCGGCACATGGACGAAAATGGGTCGGGAGGGGAGGGGTAAAGTTTCCCCTTGAAGAAGAGAGGCACAGTTCACACCACCAAGCTGGGCTGCACCATTTCAGACTGTAGGGGGGGGTCAGGGCTGGAGGGGGGCTGACAGGATGGAATGTTCCCCCTTACAAGCCCCCTCCAAATTAGGGCTGAACTGGAAGTTCTCCGTTGGGAACCTTTTGTTTAGAAAACTGGGAAGCCTGACAAGGCACCATTTCAGCAACTTGGGGAGTGAGAGGGCTTGAGGTTTGTGCTTCTTTTCTTTAAAGCATCTGAATATCTTGAAAACAGGTGGTAGCTGCTGCAGAGGTCCTATTGCCAGCTGCTTCCTGTCAGCTGCCTTCCCTCTGCTGCCCCACACCCAGAAGGGCCCAGATGGGGCACGGCCACACCTGCAGCCCAAAGTGGTGCAGCTCAGGTGCCAGTTGAGCCCCTCAGTTGAGAACCAGGCCTACATTTGTCTTCAGCCAGATCGACTTTGCTAATCCATTGTTCTTTGTGCTTAAAACAAATCTGTGTTGTGCTTAAATCTTCATCTGCTCCCAGCAGGATGCTCAGTAACCCGTAGTGCCTTTCCTAACACTGTCACGGCATTTATTATTATCTAAATCCTCTTACGTGACAAATTCAAGGGATCCTCTGTATTCTTTCCTATGGTTCTGTGGCCAGCGTGTCATGCATCGCAAAAGGTCTCGGCCAAACTCTTGATAGAGCAGATTGCCTGTTGAAGTGGTTACAAGTCAACAGTTATTGATCCTAAATATTGCTGTAATACTTTTTAACATTTCAGATATACTAATGATGAACAAGTCAGAAACACTTAAGGAGAACGTTAAACCTGCATTCCACATGGTGGAATTTGAGCTCTGAAGGGACTTTGGCGTCAGCATGGACATAAACGGGGGTATTTTCTACTTCAGAAAAAGAAAAAGAAAAAGCGTAAGAGTCTCAAAATGAACCCAAAAAGGCACAGCACTATCACTTCACATGGGTTTTCTGATAAGCTCATTTTGTTTCGTCCTTAAAATGCTAATTCCCTAAATAACTGTCGAAATATACAAAGCCTAAGAAACCAAAAGCAATACACACTGCTTAGTCCAAAGTAAAGTTGCTTCTTCTTTTAAAACAGAAAAGCAACAAAGGGCAGCTTATAACTACTTCTCCAGTGATCACAGCTCCCCCCATGCTCCCCCAAGGGGCAACGTTGTATAGCCTCCCCACACACCCCTGGCTTTCCCCCCCCCCACCTCCCAATTCTTGTCCATTGATCTCTGGAGGGGCTTCCAACACACACTTAAGTTCTATGAAAATCCTGGACGTCCAACTCCAGCCTTCTTTTGACAACGGTATATGGACCCTTTCGTCACAAGATCCAGGGGCTTGTCAGGGTTCATAAAGATCAGGAATTTCCTGGCGAGAGTCAACAGAAGGAAGTGGAGATTGTGAGAGGCGCCATGTGAGTCCTATGAGGATCAGCTGCAGTCAAGTTCTACACCAGCAGCTCAGAGAAAGGTTGTTCAATCCCCAGCACGCTACATTCCTGATTTGCTTCAATATCAGCGCACAACTTTGCAGCGTTCCAATGAAAAATGTATTGCTTTTATTGCCAAGTAGCAAGGTGTCGTCCCATGTTCGCTACTCTTCTTGATCCCTTCCAGGCTTCCTCCGACAGGGGCTGCATGGTTTGCAGATCTCCTTCTTCCCTGCAAGTGTGTCGCCTCTTTCCTTTCAAAGTAGTCCCCTCTTCTATCGAAAGTGCAGTACCTTGCCTCCACAACCCCTGCCATCGAGTTTCCTTGCAGAGCGAGTGATGCTCAGTCATTTCCCTGCTAGTACCAATTTAGGAGGGTTTGTATAGTCATCTGTTAAAGTCAAGGGTTGGGTCACAAACCATGAATTTTAGGGATGGGACGTACATGGAAATCCACATGCATTTCCGTCCTTCACTTCAAACAATCCACCTTCCATCTGCAACACTCCAAAAACTTGCTAGTTCACCAAGACGTAGCCACCATGTTGGGGGTCAACAGTCTCCATCATTTCACAATCAAAGAGCCCTGGCAGCTCCACCAGGCCTAACGCCTCGTAGCTAGACTGGGATCCAGGAGGGTCAGAACTCCGCCGGCTATCGGTCATTGCTACACTGCTCTGCTGGGTCGGGCCCAGGGGATATTGATGCTGGCTGGCATAGTCTGGTTCAGACGAGGTGCCAACGGGCAATTCGCAAGTCTGATAGGGATACTGCTGCTGTTGCAGGGGGATCTGCGAGGGCAGTCGAGAGGAACCGTGGATCGGGGGTGAGGGTGGCTGGTCAAGTTGAAGCTTCTGGTATTGGCTAAGGAAAGGGTCGTATTGCATTTGTTCGGCAGAAGGCTCCATGACGGGGCTCAGGGGCTGCACCAAACTGAACTGGGGAGGGGGTGGTGGCTGCTGCTCCTCGTGGCATGTGAGGGACAGCTGGCTTGGTCTGGGGTAGGTACTTTCCGCTATTTGCATCTGGTTGAAATACGCCTGCAGCTGGGATTGCTTCTGGAGAAACAGCCGCTTCTGGTGCAACCTGGATCGAGAGAGACCAAGAAAAGTTGGTTCAGCCAGTTTCTTAAAAGCCATGCCACTTTCTTCTCCTCTAGAGGCAAGGATTCTAGCATCAGACATAAAAAATTGACATCCAGTCTAAACCTCCACTTGGAGCAAGGATCAGAAAACCTACCAGCTGCACTGCCCCCAGATTAATTCAAACTAAGTCTTTTTAAAAACGTACTTCAGTTTTTGAATTATTTTCTTTAAGGATCAAGGAAACCAAGATAGACAAACGAGCAAACACCGCTGCTCTAATTCTATGCAATACGCACTTTTACACACAGATTTTAAAAGCAGGAAAATGTACAAAATGAGCTGAAGGGGGCTTTGGGAGAACCTTGGGGTGACAAATTTTGCATTGGAAGTTTCCAGGTCTACAAGGCAGCGCCATCTCAGCCTGAAGCAAGAAGCAAATACATGAATTCCTTCCCTGCTTTTCGGACTGGCTCACAATTCAATCTGGAGAGAAACACTGCTGACAAGGAGAATGGGGCAGCACACCCACGACAATTCAGTGCTGCCTGCATACATGCACTGAGCAGCAACTGTTGGAGATCACCTGGGAACCATCCACCCCTCTTATGCTATAAAGCATTGCATTCTTGTGAGCCCTCATCCAAAGACACATTAATCTGGAGGTGGGTGGGAAAGCAACCTAATTAAGCTCCCCCTGACTCTTAAAGCAAGCTTATATATACCAGCAGGTCCAAACCAGTGGGCGCTGCTGCCTTCTCGCTCACCTGTGTTCCTGTAACTGCTGCTCCAGGCTCCGGGGTAATTCCTTGCAAAAAACCTGGCAGGCGTTTTGAGCTTTTGAAAGCAGACTGGGCTTCTGAAACAAGGAAGACTTGCTGTAACATCATATGCACAACACTTTATAGTCCTGCTATAACACTGAAGTAATGTAGGGACTGAGCTTGCGGTTAAGCCCACTGCTCCCCATCACAACTAGTTTTGCCATGATATGTGCAGCCGGCCACGAGAGCCCCATGGCTTTGTTATTTGAAACCCTGGAGGAGGGGAGAGTAGTGTGTCTTATATCTCGACCCATTTTAGTGGGGAGACGAGAGTGAAGGAGAGGCAGCAGCACTCCCTATAAACTTCTGTGTTGTTTGAAGTGGCCTAACCCTTCCAAAGGTGGCACCATACCTGGAGTCTGTGCTGCAAGTACTGTGTTTCTAAGCTCTGCCGCCTGGAGAGCAACTGGGGATGGATGCCGTTAGCAAAAGCAGAGGCAGCGTCTTGCTGTTGGGGTGTTTCCTCCTTGGGGGAGAGAGAGAGACAGACAGACAGAGAGAAAGAGGGAAAGGATGAATGTGCTGTAGAGACCTTCTGCTGATCCAGAGGCCACATTTCCCACTTAAAACTCTGACAAGGAGCAAAGTCCATCGAAACAAGAGCCAGATCAGGAGCCGGGCAAATGACCTGAATCCAGGTCCAACCCTCTGCCATCCAGCCAGGCTGGAAAGAAGTTTCAAAATCCCCAAGTGTGGTCAGCAAGCCTGCATGTTTATGAGTGATGCCTGCTTCCTAGAGAAATCACAGGTTGCTGGTGTTATCCAACTAACTTCTACTTAGAGTAGCTCCACTGAAGTTAATGAGCCTGTCAGCCACGTCTATTTATTTGAATGGGTCTCCTCTGAGTAGGAATCTTTTAATGACTCATGCTTTGCAAATGCCTGGCCCACAGAGCTCCCAACCCCTCCCACACAGCCTCCTCATTCCTATACTCCAAACGCCAATCAAACCCACCCCGGCACCAAGAGGTTTCAGATTTGGAAATGCAGAACTTAAGATGGTAACAAAACCCAGATGAAAGCTAAGAAATTACACCCAGCTCAGATTTGTTGGCTTCTTGTGTGGCAGGTGCCCCAGTTAAGTTTGCTCTCTCTGCCTACCGACACGTCCTGACTTCTCTGTGCTGCTTCACAGAGGGCTGCAAGACTACATGGCTCACAAGAGATTATGGCAAACATGCTCCAGAAATGGCGTACCTGCTGGGGACCACTCCTGAGGTCTTGCAGATGGGGAGACGTGGAGGCCAAGGCAGGCTCATCTTCTGACCTCATCTGTTCATAGAACAGCTGGACTTTGTTAAGCTCCAGGATTCCTTTGGTTCGGGCTAGATTCTGAAGGTGCTGCCTAAATGCCACAATTCCTGGATTGAGGACAAGGCAGAGCAGTTTTTAGAAGGAAAGCAATCCCTGGATGTTAAGATTGTAAGCAGCCCTCTGCTTTGAATTGTTAGTTTATTTTTGGGTTTTGCTCATTGCACCTGTGATGTACATTTCCAGGACATCCACATACAATTTCTAAAAAGCGGAAGGTATATATAGAGCAGGGTTTCCTAAACTTGGGTCTGCAGCTGTTTTTGGACTAAAATTCCCACCATCCCTGACCACTGGTCCTGCTAGCGAGGGATGTTTGGAGTTGTAGTCTAAAAAAACAGCTGGAGACCCAAGTTTGAGAAACCCTGATATAGAGGCCCATGTACACTAGGGCAGTGTTTCCCAACCTTGGGTCTTGAGCTGTTTTTAGACTACAGACCCCATCATCCCTGACCACTGGTCTTGCTAGCTAGGGATGATGGGAGTTGTAGTCCAAAAACAGCTCGAGACCCAAGGTTGGGAAACACTGCACTAGGGAACACCAACAGGTTGAACAAAACAGATGAATATGTAGGCTGCAATATTAAACACATTTATTCCTAGGAATAGCTCCAATTGAACTCAATAAGGCTTACTTGTTAGTAGGTTGCACTGTGAGACAGTCCCACAATCCCCTCCTCTCCTTCCCACCACCAAAAAGAAATAAGAGCATAAGAAGAGCTTGCTGGATCAGGACTGTGGCCCATTTAGTACAGCATCCTGTTCTCACAGCGACCAGCCAGACGTTCACAGAAAAACTACAAGCAGGACCTGAACACAAGGACGCTCTCCCCTTCTGTGGTTTCCAGAAACTGGTATTCAGAAGCTCTGCTGCCTCTGAACATGGAGCCTGGACATCATGGCTAGTCGTCATTGATACCTTTATCGTCCATACGTCTAGCATCTTTGTTGTATAGCTCTTGCTATATGCTGAAGTCATATCTTATCTGTCAGTTTAGAACTGGGGCAGTTCAGGACTTCCTGGCTGCCAGGACAACTATGGGGCCACCCCAAAAGCCATAGGCCTAACCCAGGTAGCAGGGCACACCCCACCCAGACTGCCTGCCCCAACAGCTGCAGCCCATACACCTTGATTTCTTAACAGAAGGTACCTTGCGTTAGGGATGTGTCTGACGCTCTGCGCCCCTCTCGGAAGCTGACAGGGGAACGGTTGTGGGCCTCTCGTTTGTGGGAGGCCAGAGCCTGCATGGCGGGATTAGCGGGTCTCAGGCCTATGAAAGGAGGCGTCATCCTAGGAGCTGGCTGATTGGCAAGTACCATTTCCTTCAGGGAAGGAGTGTCTTCTAGAAAGTTGAGGTCTCTCTGGATGGATCCCATGTCATATTCAGAGTCGACGCTGCTCAAGGACTGGTTCTCATCCATGGAAAAGACTTTCCCTTTAGAACACAGGAAAATCCATAGTAAGTAGAATGAGTAATTACCTACCAAAGCAAACTAAGCAGCTGTGTCTAAAGCCATGTCTCTAATGGCTAGTTGGAACATGTTAAGATAGCCTCCAAATGAGCAAGGCTGCATTGCTTTAGCCCTTTCCAACACTGCAGAAACAGGCAGGTTCAAATAACGATGGCAGATGGCCGTGTGAATTGGCACAGTCAGACAAAATATGCTACCACCTGGAATTTTTTATTTTCACATTTGAAAAGTGAAAAAGCCGTCTTTTAAGGACAAGTCATTTTGGTTTTCTTCTTAAAATTGCCCAAAACCCACTGGGAGCTGAATACTGCTTTTCTACTACAGCAATTGTGAACAGATATGACACATATTTGGAAAGGAGCACACACAACCTTCTCACGTTTAGAGGGGAAAAATCATGCGAACACTTTCGCATGAAGTCACAAGGGGCATTTGCCAGGCAGTTGCTTCTCTGCGATTCCAGCCTTGCTTATCGCAATATATACACTCACTGTGTACGTGGCGAGGCTGGAACGTAGCAAGGGCATCTGAAGGTCGATGCTCTAAACATTACAATGAAACTCTCCTGTATACTGGTTTACATTATGACCCTTTTGGTGTCTCCACAGACGCTGTTTGCTCAACAGCAATTTTGGCAGAATGATTCTTGCTGCGTCACCACTGTGATTTTTTAAAGCAGATTTGAGGGTGGAGGAATTCCACACACACACACAGACACACCGCAGTTACTGAACAAGCACCAATAAGTTCTCAAGTGATGGTGGAACAGCAGCCTCCTCCCATTTGCACAGGAATGATGGAGAGATGTTCTCCTGGGGGCTATACCACTGGCTCCCAGTGCTATGAAACATTCACTAACTGGTGGCTCCTTAGCTGACACTGTTTGCTCTTCCCAGCCTTTGAACACTGTCATGAGATTGCTTGGCAAAACAAGCAGAAACCATCTGTACATTTATCATTCTTATCTTCCTACAAAGCAAATTCATTGTTGGCTCCAAGGTAATAACTGCACCCCCCGTGCACACAGGGCTTGTCTTTGTTGGCTGCTAAATTCAGTGAGGTATGAAAATTAGGCCAAGACCTCAAAATCCCCCCACCCTCTGCCTCAAGTTGCCTTCAGTGTATAACCAAACTTCTCTCTTCCTGGAAGTCCACCACAGGCCCTTTAAAATAATAGAATCAGAGTTGGAAAGGACCCTGAGGGTCATCTAGTCCAACCTCCTGCAATGCTGGAATCTCAGCTAAAGCATCCATAACAGATGGCCACCCAACCTCTGCTTAAAAACCTCCAAGGAATGAAGAGTCCACCACCTCCCGGGGAGAAACTGTTCCACTGTCAAACAGCTCTTACTGTCAGAAAGTTCTTCCTGATGTTTAGCCAGAATCTCATTTTTTGCAACATGAAGCCATTGGTTTGAGTCCTACCCTCCAGAGCAGGAGAAAACAAGCTTTTCCCCTCTTCCATGTGCACCTGCTCTCAGTCTACAACATACCACAGTTGGAATTAGGTGGATTCACATAAGGAATACTATTCTGACCTAGGGCAGGACTGGACTAGCGCAACCAGCCAGCCAACTTGGTGCCCTTCAGATATTTTTGACTACAACTCCCATTAGCCCCAGGGAGGACAGGACTTGTTTGGATGGGAGCTGAAGCCCAAAACATCTGGAGGGCACCAGGGTGGGAAGGATGAACCAGCGGAGCTGTGGCACCACTCCAACCTCCTAGGCTCCAGCCTGGACCACTTACTTACCTGTGCCCGGCATGACAACCAGCTGATTGGTTACTTCTGCCAGAGTGTGACGCCTTTTCCCACAGCGAGTGGCTTGCAGGGCTGCAAACGCTTGAGCAGGATCCTCTTCAGACTCTCCCTCTGTCTCTATCCCTTCATCAATGGAAGTCTCCATCATACTGCTTGGCAGGGACTGGCATCCTTTCCTCCCCATCATTGGGGGAATGGGATCCAACAGGCAGCCATTCACCTAATGCATTAAGAAAAGGAGGGTGAGGAGAACCACAAACACACAATATCTACTTAGTGGCACTTGTATGCAGAGACTCCATGACATTTGAAATCTCTGTCAAGTGAGAGACAATTATGATACTGAGCAGCATCTGAAAACACAGTAGAGGCAATCTGTTGATTGAATATAACCAGAGTGCTACAAACCATGATGCTGCTTGATAAAATGTCAAGAGCAGAGCTGGCAAAGACACACCAGAGAGAGAGAGAGAGAGAGAGAGAGAGAGAGAGAGAGAGAATGAACAGTGAGAGTTGGTCTTTTCGTACAGGGTCATCTTTTCCTGGTGAAAACAGGCACACTATCTCACCGCACTCCTAGGTAGCACAAGTTAAACTACTGACAGACAACCCTCTCTCTCCATTCTCTGGGGCTTCTCTGTGGCAGCTACCTTCCAGAAAACAACCACCTCCCATGAGCATGTCACAGCAATGAAAAGGTCCAGCAACTTCATACCAGCTCAGGATTACTAGCTAGCTAGAGAGCTGCGCTGCTTCCTCTCAGGGGCTACGGACTAGGGCACAATTGACTAGGAACTCTCCTGTGCAACCCCCATGAACAGGTTTAGGTGCTCTTGCCCATTTGGGCCTTGCAGAGGAGATGTTCCCAGAATGCTGTGCCCCAGGTGCCCTGCTCTTCCAATAAAGAGGCCTCCCAGCCAGCTGATGAGTGACCTTGCTGCTCTTGACTAATTCCCAGACATTTAAGCAGCTGTTCCTGAATTCCATCAAGAAATCTGTCTCAGGGGATCAGCTTCAAAATTAGCTAATTGCTGAACTGCTGAGGTTGGGCCAAGTTCCCGTTTCTCTAGGAGATTGCCCTGATACCTAAAAAATATATTCAAGTTTGACTGCAGTCTATCACACATGGGAACGTATTTTGGATAGGGCTCCAATTCTGGGGTGAGGGGAGCATGTTCCCTGTGACTCCCCCCCTCCCCCCGTGGAGAAACACATTCGGCGACCTCTAAAATGGAGCCTTGGTTGTTTTTTTTAAAAAATGACACCCGAAAACATCTTAAATGATGTCAGCAAAAAAATAAAAGGGAAAAAATAATTTGCATCAACTTTGTGCATCTGCCTCCCTCCCCCCCCCCCCCAATTTCACATATGAACCTGATGACAAATTGGCTCCACAAGGCAGCACTGAAGGTTGACTCTGCAAGGTGTAGAAGCAAAAATCCAGAGCAACTCTGCACCTGACTGAAGGGAACTTTCTCAGGTAAAATGAAACTCTATGTGTTTCACCCAGACATTTGTGTGTTGCGTCAACCCCAGAAATACCTGTTGGGCTGCTCTGGCAACTGATTTTAATGCAAGTGAAAGTACTTCAGATTCTGCCTTATGATGGAGCTACTTTCATCCTTGCTTACGTGCAGGATGTTAAATGCTTTGATATCGTTACTGATTTCAATATGGTAAATCAGATTTCTTCTTGTTGTGGTTGCTTAAAAACCCACCCAGGTTTAAAGGGGTTTTGAAAATCACCTGGCAGAAGACCTCCTTGCATCTGTTCAGGCTCCTATAGCTGGTGGCTACCTCCCTAGGATGGGCAGTGCCACAACTCCCTTTGAAACATATGCAGGGAACCTGCTCATCTCCACATGTCATCTCCATCAGCACCAGCAAATGCTCAGGGGTGAGAGGAGGTACAGTCTCACAGGACCCAGCTAACAACAGTAGATTAAAGACACTGGTGTCTCGGCCAGATAGCACAATAACATCCATTCCATGACTTCCCTTGGACCCAGAAATGACTTTTGTTTGTTTCCTATACTGAGACACTGAAAGACTAACCAAAGCAACTTCCATGTCTAACAGAAGGCAGTTTTGCAATCTGCCAACTGCAGGAGACAAGAACATTTCAGAGGCAACCCTGATCCCACAGCCGGGTTACGGGAGTGCCGCTGTTTGTTTTACCACAGGACGTCTAGCTGACACTTCCAGCTACAACTACATTTAGGACACAGGGAGGACATTGGTGTTGCCTGCACTGGCCATAGCTTAGCCTCTAAAAAGGAACCTGTGCTGGGAAGAGCATGCATGGCAGACGTCTCTCCCCCCCCCCCTTAAGATATGAAGGGTGGCCTCTGCCTTCATCTGGATTAAGAGTTGCAAGCCTGTACATGTGGAGACATCTCTGGGGGAAAGCTCCTTGCGCTGCTGTCATCAGACCAGGGAACGAAGCCAAGATACACCAGCCCCATGGTGATGACTGCAACAAATACGGTAAACCGTGTCAAGCCCCGCTTGCTAGATTGCATTTGACAATCAAGTACAGAAGAAAAACAGGTTCAGGACAGCACCTCCTGTATAAGCAGGTCTTGGTATTTTAAGAAGCACAGCTGTAAAATGAGAGGGTGAGCTTCCATGTTTCCCTGCTCCTCTGAGGCAATGATTTCTCTTAAGCCCTATAGCTGCTAACTCAGCAATGGAGCTGTGTTATGCTGGGCAGGCTGTTTCCTGGAACACCAAGCCAGCAACAAAAGTTTTGCGGATGGCACCACGCTACCACCCGCATCACAACAAGAATCAAGTTATCCGTTAACAGCCGGGCTGGTTAAGCAGCAGCCAAAGGCATAGACAACTTAATTCAGTCAGCAGACACGACACAGGACAAACAATTCAGCGGAACTTAAGTGCTAGTGTTAAGACAGGTTTCCTAGATTTTACTGTTCAGGTTGCTTGGAGCAAGTAAAAACAACAACAACCTTAATAGCTGCTATAAGAGAAATTTCCTGGATTAAAGAGGGAGGGGTTCCACAATATGCCTGAATGCTTTTGCCACTCCAAACTGTACATGAGATTAGACTAGAGTTTGCCAAGAATCAGGGTATTGTATAGTAACAGCCCTGTTCACATTTATCCAGCCTTATCAGAGGCAGAAAGCTATACTACACCTCACTAAAACTAACTGCTTACAGATCTCTTGACCCATGTATTTAGAAATGGTGGTAAGTCTGAAGCACTCTAAATATCACATCTGAGGAGAGTCATTTTGGTGTCAGGCATGCTGATTAGAAAGGGTATTCAGGTGTCGATCCCTCCTGGTCCCGATGGAAGACTATGGACTGCCAGATCACCTTAGGCAAGACCCTCTGAAAGAGAGGTAACTGACCCCAAGATGCATTTGGGGGGGGGGGGTTACTTCTGATCCCCGCTCCTCTTATTTTAGCACCACAGCATGAAGCTAGCTGTGCGGGAAGCAGCCACATTCATAAGCTGTCGTATAAAAAGCACAGACACGTATTTATGAATGATGAAAGAAACCGAACTAATAATTATAAGCCTCTTTTGTGTCATCTGGTGGTACAGGACGACACTGGGCTAGACAGGCCAAGTACATACTGCTCTTATATATAGAAGTCTCCCATCCTGGCAAGCCCTAAATCAAGGGTGTCATTTGAATCTGATGGCATAAAACACACCAATATTAATGAGGCAATGACTGTGCAAGAACAGAACGTGTCATTACGTAGGTATACACACACCACAGAAACGTGTTTCTGGCCTATTTTGTGCTCTTGTCGTCACAAAGGCTCCGGAATATTTTTCTCCTGCCAGCTCACATCCATTCTGGTTAATTCCCACTTCCCTTCAAGACCCATCACCACAGACCTCTCAGCTTGATGTGTGAATGTGCAAAGCTCACTGGAGCAACTGTACCTTTGCACAATTGTGGATCTGTCACATCCGATTAGTCAGGTTTAGTGCCAGCCTGTTAGCGGCAGAGGAGCACAAAGTTTATGCAAGTTTTCTTGCATTAACGACAGGAGCCAAAATCTAAAGGGACTGCAGCTGAACTAGTGATTCTCCGGAGCAGATTGTGAATTTCGACTTACAAAGTGGGAGAATAAAAAACAAAAAAACCCCAAAGGCTTTAGAGACAGAAGGTCTCTAATATTTTTTGACAACTTGAAGGTCCCAGCAAGCTTGTTACTGCTCATGAAGTGAACTAAAAGCAAACATTAATAACACCATTTCAATTAAAGCTTTGCTGCCTGCCAAGTTTCCAATATCACATAATGTAAACAGGCAGGAAAACTGCAATTACAGCTGAAAATTAACATGGAAATTCTCAGCTTACAAGGAAATTTGGGGGAGGGGGACTCATTTTGCAACTGCAGTCAAGCATACCTGCAAGTTTACATAAAGAAGTCTAAGGCTGGCTGCAAATTTGCAGCCTCAACACTGTGAGTGTAAACTAAAACTCATGAGGGTCCTTGTCAGCATAAACAGCAACGAGCCTTGCAGCACCTTAAAGACTAACAGATTTCGCTTATGCCATAATAAATCTGTTAGCCCTTACGGTGCCACAAGCCTCTTGGTTGTTTATGCTGCAACAGAGACTCCACACAGCTACCCCGCTGGAAACTTTTCAGCAGAAGGCTTCATATCTGCAAGGACCGAAAAAGCCTATATGTGACAAGCACTGGTTAATTTCTACTAAGTAACAAGGCTGACTGGGTAACCCAAAAAGCAGGGCAAGCTCCTTCCTGGCCCATCTTAATATTATCATCTCACTGTGCATATAAGGTAGAGCTGTCCACTTGGGAGAGGAAGCAGTTTGCAACAGGCCTGACTTCTTAAGAAGCTGTTTTTTAGCCAGAGAGAACGGGTGCTGCAACTGCCCCGAAGTCAGCTGAGTTGTGAACACACAGTCAGCTGCTTCAGGCACCCTGTTTATCTTGTGGCATAGGAAACCACACCACTGTGAAACGCAAGGGCCTTTCTGCACTGTCCACCCTAGGAAAATGCCTGCGGGTCTCCCACACTTCCTGCTGCTGTGAAGTAGCCAATAAGCCCAGTTCACACAGGCCTCTGTTAGCTGCCCACTTCTGATAAGTGGAGACACCTCTGGTGGGAAACCACAGTGAGGACGATAGCCACACAACCGCCATCAATAAATGGGGAGCCTTCATGCACCACCACAAGCAGATTGTGAAAGGCAAAAGCAAGCACAGCCCCCCCCCCAAAAAAAAAACAAGAGCTGACTTTTTGCTCTGAAAATTTCTAGGAAGATTTCGTCCAAGCAGCTCATTGGATCAATTAATGCCATAACCACAGAAAATAATAAGACATATGAACACTATACAAAACCTAACAGGAAGTGTAGTCAAAATCTTTAAATACCACTAAATTCCAGGGTGAAAAAAGCAATACGAAGTCGGTGCCTAGCAGGTAGATATAGGGATTTCCTCAAATGAGGGGCCACCACAGAAAAGGCATTCTCCTTCACAGCCACTCACCAATTTTTAAAAGTGGGTCAGGCAGAGCAGGGGCTCTGATGAAGATCTGAATGCTCAGACAGAACTTTGCTCAAAAGTAGTAGCCAGTGAAGATCTTTAAGTCATACAAGTTCACAGTATTAGTTGCTATATTCTGCATGAGTTTAAGTGCCTAAACTATCTCTCCTACAAACGCATTTTAAAGGACTTAGAATGCTGGTCAACTAAAGGCCTGGTTGAAGAGGAACTTTTTTGCCAGGCGCCTAAAGGTGTATAATGAAGGGATCAGGCTACGCTTCCTGGGGAGAGTATTCCATAAATGAGGAGCCACTGCAGAAAAGGCCCATTCTTTCTTTTTTTTAAAAAAAAAAACATTAATTTTTTAAAAATACTTATACATCATACAAACAATCATTGAATAAAATGAACAAATAATACAAAAACAGAAGATACAAAAACAAAATTACAAGGATGTAAACATAATAACATAAACTACAATCAAAAATATAAAACATTATATTCTCCTAAAAAAGGAAAAAGAAGAACGAAAAATAATATCAAGAAGAAGAAGAAGAAAAATTGACTTTCAACTAACTCCATGTGGATCTTTATTCCTCAAATTACTGGTTGTCTGTAATGATTAAATTTATGGAGAAATATTCTAATTATCGGTACCTGTGAGATTTTTATTCTAAGCTAAACCAAGTATGAATCTGGGAATCAGTTCTCTTTATATAATTTATAAAGACTTCCCACTCTCTCCTTATTTTCTCATTAGAATAAATTTCTTATTAAACCTGAAAGTTTGGCCAGTTCAAGATATTCTGACAGCTTAAGAACCCATTCTTCTTTTGTCGGTGTTATGTTACTTTCCAATGTTTAGCAATTATTATCCTGGCCGCCGTTACTGCACACAAAAATATTCCTTTGGTTTCTTTTGGGATGTCTGTTGTTAATAGGCCCAATAAAAACATTTCCGGTTTTTTGGGGGAAAGTATGTCTTAACATTTTCTTTAATTCTTCATAAATGGTATTCCCAAAATTTTTAATTTTAGGGGAATGTCCACCACATATGGAAGAAATTCCCTTCTTTAAGTTTGCACCTCCAACACTTTCCACTAGTGTTTTGGTACATTTTAGCCAATTTTGAGGGTGTAAGATACCATCTGTACATCATTTTTTTTTAAAAAAAAAATTCTTTTATTGTATAACATGTCATAAATCTTATGTCTCTTTCCCATAAATTTCCCCATTTTTCTAATTCAATTGTATAACCAAAATCTTGTGCCCATTCGCCCATGACATCTTTAACCTCTTCGTCTCTTAATGCCAATTTAATAATAGTTTATACATTCTGGATCGATTTTTTATCATCATTTATAATCAATTCTTCATCTAATTCAGATAATTTCTTATCAAATCCTTTTACTTTCTTGTCTTCCTCAAAAACTGCATTTAATTGATGGTATTGTAACCAGCCTACTCCTATATGTCTTCTTGTTTCATATTTTTTCATTTGTAATCTATTATTTACTTCCTCTAAAAGATCTTTATATGTCAACCAATTTGAATCCATATGTTTTCTTTTTACTGCCTCAACCTCCATTGGTTACAACCATCATGGGGTTTTTGGTTCTAATAATTTTTTGTTCTTTCCCCAAACTTCATATAAGGCTTTCCTAATAATGTGATTTAGGAATCCTTTGTTAATTTTTACTTTATTATAGCCCAGGTATCCGTGCCACTCCACTATATTATCGCAGCCCTCAATATCCAATAATTTGGTATTCTTGAAGATCATCCATTCCTTGAGCCAGACCAGGCAGGCAGCTTCGTAGTAGATCCTAAAATCTGGCATTCAAAACCCTCCTCTGTCTTTGCCTCCTCTGTCTTTGGTGTCTGTTAATAATTTAAATTTAATTCTAGGTTTTTTGTCCTGCCAAATGTATTTCACCAAATACCTGTGCCATTCCTTAAAATAATTTAAGTCATTACGAACTGGAATTTATTGAAAAAGGAACAGTATTTTTGGTAAAACTACCATCTTGATTGTAGAAATTCTTTCACACAATGTGAGTTTTAATTTGCTCCAGATTTCTAAGTCTTTCTTAATTTAATGTTTTTCATGGTTATCCAAAATCCTAAATACTTTGCTCTGTTGGTGATTTTAAGTCCTGTTTCTATTTCTAACTTTACTTTTTCTTGTATATCTAATTTTTTTTACCAAGAGTTTTGTTTTTCCTTTATTAACTTTAAATCCTGATAATTGTCCAAATTCCTTTGTTTTCCCCAATATTGCTACAATACACTCTGGTTTTCTGTTGTAATTATTAGATTGTCTGCGAAGGCTCTTACCTTAGAGGCCCTTTGTCCCAATTTAATTCCTTCTATTCTAGGGTCTTCTCTTATTGCTTTCAAATATGCTTCCAGTAAAAAAGAGGAGAGGAGAAAGAGGGCAGCCCTGTCTTGTTCCCTCAGAGATACTAAAAGCTTCTAATGTTTCACCACTGATAGTCTGGCCTTTTGGGAATTATAAATCACTTTTATACTACTACATATTTTCTTGCCCAAACTCATAATTTCCAAAGTTTTTTGCATGAATACCCACGAAACGTTATCAAATGCTTTCTCTGCATCAACCAAGGTCAGGGCTGCAGAAAAGGCCTATTCTCGTGTTGCCACCCTTGGGACCTGTTGTGGAGGAGGTACACAATGAAAGGCCTCAGGTGATGGGCCTCACTGGCACATGGTCCCTGGAAGGATGCCCACAAGGGGATTTGGCCCTTGGGCTGAAAAAGGTTCCCCACCCCCGATATAAGCCTCTCAGTCTTTTGTAGATGCTTCCTGTGCTAACAAACAGCTCACTATTAAGCTCCTTAATGCTTAGCTCAGTTGCTTCAGCATTACTCGGCTCAGCTATGAATCTAACTCCTCCTCCAAGCACCGATCGCGGACAATTCCAAAGGTCTAGGAGACTTAAATATGGCATGTGAGAATTGCAGAGCTTACCTTTGGTGTGTCGATTCTCTCTTCCTCCATGAAAGCCGATTCTGCCTGGCAGGCGGAAGGGGGAAAAGAGAAAGCTTCAGCAGTGGAAGTTGGTGGGAGGCCAGGAGACCTTAGCAGCCTGACATTCTGGGGGCGCAGGTTGACGGGAGCTACGGAAGCCTGGGCCTACAAAGGGTAAGAGAAATAAAGAACAGTTTGTTAGAAGGCATGCAAAGAAAACAGAAATGAAACCAGGAAGTATCGGACATGAGATGGAGCACAACAATAACAACCCCTGGAGAATAACAGAAGTGGTGGGATCTCAACCTGTGAGGCAAAACTAGCCTAACATAGGCGGGGAAAGAAGAATGACCAATACACAAGACTGAACTGCTCACACCAAACGTTTCTCAGAGAAGAACAAAGAAGGGAAGTGCTGGTCTTGCATTTTAGAGCCAGAATGCTTTTAGCAAGACCTTCTTGCCCTGCCTAGAGCTACAGAAGGTTCTGCACTTCAGACTGTGCATGCCTAGTCACACTTGTGGGACTGTGCGGAGGCCATAAGGAAGAATGAGGGCTTCTCCAAGGGCTAAAAGCTAGATTGTGCCTTCACTGTTATTTTAAGCGTGTGCTGGTTTAATGCTCACTTTATTGGCGTCATGCTGATTAAATAAAGAGTCAGAGGCTGTGAAATGCCTGCCAGCAAGGGGATTGCAACATCCACAACATTAACCGTCAGTGTATATTAAACATCTCAAACCGCCAATGCTAAGCACAACATACTTGGTTTCTATACATTTAAACACAAAACAAAACATGGGAGTTTGCAAAATACCAGAATATTTGGGGATCTGTTGGGAACGACAAACTACTGCCATTTATCATATTCTACAAAGGACAAACTTCAAAATAGCATATTTGTGTGAGTGAGTGAGTGAAGCTCTGATGCCACCCAATGTTTTGCTCCTTAAATGTCTGAGTGACATTCAGCTGCAATCTTATCAGGGCTTCTGAAGCCAAGGCAGAGCCTGCAGGAACACCATGATAAAAGTTCCGCAGTGCCATGCAGTCAACTTGTTTTACCAATGGGTTTTGAAAGCAATTTAATGGCTTGATTGCTTTCCAGACCACCAGCTGGTTCGTGAGCGTGTTAATGTGGGCCAGTGCTTGGTCTGTGGCTTCAAGATCTAACATTGCCTGTGACGTGCCGGTCAGGAGAATCACAACAGCTGCCCAAAGCTGAGCATTGGCATGGGGAAAGCCATCAGCTAAATAACGCCAAATGAATACTATGTGCTCAGATTCACATACATCACAGTCATGCTTAGAATGGTCCTGTATGGAAGGACAGCACTGCCATTCCCATATTGCAGATTATGGAGAAGGTTGGTTGGGTGAGGCTGAGAGAGATATTGGCCAGCCTAAGGTTAGTGAGTTCACAGCATAGGCAAGTTGGGAGACTTTCTGGTTTGTGCTCTTAGCCAAAATACCAGCGCTCATTACAGAGGAATGAAACAACACTTTATTGCCTTTGCTCAAATTTTGGTGCATCTGATCAGCTTCAGGCAAAATCACCAAGGAAAATAACTGCCTAGGTCCCTCTCTTACTGATTTTCCTATTGCTGCAGCAAACTGAACCACTTTCTGGAACTGGACTGTTGTGACTGACTTTTCACCCTTCTTAAAAAAGAACCACAGTCAAAGGAGGCTTCCATGATATGCAGGCCCTTTATATATTCAACTAGGTTCCAGGTCTAAAAATACAGGTCGCTGGTGGGGGTGTGTGTCTGTCTGGGTAGGAAGAAGAGCTCTGTGACTGAACACTGACTGGCTTGTGTGGTAACAACTGTGCCTAGAACAGGGAGTTACCTTGGCGACTGTTTGCTCAGCGATGGTGCTTGGTCGTCGCTGGCGGGAATCGAGCCGCTGCTCCACAGGGAAGCTACTGCGATGTGACTTGAGCCTCTCTATGAGCAAGTAATAGATAGCAGCAAAGTGGTTGTAGCTCTTATCCTGCAAGGACTGAGAAGAGAACAGGCACCCAAAGGTTAAATCAGGACAAATACAGTGCTACCTCAGGTTACATACGCTTCAGGTTACAGACTCTGCTAACCCAGAAATATTACCTCGGGTTAAGAACTTTGCTTCAGGATGAGAACAAAAATCGTGCTCTGGCGGTGCGGCAGCAGCAGGAGGCCCCATTAGCTAAAGTGGTGCTTCAGGTTAAGAACAGTTTCAGGTTAAGAACTGACCTCTGGAACAAATTACCGTATTTTTCGCTCTATAACACGCACCCGACCATAACGCGCACATAGTTTTTAGAGGAGGAAAATCCGTAGGCATGTCACCCATAGGCATTTCCTCCATAACACGCACAGACATTTCCCCTTACTTTCTAGGAGGAAAAAAGTGAGTGTTACGGTGCAAAAAATACGGTAAGTACTTAACCTGAGGTACCACTGTAATATCTGTCACCTTTCTCCAATGTGTGAGAGACTGCCACGGCTATATGCGTACAGAGAGGTGCGGTGTTCCACTGAACAACATTTCCTTGGGAGGAGTGCGAGTCTTTCATTTTCTTTCCCTAGAGTCGAACTGGGCTGCATGTTTGGGACTGGGAGGGAGTTTTCACCTAGTTGAGATAAGCTGGCGAAGGAGGGAGGGGAGATGCCTGCTGTGTGTTGCTCAGCTTTTTGATGGGACTGCATAAATATGTTTTCCATAGGCACATCCTACAGTGTCATTCGAGCGGCTGGGTGGCAGAACAAGACATGTTTTAATCCCTTCTAGCTCCAAATTCTGTTCCCTGCCCAAAATGACAATGCTAATTGGGCCCTGGGACCTCATATTGGCTTTAGTGCAGTTTTACAAAAGTGTCAGTTGCACAAATGAACTGTCAGCAATGCCTGTGTCTGCGCCTGTTTATTAACCCTTAAAAAACAAACACAAAACAGTACCACCTAGCCCAGAGATGGAGAACATTGTGGCCCTCCAGATACTGCTGGACTACAGTTCCCATTGCCCCTGACCACTGGGCCTTGCTTGATGGGAGCTAAACTCCAACAACATTTGGAGGGCCACAGGTTCCTTAACCTAGGCTATTCCACATTTTGAGCCACAATGGGAAATGGAGCCCTGAGCGAAAAGGCTCAAGGCTTCATTGCCCCCTGCCCTTCCTCCTGCCAACTTTCTGGCAGGAAGCATTAATACTGCAGATTCCACACTGGCTAAAAATATCAACCATTTTGAAGGAAGTGATCACACAGACTCCTCAGGGAGCTTTTCAGCGTTTATTTCTGGTAAGAGGCTTGATTTGGAATCCTAGCCGAAACACCAAAAATAAAGACAACTGGCTGCTTTTCTAAGGGGTTTTTTTTTTTTTTTACTTTGTCAGATCTCACATTTTAGAAGCTTAAAGCAAAGTGAGGTCCGTTTCCTGTTTTGCGCCCCTTGTTATCCTCAAATTTCCCAAAACTTGCCCTGTAAATATATAATGAAGAATAGGCATATGTGAACATTTTCACCACTCTAGGCTATAAAAGACAGGAAGGCTTGGCAGTGAAAGTTTAAGAAAATAAAACATTATCTCCAGAAAAATATGAATTATATTTCTCACTTTTAAAAAAGAAGGGGCTACAATATTCCACAGTACAATCAAAGCTGAGTGTACCTTGGCAAAATCAGCTGTGGGAATTACTGGCAAAGTGTCCCTTTCCTGATGGTTTGAGATGTGCATGCTAGAATATACCCATTAAACTCCACCAGGTGGTTTCCCACTCCTCACTCCCTCTACCCTGCAATTCATTTCCCAAAGGCATTAGGCTCATTTAGTCTCGTGTACCATTATGTTACTAGTTTGACCTTCCCACAATAGCTCCAGCAAAGGTGAAAACTTGGAAGATACCAGACAGACCTGTAAAGTAGGGACTGTAAATGAGCTTCCACCCGAACAACAAAAGACTGTTACCTCAATGGTTTTTTGTTGGTCTATTCCCAAGCTGTGCATCAGCCGCAGAACTTGTTCATTGTATTCTCCAATTGATGGCTCATTCTCTTGTCCTTGGGGATAGAGAATAGGTCTCTGAACAGGAACCTCTACCAGCATCCACTTGTGCTCTTTGATCTGAGCAATTGTCAGCCTCTTGGATGGATCCAGGACCAGCATCCTCCGGATAAGATGCTCACACTCTACATGGACAGAGTAGGGGTGAAAAGTTCAGACTGATACAGCTAGTATGGGATCTATCTGCATTGTTAGCCTGTGTCAATGTAAGCTGGGTGACTATTAGCAATAGGAAACTGCTTAATTCAGATGCCAAATACTACTGCTAAAAATAAAAATAATCTTGAAAGAGGTCTTTAATTTGTATAAAGAACAAAACCCATTTCTCCTACAGGTGAGCAATTAGGGGAAACAGCACAATTATTTCTAACTGCAGGCACAATAAAAGGAATAATAGTAATTCTTCATACCCATGGGACTGACTGAATTGCACAAAAGGGCTACGTTTGCATTAACCAATGAAGTTTCAGAACAGAAAAAAACTGTTTTGTTTTTTAAGCTCCCCATTCCAAGTATGTGTTCTTGCAGTTCTGGCTTGCTTGTTGCAGTGCCTACTACAGCTGCAAGAAATCATTGCCCCCTGCCCAGCTGTTATGGAAATTGTGGAAAGGAGCACAATCATGGCATCGTACCGCAATATTTTATTTTAAACATTTTTATACTGCAGGCCACCAAGGCAGTTAAAAAGAAAATGAAATACTCACAAACCAGTTGAAACAATAGCAGAATTTAAAACAAGAGTATTAAAAACCAAGATGAGTAGAAGGAAAACCTACGGTCTCCAATTAAAAACCAATCTGTATGTCTCTGTCAACTGTCTAAAGTCCAGGGATGGGACCACTTTGATCTCCTGAAAGAAGGGATTCCATAACTGGGGTGGTTGCAATAGAAAAAGTCCTTTCCTGCAACCCTACTTACTGAATATTGAATTTCTTTTTGGTAGCAGGACATTTGACAGGGTATAGGAAGATGAGAGGGTATAGGAAGATGATGCAGAATTCATCATGCGAAAGGCTGGGCTGGATGAATCCCTAGCCGGAATTAAGATTGCCGGAAGAAATATCAACAACCTCAGATATGCAGATGACACAACCTTGATGGCAGAAAGTGAGGAGGAATTAAAGAACCTTTTATTGAGGGTGAAAGAGGAGAGTGCAAAATATGGTCTGAAGCTCAACATCAAAAAAACGAAGATCATGGCTACTGGTCCCATCACCTCCTGGCAAATAGAAGGGGAAGAAATGGAGGCAGTGAGAGATTTTACTTTCTTGGGCTCCATGATCACTGCAGATGGTGACAGCAGCCACGAAATTAAAAGACGCCTGCTTCTTGGGAGAAGGGCAATGACAGGCCTAGACAGCATCTTGAGAAGTAGAGACATCACCTTGCCAACAAAGGTCCGTATAGTTAAAGCTATGGTTTTCCCAGTAGTGATGTATGGAAGTGAAAGCTGGACCATAAAGAAGGCTGATCGTCGAAGAATTGATGCTTTTGAATTATGGTGCTGGAGGAGACTCTTGAGAGTCCCATGGACTGCAAGAAGATCAAACCTCTCCATTCTGAAGCAAATCAGCCCTGAGTGCTCACTGGAAGGACAGATTGTGAAGCTGAGGCTCCAGTACTTTGGCCACCTCATGAGAAGAGAAGACTCCCTGGAGAAGACCCTGATGTTGGGAAAGATGGAGGGCACAAGGAGAAGGGGGCGACAGAGGACGAGATGGTTGGATAGTGTTTTCGAGGTTACCAGCATGAGTCTGACCAAGCTGCGGGGGGCAGTGGAGGACAGGAGTGCCTGGCGTTCTCTGGTCCATGGGGTCACGAAGAGTCGGACACGACTAAACGACTAAACAACAACAACAACAACAGGAAGATGAGCTCAATGAATGGAGAGGTACGTAAGGAAAAGAGCCGGTCCTTCAGATATCCTGGTCCTGGTCCTGTTAAGAGCTTTATACCTAACCACTAGTATCTTGAATTAGACCTGGAAACAAATTAGAAGGCTGTACAATCTACCTAAGACCAGTGTAATATGATCTTTAAAAAATGAACACTAGAATGGCTATTGCATTTTGTGCCAGCTGTAGTTTCTGAGCATCGTTCAAATGTCCAACATGCTCCCCACGTAGAGCATGTTCTGCTAATCTAATCAGGTGAGCAAAGACATGCATCACTACGGCAAGTTCTGCCTTTTCACAGCTCGCACTGCAGCCACAGCTGAGAAAAAGCACTCCTGAACATTGCAGTCACCTGTGCATCCAAGGAGCAACAGTGGAACCAGGGTACTCCCAAACTGCAAGCCTGATCCTTCAGAGGAAGTCAAATACCATATACCGTATTTTTCGCTCTATAAGATGCACCAGACCATAAGACACACCTAGTTTTTGGAAGAGGAAAACAAGAAAAAAAAATTCTGAATCCCAGAAGCCAGGACAGCAAGTGGGATTGCTGCACAGCGATCCTGCTGGCTGTCCTGGCTTGTGGGATAGCCACGCGCAGCCTCTTCCGGGCAGGGAGAGCCTTCATCCCCCTGCCCGGGAGAGGCTGCGCGCGGCTAAGGCTCCCCCAAGAGCTGCGCTCCCTTTAAAGAGCGTGTGGAGTGTGTGTGCAGCTCTTGGGAGAAGGGCTGCCCTTCTCCCTCCTTGGGGAAAAGCCCCAAGAGCCGCAACATGCTCCACGCGGCTCTTTAAAGGAAATGCTGAGCGGAGCCTCCCGCCTGCATTCACACCATAAGACGCACACACATTTCCCCTTACTTTTTAGGAGGGGAAAAGTGCGTCTTATAGAGCGAAAAATACGGTATGTTGTTTTTCACAAGGCATCTCATTCTTATATGACATTTGATGTTCTGCTTTATCTCACTCATGTTTTTTGCCACCCATCCTATCAACCACCCCATGTTTAATGATGAATTTGGATGGCAGGGAACAACATGGAAGCTGTCTGTTCACATGGCACAACGAGTGGCACTGACCTAGGGTCTTGGCCACACAGTTAAGCCCGACATTTACTGCTTCCCAGGATTTCTGAGTGACAGTGGAGGGCTGGTGAAGCTGTGCTTAATTAACTAACTGTGTGGTCAGAAACGACAGAAAAGTTGGGGAGTCCTACAACACCAGCTGGTAAGCATTTAAGCAGTGGCTGTGTCTTTAGGTTCTCCAAAGTTATATCCCTTGGATACCTGACAATGCCATGTCTACACCCACACATCCAAAAAGGCTGTTACTGCACTAAGATTTTATTTCTGCATTCACAGTATACTAATATATAGCAAAGTTAACACTGGCATTGTGGAGGTTGTAGAATGAGTAGACCATGTAGGGGACTAGGATGCTCCCAAATGGAAGTTTATTGTGCTATCATTGCTGCTCACGTTTAAGAGTTTTTGCATTGTTTAAACAACGTCTTCCTCATCAAAATGTCACCTTTGTACTCCCCATGTAATCCAGATTTCATCTTAAGTAAAAACAACCCATTATACCTGCTGGTATAGAAGCTCCTCTGAGCATTTTTCTGACAGGGGGTGACTGGTTTGTATGGTGATGTTCCTGGCTGTGGCTCCTACCACTGCAACCCTATTTCTGTTTGCTCTTCACCTGAGAAAAACCTAGCCATTCTGTTTCCAGCAGCACAAATAACACAACTGTGCCTGCTTCCACTAATAGCTGCATGTGTAGTCACATCGAAATTTCATCAACTATTCTTTCAAGGTCTTGATGCATGTAGAATATTACCTTGGAGACTAATCACAGTCCCCAACAGGACTTCTTTCTATTTTTAACCCAAGTCATGTGCAAGACCACTTTGCCAGGATTGCAGTATAGCTACATATCTGTCTTGCACAAGACGTCTATATGACTCTTTTTTTAAAGCCACCAAATGACAACGGATCCCCTCCCACAAAACAGAAGTATCCAATTTGTCCATAATGAAACATGACAACTAGAGGCTGGTTCTTGCACACCTCCTTTGGAGTAAAAGCATTTAAGATCTGTACGCAAATGTACAGAAATACCTGTCCATGCCCACAAGGGGAAGAGGTAGTGAAGGTCAGGGGAGAAGTGACTGAGGGGGTCAGAAAACAGCACAGAAACATTCCATCAAGAACTACTCAGTCGTGTAAACAGGAAACAGTGGTATGCCTATGAAAAGGCTAAAACTAAAAAATAGTATGTGGATTGTCATGTACTAATCACACACACACAGAAAAATGAGATCTGAACAATCTATTGGCAACATTAATCCCCTATCTGGAATCCCGCTTGATGGTTTGACACCAACACTAAGAGCCTGAAACAAAGATTCTGATAGGAGGCAGATTTTGGGTTTTTTCAGAAACAAAATATGAAGACACCTCCACGCTTTTTAGCTCAAGATGAGCAGAAGCATAGATAAACGAAGAAGAAATGGAAAACATGAAGTGAGGAGAGGGAGAAATGTCAGAAGGGAAACATAACAAGGTGTTGATCACATTGCTTTGGTAGTGCAAACAAGAGTTTTTCATGCAAATAAGTGTTGTTGTTTTTTGTTTTTAAAAGCCACAGTACTGGAAAGACTACAAGTGATTAAGATTAAGCACGCAATGGACATGCAAATAAAGGGATGTGCATGTAGTTTTGAAGTGAGTTAGATAGGTCCATTCCTTCCTGCTTAGCATCATGACATCCTAGCTGCATTCCATGTCACATCAAGCAGCTATCATATACCAACCTAGAAGACTTAGCAGTGGCTAGAGCACTGCTGCTCTAGGATGCTGCTCTGGTCAATGCTAAAATCACGGGACAAACATCCTCATAGCCTGTTAAACACACATTACAGCTGGCCATCCAATAGCATTGTCTTACATACTGATGTTTAGGCATCATCAGGTTATCATGTGTTAAAATGGCTGCATCACTAAGCAATTGGATAACAACTTCCCCCATGTGCAAGCAGCTGTTTTATACTATTACTGTACACTCAATGATGGTTTTCAGGCAAATTAAGCCATAAGGTAAAGGTAAAGGTACCCCTGCCCATACGGGCCAGTCTTGACAGACTCTGGGGTTGTGCGCCCATCTCACTTAAGAGGCCAGGGGCCAGCGCTGTCCGGAGACACTTCCGGGTCACGTGGCCAGCGTGACATCGCTGCTCTGGCCAGAGCCAGAGCCGCACACGGAAACGCCGTTTACCTTCCCGCTGGTAAGCGGTCCCTATTTATCTACTTGCACCCGGAGGTGCTTTCGAACTGCTAGGTTGGCAGGCGCTGGGACCGAGCAGCGGGAGCGCACCCCGCCGCAGGGATTCGAACCGCCGACCTTTCGATCGGCAAGTCCTAGGCGCTGAGGCTTTAACCCACAGCGCCACCTGCGTCCCATAAATTAAGCCATAGTAACTGTGAAATTAGAAATAACTTGCTGTTTTAGTCTAAATCTCTGCACTTTTTTGCCATAGGACTGAAACGAATATTTCTTCAGGACTTCTATCACCTTCATCACCAGCAGAATACAGGAAATCCTTGCTTTGCACGGTGGTTACGTTCTGAACACTCTCTCTTTTTAAAGATTTTATTGGATTTTTACAATTTATAGTCAATCAAAAACGCAATATAACATTTGTCACATAAAAGAAAAAGAAAAAAAACCCTCCCCATGACTTCCCTCAACTTCCCCTTCTGCTTCTTGAAATATTTACTACTTCTGCTTAATTATTATCTTATTTTTATAATCTTATACCTCAATACTCTTATTTTCTTATCAGTTTTATACCAAATTTTCCTTCATGTTTACATATTGCAGTCAATTTCATTCCATGTTATCCTTACTCAACCTTTGATTTTATTTTCTGACTTGTGTTTAATCAAACCCTGCTAGTGAGTTGGTATCTTTACAGTATTTCTGACGTTCTGAACTCTCTCCACACAAACATACACTGCCCATTGGTGGGGCCCACAAAAAGTGTTCTGCCCTTTTAGTGATGCTTTAGTGACATTTTCGGGTCACTTTCAAGTTCAGCATCGTGTGTACATGGACATGCATCAATCAGTCATTGCCTGTATTATAAACAATAGGAAAAATTAAGGCAAAAAGCCTTACACAAAACTGTTTAGGGAAGTTTATTAATGTTGGATCTTTTACTGTGTTTTTAATATCCTGCTGGAAGCAGCCCAGAGTGGCTGGGGAAACCAAGCCAGATGGGCGGGGTATAAATAATAAATGATGATGATGATGATGATGATGATGATGATAATGTTACCTTCAGACATGAAATAAGGGATCCGGAACCTCCCTTCCAGAACCCGTTGCCTCAGGATGGGCAGTGTAGGTCCGTCAAAAGGCAGTGCTCCACATACTAAGACGTACAGAACTACACCCATGCTCTGAAAGAGAAAGAGGAGTTTTAGACTTGACTTTCAAAACATGCGGACAACTGTACCTTGCTCCATAGTGTGCTGGCAAAACCCTTATATACTAATGTTTTCTTTCCGGTGGCTTTTCACTACATCTGAATGTTTCAGTATGTAAGCAAGGTATATCCAGAATTTATCCCATATATATATAACACAGACTAGCAAGGCCTACAAGCTGCTGGTAGCAATAACACCATTAACCTTTAGAAGCCCATGCCTAATTTTTCATCAGATTTATTTAACACTTGGTTGTAAGAGAACCTCTTATGTGGTTTAGAAAAGCATATTTTTTAAAAAAAAACTTTAAAATTATTGATAAACAGTTAAGAGGTATTTTAAAACATTCAACAGATCATTAAAAACAACAGTAGCTTTAAGAAAAGGATAAAACACATGTATCATCTGTACATATACTGCTTTTTTGTCTTTCAGAAGTCTGCAAAAAGCCTTTCCATACATTGTACCAATGAAACACATTTCTATAACTTGGCTGCAAAAGTTGGGATGCTGACTTGTTGAGGAATCAAAATAATTTGGCCAGGACTGTATTGGTGAAGCATCTCTTGCTTCAAGCATTCCTACTAGGGAAACAGGGAGCCAGTTTTTGACACCAAGCAGATAAGAGAGGAAGGAATCCATTCCAAGTCACTATGGCTGAACTGCAAACCAACTCAGAACCTAGTGTAGTGACTTCCCCATCGTCTGCACGTTTGTGTTCCAGCAAGCCAACCATGGGTTCCATTTTATCAGCTGAATCTGTTTAGAAATGACTTCTCAATACTAGTTCTCAATTGCAGAGTTATGATTTTATTTGGAATTATTATTATTTGCCTTCAAGTTCTTCCATTGGGCAACATCCAACTGAACTTTTGGGCAGTAAAATGCACACCTCTGGAACCTGCACCTTCCTTAGATCACTTTAAAGGACAGAAGTTCTATCTGCAACTCTGGAACTGCAAACAAGACAGGACCCTGAGTGAGACTGATAAGGGAGTGTGGGATCTACTAGCTAGCTTTACTCAATAAAATATAAACTACCTTCAACAGATGCACCAATATCCTTAATAAACACACCTCCTCTCCCCCCTCTTCTGCCACGACCCTATACTGCATACAACACTATTGTCTCATATCAAATGTAACTGATTTGTAGAAAGGACTACAACCTTTAAAAATGCACATACCAAGAAAATCTTGAATAGAAATTACTTAAAAAAAAATCTGAATCCCACCCTGAAGTTTGCTTGAATTCTCTCTGCTCAGAACACAAAAGTGTGATTCTCCCTAGTTCCCAACTTGCAAAAGCTTACGAGAAGAAATCCCTGCGAAGGTCAGGATAAGAGCCTCAGATCCTGATTCTATGCAAAGCCTGTTAAGATTTATTATGTAAGACGGGGGAGGGGGAAAAACAAGGGAAGAGACAAAATCAAAGTAGCAGCAATGTGCTAATAATGACTGAGCCTGCTGGAAAGTATGCACAATATTTGGTAGCATTAAATCTGCGGAACAATGTAATGCCACACAGAGATGGGGTAACACAACAGCAACAAAAGACTTATCTTTTCTCCTTTAAATGGAGAGAATCTGTTTCCCAATGGCAAATTTTGGGAGCCTAGGCAGAGCACTTTTCTGAGCTGTTTTTGCCGCTAGATTTTGAGGGAGAGGAGAAAAGGCACCATTCTCACCATAATTGTGAGAATCACTGACCAATTTTGTAAGAGGCACAAATTTATTTTTCAAAAGAAGATTTGCATTGTACAGCCAGTGCTTTTCATCTGGTTTTGAAAGGTATTTTTGTTAGCAACCTAACAAAGTCAATAGCTTCCACAAATATTTTTCAAAACTCCTGTTGATCTGGCACATCCCCACACAGCATTAGGTGCTGTAAATCCTTGGGTGTGTTTGAGGTGTGTACCGAGTTCATCTGGAAGTTAAGAGGACAGCGGGCGCAATGAGGCTTTAACAGTTTCCTCATTAAAGGGGAACTCTTGTTGAGATGTGTTTATTTGTAAAACAACGTGGGTGTCTTCACACAGAAGAACGCAGCACTAATGTCTGCACCCTGCCTCCTTTCCAAAGAAAACCAAGACCGAGGGCCAGTTCCAATATGACAATTTTCACTGCATCCATAATGCGAATGATAACAAAAATATAAATATAGCAAAATATGCTTGCCATAAACAGTCTGAAGGTATAGACTAGGGTTGCCATAGTTCAAAAGGTGAAAATCTGGACACAAAAGTTGTTGAGGTTGGGTTACCATACATTCAGATTTTTGTGGACATTAAAGCGATTTCCACCAGGAAATTCTGGACGGATGGAAACCCTAGTACAGACCAGGGGTCAGCCGTGGGCTGCATAGACCTTCTGATGTTACTGTTTTCCTCACTGAAGTAACTTGTAGGCTCAATCCCATGACTAAAAACTGGTGCCATAAATGCTGCGAGGCAAGTTTTAGCCCCTAAACTGACAAGTTTTAGCCCCTAAACTCTGGCAACACAATGGACAGCAAAACCATGCTCTGGAAAGATTGCTAATACCAGGAGACACTATGACCCAATTACCCCCCCCCCCACCAAAAAAACTGGAGAGCAGCAAGCCTGGCACTGCATTAAAGGAACCTGGATCAGCACATCCTCTCTCCTGTATGTGCTTTGCAAGATTTTCTTGTCACCCCTATGTGTCCTTTCCCATTAGAGTAGCATGAAGCAAACACACACACACATACACACTTTTTGGTTCAGCCACGGGCATCTGCCTGCAGCAGAATTGTTCAAAGCAAACTGTCTTGTCCTCTCAACTGAAAGAGAGGATGGATAGCAGCCATGTGCAAATGACTCAGACAATCCCTCTGGCCATACAGAGAATTTAGAATCTTAACTTTGGTTTGAACTCCCAAGAAGGAGGAATTAGCAAGCTAAACTGCAGCATAGACATAAGTGCATAGATTCAGTAAGAGAGGACCAGATTTCCGCATTGGCCAAATTGTTTCCTCTAATACAATAAAGACAAGTTTCAAAGGAACTCTTACTTCCCATTCTCAAAGCTACCGAGGCCTTTATGACTTGTCTTTAAAAGCAAGACCAACTTATCTACCAACTAGGAAGAGCAATATAACACATTAACTAAAATTTAGCAGTTTATTTAAAGGGACACTCAATTTAATACAATTAAAATACCCATATATCCAGCTGCGGACCCTCGTACTGCTGGCCTTCAAACACCTCAGGGGCTGCATATGGGGGGCTTCCACACCATGTTGTCAGAGGCTCACCACTTTTGTAGAAGTTGCCAAATCCAAAATCTGGAGAGAGAGACAGAGAGAGAGAGAAAGAAAGAAAGAAAGAAAGAAAGAAAGAAAGAAAGAAAGAAAGAAAGAAAGGGTAATGGATAATTTAGCTATATTTTTAAGTGCAGGCTGAATGTATTTATCTGGTATGCTCAACAAAACAAAATGGAACCTAATGTATATTAAGCCCCCAAATCCCTGTGAGCTCTTTGCACTTGTGGGGGCCCTGGTTTGAGCCCAAACGATATACAAAAACACTATATCCTTGTTCACATCTTAGCAGCTCAAGATATTTTCTCTAACGCCTCTATAAGAGTTTGGGCTCCAGCAAAACAGTTCAAATCCCGAGGAAGAAAATCCAGGAGCAGACTTCTCCCATCATGGCATTTTAACCAGACCCCACACCATGAAGGCAAGTCATATTAACTTCATACTGGTGCACCATGCCCTGTTTTGCCACTTGAGGCGAAATGGCAACATGCCCTTGCTGCCACACTTCTCTTACCCACAAAGCAACAGCAGCAGTGGTGCCTTCCACTGAGATCTTGCTGGCATCTCATGCCCTCTGGAAGTGGTAGGATGGGTAGCAGAGGAGAGATGGGCACTGCCTCTTGAGCTTCCACTGCTTGGGGCGGGTGCCTCACCCTGCTCTGCCTTATCAGTGGCCAGGCCTGGTTCATACCAAGCACCATCAAAGGTTAGACACAGAGTAGTACAGGAAATACATCTCCTTCCCTTCCTGTTACGAACTAACGTTAGGAGCTGCACTGAACCATCAGTTTATGAGTTTCCATTAAAGGCTGCTTGTGCTGTTGGTGCTCCTGAGTACAATTAAGTACTGTGACTTCACTGTGCAGGTACTACGTATAGCCCCAATTATGTTTATATATCAATCAGAGATGTGTAACTCGCACACAGCTAAGACAATTAGCCTAAAGCTATAAAGACACTGTAGAAACAGGGTACAATTTTACACAATGGTGTTGTCCATGGTCACTCATTTTGTTTGATCCTATGAAAAAGATTTTTTTTTCTGGAAGACATGGCTGGAACAATCACAGGTGTCTGTGATGATGGTGTTAGGAATCTGCAAGCAGTTTTTAGCCTTGATCCTGACAATGCGGGTGGGGTCTGGATTCCTGTTTTCCTACCCCCTTCTTGTCACTCTTCTCTGGGTACTCCAAGTTCTGCTCAGCATGGGGTCTCTGCCATGTGATGAAAACTCTCAGCAGGAAGTTGCAACTGTGTTAACTACTACCAGCCCACCTATATGCATTGCAGATCCATTCCCAAGAACCCTGAATGTGAGAGCCTTAAAATGAGCCAAAAGATAACCTGCATAGTAAGAACAGCTTCAAGGGCAGAACTCACAGCTGAAGAGCAAACGCAGAGGTGAACAATTAAGCAGCTTGGTGAAGAGGACACAATGGAGCGAATGCAAGTGCCCATTTGTGCCCTTGTACATTTTAATGTCACCTGCAAAGCTGGCATGATAGCGGAAACAAAGGATCCTAAGGGTGCCAATGTGAACCAGTATAGTATTCTTGGTTTAAAAGCCTCCAGGAGACAAGCTAGTGTATGTTTCCAGTTCTCTCAACACTTTATTCCGTCAAATACTGCTGTCAAAAGTTTAACATACAACGTTTGCATAATGTTTGTAATGCAAGATTTGTACAGCATGACTTCATGCACACTTGCTATTAGCATAGTAAGGTGCACTGACTATTACTTCATAATGGCCTCTCTAAAAGAGCTGCTCTTACTACTTTTCCATGGAGCACAGAGGGACACAAGCTAGGTTTCCAACTGTGTCGTTGCAAAGAATCACATCTCAGACTAACAAGCCTCATATATTCTTGAGCATAATTGTTCACTTGTGAAGTTTCATAAACTTTGAAGCGAAACTCAAAGAGAGTTTGGTAACAGAGCTGTTTGTTTAGTCTTATCTCCCAACTGCATAGTTCTAAGCCAAGGCATGAAAGTGCCATGTGGCATTGGTCAGCAGACGGCATGACTGGATAAATGCTGCAGTTGTACAGGCATCATAGAGACTTTGGTCCAGTGGTGAACACACTGCATTATGCTGGAGAGCGAGCTCCCAGTTTACCTTGCATGACCTGTGCTACTAGAAGCAGCTTGACATGGACTCCTAGTGTGATGCGGACAAACTCTGCCTCCCTATTTCATTCAAAGGTAGGGGCCTTCAGATGGCCCTAATCACACACCTCAGGGTCCAACGTGTCCAACACTGGAAACAATATACAAATGAGGAACTGATTTCCAAGCAGTTCTGCACCTGCACCTCAAATATAGGAATACAGACCTAACCAACTGTCCACTTAAAAACAGCCTTTTAAAAACCATTCCAAGAGAACAGTACACATCACTATTTTCAAATTTGATATGTCAGAAGAAAAATGCCAGTGGTGCAAGAAAAATAATCTGCTCTTTGACCAACTAAGCAGATAGTGGCCTGGTGTGCATGTAATGCTAGACCAAAGTTTAGCATTACAAGAATAAGCCACACACAGTGAACCTCAGGCTTGTCTCCTCCTTGGGCATGGTTGCGAAAAGGAGACTGGAAGGTTTTGCTTACAGGTTTTTGCCTGCTCACACAGTCAGTGCCAAGCAAGAGTGGTTTTTGCTTCACTATTTTTCCAGGGTATGTAATTGCTTGTTTTACTTTGGATGGTGACTGCTGAGATTATGTGTTATAAATTTTGTGGCCCACCAAGAGCCTTAAGTTTGAGTTATTTAAGAATGTTAGATATAGATAAATCCAACGCAAAACCTAAGAGGCATTGAACAAAACGCATTGAAACTGTTTTAGCCATAAAAGAAGTGGGTGGCTGAAGGGGCAATATGCTAAATATTCACACACATAATGGCTGCTTTAAGGATGGCTATAATAAAAAGGGATGTCAAGAAAGGAAGAAGAGCCACAGAATTAATTGCAAAAGGGATCTTATGAAGTCACTAATAGAATAGAAATAAATTAAATACTTGCTGAGGGCTGTAAAGGTATTGATCTTTTTAATGGCAGGGGACTGGCTAATTTACTTTGAGGTCTTTCCCAGCCGTGAAGTGATAATCTTCTAGTAAGGAAGAAACTTGTTCTCCTTTTATTTGAACACTGCTGGGAAACCCAGATGGCTGTTCATGTCACATTTCCCCATTCATTCTATCTTCCCTCACCCTAGAAGCTGGATAATTAATCTATTATAACTAATGCCCTCTGTTAGTCAGTTTCTACTACCGTCTTTGTTGTGAACTTTTCAAAAATTCACCCTAGCAAACCTTGAAAAGAGATGAAGCAAATTCTTCCCACCTTGCTTCCTATGCAGGTGTAAAGACCCTTTCCCCACAATTCTCAAATCTGCAATACTGAGCTGAGATTTAAAAAACAACAACACAGAGACAGACAGGAAAACAACAATATTTCCATATGAATTAAAGCTTTTTAAAAAGCATCTTACTTGGGAAATTTCCAAACCAGATTATGCAATACTTTTGAGAAGGTAAAATTACTGAGCCTTGTACAACCAGGGAACACCTGTTGGGCAATACTGCATGTCAAATTCAACCACCCACCAGTTTTCTGTGATGTTTATTATTTAATACTAATGTACGAGATATAGCAATCCAGAGCAAAGGGCTCCAGAGCAAAAGAAGCTCCCTTCCCCTACAGTTTGAAGAATTTGAAAACTCTTTTGTCTAAAAAGAGCAGATGAGTTTTAAAGGGGAGTAATTTTAAGAAATTGGGTTTGTTTGCTAGCAGAAGGCATCTCTCCTCAGCTTCAGGAGGGAGATGTGTGGATCTTTTGTTATTTGGTAATGTGAGCAAGGCAGTAATTGCAAAGAGAGGTGCTGATAAAAGGAAAGGAATGAGTGAGAGGCATAAACCTGACCCACTGCAGGAACTGAATACTGATCACTGATCACCCAGTTCTGACGTCAATGCATGTTACACAGTCCACCAGCAGAAAAGGCTGCTGTGAGCCCTTTCAAAATAACAGTCTCCCGTCCCCGCTTTCCTTCAAATGACCTAACTGCATTCAAATCATGGAGTCCTCTCTTCTGCACAGCATCAAGCTGATGCTCAAACTGCTTTGCTGGACTTAACCCTCCTGGCCTTTAAAGAGGCTAATGTGGACTTTAAGGAGTGGGTCGAGAACACGCAAGATAGCAGCATCTCTGCCAGCTCTGAAGTGCTGCAATTACAATGTCAGGCCCAGACGGTTGCTTCCTTTTACAAAGAGGCCCCACTGAAACACAATTCTGTGTCATCACTTTCACAGCACCTGGACTGCGCCTAACAGTCTTCACAAGCCCCTCAAAAGCTAACCAGAAGGACAAATATTTTCTCAGAATAGCCAACAGAACTGTGTTTTCTCCCAAGAAGTCTGAGAGAAAAATTGCCAGGCTTGCACCAAACCGTGCCCCTCTCCATAGGAAAATTCACATAGAGTCCGTGCAACCATTTATCAATAACAATGACAATAACAATGACAACAACTACAATAATACCCCACACATCTGGCTGGGTTGCCCCAGTCACTCTGGGTGGCTTCCAACACATATATATTAGAACTTGCTTAGAACAGTCATCCAAACCACCCATCCTAGCATTAACAGAATTTTAGCAAACTATTCAGAAATCTGGGTAAGAACCAGGAGTGTAAAATTCACCACAGAGATTATCATTGCAGGAAGTGGCTACATGACCCAACGTCATACGTTACCATATGGTAAATTGTCATATTTAAAGTATTTAAAAATAAGGTCAGTATTAATTTTGGTAATTAAAGGAAGTACAGAGATCTTCAAGCAGCAAGACAGAAACAGTATCACAGACAGTCATTTGAATTTCAAAAGGGAGTGCCCAAAGCCATTGAAAAATACATAGCTCATATACTGAGCAAAAATAGTATGAAATGATGTAGTGATTGACGATGGCTAAAGCAGTTTTAAAAAGAGACAAATTTCTGGGGGGTATAGGCAGGTCAATGAAAACTGAAAAGGATAGCCGAGTCGAGCCTACACTTTCAGAGGCAATGTTCCTGTGATTACTAGTAGTTGGGGAATTAATATGGGAGGGCTAGAGCCTTCATATCTTTGATGTGATCTTTCAGGAATCATCTGGCTAGTCAGCTGGTTTAGATGGGCACTTCTTCTGATCCCAGGACTTATTTGAAATATAATTTAGATTTCAATGCAGTATAGTGAATTTCATGCTGGATTAAAGATAGGAGCTACACAGAATCAAATCCTTGCTCTGCTACCTTGGACCAGTTACTGCCAGCCCAACTTACCTCCCAATATCACTGTGAAAATAAAATGTGTGTTGGTGAGGAGGAAGCAAGGCTATGTGTGGCTGTCATGCATTTCTTGGGGAAAGGGCAGAATAAAAATGTAGTAAGTATGTCAAGAACCCATGGAGTGGAAACTCAGCACAAACTTTGAGCCTTTAGGTCACAGTGTCCAAATATTTCAATTTTAGTGTTCATTTTTACAGTGCTGAAATCGTCATAGAGGATACAGACTCTGACAAGTGCCAGAATTCCAAAGAACATGGGTTGCAACAGAACAAACAAACAAACAAAAAAACATCACCCATTCTGACAGAGGTATGAGAAACCAAGACACTCGATTACCACATGCAGATGTCCTAGACTGCCAGATCCATCTTTAAGGCAGGGACTTTAAAAAGGGACAATGGAGCAGCCCAAATTGATAAATAAAATGCTGTTGCTGCTGCCACACAACAGCATATGAAGGATTCTTGTCACGGTATGAAAAACACAAGTTCATCAATGCAAACAAGTTACACACAGATCTTTTGCTGTGTAGTTTTTCTGTCCTTCAACCCTTTATTTGCTCCCTAAGAGGATCCCCATTTTTCTTAGCACAGCAAACTACATAGTGTGAGGAACTGAACACTTCCCCATTTCCCAACTTCCCGTTTAAAATGTGTCTATTGGAGATGTTTTAAGTGAAAAAAATAAGAAAAAAATATAGTTTGCAGGCTTTTTTGTATGCAAGTGGTCCATTTGTTATAGGGGCAAACTACTACTTCTCTGCCTTCCCTGCAAAAGAAAATCTCATTCCAATATCCTCTTAATATCCTGTTTTTTTCATGCTTTATGGTCCACTGAATTTCACTAATTTCAATAGAAGGAGTAAGTCTTCTGTAATACCCATCAAGCCAGGCTTGGATAGGGTATGTGTGTTGTGTGGGGGTTGGATTCACTGCAGCACAAGTGCATGGGCTATTGCAGTCTTCCCCAACCAGGTGCCCTCCAGAAGGTTTGGAGCACAATGCCCACCAGCCCCAGCTACCACATCTGGAGGGCACCAGGTTGGGAAAGGCTGGCCTCTTGTATCTTTCCCTCCTGTATGAAGTGCTACTGTTTGATACCAGCACTGTATTCTTTCAGAGTGATTTTTAATTTCATGGGGATTTGTTTTTAACAAGCTAACTTTACTGCCAACTTTTTTTCCTTGGTGCAGCTGCTCTTCTTTCTCTGTCATCTATCCCTACGTAAGAAAATGCTAAGAAGCCTTAAACAGTCATTATTCCCTCCTCCTTGAAGCTAACACCATCTGGAGAACTTGCCAGACATCTTTTATTCCAAGAACTCAACTGCTCTATAGAACTCTCAGCAGCTTAAAAATGAGTGTCCCTCATTTTTGAAATTCTGGTCTGGCAATCCAAGGATCCTTAGTATTATACTGAGGGAAAAGAAAATTATCTATTGCAAGGAACATCTGCTGTGTCTAAATTTGTAATTAAAATTAAATCAAGCATGCTAAAATAATCCAGAGAGTTTCCATTTTGAGCTTTTTTATACTCAAGAATTATTTGATTAAATTTGATTGTAACCAGCACATCTGGCAATGCTAACAAGTTGTCATGACACTACAAAAATTCATAAAACCCTACAAAATTACTGCCATTTTCCCCCAAGAAAGAAATACAAGCAGCAGCTATTTTTAGTAAGAACTTAGTGTCAAAAGCCTACACCACCCATAATGCAAAGGGGGCATATCAGGAAATCCTCTGTCTTTCCACTTTCTCTAGGGCTGCTATAGGAAGTTTGCCAAAGTCACTTGGAGGAAAGAGGAATGTATTCGCCAGGCACTAGGACAAAAGGAAAAAAAAGTATTGAGGTACCTGCTATTTTAATATTCATGTTGTTATCAAGCAGGAGGTTTTCAGCTTTGAGGTCACGGTGCACAATCTTACGGCTGTGACAGTATTCAACAGCGGAGAGAATCTGCCAGAATTTACGCCTGGCCTCCGACTCACTCAGACGGCCATGGTTAGCAAGGTAATCTGTAGAAAGAAATATGGGATTCAATGAGTTAATCACATTGAAAAAATCATCTTCAGGCTCTCCAACATGCACCACAGGTAGACATCAGAGATAGTATGTTATGCTCTCCCCAAGTTCACTAGCAAACTGCATTGTGATAGTTGCCCATTATGTGAGGTTAACTTTTCTGCTCCAAAGTTTAGTCACTAGGAGAAAGCCTTGCACATTCTTGTTTTGACAAGAACAAAAAACAGTAACCTCCTCATCCACCAGAGACTGGATGTTTCACTCTTCCTTCATAGTACATTCTGTCCTGACTGTTTACTAGAGTAACCAGAGGTGATGTCTTTGCTTGGGGCTTGCCTTGAGTTTCCTATATATGTGGCACAAAGACGCGAAACAGAGCAGGTAAAGAGAGGGGAAGTAGACTGAACTACTCATTTCCTCACAAAAACGGAAAGCAAAAATATACAGCCTTATAGGTTCCAAGAAAAATAATAAAGACAGCAATCTGGTATGTTTTCTTTCTAGTTAAGGATTCTGAAGTAAAGGACATCTGTAATGGTGCAAACCATTTCCAGGAGTCAGTATTTCCGAGGCATTTGGGTGACCCTCCACTCTCCTTTGATTTACACTGCTATAGAGTGGGACTTTTTATTTAGTTGGCAAGTACAGTAATAAGTAAATGTTAACATAAATTTATGGTGGCAGCCCAGTAACGGGGAGCAGTAAATTGTATAAAGGCCAGTTGACCAAGCCAAAAGCATGAACATTAAGGATGTATCTTAACTGGAAAAATGATATCCACATAAAAAGTAAGCCCCGAAGAAGGGTTTTGCGCATGAAACATGGCCGAGGACAGTGTTCTTCCTGTCGAGTGCAGAAAAGAGAACCCCATTCAACACATGCTGTGTGCTCTCACTGCAACATGAAGACAGATGCATCTCTCCCTATCCCCTTTCAGAAAGGAAATGGTAATGTGCTACTTTCAGAACCAAATGCCTTGCTTCTTAAAGGAGGAGTTGGCAATGCAAAGTCTGTGGCTATACTAGGCCCAGAAAAGTTTTCTCCCCAAAATTATTCTCCTTGTCCATCACCCTGTCTCCCGACCCCAGCCCCAACCACACATTCCATCCTGGCAAACTGACATATAAAACACAGTTGCAAAGAATCAGGAAGTAGACTGACAAGAACCTGGAATATGGCACTGATTTGTTGATTAGGTGGCTTATTATGAGAAGTGTTTTTTGGCCTTTTTTTAAAAAAAAAGTAGGGACACATATTAATGGACTATAGATTCACAGTTTTGGACCAGTTATTTGCAGGATGGCTGCATCCATCTTAACCTGCCTGGACCTTGAGGTTGGCCTCAGATGCCCTGCCATCAAGAACTCTTAGGTTTGTGAGACAAGGGTAAAAGAGACTTCTTGGCAGAATTCTCTTTCTCGATTGTGAATGACTCCTACTCTATTGGTTTATAAACTGAGCTTGATTTTTTTTTTTTTAAATCACATTTCTTTTTAATATGTGGTAGTTGGTATTGTTTTAACTGCCTCTGTTTTCAGGTTATAAAGTTTTAGTTTTATATTGCAGTTTTATTGAAATGGTGCAGTATGTTTTTGATGCAAGCTACCTTGGGAGAGTTTTGCTCTGGAAGGAAGCACATACACATTATTGAAACAAACAAACAAACAAGCCTGCTCAATAGATCTGGACGTGACAGATACAGATTAAAGCATATAGTAATACAACATTCTTGTATGTAATTTCCTTAGAGAAGTGGAGAACTTACCTATGTGAACTGTATTAATCAATAGTAATAAACAACTACTGATCAAAACTGATTTCACCCAAGTGCACCTTTTATGGAAGTAATGCTGACCATCTAATATGTAATATGCTCTGCATAGATAAATTTTTCAAGACAGAACATGAAATATTTCATTTACACCTCTTACATCCCCAAATGGTATCATCAACAACATACTTAGCAGGACAAGTGAATTGGAATAAGACAAAAATGAGAAGTAACCAAGTCAGTTTGCTAACAGACCAGCCAATACATTCACTACGATAACAGTTATGCCTTTATTTAGCCACTACAGCAAATTTGGTCATGGAGCAGAAAACATCTTTGTTCCTTGCAAAAAGTATACATACTTATAGGTTGCAAGGAAAATAGCAAAATAATAAAGATAGCAATGTAGTATATTTTAACTCCAATTTCTGTATTCTGAAATAAAGGGCATATTTCTGTTCAAGCAGGGCTTGATGTCCACATCTACTTATGTATGTTTGACTGCTAAACAACTTATGCATGTTTAATTACTTTATTTCCCCTTTGCATTACTATGACAAAACTCTTTTAGATCTGTCACATACTCCAATGCAGCAATGCACACTTTGAAAAATTCTGAAACAAAACAGCCAACCTCATGCTATGCTAGTGTAATTCACTAAAGCTCCAATTTACCACCCAAGTCAGCAACACTTCACTTGCAACAAATCTTTTAAACTTTATTTTTCTGAAAGATATCCAGCTGCAATTTTAAATCCCATGTTAGATAGCTGCCTACCTGTATGGCGAGACAGATGGAAACTATCCTTAGTGTTCTTAATGCTGGGGCTGTGATGTCAATTAAATTGATCGATAAAACTTAAAATTAATAAGGTCTCCTGTAACAAGTTGCCATTATTATTTATTAATATTTGACTTATTAGTTGCTTAGTACAAAAAAGGCTCTAAGCGATTTACAAAAGTCAAAAGGGTGCAACATAAAACAACACATTTCCATAAAACCATTCTAATAACCCATAAACAGACCCATAAACAAACAAACAAACTACAGCAGCAAAAACATTCCCATCAAAGGAATAATCAGCCAGCTTGACATACGCAGTCTAATGAAGACCTAACAAAACATTAAGTATTATGTCCTTTCTTTGGGTGGCAAAGTTGAAGCCAGCTGGCTGGTTCCACTAAGAAAAGCATACTATATAGAGAGATAATGTCTGGGGTGACTGATCAAGAGAGTTGTTCTGACCTTTGTGGGATATCAAATAGAACCCTCCAAGTGCAGAAGCACTATATGTGATTTTTTTTTTTTAAAGCTTCAAATGTGATAAAAAGCACAACAAGCTAGAATTTAGCCATACTCTAGCCATATCAAAATCTATGCAAATATAAAAATCAAATGAAAACGTCTTTCTTATTCAGATGACAGACCTAAATCATTCTGCATTACATTTTGCCTGTTACTCTCAACGAGCTCAAGAGCGTAAGGTGCACCCAGTCCAGCATCGTGTTCCCACAGTGGCCAATCAGATACCTATACTCACATGCTGGATGCACTCAAATTCATGTTCTCCAGCAACTGGTATTCAGAGGCATACGGCCTCTGATAGAGGGTAATGCATGCCAATCATGACTAATAGCCATTGACAGTCTTTCCTCCACAAAACTATCTAATCCCCTTTTAAACTTGCTCAAGTTGGTCACTATAAGCATGTCTTGTTAGGGAATTTGTGGTAATGAACACTCAACTGAGCAAAGTACAGTTGTACCTCAGGTTACAGACTCCGCTAACCCAGAAATAGTACCTCGGGTTAAGAACTTTGCTTCAGAATGAGAACAGAAATCATGCGGCGGTAGCACGGTGGCAGCGGGAGGCCCCATTAGCTAAAGTGGTGCTTTAGGTTAAGAACAGTTTCAGGTTAAGAACAGACCTCCGGAACGAATTAAGTTCTTAACCTGAGGTACCACTGTACTTCTTTTTCTCTGCCCTGAATCTCCCACCATGCAGCTTCTTCGGATGACCCTGGGTTCTAGTACTGTATTATGAGAGAGGGTGTTAGCTGTTCTTGCTTTTCCATTCACCCGCAAGTGATGAATGAAGCCTTAACAATTACTAACTGATGACTGAAATACTTTTAAGATGCTACAGATAGATAATGGACAAGGGCTGCAATCCACACTTTGCTGGAGGGGAAATTTAGCAGCAAAGAAAAACAGCATTCTACATCTTGCAACTTGCACAATGAAACTTAATACACAGGGAGTAGGAACAAATATTTTCCTCCAGCAATATTTCAAATTCAAAAAAAGTCAAAGAACAAGTCTAATTTACAGTAAGCTAAGCTGTCTGTTTATGGAGTTTAACAGAGTTGGCAAAGAACCTCAAGGAAAAAACTCTGAAATCTGCTTGCTATAGAATAATTGCACTGGACTTTACTGCATCTATCCCAGAGCAGGTTGCTATAAATTAGGAGGAAACAGAGAGTCCATTATATGTTGCTTGAAAATAAATAATCTTTACTGAACATGTGGTCATTCTTCTAATCTGTTATCAGCATACACAAAAGCAGAATTCTGATCTTTCAGCACAAATCCCAAGAGTATTTTTCTGGGGGACATTTAGATTTCTCATAAGCATATATTTAGTAATAAGAATAACCACAACTACACTAGATTGGAATCTCACTAGAGAAAATCTATCAGGGATTTCCCTGAATGTCAGACTTTCAGTATTCCTCTTTACAAAGTGTTTCTCAAGCCAAAGCAGCCCTTTGCTCACAGTACCTTTACTCTGTTGGTCCTGAAGGCAGGGTATGCAGAGAGTGGTTGCCTTCCAGTAACAACAGGCCAATTAATTCATTTGAACTTTTTACAGCAACGCAAACATTCTCCCCCTGCCCCGTCTTTCTCATGTTTACTGCATTCCCATGTCATTCCCCATCACAGTCCTTCCTTGCACATTTTTGCAGATAAATATGCATATTTATTCAAGTGGAACACACTGAGTTGTATGCAGTGTTAGTCATACTCAGGGAATGGACCCATTGAAATGAAAGGACATGATTCAGATCCACTCATTTCAATGGGTCTACCCCGAGTAAAATGTCATTGGCGACAACCCTAACATAATATTTCATCCAAGTATCAGCCACAGTAGTGGAATTTTTAGAAAAATAACATCTACATCAAAAAGGGTTCAGCTTCAGTAACAAATAATATTTCAATAGATTACAAGAGATGTGGATCCCCATTTAGAACCCCATTAGTATAAGCACTTAATGAATAAGACAGTTTCCACCATCGCCTTGACATGTTAGAATACAATATACATTACAATAATCAATCTAGAAAAGGGGATGTGTTTATGGTGCATGTACATGAGGGAGGGAGACTTGGGTAACAATTACGTAAGAAGATTTTATAAACATCTTAAAATTAGGGCAGTTCTAAGAGGCTGCAGTGAGAACTCTCAGTTAGTGTCAGCGCCCATTCAAAAACAACATTAGTCTTAAAGAAGGAGTTGGGGGGGGGAGAGAAGGGATGAAATGCTGAAAGCACAAGATATCCCACAGGGCATTAGTTTTTTAAAACGTCTGTTCATCAGTTTACTGTTAATGTGATGGACTGGAAGAAAATGGTATCTACAGATGTTTCCCCATGCTTAGCGCTCAGTATTTGAGGTGAAATGATAATGCCATGGCGTTTTGCAGGTTATCAAAAAGGCAGCTCCCTGGCAATCTAAAAGGGCTGGCAATCTGGAAGTTCAACATAGGAGAGACAATATATCAAGGGGTGGATAATGGAGGTGAGTGTAAACAAGGGAAGGATGCATGCCATTTGGTTACATGTATTTAGCAGGGGCTCAGGACAACCCCCAACGGCATCCCAGGAAAGGTGGGTCATAGACAATGGCAGATATACACTTGGACTCAAGGGCAGAGAGAGAGGAGGGTCAAGGCCACAGGGGGCTGTAAGTATGTATGAGGAGTTTGTGCCAGAAGCGTTAGCAAGCCAGCATTCAGATTGAGGGAGGGGTGTCACATGGTTTGATTGACAAGAGAAATTATTTTGGCGGTAGAGTTCTGGATAGGGCTGAGACATGACAAGTGAAGGGCAAAGAGAAGGCTGCAGTTGACCATGTGGAATATGAATGAAGTGTGAGCCAGAGTTTTCCCTGAGGAGGAAGAAGAGGAAAGGGCAGTAGTAGTTTTGGAAGGCTCTGCAGAGGGAAGCAACACAACGTAACAGACTGGATATGGAGAACAAAAAAAGAGAGGGGATTTAAAGGAAGGAGCCAAGGGTTTCTGCTTGGTCAACAAGGTAGATGGTGACTACTGCAAGTGCATGAGAAAAGGAAGGCTTCAAAAGAACTATAATAAGTCTTGTGTTGGACATATATGCCCAATTATTCTCTAAACAGAGTGGCTGTATTACAGACACTAAACGGATGCAAAACCTATGAATCCCACTGAATTGAGCTGAACTTCCAACCCGATAAATATGCTGTACGTGTGACCATACACAAAGTGCTGTCTTCCCCCATTATATATTTTTGATAGAGCCACCCTTATTTATGCTCCTGTGGGTAGAAGGGACTGAAGCCACTCTGACATAAAACACACACAGCAAGTGAAAACACTGACCTGGCTTCCATGTCACACTAAAACCACAGTTTAAAGCAAACAATGGTTTACACTATAAAAGTGCTGGTTTAATGTGATGTGAGATACTGGTAAGTTACATTAGTCCTACAAGAAACAGTATCACATATACTGAAAAAGAAAAGTGGATTGTGGGCTAGTCCTTTTGAAGTGGGGTATCTAGTTGTGTTATGCAAGTTGCTCACCTGTTTTGCCAACCACAAGTATAAGGCTTATACATCTTTCAAATACCTAAAGTTTCCTTAATGAATCATCTTAACCGACTTTCTCTTAATAATAGGACCTACACAATAAATTACAAGTAAAAGTATTCTACTTGTAGAGTGTAGTTTCAAAGCAAAACCAAGGCCAACATGTGCAGCATTATGCTGAATAAATTGTTTGCATCGCCATGAACACATCTCAAGCTTTGCAGCAATAATTTGCTGACTACTTCAGAAAGTTTCCTTAATTCTCTCTCTGCTCACTCTGTAAGACACGACAAAGAGCTTTGTCAACAGCACTACTCATCGCTGCCTTCAGCTTTCAACAACTGAAAAAAAATTCATTTGTTGTTTCTTTCGAACAACTTCAAGTTCTTATTTTCTTTGCAACGAGGTGTTATTTTGCAAAGTGTAAAGACAAATTACCTAAGTCAACCTATGTGGTGGCAGGCACTAAATCCTGCTCTTTCCCAAGAAATAACATACACAGAGAGCACGCATACGCACCAGCCATGTGACACATCTTTGCTAAATAACCATTGCCTACTCTGATATCCTGTGCAGATTTTTTTTTTAAGGGAGCAAAGGTGTGGCAGCTTCTTGTATTCCTGGTTCAGCACTTCAGCAATAACCTAGAAGTGAAGGAAGCATTGCTCTAAGGAGCAGGTTCTCCTGAGGTCAAGGTTCTCTGCAGAGGCTTAGACCTAGTACAAGCCTGCAATGCTCAAACCAATTGCTTCCCCACCCCATCCCCTCATCATAAGAACAGGCAGAGAACCAAGGTCAAGCAGAGTGAAAAAAACGCATGCATGTGTATGTATATACACACAGAAAGACAAAGATCTCCTTTAGGGGTTTTAAGCAACAACTAATAAACACATGGGACGCAGGTGGCGCTGTGGGTTAAAGCCTCAACGCCTAGGACTTGCCGATCGAAAGGTCGGCGGTTCGAATCCCTGCGGCGGGGTGCGCTCCCGCTGCTCGGTCCCAGCGCCTGCCAACCTAGCAGTTCGAAAGCACCTCCGGGTGCAAGTAGATAAATAGGGACCGCTTACCGGCGGGAAGGTAAACGGCGTTTCCGTGTGCGGCTCTGGCTCGCCAGAGCAGCGATGTCACGCTGGCCACGTGACCCGGAAGTGTCTCCGGACAGCGCTGGCCCCTGGCCTCTTAAGTGAGATGGGCGCACAACCCCAGAGTCTGTCAAGACTGGCCCGTACGGGCAGGGGTACCTTTACCTTTAATAAACACACAGGAGCACAGGAATCTGCCTTATCCAGTCAGACCATCAGTCCATCTAGCTCAGGATTGTCTACTACACTGACAGGCAGCAGCACTCCTGGGTTTCAGACAAGGGTCTCTCTCACGCATCCCTGCAGATGCTAGGGACTTGAACCTGAGGTCTTTTGCATGCAAAGCAGATGCTCCATCACAGCTCTTCCCCACTTGAAATATTTGAAAAGATTAATCTGCAGCAGACCAAAGGTTGTTTTTCAAGAAGATTAAAAAGGAAATAAATCTGTGTTTCAACTACAGTTTAGTATACCTACGACTGGAATACCCAAAATGGATATACTATTTTCACACGTTAGTAAACAAGTGGGATGTGGGTGGCACTGTGGTCTAATCCACTGAGCCTTGCTCGGTCCCAGCTCCTGCCAACCTAGTAGTTCAAAAGCACGCCAAGAAGTGCAAGTAGATAAATAGGTATCGCTGTGGCAGGAAGGTAAACGGCGTTTCCGTGTGCTGCTCTGGTTTCGATGTTCGGTTGCACCAGAAGCGGCTTAGTCATGCTGGCCACATGACCCGGAAAAACTGTCTGCAGACAAACGCCGGCTCCCTCGGCCTGTAAAGCAAGATGAGCACTACAACCCCAGAGTCATCTGCGACTGGACTTAATTGTCAGGGGTCCTTTACCTTTACTTTTAGTAAACAAATATTTCTTTCACTAAGAAGGAGCCAGGAAGTTACGGGAACTACATTAGCTTTATTGATGTACTATTTCTGATTAGCATTTAAAAAACCCCACGAACTGTTGCTTAATACCAATCTACAACAGTGGACAGAGAAGATAAATAAAACATCAAACTCTATACACCTCTCCATCATTGATGCTCATATTGTATATTAACAGAGAAGCTTATTGCTTGTGTTTTGCTTATTTGTACAGATTGCCAGAAATATTTTATTGAACTGAAATGATCAGAGAGCCTTCTACAAAGAGGAAGCAAGTCAGGGGTCCTTCATTGATGAAGTCTATGCAACAAACTCCTAGCATTATGGTACAGGTTGTGATGATTAACATAATGGTGACTTGAATTAATTTGAATTAATTTGAATTAATGATGTTTATCTATATACACAGTGAAGCACACTTTGAATTTAACAAGGTGTTTTTTTTAATGCTAATTATTTAAAATTGCCTTTGAAAGCATTTTGGAAAAAAATATCTGCCACATACTTTGGGAATAGAAATTCTCTTTTCCTTTTAAAATATACTTAATTAACTAGACATGGGTATTCTAGCTTGAAAAATACACTTTTATAAGCAGTATTGTATAAACACAGGGCTCTGATACTAATACCAAGATAGGAATTTCCCTGCACAAAAGCTCAGATGAATTCACACAAAAAGCATTTGCTTTTGATGTAAATGAAGGGAGATGATGTAATGATGGCTGCAAGCCCTGCTTCTGTTTGTAATAATCTCATCGTAAGATCTGATTAATGGTTTTACTTACAGATTTTAGTCAAACAGGTTATGTAATTGCAGTGGGCCAAACGGAGCTGGCCTAGAAAATTTAATTTCTCAATAGCGACAGGTTTGGGAAGCCTCAAACTAAGCAGGGCAATTTTGACAGGATTAGTTCATTGACATGCTGTCAGAAAAGCATCTTTCCTTGCACCCTCACATTTTTTGCTTATTGTGTCCTTTTCCATTCACCAGATGAGCTATGAAGACCACACAATTTATCAGACACAAACTTTGAATTAGGGGATGCGAAAGATAGGAAATGTCCATTTTCCCACCAAGCAAATGTCTAAGTGTTGCATCTGTACTTCTTCGCCAAAAATATCAATTTTGACTCGATTAGATGAACCTCAGCTCTGCAAATTCCTCTTCTTGATTCCACCAACTCCCCCTGCCAATGTTTACTTCCTTGCCTATACCCCAGGCAGTGAAAACATTGCCAAGTTAGGGAAGAAAGAACATCTTTGAAAGAGGATCCACTGCTAGGCCACTATCTGCCTCTCTCTACAACGCGAGCACCCTGGCCGTGCTGTAGACTGAAGCTTCCAATAAGTACATATGGCAGTTCAAACAGTAATGCTAGGGCCATTTCTACATTTTCCATACAGGCAGCTGTGTTAGTCTGTAGCAATAAAAACAACACAGTCTTGTGACACCTTAAAAGTTAACAATTTTTATTACAGCCTAAGCTTTCCTGGGCTAGAACCTATGCAACAAAATTGTTAGTCTTTAAGGTGCCACAATACACTGCTGTATTTTCTATACCTGTGATGAAGCACTCAGGCCTGCTGTTTGTGGCTTCTTGGCCCTGAAAGCGCTTGAAATATGTAGTGTGTAGCAGGGATGTCACAGCCAGTATTCAGAGTGCCTTTGCACAGCTTAAGCTTGTGCATCAGCTGGAGAAGCCAGGTCAAGTCAGGTCATTATTAGGCATGACATGAGCCTCTTGGTTCCAGCAGTTCCTGGCATGATTTGGCAGCCAGAGATGCAGGAGGAAGGAGCCGAGTTCCTCCCCTTGTGTCTATAGATGTCGGAGGAGGAAGCATATCTGCCAGCTCTCTCCCCCACCCCTTCTGCCAAGCACAGAGACTCACTTGGGGGGTGCTGAACAGGAGGTGGCAAGAGCTGGGGGCAGAGGGGCATCAAGAACCAGCTGCCATGTTCAGGTGACATTGGAAGCACACACCCAGAGCAAGTGTGTATGCTTGCAAGTAGCAGACTCATAGGCATAGCTGTCAACCTTCCCTTTTTTTGCGGGAAATTCCCTTATTCCAGCGCTGTTTCCCACTGCTATCACGGATTGTTAGATATCTCGTAGACTGTCCCCGGGACATGTGAGGCTGCTGATCCCTTCTTTTCAAATCTGAAAGTTGACAGCTATGCTCATAGGGCAGGAGAGTCCTGCATGCTGGGTGGGGAGTGTCAACTGTCAGGGTATCTCCATAGCTTCCATTCAGTTATGAAACTCTTGCCTTGCTCATGTATCTTGGAATCTTGATTTCTGGACCTTGTACTTGCTGCTGCGGAGCCTGTACAAATATATTTTTCTTACTTTCAACCGAAATATTTTTGCCTGCCTGGAATGTGTCCTTGCATTCTGATGATGCCTCCTGCTTGTCCGAATGGAGCAAAGAGAGGCACATGTTAACGTACTGTACAAAGGTAAAATGTATATAAATTGCTGTGTCGTAGCCCTTGAGCTGAAAAAGGTTTTCCATTGGTGTGCTACATGATTACATAGACAATGTTAAATGGCTGTCTTTTCCCACCTGGACCAGCCCACTCTTTGAGTTTGTCATCTTCCTCCACATGCTGCTGAACTGGCCAGGATGCAGGACCAGCACTTTTGCTGTAGTGTTAGAAACTCATATATATAAGCTAGGCACCAAATGGCTCCTTAAAACAGGGCTACAGTTGCCGAACAAATTTCTAGTTGCCATTTTGGGGCCAGACAACTTTTTGGTTCCTGAAATTATTTCTGATTGTGCAGATAAAATACCAGGGGTAGAATTCTACAGAATGCCTTGTTAGTGTGAAAACATTCAAGATCCAAGGATCCCAAGCATATGCCTCCTGGCTCCAGGGCATCTTCATTTGGTCACAAGTGGCCATTAGCCAAGTGCAAAATGTGCCTGGCGCCTGGTCAAATTTTGTACACTGCCCACAGGTTGTGGAATTCTCTTCCACCAGGAGTCTAATTAGTCACCTTATTATTGGTATTCAGATAAGCTTTTAAGACCTTTTTAAAGGTAAAGGTAAAGGTACCCCTGCCCGTACGGGCCAGTCTTGACAGACTCTGGGGTTGTGCGCCCATCTCACTTAAGAGGCCAGGGGCCAGCGCTGTCCGGAGACACTTCCGGGTCACGTGGCCAGCGTGACATCGCTGCTCTGGCAAGCCAGAGCCGCACACGGAAACGCCGTTTACCTTCCCGCTGGTAAGCGGTCCCTATTTATCTACTTGCACCCGGAGGTGCTTTCGAACTGCTAGGTTGGCAGGCGCTGGGACTGAGCAGCGGGAGCGCACCCCGCCGCAGGGATTCGAACCGCCGACCTTTCGATCGGCAAGTCCTAGGCGCTGATGCTTTAACCCACAGCGCCACCTGCGTCCCCAGACCTTTTTACTCCACTGCAATTCATTAGTTTCCCTTGTCTTTTATGTCATGACTCTGTCCTGCGAAATTCTGTTCCAGTTCTCATTTTATCCTTTATGTTTTATTATTGCAGACTGCTTTTATTGGCATTGTGAGCTGCCTTGTAGGTCTTTGGGCCAAAAGGCAGAGTTGAAATATTTTAAAAGGAAATAAATACTGGGGACACTAAAGAGCCAGATAAACAGGCTGATGTTTGACACTCCAACTTTACATCATGTTCCTGTATCAGAATTGTTCTGTTTCGGGCTATGGTTCCTGCCTAAAATCATCAATATACATTTATTAGATGCATTAGATGCTACACCAGAAACAGAAACATTAAAATACAGACAGGGACAAAGGCAGAACTATAGGTTAGGCTGTGATGAAGGCATAGCAAAGATTGCTGCTAAAGGAGGTTGCAAGGCAATTAAAACCTAGCCTGACCATTTGCTTTAGGAAACCAAGCTTCCAAATGCTGTTGGTGCTTTTCAGCTTCCAGTAGTATATATAAAATTTCCAGCTGGGATAGAACTGTTGGGTGTTAACTTGTATTACAAGTACAATTGAACAGGATTCTAGACAGAAGCCAACTAGAAGGTGCTGATGACAAGCAGCTACTGCTCACCACAGGCATTTTTACATACCAGCTGGACCTTGCTCTTAAGGAGATTTGGAAGAGCCGACTGCAAGATAATAATTTAAGCTGCAGCTTTTCTCCAAGGATGACGGCTTGCTTATTAGGGATATTGTAAGACCAAGTGAAAGAGCCGATTTACCAATATATGCAGGGGGGGAGACATCTTAAGGGGGAAACATGAAGCAAACCTCTAGCAACCATGTTTAGTCATACACTTAACCTGCAGCCTTCTGATGGGTGGTATGTAAGATTAAAAAAATAAACAAATTCAGTATAAAGAGGAAATACTGTACTTGATATGTACATTTTCCAACTGTACACTCGAAAATCAGTGACTGCACCTTCCTTTGGCCTGGCTTATTAGCAATCTTCCATTGTTTCTCAAGACAGACGGATGCCAACAAGTTACAACAAGTACGAACCCTGCCCAGCAGCTTAACCATGGTTTGTTTACAGCCAGCAAACCGCAATCTGAAGCCATAGTATCTTGTTGAGGAGAATTAGCAAGGTCAAATTTTCCCTATCTCTCTCCCAACATACAGGGCAACCAAAGCAGCTTCTGTGCCCAAACAGGGCCTGATCAATTTTAACTATGGTTTGGAACTGTGTTTGAACCCAGTGCCCTGTGACCACCGATGACACTTAATAAACTACAAAGGCATGAAGCAATAGCAGCTAGAAAGTCAAGTCTGGAGAATCAAGCCACTGTTTGTTTGTTTGTGGTTAACTTGTGGTATGTAAATAAATGGTGGCTTAAACAAACCATAACATCCTATTATGTATAAACCAGCTAGTTGGTTTGTTGCATCTAAACTTCTTTTCCTTAGTATTTTATTCTGAGAAGCCTCAATACTGCTGCTTTACACTTATATTACAGGCACATTTCACCTTCCTTATGTAGTTTTATTTAGGGTAATTCAGCAGAAACTAGAAATCTCCTCAGACCTTAGAGAGAACAATAGCTGGAACAAAGAGGCCTCTCACTTGGAAGCAAGGCAGTTTCCTGTATCAGCAGCACGCTCCTATGTGGAGTAGTCAAACATGTGGAAGAATTTGGAATAAGCCAATATTGCAAAGCACATCAACTGACAAAAGTGTTTTACAAATAGTGGGCCAAGATTTTCAGGTGGGCCTCAGTGCTACTGCCTGTTGAGTACCTCCTCATGTGCCTGCCCCATTTCCTGGTCATGCCATAGCCTTTTGGCTGGGTCAGTGCAAGCACCAAAAACTTGGTGGGGGAGGATAGTAGGGTAAGATGGAAGGAATTAGGAAGTGAATGATTGAATTTACTTTATTTGGTCACAGACCAGCATAAGCAAAACATCTAAATAAATAGTATGAATCTAAGCGAATAATTATTAAGTAAATGAGAGCAAAAACCAACCATGAATCAGAACATATACATAGAATACTTGATTAAGCATAAATAATGGGTGAATAAAAACTAATAAGAAGAATTTTAAAAGACCAGTTAAAACAGCTATACAGAATCTGGGGACTGAATATGTGACTTGTGGGCTTTTGTCTTGTAATAATAGGGAATGTTGTGTTGTTCTGATCGCCCTGGGAATCTATATAGGATGGGCTGGATAAACCTGGCTCGAATGTCTATATAATACTGGCATTGAAGAAGGGCATGCTCCATTGTTTCCTGTTGCCCAGAGCCACATGGGCATTTCCTTTCCTCATATGGTATCTTCCTATAATGGCCTTCCTGAACTGCTGAAGGGAGGGCCTGACAATGGGCCAAGGTGAAAGACCTTCGCTGTTTTGGTATTTCAAGATTAGCTACGTATGGCATTTGGGAAGTCAAGTATCTTCTAGTTTCACTAATTAGAATTTTTGGGGACCTGGAATTAGGAAGTGAGATAAAAGAATAACCATCACCTGGGAAGAAGAGGAAAGTTGTTTTTATTTATTCATCTATTCATCTATCTATCTATCTATCTATCTATCTATCTATCTATCTATTTTCTATACTGGTGGCTACTAAGCTGTGGAACGCTCTCCCCACAAAGCTGTTTCTGGCACCTTCTTTATACAGCTTTTGAAGAATGCTGAAGATGCAGCTCTTTACCCTGGCTTTTAATACTTGGGGTATATGTTTTTGGTTGCATGTTGATTTAAATTGTTTTTAATATTGCGTTTTAATGCTACAACCTGCCCTGGGACATTAGGGTGAAGGTGGGAAATACATACATAAATACATACTGTACATAAAATGGGAGGCTGACTCAGGAACCCCAGAACAAAATTCCTAGGTACTGAATGACAATCTGAAGGTCTGGAAATGTTTGGTGGTGGCATCCCTAAAACTGAAAAACACTGCAAGCTATGTTCTCTTACATAAATTTCTGGACCATGACGATACCAGTTTTCATTCTGATTATGTTAATGTGGAGTAGGAATGACATATTTAAATATTCAAGGCAGGCTGGTTTAACTCAATATATCTGATCTGATGTTTTTACTCTGATTATGTTTATTCCTTTTTTTACTGTGTTACTGTATTTTATTCTTAGAAATAACTTCAGGTCACTCAGTTGTGAGAAGCAATAAAAGTAATTAGCACTATGATTAATGGATACAATAAGCAGTTAAACTGGACAGTTTCATAGTCGCAATTAACGTCTTTTCAGATAACTATGCACCTAAGAAATATCCCTATCTCAATGAAGTCTTGGTGGCAGCGGGGCATGTTGCTTTACTAGTTCTTTTTTTTTTTTAAGTGCTGTGCACAGTCCAACTACAGACCACTTGTAAAAGCAAAGCTGAGGACAGAAATTCTCTGCTCTGAATCTTGGCCAAAAGCAACATGTTCCGCTGTCAACAGGGATTCACACTGTAAAATAAGTTTTAAGTCCATAACAACACAATCACAGTATTATTCAGACTCAATTCAATGTCTTATGAGACTGACATGCTAAGGATTTCTGACAGGGAAAGAAGTTGACCATTCTGACCCTGAGGACATTGTATAAAAACAGCATAACCATAGCAAACAAGTATTGGTTAAATTTCATTTGGAGTAATGGGGGAAACCACATAAATGGGACCTCATATATTCCTTGCCCATTTGCTTCATGTACACCCCTCTTACGGTTCCCTCATTTCTATGACCAAATAACCAAGCTATTGAATAATTATGGAATTTGCTACCACAAAATATAGTGCTGGCCACCAGCTTGGAGAGCTTTAAAAGGGAATTAAACAAATCACAGAGAAGCAGTCAAAGACTAACAGCCAGGATAGCTATGTTCTCTACTCCCACTGTCAGAGGCAACATGCCTTTGAATTAGTGTCCAAAATTAGCCAAGTGCATTTTGCACCTGGATATTGACCACTTGCAACCAAGTGAAGATGCCTGGGCACCTGTATGGCTCCACCATCTGGAGGGGCATGCCTGGAGATCATTGGATCTTGACTGTTTTCAAACACTAATACCCCTTCCTGTAGAATTCTATCAATTATATTTTATGTGCATGATCAGAATGAATTTCAGGAACCAAAATGCTTTTCTGTGCAGCCTGCGCAGCAGCAGCGAACGACATTCTAGTTAACTGTTGTAGCTTATCTTCACTTACCCCACCGCACTGCCGTGCTCACAGTTGTGAAGGATATTCTTACGTTATGAATGGTGTGTGTCATCATTAAGAAAAAGAGGTAGGAATAGGTCAATATATATGTGGACTGTCCCTAGATAATGTGACTTTTCTTCTTTCAGTTCTCAAAGTTCTTAAACTAGCTCAAGATTGTCATCTGAACCAGCCAGATGTTTAACTGATAATCAATCACATCCAGTCCATCATTTGAAAAAGAAGACTTAAGAGCCATCTTGCCCCAAAATGGCAAGTAGACTTTCTGTTTTGGAAACTGTAACCTTGGTTTAAGGAGCCATTTGGTGCCTAACTTATATATTTGAGTTTCTAACACTGCTTTGAATACCAGTTGCTGAGGATCATATGCAGGAGAATGCTATAATGCTCATGCCCTATTTGCAGGTTTCCCATTGGCATCTGTTTGGCAACTGTGAGAAAAGAATGCCTTTGGTCTGATTCCTATCTTCTTATGTTTAGCAGAAGGTGTATTTAGAATACGGCAATTTGTAGGTTTCTTCTCCCAAGTGAAATAGCCAAACACTGATGGATAGATCTGATGATACATTACTGCAGAACAGACTCCTTATAATTATCAGATGACTGAAGGCTGGCAGCAAAGGAAGAGATTTAAATGATTTTTTAAAGTTTCAGGTAGAAGAGCTGGAGAGAAAGACATAGAGGTCAACTTAAGAAACAGAAGATGCTGTTTAAAAGACCCTTTGCAAATGTACAAAGACTATTGACTATACAAATGTCTAAGTGTCCAGTTGCAATGGCAAAAGCCAGAAAGCTAAGCAGCAGTTTTGAGTACTGTACTTAATACACGACATGAAGTAGGGCTGCATTTCAATGGTTATATATGGCAAATTTATTTTCTTTTAAATCACCCAATTAAATACATGGCAGAAAACAAGGAAGTCTTTTGCCTGCAAAAGGCAATTTCATTTTTATTTGCTGTCTTGTTATCAACACCAGTTTTCCTTTTTGGCTCTTACACAAAGTTTTAGTAGACACTTGACTGACCAACACCCAGGGCACTGACAAGCACAGCTCAACGATAAAGTTTTAGAGAAAATACAGACAGACTAAAACAGACTTTAAAAAAACCAAACTGCTGCAAGTTCAGCCTCGCTTAAAAGCCAAGCCACTAAACAAACAAGATGGCATCATCAGCCAGCCACCACCTCCTCTGTTCTCCAATCATTGGAGGTCTCATTACCACAAGCCAGTGAACTTTATTCTAGCTCCTCTTCTTGGCAACCAACGGGCTCCCTTTCTACCGAGCTAGGCCCTTCCTCACCCTTGACAACTTGAATCACCACCAAGTGCCTACAAATTATAATAGTGACAGTAAGTTAACAATGATTTTATCTCCTTACTGCTGCAGTGTCACTTTGCCCTTTCTAAAATGTCTAACGTAGATCAGCAAGCAAATAGTTCTAGACATGAAGCCAATTTTGAGTCACGATTTCTGGAATGAATTCTGATTCTATCCAGTTCCTGGATGATGTAACTACATTCTTGATCTGCGGGAGATACATAAAGAATAACTTATTCTTAAAAAGATGAACAGCTTTTTGTTAGTCACCTCCACTGCATCCAGTTCTTTGCCTAATGAAAAAATAAACCCTACCAAGAGCTTTTTAATTTAAAAAATTACACCTGTGTGTAAAGAGAATTTGTGTGTGTGTGTGTGTAGGGGTGTATTTAATTTGGTATGATACAACTGCCAGCATATACAGCTTATTAAGCCATTCCTTGGATACGGTCTTGAAAGTGAGCTTTTTCATAGATTTTTAAAGGCGAGTTATAATAAAATTGACAGATAAGTATCATGATCCAAAGAACAACTTCATATGTACCAAAGGGACTGCATGTGACAGTGTTTTGGTTGGGGTGCTGTTGTTGTACAAAAAGTCTTATGTTTAAGTCTAAAGTCGTATTTTATGAGGAATTGGTTGCATGGTTGTTAGTTTAGAATCTATATGCAATTTTTTAAATCAAAAAGGTTCAAGTTTGTTACCTTATTCAAGAGCGTTTATTTCAGTGTACTTCATAAAGATACCATTCCAACACCTCCATGATTGAAACATTGGAGGGCAAAATGAAAACACAAAGGCATTATCTCCCTTCACACTGGTTGCCTTGCCCCTTTCTACTTGTATACATGCAGCCAGCTAAGCACATTCACACGATGTTCAGCAATTATAGAAATACAATATTATTGGTAAATGTAAAGGTACCCCTGACCGTTAAGGCCAGCCGCGGACTCTGGGGTTGCGTACTGATCTCGCTCTATAGGCTGAGGGAGCCAGCGTTTGTCTGCAGACAGCTTCCGGGTCATGTGGCCAGCATGACTAAGCCGCTTTTGGTGAACCAGAGCAGCGCACGGAAATGTTGTTTACCTTCCCGCTGGAGCAGTACCTATTTATCTACTTGCACTTGACGTGCTTTTGAACTGCTAGGTGGGCAGGAGCTGGGACCGAACAAGGAGAGCTCACCCTGTCACGGGGATTCGAACTGCAGACCTTCCAATCGGCAAGCCCTAGGCTCTGTGGTTTAGACCACAGTGCCACCCGTGTCCCCATATTATTGGTACTTAACCTCATTAAATATAATTGCCACTGTGCTACAGAAGAGATGAGGAACCACCGGCCCACTGAGACTCCAGACTTGGTCCAGAACGCCCCCTCCTTGCCCCACCACCAACTGAACCCAACAGGAGGGTTTCTTGAAACCTGTATTTGGTGTGAAATACATTTGATGGGCTGCAGTCGGGGATGGAAAGGTTGGCCTATGACTTCTACATTGAAAATGCACCCACATTACAATCAGACTTGGGGGGGGGGGGACTTCCAACCATATTTGTGGTGGTGGGAAGTTGTACACCTAGTGAATGGAAGTGTGGGTGAGGAAAAAAATGAATGAGGGGCGCAGGCTTTGTGGATGTGTGAGTTAGCCCTGCCCACTACCAGTTCTGGCCCTGCCCACTTTGGCAACGCCACTTTGGGATCCACCCCCATCGGCACGCTCCCCCTAGAAGGCTGGCTACAAGGGAATGCAGCCTTTGAGTGAAAAAGGTTCCGCACCCTTGAATTACAGGAAATCTCATTTACACTACACAGATATAATCTAACTACCACCGCTGCAGAAAGAGAAACTGATCAAAAATAAAAGAACATGAGCTTTGTCCTCGCAAACTGGAATTTCCTCCCATGGGATTTTCTGCTAAGCACTGACGATACAGACTGCAAAGAAGGGACAGCAGGGACTTGCTCACATTTCACACTTCAGGGCACAGAAAGCAAGGAGTACTACACACCAGGCTACCTTCCTCGTAGTGAGCCAGAACCAAGGAATTCTGCCTTCCATACTATGCCAGAGAAGCATGTGATATATACTTAACACAAGTATGCACAGTAAGATTTGACCTTTAAAGAAGGAGTGGGGAATCTTGGGTCCTCTATACATTGTTGGATTCCAACTCCCATGTGCCCCAGCCAGCACTGCAAATGGTCAGGGATAGGATCCAGAGGGCCACACTGCCATATTGGAGGATATTAAAGGAGTACAATACCACAACATCCTCAAAACCAGCAAGGGACTCCTGGAGTTTACCCCATCCTGCTGTTGAGGTATGAAAGTTATAACTGAAATTGTCCCAATTTAGGCTACACAGAAACTGGTGTGAACGATTTACAGTGGTACCTCGGGTTACTAACTTAATTCGTTCTGGAGGTCCATTCTGAACCTGAAACCGTTCTTAAACTGAGGTACCACTTTAGCTAATGGGGCCTCCCGCTGCTGCCGTGCGATTTCTGTTTTCATCCTGAGGTAAAGTTCTTAACCCGAGGTACTACTTCTGGGTAAGCGGAGTCTGTAACCCAAAGTGTTTGTAACCCAAGGTGTTTGTAACCTGAGGTACCACTGTAAATGGTTACATCTAACACCGAGAACATTATGACAATAGACTATAAATAAAATCGCCACATATCATTGTGCTTTCCCAGAAGAGCTCTCATTTATTTCCTTATTGTATTTTATCTCTGCTTCTTGTATTTCTTGTATTTCTTGTATTTTATCTGTACTTGCAAAGAACTCAAGGCGGCATACATGGGTTTTCCAACCACCACCATTTTATCCCAACAATCCTGGGAGATAGGCTAGGCTGAGAGATGGCAAACTGGCCCAAGATTACCCAGTGACCTTCATGTCTGTGTGAGGACTTGAATTTGTGCCTCCCAGATCTTCATCCAACATTCTAGCAGCTATACACCACACTGGCTCCAGTAAACCAAAATTGCTACTCTGAAATTGAAGCTACCCAGAACAGTCCATCTGCAGCAATTTTTAACTCACAATTATTCATTATTCAAACCATGGGCTTGGAAGCATTGTACTGTAACGCATGCCTGAGATGCATGGCATATGAGGAAGTTTCAATTAGCTGTATCATCCATCATCTGCCATATTTTTGCCCAAACCAAATGGAAGTCTGGAAGGCACCCAAAGGGTTATCCTATCCCACCACCACACACGAAGGTGGATTAAGTAGATTAAAGTCAGCTCAAAACAATGCTTCAACATCTTTCCCCTAAGAGCTTCCATAACTTTCTTGTACAACTAGTGCTCCATTTAAGCCTATGCTGCTGCAATAAAAATCCAGCAAAATAATACAGTATTCCTGAACGTATGCAGTGCTTTTCTCTTACCACTAACAACAATCTGCCCTCATACATCTGGAATAAGGCAATGATGGGAAAGTGTTTCTAGGTCAGATAGGCAGGATTCACACAGAGACATAATCATCATTTTAGAAATCAAATAAGCACTTTAGAAATTAAATAAGCATGGTTTCAAATTCACCTAGTCTCTTCTAAGACCACCACTGCCAGAACATTTGGTTTCCAGAGAGCTTGTATTTGAGTTTAAATCAGTACTGAATAATGACCAGAGTTTTCTGAGTTTCAGTTGGTGATAACAGAGACCCTGACTCAAATGTGTGCTCACAACAGAACATCTATCTCACAGGTTTTTGTTTTATCAGGTTTTAAAGAACCCCACAAAAACTTGCAAACAGCAACAGAAAATAAACCATGGAGCAAAGAGACTGCCATCTTGTTACAGAGGTTGAACAATCTTTTTTTTTTTTATAAATATTTATTAAAAGTTTTTGAATACAAATGCAAATGTGGTCAACAATATAGATATCATGACAAATTTTCAAAACCTCTTTCGACTCCCTCACATCTCCCGCTCCCATTTACATCTTCTTAAATTTTAACCAGCAAATTATCATCTTATTTATATTACTAGGTCCCATTCTTTTAAACCTGATCTACTCATTCTCCAAATGATTTACATTTCCCTCAATCTACTTATCGTCCTAATTCCATCTAATTTAATGGTGGTCAATTATTTATGATCTAGCATCCTTTAACATTCAACCAAATTACAATACTTTTTAAAATAAATCTTAAATTTCTTCCAGTCTTCTTCAACCTTCTCTTCTCCCAGGTCTCGGATTCTGCCAGTCATCTCGGCTAGTTCCATATAGTCGATCAGCTGCATCTGCCATTCTTCCAGTGTGGGTAGATCTTGGGTTTTCCAGTGCTTAGCAATAAGTATCCTTGCTGCTGTTGTTGCATACATAAAAAATGTTTGGTCCTTCCTTAACACCTTCTGGCCGACAATACCCAAAAGGAAGGCCTCTGGTTTCTTAGTGAAGGTATACTTAAATACCCTTTTCAGCTCATTATATATCATTTCCCAGAAAGCCTTCACTCTAGGGCAAGTCCACCAGAGGTGAAAGAATGTTCCTTCACTTTCTTTACATTTCCAGCATTTATTATCAGACAAATGGTATATTTTGGCAAGTTTTACTGGGGTCATGTACCATCTATATATCATTTTCATTACATTTTCCTTCAAAGCATTACATGCAGTGAAGTTCAACCCAGTGGTCAACAACCTTTCCCAGTCCTCAAACATAATATTATGCCCAATGTCCTGTGCCCATTTTATCATAACCGATTTAACCATTTCGTCTTGTGTATTCCATTTTAACAGCAAGTTGTACATTCTTGAAAGTGTCTTAGTCTTAGGTTCTAACAGTTCTGTTTCCAATTTCGATTTCTCCACCTGGAACCCTAACTTTCTATCATTTTTAAAAACTTCGTTAATCTGAGCGTAATGTAACCAGTCTCGCACTTTATCTGAGGTTGAACAATCTTATTCAGCACCAATCCTGAAAATTCACATGGACCATGTTTTCTACCATGGTGTGAGTCATCAATGACCACAACTTACTTACTAGAACATGAGCTCTGATTCTTTGGTGGAACTATTTCTGGCCCACTGCTCCCTAGGAGGAGATCCTGTCACTAGGACATGGATAGACTTCAATAACTAAGCTTGCTATACATGCAAGATCAAGTGTGGGGACTATACGACTATCTGCCTGCTGGATGCAGTTGTGGGTAGGTGTTCAGTGCAATAAGCTCCTGGCCCACAGGGAATGAGTTTGTTCCCTTGAGGCCAAGGTGGTTGACCTGAAGAAGCTGATAAAGCCAGAGGTTAGTAGCCAAGGCCTTCAGGGTTGTGATACCTGCACCCAATTCACAAGGTGAAAGCTTCTCTGCTGTTACAGCGAATAATGGTCTCTGGGAGGAAGATTTCACTCTCAGGAAATAATCCCAGGGTTTGGGGGATAGTCTAAGCAGCTATCCTCTCACACTGACGATAACCTTCTCATTAGTGGGTGATTTGAACATTAGGGACATAATTAGATAAGCAATGGGGGTCAATGCATAGTGACTTGCCTGGCTGGTGTGAAGGCTGCATATGTTATGAGTTGTTTTGATGGCCTGTTAGACAGTGCTGGGGAGGAGTCAGTGCTTATGGTGCCTCTTGGCACCAGTGATGTGGGGAACTGTAATCATGCTGTCCTGGTGTTTAGAAAAACAAATCTAGGTTACTAGATAGGAGGATGAAAGCCAGCAGCTTCAAGGTAGCTTTCTCAGAAGAGCTAACTGTTCCATGCAGAGAGCAAGATACACAGCGGTGCAATCTCAATTCATGGGTGGGATGGTGGTGTTAGGAAAAGGTTATTGATTTGTTAGGTGCTGGCTTGTACAAAATGGATGGACTCCACTTGAACCAGGATGGAACCAGACTGTTGGTGCTTTGAATTGAAAAGGTGGCAGAGCATCTTTTCAACTGATTGGAAAGCCAACAGCAGCTGAGGAGCATCCAGTTCAGAACAAATTATCCTCCAGGGATGAAGGTGAAAATGTTCATGATTGCTCAAAGGAGAGAGAAGAGCTAAGCATTTCAAGTGCAAGGGTACATGATAGCAATTCAAAGATCCCAAAGGACCATAGGGTAAACACAATGCCAAAGCTAAGATTGGCCAGCTGAAGTACTTGGTACTAAGAAAGAGCACAGATATAGGGGGAATTAATGGAAATTTGGTGAAATAAGAAAGAACTAGTGGGACACAGTTATCTCTGGATACAAACTCTACAGAAAGAAAAGGGAAGGGGCACACTGGGGGTGGTGTCATTGTACATCAGAGAAAATATCGTCAAAGTATAAACTGCAAAAGGGGCAGACTCTGCAGAATCACTGTGTATGGTGATACTGGGACCCGACAGTAATTAAGTACTGGGAATGTACAATTGCCTCCCTGACTAAAATGCAGAATAAAAACAATGAAGTATCCAAAGGAAAGGTAACAAAAAGCTATTGATTCCCCAGAGATGTCAACAGGTTCTTTATCCCAATATACCAGTTCCTGAACTCTGCTCCTGGACCAAAATTATGTATCATTATTCAAAAAAGCCTTGGGGTATTGTTGGAAGCAGGTAGGGGAAAGAAGAGGACTTCTTTTTACACCACTGTTCTCCCAGCACCTCCAGAAACTTATTCCACCAAGAGTTCTGGGAGCCAGGGGCCAATGATAACATCTGTGCAGGAAACCAGAAGCCCTTCCCCTCTTTGGACACTAACATAGTGTTAGTCAGGCCTGGTGCTTGGCAACAACCTTCTAAGGTATGGGGCTATTTTCTTCCCTATGGAAACCCTTCCTCATCTCCAGCAGGTTCCTCCACAGGTTTGGAAAGTCAGGAGCTGCTGAAGGAACAGGACAAATGAAATTGTTGCCCTATTTTATTATGCAAACTGCTCTGAATTTGTTGTTGTTGAAAAGTGGTTTATTCAAATATTTATATGCAATACATATTCAGGACAATTTATTTTCAAAGCTACCACTTCCACTTATGGATGTTAAGTTGCCATCTCGAGAATAGCCCTGTCTCTAAAAGCTCCACAGCATTTCCCTGACAAGCTGCATGGCTAATTTCTGGATTGTGAACAGACAATCCTGCCACTACACAGTGTCTTACAAATTTATCAAAAGCACAGGTCAGTTTGTACAAATGGGGAACTTCTATTTGTTCAGTGGCAAGGCTAAATGATAAGAACTCCATATAAGAAGAATAATAGATAAGTGGAAAGACAAGAAAACCAGTTTTCGGATTGGAAATATACTAATATTTTAATAACTTTCAACTGCCAAGAGTCAACACTATTGTGAAATGACAAACTGGCCTACAACACATTTTATTTGCTAACCTACTGAACAAGAGATGACGTAATGCTCATGAATTAGTTTTATATGAAAACCTCGTTTAAAAGAGAAGTGAGTGCAGTAAAAAGTTGATCTAAAGCTTCTATTTTTAGAATGAAAACAATCTTCCCACAACTCACAGTATTTAGCTGCTGAAATAAACTATCAAGCTATTTTTAAGTGAAAAGACTTACCAAATATTTCTCCATTTTTGGCATATTCTGTCACAAGGTACAACATGCTTTTGGTCTCCATTACCTATTGATGGAAAAATCACACATTAGTTTAATAGGTGAAAAGAATTTTAAAAACAAAATCCTAGAAATTTCTCAATAACACCCCTGCCTCCCAAAACACATCACAGGTGGCCTTTAAAAGCCTAATATTCTCATGCTACAAATATTCTAATTTAAAAGTATGATTAAGCAGCTCCTTAAATTAGTGCCTAGACAGTGTCTTTGTTTCTTGGCCATGAAGTTCGTTAAGAGGATGTTGAGATTTCCCAGGACCAATTTTAAGACTTAGTCTAAAGGCAGTAGGACTTCGGCCAATATACCCAAGCAATTGCTTTGTTCAACTCCTAAATTACCAGGAGACTAGATAGCATCTGGGGTCTTAGCATTGGTGTTCATGATGCTCTAAGGTAACTAACAGATACTGTGGGAGGGAAAAAGAGAAAAAACAACCACAATGCAATGTGTTCTTAATCTTAGAGACAGGGTCTCAAGAGTTTGATGAATCATGAGAGTCCACTTATACAATATCAGAATCATTGTTCTCTCTGGGAAGGTCAAGTTGAGTACATACTGTTACAAAACAGCCACATGAATGTAAATCAAAAGCTATATCTAACAAATGGGACCTTATTAACAATGTACAGTAGTGTATACGCATCCCCTGGTAATGGGAATGCTCCTGTCTGACAGCCATGTTCTCCTACTTGGTATTATACGACAGTCAATGTGGTGCTCCACCAGATGCTAATGGACAATTCCCATCGGCCCCATCCAGTATGGCCAATGGTGAGGGATAATGGGAGTTGTCATTCAACAGCATCTGGAGGACACCTCATTGGCTACCCTTGCTATATGAGTATGATGTGAATGCACATGAGATCGCTGCCCTGCTGAAGCTAGGCAGGTCTGCAAGGGAGGTCTGGGTCAAATCAGCACCTGGATGGGTGGCCACCTGGAAACCACACATACACCATCTTGGGTTCCATGACAAAGGACATTAACATAAGAAAGCAAAAACAAATAAATGATTGGAAGTTCAAATGGTGCATTCTACTCTTCATTCATTCATTCACACACAGCATGCTAAGTCTTCCTTGTGCATTTTTTCCTACTTAAGTTTATTTATTTTTATTATTTTTGTTAATTAAAAAAAGGAACTCAAATATCTTTACATACATATCCAAGGTATGTTGACCCCTGATTATCCTCTCATTACATTGTTGTCTTTTTCCTGGACACTTTCTTTTAAGCCTTGCTTTGTCAGTGGTTGTTGTGAGCAACGAGACAAAACACAAAGTGAGCCTCAAAGTTCTCACCGAATAGGTTATCTGGCTGGTAACTTTTTTAACAGCTCATAGAATGAGATTGCAGAATAAACTCTCCTTAAACTCTGAACTCCTGATCAGGATTTTCCAGTCTTGAAACTAAGATTCCTTTTTAAATTGGTTATTTTACAATACATATTCTTAGGCATCCACATAAACCTAAGCAAAAAGCTAGTCTACTAGCTCTGATGCTACAATAGATTTTAGCTTTTTGTATCTTCGGTTAATACATCCTCTCTACTCTTTTATGAAGCTTCTTTTACCAGGGGCCTTAACTGAATACAAAAAAATGTGATGTTGGCACCTAGGAACGCAAACTATTTTTCAGCTCTGTGCAGGGCTAATGCTGTGGAATTGTATCATCTCCTGAGAATTTCAAATACTTTTTCCAAATCTGGCCTCTGCCTCTGCTCAATCTAATACAGATTGCAAACCATCATGACAGAGTGCGCACTGCTGGCACTAAATGAATGTTAAGTTCATTTAATGTTAAAATATCTAATGGGCTTACCAATAAAAGTCAAGATAGAAATGCTTTTAATAATTGTAATAAATTGTATTAGTGAATTACCAGAAGTCATAACATTATTTTGTACCACCGTCAACAAAACACGACCAGAATTTAACCTGGATTCCGTAATCAAGTTTCATGTCCTGCCCAAAGTGAACACTTTTGGTATCAGAATACAGGTGGCAACCTTTTTTACTGCCAAGGTAACTGTGCAGCCACCCTCTGGTAAGGGTGACAAGCAATCAGTCACGCCCCCAGATCTGAAGCTGTAGAGGTGGGTAGGGATCATCCCAATGCTTAAGCAGCTATCTCTGCCCTCTCCCCAGTTCCAAGACTGGGAGGGTTTGGTTGCTGGAGGAGAGATACTTCAAAGAAGTCAAGGTAGCAAGCTCCCCACCCTTCTTGCAGGAAGGTTTCTTGGCTGCTTGGAGGTAAGGTTATACCTGAAAGCTCCCCAGTGGCCTTTCTCAGGAGAAAAGTGAGGTGGTGTGGTGCCCAAGCTGCTAAGTTTCCCCACTAACTTAGCTCCTGCTGGTCTCTCTTGCAGGTTTTCTTGGGCAGTGCTAGGAGATGCACCAGGTGCCTCCGTCCAACAGAGGGGCAGGTCAGTATGTTTTCTGCCTTCCTTTCCTGCAGAAAAGGCTAAGGGGGGCTACCTTGGAGGGGAATGATTCACAGGCAGATAGAAACAAAAAGGGAACCCAAAGCGGTAGGATCTATCTGCTATGGTGTCCAAAGCAAATGGAAAAGGTCACATTAACCTTGCCATTAATCTAGCCTATTCTCCCTTCCCTCTTTTAAATATGAAATCATTATATAAGTATATAATAGGAATGAGTGTGATACCCTCTCATTATTGCTCAATATGAGATTAGTCACCATACATTTCTTGTTTGCATGCACATTTGGCTCCTAGCTGACCTGTGAGCAGTAACGTCTACCTGCAATCCCAACATGCATGGGAGTTTTAAAAGGAGGTTGCTTATTAATAAAAACTGCAAATTCTTGAAAAGTGGTGATTGTTTTGGGGTGGGGAAGTATGAGTGGTGGTAACTAGCCACTTTTACATCAAGATTGCAGACCACAAGACAGTTATTATATTCTCTTGACTACTGGAACAACTCTCCTTTGTGAACTCCAGGTTAATTTAAAAAACAACAACCCAAAGTAACACGTTTGTTTCATACTATTAGAATTGTATCCCTTGATTTATAGGTTGCTGTCAAGATTAAGACTTGATTTAATAAAGCTGAACCACTAGACTATTTCTGATGGTAAAATTAAAACTAACAAGACAGACCTCATTAAATCAAATCTTCCCTCTTAAACAGCAGGAAGGTTCCTATTTTGCTTGAGGCATCAACACTTAATGGGAACAATCCATTAATGTCACTGGGAGACAGAGCATACAAGATAGCTCAGAACTAAAACTCCTATTTAAATTTACATTGGATATAATCTACTGGCATTTTATTCCACGCAGATATGTTCTGGAATAAGTTCTGTTCAATTCATTAGGCATAGTTCGGGAAGCATTCTTGAACTGTATCCTTTATCCACATATTCAGCATCTATATTTGATTACGCGTTTACTGTATGGCAGGGTCAGCCAACAAGATGCCCTCCAAATATCATTGGACTCCATAAGTCCCAGCCAGCAGGGCTAATGGCTAGTGGTGATGGGAGTTTAAGACCAACAACATCTGGCACTACATTGGCTACCCCTGCTCTATTATGATGTTCAGCTCATGTAAGGCACCAAATGCAAAATAGAACGGCAAAACCTGAATGCTTCAGTTTAATATTTTTTTTCGCATTTCAAACAGCTACCTACTCAAAATAAAAGCTAAGTTCACCAAACAAACAACACTGATTTAACTTTGATATAGAGATGAATGCTTGATCACATAATAATTTGGACCGATTCCTGCATGTGCCCTACCATCAGACATGTGAGGTTTAATGGAGGGCATGTGGCCTTTGAAAAGCTTTGATGGAGACTTAATTTATGCTTAACTTGTGCTTACGATGAAAATCTTGCCTGTGACACTGGATTGTGTGTGTGTGTGTGTGTGTGTGCGCGCGCGCAAAGAAGAACAAACAGTTTAGGGCATGTAAACATTTTAAGCAAATTTAATGGCTCCCCATAAGGAAGCTGAGAACTAGGGAAGCCTACAAAATAGTTCTCAGAACCTTGACAAACAACACTTCCTGGAAACTTTGGGGGAAGCAATGACATTAAAAAACAAATCTATACTAGTCACATCTGTAGCATAAATGGGCCCTTGGGTTCAGATTTAAGCATTAGCAACCCAAACACTCTAGCAGCATCAGGCTAACACATTAAAACAAAGCGATGGAGTCATGCCTGAAAGAATGATTTCCCACCTTCACACAATCAAGGTTTACAGCAAATCAAGTACCATAATGGGGAAAAGAAAATCAGGTTAAACCAAGCAGATTTATAAAAAAAAGTTCTCCAGTTAAAACACACATTAGCAAAATCCACATCCAAAGCTTTAGCTCAGTTTTAGACAGTTCTCTTTTCCACTCTAGGAAATTTATTTTGTAGATTGTACTACTGTATTGAATTCTCATTGGCTGTGATCACACATCACATTAAATACAGTGGTACCTCAGGATGCGAACGGGATCCGTTCCGGAGCCCCGTTCGCATCCCGAAGCGAATGTAACCCGCGTCCACGCGTGCCACGTTTGGGCGCTTCTGCGCATGTGCGTGACGTCATTTTGACGGTCTGTGCATGCGTGCACAGCGAAACCCGGAATTAACGCACTCCGTTACTTCCGGGTTGCCGCAGAGCACAACCCAAATTTGCCTAACCCGAAGCGTATTCATCCCGAGGTATGACTGTAAAAGCAGATGCAAGCAAGCGGTGGGTTTGTACACGCTGCTCAAAATTCCTGCTTCACTCTTCCCCTACTCCTGGATAAACCTTGGCTTACAGCTTGTAGTTTGTTTGGAGAGAAACAAACCAGAAGCCTGGATTAGGTGACACAGCAAGCCATAGCTTGTGGTCTGTTGCTCCCCATGTGGCATGGCCAGGAATAGGAATAGTGTGAAGAGGGCACTTTTAAGCAGTGTGCAGAAGCATGCTACTTATTCTCAGTAAATATAACTATGGTTTGACATAGACATAGGCAACTATTTTCTGCCAGAGAACCAGATCACATTGTGGCCAACCCTCCATGGGCCACGTCTGATGAATGGGTGAGGTCACCCTTTTGACATCATCAGGTGACTCTGACCCCCAGGCAAAAACAGGGTGGCTTCCCTTTGGCACCAAAGTTAAACAGCACTGACTGCAAGCTGAGCTCGCAAAGGAACAATCAGTAACTGTAGGGTACATTCTTAATTGTTCCTTTGCAAGTACAGCTTGCATTCACACTGTTTCACTTTGGCTAGACATCAAATTCACTTGGAGCTCCTGATTGTGATGGGCAAACCTGGCCATTGTCACAGAAGCATTCAGGTCAAATTGCATATTTCATAACAAACAGGATGCTATAAAAGATGAAATAATTCTGACCCACATGGACCTGGCCTTATGGTGGCTATGGGAGAGGCAATATCATCAAGTGACTGAACTTCCACACTAAGCAGATTCCCTGCACTCTAACCTAAAACTTACTGGGTGTCTGTTCCTGTCAACGAGGGTCTTGGGCTGACTGGGGAATCTGTCAGATGTCTAGCTTTCCTTGTCTGTGGCTGTTCCAAGTTAATGGGAGTTCAGTCCCCGTTAATTGATGAATTATTCAAAACCATTCTGATGTCATTGTTCACAAACAACCAAGTAAAAACCTCCTCTGATATATACCGATTTTTAATTATTTCAGATTTATAAAACTGCTACATAAAAACTCCAACCAACAGCAACCAGAAAAAACTTACAATACAGGACTTCATGGGACACAGGGCTTAATTCTCACAAACTCAAACCCTTAACATGAAGGTTTGGCAGAGAATACAGCTACATACCTGATAAAGCTTGATAATGTGTGGGTGGTCCAACATTTTCATTATCTGCACTTCACGATAAATTTTCTCCAGGTTCACCGAATCTAGCTGGGATTTGTCAATGATTTTTATTGCCACCTAGAACCAATTACAAGAAGAAGTTTTAAAGTCGGCTTTGCCAAACCAGGTCAAAAAAGCAGTATATAGGTTATGACCCAATTTTTTCTTTATTTTTTCTAAGAGAACTACAGTGTTATACTCACAAAACAAAGTATTTGGAGGGAATTTGAAAATACTCTTAACATGTTAGCATGCAGGTGCTCAACACTTCCTTTGTAACAAAGACACAAGAAGACACAAGAATTACCCACTCGAGAAGAATGGCAGACGAAAGTGATGAACTATATGGAATTGGCTGAGATGACTGGCAGAATCCAGGACCAAGGAGAAGAGTCGGTGGAAGAAGATTGGAAAAAATTTAAAGTATATCTTCAAAAATATTGTAAAATTAAGGACTGTTAGAAAGATGTTGGAAAAAGGAAATTAGGTGGTTTTGGTAGAAATGATATAAAGGATTAAGTAAAAATGAGTTGATGAAATTGACGAAAGAGAGGACGTTAAATTATAATATATTAAATTAAATTACTTAAATGTAAATAAGGTTGGAAGGATTGGCTGAAATAACGATTTGAACTAGAATACAAAATTGGGAGGTGTGAGGAGGTCAAGGAAATAAATAAAGGAAGAAAGTTATGTAAAGGTTTAATCTGTTCTTTTTCTTTTTTAAGTGAATATATTTTTATATATTTTTTTCTGTTGCTGTTGTATTCTTTTTTTGTATTTTGTATTGTTCTTTTCTCTTTTTGTAACTTTTAAACTCCAAATAAATATTATTTATTAAAAAAACAAAAACACTTCCTTTGTAACAGAAAGAACAAGTTCAGACACTTGGCCAGAACTTTAGTAAAACATGATTACATTTTATTATACACAGGAGAGTCTACTTTCACATTTTATGCTAAAGAGGAACAAGGTGTTTCAAAACAAACAGGACCCCAATAGGAAAGTCCCAAGGGCCAGCATGCCATGGAAATGAAGATCTCTATAGCATTTTCCCTGTGCCATTCCATTCTATCTGTTGCTTTCTAGTAATAGATATGAATAGAATTTTGCACTTTGTCTTGATGTTGTCTGAACCAACTTTGCAAAAACTCATAATGTTAAAGCAACTTCAAACCATGGTTCAACATCCTGGCTTGTTCCAAAGCAGATATCTATTGTGGCCCAGTTCAGACAAACCAGGAAACTGTAGTTAAGAAAGGCTGTAGCATATGCCTTTGCAAAGACAAAAAGACTTGCACACATTTTGGCTGAAGAAGGCAATATATGATCATTCACAAGTGAATAATAGATATTGCAACTCATTCTGCAACCTCAAGGCCACTTTGAATTAGTGCACCTTGAGTAGCAGTCCACAGGATAAATAAGAAATCATTACTTATTGGGGGATGTTGCAGGTTGGGGGTGGGGGTGGGACCGCAATCAACAAACCAAAAGCTAGTTGGCACATGCAAGTTTTCCTAAAGTAGCTTTCTGCATCCCAGCCAAATTGCTTAAAAGCTTGTTCCCACTAGTAATAGTCAACTTGATTTTTTTTTTAAAAAAATCTCGTGTGCCTACTTAAAAAATACTTAAATAAGAACCCCCATAGATGTTGTTAAATACAAAAATACAATTTAAGCAGAAATTCGCATAGTATTTCATATTTAGTACAAAAACAAAATCAATGTAGTTTGAATTATTACATACACTTTATTTTAACTGTGATTAACGTCTCATACATAAAGTAATTTATAATCACACAGTTAGGACTTGAGAATAAACTCTCCTTAGGGAAACTCACCCCACTTAAATACAGCTCAGCTTATCTACAGTGTGGGCAGTTTGTTGTTTTTGGTTGTTATTATTGCACATATTTTTGAGTTTTTCTATTGTAAACTGCCCTGTGATCTTTGGATGAAGCGAAGTATAGAAATTTCATTAATAATAATGATGAAAAAATACACTCTAGTTTTGGGCTTGAAAACCCCCAATTCTCAGGCAATGGTGTGGAAGGACTTATAAAGAAATGCAGTAATGAGTTCACAGATATATTTCAAATGAAAATGAATGTGTGAATGTGCAACTGAAAATACTACATGGATCAGTGGACAATCTTGCTTCAGTGCCTGAGCTGAATGACCTCTGAAAAACTGTAGCAATGGCTACTAACAACATATACAAGCGTGGCACAAAATCTTTGTGGCATGGAATTGGTTTGATATGGAAAGCATGGACACTACAAGATTGGACAAAGATGTCTTCTCAGCAGCCCCTTCAACAGCAGAAATCCTTCTTCTGGCAGGATTCACCCAAGCCCCAGGATCTTTCAGAATCACTGTCATTTGTTATGATGTTTAAATATTAAGAACCTACTGGGTTGTGGGGTGTGTGTTAATTTGTATTTTGTGTTTCTACTTTTTCCATTTATTCCTATGTCTACTTTTTTCCATTATATGCCCCAAGCATTTGAGATGGTGCAGGGCAGAAGACTGAAGAAAAAGGAATGATTATTGATTGCTTGAATGTTCTGTGTTTGTATTAGGTTGTTTCTTCTCCAGTGGACATCTATTTTGATTGCTGTGAGGCCCTTGCTATTATGATATACCATATCATCTGGATTGATCTCAGACTGCTATATTAAATAATACATTTTGTTTTAAGGAGCAAGCAGGATCCTGATTCAGTGCAGAACTTGATCTAGAAATGGATCTTCAGGTCTCTTATAATCTTACAAATCTACTATGAAATCTTCTTGATCCAAGATCTCCATGAGAACCGATTCAGCATGTTGGAGAGATCAACTTCCCTTTAGCAGTATAATCACAGCAAATTTAGTTGCATACCCACAGCAAATTAAGAAGACTTCACTCACTGAATTTAGACAACTATCTGGTCCTATATAGAGACCTATATCCTCCCATATATATGTGAAGTGCTACAACTAATAATAAATGACTTAAGTGACCATGTAACCAGAGCTTAAAGCTCCAGTCCTGCAACAAGCTGCTTAAAGCTTCTATTTTCTTTGTTTAAGACCAAACAGGCATTCAGGAAAAGTGAATGTCAACACTCTTTTGAAGAGGAATTAAACCCACACTTCCTTTGTTTACCCAATAGATAACTAACCTGTGAAAATGTCACAAAGTATCGTTAAGATTAGCAATGCTTTTAAAGAAGGGTGAACAACTGATGAATCATTGAAACATAAAAACTTACTAGAAACAGAAGCTAGTAGAATTTTTATCCTTCCTAGACACCTCAGCTGCCATGCAAGTGTATAAAGGTACATTAAGCTACATAGCCCTATTAAAAACAATATGGAGTCAGATATTGTCAATAGTAAGGCAAGGCACTGACCGTCTCTAGGATCTCAAGTAGACAGCTTTTCCAGTCCTGCTACTATTGTGCTACTAAAGAACATTTTAGTTAAACTAAAATCTGGGGGCATCCTCATCTCTCACCCATACACCACTCTCCTTTTTGCTCACTCATTCAGAAAGCAGGAATTCTTCTTATCCCACCCCAGCCATGCTAAGACACCGCAAGAGATTTTGAGACTGCAGGTGCATCTGTCGTGCAAGTCAAGGGTAGTCATTGATAATCACGACAGCTCACCCTCTTCATCATGCATAAAACCATGCAGCAGCATTGACTTCAAAGTGGTGACAAGCCAAGGAGGGACTCAGAAGGCAAACACAACCATTTCTTCTTGTAACTTTGGAAGCAGCTCCTGGCTACAAGGAAAACAAATCCTGACTGAGCAAAAAGCTTAATTATTTATAAATGTTTGGCACAACAGTTTATTCTGCTACAGCCCAGTATTTCCTAAAGTGGGAAAAGGATATGTCTATGTTTTCTATAATGTTTAAGAATCAAACTCAAAGAAGATGTGGTGTCTTCAGAACATTTCTCCAAGAGCCCATCTAGCTTGAAACAGTACAAAATAACTAGCTGATGGCAGAAACTTCAAATCAGGTTAACTCCCAAAGATGTGACCACAAGTTTAAGCCACAATTTAGAAAGCTGATTAAGTACAAAGGAGAAGTTCAGGTTGGGGAGGCACTACAAAACTGAAATTCGGTTTAAAAAGTGGTCGGGCAGCTCAGCAAGGATCACAATTGTTGAAAAAGAACATATGGTGACTTGGCAATCATAGCTGATCTGTCCAAATGCATTTGAGTTGTATTTCAATTGTTCTTTATTTCAATTTAATAAAAAGGAAGATCTTCCTTTTCCTTGATTTATTTGTGGCCAAGAGCACAATGAAACTCCAGGAAGAACCTCCAGAATAGAGACCACATTTTTAAAAGTGTGGAAATACTTGCAATTTTCCTGTAAACTTGGTTCCAGATTCAGAGTGCTAATCCATCTTGCTGCTACTCCCTCATTCTGTCCATGCTATGGATATCTGCTAGCAATATAACCTTTCCAAACAATGATGAAATAAATTATTTCATTTGAAGGTCTGGAAGCTATACAGTTCCAAGAAATTTAGTTTTCAGTAAGTCAACCAAGTTACTTCCCTAACTTCCACTTACGGTATTTCCTCTAATTCTGAAACATGAGAAGGGAGGGGGAAACTGCATACATTCTGTTGTAGTTCTAGTCTTCACTGCCAAATCCTTTTTACAGAACACTTTGTCACCAACACCTATAGTTGCGGATTGTTAATGCTACATTTCAAAAGTTCATAGTGTTTTGGTCCCCTTCTGATTTCTTTTGAGAAAGATTTTAAGATATCCTTGAATATAATAATTTTTCAGCCTTAATAAAGCAGCAAAAGTTAGGAAGCAAAACTTATGCCAGTTATGAGAAACACAATACCAGATGCTTGAACCATAGCAGTCTAGTCTACCCAATCTAAATACAATTCACCACTGTTAATACTTCTTTTGGATATGCATTCTAAATCTTTGCTCACAGAAGTTTATCAACATGATTATCAAAGGAGTTTTGTCCAAATCTATTTCTTTCTCTTGTTTCAAGTTCCTCTCCCTTGTAGAGGCAAACCAAAGCATATTGCTTCTGTCTCTTTGCAACCCTAATTGCCACACACCTTTGTGCCATAACCAAAATGTGCCTCTTTCTAGAGATGCTGTGACAGCTGCAAATGGTAGCATACAAATAGGAAGAAAAAACTGCAACCCACTGCAAATCATTAAAGTAGTGACCACCATCCATAAAGATACTGGGTAGATGAAACAAAGACTGATTTATCAGGCAATTTCTATGTTCTTAATAATAATACAGTATGAACTAAATACTTGAAACAGAAACATTATCTCAAAGGGGCTTCCTGCATTGCGGAAAGCAGAACTGGGAGTGGGGAGATAAAGTGGAGCCATGCACGGTTTTGTACAATCCTCTCTCACCAATCCAGCAGTGCCAGCAGAGCTCATGAATCCCTCAAGTTGTTTACCGTACTTTTTCGTGTATAAGACACCCCCGTGTATATCAAGTTATCAAGAAAAGTCATGAGACAAGGTGATCATGTTCCATTTCAGCAGAATTTTAAAGTATGGAATTATAAAAAGGAAAACTGAGTGCAGAACAAGAAAATAATTTCAAAAAACTACCACCAGGATGGCATAACATTGTAATCTCTTGACTTAACATCAGAAACAGAGGTGGATTTCTTATTTGAAATTTGAACAAGGTGCATGGCTATCACCATGAAGAAATGCCATTTGAATTTATGATCCCCTTTAGCAACAGAAAGCTTCTTTACAAACATCTATTTTTACACATTTTACACTCTGAGCCTTGTTGTGTCCAACAACTACAACTACAGAAGCCAAAATTGGTTCTTTCCATTCATACATCAATCTCTGGCTACTCATGCATCCTTGCTGTATCTGACACTTTCTGTGCAATGTCCTGTAGGTTACAGCCAAATCCAATCTTATTATTGACAGATATTAAAAATAATGCCAGGTATTTAAATAAAAATTGCAAGTGCTCAGAGAGGTGTTTTTATTCATGGATCTTGCAGTCTCCAAGTAAAGTTATTTACAACGTAACATTTTTCATTATTTTCAGCAAACGTTGAAACCTCCCCTAACAACATTACATTGGTACACTAACTAAAAAATGGGGCTGGCTGAAAAATGTAAAACAAAAATCAAGCAGGGAATAATTTGTACAAAATTACCTAGCAGTCACTACAATGTAATATGGAAAGTGCAACCCAAAGTGAATGAATTAAGTGAATAAAGCATTATGTATTAAAGGCATTAAAAACTCGCTAGTTTTCCGCTGTTTCTACCTACACAACATAATGCTGTAATTAAGTTAGCCTTCCCACCAACTTTACTTTAAAAATGTAAGTAGTTTCTCAACTGTTTGGGTCCTTCAGAAAACATAAGCTAAAATGCTAGGAACACAGTCAAACAACTATAAAGATGCATAAAATCAGCTAAGGTACTAGCCTCTATTAGGAACAAACTTTTCAGTTGCTTAAATAAAATCTAGCATGTTTTAGATACTTTAATAAAATCCCACAAAAACTACTTCAGTCATTCATTTAATGCTTAACCAAGCTACCTATTTATCCAATAAACTGTAATTACGTGTACCCTCTGCTTTCCCCCCTTGAGACTTGCATCTTCTTTAATGTGTAGTTTGCATTCAAAAAGATTCTCATGGCCTTAATTTAGTACACAGACAGAATGATTCATATGATTGGGAGGTAAAATAGAACCATCCTTCTTTAAACTGACTCCAGGTCAAGGGAACTAAGTTTTGTGATCTCTCCAAAATAGATGGGAGCTTAGCACTCTGAGGTTTGACTTTTGTGATTTGCAAAAAGATAAATAACAAACCCAGCATCCAGAATTGCTATCATTCTCATCCAAGGTATAACTACCGAAGAGTTGAGACAAGTAAATGTCTCATACCACCTCCCCACTTCCAAGATGCAGTCATGGAATGAGCCAAGGGGATGCTGCCAGGGATGTCTGCATGAAAAATGGACTAAGAGCAAAAGCAGTAAAGTTTGACAAGGTATCCCAGCATGTTTTGCTTTGAGAGTTCTTCTGAGTAGTAGAAAAATAAACTCTCATTCATTCTTCTGGTTGCAGAAAAACTGTCAGGTGCCAACATTATGCCAGGCCTGGGCTAACTTCTTAATCTCATTTGCTGCTGGAATGAAAAAAAAAAAGGGGACAAAGGAAGTTACGCTTCCCCATCACATTCCCAGTTACTGGAAAGGAAATGACTGTGGTTGAGGCTACAAGGACAATAGCAGAGTTCAGTTATACCACTGAAGATCAAAATCAGCTGAGAGCAAGGGACAAGATACCCTGCTAGGAAATCCTCCTGAGTGCCAGGAACCATTCTGATCAGTTTGCTTAGGCACATGACTGACCTTGTTACCTCATTGTGCTCAGGAACTCCCTTCTTTTTTAAAAAGCCATTTTTTCATACCATATCCTACATACCAATCCCCCTTGTTTTAAATTACAACACCCTTTCTCTGCTACAACCCCCCCAAACCCACTCCTCAGGTAAACCAGTGTGGTGTAGTGGTTAAGAGTGGTGGACTCGTAATCTGGTGAACCGGGTTCGATTCCCCACTCCTCCACATGCAGCTGCTGGGTGACCTTGGGCCAGTCACATTTCTCTGAAGTCTCTCAGCCCCACTCACCTCACAGAGTGTTTGTTGTGGGGGAGGAAGGGAAAGGAGAATGTTAGCCGCTTTGAGACTCCTTCGGGTAGTGATAAAGCGGGATATCAAATCCAAACTCTTCTTCCTCTTCACGTCTGTGTCCCCTCTTCTTCCTCCCTGTATATATGCCTACAATTATCATAAAACTGCCTTTTCTTTAGGTGCAGCCTCCCTTCCAACCCCAAATTTCATGAAGGGAAAATATAATCATGTTCACCATGTGATGCCTAAATGCCAGTTCCTGCTTCCCAATGGCCTTATTTGACTCTTTTCCCCAACTCCACTGCCCATTTGGAAAGAACCACCACAAAATTAGCACAGCCATGTCCTTCTGAGAGCCACTTTTAGACGTGTCATCCATTTTCAGAATACTCCAACCCACCCTGCACAACAAGGAAGACTGGCATCTCTCTTTCTCTCTCTAATCACACTTTCTTGGGGGCTCAGATGTTGTTGAACTACAACTCCCATCACCCCTAGCTAGCAAGGCCAGAGCTCAGGGATGATTTGAGTTGTAGTCCAACAACATCTGGGGACCCACAGGTTGAGAACCGCTGCATGGGTAAGCAAACTAAGGCCTGGGGGCCGGATCTGGCCCAATCACCTTCTAAATCCGGCCCGCGGACGGTCCGGGAATCAGCGTGTTTTTACATGAGTAGAATGTGTGCTTTTATTTAAAATGCATTTCTGGGTTATTTGTGGGGCATAGGAATTTGTTCATTTCCCCCAAAAAATATAGTCCGGCCCCCCACAAGGTCTGAGGGACAGTGGACCATCCCCCTGCTGAAAAAGTTTGCTGACTCCTGCTCTAAACCCATGCATATGCTTGATGCCATGCTCCATTATTGCCCATTAGCCCTTTTCTCGGGATATATTATGTTTTGCTTTTACTTTGAGGCAGCACCCTCCAATTATCACCCTGTTATGAACAACCTTTATCACATACTTTTGAGGATCAGGTCTCCTGTGGGAGGATATTTCAGAGTGCCATGAGACTTAAGCTGACTCCACCACCCTTTCCCTTCTGCCGAGGCTCATTTCCTGGACAAAACGATCAAGGTCTGAAGAAAGCTGGGGGGGGGGGGGGTGACACTCCTACCACAACTTCCTCTAAAAGACCACCCATGGACACTATGTTTCAAGAACACATCAATAATTTGTGTTCACTACAAGCACTTCCTTTGATATAATGCTCCATTCTCCAAGGTGAGAGGAAAGATCATCCTCCTAGTGAAAATTTCGTTTTATCACAAAAACCTCTTTTCCAGGGTGTGGTTCTTCTTTCTGGAGGGGCAAGTCATGACAAGCAAACACCTCTTGATTTTAATGGGGGGCTTTATAAGAAGACACCACTTTTGGATCACCACCACACACACCTTCTCAGAACTATGTCCTGCAGCATTAATGAAGCCAGCATCCTTCTCATGTGTGTATACCTGGAAGGAGTACATTTTGGAAGGGGGGGGGGAAGTATCCTTGTGGGGATGCACCTTCTCCAGTGAAGGCAATGTTCTTTTTAGGAAACCCAAGGCTGCCTTTTATTAGGCTGGCTCTCATTTCATTACTAAACTGCCCCCTTCCCTTGCAGCATTTCTAGCATCATTTTCACGTAATACTTTCTAAAGTGGTGAAATGGGAAGGAGGGAGAACCCTGCTCCTCGCTTTTTATTATTTACTTGAAGAATGTATACACTACCTTTTAAGGTAAAGCCCTCCCAAGGCAGCTAACAAATTATAATTAATGCAGTATGAAACAAATTTTAAACTACTGTACATTCAAAATGAGTCACTTACAAAACTAAAAGCAGCAGCCGTTTAGAATCTCGTCACATATTTAGAAAAATGAAGACTGAAACAAAAAAGTTTTAAAGGTATGTTAAAAGCTAACATACATATTTCTTTCACAAGCAAGCTCCAGACATATGGGGCCACCACTACAAGTGCCCCATCACTAGCTGATGGACCTTGATGACTGGCCTGTGAGCAACCTTAAAGCCCAGGCAGCTAATATAGGAGCAGGCTTGGGACTAGGTTATAGCTTTAAATGTAAAATGCAGCACTTTAGAGCCCATAAATAAGTAACCCAAGATAACTGGTATAGTATCAGTCTAGTATGCTTTGACTGCCATCCCTCCCACCCACCCTGAAATTCTTGCAGCTGAATTCTGTACTTGTCGAAGTTTCTGAGTGTCTTTAAACACAGTCCTAGGAATTGTGCATTAGTCGGAATATAGCCGAAACACGTGTAACTGTTAAGGTTTGTTTTCTCCAGATATGGTTGCAACTGGGAGCCAGCCTAAGCTGGTAAAAAGGCACCCCTAGTCACTGGCAGGATCCAAGCTCCCAGTGACAGTACCAAATGCAAGAGAACCCCAAAACCACATACTTGATGTTTCAGGGGGAATGCAGCCCCATCCCAAACTGGCTGCATATCTCCATCCAGATCAGCATATTTCCCACCCCACACTGCCTCTCTCTTTATCCTAATTCAGCTTCAACTAGGCCACCTGCATCCATTCCAAGACAGCCTCCCCCTAGGGCTTGCAGGTAGAGAAGAGGGGTAAGGCTGTGTGTCATCTGCATAGGAATGACATTTAGCCTGAACCTCACGATGACTCCCCCCTCCAATGGTTTCTTGCAGATGTTAAAGATGACAGAGAAACAGGACACAACCTTGAGGCACCCCAAAGGGCAAGGCCATGAAGTGGAAAAGAAGCTCCCAGAGCACCCACCGACCCAAAGACTTTAGTACTTTTAGAAAAAGGAATGGGGGTGAGAGAAGGAAAAATACCACCTTCTTCCTCTTGTTAATATTTGTATTATGGGTCACCCCCCAAAAAAGGACCCACCACAATCCCTTCCCCTTTCCCAGAATCCACATTATTATAGTTTCCCAAGGAGAAAAGACACATGGATGCAGAAAGAAAGGGGGAGAGAAAGGAGCATTTACCTTTCTTTCATCAACACACCTCAAGGAGAAGGGGGTGGGGAAGAGAGAAAGCAAGAGATTGATAGAAATGCTCCCCCCCTCCACCCGTGGTTGGAGAGAAGGAAGAAAATAAGGCGGGACACAGCTCGATCCCCTTCAAACATAACCTCCACCAAGGGGAAAAATAGAGAAACGCCCCCTTGGTTGGAAGAAGAATGGGGCGCCCGCGTTCACACGTTATCCTCACCCAACACGCGTGTTGTTCAGGGGGAAAAATCCCCTCCCCTTTCTCAACGTTGCCAGAGAAAGGTGAGGGTGGGGGGCTCGCCATGCCCACCTCCCTTCTCTCTCTCAACCCCCCCCCCCGCCACGACCGCGCTCCCCTTTTCCTCTCAGGCGCCTCTCCCCACCTCGCTCCGCGTGATGCGGTGCCGGCCCAGCTTGACCACGGCGAAGTTGCCCTTGCCCAGGGTGCCCTCGATCTCGTAGAAGCCGACGCGGACGGGGCCCGACCCTCCGCGGGGCGGCTGCAAGAGCAGCGCCGCGGCAGCAGGGGGAAGCCGCCGGGGCTCGGCCATCACCATGCTGCCCGGGCGGCTCCCCGCTCCTCCTCGCCGCCGCCACCTCCTCCTCCACCGCCGCCGGGGCTGCTTCCCCGCTCCTTCCCCTCCGCCTCTCCCTCTCGCTCTTTCCCTCACGAAGGACTGAGCAGCCGCCACTGAAGCCCGGCGCCCTCCCAGCCGCCGCCGCCGCCGCGCTCGGCTCCTCCCCCTTGGCTCCTCCCCAGCTCCGCGCGTCACGGCGCGCGTCATCGGAGAGGGAGGGGCGCGCGTCGCCGCGGCAACCAGAGCCAACCGCGGGCGAATGTTCCAACGGCCATCTCCTCTCCCACCCGCCATCGCTCTCTATCCTCCCGCCGCGCGCGCGCGCGCGACTTCCCAGTTCAGGGGGCCGTTCCCGCCAATTGGAGGGGGAGGGGGGGAAATCCCCATCAACCCCCGCGCGATACTTGAGGGGCTTTCCTGCCAACTCCACCCCTTTTTGCCTTCCCGTTTTTGTGGGGCTGCGCGAGGTGTTATCGCCTCTCTCAAACTGTGCTTTAGCACCGAGCACCCCTCGCTGTTGCCAAAATCATGAGGAGAAGGGGGAGGGGCAGGCGCTCTTTTGTTGACATTGATAACCTCTCTCCCCAGTTCCCTATCGAGTCCGTCCCGCGAGGGACCGTTTTCCTTCGCCAGCCACGTCATTTTACCACACGTTCACTTTGTGCCACAGAAAACGCGGTTTGCCTCGCGTTTTACCTCACGTTCTGTGACATAATTTTGCTGCACGCATTTTGCACCTGATGCGTGTGGTCACCATCTCCCTCGCCGCTTGGCACAATGGGAGGGCAAATTGTGTGACGTGAAAGATTAGTTTCGTTGTTCCCTTTCTTTTTTTTTTTTAAAATAAATTTTTATTAATTTTCCAATTTTATAAAACATAACAAAAACAACATACAAACAAACATACAAATTCATAATTTCTTAACCTCATTTTCATAAGCCTCTTTTCTCGGACTTCCCCATACCTTCCCCTTTTTGCATCCTTTTTTTTTTTAACACTTATTCAACAACCCTTTTAACCAATTAAATTTAAATTCATTCTCTTTTTCACTTCGTTGTTCCCTTTCAATACCGAAATGTTCGAATGTGGTGAGCTTCATAACATCAGAAGAGCCTCATTGGATCAAGCTAATGGCCTGCCTAGGGACGCAGGTGGCGCTGTGGGTTAAAGCCTCAGCGCCTAGGACTTGCCGATCGAAAGGTCGGCGGTTCAAATCCCTGCGGCGGGGTGCGCTCCTGCTGCTCGGTCCCAGCGCCTGCCAACCTAGCAGTTCGAAAGCACCTCCGGGTGCAAGTAGATAAATAGGGACCGCTTACCAGCGGGAAGGTAAACGGCGTTTCCGTGTGCGGCTCTGGCTCGCCAGAGCAGCGATGTCACGCTGGCCACGTGACCCGGAAGTGTCTCCGGACAGCGCTGGCCCCTGGCCTCTTAAGTGAGATGGGCGCACAACCCCAGAGTCTGTCAAGACTGGCCCGTACGGGCAGGGGTACCTTTACCTTTACCTAATGGCCTGCCTGATAAATGTGCCCAGTGTACTTTTATGGACACATTTTGGTGCATATCCATTCTACAGAGGGAGAAGATTCTTTCTCTTCTACTGTTTCCCTCACAGTGAGATGCTTCAGTATACGCTAATGAAGTTGGAAACTTTGTTTTGTCCTGGTTAAGATTTTCGGGTCATCAGGAAAGCTTGTGAATGGGATTCAACTGCATACTGGCAAATTCAGATTGTACAGTGAAAGTGATTCGGTAAACTGCACACACACACACCCACCAGCCTTTTTGCAGCAAGGAAAGTGATTTTAAAACTGGAAAGTGGGACACTAATTACTAGCCTTGATGCCATGTAACCTTGCAAACATAGGAATGGGTGCCCAATAAACTGGGTTGGGTATTGTATATAATCTTGCAAACTTAGTGCAAACAAAACCGGACAAATACTCATTAGGCAGATTGTTTGGAAGTGATCCGTCTGCTTCCATTAAATGGGAATAATAAATAATGCACACAGTGAGCTGTTTTTTTTAGGTGGGTTTTTTTTTTTGCGAGCTATGTGCTGGGTAATCCTGGGTTTCCTTGGAAACATAGATTCCTATATGAGAACTCAAAACTTGCATTTTGTGATATTTTAGTTGAAGGTGCTGCCCTAAGAATGAATTTTAGATTTCCCCCCTCTTAATAAGATCACACATGGAAGACAACCTTTCCCAATTGCTGAAGTTGTGTGTGGGGGTTAATGGTAAAGCCCAACAGGCTGAGGACCAGTGCCCCATATACTGTGTGTGCCCTAGAACCTTCTTCACAACTCTGCAACAAAACCACAGACCAACATCCTAATCTAAAGCAAAATTGCAGACTTGAGGGACAATAGTTACACCTTAGGAAATGCTTCCTGCATCTATATTGTATTTATACTACAACGTAAATACCAATCAGTGTGGCCATGGCATTATGGAAAAGGAGAAGGAGCAGAAGAGGGATTGTCTGCTTCTGACGCTGAAATGTATAACTGGTGATATCGCTGACATAGGTCAAAGAGATGATTGCCTAACAAAACCAGTCTCCAAGGTGCCACCGTGTCTTTTATCTTCTGTCTTGATCCTATAATTCCCCCAATTTACTCCTGGCAGCCTATGGGGACTCCAAACTTACTTGGATGATTGCAAAACCATTCCTAATTATAAGGCAAAACTGAGCTAGCGCTGGTTTGGAAGATATTAGGACAGTCTGGGCATGAGAGGATATTGAGTAATAGAGATATTTCTGCCTTTTAATCCAAAATAAGTAGCTAAAAAGATACTTATTTTGATCCTGCTTTGTTTTAAATCTTAATAACTGTGCAGCACTTACTCTGATTATTGATTTATCATACCCATAATTGTTGAACTAGATGGGAGGGTGGTAGATGAACAATGGTATGGTAGCTACTAGCCAGTGCCACCCAAACAGAAAGAGTTGAAGGGTATTTTTGAGCCTGAGTTTTTTTTAGTTAATATGGAGAAAAGACAGATTCTAGCATAATCCTGTTTCTGGAGATAGAACTAGTATGAGCCAGAGGGCAGACTATATTTTTTGTGGATCCTACAACAATAAATTTAAGTTACTTGGTTTTAACGTGCTTTGGGATGCCTAATTATGTACAGAACCAGGCTACAGTTTGTGTAGCTGATTTTTTTTAGCCTCAGTTTCCATAGTAGAAATCATAGTGGTCTGTCTTGTGTGACTGTTGTGAGGAGAAAATCTAAATAACTAATAGCTACTTTCAACAGCTTTAGTTCTCATGTTTTTACCCATGTCTGACTTCAAATTCTTATTTAATCTATCCACGGTCATTACTGCAGGATGTTAAAAGCCTATAATTAATTTGCAAGTGTCGATTTGTTTACATATCTACAACTATGAGCCCTGGACACTAAGAGCAACAACAAAAACCAACCGGTCAGATAGCAGCTGGAAGTTTTATGTGGGGCAAACTTCAGGTGATATCCACCTCTGCAACCTTCGTGCTACAATTAACCCTTCTGTAAAGGGCTATTTCAGAGGGGACTTGGCACCCAAGATTCTCTGTTCTGTACACCGTGATGCCTATGGTCTACCTCCACAGCTGGAGGCAGTATTCCTATGAAAGTCAGTTGTTATGGGGAAAGCGCTGTTGTACTGAGGTCCTTCTTGCGGGTTTCCCATAGGTATATGGTTGGCCACTGAGAACATAATGCTAAGCCGTAAGTTTGATCCAGCAAGCTGTTCTTACACCATATGGATATATGATTATACATTATAAAAATCTGAATGAATTATAAATTTAGTGTGACATTCTAAGGCATCACAAAGCTGAGCAGGTGAAAGGATTTATGGATCTAGTTGTAAAATAAGTCCCTCTACATCAAATTTTAAGCTGAACATTGCCCTGTTTTTTGGTTTTGCTCTTCTCCTTGCCGTCTGGGCATTCCTCCCACCCTTGGTTCAGTGCTCCCAGTTTTGGCAATTCTTGTGACCTGTGATATTTGCCAGAGCTTCTGGCTTTTCTGCTTAACTTCAAGTTTCCCTGATGATTAAACTGACAACTGTTTTTACCCCAGCAAAAGATGTGCTCCCAAGCTAGTTTGCATCTGAATACAGTCAAATTAACCACTTTCTGGACTCTGGTGCTCAGTAGCCATCCAGTCCAAAGGTTTGGAAGCAAGTATGGTGCCACAAGCAGTTCTGGTTAATTAGTTGTACTATACAATTGGCCAATGACAGATTCCAAACCACCACTGTCTCCTATGGATTGCCAAGACTTTACCAGAATAGCCCCTCTTTGGTTTTCTTCTCAGGGTTGAAAAACGCAAGACAAAAAAATGCACATACTGTACAGGTAAAAGAAACCAGAGCTGACATGCCTCAGCCATCTCCTAAATTCCACCATACAACTCGAATAATGTTACAGCTGGTTGCCTGTTGTCTCTGTTGGGTTTTTTTTTTTTTTTTTTTTTTTTTTGCATATTGAAGAACTTTCATTTTCAATAAGCCTTTTGAGTCTGTATCTGTATTGGATTTCAAACTGTTTTCTTGTTAATCGCTTCAGGATGTTTCATGGGAAGCAACAAACAAAAAGGCAGACAGACATGATGCCCATGTTGTAATGGAATCAAAGTGGAGCTCTCTTCTGCCCACTCTTCCCTTAAACATGTGGGCTCAGATAATTTTTCATCTGGGCGTTTCTGTCAGTACTTATTTTATATGGCTAACATTTGCTTTACTGCCTTCTAGATTTATCCATTCTGAAAAGTTCCGGAGGATGAATGGAAGCTGCTGAATGGAATTAGTCAGCCATCCACCTTCAGAAATGGCTGATCTAAGCAAGAGCAAGCTAAGAATAGTGCCTGTCATGGTATGATATGGTACCAGATGCTGTACTCTGTTCTTAAACCCATTCATTATCCCTCCTTGCTGTAGTGTTTCATTCATTCACCTGTAATTATTCTCTCATGCTATGAAAGTGACAGAAAAGTTCCTTTAGTAGATTGTCCCCAAACTCAGCTTTTTATGCAATTGTAATACATGCGCAACTGCCTTCCCCAAACATCTCCTGTAGATGTGGTGGACCTAGCTAGCTGGGTCCGATGGGATTTATAATCTCAAACACCCAGAACCGGAGGGCACCAGGTTGGAGAAACCTTTGGTGCACATTTTTAGAACTGATGTCCTTTTATTGGCAGCTAAATCAGCAATAAAAATAGCGGAGCCAACTTTAGCAGGCTGGATGAACTGTTTTTAATGGGTGTGCCCTTTTGTGACAGTGGGGAGGCACAGCTGAGGAAACAGGAAAGATCAAATGATACTTGCAACAACTTTTTCATGGGAGACAGAAAAGGGCCTCCTTTCCACGGGTGTTTTTAATCCCATATAGAATTTACATTTTGCAAACACAGTTCTGCTGCTCAGAACCCTTCACCAGTCAAGTGTGTGGCCTACACTACAGAATGCTCAGGACATTAGTCTCAACTATGCCAAATCTGAAACAAAGGTGCCCTCTAGTGGTGCACATTTTTTCCTCTTCATACATTATTTTTCTAGTTCTTAGGGCTGAGCATAAATGACCTCCCATAATTCTCCACTCTTATTTGCAGGCAGCAGATTTGGGAGTGGGGGGCATTTTGTGGAATGCACATGCACACCGAAATTCTACAGTTCAGAGGCAGAAAAAAAGAAGAAGAAAAAACTCCAAATTTTTATCATAATAAAATCCTCATAAATTTCTGCTCCAATCTACCGGTACTTGGTATGCAGGCTTCAAATAACAAAAATAATACAAGCATGAAAAAGTTGTTTTAAAAGAAGCCTTGAGTACCCAACAATTCCTACACAGATTAAAAAAAAACAGACACTGCAGCTGCTATACTTGCAGGTTTCTGATATATACTGTATTTGCATTTGAAGCATACATGCCACCTGCACCTGGCTTCTAAAATGCTATCTGTTGCAGAGCCCAATTCCTCTCCCTCTCTTGCTCCCATCTCCATGCTTCTAGCCCTGATGTTCCTTATGCCCAGACTAGTCTTGCCTCCTCTGCAATCTCCCTCTTCCTATCTGCTTTCAGTACCTACTTTCCCCCCTTGGATCCTTTCCTAGACTATCCTACCCTTACCTACTCTATAGCTACTGGGCTCTCCCAAGCCTATCCAAACAGTATAAAACCGTCTCCACCATCACTACCATAGATCACCATACTGTCATTCTACAGTACGTCTTTGATATTCAAGAAAGTGGTTAATGTAACAAGTTGTTGTTGTTGTTGTTTTTTATATAAAAAAATACAAGTGCTTATAAAAACTGCAGATGGCAAGCACTACCTTTTCTCTCGCATGCCTCCTATGCGTGCAATATCTGAAAACAAATTATGTTTCTTGCTTCAGAAATATTGACTTTCCCCTATGTAGATTTAATCAACAATTTTATCAACTGATGTATGAAGTGGAACTCAGGGCAGGGCTATGAGGACAGACTTCCTTGCTTCACACAGAATTATATGGGCAACATAAGTGGGCAGCAACCTGATACGCAGTTGGGCATTTAATTAGTGTAACTATGAAATTCAGGAATAGCCATGGACGTAGACAATGGGGGGGGCAGGGGGCACTTGCCCTCGCCCATAATCAAGTAAATCAATAAAAATACTAAACTAAACAAGGTTCTTCCTCCTCCTAACATAAAGCCTATCCCCCACAACCATAAATCCTGGCTATGCCCATGGTAATAGCATTTGCAAGGCTGCCCATCTGTGCCAAAAAAAATCTCTGGAAAAGCAACTTGTGGTGAAGCCACCAAAGAATCTGTGTGTGAAATAGCTAATTTGACCCTTGTGCACAGGCAGCATGTGACCCAAGCCGTCTAAAAATGCTGCCATCCCACTTTGAGAGTGAATAAGACACACAAAGGTTGGGGCCATGGCTTTCCCCAGCACAGCTCTCGTTTCCTGTTTTCCTAAACCAGTAACAGATGATGCTGGACCAGCTAAAAAAGAAAAGTTGAGAATGATTAAAACCTTTTTAAAAAAGCAAAAAAGCAAATGCATCTGACTGCTTCATGAAATGTAGTTAAAAATTGGGGGAACAGCCAATGGCTATCACTCTACCGGCTAACACTTCCCTGGCAGAGACTGCTTAGCTTTGTTCAGGTTGCTTGTAGTTATTTATCTGGCGTTGAACTACCTATGCAAATGGCCGTAGTTTTCCAGAGAATTTTGAGCCTTGCAGGACTTAGCCAGCAGGCATTTCTCAAAGACTGCTAGCTAGGAAGGAAGGAATCACAGAATAATGCTGACCAACTGACAGTGAAAGGCCAGTAGAAACGTAAAAAGGACTACAATGGTTGAAAAATGCTAGGATTCCTTTCCAGAAAACTGGCTGCCTGAAGTGTTTATACTGGCAAAGCAAAATCATAGCAGCATTCACTTTTATGGTTGTTTCATTCCCATGCCACACACATTCTTCTCAAGGCTTCTTTTCGTTCTTTAACTTCCTGGTAGCTTCTGGGTATTGATTTTAATTTTATATTGTCGTTTAGCTACTTTTGATGCAAAATAAGTAGAACCCTAAGCACCATATTAACAATGCCAGTTTCTAATGAGGGTACAGTCACTTTGTAAGCATTACATGTCTGCTGATTTCATGAAATAAGATGGGAGGTGGGCAATTATTTATCTTCAGAGAAGCGGGGGGGGGGGGGGGGGCGGGACACCCTATCCAAACTAAATAGCAGACTGTGATCTTAGGTCTGCTATAGCTCCACAGATGTGCACTGTGCATTTCCTATATCCACCCTCAGGCATGTTTTGATGCCTGTTTCATAGCTGTCAACTTTTCCCTTTTTTAAAGGGAAATTCCCTTATTCCGAATAGGATTCCTTGCAAGAAAAGGGAAAAGTTGACAGCTATGGCCTGTTTACATTGCAATGTAGAAATTTCCTGTGATATGAGAAACTAACCTTGGTATCCCCAATGCCATAACTTGCAAATAAAGAAATGCTAGTGAGATTGATTAACTTTTTAAAAATAGGAATAAAAATTAAAATGCATCTAACTTCTTAATGAAAAAGGTACCTTTAGCACAGCAATTGGGAAACCAAGCAAGAGGCATCACTCAACTAACTACCACTTCCTTGGTGCAACTTGGCAACTGTTGCCTACCACTGTTTTGACTGTTGCTCATGGGCAGCAATCGGGCATTATTGTTGCCTTTGCTTTTAAGCAACACATGGCTGATTCACACATGCATGCTCATCCCTTGCTCATCAAGGAGCGACTTGCATGTGGGACTGAATCATCACAGATCAAACACAGTGCACTTAAGTAGAGGAATTTCACACATTCAGCAATGTGTGCCGACTAATTCAGTGGTGGTCAGGGGGACTCAGCCCACTGAAGTAGATGCTGTGCACATGTTTAGTAACCCTGGCCATCTTAATAGCATGGAGTTATAGTCCAGCAAACAGTTCACAAGCAAAACATGTGTATTCCTTGATAAACAACATATAAGTTTGCATTCAGACATGCAAAAGAGAAACTTGACAGCAGTGCAATAATACCCATGTCCAGGATAACAGGAAAAGTAACTGAAAATACAATGAAGGTTTGTGGCTGTTTGTACACTAAGGTTTGTATATTAAAAGTTACTAGAGTTTTGTCAATATGAAATTTGGAAGGTGCCCAAGGCTATCTCGATACCAATTCCAGGATCCTACTATCCTACATTCCAGCTGGAATCATCTGGAGAGGGAATTTCCACTATAGGGGATTCTCATTCATATGTGGGTTAATGGATTGTGCGTATTCAATTGCTCCTTTTCTATCCATTAAGTGCAGGAAGCAACTTCTCTGTTTGAGCCATTCACATAACATGGTTGCCAGTTCTCACATGTCTGGAAATCACGCTGTGAGAATAAGCCTTTGTGGCAAAGGTCAAATTCCATGACAGCAATTTTGTGCTGAATTGCACATAGAGGAAAAAATATGCTCTGAACACCCTGCATGTCACACAAAGTAATACACTCTGGTAAGGAGTCTCTGTAAACACCCATTTCCTTACGCCCGAACCACAAGGTTCCAAGTGGCCTAGCCTGCTTTCTAGCTACTCAAGCAAGACCTCATGTCTTTTTGGCTAATCTTTGCCTCAGTGTCAAATTTGATGTTACTTTTTCCCCGCGGTTAGCATCCACATCATTTTTAGGTTAAAAAAAATTAATACTTGGCGCAAACCCCTTTTTTTATAACTGGATATGAATGTGGGAAGTGAGGTTTAACCCTTTCACGTAATCCCCCCAAATCCCCTGTGTGCTAGATTAGAAGAAGAAAAAGCTCTGTTGGTCTCTGCTTTTCAGCCCCTTCTCTCCGCCCTTTCTTTCCTCCACCCCTTGTGTTCTCTGCCTCTTGAAGAGAAGAATCCCATCAAAACTGATCTTTATTTTCATCACAAAAGTTGGTCTGTTTGTGGGGATTCTATTGTCTTCAGTGCCATTCCTTCCAAGTTAGAATGTTCACAAACATTCCATGACATCACAGCAACTCAGCCACCCACAGCCAGAGGCTTCAGACATCCACATGCATACAACCCAACACCACCACAAAATCTCTTATCACCTTACAATGTAATAAAAAAAATTTGTGGCCTCATATGGTAACACTGTTCCACTCAGTACATGATAACAGACTGCTGCTATTACTAAGTATCTTTTCTCTCACATGTCAAATAACAAAACAAAACAAACAAAAATGTCGGTCTTATTCCAATTCACAGCTTCTTCCTTGGAGCAGAAAACCGGAGGAGTTGTAGCACTCAGGTTAAAAACTGCAGGCCTCAACTAAAGATGTCAACAAATAATGCATTGATTGTTTGGTTTGGACATTTCCAGGAATTACAGCATGGAATTCAATAAGACTACTTTTGAGACCACTGTACAAACATAGCCCCAGTCACTTTGTTACTTTTTCCAGTGTGGGTCTCTCATCACCTGAGGCAGAAACTCACTGAAACATGGAGGAAAGGATCCCAGGGAGCTTTATTACATTTCCTGAAACCGACATCTTCTTCAGTCCCTCACTTAGTATTGTGCTTCCAAAAACAGATATCAGGCCCTTTCTTGACACTGGAGGAAGTCTTGTCAGTCTTGGCTCATTTAGAGGTCAAAGTTTAAAAATTCCACTTAAGGATCAATGGTTAAAAAAAATCAAAATCAAAGTATAATGTATTTGATATCCGATGACAAAGGAGGAATTTCATTTGTTTCCCTCTGTCTTAGGACTGATGGTAGAAAATCAGGATTAGATGCTGCTTCCAGAAAACTGTTGCTCATGAAGATTTGCTTTCAGTTATTTCCATCACTTGTGTATGTCCTGTTGCTAGACTTAAAAATCTTTTCAAAATTGTACTGTAAAACACAAAAGGAACAAGAAATAGTATTATGAAAAAGAGGCTAAAGGCATGTAGAGACTTACTTTCCATCTTCCCTGCTCAGGAAATCACATTCTGCACACACACAAATTGAATTTGGAAGTTCTTGTGAAGTTCATGTCATGCTTACATTGCAATTGTGCATTCAACAAATTTATAAATATGTAACAGATAAACCAGACTTGTAAATAGCCACACACCTGTCTATTGATTTCTATGCAAAAGTATATAAATGGGATAAGCATCCTCCCATGGATATGAATGGGATCAAAAAGGTTTCTTGGCCAAATTATGTTGCATGCATGGATAGGTGAGCTAGTAATTTTTTGTGTGCTTTGGTATTTTTTTGTGGACATTCACAAGGCTGGGTAGAATATAAGAGTTAATGATATCAGGCTCAAACCGTACATGACATTAATCACCCATGTAGCAGAGAAAGTGGGCACAGCAGTTCTTCTGTCTCTTCCATTATACTAGAACTCAGGGTCATCTAATTATTAAACTGATTAGCTGTCAGTTCAGGACTGAAAAGAGAAAGTGCTGCTTTGCATAATACATAATTGCTAACTTCACTAGATTTGCTGCCATAATATCTAGTGATGTCCACTGAATTAGACTTTTTTTAAAAGGGCCTTAAAATGGGATTAATCAAATTCATCAAAGAGGTCTAAAAATGCCCATTACTGAAGCTGGCTATATAGAATTGATGTTCAGAGGCACTATCACATTTTACCTTAAGTCCTATTTCAAGTTTTCAGGCGGAAGAGTCTGCACTGATGTAGCCAAATGGCATAATCCAAGCACAAAGTTTGGGGTAATCCTGATATTTGCAGCAGTATGAACAGCAGCAACAAAAACCCTAATGTTTTTTTGGGGGGGGACATTCCACATGATCAGCATTGTGTTAGTTTGAAATGGATACATGTATGTTTGCTCCTGGGAGGAAAATAGCAGCTGTTGGGGTGGGAAAATTTGGATTAAGAAAATAGTGGCAGGGAAGGGTTAAGTCTTCATCTCCCAGTGCCATCATCCTGATCTGAATCCCTCCCCCTTCCTAAAACAACATCAACACAAAACCATTAGGATATCCAACCACAGATCTCCAGGTGTCACTACTAGCCTCTCAAATGTGCACTGATGCATTGGCTTCTACCATAACAGATTTATACAGAATGTGTTATTATGTGTTTCAGGCTGGTGGTATTTTTCTACTCCCCATTACATTCACTAACCTTGCACAGTAATCTCATCTGCATCAGGACTTCTAGGAGTGTAGCTGTGCTGGTCTTCCACACCCTCGCCGGCAGCAGAAAGCATAAAAGAGGTAATAATGTAACAGTAGCTGGCCACCTATTTCCTCCAAAATTAAGTGACCAGTTTTTAATCTTTCCCTCAAGGCATATGAGCAAACCTGGCACAGAGGTCTATTGTACAGCAGCATATAAGTGCCTTCGTGGCTCTACAGATGCAGATGTGTCTATAAATTTTTGCTTTAGCAATCTTTCCAAAAATAGGGGTTAGGGATTGTAGCCATTCCTATGGTGAATGCATTGCCTGCACAGATACTGCAAGTTCTTTATATTTAGGTTCTTAGAATGAGTCTTTTTGCTAAACGTGTTACATCCAACATCCGAAACATATTGCTTTGTTGGTTTTTGATGTCATTTGATGTCCATGTCCTGTGTTGGGAGTCTTTGGGTATAAAAAAGCTAATCAGTTGTTGCAAAAGTAGGCTGGGTGGATAAGAGCAAAGCACAGTTTTCCTTGCTGGAAAACTGATGGCTTTCAGGATGACAAAAGATGGATACTAGGCAGCTGGTGAAAACTAGGTACTGATGGTCACCTGTGACACCTGTAGTATTTTTAGCCTGGAGCTGGAAAAACCATCACTGAATAACTCACAAGCTCCATCTGGGCTTAGGCAATTAGCTTAAAAGACAGGAGTTTTGATTTAAGTGCATGTTGTCACAAGACAGAAATACTGTCAAGTTGTAGATTATTAGGGAATGATGTCTGTCTGTCAAGGAATGGAAGCAAGATTGCACAAGGCCATTTTCCTTAGCTAAGTTAAGAGCTCTACATATATAAATTCCCTCACATTCCACTTTCAGAAAAAGGAAAACCTTTATCGTAAAAACGCAAACACTGCCAAATGCAGAAATCACATTCCTTTGCCTACAAGGCGCGCGTCCCTGTGTGCCAGAGCTAGTTCCAGTGTCCACTTAGCTCAATATCCAAAGCACTGTCTTCATTAATAGCCATAGATCTCATTTTCTACCCAGGCTGATTCTTTGCTTCGCCCCACTCGGTCATTGCACAGTTCGTATATGTCATTGGTGACAAATCCACTTTCAGTGCTGGCCAAAGTCACAAAGCCGCTCTCTGAGGTGTTGACAGCCATATTGTCATAGTCCCCAGAGAGGTCATCAGGAGTATCTTCTCCAGGACGGGCCCGGAAAGAAGAGTTCTTAATGTCTGGTCTGGTCCTAGCGAGATCTGTTTCTGACTGTTTTCTGATTACATTGTATATCTCCAAACTGGGGCTGTTCTGTCTCTTGGGGGACAGCCAGGTATCCTGTTCCTTTGCATTCATCTCCATTTGCTCCCGTCTCCTTAGAAGGGAAATAAATAAAAAGGTATTAGCTTCCCTTTATCTTCCACTGGACCACAAAACTGTTAGTGCAGAGAAAGTGTGTGTACACACACACACACACACACACACACACGAGTCTGTGGCCAAATAAAGGAAGAGAATAATTCAGGTATGGTCAGCTTTGTTTTAGTATGTAGTGGCACAATCCAATCTGAACTTAGCAGCAGCAGGAAAAAGAAAGTTAATAATAACTGCAGGCAAGAAATTAACTTCTTTTATCCAAAAGTAGAATTTTACCCTGGAAGCGCATGCAAGCTAGCAACAGGAAGGACACCTAAAAGTGATAGCAGCAGATGTTTATGTATGCACACATTTGTTAACTTAACATGCCCCCCTCTCAAAATAATATTTATTCATTAATTAAATCTATCTCCCACCCTTCCTCCCAGAGGAGCCCAGGGCAGCAAACATCAACACGTTAAAACAATACAATTTGGAACAGAATAAAAATGAACATATTTAAAGCATTTTAAAATAGCTTGAAAGCCACCAAAAACATTTCATTCCAGATGTGTGTAATAGTAATTTCATTGAGCTTCTTACAGTCTGTTCACATCCCTCCCCTTCCATTACAACCCCACTCCCAGTTTTGTTCTACATTCATTCACACTGCCCCTTGGTGCTGATCAGATGCTGTCTATGACAGCGTATCATAAAGCCTCATGCTTTGCCCCATATTGTGACTTGCCTCTTTGCATAAAGCCAAAAGCTGAAAATGGCTGTGATGACCACGAGGAGAAGCAGAACAGGAATGCTGGGGATTAAGAAGTAGGCAAGGCTCCAAACAGGCTCTGTTGAGGGGGAAAAGATACTCTAACTTTCAGTGTTAAAATGAACAGGCATTACTTTTTCATGCAGTTATTATGCTCCAGGTTCTCTGTGCATAATTTTCCTTTTTTCATTTTAACTTTAGCAATGGGGGCAGGAAGAGAGGATATAATTAGCACAAGTCTCAGGGTGTTTTAACTACCTCTGCTGTTCTCCAGGAAATCAAATGCTGTATTACAGTCTGTGGTTATGAATGACAGTGCTTACCTTTTGCTTCTTTGAAAGTTTTATTGGTTGCAACTTCAAGAATGGGTTCTTCTGGGGATGTGGGTGTAAAGGTCTCTGTTGCAGCTCCTAGGAAAGGAATCTGGCTATTACAACTCTCATAGCTGTCAACTTTCAGATTTGAAAATAAGGGATCAGCAGCCTCGAAAATAAGGGATCAGCAGCTTCACCTGTCCCGGGGACAGTCTACGGGATATCTAACAATCCGGGATAGCAGCGGGAAGCAGGGGGAAACGGCGCTGGAATAAGGGAATTTCCCGCAAAAAAAGGGAAGGTTGACAGCTATGCAACTTTACAGGAGAATGGCTTCATTGCACTGTACATTTTAAAGCAGTATCATGCCACTTTAAGCAGTCATAGCTTCTCCCAGAGAATCCTGGGAACTGTAGTTTGTTAAGGGAGTTGCAGACAGTTGTTAGGAGTTGACTGTTAAAACACTCTGGGAACTGTAGCTGTTATTTGGAACAGAATCTATACCATGCACTCAACTTTTACTGATGTGAAATTTACCTGCTTGAGAGGTATTAATTTCAGAGGCAGCTGTTGGCTTTTCTGCAAGGAAAAAAACATACAGACATACATTTTCTTTTGCATTTGGTCACCAGGAGAAACTTAATCCCACTCCCCCAATGTTTTGGCTTATCCATGGAAGTTCTTGGCACATTTGATATTGTGTCCCAGCAGTTTAGTTAAGGAGACCATTTTTGGAAACGGCTTGCAACTATTCACTGAAACCATTTCCCCCGTTTCCCTTGTCATTTCATCGCCTTCAGATTTTTTCAGTGCCCAATGGTGATACTTAAAAGTCTTAACCTCCATCCTCTCTAAGGGTGGCTCTCAAGAAGCTATGATTCCATACGATTCCCTTCTAGGTTTCTTGATGTTCCTATGAGCAACATCTTTAAGTATGTTGCCAGTGAATGCTAGAGGCACATTATTGTACTGCACATTGCAAACTCCATCAAAGCTGTGAGAACTAAGCCTCACAATACAGTACAGTGGTACCTTGGGTTACATACGCTTCAGGTTACAGACTCCGCTAACCCAGAAATAGTACCTCGGGTTAAGAACTTAGCTTCAGGATGAGAACAGAAATCGTGCTCCAGGGGCACGGTGGCAGCGGGAGGCCCTATTAGCTAAAGTGGTACCTCAGGTTAAGAACAGTTTCAGGTATTGAACGGACCTCCGGAATGAATTAAGTACTTAACCTGAGGTACCACTGTATCTTCTTCTGAGTTGGAAACTGTTAAAAAAAACCAACTGGAAGAGGAAGGGGACACAGAGCATGAAGAAAGAGCTGTGAGTGGAGGGGAGCTTTCCCCCCTCCTTTAGACCCCCTGGGAAATGCATCAAACCTGCTGTACCTGGAACTGAGTGTGGAGAGTACAACTGAATGGCACACAGCAGCGGGCAGCCTGAGGAAGTGCCATCCACTTTGGGCCTGCCCATAAAAAGCAAGTCTAGAATGAGAACCTAGGGTGATGTCCTCTGTTTCCAGGAACTCGTCTTCTTGTGAGACTTTTGTGGGGAGCTGAGAGTTTGTTTAGACCCTGGTTGAAAACCCTGAGGCTGAGAAGGAGGGTGTGTCAGAAGGGGACGACGACCTGATATTGATTTCTATATATTAGTAACTCTGTATTAATGTTACATTTTTATATGTACAGTGGTACCTCTGGTTAACAACTTAATTCGTTCCGGAGGTCCGTTCTTAACCTGAAACTGTTCTTAACCTGAAGCACCACTTTAGCTAATGGGGCCTCCCACTGCCGCCGCCGTGCTGCCGCTGTGCGATTTCTGTTCTCATCCTGAAGCAAAGTTATTAACCTGAGGTACTATTTCTGCGTTAGCGGAGTCTGTAACCTGAAGTGTCTGTAACCTGAAGCGTCTGTAACCTGAGGTATCACTGTACCTGTAACTCTGAATTTTAGTAATATTTTGTTTAAGTTGTCTGTTGTTGCTTCTTTTTTGTATGCTGCTTAGAGATATTTTTAATATATTAAGCAGTATAGAAATTGAATAATCATTCAAGCAATAACCAAATATACACTGAGTTCAGAGACTGCCCCAGTAGCATTTCCCTTTTAATGCCTATTGCAGTGCTGAGAAAACTGACTATACGGAAGGATGCTGGATTTCTTCAAAACTGGAGAGACATCACAATATACAGATATATGTTATTAATCATTCTTGGTTCCAGTTCTTTCAGTTAAGGCCAAAGGACATATGAGGTTCATTCCACAACCGCAAAAGATAAAGTCCATAATAAGCAAGCTAACTCTTAAGACTCCATAACACAAGTAGACATTGCGTTTAATGACACATTCCCAGGCATTCATGTATCCCTTTGTGGCATTTACCCTCCCATGTGTGTGACATCATACTGGGTTCATAGGGAAAAGGTTAACTAATTGTAAAATGACTAACCAATGGGAACCCAAGGGGCAGAGTTAACTGTGTATAAGGTTTAAGCACAGAGAGAATTTGTTAAGAGGGGTTAGAGTGGTTGAGAAGATGGTCTGGAGTTAGACGAGAGAGGGAAGATAAGTCTGTGGGTTGGGCTAGTCTGGTGTGAGAGAGTGAGAGAATTTGTTAAGAGGAGTCGGTCTAACAGTTGAGATAATCAGTCAGAAGATATTAGGAAGGTATAGGCCAATAAAGAAACTAAAGTTAAGATACTGACAGGAATATTATCTGAGAAACCATAAACTTGATAATAATAATAATAATAATAATAATAATAATAATAATAATAATAATAATAATAATAATAATCATTTATTATTTATACCCCACCCATCTGGTTGGGTTTCCCCAGCCACTCTGGGCGGCTTCCACAGAGACCAAAAATACACTAAAATGTCACACATTAAAAACTTGTTAATGTTTGTAAAATAAACTTGTTTTTTTCGTTCACTTTTAACAATTGACTGAACCCAGTGTTTTACCAGAGAGTAACTGGTTGGTGGCAGCGGGGAAGCGATCACAGTGGTGGCACAGGGATCAATAGACCGTTAAACGTCCGGGGACCCTGTGTGATCGCCACACCCTTCATTACTGGAAGTCTCCCACATCACAAATGACCAGCCCCTGAGCCGAATTGCCCATCTCAGGATATGGACTCCGTTACCCTGGGGATATTTGCAGATGAAGTTGTTTTTCATGCTGCAGCTGTCATCATTCCACTGAAACATATATGGTCCCCCATCGCCTGCAGGTGCTGAGGGCTGGTGGTACATCACAACACAGACTTCACTTCCACAGGAGGGCTCATCTGCGTACCAGTTTCTGTGGAATCAAAGCAAAACATCAGGTGAATTGTTTCTCCTTGCCAGGAGTTCTCCCCATGAAGGGCATTTCGGAGAGCAGAGAAATACATGGAAGTAAACAAATTCACTCACAGCACCTTTTGACTTTGTACCTGCCTCTCTAGCTATTCACGTGAATGTGGAGAGGGCAGATGTCAGGGACAGCAAAGCTAGAAGCAGGAATCCATAGCTCTGTGCACAGCTGCCCCCCCCATGATGAGCCGGGGGAGGTTAATAATAATAATAATAATAATAATAATAATAATAATAATTTATTTGTACCCCGCCCATCTGGCTGGGTTTCCCCAGCCACTCTGGGCAGCTTCCAACAAAGATTAAAAGTACATTAAAATGTCACACATTAAAAACCTCCCTGAACAGGGCTGCCATCAAATGTCTTCTAAATGTCAGGTACAGTGGTACCTCGGGTTAAGTACTTAATTCGTTCCGGAGGTCTGTTCTTAACCTGAAACTGTTCTTAACCTGAAGCACCACTTTAGCTAATGGGGCCTCCTGCTGCTGCCGGAGCACGATTTCTGTTCTCAACCTGAGGCAAAGTTCTTAACCTGAAGCACTATTTCTGGTTTAGAGGAGTCTGTAACCTGAAGCGTATGTAACCCGAGGTACCACTGTAGTTGTTTATCTCTTTGACGTCTGATGGGAGGGCATTCCACAGGGCGGGCGCCACTACCAAGAAGGCCTTCTGCCTGGTTCCCTGTAACTTTGCTTATCGCAATGAGAGAACCGCCAGAAGGCCCTTGGCACTGGACCTCAGCATCCAGTCAATGGGGGTGGAGATGCTCCTTCAGGTATACTGGGCCGAGGCCATTTTCAGGTTGGAGTATCTCCCTAAACAGAAAAGGGATCCTGGGTGCTGGAGGAACTCCACTGACCCAGGCAAACCATTGGCTGTCCTTAACAGGAAGTGCTATGGCAGCTTCCTGTTTAGGCTGGCAACATAGGAAGCTGACTTTTGGTCAGACTTTTAGTCTATCTTGCTCAGTATTTTAGTCTATCTTGCTCAGTATTGTCTACACTGACTGGCAGCAGCTTCCCAAGTTTGCAGGCAGGGGGTGCTCTGAGCTGGAAATGCCAGGAATTGAATCTGGGACCTTCTGCAAGCAAAGCAGATGCTCTACCAGTGGGCTATGCCCTTCTCCAGACCAATGGTTCATCTAGCTCTATGTTGTCTACACAGTGATTCGAAGTGGCTCTCCAAGGATTTTTAAAATGGGGTGTTCCGAGTCCTACCTGGAGGTGCTAGGGATAAAACCAGAAACCTTCTTCATGCAAACCAAATCCTCTATCCTTCCACCTGATTGTCATTCAGGCAGGCAGCCTTGCTGTATTATTTTTGGCATCCGTTAAAAACATTTTTGTTTTTTTATAATAAATTTTTATTGGGTTTTCACATTTTATATAGACAGCACAAACATAAAAAGACACAAACAAAACATGTATAATTTCAAAAATTTGCTTTCTTAACCTCTTCCCCTGACTTCCCCTACCCCCCACTTCATACATCCCACTTCCAATAGATAGCTCAGCAAGTCCTTACCTCTCATCCTTAAAATATTATTATTGTTATTATTTTTTAACTTAACTCTTCTTATTTAACGAAATTTATCTTAAACAGATCTCTTATAAACATTTTGCCTTTTTCTAAGGTTGATCCAAGTTCCCTTCCACAGATTCCCCTTTCTTTCATTAAATATTAGTCATACCAACTAAACACAAAAATCATTAAAATTTTCAAAAATCTGCTCTCCCCCCCCTCCCCCGGTTTCAGTCCCCTTCCGCATAAATGTCCACAGAAACAGCTCTTAGCCTGGATTTCTCACATCTGAGGCCTTCAAGTCTCTGTCTGTCTTTCTCTGCCAATTTTGTTGGTAGTCCTTTATGTTGGTCCTCAGGTCTCGAAGGAGCTCTGGTACAATAAAGTCAAAATTGGGGCAAAACCTCCTGCTTTGGAGTACAGTAAGTTCAAAGCTGTTTCCAACCTGCTTTCCGTGTTCAGAAGGGTAATCCCAGTCGTATTTCTTGTTTCTTTCAAAATCAGATATTCCAAAGGCTCCAAGGAGCCCTTGGAGCCTTGGAAAAACATTTTTGTTTAGACAAACCTATCTGGTTATGTAGAATGTTTGCAAGGTTTTAAGCTTACCATGGATATTAATTATTATTTGTATGTTTTAAATAACTGTTTTTTCACTGACAGTGATATTATTTTATTCTTTTCGTAAGCCACTTTGTGGTCTTTTATTATCAAATGGTATATACATTTTATGAAGCAATACATAAATAATACCCCTGAATTACAGCCCATGGGATCTGTCTTGGCCATAAGCCTTCCCTGGCTGAACCCAGATACTGCATAGTGCTAACAGAGGATAGGCAAACAGATTTAGCCCCTTTCACAGTCCAAAGAAAAAATACCTGTGCAAGTTTTTTCCTTGCCATAATTCTTGTTATTGGTTATATCAGCAGGATACAAAGCTGGATGGGCCCCTGTTTGGTCACTGATGTTCTAGTACACAAATTTTATTGGTTGATGTTGGTCACATAGGATAAAGCCACAACTATGCCAGAAAGTAAAGGGTGTGGCAGCTGCTTGCACTCCTAGCATGGGCCTGAAGTCCCAGTTTGGTACTGTGAGCTGTGGGAAGGTTCTCTGGAAAGGTTAGCACCATTCCTACCAGGAAACTTGTTATGCAATAATAGGTTGAGCTCTTGACATCCTTGACACACAGGTGTACCTAAGCCAGGAAAGCAAAACACAATTATGGCCAAAAGAAATTCTCTGGGGCTTTGAATTAAAACACCAATGCTTTTTCAAAAGGTAGAACTTATTTATCAATGGGTAGGAATCTCTATTCAGAACACTTAATACTTTTGTTTGACTCGCTAACTTCATGAAGGAACTCATACTTCTGAACATGTGGACTTACCGAAACGTGGACAAACTTCCATCTGACCAAGAGTACAAGTCTGGGCATTCAGTGCTGTTGTCAGGATCTGATTCTCTCCTAAGCCCTATCCAGAAGTCGCCATCTGACGCTGAAAAGCTCCCAATCATCTTCTCAATCAGTTTCTGTTCTGACTGTGTTTCTATACTGACTAGGTCTCCTCCATCTCTCCTACAGGCCTGTAGAGCTTCTTTAAAGCCAACCCTGCGTACAACATTATGTAAGTAAACAATCTTGTAGCATGGGCGTTGGGTTCCTCCACGGCAAATGGCATGTCCTGAGGAAGACCAAAAAGAAAAAGAAAAACCATTAGCAAACCAGCAGGAAAAGGTAGCCAATACTTCTCCCATGATGAGTTTTGTGCTGCATGGAATTTCTCTCCATTAACTCACATTAGCACTCATAAAACTAACATGAACTGGAATTAAGAACACCTACTTGCATACGTATTATGGCCAGTCTAACCACATTTCCTTTGACTGAAGTTGAGGAACACACTGCTGTCTTATTTTGGCCAGATACAAAAATGAGTGCCTGCCAGCCATAATTCTGTTGGTATGTGTGCTCAGAAATAACCCAAATTTTGTATTAGGTGAAAGCTTCTTATCACAAAAAATATTAACTAAACTAGTTCATATTAAGGCTCATTCAATCTCAGAATTTGTGTTATGAAATTTTCATACAGGCTGTAGCTCAATAGTAGAATTGTCATGGTCTGGCAGGATGCCGAGTGGTGGGGGGCACCAGCTGGGGAACCCCCAAGGGAAGAAGGCTCAGAGCCCGGGGATTGGTGGTGGGATGATGCTGAGTGGTCAGAGGGAGAAGAGGGAGCCGACTGGGAGTAGGAGGTGTCAGAAGCTGAAGGGGCAACAGGGTTTAGTGAGCAGGAAGAGACTGGGGCAGAGAGCAGTCCAGAATCAGAGGCAGAAGAGGAGGCTGGAGAGGAAGGGGACCAAGAAGCAGAGATGAAGCTGGCTGCTGAAGAAGCCAGGGGGTCTCCCCTTCCTCCTGTGGCCAGCCCCCCCCCCGGTCTTCCAGAAACAGAAGAGGTATGAAGTGAGAGGAGCAAATACACACAAGGCATCGAAGTCTCAGATCGTTTGGGGGATGACTTAGGGAGATGTTTGGAACTGCCTTACTTGTGCAAGATCTACTGGGGAGAGTTGCAATACTCAGTAGGTCTGGCCTCCTGAGCTGTTTTGTTTCTTTGAATAAAGAGAGTTAACTTCACTGACACTGTGTGAGTTATTGCGGACCTGCTCCTGAAAACCGCCCTGACAAGAATTCATGCAGAAGGTTCAATCCCCAGCAACTCCAGGTAGGACTGCAAAAGACTCTCGTTTGAAACCCTGAAGTGCCATTGGCAATGTATGTGGACAATACTGAGCGAGGCGAACTGATGGTCTGGCTCTTTATAAAGCTGCTTCCTATAAACCTATATCATCAGCCAATCTCTGCCTCGTGAATTTCACAATGTGACTTTTATATAAAAAGATAGGGAACACAACGACCACATCCCAGTAAATCATTTTAATTAGTATTTTATGTCCACATTTATCCAGTGCAGAGTCAAGTGTTCTGTTTTAAGAAATCAACCATGGAACATGTATTTCAGGACAGGATGTTATAAACCCCTATGATGCAAAGTGGTGTTTCATTTTGAGAGAGATCCTTGTGTTTCTATTCATCCTTAAATGTACAAAACAAAAGTTTACAGCACTCCATTCCAAGGTCCTTAATACAGCACAGTAATTCGACTGCGTGGGATTCCAATGTCTTAACTGCAGATGGCATACAAGTTAAAATGCTGAGCACAGCAAAAACAGTCTAGTCACCATCGATAATCTGACCAACATGCATCTCTGATGAAACACAAAATACGTTACCTCTCTGAAGAATCAGATCCGCAGCTGGGAGGCAATGGGAAGAAGAGAAAAAGCACATCACTTATAAAATTGGCAATGACCAGGACTGCAGAATATCCAGCCCTTAAGAGTGGGCTGCTTTGAGGTGGCTAAAGTTTTTGCAACAACCTGGCAATTGTCTGCATTTTATCAGCAAAATTTGAAGTTATTTTTAGCCAAGGCAGGAATGCAATGCAGTTGATTGCAGGCCGGGCACTGCTACAAGTCAACATGTCCAACCAGTGATCTCACTCTACTGCATACTAGAGATGAGTCCATGAAACTAAAGGTGCTTAGTACTTAAGTAAGGTGTTGATTTCAATCTGATTAGCCCTTAATAAATATAGCTAAGATTCTAACCAATGTCTCTGTTGCATCAATATGTTAGGCATTTTTAGTGCAGAGGCTGAAGTTCAAATCCCTCCTTAGAGCTGCTTCACATCCTGCACAGCGGCTAGATCACACTGGTGTTCAGTGCAACACAAACTGCAAATGTGGAGGGCAGATGGGTGCTCCAAAACAAGTAGTGGATATGCACCAGAGATCCATGGCTCTTTGAGCAAGTCCCTGAACGTTTAGGAAAGCATGTCTGCCCGTCAGGTGTTTCATATCTGCTGCAAAACACACTAGCAAACACCTTATTAATGACTCCGACAAATAATATGAAATACCGGTAGTTCTGCAAAACAGCAGCATAGTTTAATACAGTGATGGGAGGCCTGAGTTTGAATCCCATTGTAACCAAGGCCTTGCATAGCTCCCTCTCCCCCCCCCCAATCTTCTGTAAAATGGGAACAATAATGTCGTGTCATCAAAGTTTTAGATGAGGATAACTAAGGCCTGCAAGTTGTTTTGCATGTGAAAAGTAATTAGTGGTAGAATAGCAAACATGTGGTAACCATCAATCATGTGGCAGTATATTAACGTATTAGTTTCACAATGAAATCATAACATGGCAATTGGGGTGGGGGACAATAGCATGCCATGCACAAAGTTGCACACCTTCAATTACACACACAACACCCTGGCAGAAGTTGCTTTATGAGTTTTCCAAGATACATTAAATTGGACCACGTGTGGGACTGATTCTATATGCCAAAACCATAAAGTGTGTCCCCAATGGTAATATGAACTGGCTATGTATCTGGCCCTCATTAATGCAAAAGAAAAGAATGGTTGGAAATGCCTGCAGCATTAATAAAAGAAAAAGAAAAACAGGTACCTTTTAAAATCTAAATACTTGTTCAGATAATTGAGTAATTTTATTATGCTTTATTGTACGACTGAGATGTGTATTTTGTTTTTGTTTTACATTGCTTACATGATTCTGCAGCAGCCTAGAACAGAGAGGAGCACTTATAGCTGTGGGGCTTCAGCAAATCCAGACAAAGCAGGCCTGACTAGTACAGAACAAATGGAAATTCTTTGGCAGTATTCATTTTCAGACAGTCTCCATACTTAGAGTGGGGAAAGAGTTTATTTAAAGGGTCTTAAGAAGGGGGGGGGGGGGAAATACACACACACGCACACACACACACACACACTATATATATATATATATATATATATATATATGCAGTATATATATATATTTCTAGGCCAGCTAGAAATATTGTGCAGTGGGTTGCCCACTTCACATCACAACAGTATTTTAAGCATTATATATATATATCCCACTGCACAATATTTCTAGCTGGCCTTGCCTGTGGAACCGCTGTGATTGTTGCCAAAAGATGTCTTGGTTTCTGAATGGCACTGGAGCTCTTAAACCTCCAGCTTAAAGCCCAGTATAGGCTGTAGCTTAGCGATAGCTCATTTGCTCTGCATGCAGGTCCCTGGTTCAAGCCCTGGCACCTCCCAACGGGGCTTAGAGAGCCCTATGTCTGAAACCCTGGAGAGCCACTGCCAGTCACTGTATAGAAATTACTGAACTGGATGGTCAGATTCAGTATAGGGCAGCTTCCTATGCCAGCTTTAGTAGTAAGGGGTTGGGGGGGGGGAAAGCTATAGTGACTCAGTAGTGATAGATAAGCATTCTAAGCGAGCTCAGAAGCATTTCTACTCGATGGGAACAGCTGGAGCTCAGTGGTACACTGCCTGGTTTGCAGGTTCAGTCACCAGCATCTCCAGTTCACAGGACCAGTTTTAAACAAGGACAACACCTTCCTGCAACTGTGGAAATCTGCTACCAGTCGGAGCAAACAAACAATATAGGCTAGATGGACCAATAGCCTGACTCACTAGAAGGCAGCATCATATAAACAATATTCATTTTGCACAATGACACCATCAGGGTGGGACGCTGGGGCAGATCAGCAGAATGATCAGGAAAGGCCCAGCTGAAGCCAGACTGGCTAACCACCTTTTGAAGTAAGTGAAGCAATGCCATCTAAAGAGAGGTGCCCCATAAGTCTATTCTGCCCAGAGTTTAAAATGACTGAACTTAACCACTGCTTTTGGACGGGAGCTCAGATGAAGAAGTGCGTACAATACCACCCTCTGCAGCTCACAAAGATTCTCAGGAGCAGACCACCAGCTGAAATAGACACCACGGGGCCAGCTTATTTCACAGAATTGTAGAGTTGAAAAGGACCTTGAGGATCATGTAGTCCAACTCCCTGTAATGCAGGAATATGCAGCTGTCCTGTTCGGGGATCGAACCTGCAACCTTGGCATTATCACCATTGTAGTATAACCAACTGAGCTACCGGGCTTGATACAGTGAAAGCAGCTTCATATCATTTCTTCCAGCACTGATCCTCAGAACTGAAACCAGGGTCCTGGGCATCTGACTCATGTTAAGTCTCCCTAAGATTTAAGGGTGCCCGGTTGAGAGAGATCTGTGAAGCTGGCAGCCCATCTCTTCCCCCCCTCCCACCATGCCAAGGCAGCAAAGCATCTGCCATAGTGCCTTCCCTGTTGGGGCAGCCCCATTCTGCACCCCCACTTCTGCTGTGTCCGGAGCTTTAGCAGTCCAGAGCAGAGCCTGGAAGGGATCCCAGCTTCTCCGCTGCAGAGACACACAGGGTCTCCGCTACATTTGGGTGCTGAAAGGCACACAACTTTTTGCAGAAAGCTCTACCAACGCCCCTCTCCCCTTCCGCGAAAGAAAACCCCTGTCTCATTTAGTCCACCCACAATCCACTGTAGAGTAAGCAGTAGGGTGCTGGAGATGAGGCCACCCATATCAGCTGGGTCGTCTCTGGGGTGCCATCAACATTTTTCTGGGCGCAGTCCTGCACACAACTTTGGCAGCGCATAGCCCCTGGCTTTCGATGGGATGGAGACTGCCAAACCACACAGCCAGGACTGCATACTTTGGTTGCCTCCCTGCCTCTAGAAACAGATACTAAAACTGGCCGGCCGCTGGTCCCGCGTTTCTCATGCAGAAGGACCCCCCACCACCCTCCATTTCTGGGAAGGGAAAGCTCTGCACCTTCACAACCGGCCTGCTTCTCGTTGCTGCAGCAGCAGCATTTTTGTGTGCGCATTAATAAAAGTGCCATGGGGGGGGGGTTAGCCCCCACCCTGGGCACCGCTGAAGCTGCTCTTTCACCCACTGTTCTCTCTCCAACACAGAATCTTGTCCCTACCCCAGTTTGCATCACTTTCCTCATCCATAGGCAGGTTTCTCAGTCGGGGCTCATTCCAATGATTTAATGCCCCCTCCAAATCCCATGCCCAATGCGCTCCCCATTCCAGAAAGCGGAGACGCAGCTCCAGATCGTGCCCCCTGAACTTTTGCATTTGCTTTCAGTTCCCGGGTGTGGGTGCTTCCCCCCCCCCCCACCCGCTGCAAAACAGGAGGGGACCAGCCCGAGACCCCCGCGATTGCCTCTCTCCCCAGCCAACTCGGGACCGGGACTGATGCATCCGCTTGCCCAGCCCAGCAGCCCAGCCCAGGAGGCACTCACCGCTGAGCAGCCGCGTCCCCTGCCCGCCCGCCGCCCCGCAGAAGGCAGCCAGTAGCAGCAGCAGCAGCAGCAGCAAGTTGCTCCCCGCAGCGGCTCCTCCGCCGCGTCCCCGGAGCCGCATGTCGCGCGGCTGCACTGGCGGCAGCAGCAGCAGCAGCAGCAGCAGCAGCGCAAGGGCAGCAGCGCGAGCTCCGGGCGAGCTTCTGGCAGCAGCCAAGGCGGCGGCGGCGGCGGCGGCAGCAGAGCCGGCTCCGCCTCCGGGCCAGGGGCCAGCCGAGGGGAGGGACGCTGGAGAGCCCGGCGGGTGGGGTGGGGAGGCTCTGCGCGGACACTGGCACTCACTCTCTCGACATGCCTGCCGAGAGGGGTCTAGAGATGCTTCGGTAGCCAAAGCGGAGCTCGGTGCCAAACTGATGCATGAGAAGAAGCTGCGAAAGTTGTGGGTTTTGGGGGGAGCATTCATAAGACACACAGAATGCGAAGTTAGGCCGCGTGGGTTTTGCATGCGGAATGTTCCCGTGCATATAGGGATCCAAGAGTTGCCTTAGAAGTGAAACGCTGCAGGTCTGGCGTGAACAGTGCTACCCGCCCCCCAGCAAGCGGTGGCAAGGATGCCCTGACAATAGAATCATAGAATTGTATACAGTGGTACCTCGGGTTACAGATGCTTCAGGTTACAGACTCCACTAACCCAGAAATAGTACCTCGGATTAAGAACTTTGCTTCAGGATGAGAACAGAAATCGTGCGGCAGTGGTGCGGCAGCAGCAGGAGGCCCCATTAGCTAAAGTGGTACCTCAGGTTAAGAATGGACCTCCAGAACAAATTAAGTTCTTAACCCGAAGTACCACTGTAGTTGGAAGGGACCCCAAGGGTCATCCAGTCCAACCCCCTGCAGCCCTTGAAATATGTGAAGATGGCTATCATCATAGCTCATCTCAGTCTCCTCTTTTCCAGGCTAAACATACTTAGCTCCGTCAACCTTTCTTCATAAGGCCTCACCAAACAACTCACAATCACCCAAACAACCCCAGCCGTTCACCATTTACTCACTGATACGTGGGCTCAGCCAACGTACTTTAGGAATATAGAATGCTGCCTTGTGCCAAGTAATGACTCCATCTAGCATGGTATTCTCCACACTGACTGGCAGCAGCCAGTATCAAAAAGGGAGTCCCTCTCATTGCAACTTGGAAATACTGCAAAGGATTAAAACTTGCACTTTCTGCATGCATGCAAAGCAGCTGGTCCACAGCAGTTACATCTTTCCCAAAGTCTTGAGGTTTGTCTTCTCTAGCTGGATGGTCAAGGGGTCATGTGACAAGGAAACAGCTGGTTCAGACTGTGATTTGACACACCCCACAAAGCTTGGGGGATCAGACTGTGCTGGAGACCAGAGTGGCCCAAGGCACTGAAACGCTATGGGTGCTGGTGAACTCCCTGCAGTACTTGGAGGAACCTCATTCACACAACCCACCTTCATTATTTGCCCAGGCAGCCAGGTTTCTCAGCTGTATGGTTTCTTATTTCATTTCTGGCAGCCAGTGGGCTGAATCCAGGTTAAATGGAGCCTGTCGCTCCAGAGCAAGAGATCTGGTATTGGCTTGTGCTTTAGAAGCAGAAGGGAAGAAAGCAGACTGAGTGGAAAGTTTCCTTTGCACCACTTCCAGTGTCCAAATGCTGACCCTACATTTCTCCAGCTTGTTTCCGGAGGGTTGGGGAGCTGGACTGCACCTGCTTCCTGGCTTCCCAGCCATGTTTCTGCTCATCCAGGCTTGGAAACAGTTTCTAGCTGCCAAAGTGAAGATAAAGTAGACTCAAGATGCTACTTGCATCATGGCTTAAAATAAAGACGTACATTGTGGGACAGGGAACCTCTTTATAACAAAGTTTTGTCAGAATGCTTTTGAATAACAGTTACTGGGAATTGCAAGTGAGGAGAGAGCTCTATTGCACTCAGGCTGTTCTTGCAGGTTTCCCAAAGGCACCTAGTTGGCCACTGTGAAAACAGAAGGCTGGACTAGATGGATCATGGGCCTGATCCAGCAGGGCTCTTCCTGTTTGTAAAGGGAACCTTTTCTCAGGTTTAAACTGTTGGTCTAAACACCCAGCAAGTGCTGTTTGTGAGCACTTTATAATAATCACAACATCATAGATCTGTAGAGTTGTAAGGGAGTTTAAGTGTCACCTAGTCCAAGCTTTGGGACGTGGGTGGCGCTGTGGGTTAAACCACAGAGCCTAGGACTTGCCGATCAGAAGGTCGGCGGTTCGAATCCCCGCGACGGGGTGAGCTCCTGTTGCTCAGTCCCTGCTCCTGCCAATCTAGCAGTTCGAAAGCACGTCCAAGTGCAAGTAGATAAATAGGTACCGCTTCGGCAGGAAGGTAAACGGTGTTTCTGTGTGCTGCTCTGGTTCGCCAGAAGCAGCTTAGTCATGCTGGCCACATGACCTGGAAGCTGTACGCCGGCTCCCTCGGCCAGTAAAGTGAGATGAGCGCCGCAACCCCAGAGTCGGCCACGACTGGACCTAATGGTCAGGGGTCCCTTTACCTTTAGTTCAAGCTCCAGCAATGAAGGAATCACAGCTAAAGAATCCCTGATCATCCACTCTGTTTAAAAACCTCCAATGGTGTTGACTCCAACACCTTTCAAGGTAGTCCGTTGCACTGTCAAACAACTCTTGCTGTCAGAAAGTTCTTTCGAATGTTCACTCATAATCTCCTTTCTTGTCATTTGATCCCACTGCTTCAGATCCTTTGCTCTGGAGAAGCAGAAAGCAAGTAAGCTAATAGCAGTGGTAGCTCCAGTAGCAAACCCACGGTAGGATGCAGAAATCTAAATTGCTCCAATTTTGAGGTGTGTGTGGAACCTGATAAAACACCTGCTATTTTTCAAGTTTTTCACTCAATTATCATGAAAAACCAAGGTGTTTTCGGGGCCAATTCAAACATGTATACCACTTGATCACTTAAGATTTGTAATCAATGCTAGAAGACTGTCAGCTGTATTTGTGAACTCAGGTGATCTAAAAGTTTTGTTTCTGGCAAATGATGGAGATTTGCTCTTAGCAATTCCGTAGATGAATACTAGTCATTCTGATCATCTCCCTAATTGCATTCAAGGCATTTCTAGAAAGCTGCATTGCAATGGCTCAAAGAGTTAACATTAACACACTGCTACGCTTTCTCTGGAAGAGGTGTCAGCAATTTTCTAAGTAGGATCCTGAATTATTAGCAGGATATATATATATATATGTATGTATCTATGCCACTCACTCATTATGAGCCCCTGCTAAACCATGTGTGAACCTGACCTGAAATCTTGCTGCAGAAGCTGACGCAAAGAAATGTTAATTAAATTTCTGCTGATTTTGACAAAGCAAAAAGAGTGTGTGTTGCAAAGCCATCAGGCTTACAGATATAGAAAAATGTAAACTTATTACATTAACACAGACCTTGTAATAGATCTTAGCAGATCAGTGTAGGGAGGAAAAAGCATTCTGCATTACATCCTTTTATCGAATGTAGAGAATGTAATCTTCTAAGCATCCTCTGCAATGCATGCTCTCAGACTCAGTTGCTTATCTATGAACTGGAAAGAATAAAGGCAAGCCTCTGAGAGATCTGAAATACATACTGTCAGAGCTGCCTCTAGGTCCCAGCTCACAGAGGACCAACGCTAGGCTGTAGTAATGTACAAAAGTCTTTATTGAAGTTCAGTTTCCATTTCAAAGCCACAGCGTGCAGCCCTACGTCTTAAACCCTAGATCGGCGAAGTCCCATCTGAGTCCCCTCCCCTATGACACCAGTTTAAGATCCTAGCCCTGCTCCACCTTTTATGCTGCTCTCTCCTCCTCTGGGTCCTCCTGCCCGCTGGGGCATTGCCCTTTCTGGACTCTTCCGACGCTGAGTCGCTTAGCTCCTCCCCCTCCCTCCGGCGGGCTTTAGGACCCGGTTCCCAATCCTCATTCTCTGCTGTCCCGCGCTCCTGTACATTTGAACTTGCCTCTCGCGCCAGCCCAGTGACCTTTCTCCTAACCGTTACACTACTTCGGTCACTGCTTCCCTCTTCCGGGACACTGGCCGGATCTGACCTCTCCTCCGTTGTCCAACTTTCTGATGGAGGCGTGGTCAGCCCTGCCTTATCTTCTCTCCCTGGTGGGGAATGCACTGGCCCCGATCCTTGGGACTCTTCCCCCCCACTCTGCTCTGGTGGGGAAGCTGGTCCTGATTTCCAGCTACTGCTCTGGGAGTCCCTGCTGCCCCCTTGCTCCTGGGGCGTTCCCCTTGGGAACCCCCTACCCCTGGCCACTGGCATCCCCTTCTGTGAATCTTCCGATTCGCTGGAGAGGCTCATGGAATCCCTCGGTCCACTGTCCTCTTCTCCTACGCTCCCCTCGGATTCTTCCCCTTCGCTCTCCATCTCCTCTCTTCCCTGTGCCTCTGCTCCTGAGCCCCTGACACATACATTTATAAAAAAAATACATTTATATTTTGCAAAGCTCTATATGGATGGACAAAAAAAGTTTCTTCTTCAATACTGACACAGCTGTACCCATCCCAACTATTTTCTTCATGGTTTTAAGACTGTAAAGTATTGTTAGAGTCATATAATAGAACAAAAATTCTTGTCCCCACAACTCAACCGTGTCAATTTGTGCACACTGAAAACAAGGTGGTAGATTTAGTTCTTGCTAATTTATCGCCATGCATTAACGCCAAAGACCAGGGAAAAGACAGTACTGAATTGGAGATTCTAGGCAAAATTCACTAGACAATTTTCTGCCAGAGAAAAGTGGTTACTATGCAGTGAAATCCTATGTAGGTTTACTCTGAAGTTAAGTCGCAATGGAGCTTATTCCCCAAGAAGTGTGCACAGGATTGCAGCCTTAGAGACATAATACAATAGGACATCAATGAAACCCTGAAAACTAGAGTATTTTATTTCAGTGGACATGTTTCTGTGGAGAGACATTTTCTTAAAAATGTACATTACATGTTCCTGATCACCGTTTTTGTCACAGAGAAACATCATATCTGGGGGTTTGAATCTTGGGGGAATGGCCTCTACCAAACCAGAAAATGATAGAAATGTCACTCCTAAGACCACTGAAAGGTTAACTTTTTAACATGCATAATACAAGCTGGTGTTTCAAAGCCAGTTTATTGTATTCAGCATTTCTAACCATGTTGCTTGGCATGACAAACTAATAAATTTACTAGCCAAATTGAAGAATGTATTAGCTGCTGACATAGGGCACTCTTCTCAAACTCTTCAGGAAGAAAGTTAGCCAGGGAATCCCACAAGGGCTCAGCATCTGAACAGCCCAAGGCAGAATACGATGAAGAACAGGACAGGATTTCTGAATGGACAAAGACATCGCTCTCCAAGTTGTTCACGTTGACCAAAATGCTCAAGGTAAAGCACTTACACTTTCTTTATCCTCAAGGTCAGAATCTGGTACCTTTTTTTTAATTTCGCTGAAACCAATCAAGAAAATGCACTAAGAATACAAGTTAGTAGCTGCCACACTTTTTGAAACGCTATATGAACTGAAACACAAGTATTCTTTGAAAATCTCACTCATACAAATTTTGCAATTCAGTACTCCAGTCAAGTATTGCGTGGTACCTTGGTTCTCGAACTTAATCTGTTCTGAAGAAGAAGAAGAAGAAGAGGAGGAGGAGGGGGAGGAGGAGTTTGGATTTGATATCCCGCTTTATCACTACCCTAAGGAGTCTCAAAGCAGCTAACAATCTCCTTTCCCTTCCTCCCCCACAACAAACACTCTGTGAGGTGAGTGAGGCTGAGAGACTTCAGAGAAATGTGACTACCCAAGGTCACCCAGCAGCTGCATGTGGAGGAGCGGAGACGCGAACCCGGTTCACCAGATTACAAGTCCACCACTCTTAACCATTACACCACACTGGCTCTCAGAGTCCGTTCGACACTCGAAACCGTTCGAAAACCAAGGTGTGGCTTCTGATTGGCTGCAGGAGCTTCCTGCACTCAAGTGAAAGCTGCAGCGGATGTTCAGCTTCCGAAAAATGTTTGCAAACTGGAACAGTTATTATGGGTTTCCGTCATTCGGGAGCCAAGCCATTCGAGTACCAAGGTACCACTGTATATTAAAGTGTGAAAATAACTGCATATATTAGTGAAAACAGCATACAAAATGCATTATATTAGACAAAATTGTATAGAAATGTGTGTATAGTAGTTGAATTATTAAAGTGTGAAAATAACTGCATATATTAGTGAAAACAGCATACAAAATGCATTATATTAGACAAAATTGTATAGAAATGTGTGTATAGTAGTTGAATTCTGCACGCAAGTGCTGATCAATTTCATGATAACTTTTTATTCTTAAAAAAATTGCAAACTGATATGGAAATGTGAAGAACTGAAGTTGACCAGAAAAATGAGAAACCGAGGGAAGCTGAAACTGACAGATTCTCCCATTCCTACCTCATGCAGCACACTTAAATTTTGCCTTGCTATGGAGTTGGAACGATAAAGAGAAGAAGTGGAAGCTGTTTCTGTGAGTGGTGAAAGGGAGGGAAAGGGCTTTACAGGAAGTGAATTTTTCAACCTCGCTGCTATATTTAGTTTGAGGACATGGCTAAATGAGTATGAAGACTAATCAGTGAGACAGAAAGAAGAAAGAGGGGAGTCATCAGTCTATGAATCGTTAAAAACTGCCAAGGTTTTTGAACAAGAACACCCATTCTCACTTTCTCCCAGTGAGATATATGAGAGTAGCCCCCAAATACTTTAGTAAGAGGATGGACCCAAAGAATGGTGTCTTTGTTCAGGGATTATGTGCCTTTAATCACTGTGCTGAACATGCTAGCGGACCTCCTATGGCACATTGATGGGCCTGGAACTCCTACCTGGGAATTCATTGATCCAGTGAGAGGCAGATCTCTCTCCACATAGTAAGGAAACCACACTGGGTGAAAAACCGGATTGGGGGTGGGCAGAGAGGACCCGGGAGTAAGAACAAGCAAGTAGAAGGAATTGTTTCAGATCATTTCATGGGAGCAGCTTGGGATTCCCAGCAAAAGCACCACTGAAATGGATGCAGCATGTGCAGGCAGGAAGAGGAGGAGGAGATTGATCTTAGAAGAATGTCTTGCAGAAAGACAGCACGGTAAAGCCTTGATGGACTCCAAAAAAGTCAGCTGGAACAAATAAGGCATTCTCCACCATCCATCTTAGCTGTCATTTCTAGTAGGAACCGCTGCAGCCAGAACAACCAACTCTTAAAGGAAAAGAGGAGAAACGGGGGAAAAGGTGGAGAATGAATGTTTTCCTATTAAAAAACCAAAAAGTGATACAAGGAGCCAGAAAGTTGATGAAGGAATATTTTGAAAACAATTGGAGGAAAGGGACAGATGTAAAAACAGTGTGGGATGCTGGGAAGGCAGTTGTTAGGGGATATTTCATACAACAAAACTCAACAGCATATAAGAATAAAGAAAAAAAGAAAAGGGAGCTTTTAGAAGAAATTAAAAGGAAGGAAAAATTGGCCTATGCAAGCAAAAATAAAGAGATTAAATCAAGAAATTAAATTACTGAGAGCAGAATACAATAAAATTATAGAACAGGAGGTAGAACAACAAATCAAATTTTGGAAATATAAAAATTTTGAATGGGCAAATAAACCAGGCAAGTTCTTTGCCTGGCAATTAAAGAAACAAAGAAATAAAAAATTAATAAATAAGATAAAAGTAGAAGAGAGGACAATAAGGGACATTACAGAAATTTAAAAAAGAATTTGAAAAATATTATAAAAAATTATATCAGAAAGATGAAGTGTCAATAGAAGAAGCACTTATCAAGAGGCTTTTCAGAAACTGAAGTTGCCGTGCGATTTCTCGGGGAAAGGTACCAGGAAACCCAACAAAGCGGGAGGTGGACTTGCAGCCAATCTAATGAAATGCTCCCCCCCCTCCCAAGAAAAATGTGTGCTGGAACTCACCATGAAGTTGTTACAGTAAGTCGTCAGGTGACTCAGGGCAGCCCTGAACTCGGGGCAGCCCTGCTTGACCTGCGGAGGTGCTAAAAGCTATGGCGAGCTGCCCCTCTAGCTTGTTTGAGGGTCGCCCCTGGTTTCAGTGCAGGTCAAATAAATGCGCCCAGCCTCCCTCATCCTCTTGGATTCAGGCGGATGGCTAGGGCAGCTTGGAAGGGCCCTTGTGCAAATGCATGCAACACTATACAATGGTACCTCGGGTTAAGTACTTAATTCGTTCCGGAGGTCCGTTCTTAACCTGAAACTGTTCTTAACCTGAAGCTAATGGGGCCACTTTAGCTAATGGGGCCTGCTGCTGCTGCGCCGCCAGAGCACGATTTATGTTCTCATCCTGAAGCAAAGTTCTTAACCTGAAGCATTATTTCTGGGTTAGCGGAGTCTGTAACCTGAAGCGTATGTAACCTGAAGCATATGTAACCTGAGGTACCACTGTAGCTGGAAAGCTTAAAGCCCTATGGGGCGGAGCCAATTTGCATTTCCCTTTCTTCCGTCTGTCTCCCATGTAGCGGCAGCAGGCTTTTAGCAGCCTCTTTTTTCTTTTTGCAGAATCCACAGGAGGTCCTAGAATTGGAGGGGACTCCAGAAATCCATTTAGTCTAACCCCCAAGCTCATTACAAAACTGTAACAAGCTGGGGGTTTGAATTCTACTTTCTTGCGGGTCATAAGCTGCCCTGGCTGAGAAAAATTCTATCAATTAACACATTAAAAGGGAAGAATTTGCTGAGTGAAGGAGTGTGTGAGATGCCAAGTCAGCTCTTCCAGAGGGGTAGTTTTTTAAAAGATGTGGCTTTTAATTTCTTATGGCTTTATTCTCCCTGCCCCCCCCCCATTGCTGAATCTAAACCCTGCCAATAATAATTAATAAGACCTGCTACTTTATGCTGCCAGGTTTTACATGTTTTAGTCAGTGTTGGAGAAAATAATTTCATTTTACTATGAAGTGTGTGCCTCAATGATCCCCCAGTCCTATTCAGTCTGCCCATTGGGCACATAAATAATCCTTCCCCCAACCTGTCATTTTAAGACTAAAGGAAAAAAATAGTAAAGATCTTCATAGTAAAATGAAATTACTTTGCCAATGCAGATCTACTCCATCATTGTTTATATGCACATTGGCAGGGATGTGCCTGAGAAAGCGCGGATTAAGCCCATAGGAAATTCGTTTTGCGAAGCACCTCCAAAACGGAAAACCCTTTCGTCTAGCGGGTTTTCCGTCTTGCGAGGCATTCGTCTTGCGGGGCACCACTGTAGTGATGTATGGAAGTGAGAGCTGGACCATAAAGAAGGCTGATCGCCGAAGAATTGATGCTTTTGAATTATGGTGCTGAAGGAGACTCTTGAGAGTCCCACGGACTGCAAGGAGATCAAACCTATCCATTCTTAAGGGAATCAGCCCTGAGTGCTCACTGGAAGGACAGATCGTGAAGCTGAGGCTCCTGTACTTTGGCCACCTCATGAGAAGAGAAGACTCCCTGGAAAAGACCCTGATGTTGGGAAAGATGGAGGGCACAAGGAGAAGGGGACGACAGAGGACAAGACGGTTGGATAGTGTTCTCGAAGCTACCAGCATGAGTTTGACTAAACTGCGGGAGGCAGTGGAAGACAGAAGTGCCTGGCGTGCTCTGGTCCATAGGGTCACAAAGAGTCAGACACGACTAAACAACAGCAACATCCTGTAAAAATGTGTGGTAAGTTGCAAGAGTGCAAAGAAAACTGGAGGTTTCACATTTCAAAAATTATAAAAATGATTAGAGACAAACAAGAAATAAAGCAATATTACCTTTCACGAGGTCTGGTCTTTGGCTTATGTGGATCAGATACCATTTCTTTCTAAGAAATAAATATAGTTTACTTTAAAAAGGTTTATAGTTACACTGTAGGCACCAACGAAGCCAAGTATCATTATCACTACTGGCACATCAAATATGTACAATTTCTTGTTACTATGGCATGCAAAACATAAATACAAAAATCCAACCTCCCAATGGCCCGCATTAAGAAAAGAATAATACTCCATTTTACCGCAATCCTCTCTTCCCTTTGTTTCTTCAGTAATGCTATTATTTCTTCTCTCTTCTTGCTCTGAAAGAAAATATACTTGTAATAATTAAGTGCAGAGAACTGAATCTGGGACACTTCACACAAACTTGTTCAACCTGAGTGAGTAGTAAAGTGACCCTGTAGAGAAGAAATATTTGTATAGCCAACCTTTCAATTCCACACATCGTATGCTAACGGATGAGCCAAATTAATTCCACCTGCCTCAAGCTCACCCAACTGATAGAGAACTTCAACCATGTACTGGCTTACACAATCAGCTATAAATCAAGACTACTTTGTTCAAGTCTCAGCCTCTGCCACTAACTCACAAGTCACATACTCTCTCCATGTCAGCTTGTACACTTATAGGGTTGCTCTTGAGGATTATTTTTATTTTAAAAATTTATTTATTAAATTTATATACTGCCCTTAATCTGGCAGTTCACAAGATAATGGATCAGTTTCAGCTGAACTGAAGTCTCATTAAATTCAATAGGACAAGTCAGCCATGACTAGAGATATCGGAGAATTCCATCGGAAATGGAAAAAGGAGCGGCAATTAATCAGGAATGTAAGCAATTACGAGTGGCATTCACTTTCTTGTGTGTGTGTTTTAGTCTGCAAACATTACATAAATAATTATGTTATTTTCTGCATTACTTGAGGTTTCCCTTCCACTGAAATTAATCGTGTACAGTAAATAATTATGTCAGTATTAGCCATAGCAGCTAGTGAGAATAACATAGCTTCTAGAAGCAGCTAAACTGTAGCAGAATGGAAACAGTGCTGATTGTGATTTACACGGGACATGATGGAAATCAAGGCTTCTGTGCATCCCTAGGCATGACTTAAGTCCCACTGATTTAATTGGAAATGAAGGGCAACTAACTCACTCTGGATCCAACCCAATGGGTTGAAATGCTAAGCACATCAGAAGGAGAGGCTGATGCCAAACACTTGCTCTGTAAGCTACCACACCCTAAACAGCAAACCTCAAGTTCAAGCAAAGGAAAACAGAATGTGATTTGCTACTCTGAAAAATCTCCATTCCTCCTGCAAGACAACAAATTAGTTTTGTTCTTGATGAGATGGAATTTAGACGTCTCCTGGAGCGCTATTCTGGCCTGATGATCTATATTTTGCAGGATGCACATGGACTTAATAGTTCTCCCACGTGTTTCAAAAGCAGAAAAGAGGGATATAGTGAGTCAGAATGTTGCATTTTTTGTTGTGGGAGTTGCTTGGATAAAACAAAATAGCCTGGAAAATTCTCAAGTGCAAGAAAAGGGGGAATGAATTCATTCTTGTTATGTTTTGTCAACAAATTTAGATTCTTAGGCTTTCAATCAGTCATAGCTCTTGTGAAACTTCTGCTTTTGAAAAAGCCGCTTCCAAATGAGATGGTTACACATCAGAGTTAGTTTAGTCCTTTACTATATTTAATTTCTCTGGTTTAACCAAGACTTGTAAAGATTATTGATTTATTTAGAAAATGTATAAGCTGCTTCATCAAAAAATTATCCTAGCAGTGCACAAATAAATACAAATAAAACATGGGTAAAGTTTACAAACCATTTAAAAGCATATATGCATCAAACTATCCAAAATTACATACTACATACATATTATATAAGAATTACGACCACCCTATCTGAGCTTCTGGGTAGCTTATGATGCATTTTCAGTGCAACAACCTTGAGAAGTTGGTTGGTTAAGAAGATGTTGCTGGATTATACAGTTCTTGCGGCTGCTTTACTGAGTCTCTTTTATGGATTTTAGTATGGTTTTTAATTGTAACGTATTGTTTCCCCTACCTTCTGATTTGCATTACGTTCTTAAATTTTTTAAAGTAATTTAGAGACTTTCTGTAGCAAGTGACTAATAAACTGAAAAAATAAAACCATATGGCTCTAACAGAATAATTTTCTAGCCAAAATCAACCAGACTTGCTGATGACTTATGATACGCAAAATTGAGCAATCTGGAGCTCACATCTTTCTGTGGCGAAAATATTTAACAAAATAACAGGGGAGGGGGGAACGTTGAACAGGCTCACTTCTCCTCTTAATCCAATTTCTACTAGGTAGGTTTAATGGATGTTGCTAGATGAAATCCATTATATGGTTATTAATTGCAATAAGTAGGAATGCAGGCTTGCAAGAAACAGCTGCAGACCTCAGCATTTTTCAGCTCCTCCTAACGACTGCTTGAATTTGGCTTCCTTCCCAGCCCTGAGATATAAAGCTTTTCATTTAATATAAAAAGAGGGGGAGGGAAGCCCTCTAAACTTTGACTAAAATTAGGGAAATATCCTCAAATTACAGGCTAGCACTAGCAGCCATAGCACAATACTGTAACATTATATGGTTTACAGTAATGTTACTTACACTTTCAATTAGCTTAATGATAAATGTGTGCAGTGAGCCAGGAGACAAAAGATGCTTAATTCCACAGTGTGCTTCAGGAGTTAATTAGCAAAGAGCCAACATGGTGTTTCTCCATCAAGATATATAGAACAGTGGTCAATTTCCCGTTACATCTGCTGCAGCATCATAAATGATGTGGTCCCAACAAGTCTAGAACTGACATAACTGTTGCTCCTGGAGCCTGTGCTTCCTAAATCCTCTGACAGCAACTTACCTGGAATTTTCCTTGATTGATGGAGTCTAATGGACTGTACTGCCAGACTGGTTCCCCATATTCTACAATGCTGGCTATGAATGCCTCCCCTGACAGCCACAGAGTAGTCACTATTGTAACGAAGAACTTCTGGTTGCTTTTCTCTGTTCAGCCTGGCTTTGCTTCTATGTTTGAACTTGATTTCCAGAACCAAAACTTGAACTAGACCAACAGCATCCTTGTTCTCAGAGGACAACCCACAGTCCACAATGGACACAGTGATCCTGACCTAAGGATTCATGACTAAAGAATCAACTTTTTTGGGTTTGAAAGCAACATTTGTTCACCAGAATCCTTCATATTTACTTGGAAGCAAGTGGGACTTACCGGTACTTTCTAACAAATGTGCTTCGGGTTAAACCTTACTGTGTTTGAAAGCCTTATAATCCATTTTTTTTTATCTCTTCCAAAGCTCTGTGAGGAAAATCACTGTTATTCTCAAGTTAAGTCTACATAAATTTCAGTAATTTGGGGACCAAGATGAGTTTTGGAATGCAGGTATCCCACAAGGAATCTGCTTTAAACTGAATCAGTATAGCTGTAAGAAGGCATCACTTCCCCATTCCATTCTGTATTTGCAGCATGCAGCCCTGTTTTCGTCCTGATGTAATTAGTAATGTAATTTACGCTGTCTTAACATTATTTCACCCCACCCATTTCAGTGCAGAGGAAGTTGAATGCAAATAGGGAAGAAACTTAATCTGTTGTGTATCGTGGACTGAAAGCAACAACAGCAGTAAACTCTGTTTTCTATTTCAGACATGAGATGAATAAGCGAACACCAGCAATTTCTGCTGCTGTCAGAATTCCCTGGCATCCCTATGAATTGGACCACAGGTCCATCGAGCTCAGTATTGTCTGCACTGATTGGCAGCAGCTCTCCAGGGTTTCTGTTAAGTTGTGGGTCAACATATCAGACGACACAGCGATTCTTCAACAGCTCTTGTTTATTCACAGGCCAGAACAGAACTGAACTGAAGGGTTCAGTCAGCCTGCTTATATAGAGCTCCAGTACAACGTAACTGTAACAATTTTCTAAAACTATCCAATCACTGAACGTCACTTTCGATCCCTTATTTGCATAACTATCTACAGTATCCCCCTGCTGGCCCAGGGTGAGAACTTCAGTACATAACAGTTTCAGGCAGGAATCCTTCTCAGCCCTACCTGGAGATGCTGGAGATTGAACCTGGGAGCTTCTGCACACAAAGCAGATGTCCCTCTTGCCACTGAACTACTGCCCTTTCCTTACACCTAAATCCAAATCAATATCCACTGGCCCATACCAAGGTTGTGTTGCAGTCAGGATATACTCAGTGTGCAGCAGGAATGGCAAGCTTACAGCTGGTGGGCAGGATCTGTCTCACAAAGCAATTTTGTATGGCCCAAGGCAGGCCACCCAAACTTTAATCAAGGGTTGGAAATGGTTTGCCCTCCGTTTCACTCACTAGGAATACAAAATGCTTTCAAGAATTGTGTGAAAAAAGGAAAAAAAGAAGAGATTTCTATGCAATGCCCCTGTCATGTACCCATACCCAAACACAAACACACCTTTTCCATATACAGGGCCAGGAGCACACAAAATTGAACAGCCACAAAAACAAGGTGCTTTAGTGAGCAAAGAATCCAGCTGAGAATCTTAGCTTTCAATCCTTTTGAAATCAAGTTTGTATCCCTCACGGCTGCAAAGATATGCTTGAACATGCATTGGCTATGGCTGCTAAAATTTCCAAAGCCAGAGGAGCAGCTGAGTAAGATTTGCACATAAATTATACAGGTTACCAAAGCCAGCTTTTCTTACTGAGTCTCTAGATGCAGATACAGAATTTATTATTGTTTAAATACAGCCCTGTCCATAATTAAGTACCTGTTGCTAAGCGGCATTGGGTTTGTCTGGTAAAATGCATTTCTGGGCTCAAACTATTGACTGGAGAACAGGGGGTGCCCAAGAATACAGTTCTCTCTCCCTCTCTCTCATGCAGCAATAAAAAGCTTGCTTATTTTTCTGCCCAATCACTGGTGCAGCGCAAATCTTGAAGAAAGGCCATTTCAATCTTTTCAAATTTATGTTTCTAATCCAATGTGCTTGCATGTCTTCCTCTCTCTGATTTACAATGCAATTTAATTATCTCAATTTCTTCAGTGAAAGAGATACTCAGATAAAAAGGCTTCTGGAGTGGAAAGGCTAACCTGTACAAACAATATAGAAATATCTACATGTATATAATTATCTACTTGAATTCTAATCATTTTTCAGGAAAGACACTGAAAAATAATATAAAACACAAACATGTTACTATTATTATTATTATTCTGAGAAGGAAGGAATCTTACCTTCTTAATATAGTGTTCCTTCACATCAATTTCCCCAGCAACACTATTTTCCGTGCTTTTGTCATCTTCTTTTTCTAAATAAAACAAATGAAAGTAATACAGTGAGGTTGCAGTCCTAATTCCATTTATCTGGGAATAAGCCCCATTTACGGAATAATTCAAAACTGTATGGATCAATAGCCACTAATACCTAAGCAAACGATGGTAAGATAGAATGAAGGCATACAGCAAAATGAGAAGGATGAATGGTTAAGGTAGACTCCCCCCAAAAGGAACAGCTGTCCATTTTTAGTCAGAAGAGCCAATTTTCCCAAAGATCTCTCGTCTAGTCGCCTGCAGACAATTCCTACCTGCTGCAGGCAAACCTACAAGGAGCTACTTCTAAATCTGCTGAAAAGTGATTTTCTTTTTTAAAGAAATGAAAATGTTGGGTACTCCTGTGGCCAAGAGGAGGCACATTAAATAGTGGGGTGATCTGGAGAAGAAATAGAAAATCATTTCCTAGGGCAAAGAGACTCATTTCAAATCAATCCTGCGAAGTGAACTGCGGGTTGACTGGAGAATATGTGGGCTGGTGTCAGGATTTACAGGCAAAGGGGGCTATCCGCTGCCCTCAGGAAACTGGGGTGGCAACCCACGGGCAATTATCAGTAAGTTGAGAAAAACAGTGATTCCTTCCTGCACCCCCCCTCCCGGCACAGCATCTCCTCCAGTTTAACAAAGGGATGCCTCTGGTATCCCGCCTGATTACTCTGCAGGCAGATGGGGGCTCCTAATGATAAAAAAGTAGATAAGCTTGAAAGGATGGCCTTAGATGTAACAGAGGATGCTCACCCAGACCCATAGCTGTCAACTTTCAGATTTGAAAATAAGGGATCAGCAGCCTCACCTGTCCTAGGGACAGTCTACGGGATATCTAACAATCCAGGATAGCAGCGGGAATCAGCAGAAAACGGCGCTGGAATAACGGAATTTCCCGCAAAAAAACGGGAAGGTTGACAGCTATGCCCAGACCCCATGAATAGAACAGTAACACCCCAGAAGATGGGGAGATGGTGGTGCATGGTAGTAACTTCGACTAATAGAAGGGGAGACTGTTGAACAAGTGTGGTTAAAATATTTGGACCTGCGAGGCCCACATAGCCACGAAGCTCCCTTGGTGACTTGTAGGGATCTGTCCCTCTTTCACGCTATCCTACCCTGCAGGGTTGTTGTGAGAACCACTTAAATATACACTCTTAGTAGAAGTTTGCTGGACTTAGGACCCGCAAGGCCAGAGTTCGAATCCCCACTCAAGCCTCTCTCAGCCTAACCTACCCCACAGGGCTGCTGAGAGGGTAAGATGGAGAGAACCGTGTAGGCCACATTGAGCTCCTTGGAGGGAAGTGCAATAAAACAACACAGTGGTACCTTGGTTCTCAAACGCCTTGGTATTCAAACAACTTGGAACCCAAACACTGCAAATCTGGAAGCAAGTGTTCCGGTTTGTGAACATTTTTTCGGAAGCCCAATGTTTTGAGTATTGTTTCTGATTTGAGTGCTGCACTTCTGTTTTGAGTGTTATGCGGAGGTCTGTCCGTTTCTGCTATTTTGCGGCTTTTTGTTTCGTTTCTGTGACTGCGTGGAACCCAGTTCCGCTACTGATTGACTGTGTGACTGCAGCACATTGTTTATCTCTTTCATTTTATGGATCAAAATGGTTTCGTTAGATAGTAAAATTCATGTTAAATTGCTGTTGTAGGGGTTAGTTTTAAGAGTCTGGAACAGACTCTTTTTGCATTACTTTGTTCATTTGGTTTTGGAACGGACTTCTGGAACGGATTAAGTTTGAGAACCAAGGTACCACTGTACAGTAAAAGGTAAAGGGACCCCTGACCGTTAGGTCCAGTCGTGGCCGACTCTGGGGTTGCGGTGCTCATCTCGCTTTATTGGCCGAGGGAGCTGGCATACAGCTTCCAGGTCATGTGGCCAGCATGACTAAGCCGCTTCTGGCGAACCAGAGCAGCGCACGGAAATGCCATTTACCTTCCCGCTGGAGCGGTACCTATTTATCTACTTGCACTTTGACGTGCTTTCGAACTGCTAAGTTGGCAGGAGCTGGGACGAGCAAAAGGAGCTCACCCCGTCACTGGGATCTGAACCACCAACCCGCTCTGTGGTTTAACCCAGAGTGCCACCTCCCTGTACAGTACAACACAACAAAACAGGCCCAGGGCTGAGGATGCGCACGCAGGCCACGCCCCTTTTTTCCCAGGGGGAGAAAGGACATGCACTCTGCACGTGCCCCGGGGCACCCTGACTTTCCCCTCGCTCGGAGCCAGCGGGGAGGAGGAAGCCCTGCCAGGGGAAAAGAAGGGGGGCGAGGGGAGGGAAGCCAAGGGAACCGGGGGCGCTGCTTCTTCTCCCTCCTCACTGTTGTCGGGGGTGCGGGAGATTTGCAGGCTGGTGCCGCTCGACGCCTCCGCCCCGGAGCCCTTCCTGGAGCTGGAGCAGCTGGCCGAGTCCCTTCGCGGCCCCAGGCGGGACTCGAGCGGCGGCTGGAGGGTGACGGAGTTCCAGAAGGACTTGGCCAGCGTCACGTCCTGCTCGCAGGAGCCCGCGAAGGCCAGGAAGGCGGGAGAAGGCAGCGGCGTCGGAGAAGCCATGGCGGCGGCCGCGGCGGCCGTCGTCGGAGGGGCCTCAGGCCTCGGCGTCTCCGGCCTCGGCGTCTCCATGGCACCCGGAGGAGGAGGAGGAGGAGGCCTCGCGCTCTCCTTCCCGCCCCTGCGCTCCGGAGGCTCACCTGCCTCCCGCTGGCAACCGTCGCTCTGGGCCTCCCTCTACCCCGGATGAAGGGGGATTCGGAGTAGAGGCAGAAAGCGGGGTGGCCGAGGAAAGGTGGCGTGGCCTGGGCCTCGGGATATTACTATGTGTCTCCTATTCGTTTCATAATTTCCATTTCTTTTATATATATATATCATAATTTGTATTAGTTTTCCATTGCAATCCAGCAATAGCCTCATTATAACAACGCCAAATTGTAATACATTTACTAATACCAATCATTCATATTCTAAATTATATAAGTGCCCTCTCCCCGCATGCTAGAATTGATGATTTACTTTATTTCTGCGTTCCAAAATATTATTAATTTCAATTACACTCCAGTCAAAATAACCCTTATACAACAACTGCAATATTAACAACTTCCAGTCGTATTGACACATTAAATGATTGATAAAACTACAGGTGAGGCACTCATAATAATAATAATAATAATAATAATTTATTATTTATACCCCGCCCATCTGGCTGGGTTTCCCCAGCCACTCTGGGCGGCTTCCAACAAAACACTAAAATACAATAACCTATTAAACATTAAAAGCTTCCCTAAGCAGGGCTGCCTTCAGATGTCTTCTAAAAGTCTGGTAGTTGTTTGTCTCTTTGACATCTGATGGGAGGGCGTTCCACAGGGTGGGTGCCACTACCGAGAAGGCCCTCTGCCTGGTTTCCTGTAACTTGGCTTCTCAAACTATATACCTTTGTTCTTCCTGTGTGTGGCAATTATGTCTGTGATGTTTCTTCCTGTCCTTGTAAAATATTTAGATAACAGCAACAACCGGGAAAAGAGAGACATAATATTTCATAACATTCATTTCTGTACTGCCTCCACTGTAAGGAAAACCCCTCAGAGTCTGTAATTATTTCATTGGTTCCCATTTATTAAATTTGTATTAAATTCCATACCCTTCCAATGTTTCTCTGATGAAAATAGGGATGTCCCATTCCATAATAATAACTTTACCATTTGTACTCCTCCCATTGGACCATGTTGCCCCAGCCACTCTGGGTGGCTTCCAACACATATAAAAACATGATTTAAAATGTTTCCTATACAGGGCTGCCTTTCAGATGGCTCAGGGGTCAGATAACTCCACATCCTCCCAACATTTCTCTGATAAAAATAGGGGCGTCCTAAGGAAAAGCGGGACATTCTGGAATCAAATCAGAAACCGGGACTGCTTGTAAAATCAGGGCTGTCCATGGAAAATAGGGACACTTGGAGGGTCTGCCCTTCATCCGCAGATCTCAGGGTGGTTCACAACAAAAAGATTGTAACCTCCCCCCCCCCCAAAAAAGAGCCCACTTTTAATGGGCATCATCAGGTACACAGGGCACCTTTTTCTGGAAGAAAAGTACTGATTAAAAATGTGGCACTTACTGTAACAACACCTTTTTTTTGTAGCAGAATAGCGCTGGGCATCATTGAGATGTTGTAGGAAAACAACTCCCATCAGTCCCAGCCAGCACAATATGCTACCTGGGACTGATGGGAGTTGTAGTCCAACAACATCTCGAGGTCACCAGGCTGGCAAAGTTTGCTCCAGAAAAAGTGGAACCAACATGATGCTCTCTAAACGTTGGATTCCAAGTACCGTAATCCCTCACCATTGACCATACTGGCAGGGGCTGGTGGGAATTGTAGTCCACAATGTGGCATCATCTTGCGCGTTGTCTGTGTTCAGGGGAACATAGGATGCTGACTGCTTTGTATCAAATTGGCTGTCTCTGTCTGTCAATCACAGTGTTGTTGACACTAACCTGGTGGCAGCTCTGCAGGGTTTCAAGCAGAGTTCTCACCCAGCCCTGCCTGGAGAGGCTGGGGGTTGAGCTAGAAACCTTTTTGCATTCAAAGCAGATGATCTACCACTGAGCTAGGGCTCACTGATTCAGTGAGGCTGTATCACCATTACTGAACTCATTTCCTGCATTTGTAGGTGGGCAGCTTGTGGGGGCCACTGTTGACAGGATGCCCAATTGGTGGTTATTTGCAGAGTTTTCAGGAATGCTTGGGGTGTGTGTGTGGAGGTGTCTGTCATTTTCCTTCTGTTTTCTGGTGTAGTGTCTTTCCTCCCATGTGAGCTGAGTATGCATTGGATACAGCAGCCGTTCTGCAGGGATAGGGGCAGTGCATCTCTGGCCCGCACATAATATGAGTATAGGCTGGGCAACACATACATGGGGCCCTGTAAATTAACAATAAGCTAATAAATCATAATGGAGAGTTAGAATAACCATCTTGATAGTTTAGCAGAATGGCAGGCAGGTTTAACTTTTTATTTAACAAAATGTATGCAACACAGATTCAAAAGACGTCTAAGTGACTTGCAAAAGACAATCTGAAATCTTAATTAAAAATACCAATAAAAACATTTTAAAAGTGTTTACATATATATGCGTGTGTCTCTGTGTGCAATAAAACCAGTAATTTAAAAGCAAGTATTCTTACTAAAATCACATTACACAGAAAATCATATCACAATTGTATGCTAAAATTACATGTCTCGTTAGGTGTGCTGCAAGATAAACATTTTTAGCAGGCACTGATAACAATGCAGCAAAGGTAGTTTCAGTGGGGCAGGGTGTTCCAAAGAGGAGGGGTTGCCACATTGAAGAATTGATTCCTTGCAAGTGTGGAACACACTGTGGCACTTATAAGCGCCAGTTCCCAGATCTATGTGGTCTAGCAGGTACATATTAGGTACATAGGTGCCATCTTCTGGAGGGGACCTCTTCAGCTCTTTAACTTCTGTATTGATTTTTCTTCAAAGAATGCTACTTCCAGGCCTCAGTTGCCAAAGCTTCCATGCAAACAGTCGTGTTTCCTAGCCAGAGGCGAGACAGGCCATTTTACCTGGCCGTGTTGTTAGTGACTGTTGCCTTCGTCAGTCAGCTAACTACACTGCCTGGTAACAAGGCTGGTGTTTAGACTCTTTCCAGTAGCCTAATTTCCTCCTTAACTCTGCGAGCCTCCCACATTATCTTAAGTGACAGCAGTTAGATTTAAGCCTACATTTTGTAGTTAGATCTTACAGAAAATACATCCAACTCAACGGTTAATTTTCAAAAAGAGGGCTCAATCTGAACCCTGTGCTGAAGACAAAAAGGTACGTTTGCACAGAATGGGGCAGGATGCTTCCTCTGCATTATGTACGTTACACCTGTGTTTTAACAGAATACATTTCGAAGGCACAATACCCTTTACATTAAAAAAAGTGGGAAAGTGATGGTGGTCTTGCAATTGCTATTATAGAATCACAGAGTTGGAAAGTACCCATATAAATCTAGTTAAGTGTTCTTCAACCTGTGGCCCTCCAGGCTTCATTGGACTACAATTCCCATCATTCCTGACTATTGGTCATGCTGGCTGGGGCTGAAGGGAGTTGGAGTCCAACAAGATCTGGAGGATGGCAGGTTCCCCATCCCTCCTTTAGCTTCTGCACTTACTTAGGGTAAAGAGTGTGTAAAATAACAACAATACTTTTCCAGGCAGCCACCATTTACTCCCCCATAAATTTCAGCAGTATTTCACTTCTATCTACTGTTGGCGCATAGTTCTTCAGCAGGAATCAAACTGCTGGTGCTCCTTTTGCTCGGCCCCCCAGGTATGTTGAGAAGAAATGTCACCTGTCTCCTATTCCCTTACATGACGTAAGGAAGAACACGAGCACTGTCTTTGAAAAAGGCCACTCTGGCCAACTCTTTCTGCCCCAAAAGACCAAAGCATAGTAATTCATGCTCCATTTCAAAACCAATACATTGGTTTTGATGGTGGAAAAAAATCAGGGCTGGCTGAAAGATGGAGGAGCCTTCAGTGTTCCCAAATGTGTGATCGATAATGATTTTGAGCATTGCATATGGACAAAAGCTAGAAGCAGATAGATGCAACCACGTACAACTTGACTTCTGTCAACTCTTAATTGCAAAGAGAGCATCCCATGCTAACCAGGTTCCTATGATCACTGCTCTCTCCTCTTGTGATAAAGGCGAAAGACACAAGAAGTGGGGAATATTAAAAGGAGTTGCGTATGCAGAGTGAGCTCCCCTACACTGTGGTTTATGTAGCATAATAGGAAGACGAGCCCTTAAATATACTACGGTTGCAGGATATCTGTCCTCCAGCAGCAAATTCAGGCCAGGTGACCACTAACACTGGATTTGTAAGGCAGTCTTTGTCAACCTGGTGCCAGTGTGCTGGCTGGGGCTTCCGGGGGTTGCAGTCGAGGAGGGCACCAGGTTGGCGAAGGCTGTGAAAGGCTAGGTCCCTCAAACTAGGATGCCAGGGTCTTGCTTCCTACACCATTTAGGCAGAAGGAGCGTCTGACTGTGTTATCCAGAGGTGACCCCTGAGCAGCCTTACGAAACTTCACCCACTGACTCCATCAGTACCCAGTCAGGTGACCCAGAGAACCAATGTAGCTCCACCATGCTCTATAAATGGCATGTCCCATATGCTCTTCCTTCCTGTGGAGAATTATTTGGCAGCTTCCGCTTCCTCAGGCACACGGCTGCTTTGGGAACCTAGCCTTTTTTGCCTGCCTTAGACTCTGGCACTTGGCCTCTGTCTGCTTCTCTCTCCCACTTCACCCCTGGTGCTTTATTTCTCCTGATCCCAGGGCTCTGATCCCTCCACCCCATCCCATTCAACCCTGGCCAAATTCTGCTGTGACAGGATCATGCCCAACCAGTGCTAAAATCGTAACAAGGCTGCCCGTGTGTTCCTAATGTTGCGGGTCACGAAGCAACACAGATTCTTGGCAACCATCCAGCGTACTTCCTTGAGTCAGCATCATCTCTTAAAAGCCCCTTTGTCTTGCTCGCTGGTGAGCTGGTGGCTTCTACGAAGAAACAGGATATTATGAACAGAGACAGATAGCAATTCTTTGGGTTCAAGCCGAGAACCAGCTTTCCGGATGTTTTCTGCAGCGCTGGTGAGGTCTGCCATTGGGGGAATTCTGCGCCTTGTTTTGATAACAGTGAAGCTAGTGATTGCTTAGGAAAACGGATACAATCAGCTAACTACACTGCCTACAAACCAAATGCTACTTCTGCAGCATCCGAGCCTAAAAAAGACAAAACGTTTCCAGCAATTACACCTCCCATTCGCTCGTTCCTTTGCTTTGAAATAATAAAGTGCACTGTATTTTGCATGCTGCGCCAGGGCTGTGTGTGTTCTCATTTTCCAGCTGCTGGCAAAAAGTTAGGTAATGAAAGCAGAATTCAATCTGCTGTGAATCCTCGTTTCCCATATTTTTTTTTTTAAAAAAGCAAGTTTCTAGTCTAAGATGGCCACAAAGAGCCTTGAAAGTCTGAAAGCAATACCTGGTAAACTCTCAAAAGCTAGAGGTGACTGGATAGTGTTCTGGTGGTCAGAGAGAATGGTGCAGTGCCCTTCACAATTTTTATTTTTATTTTGGTCTTTTTGCATGACTACCTCTACACACACACACACACACACAAACACACACACACACACACTATAGGCATGGGTCTTTTCCTCAGCATGGAGTACACCTGGTTGTGACCCCTCACTGTAGCAGGCCCCAGAGTTCCCTCATGCTTTAGTGTGGCTGAGAAACAAACCTGAAGAAGCGTTGGGGGTCTATGGAGAGAAACAGGATTTTTCCTTGGCTCCCATTCACTCTTATGGGGCCACAATCTTGGAGATTTGCAGGGGGCAAATCTAGCCCCAGCCCAATGGTGCCCTTAAACTTCTCCTGATAGGGATGGGTAAAAGGGACCCATCATTTGGTGGCAGTGTTGTAATGGGTGGGGCAATGCCTAGCTTCCACTCTTTTCCAGCCTCAGGAAACAAGCACCTCTCCCCTCCGAGCATGCAAGGTATCAGGGGGCTCAGCAGTGCTGAGTGTTGCTTGCCCAAACAAGGAACACAAGAAGAAGAAGAAGAAGAAGAAGAAGAGGAAGAGGAGGACGAGGACGAGGAGGACGAGGACGAGGAGTTTGGAGTTGATATCCCGCTTTATCACTACCCTAAGGAGTCTTCAAAGCGGCTAACATTCTCCTTTCCCTTCCTCTCCCACAACAAACACTCTGTGAGGTGAGTGAGGCTGAGAGACTTCAAAGAAGTGTGACTAGCCCAAGGTCACCCAGCAGCTGCATCTGGAGGAGCGGGGAAGCGAACCCGGTTCACCACATTACGAGTCCACCGCTCTTAACCGCTACACCACACTGGCTCTCAGAGAACACAGAGAGCTGCCTTATGCCAAATCAGACCATTGGTCCATGTAGCTCAATATTGTCTACTCTGACTGGCAGTGGCTCTCTGGGGTTTCAAGCAGGAATCTTCCCTAGCCCTACTTGGAGATGCCAGGAAATTGAACCTGGAACCACACTGCAGACAGGGCAGCTGCTGTACCACTGAGCTATGATCCTGCACCTGATCCTCTGTACCACCACATATTGGACTTAGTCCAATCCCTTGTAGACCTCTACCAGAGACAAATTAGCTGCATCAGCATCAGGAATAAGGCCGGGTGGGTGGGAAATCAAACATTCCTGATATATCTCAAAAGTCTCATTTGCTTCTGAACATAGTATATCCAATACACCTCCTCTGGTACAAGTTACGTAAAAGAAACTGTAGCATTTGCCTGTAAGAAGCTTACCTTGCAGTAATCCCGCCAACTTTATAATTAATTACAACAGCCTGGAATCGGTTCAAAACTTGAGCTAGGAAGCGGGGGAAATCAACAACGCCTTTGAATTTCTTTTCCCTAATGGATAATCTCCTCCTTAACCTGCATTTTAGTTTCTTAAAGCTGCAAATCCTGTTGGTGAAAGAGGGACTTCTTTTGGTGGAAAAAAAGAAAGAAAGGAAAGATCAACCTGAAAACTAACCTGCCCACCTCAATCTATCAATTTCTAAACCTGAATCACAGAATTGAAGAGTTGGAAGGGAGCACGAGGGCCATTTGGTCCAACCCCCTGCAGTTCAGGAATCTTTTGCACAAGAGGGCAAAGTTTGATTGTGATCGAAATAAAATGCCCCATAAGAAATAGATCCCACCTGTTTCGTCCCTGCTCTCTCAACAGCCTTTGCGCCAGACTGGCCTCAAACAAGACATGGGCCAGTCCCAGGCCCAACGTTTGTGTATACTCTGTAGTCATGGATGCTCAGGTGTGGCGCAGGTGTGATTACAAATCAGCTCTCTGAAGGGAGTGGATTGACTTTGCTATTGTGGTGCTTGCATTGTGCAACGTTTCCATGGGTCAAAGAATCTTATGATTCTTATGAGTTGGAAGGAACCCAAGGGGCATCTAGTCCACCCCCTACAATGCAGGAATCTCAGCTACAGCATCCCTGACAGATGGCCATCCAACCTCTGCTTAAAAACCTCCAAGGAAGGAGAGTCCCCCATCTCTCGTGGGAGTCTGTTCCACTGTCGAACAGCTCTTACTGTCAGAAAGTTTTTCTGTATGTTTAGTCAGAATCTCATTTCTTGTAACTTGAAGCCATTGGTTTGAGTTCTACTCTCCAGAACAGGAGAAAACAAGTTTGTTTCCTCTTCCATGTGACAGCTCTTAAGATATTTGAAGATGGCTATCCCATCTCCTCTCAATCTCCTCTTTTCCAGGCTAAACATACTCAGCTCCTTCAAGCACTCCTCGTAAGGCTTGGTTTCCAGACCCTTGATCATCTTGGTTGCCCTCCTCTGCACACATTCCAGCTTGTCAACATCCTTCTTAAATTGTGGCATCCAGAATTGGACACAGTATTCTAGATGTGATCTGACCAAGGCAGAATAGAGTGGTACTATTCCTTCCCTTGATCTGGACACTATACTTCTGTTGATGCAGCCTAGAATGGCATTATCTTTTTTGCTGCTGCATCACACTGTTGACTCACGTTAAGCTTGTGGTCCACCAAGACCCCTAGATCCTTTTCACAAGTACTGCTAGTAAGCCAGGTTTCCCCCCATCTTATATTTGTGCATCTGGTTCTTCCTGCCTAATTGCAGAACCGTACATTTGTCCCTATTGAAATTCATTTCGTTAGGCCCAGTTCTGTTGAGGTCATTTTGAATTCTGATTCTGTCCCCTGCAGCATTAGCTACCCCTCCCAGTTTGGTGTCATCTGCAAATTGGATGAGCATTCCCTCAATTCCTTCATCCAAGTCATTTATAAAGAACGTGGCCAGACCAGGAAGCAGCATCAGCACCTATGCCTTTAAAACAGAGCTGGCCCTATCATTAGGCAGAGACTTGTGGCCACCTTTGGTGGCAGGCACAGTGGGGTGGGCAGGGAGTATTGGAAGACAGCGCACTGTGTGCATCCTTTGCACTAGCCTGTTGCTCTCAGGTGCAGTGGGAGACAGTGTTGAAGACAGAATCAACTGCAAGGCTGGTCCGTTTTTTATACATGGAATGGGGAGGTGAGCACCACCTTGTCCTTTGCCATAGACAGGAAAATGCCTCAGGTTGTCTCTTCCATGACAAGATAATTTATTACTGTCAAAGACCAGCTCGCATAACACAATAAAAACAGCGTTCATAAAGATAAAATATACAATCAAAGCAGATTGCAGCAATAGCTCATGAGTTAAAATTGATATACATACACCCGTACAACTGAGATTTGGGCTACCATAAAAATTGACCCTGAGCATTCATAAAGATAAAATATACAATCAAAGCAGATTGCAGCAATAGCTCATGAGTTAAAATTGAGATATATACATACACCCATACAACTGAGATTTGGGCTACCATAAAAATTGACCCTGAGGCTCCCCAAAGGGCAACTTCAGCATTTCCCTAGTAAGTTATTTTATTCTAGAGGATGATCTGTGTCTACAAATCTGGGTGCAGAATCTGGCTACCAGCCAGGTCGTCTTGTGATCTTTGCCTAAGAGGAGAGAATTAAGTTTAGACTTGTCTGAAAGATCGACGAGCCTCTTCAGCAAAGGACTCTTCCGTGAAAATATAGGCCTTGCTCTCCAGAGCTGAGTACCAGACCCTTTCATGAAGGGGGGGGGCAGGAATTGTCCCAGGCCCCACCCCCATATCAAATTTGACAAACAGTACAATATTTGTACTGCAGGGGGTATGGGGACATTGGCACAGGTTGTGGCCCATGCTCAAAAGTGGGAGACATAGACAGTCATGAGGTTCACTGGGCAACCTCGACCCACTCACTGTCTTTCAGCCTAACCTACCTCGCAGGGTTGTTGTGAGGATAAAATAGGGAGGAGGAGAATCATGCATGCCACCTCGGGCTCCTTGGATAAAAGGTGCGATATAGTTGTAAATAAATTAAGAGTTGTTCATTCATTTGGATAGCCATGACTCCACAGAAGGCGGGTGCTACTTGGGTTCAGAATGAAAACTTAGTGCTTGTGGCACCTCACTCCCCTGAACGCAATTCTCTGAAAAGCCCTTCCTGTCCCGTACACCCCCAACTTACCTCCAGGAATGAACCAGTCTCTCACGCTCTGCCTCATCTTCATCTAAACACACATGCGGATTTTTCTTCCATACAAAAGTGATGCACCTTTCAGGTTTCTGGAACATCTAAGGCCAGACAGAAATAAGATTTTGACAAGGGGTCTTTTCCATAGGGTGTGCAGGAGAGCTCCAGATGCTTTTACTCCAAGAAGTCCCTGCAGAATTTGCAACCACCATCTTCAGAATGCATTTAGGAGAGCAATGTTTGCTCCAGATTAGGCCTGCAGTTGCTAGAGAACTGATGGATGACTTTTCCCCCCCTTTCGGCATGCCTGGGCTTGCCCAGAGAGCAGGGAGACCCATTATTTAATTCAAGTAGGAATGCATGGGCTGAGGTTGGGACCCCATCCAAAACCTTTGGATAAGGATGGAGCAGTGGCGTAGCGTGGGGGGTGCAGGGGGGGCCAGCCGCACCGGGCGCAACATCTGGGGGTTAGGGAAATCCACGGGTTAGGGGGCGCAAATCCACAGGTTAGGGGGCGCAAATTACTTGCCTTGCCCCGGGTGCTGATAACCCATGCTACGCCACTGGGATGGAGACCTTTACTCGGATTTTACATAAGGTTGGCTGATGTTTAGAAAGAGCACACATAGGAATGTCATGAGAATCCTGTATGGGAAACTGCAAAAAACCCACAAACTTCCAGAAGATCTGGAAGTGACTCCCTGGAGTTCTTCACTGAGTAACCTCCAAAGCCATGAGAAAAGGGATGCACAGTGTAAAAACATTAATGTCTGCAGCTTACCTCTACTCCACAGTTCAACTCAATACAGTCAAAACCTTGGTTTCTGAACGGCTTAGTTGCCAAACAAATCGGCTTCCAAACACTGCAAACCCGGAAGTAAGCATTCTGGCTTGCAAACATTTCTTAGAAGCCAAACGTCCAGTGTGGCTTCCGCTTGAGTGCAGGAAGCTCCTGCAGCCAATTGGAAGCCACGCCTTGGTTTTTGAATGGTTTTGGTAGTCGAAAAGACTCCCGGAATGGATTATGTTTGAGAACCAAGGTACCACTGTACTGCAATGCAAGTTCTCTCACCCTGGAAGGCCTGTTTATTGATCAATCAGCCTGATTGGTTTTGGGGAGGTTAGACATTGATGCATCAAACCCTGAAATGTTTAACACATAAGGTCCAGTCTTCAAGGGAAGCAGGTTTGCATTTTCAGGAGCACCAAATTTAATCACACAGCCCAAATCTGCCAGGTTGTGATTGAACACTACCCGAAAGAGCACCAGTCTGGAAGTGCCTGACACCAGCTACTTCTTGAGCATTCTTTCTGATTTGTTTGTGGAAAGGTTAGAAACTGCTGCAGCAAAGCAAGTACTATCCCGCACTTCCCAGGGCATTTTCCGGTCACTTTCCTTAGGAGCAAATGTCTGACCTTTTCTGGAAAGCAGGTTTGTTGTTGTGAAAGAACTCTCCATCAGCTCTCATGTCACTTGAAAACAAGTCCTTAGAGACTTAGCACATAGCCAACAACTATACAAAGAGACCAGTGTCTAGATGAGAGAAATTGAAAGACGGGTGCAAAATAGGCTTAAGGGGTCAGTAGAGAGAGGAACCACCTGAACCACGTCATTGTACAAAAGTGCCCAAATAAATTGCAAATTAAACAAAAACAGCATTTGACATCCAGGGCAAGTAGTATGCCTTGTGGGCTACAAAGAACATGGTTAGCCTAAGGACACCAGAAGAGCCTGCTGGATCAGGCCAATGGCCCATCTAGTCCAGCATCCTGTTCTCACAGTGGTCAACCAAATGTCCATAGAAAACCCAAAAGCAGGACCTGGACACAAGTCCCCTCTCCCTTCCTGGGGCTTCCAGCACAGAAGCATTGCTGTCTGTGACTGTGGAAGCAAAGCATAGCTATTGACAGCCTTATCTCCCATGAATCGGTCTGATGCTCTTTTGGATTGGACAAAACGGAGCAGGGCTTGTTCTGCTAGCAGCGCCCTGGTCTCACAATGGGAAGCTGACAAAGAGGACCTGAGCACAATGACCCCTCCCACTTGTGGTCCCCACCAACGAGGGCATTCAGAAGCATGCCTCCTCCAATTACGCAGCTATTGGGGGTAGCAGCCATTGAAAGCCTTATCCTCCACGCCTCTCTGGATTCAAGGAATGCCCTGTGAGTCTCCAGTAGCACTGTGTGTCCTTCGTCACCAGGGAGACTCCGAACGGTTTATTTACGGCTTCGCTAGCCAGCAGCCCAGGGTAGTTCTCCAAAGTGTAAAGCAGGAAAAGGTGAACCTGTTTCAGCAAGCAGCTTGATGCCCCTTCTGTGGGATACAAAATACATTTGATTATAGCTTCTTGCAATGGCAGTCAGGCTTGGGCAAAAGCTCCTGACAGCTGAAGAAACTATGCTGTCCTCAAACCTATGCTGTTCCCTCTCCTGTCTCCTCACCCAGAGATTGAAGAAGGAAATAAATACAGAGAAAATACCACCCTCAGGAGGTGGAGCTTTCTTAGTTCACTCTGCCCCTGACTTTTGTGTACTAAAATTTAGCTGTGTGGAAGAGACACCATTATACAGGATTTGCCAGCATTGGCAGGCAGACGTGCAACAGGTGAAGTGTCCTTCCTGTTGCCCCTCCATTAGATTCCTTCCTTTTAACTTCTGTCTCCACCACCAATGTTAAAACCCCTTAGGATCACCACTAAGAAAAAAGTGACTCTCAGAAACAGCAGCAGAGTAGACACATTGAAACTAACAGGCGTAATTAGCTCAGGGCCCTTTAATGGGGTTGTTTCCCTCAACCTAGACAGAACTATTTGGAAAACAGATTCAAAAGAAGGGAAATTACCAAAAAAAATTTGTTTCTTTTTGACATGGTGTCCAATTTTGATTTAATTGATTTATGGCGTGTTAAGCTTCCATTAGAATGCAAATTCACTTTTTTCCTCAAACGCTAATAATTCTTCAAGTAGAAAAGATCTTCTTTGGGCCTCAAAAGAACTAATAACTAGGGTCAAAAAGGTTGAGATACAACCAAAGACATTATCCGATCACAATGCCATTTTGATGATAATTTCAGATAAATTCAACAGAGTAAACAATATTCGATTGATGTAAAAGTGGGAAATTGATTTGAATGGTCATAGCAAAATATGCAGGAAAGTATGATAAGTACCACGAAACATGGAAGGAGAAGAAGGGAAGTCACTGGATATTTTAAAGTTTGTAAAATGCTTACAGTGGTACCTTGGTTTAAGAACTTAATTTGTTCTGGAGGTGCGTTCTTAACCTGAAACTGTTCTTAACCCGAAGCACCACTTTAGCTAATGGGGCCTCCTGTTGCAGCTGCGCCACCGGAGCACGATTTCTGTTCTCATCCTGAAGCAAAGTTCTTAACCTGAGGTACTATTTCTGGGTTAGCGAAGTCTGTAACCTGAAACGTCTGTAACTTGAAGCGTATGTAAACCGAGGTACCACTGTATTTTGAAATGTAGAAAAATGAAAACTATATATATATATATGAATGACATTAATTTCAGTGGGTCTACTCATCACCAGCTTCCCAACACTGATGTTGCTGAAACTTACCAGAATAGGGCCAAGCAATGGTGAGACCAGGGTTGTGCTGACAGCAGTTGCTGCTGGTGCAGATGGGTCCTGGCAGGGCCAGTGCCAGGGAGACCCACGCCAGGTGGTTCCAGAACCAATGACATGCAGAGTCAACTCAGCCTAGTGCTTGGAGCCAACCTCTTCTCTGCTGGGTTCTACAAACAGCAACACAGAGACCATGGCGGGGGAAGCCAACTGGCAGTGCACTTTTAAGTGCAGGCTGGCCAAGCTGATGGGGCAGTGTTCCATTTGCCTTAACAGACACACGGATCGGTGGCACCAATCCGGCCCTGGGAGGGCAGCTATATCGCACTGGCCACAACTCTTTGACTCCCTCAAAAGAAGACAAGACCCTCCTGCCCCTTTAATAGGTGTGCAGACAAGGAGATTTCAACAGCTGTGAATTTCATGAGCAGAGCTACACCTGCTGAAATGGCCTATCCTAAGAAGATTGGAAGAAATTCAAGATTTACCTACAAAAATATTGTAATTTGGTTGAATGTTAATAAGGATGCTAGATCACAAACAATTGAGCACCACTAAAATAGTTGGAATTAGGATGATAAGTGAGATTGAGGAAAATATAAATTTTTTGGAGAATTATTAATTATATTTAAATGAGCGGGACATAAGAACGCAAACAAGTTGATAAATTGCTGGCAAAAATTTATAATGATGTAAGTGGGAGTGGGAGACGTGAGGGAGTCCAAAGAAGTTATGAAACTATGTTATGAAATATGTTACATTGTTTATTAATTTTGCATTGGTATTTAAAAATCTCAATAAAATATTATTAAAAAAAAAAAATGAAATGGCCTATCCTGCCCAAATATTAAAAGGACAGGAGTTCTGTCTCTTTCTCTCTTCTTGACCACTGTAACACATGCAAATGTCCAACTCGGGGCATCTTTCTACAGAAACGTTGCTATAGAAGAATTTCCATGGCTTTTTTTTTAATTGCCTCTGAATTGCCTCTGATCCTGTAAGCCTAATATGCATAATAATAATAATAATAATAATAATAATAATAATACAGTGGTACCTTGGGTTACATACGCTTCAGATTACAGACTCCGCTAACCCAGAAATATTACCTCAGGTTAAGAACTTTGCTTCAGGATGAAAACAGAAATTGTGCTCCGGCCGTGGGGCAACAGTGGGAGGCCCCATTAGCTAAAGTGGTGCTTCAGGTTAAGAACAGTTTCAGGTTAAGAACGGACCTCTGGAACGAATTAAGTACTCAACCAGAGGTACCACTGTAATAATAATAATAAATTTATTATTTATACCTCGCCCATCTGGCTGGGTTTCCCCAGCCACTCTGGGCAGCTTCCAACCAAGATTAAAAATACAATAAAACATCAGTCATTAAAAACTTCCCTAAACAGGGCTGCCTTCAGATGTCGTCTAAACATTAGATAGTTGTTTACTTCTTTGACATCTGAAGGGAGGGCATTCCACAGGGCGGGCACCACTACCAAAAAGGCCCTCTGCCTGGTTCCCTGTAACTTGGCTTCTCGCAGTGAGGGAACCGCAGAAGGCCCTCGGCGCTGGACCTCAGTGTCCGGGCAGAACGATGGGAGTGGAGACGCTCCTTCAGGTATACTGAATGAAAGGAGCATCTGAAGAAGGCTGAGATCCAAGGGCTTAGGTTTTCTAACAGTGGTATAGTGTATAAATCTCATGGGTTAAATAAAAAGAAGGAAAATTTAAAAAGTTCCCTTGAACACAGTGGGGGTGACTTGTCAGAGGGACCCACCGGATAGGTGAGGTTCTTTGCAGGTATATTTCTGTAACATGCCATTGACACAGTTATAGAGCATAGCTGGTACCGTAGATTTATACTGGACCACCTGCACACATCACCCTGCTTTATTTCTTTTTTAAAAATTTTTTTAATTCAAAATTATAACAAGACATATTATCCAAAAACATATCATAGTTGTTTTCCCCTCCCATTTTTCCTCCCCCCTCCCACACAGAACCCACCCACCCCACCCCCGACTTCCCTCAGTTCCAGTCTTTGATTTCTCTAAAAATGCTGTTTTCTGCATGTTACAAAGTTGTATAGATCCTCAAACTATTTAGCTGATTATTACCAATAAAAAGTTTGTGAATGTTTATTCAAAACCTGCCAAAGAGTCCAGTTCACTTTGTTGCGTCTTCAGATACTTTGTAAAGGGTTCCCATTCATCCTTAAAGTCACAGTCTGCATAGTCCATCAATTTTTCTTGCCATGATTCTTTAGTTGGAGTTTCTTCAGTCTTCCATCCTTGTGCTACCAAAACTCTCACGGCTGTTGTTGCATACATGAAGATGTTTTTCAACTTTTTTTGGCAGGTCTTTCCCTACAATCCCCAACAAAAATGCCTTGGGTTTTTAAACAAATGTTAAATGGAACATTTTCTTCAATTCGTTGTATATCATTTCCCTTTTTTTTTTTAATTACCTTACAATCCCACCACACCCTGCTTTATTTCTTGTTCTGTGATGCTTCCCCGTTGTTACTGAATTATTGCTATCCGGGGGCACTCGTGAGCTGCAGCTCAACAAAAGCAGAAGTGGAACAAAAGTGGACCTGGAACATTTGCCTTATGAAAAGGTACAGGATTTCAGCAGGAAGTTGCAGCACATGCACTAATAGCAAAAATTAAAAGGTAGTATGTCCTCCCTGAAACTCATCCAAGTGCAAACAGTGAGATCATGAGCAGAAAGCAGAATATAAAATCTCTGGAGAGGCCCTGAACACGCAGAAGCTGAGGCTAGAAGCTTTTCCCAATGCTGATATATCCATACCAGGAAGAACATTGCCTCTTTAATTTCTGCATGTCAGGCTGCTGTTAAAGTCACAGGAACATGATCAGTGGGGGGGGGGGCAGAATTCAAAAAACTGCAATCCAATGTGCACTTACTTGGGAGCAAGTCCTCCTGGATTCAGCCAGGCTTGCTTCTGAGTCAATGCACACAATATGATTGGGTTGCATGTGGAAAAATAATTCTGCTTCCTCACTGCCTTCAAGCCTCTCCAGAGAGAGGGGTTTGAGGTATCAGGACCTGAGATGGAGATTTCTTCAGAAACAGGCCCTATCCTTGCTTTATGCACACACACCTCCTTTGAAAGCTGACCTTAGCTACTCTAAGTCCTGCTTATATAAGCCAGAAGGAAGGTAGCAGTAGTTGTTTAGCTAGCAAAAGAGCTGCAGGTGGTTAAGAGGGGAAGCTGTAAGAGCAAAAAGACAAAGCACTACAGCTATTGAACTGGCCTCAAAGTTTAATAGCTTCTCCCCTTCTTTCTTACTGGAGTCTCTTTCCTCTGAGAGTGAAGTTGGTGAGTATTGAGGCTTGATTTAGAATTACATTTGGCTAGAGTAGGACAGTGCAAACGGTGTTTTGTGATGCATTAGTGTGTTGGCTGCAGGGGGTAGGTGTGTTGAGTGAATGCTCCCCACGCTCCTTCTGGGGCTGGAAAGGGGTTAGTTTAACCTCCAGTTTGTTAATAAATCTGAATTACCGTGTCACAAAATGGCACATGTTGAAAAAGTGTATCCCCAATATGAAAAGTTTGGCTTAAAGTGTCGGACTAGCTCCTGTGAGAGCAAAGTTCAAACCCCTCCTTAGCTGTGAAGGTCCCTGGGTGACCTTGGGCATGTCACTGCAACTCACCCAAACCTACCTCACAGGGTTGTTGTGAGAATTAATGAGGGCAGGGACACCTATGCATGCCACCTTGAGCTTCTTGGAGGGAAAAGGTGGGATAAAGGCTTAGGACCCTCGTACCTACGGGACCGCCTCTCCCAGTATGCCCCACGGAGAGCCTCAAGGTCCATAAATAGCAACACCCTAGTGGTCCCGGGCCCTAAGGAAGTTAGATTAGCTTCAACCAGAGCCAGGACCTTTTCAACACTGGCTCCGGCTTGGTGGAATACTCTGTCTCATGAGACCAGGGCCCTGCAGCATCTGATTTCTTTCTGCAGGGCCTGTAAGACAGAGTTGTTCCGCCTGGCCTTTGGCTTGGAGCCAGTTTGATTCCCCCCCCCCTCTTTCTTCTTCCTTTCTCCTCCTGTGACGAGGCTGCATTTTAATGTTTTAATGTTTCAATATTGTAATGCTGTATTTTAATCTTGTTTTTAACTTTTATCCATTCAACTTGTTTTTATTATTGCTTGTTAGCCGCCCTGAGCTTGGCCTTGGCTGGGAAGGGCGGGGTATAAATAAAAATTATTATTATTATTAATATATAAATAATGATGAATCAATACCAAATATAGCTAGAGGTTTGGCTGTTCTCCTCTGACAGCATCTGTTCCTGAAGGTTTTATTTTGTGTGTTATTCTTTCCCATGCACCCAGGGTTGAAGTACTGTTACTATGTATAATGATCACATTAGAGTGAGGAGTAAACCGTTACCCACGACTCCCAGAAAAGAGAATTGGCCCACTGTACAAAATGGCTGTGAAAGTGTCTAAATTTAATGGGGTGTGGCACTGCGGGGGAGAAAACAAAGAGATTGCAAGTAAAGTGGGAAACACTTGCATTGTATGAACACTTGCATTGTATATTGTATGAACTTGTAGCACCCATTTTTCAGTGGAAGAAGCCACAACCTGGTTGGTTGATGAAAGGGCTTCTTCAAAAAGGTGGAAGCCTCGTATGATGGCAAGGAAATAATGACTGTTGCCAAGGAGACCCTTAAATGTGTCATCAGAACTCACGTCTCCCCCATTTCCTTTTTCTCCAGCTGTACTTTCAGTCCAGAGGCTTATCTAGACATGAAAGATGAAATAGCTGCCACCGTCTTCTTCATCACACGCTTAGTGAAGAAGCACAATGTGCTAACTAAGCAGCAAATGGAGAAGTTTGCGTCCAAGTTGATGGCAGCTATGTTTGAGATGTACAAGAGCCACTGGTACCCTGACAAGCCTTCAAAAGGGCAAGCCTTTAGGTGAGTAGCCCCTATGCGACCTCCAAGCATCCCTTGCCTAGCTCTTGTGCAAAATGGGGGGCTTGCATGTCTCCAATGGTGGCTGGTGCTCAAGCAGAGCCCCTAATTTCAGGTTTTGTGCCCATCCTCCCTCTCTCTGCTAAGTCCTGCAAGGGCAATGCTGAGACTCAGGGAGGAGGAAGCTGACAAGCAGTGCCAATCCCTGGATGAGTTGTAAGTGAGAAGGCAAGCATGTGGGGGCTGGTTGAGGGAAACTGAGATTGGTGGGGCAGAGTCCTGTCTGCCCTAATGGTCCTGTCTATCCTACCAGCCTACGTAATTTCTCTAGGGCTTCATAACTCCAGCAGCATCTTTGAAGTATGGCTTTGCACTCTCTCTGTGTTGCTTAGGGGATCTCTCTGAGATGGTCTTCAACTGAAACACAATACCTGGGGTGCTTGCAGACAACCTGCTGAGCATTCATTCAAATTTGTGAACCGTCCCGAGATCTAAACAAATTTAATAAATAAGAATAGGAATAAATAATTTGTTTGAGGGGAAGTTAGATGACATCACACCAAGCAAATATTATCCCACACTTCTGACTGCATTTCCCCCATCAATTTCTTTATGGGGAATAAACCCCCTGATCTTTTAGGGGAGGTGAGTTTGTTGTGCAAGACCTCCAAATCAGCTATAACTGCACAACCTGAATTTGCCAATATGTGACTGAGTACTGCCCGAAGATTGTAAGGCTAGGGTGTACATACATATATATATATATATATATATATATATATATATATATAGTCAAAACATCCTGAAATTTTCACACTTAGACATGCAACACCTCAAATATGAAATTCTGCCTCTAAACCTATGTATTGGACTTTGATGATATTTGATGTCTGCCAGGTGTCAAGAGAGAGGAAGTCTTACAAGCTGTCAAATATGAAATGTTTGGCAGTCAAAAGCAGGTGCCAAATCACAAACCCAAGCACCTGATGTCAAGTAACTGAATATTCAGGGATGTGTCAACTTGTTTGCATTGAAACTCTCAACAAAGAATGCCTAGGTGTATATTATTCTGGCTTGACAACAGCACTAGCAGTATTGCTATTTATAATTTATGTGCTGCTCAATGCCGAAATAGTCTTCCAAGCCGTTTACAGGTATAAAAACCAATCACACAAGCATTAAAATACAAAGATCCATAAATGCACAGTAAAATAACCCCATGAAAACATCATAGTAATTAAGACTTGGGTTCAGAGACTGAGGGGATGTGTGTGTAAACAGGTGTGTCTTTGAAAGCCCACGGCATGCCAATACAGATGAGGCATCTTGTATTTCAGCAGGGTGTGCATCCTGTAACACGGATGCCACCATGAAAGAGATCACCTCTATGCCATCACAAGCAGATAATCATTAGCATTTTATGTACTGAATTGGTGCCATCCTGCTTTTGTCTGGTGTATGAGCTGGGACCATATAAGCCTTGGGTCATGGCTGTCTTTTGCACCAAAAAAGTTGTGCCATCTTCCCCCCCAGGTAAAATATGCACAGCAGGTGCCAAGGGATGGATATGCAGCCTGTTCCCGTTGCATAATGGGAATCATGAGCCACTGTGGCCTTCCCTAGTTCAGGTGGGGCTATTTTGGGCTACTTTGGGTGGATTGCACAGTACATGTGTCCTCAGTGCTAAGTTGATATTATTGTAGTGTGTGGACTATAGAAGAGGAGGTTCAATGGGCCACCCAGGGTACCTCTTCTATTCTCTTCTGCTTGTCCAGGTGTATAAGGATAAACCAGTTCAACCCAAGAGACCCTCTGCTGGAGCGGGCATGTTTGGAGAGCAACGTTGACTTCAGCAGCCTTGGATTACCAAAGGAGATGACCATTTGGGTCGACCCATTTGATGTATGCTGCAGGTGAGCTCTTGGTGTGTTTGAAGGGCCTTACTAAAAAGAGTTGATGGAGCGGGACTTATTTGGATAAGAAAATTGCCTTCTGTCCATTGCCCAATCCATCTCAATACCTTGGCAAAAGGTTCCCCAAAGTTTCAAACAGAATCTGTTGGTGCTGGGGGTTGTACCTGGACCTTCTGCACGCAGAGCAGATGATCTATCACTGAGCGACAGTCTGGCCAACTGCTAAGCCTTGAGCGCAGGACTGTGCGATGTATCACAAAGCAAAGAAGGAGGTGGAATGTAGTCCCTGCTCAAGGCATCTGGGGTTCTCTGTGTTTGTCTTTTGTACTTGCTGCCTGGCAGAGTCCTTGGCCCTTGCCTGCTTTGATGCCTCTCCTCCTTGGCACAGCTGTTTCCTCCTTGCTTTAAACCCTACTTCTGCAGATATACAGAGGTACCTCGGGTTACATACGCTTCAGGTTACATACGCTTCAGGTTACACACTCCACTAAGTCAGAAATAGTGCTTCAGGTTAAGAACTTTGCTTTAGGATAAGAAAAGAAATTAGGCTCCGGCGGTGCGGCAGCAGCAGGAGGCCCCATTAGCTAAAGTGGTGCTTCAGGTTAAGAACAGTTTCAGGTTAAGTACGGACCTCCGGAACGAATTAAGTACTTAACTTGAGGTACCACTGTAATGTGATTTGGGGAGTGGCAGACCCTGGCACCTCAAATTTCATTGGTGTCTGGGCGACACTAAAATCCATCAGCCCTCCCACCTCTCGCTTTCCATTGGATTCATAGTTGTGGTGCCTGCTGTGGGGCCCCCAAGAGCTCCACACCCAGTGCAACCGAACTGATTGCTTTCCCTTAGATCTGCCTTTGATAAAGGGATTCTGAAGGCTGATGCAGCAACATTGCTAAGGTATAGAAGATGTGGCCAAACTAAAGGTAAAAAGGTAAAGGGACCCCTGACCATTAGGTCCAGTCGTGGCCAACTCTGGGGTTGCAGTTCTCATCTCACTTTATTAGCCAAGGGAGCCGGCGTACAGCTTCCGGGTCATGTGGCCAGCATGACAAAGCCGCTTCTGGCGAACCAGAGCAGCGCACGGAAATGCCATTTACCTTCCCGCTGGAGCGGTACCTATTTATCTACTTGCACTTTGACGTGCTTTCAAACTGCTAGGTTGGCAGGAGCAGGGACCGAGCAACGGGAGCTCACCCTGTCGCGGGGATTCAAACCGCCAACCTTCTGATTGGTGGCCAAAGTACAATTCCCATTATCCCTGGCCATTGGCCATACGTGCTGAGGCTGATGGGAATTGTAGTTCAGCCACATCTGGAGGGCCAAAAGCTCTCCCTGTCTAGAATGGGGCCTCCACCTCAGGAAAGCCTGGCCCAGGACATTTTCCCACCTGAGGTGAAAGACAAGTGTCCTCCTCATTCCACATACAGAAGTTAACTGGATTAACATTTGAAATATTTCCTCAGCAATGACGATGGAACACTGTCCCTCGGCATGCCAGGGTGCCAGGTTAGTCGAAAGGGGCTAAGAGAGCCTCAGACAACAAAGGGGAATGGATGGAGTGGGAAGCTTAGACGAAATAGCTGGGGATGGCTGCTGCAACCCAGCACCAAGGGCCTGCTGAGGTGGTTGCCTCATTCTACTTCAAGGAAGAGATGGCCCTACTTATTGGGCTATTGTAAGGATCACTACTAGATAGAAAACAAGTAAGCTGAAGTACTTTGTGTTGGAAGCTGAGCTGCAACTTGGCTTGCTTAGATTGGTCTACAGGAGGTTAAGACAGATGGAGTGGGAGACCTCCATATTCCTAGACTGTCTCTGTCCTTGGATCTCTGTACAGTGGCATAGGACAGGTTGCTGGTGCCCAGGGTGGGGAAAGGGTAGCCCGGCGGTGCTGGGCCGTCGCCAAGGATGCTGCCTCTGCAGCTCCCTCGCACGCCAGAGCCCAGCAGAGGAGTGGCACGGTGCTATTATCAATGCACTCCTTGGTGGGTGCTGGTGGGGCCTGCCCCCTTTTTTGGATGATCCAAGGACAGAGCACACACAGGCTTCCCTCCACTGGCCATGAGGAGAAGGAGGTGGGGTGAGGGATCCTGTTGTGGGGGCACCTCATTGCGCCCTCTCAAAATCATACACGCAGAGCCATGGCCCCTTTGCGTGCCCCCCCCCCCACGTTCCACCTCTGTTGATGTATCCCTTGAAGTCAAAGTGATGTGTGTAAAATTGCATCCTCTTTCATGTATGCCTACCTTCTCACACTTTTATCTGGGTCTCTTCTGAGAACAGAGGTCAAGCGTGGCTTCCTTGTTTCTCCAGCTCGTTAGTTAGCTAGGACTATGGAACTGATTCTTATCAAGAATGCACTCCCCTTAACGAGCATAAGCTTTCTTCTTTTATACCAGTTCTCAGTCTAAATCCCTTCCAATTTAGCCCCATAGGCTAACACTTTGAATGCTCTGGCTGCCAATCAATGCTAGGACTCCACCTTTAGTATTGATGTAGCCTGCAATTGGGGATGCGGGTGGCACTCTGTTAAACCGCAGAGCCTAGGACTTGCCGATCAGAAGGTCGGCGGTTCGAATCCCCGTGATGGGGTGAGCTCCCGTTGCTCAGTCCCTGCTCCTGCCAATCTAGCAGTTCGAAAGCACGTCAAAGTGCAAGTAGATAAATAGGTACCACTCCAGCGGGAAGGTAAATGACATTTCCGTGTGCTGCTCTGGTTCACCAGAAGCAGCTTAGTCATGCTGGCCACATGACCCGGAAGCTATACACCGGCTCCCTCGGCCAATAAAGCAAGATGAGCGCCGCAACCCCAGAGTCGGTCATGACTGGACCTAATGGTCAGGGGTCCCTTTACCTTTTTTAGCCTGCAATTGGAGCCATCCCATGCAAACTTGGATTGGATGAATCCCATAAGGAAGATGTTATGTCTTCTCTGCCTATAACTGCTTGGTGAGCCTTGACCTTCTCTCTTTCCTTCTCTATGTCTAGATATGGGGAGAATAACCAGCCTTTTACAGTGGCTCACTTTGAAGAGGACAAAAAGGACCACGATGTCCCTCAGCTCATCAGGCAGGCTGTGGATAAGGCAGAGGCCCTGGACTGCCCCTCCAGCATCTGCTCTGATGAGGAGGGTGCCACTGTCGAGCCCCAAAACATCCCCACTGTGAGCAACCCAAACAGCGTCTACCAGGTGAGAGAGCAGCTCGCCATGGATGAGTAGTGAGTAGCTTTCTCTCAATGCTTTTGCTGCTAGGACTGACTGGGGCACAGTGGATAATAATGACAATAATAATTTTATTATTTATACCTTACCCATCTGGCTGGGTTTCTTGGCGTGCCTGTCTAGGGGGAACCTCCATCCTGCAAGCTTAATTAGTCTCAGCGGAGCTCCTTGTTTATTTCTTTTTTAGAGCAGGATTTCCCAAGCTAGTTGTTTTTGGACTACGATTCCCATCATTCCTGACCACTGGCCCTGCTAGCTAGGGATGATGGGAGCTGTAGTCCAACAACAGCTGGAACACTGATTTAGAGTGTTTGTGCCCTGCTCTTCTGCCAAAAAGGCCTTCAGAGTGACAACGTACAATTGAAACAAGACAATCCCTGCCTGCAGGGTTACATTCTAAAATAAAATAAAACATGGCAAGCAAGGAGAGCGGGGAAATCAAACTCTGACACCAATTCTTAAGCAGTTGTTATCATAACGGCCAGCTTGGGTTTTTTTTCCTGGTGAAGCTGGTCCTTCAGCGAAGCTGATGGAATGAGCTTCTCATCTCTCCCAATATGGCGGTGTGATGGACTAGCTGCCCCCAGGTGATGGAGGGGAGAGAGGAGGCCTGATGGACCTGTCACAGCAGAGCTGATGGAGTGAGCTCAGCTTCCCATCTCTTCCACTGAGGCAGCCTCATTTGGCCTGTGAGGCTGTTTCCCTGCCTGCAAGCCATATCCACTTACCACCACGTGCGACATCAGGGATAGAGGGTGGGTAAAGATGCAACTGCAAAGGAACAGCTGGGAGCTGAAAGGGTGCTTACGGTGGTTCCTTGGCAAGGGGCTTCACTCGCGGCATGCGCCAGCGCTGAATGCCCTTTGAAATAATCCTGACCCGCAAGTGGGTGCTGTTTCTTGGCAGACACCTTTGTGGGACTGCAGAGGGGGACATGTGCCTTTTAAGGTGCTGTTTGGGTTCTTTCCAGCCAAGTTCTGCTCAGAGTAGACCTGCTGGAAGTAATGCACCTAAATCAGCTGCACCCATTAATTTTGGTGAGCAGAGCTTGTAAGCACACACCCATTTGAATTCAAAGAGTACCTGCAGACAGAGAAGGCGGGGCTTGCTGTCAGCTGATTAGCATGGACAGTGAGCCCCTTTCAAGACAAGCTGTTCTGCTCACCTGTAGGCCAGTTCTTGATCCAGACTTAAGGCTGAAAAATGTTTCCCATCCCTGCCCTACAGTTTTAAAGAACATATACAGTGGTACCTTGGGTTACAGATGCTTCAGGTTACAGACTCCGCTAACCCAGAAATAGTACCTTGGGTTAAGAACTTTGCTTCAGGATGAGAACAGAAATTGTGCTCTGTCAGCGCAGTGGCAGTGGGAGGCCCCATTAGCTAAAGTGGTACCTCAGGTTAAGAACAGTTTCAGGTTAAGAACGGACCTCCGGAACGAATTAAGTTCTTAACCCGAGGTACCACTGTATATGGAATGGAGCAAACCTGTTAAACGCATATTAAAGGGGGAATAGCAGGGAAGCGGCCAGACTGAGACCATTTTAAAATATAGATGGTTCCTGGAACCAATGGGCTCCTAGAATGGTTTCCATACGAAAGTGTCTTATACCGAATCAGGCCCTTGGCCCATCTAGCTCAGTAATGCCTACACTGACTGGTAGCTGCTCTCCAGGGTTTCAGGCAGGTGTGTCTCAGGGCTACCTAGAGATGGCAGGGATTAAATCTAGGACTTTTTGCATCCAAACCAAGTTAGCAAAGTAACTTAAACAACACAGATGAAACCCAGAGATGAAAGACATCCCGATAACAATTTACTGAGGAAAGCTTCATTAAACATATGCATTGTCTTTCTTAGTTCAGGCCTCGTACATAGCAGGGAGACACTAAACAAAACGTACAGAGGAAACAACCTTGGAACTACACAGCCAATAAGAGCATGAGCTATGTCACTAAATATCTTGCCATCCACCCTGGTTGCTAAGGAAAACCTCCACCCTTCCTCCCTCTTGTGTAGCTGACTTAACACTAAAAGAATTAACCCTCAAGGTTCAAATTGAATGATCCCTGCTGTTGTGTGCGATTGCCCACAAATGATGATGATTAAACAAGATGGTTCTTGCAGGGGACTAACATACAGTGGTACCTCTGGTTACAAACCTAATTTGTTCCGGAGGTCCGTTCTTAACCTAAAACCACGATTTCTGTTCTCATCTTGAGGTACTACTTCCGGGTTAGCAGAGTCTGTAACCAGTAGTATTTGTAACCTGAGGTTTTTGTAACCCAAGGTACCACTGTATAAGGGAAGGGGGATGGGAATGGAGGAAGAAAACAAACAAGTGTGGGCACCAGTTCTTAAAGCTACAGAGTTCTTAGGATGACCAGCTTGAACGGAAAGTGTTTGGGAAGAGCTGGTCTCTGCAGAGCTGATGACCAGATTCCCATCTAGCAGCCTGGGGGAGGAGGTTGTTGATGGCAAAGAAATTATGTCTGGCAAAACAGCTTAAGACTGCTGCAGGAATGGGATAAAATGAGACAAGGATAGTCTTGTATTTAAGAACTTGCCCAGTTGCCATGTCACTAGGTCACGCGGTCAAGAAATTCAATCCTACTACAGCAGGCACCCCCAAACTCGCCCGCCAAGTTTTGGGACTACAATTCCCATCATCCCTGACCACTGGTCCTGTTAGCTAGGGATGATGGGAGTTGTAGTCCAAAAACATCTGGAGGGCCGAGTTTGAGGATGCCTGCTGTAGTAGGATTGAATTTCTTGATTCAGTTGAACTTCACAGTAAGGCTGGATTGAGTTGTTGTGCTATTTCAGACTACACACAAGCACAAAATATACCTTCTCTCTCCAAAACCCCTCCCCACTCCTGGCCCTCCCTCTTGATTTAATCTCAGTGCCATGAGCCATTTCAGCTATGGTCCCAGTATCCTCGGCGAAAGCTTCATGTACCTGATGGATCCCACCAGCATCCCACCAGTACATGCTGCCTTCAGTGCAAGGGCTACAAAGTCTGTCGGCCGTCATCCACCTTCACTGGTCCACGAGTAGACAGATACCACTGGGTCAACGCCAATCGATAATGATGGACAGCACCTCCCCACTAAGGCACTGGGGAAGAATAACTCTTTGGACAATATGTGGGAGGAAGCTGGAAGCTATACCAGGATGTTCAAATAAAGGTCTTCTTTCGAAGCATTTATTTCAACTCTTGCCTGTCACTGTCACCAGCTACTTCTTTTCTTATTTCGTTTGTGTTTGTAAAACCTTTTAAACTGATACACCTGAAGGCTAAAGATAACTTTTAATTGAATGCTTTTAATGTATTTTTATGGCAAGACTGAAAATGGAACTGCCTAATGACAACTTTGTGGAAATCTTAAAAAGGAAATTAATTACTAATAAAATGTGCTTGTTTTATTAAAAAAAACCCCAACACCTGCTTTTGTTTTTGTTTTGCTTAGGTTGGCTCAAGACTAAGAGTGGATGAATCTGTCAATTTTGGTTTCTCATTCCCCGCCCCCCACTCTTTTAAAGTTCCAGCTTTCCATGTTTCCAAGCTGGTTTGCAGTTATTATTACTTTTTAAAGGCCTTATGATAATTCATTAGCATTTTAAAGCAAATTTCCTTAATATGCATGTGTTTTTATGCAATGTTGATTATGATACATACTTCTGCAAGGCAATTTCCCCTAAAACAATGCATTTTATGTACAGTTTACAGTACAGTGGAACCTTGGTTTTTGAATGTCTCGGAAGTCAAACATTTCAACTTCCGAATGCCGAAAACCCGGAAGTAACTGCTTTGGTTTTCGAACCATCTTCGGAAGCCAAACATTCCATGTGGCTTCAGTTTTGAGTTTCCCTATTGTACTGAGGCTTCTGCTTTCAGTTTTTGGTTTTCGAACATTTTGGAAGTCGAACTGTCTTCTGGAATGGATTATGTTTGAAAACTGTGTGTGCATTTTTGTACACATAACTTGGCCAGAGAATGGCATTGCACTGCAGTCCTGCAGATAGCCTGGGCCTAAGCTGTATATGCTTTGTAAAGCTCAGATTTCTATTGGCCCTTGATTTTACACAGATCCCTTGTGAAACAGAAGTTTGTGTACTCATATATACTCAGTGCTTTTTTGTTTGTTTGTTTAAAAAATGAGGTGCTAATACTCATATCTTCATAAAAGTGCTGTGGAGGCTGGGACAAAATGGCTGCCATTGGCAGCAAAAAAAATTAGACGTGATGGTGTACCATACTGGTGATTACCACCACCAGAAAAACACTGCGTAGACCCCTGTCTCTAGCTGATGCAGGGGGGCACAGGGGGGAAATGACCAGAGGGGGTGGTGCCCACAGCACTCTCTCAAGAATCCAAATGTGCCCACAAGTCTAAAAAGGTTGGTGACTCCTGCTGCGTGGGGAACACGTACAGAGTCTTGCTTCTTGACTCAGCAGCAAAATTTCTTGGCCTGGCACCACAGCTGCCCATAACTGTACTCTTGAGGCTATTAACATGAGAAATGCTTTCTTGGAAAGTGCCCATCCCTTGCCAAGTTAAAAGGCTGATGTAAATCGTTCCTCCCATGCAGGGAATATAAACATGGCTTACTCTCAGAGAGAAGGAAAGCTTTATCTGTTTGTTGGCTCGGTATGATTTCTGCTGTTGTGGCACAATGCTAGATATGTTTACTTGATTTGCAATAGATGTTTAAAGTGAGGGTTTGGGGGTGGGCCATTAGTGCCTAATGGACAACCCCCCCCCCAAAAAAAACCTGCTGATAAAGGAAAGTGTGGGGCAGGTGGGGAGCAAAATGCCTGCCACCGTTACTGTGGCAGGGACATGTCTGAACAAGTGGTGGCGAAGTAGTAACGGAACACAAAGTTTAGGAGAACAAAGTTTTTGCAGTGGGCTTTGAGGCCCTTTGCCCAAGGTAAGCCTTGTACTAATTTCTTTTGCAACTCCCCAGTTTATCTCTACTTATCTTCATAGGTTGCCTGTCTCCATAGGCAGACCTGAGGACAAATGATCTCTGCCCCCCTACCCCATCAACAAGGTTCCCCCCCATCCTCCTCGCTCCCTTGTTCTAAAAATGCAACGATCCGAATGCCAAGCTGTGGCAAATGTTACTTTTCCCCAAAGCTAACGTGAATAAACCCTCAGAGTTGAGGTCAGCCACTAAATATATATTTGGTATTTCCTTCTAGCTTAATGTTGATAGCATTTTCAAGTGGAAGCAACAGGAAGATGGGCTAGGGAAGGAAGTATCTGGCATGATGTATTCGGAGACTCTTCAGCTTGTATTGCAGGGGGAATTGCTCAATGGCAGAGCATCTTCCTTGCATGCGAAAGGTCACAGGTTCAATCCTCAGCATCTGCAGGTAGGGCTGAGAATTCTCCATACTCCATACTTGGAGAGCTGGGCTGGTGCGATCAGTCTTACCAATACTGAGCTAGGTGGACCGATGGCCTCACTAGCTATAAGGCAGTTTCCCATGCTCAGTGTTTCCACCTGCAAATGGCAAAGGATGGGGCCTCCCTCCGATCTCCCTTTTAATCTCAGATTCCCGCTAAGCACAGATCCTCCAAGTGGCCCTATTTTCCAGGGACAGTCCCGAATTTACAGAAGCCACCTTGGTTTTGTGATTTGATCCTGGAATGCCCAGCTTTTCCTTAGGACGTCCCTATTTTCATTGGACAAATGTTGGAGAGCATGGAGCTGTGCAACCTTGTGAGCCAAGGAGTAACTATACAACTTTTAGAAGACCTCTGAAGGCAGCCCTGTATAGGGAAGTTTTTTTTAAAAAATGTTCAATCTTTTGTTACGTTTTTATATGTGTTGGAAGCCACCCAGAGTGGCTGGGGCAACCCAGTGAAATGTGCAGGGTATTATTATTATTATTATTTATTTATTATTTAGGATGCCCCTATTTTCATTGGAGAAATATTGTAGGGTATGTACGCATTGATCACTGCAGATGGTGAAAGTAGTCACGAAATTAAAAGTCACCTGCTCCTTGGGAGAAAGGCGATGGCAAACCTAGACAGCATCTTAAAAAGCAGAGACATCACCTTGCCAACAAAGGTCTGTATAGTTAAAGCCATGGTTTTCCCAGTAGTGATGTATGGAGTGAGAGCTGGACCATAAAGAAGGCTGATCGCCGAAGAATTGATGCTTTTGAATTATGGTGCTGGAGGAGACTCTTGAGAGTCCCATGGACTGCAAGAAGATCAAACACATCCATTCTTAAGGAAATCAGCCCTGAGTGCTCACTGGAAGGACAGATCGTGAAGCTGAGGCTCCAATACTTTGGCCACCTCATGAGAAGAGAAGACTCCCTGGAAAAGACCCTGATGTTGGGAAAGATGGAGGGCACAAGGAGAAGGGGATGACAGAGGACAAAATGGTTGGACAGTGTTCTCGAGGCTACCAGCATGAGTTTGACCAAACTGCGGGAGGCAGTGGAAGACAGAAGTGCCTGGCGTGCTCTGGTCCATGGGGTCACGAAGAGTCGGACACGACTAAACGACTAAACAACAACAACAACAACAACAACAACAACAACAACAACAACATGTACGCATTGCCTTGGGAATGGTCTTTACCAGCCTTGCTGTGTTCGTGTGGGCCTCGCCATAACAAACCAATTGTACTGAGAACTGGAATCCTTTGCTAATCATGTCCTGGCGACGGACTCTTGCCATCCTTGGCTTAAGCTGCAAGCTGACATTACACGACTTGTTGCAGATGTACATTGGGGTAGAGGGAGAGAAAACAGGCAGCTATGTCAAGTCAAGCATTTGGGGGCGATTAGGCGTCTCCAATGCTATTTTTCTAGAAAAAAAGGATGCCGGAACTCACCATGAACCTCGCTCTCTAAAAATGGCAATGGTGCCCACCTGAGAGGCACAATCCTAATTTGTTGCCTCTTTCACTCCTGCCCCCATTTCTTTTCTAAGACTCCACGGATTCATTCCGGCCTCCCCTTTTTGGCTTCTGCCACTTTCCTTTCCAGGGTTTTTATTTCCTTCAGCAGAGAGTCCTTCTCCAAGCTGATGGCTTTGAGCTCATCAAACAGTGAAGCTCCATCATCTCCGCTCCTGGAGATGCACTCTTCCTCCTCTTGCAGGAGTGTCACCAGCTTCTCGTTGAGCACATCCAGCTTGTCTGCTGCTGCTTCAGGGGTGGTGTGGGGGTAACTGCTGGCCTGTGAGCTAAGGAAAGGGAGGAAGGGTCAGGTCAGGCCTTATAATGATCTCTGGCCAAGCGAGCAGCCCGATAAAGCAGCGAAGACTCTCCATCAGTTTTATACAAGTTTATTTGAAAGAAAAACACATTCAGAGCATGGCAATCTGCCTGCTCTCATTAATCTAGTTTCTCAGTCTGACTCATTGTTCCTTCCCCAACAGGAAGAACGCCAAAATCCCACCTTTCGTCTCCTTCCCTTCCGTTGCTCTCACAGCCTCTCTAATCTCCTCATTTTAGGACCGCAGGGCTGTGCTACCTCTTTCTCACAAGACTCAGCCTCCAAAACTGTCTTATCTGCTGGTTGCCTGGCAATGCCTTGACCGATGTCCAACTCCTCCTCCCCTTGGGAACTAACCACTTCTTCCTTGGAGAGGAGGGGCCCCAGGCTGTTCTCTCTAAAATCAGACAAACAACTCTCATCAACAGTGTCAGCCTCTTCCTCGCTCAGCTCAATTTCTGAGGCTGACTCTCCCGCTGTGCTGGGGTGGGGGCACGTTCCTGATAGGCCTTGGTGCATGCTGTGTAGTAATTGAACCCATATCCACACCCATACATTTAAAGCACATTTACAATACTTTTATAGTCATGGTTGCCCTCTAAAGAATAATGGGAATTGTAGTCCACCTCTTGCAGAGCTACAGTTTCCAACACTATTGACAAACTACAGTTCCCAGGAGTCTATGGGAAGCCACAAGATACAAATGTATGTTGTGGATGTGACTTCAGAGATTTATCTTCCCGACTTCATGCTTTCCATTAGCCTTTGGTTGCCGTTGCTCAGCTGCTCTCTTCCAGCCCTCAATACCTGCAACATTGGCCTACTTTCAAAGGTTGTTGTACAAATGACTGGGACACTGAATGCACTGACACATAACACTAAGCCATGGTTTGCTTTAAGCATTTTGTTCAGTGAACTATGGCTTGTCTCACAGATAAGCAACTTGGTGAGCATTGGAGATGGAGTGGACAAACGAACTATGGCTATGCAAGGAAGTCGTGGTAAGACATAATGCCAAACTATAGCTAAAATGGCAACAACAACTGTTTCACAATCCGCTGGGCTGGGTTTGGACATCTTCACAAAACTCAGTTTCACTGAACAAACTAGACCTTAAGTGTCTACACTGCACTGCTCTGGCTTCTGATTAGTTTTTGGATCTAATTCAAAGTGCAGGTTTTGACCTATAAAGCCTTAAGTGGCCCAGGACTGCAATACCTCAGGGACCACCTCTCTCCATATGAACCAAGCCAGACACTGTAATCATATTGTGAGGCCCTTCTTCATGTGCCTCTTCCACGAGAGGCCCGGAGGGTGGCAACATGAGAAAGGGCCTTTTCTGCAGTGGCTCCCAGTTTGTGGAATGCTGTCTCCAGAGAGGCTGACCTGGCACCTTCAATACATATCTTTGGGTGCCAGGTGAACTCTTCAACCAGGCCTTTAGTTGATTAAACAATCTATGGCCTTTTAAATGTCTTTTTTTGAGGGGTGGGGGCATTGTTTTGTGTTATTATGCTGTATATTTTGTGTTTTTATGTTTCGTTTTCATGTTTTCAGTCACCCTGTGATCTTCGGATGAAGGTCAGTATATGAATTTAATAAATAATGACAATAATAATGCATGCAACATCTGAAGCACTTGAGAAAAGCGCCACAGCCTCGGGCTGCTGGTTCTGGGATTCCAGACTGAGCAAGGTACAAAGTGCATAGTTTCAGAGTGGCAAAGTGGGAAATGTGTTGCATGGCCACAGAGCAAGACCTCATGTAAGCTGAAAGCGAGCAGGACAGGGTTGTGATGGGGGCAAGTAGCAACACACAATTCAGTTCTTTTACTACAGCCAACATGGTGCCTTCCTGATGTTCCTGTTGGATTCCAACACCCATCAGCTTTAGCCAGCATGCCCAATGGTCAAGGATAATGGGGTTTGCAACCCAGCAATGTCTGGAGGGCCCCAGGCTGACTACCCACCTGTTTTCAGTACATTGTCATCGACCACCACTTGTGACCTAGGCCACTCTCACCTTGTCGATGGGAGAATCTCCTGGCCGCTGGGCAAGATGTGGGAATAATATTCCTTCTTCTTTCCGGGCAGTTTGCTTCTGAGCGAGTCGTCAAAATCCACATCAAGCAAGAGGCTCTCATGCTTGCAAAGAAAGGCAAGGTGACCATTAATGAATTTGCTTCTCTAGCATTGCATCCAGGGGGTTAGGTGACCTTTGGTGGACCTTCCAACCTTAGAATTCGACAAAGCAGCAGGTGCTATTGGGTACATCTGCAGGGGTTATGCAGGCAGGTGGGAACTTCTGTGCTGGTCGCATGTCAAGGACAGAGAGCCATGGCCATCTATTGTTGAACTACAACCTCCATCATCCCTGACTGACCTGTCGGGTACTGATGGGAGTTGGAGTTCAACTACAGCAACTGCAGGGCAATAAGTCTCCCACCTTCTGTTTTGTAGCTTTGAAAGATATTAGTGGCTTTGTATGTTGACTTTTGCTTTTTAATACTTTGTGATCATTTAAAAGTAGTATGCTGACCTGCTGCTTTGGGGATGGCACAGAAAACTGGGGCGGGGAAAAGAGAGAATGGAATATCCTGGAAAAGGACACAACCAGCTGGAAGCTTGAATAGGAATTGCTCCATGCTGCAACATACCGCATTTTTCCGTCTATAAGACACCCCCATGTATAAGATGCCCACTATTTTTGGGGACTCAGATTTAAGAAAATGGGGGGAGATGTATCCGTGTATAAAACGCCCCCTGATTTTTGACATTATTTTTTAGGGGGGTGCGGAACCTAGTCTTATACATGGAAAAATACGGTATATATTTTTTTGCAACACCCCTTGCAAATTCATAAACGTATAGTGAAGCTGTCTGGGGCTATCCCAGCCTTCTTCAATCCTGACTGAAAAGCAACCAGTCCTTTTCTCTGGGGTGGCACAAGGGACCCTGGGAAGGGGTGGAGAGTGGACTGGTGTGTGTGTGTGTGTGTGTGTGTGTGAAGAATTACCTCCTCTAAGTCTTCAGAAGGCTTCACTTTGGCATCCAAGAGCCCTGAGAGGAGATTGATTTTCTTATCTGCAAGCCCCTCTCCCTTCAGAAAAGCCTCATTAATCATCATTGCAGCGGATTTACTGTCCTCCAGAACTGCTGACGTCTGAAGCCTGAGAGAGAACATTTCACCCAGGCAAGCCTTGAGTGCCTTAGATGCAATGATAAATAATATAGTTAATATATAAATATATATATATTGCACCCTCTCCTTAAGTATGCTTAATGCACATAATTTCAAGGTAGCAAAAATTAAGAGAAATATGAAGGAAGGGTAGGGGGAAAGAGAGAAAAATTATCAGAATAACTTTTCAAATGAGTTCATGGCAAGCTGAATCTGTTGGTCTCAAAGAATCCCTTGGAGCTATTTTCATGGTGCAGGCAAGTCACTAATCGGAGCATAGCAGAGCTGGAAGCAAATTCCTGGATGTACTTCTGGTTGCCTGGAAAATTAACCCAGACACCTCATTGGGTCCAGGTAGATTAGGGCCCTTAAATTCTGGTGAATCAATGACACATCATCAACGTGACCCATCTCAGTAGTGGGCTTGTGGATTTCAAACATTTGCTCCTTGGCTGAGCTGGGCTGGAACCTGGTCCAGGTCAAGGACCAGAGGACAGTGGCAGAGGAAGTGCAGATATTTTAAAGTGAATATTGCAATAGAGTGAGTCTCACACACATTTTTGTGTTCCCCAATGCATATAAAAGTTATGTTTACACTTTACTGTAGTCTATAGGGGTGGAAAGGAGGAAAACCTGGCTCCAGATCCACTGGTCAGAAAAGGAGTAGTGGGGGGTGGTAGGTGGGACCGGGCAGGCAACCTGCAGCTGCACCCACGTCCTTGTAAGAAGCTGTATCTGCAAACTACAATAAAGCAAAACACAATAAAATGAGGTGTGCCTGTACAGGCCTGGCAGGGCCCAGATTAACAGCAACTCTGCTTGGTTTTCTAAATCCCTATCTCTGCTTTTTTAATGAAACACAGAGAGGGGCTAGGAAGGAAGCAGCACACCAAAATCCTTGCTGATTTTCATACAGATGCACATAGAAATTGTTGGAAGTTTGGGTGCAATTCAGCTTGCTGGGAGGGGTTTGCATGGGTGAAGACCCCAAACCATCCTTGTGACTATCCCCGCACCGACTTTTCTTTATCTCTCCGATGTTTAGACTGATATGTCTTAGGTTGCATCCTGTTTATAGCTTCCTGCTCCTCCTCCCATTCTTTCTCTGGACCTCAAGACAAGAGGTCATCTTGGATCTATCTTCTGAGAACAAAGGGGCAAGCATGGCTGCTTTGCTTCTCCAAACAGACAGTTAGCTAGGGCTATAGAATTCTTTCCTATCCAGAATGTACTTCCTTTAATAAACACAAACTTCCTTATTTTATACAAAGTGTCAGTCTGAATACTGTTCAACCGAGGGTGTGCTCCAAGTAAAGGATTCATTTAACTAATATTAACTGCTGCTGCTGCATATAAACTCTATCTATTAACAGAAATGACACACTGAGCCTAGGCAAAGCAGCTTAGTGGTATAGTTCTGTCGAGCTTCTGGTCCCTGTTTTCTTTGCGTGGGTGCAGCGAACACTCTTACTAGCTTCTCCATGACAGGAATTCACAGATGGATACCACATTGCTCTTTCCCAGTCTGCTCACACCTGGAGTCTCACCCAGGAGGCCGCCAACCTTTAACTAGTAAAGGTAATGGGGCCCCTGACCATTAGGTCCAGTCGTGGCCGACTCTGGGGTTGCGGCGCTCATCTCACTTTATTGGCCGGGGGAGCCGACGTACAGCTTCCGGCTCATGTGGCCAGCATGACTAAGCCACTTCTGGTGAACCAGAGCAGCGCACGGAAACGCCATTTACCTTCCCACCGGAGCGGTACTTATTTATCTACTTGCACTTTGACGTGCTTTCGAAATGCTAGGTTGGCAGGAGCAGGGACCGAGCAACGGGAGCTCACCCTGTCGCGAGGATTCAAACCGCGACCTTCTGATCGGCAAGTCCTAGGCTCTGTGGTTTAACCCACAGCGCCACCCATGTCCCAACCTTTAACTACCATGCCCTTTAAGTGTCCACGGATTTACACGGTTATGACTGCTTTGTACCTGGTAAAAGAGCCTCCGAAAAGCTGGACTGGAATCCTGGCTGAGGTCTTCGGCAGTGATGTGAGCCAGGCAGTGCACGAGAAGCAGGATAAAACTGCCCACGCAACTCAGGCACTCCCTTAGAACGAACAGTTTGTTGCCAGAGGTCTAAGGAAGGTGAAAAGGCAACATTTAAATAAATAGATAAATACTGAACACATGAGAAAAACTGAGGACTGATGCTTTTAGCTCCAGGTCCTTCGCCTTCAGGCTTCTGATACTTATAAAGTTCTCCAATCTTCTGTGCCCCCACCCTCTCTCCTTTCACAGAATTCATAAGAAGAGCCTGACTCAAAGATCCATCTGGCTCAGTGCTCTCTCCTCCCAGTGGCCAACCAGATGCCCAATATGGGAAACCTGCAAGCGGGAGGCGGCAACAATAGCACTGTCTCACCGGTGTCCCCTGGTGACTGGTTTTCAGAGGCACACTGTCCCTAATAGCAGAGGAGGTGTCAGGCACTGGACTGAAGAGGAATGGTGGGAGTTGCACTCCCCCCTTTCTGAACCTTCCTAATGGCAGAAGGACAGAATTGATTTAGAACAGCGGTTTGCAGAGGGGCATAGTCCAGAGGGGAAAAGCTGGGAAATACTGGGTGAGGAACAGCTAGAAGAGGAAACAGCAGGAGAGAGGCACTGTCTTTAGAATGCTTTCCTGACTTCCCTTCACCTAAGACTAGATGGGCTATGAGAGTGATAGAACAAAAAGTGCAGTGGCAACAAGCTCAGATTACCCAACTGTGGCGTTTGCCCTCCTAGGTGTGTGACATCATACTGGGTTCATAAGGAAAGGGTTAACTAATTGTAAAATGACTAATCAATGGGAACCCAAGAGGCAGAGTTAACTGTGTATAAGGTTTAAGCACACAGGTTTTTCTTTTCTTTTTTTGAGAGCGGGTTAGAGTTAGGGTGGTTGAGAAGACAGTCTGGAGTTAGAAGAGACAGAGAGTATAGGTCTGTGGGTTGGGCTAGTCGGGTGTGTGTGTGTGAGAGAGAATTTGTTAAGAGGAGTCAGTCAAACAGTTGAGATAATCAGTCAGAAGGTATTAGGAAGGTATAGGCCCGTAAAGAAACTAAAGTTAAGATACTGACAGGAATATTATCTGAGAAACCATAAACTTGTTAATGTTTATAAAATAAACTTGTTTATTTGGTTCACTTTTAACAACTGACTGGACCCAGTGTTTTACCTGAGAGTAACTGGTTGGTGGCAGCGGGGAAGTGATCACAGTGGTGGCACAGGGATCAATAGACTGTTAAACGTCCAGGGACCCTGTGTGATCGCCACACCAACGTAGGAGTGGGGATGGAGAGGGTGTACCTTTACCTTTACCGGGAGCAATGCCCTTTCCTTTTTTTCTCGCTGTGATTATTAAAGCACTTACCTGGTAAGAACACTCCTTTTGTTTGATCTGCTTATTTACTGCCACCAGGAGAGGAATCTGATTCCCCCAAAGCCTGATAGGAGGGCACCACCACTACAGCTAGCAACCAGTGATATCACCCAGGGATTTTCTAATACCTTTTTAAAGCTTTCTAAGTTGCTGGCTAACATTACCTCTAGTGGGAGTGAATTCCATACTTTAAGGAGTGGAGAAACTTTTTGGTGCTGGGACCTGCACCCTGCATTTGGTCCCATCCTGCCTTTGACGGGTGGGCAGAACAACCCACATGTCAACTACAGCATATCAATAATGTGACACCACATGATTGACAGGCCAGTTGTCCCTCCCACATGTCAAAATTCATTGTGGGATGCTTCCAAGTGTCTGGCAGCTAGAGTCCCATGGCCAGATAGAGAGGCTTGGACACTTATCCTTTGGGTCTGAGGTTCCCCACACCTGCCTTAGATGGTCTGACATGATATAAGGAAGGTCCAGACATTCATTTACATGGGGCATTTGTTCTTTGTTTTGTTTTGGCGAAGATTCCCTCTGTCAAGAGGACGTACCTGATAATGGAAAGAGTTCCGGAAGGCGTTTCCTGGTGTGTTGCTGGAGGGAATGCTGGAAGCAACACACAGATCAATCTCTGGTGCCTGACATTGAAAGAAAACAATCTGCTATGGATATGTTTGCCTCTCTGGTGCACTGTACGTCCAAAGCACAAGCCATATCTGATCAAAATTTAGAATAAGTCTGCCACTTTCTCAAATACAAAACATCCCTCACGTTCAATCTGCCTGTTCTTTAATTACAGACATGAAATCAAACCACTTTGCTCAATGTTTTGGAGGGCTAACTTGGCCATTTCTTTGGGGGAGGTTTTCCATTGTTGCAATACATCACAGAGGGGCTGAAGCTCACAGAACTTCCAGACAAAAAGGAATAAAGTATTTAGGGAGAGAGTGATGTGAACTGGGAGCCACGTGGAGTGATGGACAGCTAAGACAGCCTTCGTCTTCCTGGTGCTACAGATGTTGTTGGACTCCAGCTCTCAGCAGAACCAGCAGCCAGCATGGGCAATGGTCAGGGATGAAGGGCATTGTAGTCAAACAACATCTGGAGGGCACTATGTTTGTGAAGGCTGTGTTAAGAGAAGAAATACTGTCTCTCGGTGCTTTAAATGAATAGCATCATTGTTGCTCTTTTCTTGCTTTTGGAATTCTTGGGGTGGGGCAGCACAAAAGTAGCATGAGTAGAAGACAGCATTACAGTGGTACCTCAGGTTAAAGACGCTTCAGGTTACAGACTCAGTTAACCCAGAAATAGTACCTTGGGTTAAGAACTTTGTTTCAGGATGAGAACAGAAATTGCACAATGGCGACAGCAGGAGGCCGCATTAGCTAAAGTGGTACCTCAGGTTAAAAACAGTTTCAGGTTAAGAACGGACCTCCAGAATGAATTAAGTTCTTAACCCGAGGTACCACTGTATTCCTCTGCATATGTTCCAGTCCACAGCCATTAAAACTCAATCTTTTTTTCAAGATTCTGCTCAAATTGCTGGGTTCCATGCAAAGCGTACCATTGTGCACTCCATGGGACTGTTTCCCTGAAAAACCTTGTGAACACTTACGCCAATATGAGGCCTGAGGAATTTCAGGATCACTATTCCATATTGGTACACGACAAATTCCCTTGCAGAAAGGGTTGATGTGAGCAGAGGGACAAGATCTCTGGATTTAGGGACCATCTGAGTGTCCATTATATCCTGAAAAGAATTTACTTTATCTGCAAGGAAAAACAAACATGAGCCAAAATACATTTGTTCTCTTGGGTATTTCATTTCAATTACTTTTGCTTGTTTGTACAATATAGGCTGGTGCATTTCAAAGTCCCTCAATTAAAGCAACAGAGACAAAAATAAAATACTGCTTTTAAGGATAAAAGGATGCATATCAAGTGTTCATGAATTACTTGACTTGTACTGATGTGTCAAAAGAATTTAAAAGAATTTGGGATGGTTTGAGAAGGAAGTGGGCAGCAGAGAGGAGAAGAAGAAGAAGAAGAAGAAGAAGAAGAAGAAGAAGAAGAAGAAGAAGAAGAAGAAGAGTTTGGATTTGATATCCCGCTTTATCACCGAAGGAGTCTCAAAGCGGCTAACATTCTCCTTTCCCTTCCTCCCCCACAACAAACACTCTGTGAGGTGAGTGGGGCTGAGAGACTTCAAAGAAGTGTGACTGGCCCAAGGTCACCCAGCAGCTGCATGTGGAGGAGCGGAGACGCGAACCCGTTTCCCCAGCCTACAAATCTACCGCTCTTAACCACTACACCACACTGGCCATAGAAGGCCATAGAGATAAGACACAAGAGTAAACGGGGTGTAGCTATATTGTGTGTGTGTGTGTGTGAGAGAGAGAGAGAGAGAGAGAGAGAGAGAGACAGACAGACAGACAGACAGACAGACAGACAGAGAGAGGGGTGGGGGGGATAGAGAGCAAGAACAGCTGTTACCGTATATCTTCAAAGGCAATGAACCAAGGCCCCAATCAAGCTGTTGATCCAGTAGCCTCCCTCCATGGTGCTGTCCATGGTGCTGAAGCCTTTGTCTACTGAAAGCAGAACAGAGAGTGCAATGCAAAGGAATTACCATATTCCGGACGATGGACGTCCAGCAGTCCAACTGCCGCTGCACACTTTTGGATTTGGCAATTCACATCCTTCAGAAGAGCAAGGAGCTTGGAAGATGTCACACCACCAGATCCATTGCTATCTACACAAACAGGAAGAGAATTCACATTGCTTGTTGGCAGGTTTTTTTTGGCCAAGTTTGGCTACTCACAGGGCGCATTTCATAACTAACATGCAATATAGCTCGTTCCGGTGTGCACAGGAGCCTTCAATCCTTTGCAAAAGTAAGACGTAGCACCAGATGATGTGACAACAATCACTTTGGAAGCCTTACCAGACAGAAGAGCTGTGAACCGAGGATTCAGCAGGGTGGTTCGTAAACTCACCAGGAGTTCAGTTTGCTTCAAGACCTTGATATCTGCAAGGGAGGAGCATTGATTTTAGAATGCTGCATTATTTTACTGTTGTTAGCCACTCTGAGCCCGGCTTCAGCTGGGAAGGGCGGGATATAAATAAAAATTTATTATTATTATTTATTATTAAACTAGTTAGTGTGATCTAAGAAAAAGAATGGTGTAGACACATTCACATCCATGCCACCCCTCCTGTCTGTGAGGTGGGGTAGAAAATTGTTCATTTCTCTTCTTAATGCAACTATCCTCAAGATTCACACTCCTCCAAACTTGATGGTGCCATTTCCCAATCAAAAACAGCATCCAAAAAGCTTGTGTAAGGCTGATCTCACGGGAAAAGCATGTACATATATATATTAGGAAAAAACTGTCAGGGGAAGAGCTGTAGCTTACTAGTAGAGCACTGGTTTTGCATACAGAAAATCCCAAATTCAATCCCAGCATCTCAATGTATTGCTGGAAAAGCTTCTTGCCTGAAATCCTGGATAGCTGCTGCCTGTCAGTGTAGGTAATACTAAGCTAAACAACTACTTATGTTGCTAAAAAATGTGCCTGAAAATGCACTTGTATTTTTGTGCAGATTTTTTGCTGGATAATTTGCATACTGATGCATAAACGAGGTGAACTGAACTTGAACTGAACTTGAGAAAGGAAAAACTGGGAGAAACCAAAATTGAGAAATTGAGAGTGAGAGAAAGTAGTTCTGGATACGGCTCAGCATGCTGCTCTGGAAATGGCTATGACCCCATGGGATTTGTTGACCAATGCCACATTTACACCATACATTCAAATAGACATGACTTCCCCAAAGAATTATGGGAGCTGTAGTTTGCTAAGGGTGCCGAGAGTTGCTAGGAGGTACCTAGGCCTTTGGTGCCTAGCGATGGTTTTCCCAGTAGTGATGTATGGAAGTGAGAGCTGGACCATAAAGAAGGCTGATCGCCAAAGAATTGATGCTTTTGAATTATGGTGCTAGAGGAGACTCTTGAGAGTCCCATGGACTGCAAGAAGATCAAACGTACCCATTCTTAAGGAAATCAGCCCTGAGTGCTCACTGGAAGGACAGATCGTGAAGCTGAGGCTCCAATACTTTGGCCACCTCATGAGAAGAGAAGACTCCCTGGAAAAGACCCTGATGTTAGGAAAGATGGAGGGCACAAGGAGAAGGGGACGACAGAGGACGAGATGGCTGGACAGTGTTCTCGAAGCTACCAGCATGAGTTTGACCAAACTGCAGGAGGCAGTGGAAGACAGGAGTGCCTGGCATGCTCTGGTCCATGGGGTCACGAAGAGTCGGACACGACTAAACAACTAAACAACAACAACAACCTAGTCGTTTCAGAGAGCTGCAATTTCCAGAGATCCCTGAGGGGTTCTTTTTAAACCTCTCTGGAAATTGTAGCTGGGACGGCGATGACGACTAGATACCTCTTAGCAACTCTCAGCACCCTTAGCAAACTACAGCTCCCATAATTCTCTTTAAACAGCCATGGCTGTTAAAGTGGTATAATAGGGTTTAAAATGCATGGCATTAACATGGCCCAAGTAAACAAACCTCAGATGGGGCTATTGGTCTGAGACAGCAACCCCAAAATCATCAGCTTTGCTAGCAACCAACGAAGGTCTCTCCATTTATGTGATTGAAGCCTCAGCTTCCATCACTGAGTGTCGCTCACTTTATTTTGAAAGTGCTCACTGGGCCATGGATGAAGGACAAGGCTGGTTTAACTTTCTGTTAGCAGCCAAGGAGACTTACTTTCTGCCAAGAGGGAGAGAACTCTGTCTTCAGCCAGGCTGGGTTGGTTTTGTCCCGGCAAAGAGGCAGCTTCAGAAGTCAGAGAATTTCCGTCTTCTTGACCTGAGTATTTTCTCCTTTGATCTTTCTCCACCCTCCCTCTGAGCTTGTGCACATCTTGGCGAAATGCCTTGTCCAAGAAGGTCACCGTCTCATCATGTTCTCTGATCAGTTTCTAACAAGAATAAGGGTTAAGCACTGAGTTGCTGTCTGCATTCCCTCTAAATATCTGTAAGTCCTGACCCTCCACTTCCTGGAGTCCAGCTGGGGCAGGCGAGGGGCATTTCTGCATAATGCTCTGAGCCTCTTTAATAGACCTCACAATACTGGAAACTTCAGAAGCCAGGAACTACAGTTTCTCCTTCAGTGACAGAGCTACATTTTGTGTGTGTAGAAGTCATGCAGGGGTGCTAACTTGAAAAAATATATTGGGGTGTCCAGGTAAGCCCCGCCCCACATAATCGATCACATGACGTGGTGCACAAACACCATTTGAATGACAATGTTCATTCACTTTGGAGAAGGGCCAGCCCTCCTGCTCCCACCTGCTTTGACCACTTCTTCATTTCCCCTCTTTCCAGCTGATCCTCCAGTTTTGCTTTCTCTTCCAATATTTGCTCCCGGTAAGATTCCTCCAGCTCCACCAACCGAGCTTCTTGGGAATCCACCCATTTCTCTTTTCTTTTTCCTCCTTTGCCTTTTTTTTCTAGAGGAGGACTTTCACTCTGCAGGGCAGAAAGAAACCATGACTTTTAATTAATTTTTTTTAAGAAACAAGAAGTGATTAACTTCTTCTCATTTGGCAACCTCATTTGAATCTTCTCTGCAGAAAACCAATGGCTTCCATTGGCAAATCCTACCTGGGGTGGACTGGGATTGCTTGAGGTTCCCTCTTTTGCCTTCTGCCTGCCCAGCAGGTAAGTTCTCAGCTGCTCTGCCAGCTCTCTGGTTTTCTGCTTCCTGAAGTCCTGCAGTCCACTAGCTATCTGGCGAGCATCCTCCAGGCGCTGCTGTTTGAAGGCCGCATTGAAACAGCAAGAGAGAAAGATAGGAAATACAGGCAGTGGTTAGGTTGCACAATAGCAGAGGAGTCAGCAAAAATAGTCACTGATAATGTAGGGCTTGTGAGTCTTTGCAGGTCAGTGGGCACACTTGGAATATTGAGGAAAGGCTGTGAGCAGCATTCAAAATGGCTACCATAAGGCATAACACAAATTGGCTGCTTTGGGAGGTAGCAGAGGACAGGCCAGTGCAAATAGGAATTGAGCTGCAACAGCAAACCTTCTACAGTGGTACCTCGGCTTACAGACGCTTCAGGTTACAGACGCTTCAGGTTACAGACTCCGCTAACCCAGAAATAGTACCTTGGGTTAAGAACTTTGCTTCAGGATGAGAACAGAAGTCGCGCAGCAGTGGGAGGCCCCATTAGCTAAAGTGGTACCTCAGGTTAAGAACAGACCTCCAGAACGAATTAAGTTCTTAACCCGAGGTACCACTGTAATGGTTTTTATATATATATATATATATATATATATATATATATATATTACTGTTTTTGCTTTCTTTTTTGTTTCTAAAGTGTCTGTTTGCTACCCTGGGCTGCTTGGGGAGGAAGAGCAGGATGTAATTTCAATGCATCATAATAATGTCAGTTCATTGTCACCTTGTCTGAGGAGTGAGCCTTCAGCATTTGGACCGTCTCTTGAAATTGCCTCTCCCTCAACTGCAGCATCCGTGTCGTGTGTTGCAGCTCCAGCATGGAGTCCTCATACTCCTTTTTCCCCTTCAGCAGCTGAGCAATGCCCTTCATCTCTTCATCCACAAGCAGCTCCTGAAACACAGAAAGGCCCAGATTCAATATGATCAAGGCCACCCTCTTATTTTGTTTAAAAAGAGCAATAGAAGAGCTTTGCTGCATGCATTCAATCTAGCATAGAATCTTGCCTTCAACTGTGCTCAGTCTCTGGGAAACTGACAAGCAAACAGAACTCCCCTGCTTTCTGCTGCAGTGCAACTGACATTCAAAGGTATCTGCTTGGTGCCAGGTTACCTGAAAGATCACCTTCTCCCATACGTACCTACCTGAACCATAAGATTCCCTGCTCTGGGTGCCCCCCGCTGAATTAAATGAGGGACAGGGCCTTCCCAGTGGCTGCCCCCTGGCTGAAATGTATGGGAGTTGTAGTCCAAAACAATTGGAGAGCAAAAGGCTGCTGAAGGCTGGCTGAAGCTAAATATAAGAGAGCTTTACATCCTGTCAATCTTCCAGCACTCAGAGTAGCTGACCTGTAGTATCTGCACAATGCTGCAATTTTGACAGCCATTCTTCTCCACTATCAAAAATATCTTAGAGACGTCCATTGGCAGTAACACATGTCCCTACCTCCTGAGCAAGGTCTTCTGTGGAGCTCTCATCGCCTGGTGTTCTGGGGCCTGCTTTTTGAAGCCTCGAGATACCTTCTGATACCAAGACTGTTTGCCGTAGATGCCTCTGAGTCAGGAGAAAATACGCCAATTGTTCAGCAGCCGCGGGGCCTGGGGTCTGCTTGGCCACCTCCTGAATCACTTCCATTTCTTTGGCCTCCAGCTGGAGGAAACATTGAGAAACCCTTGTAGAACCATTTTTAAAAGGATGAAGGGAAGAGTGGACGAAAGGCAAGTGTGGATAATCGCAGATTCATACCATTGCATGCAGACCTTATGCATGCAGAGTCGGTGTTCTACCTCTAGCTGTTGCCTTTTCCTGATACATTACAGATGAATCCTGAGTTTGGGGCACTGTCAGGGACCATGCTGAGGAGGGTGGGAGCCTCCCCCCTGCTCCAGATCAGGATCCTGAATTTTCTCAGGAGCAGTGGGACAGTATAGATTTGGAGCAGTGGTTTGCAGAGGGACAGAGTTCAGAAGACAAAAGTTAGGAAGAACTGGGTAGTGAATAGCTGGGAGAAAAAGAACTGGAGGGGGGGGGAGAGAGAGAGAGAGGGAGAGGGAGAGAGATCAGAGTCCGGTTCGCTGGAAAGTGTCCAGCCGATCAGTCCAAGGTCAAGGAGATTAGATAAGGTAGCTCCACAGAAGACACAGTGGTTGTGAGATCAGATTGCAAGACGAGGAAGTGACTTGGGTGACTTGGGGTGGAGTGGGTGGAAACCTTAACTGGGAGCACCTTCACTCCAAGAATGGACTCTGTTCTTTTGCTGTGATCATTAAAATCTCTTTAAACGGCAAGAGACTATTTTTGCTTTGTTCTGCTTATCCACAGCCAAAGGGAGGGAGGAAGCTGTTTCCCCAAAGACTGACAGCCACATCTGGATGCAGCCAGGCCAATGTAGCACAGTTTCTGTACCTTTTCCTCTGTCTGTGCTTGCAGTTCCGTTTGGATCAGTGCCTGTAGCTTCCTCAGCTCAGCTTCATCCATTTCTTTGAAAGAGACAAGTATTTCCCCTTCCTTAGAGGACTTTTGGAGAAAGGTCATCACTCTCTCCACCTGATGTTGCTCAGCTGACTGGGACACCTCACGGGCTACCGTTTCCCCTGCAGCTGTGTAGCATAAGTTATCCAGAACCTGTAATACGTCTTCCGGACAGCTCCATCTCTTAGGGCAGAAGGTAGAGAAATTCACACCAATGTTAGCAGTGGCGTCACCATGGGAGGAGCTGCAACCGAGCAAAGTTGGAACAACTCATGAAGATAGTGCATGCAGGATATAAAGGTAAAGGTAAAGGGACCCCTGACCATTAGGTCCAGTCGTGACCGACTCTGGGGTTGCGGTGCTCATCTCGCTCTATTGGCTGAGGGAGACGGCGTACAGCTTCCGGGTCATGTGGCCAGCATGATTAAGCCGCTTCTGGCGAACCACAGCAGTGCATGGAAATGCTGTTTACCTTCCCGCCGGAGCGGTACCTATTTATCTACTTGCACTTTGACGTGCTTTCAAACTGCTAGGTTGGCAGAAGCAGGGACCGAGCAATGGGAGCTCACCCTGTCCTGGGGATTCGAACCACCAACCTTCTGATCGGCAAGCCCTAGGCTCTGTGGTTTAACCCACAGCACCACTCACGTCCCTATACAGGATATAGTTACCCATTAAAAGTAGGAGAACTGATGCGGAGGAACATAGGAAGCTGTCTTGGCCTGAGTCAGACACTTGGTCCATCTATTTCAGTATTCTCTACACTGGCAGGCAGCCAGATTTTCAGAGAAGGTTCCCTCCCAGCCCTACTTGGAGCTGTCGACCATTGAACCTGGGACCTTCTGCATGCAAGGCAGGTCTTCTGTCACTGAGCTATGGTCCTTCCTCTGAAACAAGAGGCTGGGCTGTACCTGGAGATGGTTGTAACAATCCAGAACTCTGTGTATCCACATTTGCTTCATAGCTTCTTGCTTCACTATCTTGCTTGCCGTGGCTCGCAGTTTCTGAGCCACTGAGCCTCTGCCCAGCTTGCTCTCCAAAGTTTGAGTTTCCTGCAGAGCAAAATATAACATTGCTGTAAGGGCATTGTTTTTTCCAGGGGGGATGATGATGATGATAATGATAATGATAATGATAATGATAATGATAATGATAATGATAATGATAATAATTTTTATTATTTATACCCTGCCCATCTGGCTGGCCTTCGGCAGCCACTCTGGGTGGCTTCCAGTATATATAAAAACATATTTTTTAGTTTAGACATCATCCTTGGGGCCCCCACCAAGCCTGTGCTTTTGTCCCCCTCGAATGGGGTTCCTGCAAAGAATAAAGGACTGCTAAAGTGGTCAAACCAATCTCTTTGCTAAGTTGATGATTCCAGCCAAGTCTGTAAGGGATCTGCCTTGTTTTGTGAAGTGTGGTCCAAATTGGACCTTTCCCCTACTGTTGGCTGGAGGTGGTGTTATCAAGCTCTGTGGGCCAGTGAAGGAGAACAAAGAACTAGCAGCCTAGAACGTTGGGTTGAGAAGTAGAGGCACTGAGGCTTGTCTTGCTGTCTGTGCTGGATCTAGAGCTACGACAATGGGAAACCCAGTGGGGATGAGTATTTGTTTATATATGTGCTCTATAGCTAAGCTATGGCCCTTTCCCCAAAGTCTCTGTACCTTTCCCTCTCCCCATAATATCCATGCACCGATCGAACCCAACCCACCTCTCTGCCAAATGCATCCACAGCAGCCTGTCATTGAATAACACAGGTTACAGAGAGAGGGAATGAAGACAGGAGTCTGCAAAGCACAGGACTCCGGGAGTTGCAACTCACACTGTTTGCTTTTGCAAGGCCTAATCTAGAGGGGGCCCCTGCTTTTTGCAGGTCGGCACCCAGCGACGCAAGATTCTGCAGGATTTCTTCCAGAGAGAATAAAGCCCCGTCTTTGAGGGTTCTTTCCTCGGGGCTGAGCCCGGCACATTTAATTTCTTCCCAGTGTTGCTGTCTAAGCTCTTCTTCAGCATGCTGGTGATACTCAGCCAGCTCCTTCAGGAGGCTGTCCCAGTCGTTGGCCGCTCCCAAGTTATGCCTTTGTGTCGTTCCCTGGAAATATAGGGATATGGGAAGCACAGGGCAATAAGGTCAATTTCTCGATGCAAAGGGATCAAAGAACACAAAACGGATATTAAAAATGTCAACGTTCAGGTGGCAGTGGAAGAACCTTCTTCAGCCTTTGCTGCTAACCTGGAGAGGTCACTATCGCTCAACAAGGCTCCAGTGTGAACTGGTAAATTAGACTTTATCAAAAAATTGGATTTCATGCTTTTAGGTTTCAGTAAAGACATTAGGATGTAGGGAGCTGCCTTATTCAGGGTCAGGCTATTGGGGTGGGGGAACCACCAGGGGTGGGGAATAATGATAATAATGATAATAATTTATTTATACCCCACCCATCTGGCTGGGTTTCTCCAGCCACTCTGAGCGGCTCCTAACAGAATATTAGAAATACAATAAAACATCAAACATTAAAAACTTCCCTAAGGGCTGCCTTCAGATGTCCTCTAAAAGTCAGGCAGTTGTTTATTTCCTTGACATCTGATGGGAGGGTGCCACTACCAAGAAGGCCCTCTGCCTGGTTCCCTGTAACCTCACTTCTTGCGGGGAGGGAATTGCCAGAAGGCCCTCGGAACTGGACCTCAGTGTCTGGGCTGGACAATGGGGGTGGAGACGCTCCTTCAGGTATACTGGACCGAGGCCGTTTAGGGCTTTAAAGGTCAGCACCAACACTTTGAATTGTGCTCGGAAATGAAGCTTTGTCTCTCCAGATCTTGTTGGACTCCAACTCCCATCAGCATGGCCCTTGGTCAAGGATAATAGAAGGTGGAGTCCTACAACATTTAGAGGACCACAGACTCCCAATCCCTTTTCCAGACTTTACACTGATTGACAGTTGTTCTCCAGGGTTCTTTTTCAAATCTACCTGGAAATATCGGGGATGGAACCATAGCACCATTTTTGATTCATGCAACCGTTTCAGATATTTGGATGCTGAGCATCAAGACCAATCATCCACCTTTAAAGACCTCATTTACTGGAGGAAACTCCATAAAGCAAATTCTGTCTCTTGCCCATCGCCCCTCTCTGTGACACACAGCTCTCTCACCAGGTCCTTTCTCAGCTTGGAGGATTCGCAAAAGCAAGAGATCATGTTGATTTCCTCAGCCATCAAGGACAGCTCAAGGTGCACCATCTCGCTGGCATGCTTCTCCAAGAAAATCCTGCCCAAACAACAGCACAGGTGATGTCAGGAGGCACTGGCAGATTTATAAGCTGCCATGTGAGAAAGAGATGAATTGATTCTCCAGTTGCTGAAAGAACGGCAGGAAGAGGCGGGAGCTGTCATGAGCCCCAAGGGGCTGCTGGGATCAGATGTTGATTGAAAGGCACTGATGCAGGAGAAGGAGCAAAAGGAAGAGGCTGAATGGTGGGAATGTGGACTGGAGGAGGAATGGATCTTCCCTATCTTCTCTGACTTCAGCTACTTTGAAAGAGGGAGCATGGGTGCTAGTTCTCCCCCCTGATTTTCTGCAGAGCAAAGAGCATTAGTGGAGGCTGGGGAGGACTTGGAACTGCCAAGGGGGGGGGGGAAGCAGAACCTCCTCTGATCATAAAATCACAGAGTTGGAAGAGACCATTAGGATCATCTACCCCCTGCAATGCAGGAAACTTTTGCCCAATGCAGGGCTTGAACCCACAACCCTGATATTAAGTCTCATCCTCTACCATTTGAGCTGTCCCAGAGCTTAAGAGCCCCATGATTCTAAACACTGTGAAGGCCAAGAAGAAAAAACACCATAACCACAATCCCATGAAGAATTAAGACAGCACAGAGATGTAGTAACCAGCAAGCTCCTTCCCAGCCTTCCCATTGACTTGAGCAGTGTGTTGGCTCCTTCCTAAAAGAAACTGCCTATCCTATGGCCTTTCAGGGATGAGCTCTCCCTGTTTTGCACAGCTGTTCTGCATCGTGTTTGTGCAGAAGAGGGGGAATCTTAGGGTTATGCCAATGGCAAGGGTGTCATTAGAGGGTAGCCCAAAGACCCCAGCCCCTGGGTGTTTTGTGCTGGGCCCTGGAGTTTGAGGAAAACCCATGCATCTCACCTGGTCTGGATTTCTTGCAACAACTGGGATCTGCTTGGTGTGGACCAAGAAGGTGGCCCAGGCGAGAGGGTTGCCGCAGCAAGAGCCATTTCCTGCCTCGTTTCGGTCCGGAATGCTTCGCCGGCAGCTTCAGACACCTTCAGAGTGCTTCTGGATGAGTAGCCTATAGGAGGAATGAGAGGTGTCAAAGGAATGCTTCTTTTGAAGGCTTATCAAATTCACCATTTCTCTGGGAGGGGAAGCACTGCATAGAGCAGGGTGTCTGCAAACGAACGTGGAGCAGCTTGGCAGTGGCGTTAAGTGAGACAGCTGCCCTAAGCCAACGAAGCGACGGCTTTCAGGTCCAAAAGGCTGATATTCTAAAAGACCAGCAAGGACCTTTTCCAACCTGAGGGCCACATTTCCTTCTGAGGGCCACTGGTGGCTGGGGCCAGAGGTAAAAGCGAGCAGACCAATAAGGGTGAATTTGACCTTGGAACAGTAGACTGGTTTCCACTTACACTCAAACATTCCTCTCTATCCTCTGTCCAGGTAAGCAAGAGTTCAAGCAAGACACATTCCAGCTGGGCAAGGAGGAAGAAAAGCAGGGCCAGGATGGAGTGTGACCTGGGAAGTAAAGCCCCAAGGGCCACAAAGAGAGGCCCAGAGGGCCACCTAGGGCCCCCGGACCTGAGGACCTATGTTTTATTCCTGGTCTAAAATTGGATAATGGGGATGGAAAAGGCAACAGATGCATAGCTGTCAACTTTTCCCTTTTCTTGTGAGGAATCCTATTTGGAATAAGGGATTTTCCCTTTTAAAAAAGGGAAATGTTGACAGCTATGAAGTAGTCCATGGCATGGGCTGAGGCTTAATTAGATCAGCTGGTGACTTAGCTGAGAGGCTGAGGGCCCAATCTGAGGTGGCATTTCTACCTTTGCATAGCTGCTATCTTGAAAAATAAACCACTAGTGCCAATGGTTGTTTCAGCAAATTGCAACCATGGTGGGAACAAAGGGTTAAATACTCCTCCTTTCCAAACAGAGCCGGTCCTACTATTAGGTAGAGAGAGGGAGAGCTGCCTCAGATATCCAATGCTGGGGGGGGGGGGTAGCTGCCCCTCAGTCCCTGGAACTAAGCTGCTCTGGGCCCCCTAAGCTGGCCTGGTGCCCCCAGAAGAGATAGGGTATGTTTTTTTCCATTGCCAGTGCAGATGCAAGATTCAACAGCCAGCTGTGTTGGGTTCTGTATGTGGAACCAGCGGAGGGGGCAAAAAGGAACAACATGCGAGAGGAAATGTGTGGTTTTTACCCTGCCTGCTATTAATTACGTTAATGCAGTTCTGGTAGTTTTTAAATAACCACCAACTATTTGCTGACAAATCTTAAAGGCTTTTGGGATTCTTCCCAGCTTGAACTGGATCCCCACCCCCACCCCCTAGTCTTCAGTCCAAAGATATGGACAAGTGACAAGACTTTGTACATTTAAAAGAAAGTTTGAGAAACTATGGGGGTTCTATTTTATTTATTTTTAATGGTAGGACATTTAAGGCTGAAGCCAGATCACTGCTGCTTAACAGAAGCCAGAAGGTGCAGCAGGCAGTCTGGACTGGGGAGAAGTTGTGTTTTGTTTGCACGTTAATGGGAAATGACCTAATATGCACATTTTGAACCAATCTGTGCACCGCAGGAGAATTCAGCTTCAAAATGCCCACTTCTTCAAATGTTACAATGCAGTTCTAAAAAATAACCATGATGCATATATTAGGGGGAAGAGTGCATAAAAATGCACCACAATGAAAACAACATTAAAATGCATTATACAAGGGGGAATAACTTGCAAAAATGTTTGTGTTACTTAAAATTGTATATGAAAAAGTATTTTAAGAGAGACTCATACTAAAATGCTGACAATTTTCCATGAGCTTTGAAAAAACAACAACCCACATATTACTGTGGATATGTGGAGATCTGGATTTAGGAAAGTGAGAAATAAAGTAAAGGAACCCCTGACCTTTAGGACCAGTCGTGACCAACTCTGGGGTTGCGGCGCTCATCTCGCTTTATTGGCCAAGGGAGCCGGCGTACAGGTTCCGGGTCATGTGGCCAGCATGACTAAGCCGCTTCTGGCGAACCAGAGCAGCACACAGAAACACCGTTTACCTTCCTGCCAGAGCGGTACCTATTTATCTACTTGTACTTTGACATGCTTTCAAACTGCTAGGTGGGCAGGAGCAGGGACTGAGCAACGGGAGCTCACCCCGTTGCAGGGATTTGAACTGCTGACCTTCTGACCGGCAAGTCCTAGGCTCTGTGGTTTAACCCACAGTGCCACCCGTGTCCCTAAGTGAGAAATAGAACTGAAATTGATGGATTTCTCTGTTCATACGAGGTAGTAACTTAGTGGGCAGAATTCAAGACGCATCTGCAATGTCTGACGTAACTCGTGGACCTGCCATGACCCATGGGTGTGGTTGCCTTCCTGACCAAACTGATATTGCATCCCAGACACTTCAGGAGTTGCTTCTAGATGAGAGCTTGGTGTCGCAAATGGGATCTTAGCATCATAGAGTTATAGAGTTGGAAAGGACCGCTAGGATAATCAAGTCCAACTTCCTGCAGTGCAGGAATCTTTTGCCCAATGTGGGGCTCAAACCTGCGACCCTGAGATTAATAGTTTAATGCTCTGCTGACCGAGCTAATCAATGCATTGGAAATGGATTTTTAACATATCACATTTTATGTGGGAAACACTTCGGCCTAGCATGGGCATTTGCAAACTTCACTTGGCTGGAGAACTGCCTTGCAAAATCTGGAGTTGTGTGAATTTCAAAGGATGGCTGTGTGTTGGCTTCTAAAGTGCAAATCGGGTAGGTTCCCCCTCTAAGTAGCTTAAACAATAAACAAATGCGTGCAAAGTGAACCAAATTCGTCTACATAAGATATGGTAATAGGCCTGTGCACAAGCAACAGTTGCTTGAGGAAGGACTGAATGAAAATAAAAATCTTTAGCATTTTCTGAGTGCCCTGTCAGCAGAACCCTAATGCCTGCCTGCCTGCGTATCTTCCCCATCCTGTTCTCCATATTCCCAGCTCTAGCCTAGCCCTGTCTGCCAACAAACCCCCCTTTTAGATCTATTGTGTAACTAAGAGTCTGGTTGCATCACAATTGATAGATCTGAATTCCCAGGAGAGTGGGGTGGGGGTGGGGAGTAAAAGGGATGCCATCGATTTTCTGTACTTCGTCCACTTGCTGCCAAGTTGAGGACAGAAGGAATCCTGTGCTAACAGACTCCGGGTATGCTGCTGAATTAATTGAGGGGGGAATTAAACTGCAGAGGGAAGCAGTTTAGATGCAGAGTGTTTATAATGCCTCCACATTAAAATCTTGTGGTCAGGGTTTGAATAATGCAAGGGCACATCCTCACAGACAGATTCTGAGCCCGCCCAAACCTGGAAATTAAAAGGGAATAAAATCAGAAATGGCATCTTCAATGCAGAGAGTTTTTGCTCTTTTCCGAGCAATTGTCTCTTTTTTAATTATTGATGCTCATTGTTTTGATAATTTTATGGAAACCGCTTTGTGAGGTTCCCCCTGAAAAGTGGTGTATAAAAATAGTTCTCCTAGACAAAATAAATAATTGGGAGTCTGTGTAGCACAGAGACATAAGCACACCAGAAGGAGACAGGCCAGTGGTCCATCTTGTCTAGCATCCTGTTGTCACAGTAGACACAGGTGGCGCTGTGGTCTAAACCACTGAGCCTCTTGGGTTTGCCGATCAGAAGCTCGGCGGTTTGAATCCCCACAACGGAGTGAGCTCCCGTTGCTCTGTCCCAGCTCCTGCCAACCTAGCAGTTTGAAAGCACGCTAGTGCAAGTAGATAAATAGGTACTGCTGTGGCAGGAAGGTAAAAGGTGTTTCCGTGCACTCTGGCTTCTGTCACGGTGTTCTGTTGCACCAGAAGCAGTTTAGTCCTGCTAGCCACATGACCCAGAAAGCTGTCTTTGAACAATCACTGGGTCCCTTGGCCTGAAAGCGAGATGAGCGCCACAACCCCTTAGTCGCTTTTGACTGGATTTAACAATCCAGGGGTCCTTTACCTTTACCTTGTCACAGTGGCCAACCAGATTCCCATTATGGGAAGCCCCAAATCAGACCCTGTGTGCAACAGCATTCCTCCTCAGCCCAAACTTTGAGGGTTGTTTTCTAGTAGGCCCCAAAGGCACAATGTTATGTGAAGCGACTGCAGAAACCCCTTTGATGACTCCAACATGCACTGCTCAGTCATTCCGTTAGCTGCCAGTGGGTGGTGCTGCCACTTCATTTCATTCTGCTCTGTAGGTCCAGCAGGTGGGGAACCTGCAAGCCTCCAAGCATTGTTGGTCAGACTTCAACTCCTGCTAATGTAGCTGATGATCAGGGGGATGATGGGAGTTGTAGTCCAGCCACATCTGGAGGTACTCACAGGTTCCTCAAAGGAACAACAGCATCGCCACAGCATTAATGCCCACCCCCAAAACCCGGGTGCTTGGTGCATTTATCCTAATGTGTCTTGCAGCTGAATTACTTTGTTACAAGCGGTTTGAAAAGCTTAATTTTTTGGATAAGACTTTGATCTCCTTGCTGCTTAGATTTTTGTCAGCTAGTGCTTTTCTTTGAGCTCTTAGAGATGCTCCTGATTCTCTCCTGTTTTGATGTTTCACCATCAGGTGGTTGTTTTTCATTGAGAATTGTCAAGTATTTTGGAGGGGAAAATGAGGCTAGAAATGGGAACAGTAAACAAATAAAGAAACTAAATCTTCATGAAATGGGTTTAGGATTGCACTGTTGAGTGCTTAATAGGCAAAGACTTTATAAGCAGGCATGAGTATTATATACAATGGTACCTCGGGTTACATACACTTCAGGTTACATACGCTTCAGGTTACACACTCCGCTAACCCAGAAATAGTGCTTCTGGTTATGAACTTTGCTTCAGGATAAGAACAGAAATCGGGTTCCGGCGGCGCGGCGGCAGCAGGAGGCCCCATTAGCTAAAGTGGTGCTTCAGGTTAAGAACAGTTTCAGGTTAAGAACAGACCTCCGAAACGAATTAAGTACTTAACCCGAGGTACCACTGTACTCGTATAGCTTTCCTTGGGCTTCTACAGGAGATATAATATGCCTTTTCCATTCATTGGGGCAACAAGACTTAATCTTACTGCAACACTGGCTATGGGGCTGTGCTGCCTAGTGATGGGAAAATATGTCCATTTCTGTTTCTTCCAGTTTGTTATCTCCAATTCTTCAGTTCTCCACATTTCCTCATCAGTTTGTGATTTATATTATAAATAAAAACAAAATTCTCACAAAAAAAATCACCAGCATTTTAGTGTTAATTTCTTCTAATGTGTTCTTTTCTTTTCTTTTTTGCAAAGTCTTTTACCAGAAAGCATTTTTGTACCAGTGTATGCATTTAATGCACATCTTGCACTGGTATGTTCATTTTTTTTACATGTTTCTTGGCTGGAGACTCACATTGCAAAAAAAACCACACACAAAAAAATCTACAATGCAGTGGGTGGTTCCAACAACACATGCAGAATTAGTGGAGCAATGCATGCACAAGCAGAATGCCTGCTGAAATTTGCGGCCTGAACTTTGCACACTCACTGAGAAGCTTTCTTCAGCAGTCCCAGACCAGCAACAAGCAGACATCCCCACCGGGGCACCATCTCAGAAGAATGAAAGTGGCCTTTTAAGTGATGGTGGGGAATGGCTCAAGAGCAAAAGTGTGATGGCCTGGGATTCAGACTTGGAGGCTGAACCTGAGGGATCCCAGCCTGCACAGGATTCCCCACCTCCAGAACCAGCTGAGCCGGGGCTGGGGCTTGAGCCTGAAGGGTCCTCACCTGTGCTGGGTCCTCAGGTGCAGGCATCAGCTGAGTCTGCTCTGGCTCCTGAGATGATGGAGGACCCATTGCCTGCAGGTGCTCCACTCTCAGCCCCGTTAGGGGAAGCTGAGGTTGCCTCTGTGTCTGGTCACCCTCCAGCCTCTCCTGAGCGGCAGAGGCTCAGGGCAGAGAAGCGGAGGGAACTAAGTTCCCGCAGGAGGAGTGCTCGTCTCCAGGCCAGGAGAGGCGAGTCACCAGAGGATCGGGGCCACCCTATGCCTCGGGGCAGATAAAAGCCAGCCAGCCCCAGTCCCAAGTTGTGGGAGCAACATTGTTGGTTGCTAGTTCCTGCCTGAACCCTCTCCTGCTTTCCTGCCTGAGCTCCTGACCCGCCCTGGCTCCCTGCTTGCATGCCTGTTCCTGACTTCACCCGACTCCCTGCCCTGCACCCAGCTTCAGCTACTATGGACTGCCTCCATGTTGCACCTCTGACCACGCCTCTCAGGTAACCCACTGGACCAGCACAAAAAGCTTGGGTGGCTGCCACAAGTTCCTCCTAGTATCTGCCACCTGAGGCATCTGCCTCATTATACCTAATGGTAGGGCTGGCCTTGCAACTCAACTGCACTTATTTCACGGCTCAGAATACGGTTTCATCTCTTGCTCAGTTGAAAGACAAACATTGCAAAGACCATGGAAACAGCAGACCACACCTTCTCCTGATCCCAGACCCAGAAGCATCTCAGGAGACAAGGGACCCCTTTTGTTCTCCTCCAGAGTCTGAACCACAGACTTGAGGAGCGGGATCAGTTTCTGATTGATGACTTCCCAACTTCCATGGGCAGTGCCAGCTGTGCTGTAGAACTTTGCGCCCGGGTAGTTCAGAAAGCACTGGGATGATCCGGAGAGAAGGTCCTGAGACAGAGAAGAAGATTAACTCTCAGCAAACATTTGCCACTTGAATTTTTCACAGGGTTAAACCCAGCTAGAGGAACCAGTAAAGAAGCAACTCTTTGAGTGTTAAATAATATGAATAAGCCCAATCCAGGGAAAACCTTTATTTTTGCAGCATGTGATCACCCTTGGGTTAAGCTTTTAGGAAGCTTCCAGATGACTGAGCATTCATCCTAATTTGTTTGCAGGAAGATCAGACAATATTAGCTGTTTAATGAGCATTCATTCTGATTTGTTTGCAAGGAGGCTAAGAACATATGAAGAAAGGTGCTGGCAGGGCCATCAGGGCATCTTGTCTAGCATCCTGTTCTCACTGCAGCCAACCAGATGCCTGTGAGAAACCCACAAGCCAGACCCAAATGCAGCAACTGGTATTTGGACACATATTGCCTCCAACAGTGGAAGCAGAAAATAGCCACCGAGAGCCTCAGGCTCCATAATTTCAGCTAATCCTCTTTTAAAGTCATCCAAGCTGGTGGCCATCACTTCCTCCTGTGGGAGCAGATTCCATCATTATCTACAGTATGCACTGTGTAAAGAAGTATTTCCTTTTCTCTGTACTGAATCTTCCAGCAGTCCACTTCATCCACACTGTGCATAACTGCAGATCCTTCAAGTGTCCCTATTTTCCAGGGACAGTCCTGGATTTACAGAATGTGTCCCAGTTTGATCCCGGAATGTCCCACTTTTCCTTAGGATGTCCCTATTTTCATCAGAGAAATTTCTCATCAGAAATTTTTTGGAGAGTATGGAGTTATGCGACCCCAAAGCCATCTGAAGGCAGCCCTGTATAGGGAAGTTTTTCTAAAATGTTTAATGTTTTATTATATATGTTGGAAGCTGCCCAGAGTGGCTGGGGCAACCCAGGAAGATGGACGGGGTACAACAACAACAACAATAACAACAACAACAACAACTTAAATAGAATGTCCCAGGGAAATGTTAGAGGGTATGTAACTGTATACATTTGTATCATGTTGCCTCTTACTTGCCTTTTCTCTGAACTAAAAAGCCCCCAGTGATGTAATCTTTCCTGATACGGGAGTTCTTCCATCCCTTGATCTTCTTGGTTGCCCCTCCCTGAAGCTTTTTAAAGAAAATAGCTTTACAGTATCCTTTTTTCAGGGTGAGGCAACCTGAACTTTGTGCAGTATTCAGGTGTGGTTGCACCACAGATTAGAAGATGTTTCATCAAGCAAAGTTTATCCCACACTTTCTAGTTTATTTCCCCATCACCTTTCTTATTGCAAAAAGTTTGATCTTTTGGGGAAGCAGGTTTGTTGCGCAAGAACTCCCGATGCACTATGTTGTTGTTGTTGTTACTACTACTGCTATATATATATATATATGGACAAAACTCAATGCAGCTTACAAATAAAAATAAGTATTGCTTAAAACATAGAAAATCAACCATTAAAAATTGATTTAACATTGATAGAATTACACACACACACACACACACACATGAAATCTATTAAAACCATACCAATAATTACAATAAAAACAGCATGGCTTCAGCCCTTTCATTAAAAGCAGTCAGTTCCCAAACACCTACTGGAACAAAAAAAATTTCACCTGCCAGTGGAATGACAACAAGGAGGGAGCCAATCTAGCTTCCATAGGGAGGGATTCCAAAGTCAGAGCAGCCAAGCTGAAAAGGCCCAAGTGTGCCTGTGAGGGAGTCAGGACCAAGAGAAGGGCTTCCTCTGAAGATCTCATAACCCTGGCAGGTGCATATGAGGGAATAAGGTCTTTCAGATGGCTTGGACCTAAGCTGTGCAACCTATGAATGAATCCCACCCCAAAATGGTGACAGTCCAGAAGAGCCCATAGGCACACCCAGTAGTAAGTTGGTTTTCAATTTGCTACCTATGTTCACAAGAACGGCATACCTTTGTCTGTAGGGCCAGCGTATCTGATAATATTCGGAAATATTCCAGCCTGCAGTGGGCACTCTCCAAGCTGGTCTGCTGCTTTGCAATGTGTTCCTGGAATCCAGCCACAAGATGCAGTGTGATCTGGAAGAAGGCGGAGAAGTGGGGATGATCTCAACCCCTTCTTCCCATTCCCACCATCTTGCTTAAGAGCAGCATTAAGCATTAAGAAATGTGACTGCCAAGATTTTTGTGTTGCAAAATGTTAACATGAAGCATGCGGCAAAATGTTCCCAGAAAATTTGGGACCCATCTTTTGGTGGCCACAAATATGATGCACAACTATTTGTTTTTGTTTTATTGTTTTTGAGCTTAAACATGGCTAACTCCAGTTCATTGCTTTTGCTGTGTCTGCTCTGAGTAGTACTTAGTTGGAGACAATCCCATGCTTGGTTGTTCATTACCTGCTTTCCTATCATGTGCTACTTTAGACATTATTGTTATGTGCCATCCCCAATCTCTGCTGAGTGTTAGCAAGATTCCAGGAGGTTTCAGGCACTTACCCAGAGTTGTGTTTCCTTCTTGAAAATTAGGCACAGTAGAGACTGCAGTGTCTTTGAGATGTATGGTTTTATTTACACGTATAGACACTGATGGAGGGAGTGCAGAATATTACACCTCAAGAGTGCCTCCTGTTTCTTCTCCCATAACTTCATCAAGCTTGGGTCCTGAGCAGAGGACAGCCATGCTCTCTGGTCTCTGGGTACAACCCTGTTCTGCCTACTTCCTGCTGCTTCTTCCCAAAAATCCCTTGCCAAAACGCAACTTCCCCTTCTGTCTCCATTATCTCCCACTGTAACCCTGGCAACCTCCCTCTCTGTGCCCAGCAGTCTTCTGTTTTATCAATGACTTGCATTGATGGGTTAATAACTGGTCAGTCCAGCCTTTGTTTCTTAATGGCTTATCCCTAGCTAGCGCCCACATACTCTGGCACGCAAAATCTATAACACTATTATGATAATTCAGGGTTTCAAACAGAAATGCAAAGGACAGGCAAAAAAGTGTTACCCATATATGTCATACATTTAAAGCACATTCAAATACATTGCTTCCCCCAAAGAATTCTGGGAATTGGAGTTTACTCACTACAGACTGGATGTCAGGGAACTGCCATCAACTCAGAGGCAAGAGATGGAAGGGCAGTTGTGTTATAGGGAGCCTCCGAAAATCTTGCTAAGTACTTCCTCCTCTGGTGAGGAGGAAAGCCCCACCTCCAGTGGAGAAGAGGTGCAGGGACCAGGGGATGCTAGGGAGAGCCTCAACACCAAGCCAGAGCAAACCGGAGGGGCGGGAAGTATGCCCCTGCCAGCATCTATTCTGCGCAGTAGGCTTCGGTGCAGGGAGGGGCGGAAAAGCCTGGGGGTGAGGCGACTTTTATGCTGGGGGAGGTACAAAGACCGACCACTCCCAGATTCCGCTAGTGATTGAGCCAGACATGAACTTACAACGCTCTTCACTGTAAGTAGTTTGCACCAAGAATAAAGCCTGGAAAAGACAGGTCGGAGTCTTGCCTGTTTACTTTTGAGCAACCACACCACCATCTGACACCTGCAATTCCAGCACCTTTAGCCAACCATAGTTCCCAGAAATCTTTGAGGGTGTGTGAAGAAGGGACCCCATCAAAGAAAAGGAAAGAAGTACCCAGAGAAGTACTTGATGATTTGCTTCATTTTCTGACTTGCCTTATGCTAATCTCTCATCACCGCAAGCCAACTTGAAGGCCACATTATCTGCTCATTCACTTGCTAGAGCAGGAAGACTTTGTAAATTGCCCTGGCACTCTAACAGATGCTGTGATCACCTCTTCTCTAAGAAAAGTACTGGAGTTTTACAGTACCCACCTGCATTCCTCCCCGCACTATACCACCGGAGACACATAAATCAGGGTTTTTAATGTACAGTACATCAAAGCCAGATCATGGCAGATCATGTTGGGGAACTGGTGGTGACCTCACCTTTCTGGATTTCTCTCTGATGGCATCTTCCATGCGCAAGCCTCTGCTCCACTGCCGTTCTGCCTCCTTCAACTGCATCTGGATCCGTCCTTCTTCTAGCTGCATCCTCCGGACGAACTGGACCAGTTTCTCCAGCATCTTCCTGAGCAAAAGCCGAACTCTGCCTTCCTGGTCTCTCTCGTCCTTGTCAACTGGAGTCACCAAAACACAATCGTCTCAATGAGTAACACCGTTAGAAGCTTAGCAAGGACATTTTACAGAAGAGCTTGATGCAACAGCGCTGCTCTAGGGCACAGCTGGGGAAATTGAGGCCCAGGGGATTGTGGGGTGGGGTGTGTGAGTGGGGTGGGAGGGGGCCCATTGCAACCAACCAACCAACAACAAACAGTGGAGAAAATTCTGCAAATGTGTCTTTTTCTAAGGGGGCGAGGAAAGGAAACATCTCAGATATTTTCCAAGGAAACTGTCTTGTGAGAAACTTCAGCTCAGCTGTGGTTCAAGACAGCCACACAAACGCAACAGCCAGAAGCTGTGCCTCCATACCTCTCATCCTCAGAGACTGTTCTGTGTCCCACAGCATGTTCTGATCTCTGCTAGCTCTCCTTTGAGTTTCCTGGGCAGAGAATTCTTCCAGTAGGTGATAGATTTCATCAGCAGGTCTTAATTTGATCCTATACCTTAACTGCAAGGGGGAGGGGAGATAACGAGAATTAAGCTAAAATATGCTTTGCATGCAGAAAGTCTTCCCAATTCACCCCCCAGCATCTCCAGGTAGGGCTGGGAAAGACCGCCTCCTCCAGAGCCACTGCCAGTCAGTGCAGGAAATACTGGACTGGATGTAACTGTTATTGGACTCAGTATAAGGTGGTTTCCTATATTTGTGTTTCATTCAGCCCTTTATGCAGAATCATAAGGACTGGGGTCTTATTTTATTTTTAGTTGAAGAGGTCCTCTTGGTTGTTCTAACACCCACAAATGCCTAAGTTCCCTCATGTCCAGGGTTTTCCCCAAGCAATCGGAGACTGTGACTGTGAGTCACTAATCTCTCCTGTGCCCTTTTCATGCCTCTTCTAGTTCTGGGAGACAAGGGGGGGAGGGGAGCTTGTCACAGCAGGAAGGGGAGATATCTGTGACTCTTCAGCAGCCTGACTCATCTCTGCCCCTTGGCCTCTGTACTCTCCTGCTTCAGCTTCCCTTGGCCTCTCTACTCTCCTGCTTCAGCTTCTGCCTCTGATTCTGGACTTCGCTCTATCACTGACTCTCCCTGCTCGGTTTCCGACACTTCCTTTTCCCAAACTTCTCCCTCTGACCACTCATCATTGTCCCACCACTACGCCCTGGGCCCTGAGCCTTCCTCCCTTGGGGATTTCCCAGCCCGTTCCTTCCTACATTCCTCTGTGTCCAACCAGCCCATGAAAATAATGCTGAGCTTAATGGATTAGTGGCCTGAGTTCTATAAGGCAGCTTCCTATCTATAGGTGGGGAGAATCTGTCTTTAACAAGGACATGACAGTCTGTTGAAGTGCTGCTACCCCAGCCCAGGGGAATAAGCCCAGCATGCATACAGAGCAGAGGGCCAGGGCACTCTTCCAATTTCACAGCAGGTGTTGCAGGTAAAGCCAACATGCACCTTTTTCATTTTCCCCTCCTTGGCTGCATCCAAGACATCCAGACATATAAAATCCAGCTCTTTAAAGAGCTCCTCTTCTTTTGCCCGCTGGCAGTGCCAGTATGCTTGCTTGGCATTTCTTTCTTTCTCCAAAGCAGACAGCTGTAAAAACAAAGACTTCCCATAACAGGCTGCAAGAATCAGAAAGGAGTTTGACAAATAACAAACCGCCTTCCCCCTCCCCTTAAAAATAATAATAACTTGGAATGGGAGTTACCAGTTCCGGGTCTGGATTTCCTCTTGGTAAATTTCCCAGGGACTGGACCACAGGAATGACAGCATTTGTCCAAGGGTTAATTTGAGCCCCAATGACTGGACCGGTCTCGCCTGTTATGGGATCCACTGTTCTGAAGCCAACAGCAAGTGGAACAAGACCTGCAAGAAGTCAGAGCCAAACTGGGTATTAATGTGAGTTTTTATGAGCATGAAGTCAGAAATCTCTGAAGCATGATTAAACCCATACCATTGTGAGAAGCGTATTTTGTGTGTTGTTGCTTTTTGTAGCGGGCTGCTACATCCTTAATGTTTCTGGATTCTACCCCATTCATTCTAGACTGTGATTTGAACCACAAAGGGCTTCACTATGGGACCACTGTCTCCACTCATTCCACCTTCCCCACTAGACAACAGCATATATATTTCCTACTTAACAGAAGAACAAAAGAGCTCTGCTTCATCAGGCCAAAGACCCATCTAAATCCAACATCCTATCCTTCCCGGAAGCTTCTGGAAAGCCTACAAATAGGACCCAGATTCAACAGCGGTGTCCAAACTTGGGATTCCCAGCATTCTGCCTCAAACAGTGGAGGATGAACATAGCCATTGGGCCTAGTAGCCACTGACACCCATATCTGCCATGCATTTGTTGAATCCTCTTTTAAAGCCTTCCAGTTTAGTAGTCATGGGTACATCTTGTGGGATTCCATAGTCTACCTCTACAGTGCATGAGAAAAAGCATTTCCTTTTGTCTGTCCCGAATCTTCCCATATTCACCTTCATTGAATGGCCCTGAGTTGTAGTATTATGAGAGAGGAAGAGGCCCAAAGTGTAGATGTCGCCACACTAAAAGATTGATTTCTTGCAAGAGTGGAACAAATTTTATGTGGCACCTGTAATAGTGCCAGTTCCACAGAATGAAGTGGGGTAAGGAAATCCCTTAAGTAAACTGGTCCCAATCTGTTAAAATGGCTTTGTATGCTAACAGTAAGGGACATGGCTGGCGCTGTGGGTTAAACCACAGAGCCTAGGACTTGCCGATCAGAAGGTCGGCGGTTCGAATCCCCGCGACGGGGTGAGCTCCCGTTGCTCGGTCCCTGCCCCTGCCAACCTAGCAGTTCGAAAGCACATCAAAGTGCAAGTAGATAAATAGGTACCGCTCCGGCAGGAAGGTAAACAGCGTTTCCGTGCGCTGCTCTGGTTCACCAGAAGCGGCTTCGTCATGCTGGCCACATGACCCGGAAGCTGTACGCCGGCTCCCTTGGCCAATAAAGCGAGATGAGCACTGCAACCCCAGAGTCGGTCACAACTGGACCTAATGGTCAGGGGTCCCTTTACCTTTACCTATGCTAACAGTAACACCATGGCACCCATCCTTTGAAAAATCAAGCACTGCCCCCAACTTGTAGCCATCCAAGAACACAATAAAATAATACAGCATTTGGAGCAACAAATCAGAGATCGTCTTCTTGTACCGCTGCTAAGCATGACACCACTGCCCTGTAGCTGACTGTGCGTCACCTGCTCACTTTCCTTCCTGCTGCGGGGAGCTTCCAGTCCAAAGTGTTAGCCCTCACCTTTCCCATCTGCATCTTCCATGGTCCCAGCTAACGGCATTGGCTGCCCTGTCTTCCAGTCACATTCCACTCCAAGGATGGGCACCATCAAATCAGAACCTCCTGGATCCGGGATTTTCATCCCAAAGACGGCAGGGATCCAGAGTTCTGTGCTGGGATATTTGATCATCCCTAATTTGGTTGAGACAGGGAAAGGATAGCCAAGTCAGTACAAATACTGTACTAGCAAATGCCCATCATCATGACAACAGGTGAATTTGGGTGTGTGTACCGTATATGGAAAGAAGGATAACTTGTATGTTGCTTATTTCTCTGTTACCCGTTTATTTTACAACTCCTTAAAGGGGCAGTGTGCATTTTCTTTTCTTCCTCCTCATCCTTTTAGAAAAGAAGAGTTTGGATTTGATATCCCACTTTATCACTACCCTAAGGAGTCTCAAAGCGGCTAACATTCTCCTTTCCCTTCCTCCCCCACAAGAATCACTCTGTGAGGTGAGTGAGTCTGAGAGACTTCAGAGAAGTGTGACTAGCCCAAGGTCACTCAGCAGCTGCATGTGGAGGAGCGGGAAATCGAACTCAGTTCACCAGAATACGAGTCCACCGCTCTTAACCACTATACCACACTGGCTCTCATGTGAGGTTGGCCAGGCTCAGAGAGAGTTATTTGTACATGATCATCCAGTGAGGTTCTCAACTGAGCAGGGATTTGAGCCTGGGGAGTGAAATTTCTTTCGGTACATATTTTCTTGCAAACTTACCTAATCTACCCTTCCCAAAACAATGTGCAAATTGAAACTTTTCTTCCAAATTTGCCCACCTCCACATTTTGCAATGCAGCTCTCTGACCCAAGAATGTATTATTGTACTGTGTATAGTCAGGGAAAGAACATACACAAATGCATGTTTTTATGGAAAATTGCTTGCAAAAATGTGTATGTTAGGGGACACACACACTAAAAATTATGATGAATTTTAATGAAATTGTTCAGAAAAAAACCACACAAATGGATGCAGATCTGGAGAACTGACTTTAAGATTGGAAAAATAAGAAACTCAAAACGGACAGATTTTTTCCATCCTTAACCCAACACTCTAATCACTGCACCATGTTGCATTTTATTGTGTCCCATATATAGACACAGGCTTGTACTTACGTACAGTAGACCCAGTGGAAGTTAGCTATGTCTGCTAATTTCAGTGGGCCCACTCTCAACATGTTGTGTAGTGTGTAGATACAACTCACATTGCACCACATCCCCCACAGCAGAGGTTTTCAAACTTTTGGGGTCCACAGCTCCCTTGACCAACTACATTCTTTCTGCAGCTGCCCTGTGGGGCTCAGGAGCCCAGTTGTTTTTCAAACACCCTCCCTTGTGGAGAGTTCCTTCAGCCTCCTCTCTTCTCCCCTCTCCTTGGGAGTCCTCCGGGCAGCCACTGCTACTGTCCCGTTATCTGAGCTGCCCCCACCCCACCCCAAAGAGAGGTGCCTCCCAGTGGCACCATCCATCTGGGAAGTTTGTAGCCAGGGCTGCTGCAACAAACAACTGTGCCAGCTTTTGGGAGGCAGAGACAAGAAAGGGCGTCAAACAAGGGAGGGGAAGAAAGAAGGCCAGAGGCCAGTGTTGCCTGCAGCACCCCCTGACCATCATTCAAGGCACCCCAGGGTTGAAAACCACTGCCCCACAGGATTGCTTTGAGCAAAGGCTGCACCTGTTGTCAGCGGCGTAGCGTGGGTTGTCAGCACCCGGGGCAAGGCAAGTAATTTGCGCCCCCTAACCCGGGGCAAGGCAAGTAATTTGCGCCCCTAACCCCTAACCTGCTGCCGCTGCCAGCTTCTTCTTGCTGCTGCCTGGGCTGGGGTATTTATGGTAAGGTACCCACGGCGCGGGGGCGGGTCCGTGTCAGGTGATCTGAGGCGAGTTGCCGCTGGCGCTGCCGCCCAAACGACGCCGCTTGCCCGGAGGAGGAGGAGGGCAGAGAGGCGAAGAAAATGCAACATGGCTCAGCAGCTGCAGCTGCAGTGGCGGGGCTGTGAGGAGGGGCTGCCTTGTGCGCCCTCCGCGGCCCTGACGCGCGGGGACCGTGGCGAGCGCTGAGAGCCACTGCCTGCCGGACGCCTTCATCCCGGACGCGCGCACAGCTCGTTGGTTCCGCGAGACATGCGGCTCTGCTACAGCCTGCGCCCAAAGCTCTTCGGCGACTCCGGAGGCGGTGAGCGCGCCCCCCCAGATGTTGCGCCCGGTGTGGCTGGCCCCCCTGCACCCCCCACGCTACGCCAGTGCCTGTTGTTATGTACTGAAGTTCTCACCCTGGGCCAGCAGGGGGATACTGTAGATAGTTATGCAAATGAAGGATCGAAAGTGACGTTCAGAGATTGGATAGTTATAGAAAGTTGCTACAGTAACGTTGTACTGGCGCTCTATATAAGCAGGCTGACTGAGCACTTCAGCTCAGTTCTGTTCTGGCCTCTGAATAAACAAGAGCTGTTTGAAGAATCGCTGTGTCGTCTGATATGTTCACCCACAACTTAACACCTGTGGAACTTCAAGTACAGACTGATTTGTACGGAACAGTAACTGGCAGGGATTCATTTCTACAGAAGGATGTAGAACAATACAGTTGTAATTCAAAGCACCTACCCAGCTTGCCGCCGGTGCTCTTGAGAACTGACGCATGGCCCCGTTGTTTCTCTAGGGTTCTTAGCTGGTACAACAAATAATCAAGCACCTCAGACAGTACTCTTTTCATATCTTCTTCTGCGGCTTTGAGGGCTTTCTGCCTATCTCCAGCAGAGCACAGATCCTCACAAATGGCGTCCTTATACTCTCTTAGTGATTGAGCCACGTGGATCTGAGCTACAAGGAGGTTGGCATCCAATACCGCCTGATAGCCCCCTGCGTGAGCGGCCATCTTGTCTTGCTGAAGGCAAATGCCTTGGACACGGGCAACCTTCCCGCTCAGTGGCTCCTTAAAGGAATCCCCTATAAGGAGGAGGTTCTCTGAGGGCCCATGGAGGCCTCCCACTGGAATGAGGTCTCCTGCATTTAAAAGACAAGCAAAGAAAGAAAAAAGAGTTAATCTGGATATTCACCTTCCCACATAAGGTTCAGGTTCAGGTTCCATTTCAATGCTTTATTTGAATAGGGCCTTTCACTCAAAGGCCTGGTATTTACCACACAACTAGTTTTCAATTCAACTCCCTTACACAGTAAACAATAAGATTTGTCACAGGAAGTTACAGCTTTTATTTTTATTTTTATTGGGTTTTATAAACAAGAATAATGTTATACAAACAAGTATACCAAGTTTTCTCATGTCATTTGTGTATCACAAAAATAGCATAGTAAACATGGGAAAATATCTACAACATAAGTTTCATTATTAGTGGTCAATGTATAGGTTCTTGGTTCATGAATTGGTTTAAACAGTTGGAAAGAATGAATGAAAGAAAGAAAGAAAGAGGGGAACAGGAAGTTACAGTTAAATGTGATGTGGAAGTTCAACATTTCCACATCATTGTAATTTTTATCTTTCCAGAAAATTCCTCATGAAAGTTGCTCTGCCTTACAATCTTGATTCTAATATACCCATTTTTGCAAAGCCATTTCCCCTAACCTTATGCATTTTTGTGTACAGTGGTACCTCGGGTTACATACACTTCAGGTTACATATGCTTCAGGTTACATACTCCGCTAACCCAGAAATAGTGCTTCAGGTTAAGAACTTTGCTTCAAGATGAGAACAGAAATTGTGGTCTGGCGGTGCGGCGGCAGCAGGAAGCCCTATTAGCTACAGTGGTGCTTCAGGTTAAGAACAGTTTCAGGTTAAGTATGGACCTCCGGAACAAATTAAGTACTTAACCCGAGGTACCACTGTACTATTTTCACTTACATATGTTCACTTTAGCCCTAGTATATGCATTTTTGTACAAATTACTTGGCTGAAGAATTGCAATGCCAAATTATGAGAAGTGAGTATTTCAAAGGATGGCTGTGTTTTGAATCAGATATTGTTTGAGAAAATACAGATTAGGCAGGTTCAGGTTCGTGAGGCTTCCCCTCAGTCACAGAAAAGAATATTTGGATGCCCATGGAGCAGAACTGAGACAAATCAGGAAATGGGTAAACCTTGGAGTGATGCTTCACTCTTGTTTCTGAGCCAGGATCAAACAACCACAGAACTGAGTTATCATCTTCTGCACTCGATATCCCAATTGCTTTGTATGCGGTTTGTATATTTATAGCGCCCCAAGGAAGGATCTATTTCAAACATGTCAGGCCTGGAATAAATCTCATTTCTAACACCCACAGTTTCTTTCTGCATTTTTTGTCTGAACCAGAAAAAGTTACCCAAAGTTGAGGGAATGAAGAATCATGACCTAATTTTAACACTCCACATCGGTTGGTCAAAGAGAAAGACCAGCTCTATTTACTAACACAAGCGGGAGACACAAAGTGGATCATATACTAACCAGGAAGAAAAAACTCTTTGAGCTTGGAGCCTAGTTTAGACAAAGAAGTTAGGATAAACTGAGTTGGAGCTGGAGGTCCTCAGTCTGCCCTCTCCCCAATTTCTGGATGTCTTCATCCTGTCATTACCATGGAGTTGACAGAGACCGGAGGAAAATGAGGAATCTGTTCATCTCATTTTCTAACATCACTGATACAAAACTGAACAGAGTGAAAAATGCTTACTAAGCTGAGCTGGAAGACTCTAACAGACCTATTTTAATGCGCTGTTTATTACATTAATCGATCAACTGAACTACTTCCAAGAAAGTCAAATTTGCCTCAGCTGTTCAATTAATGAATGCAGCACCTCTTAAGAGTAATCAATCATAGCTTTAATTTCAACTCTCTCACTCTTTCTAGAATATCTTCATGAAAAGGCTGGGGTGGTTATTGATTTTATTTTTTATCTTCTGAAATAATGCTTCTAAATCAACCGTTTCTCTCAGAGACCTTTTGATTTGAGCTGTGTCACGTATTAAGTTCATGCCCATCACCTGTGGCTTTCCATTAAAAAGCAAGATGGTGGTGGTAGAAACCAAGGTGTCATCAACATCCAGCACCTTGAAGGGCTAATGGCCCACCCACAGGCCAGCTACCTCAGGTGGCAGATGCTGGGGGTAGCATCAAAATGTAGGAGGGCAGAGTTATGTGTGCCTCATGGCTTGCTACGTGCCCACTAAGGTACCACAATGCTTTCAAGTGTTGTGGAGGATGCTGTCATGTGACTTTCAACCACTGCTGCCTCTCTACTTGGTTTCTCTACATTGGGGAAGGTGCTATCTTGACCTTTGCCTCAGGCAGCAAAATGTCTTGGCCTGACCACAGACAGAAGAGGAAGCAGGGAGAAGAGTCAGTGGAGGAGGACTGGAGGAAATTGAAAGACTAATTACAGAAACACTGTAAAATTAATATCTGTTAGAAGGATGTTGGAACAATATTATATGATTTTAGCAGGAAGGATATAAAGGATTTGGGAATAACTGACTGTTAATTGGTGAAAGGAGGAAAAGTAAAGCTACATTATATTAAGACAATTTACAGGACAAAAATTTTAAAAGAGGGAAAGGATTTGCTGAAATAGATAATAGACCTAGAATACAAAAAAGGGAGGTGTGAGGAGGTCAAGGAAATAAGCTAATGAAAGAATGGTAATGAGGAGATCTGATGCATTTTCTTTTTTGCGTTTTTGTTTTTGTTTAATGGGCTTTATTTCTCTGTTGTTGTTTTTCCCCTCTTTTTTATATTGTGGTGTGTTGTTTTGTTTTTTGTTTAATGTGGTATGTTTATTTTTTCTTTCTGTAATTGTTGAAATTTTAATATTATTTAAAAAAGAAGAAGAAGAGGAAGCAGAAGGGGAAATAATAATAATAATAATAATAATAATAATAATAATAATAATTAATAATAATAATAATAATTTATACCCCACCCATCTGGCTGGGTTTCCCCAGCCACTCTGGGCGGCTCACAGCATATATCAGAACATACTAAAACATCAAACATTTAAAACTGCCTTCAGATGTCTGAAGGGCTGCCTTCAGATGTCTTCTAAAAGTCAGATAGCTGTTTATTTCCTTGACATCTGAAGGGAGGGTGTTCCACAGGGAGGGCGCCACTATTGAGAAGGCCCTCTGCCTGGTTCCCTGTAACCTCGTGGTGAAGGGACCAGCAGAAGACCCTCAAGGGAGGACCTCAGTGTCCTGGCTGAATGATGGGGGCGGAGACGCTTCTTCAGGTATACTGGGCTGAGGCCATTTCGGGCTTTAAATGTCAGCACCAACACTTTGAATTGTGCTCGGAAATGTAGTGGGAGCCAATGTAGGTTTTTCAGGACTGGTGTTTTATGGTGCTGTAGCTCAGAAGCAAAGCATTTACCTTGCCTGCAGAAGATCCTGAGTTCAAGCCCAAATGACCTCTCTAGGTAGGGCTGAGAAGGACTTTGTACCTGAAACTCAGGAGAACTACTGCCAGGCAGTGAAGACAGTAGGGTGCTAGATGGACTTGACTTGGTATAAGGCAGCTTCCTATGTTCCAGTGAACAGAACCTGCCAGCAGGATAAACCTGAAGGCTGGTACAAGGACAATGCAGGAAAAACTACTAGGGGCTGGATGGGGATTTTGGGGAGCTGGGTCTTGCCTGCTGGTTGCCAGATGACCATCGTGGTTGAGACATAGCTCAGCATAGTGACCTTCTGCCTGCACTGCAGACATCCAAATCTTACAGGTGAACCTGCCTTATACTGAGTCAGACTGTTTGTCCATCTAGCCTAATGCTGCCTATTCTGACCGGCAGTGGGTCTCCTAGTTTTCCCTAGAAGGAAATGCTGGGGATCTGTGACCTTCTATATGGAAAGCAGATGATCTCCCACTGACCTAATATCCATCCTTTAAGGCATAGGATGTTTCCTCAAACTGCATCAAGACCATTGATCCATCTGACTCAGTATGGTCTACACTGCCTGGCAGCAGCTCCCCAGGGTTTCAGGCAGGGGTCTCTCCCAGCCCTACCTGGAGATGCTGGGAATGGAACCGGTGACCTTCTGCATGCCAAGCAGGTGTCCTGCCATTGACCTATCCTCCCCGCTGTTTCTCTTTCTTCCAGAAGCAAGCCAGGTAGATGAAACCAAGAGAATAGAACCCAGTTAACAGAACACAACACTTACCTGTGTTATTATCCAAACTGACTCCAAGGATTGGAACAATTCTCCCTTCTTCTGGGAACCTCATAGGCCCCCCCAATTCAAGAGGTGTCAGCGTTCCTGTTAGAGGATTCAGGTATGTCCCACCCAAAGACAGCTTCTGGCCAGTTTGGGGGTGAATGGTAACGGCAAGTATTGGCACCTCGATCCCCGTCGCTGGGTCTTGCATGAGGCCTCCCAGTTTAAACACTTTCTCAGGCTGTAGGACTGGCAGGCGAGTCTTCACTGGTAGACCAGAGTGGAGACACACGGGATACGGGACATAGGGCAAGATGGGAACTTCCGAGTGACGAATCTCCCCTAAGCAGAGAAACCAAAGGTGATTACAGTCTATGTGGGATATAATCCATTGAAGCAGTCAAATGCAACATTCCTTATTTCTCTAGAGTGGGCACAGGCAGGGGACATCCAGTCAGTGTAGCTTTCTGTTCCACTGGTCTGGAGCGTCCTCCCCCTGCATGTGACCTGGGAGATGGGCATGGCCCTGGCTGACTCCATAAAAGAGCTGAGTCACACAGCCATTTCCTCAGTCGCAGTCTAGTTGTCTTGTTCTATCTTTTGCTGCCATGCTGCTCTCCTGCAGCCATTTTGTTCTCTTAATGTAATTTTGCTGTCTGCTGGCTCTCAGCCAGCAGCACATGAATTCAGTCTCCATTTGAGATGAACTCACTGTCTTTTATGTAACTACAGTGGTACCTCGGGTTAAGTACTTAATTCGTTCTGGAGATCCGTTCTTAACCTGAAACTGTTCTTAACTTGAAGCACCACTTTAGCTAATGGGGCCTCCTGTTGCTGCCGCACTGCCGGAGCACGATTTCTGTTCTCATCCTGAAGCAAAGTTCTTAACCTGAAGCACTATTTTTGGGTTAGCGGAGTCTGTAGCCTGAAGCGTATGTAACCTGAGGTACCACTGTACTAAGAAAAGCCTGCCTTTCAGGGATCATAACGTGAACTGAAATGTGAGTAAACTTTTTGTTACTTTACTCAGAAAGACTTTCGTGTATTTATTCTTTCAGGAGAGATAAAAGGGGACACCAGGAAATAATCTTAACTAAGAGATTGAAACGAATCTGCAAATTAGCTTCCAGCTATATAAAGGGGAATTTGCTCTGCTACATCACTCACTAATGCGAGACAAGGAAGGATAATATTTATTCAGTGTATCATTTCCTACAATCCTTAACATTTCCACAGTCTAGACTGGGGGACAGGGAGTAACATTTCTCATTTCCCTCTGGGCGACCTTTTAGGGGGCCACGTGCCACTGGTGGGTGGAGTCAGAGGCAAAAATGGGTGGAACCTTCCCAAGCAGCTACATGTGGATGTTGACCTCTGCTTTGCTTGCCATTGCTGATCTGAACTTACTGTCTGCTTTGCCTAACCTGCCATTGCTGCAACATGCCCTTTGTTTGAGCTGACTTTGCTTCCTAGATCTCAGGGTGGTGCTGGCAGATATGTGGCTTGGTGTCCCTGGACTCTGTGCCCCCAGCTGGGGACAGGACAGGAGCTTGGGTGGAAAGATCCCCATCTAAATCTTTGGGGAAATAGTGTTAGTCAGAGCAGATGGTCCAGTGGTCTTCCTCTACATATGGCAGCTCTAGGTGCATGGGTTGGGCAACCACCGGTTCATGATTGGTTACAGGTTCCAATGTGATGATGGTTCAACAACAGTACACAAGCTAGCACCTCCGTTTAGGGCTGATTAATTGAGTTATAGAAGAACCATGGCTCTTACCAGGTGCTAAATCAACCACAGGGATCAGCTTAGAGTTGACTGGGTCGAAGCCAACATTCCCAGCTATCGGGAGCAATCTTCCTGTGTCGGGGTGCAGGAAATGGTGGGCAGATACAGGCTCCATGGACTGACTGGCCAGCAGCATGACAGCACCATGGCTGGGCATTATAAGTCCAGTGGTAGCATCCTGGTACAGGACATCGTGTGCCTTCACAGAGCCATCTGACCCTGGGAAGAGCAATGGAAAGATACACACAGACTCAATGGTACAGCTGAGTAACTTTCTGCAAAGGATGCTTGCTTAAGAGACGGGCTGCCCCTCAGGCATTCCTGGGAACTGTAGTTCATCCAAGGCAGGCACCCCAAACTCAGCCCTCCAGCTGTTTGTTTTCTGGACTACAATTCCCATCATCCCTGACCACTGGTCCTGTTAGCTAGGGATGATGGGAGTTGTAGTCCCATAACAGCTGGAGGGCTGAGTTTGGGGATGCCTGATCCAAGGGATGGGGAACCCTCTGGATTTTGTTGGACTCCAACTCCCACCATTCCTGACCATTGGCCATGCTGGCTTGGGCTGGTTGAGTTGGAGTCCACAGATGGATAGCCACAAGTTCCCCATCCTTGGGCTGGGATATCTGACAACAAATTCTCTACCTGCACAGAACAACTCTCCCCATGAATCTTTTTGTGTGTGTCTGTGTGGAGGGGAGGGAGCCATCACAACTAAACAAATTTCAATCACGCACACATATTGTGCAGATGTGCACAATGAAGAAAAACCCCTCTGGGAAGCTAAGAGTTTACATTTACCTACAAGCTCCGCCTTGGTGAGTAGCCTGGTTCTCTCTCTGTTAACAAGGTGAGCTCCTGTTCCTTCTCCCAGGATGCCCCATGCCATGAGCCTACGAGTCTCCTGTATGACAGTGCTGGACACCTGGTTGCTTGCAGCATCAATGAGGCTTGATAACCTGAAGCCACCATGATAAGAAGCAAAAAGCAGAAATAAAATGGTCTCAGGGTATCCACTCTGAGGTAGGAAAGTCAGGTCTGCATATAAACAGTTCCCCATAAATAAGAAAAGCTGGCAAGAGGTATTATCAGGGTTCAAGGGTGCATCCCAGCCAGTCAAAAACACTCAAGGAGGGTGTGAAGCAGGGCCCATGAGATGTGAGGGGGGTCCTGGGAGGGGCAGGCCTGAGGATTCAACATCCCTGCCTCAGATCGCATTAAGTACACACTGAAATAAAGTCTTAATGCACAGCCAGGTCATAATGTCACTGAAGCTTTTACATGTCGCAGAGAATGGCCCTTACCTGTGATGGGCTGATTTAGAACCTGAGACTTGACCTTCCTCAGAGGACAGAGCCTCCGCCAGGGCCTCTGTCAACCTTATGGCTTCCCGCAGAGCAGAATTAAATGCCACCCAGTGCTCCTCACGTCGTTTCATGTCCTGGCTCAGTAAGTGGAGCTGCCTGCTCACGCTTTCTTCATATTCTGTGGCCAGGTGCTTTCGGAGCAGAATCTCCTCCTCTGCCTAATGAAATATTAAATCCACACATTCACAATTGGGATGACCAAACCAGGCAATTTCAGTTTCTCCCACTTTCTCCAGGCTTTAGTTTACCCCATTTTTTCTTTTTTCTTTTTTGAAACAGATTTTTATTTGATTTTCCAAAATATAAACATACAACTAAAACAATTCCCAATCTAATTATCGAGATTACTCTGAATCTCCTGACTCCACCCCCATCCATTCCATGGGTCCTATTGATTCTATTTTCAACTGCATATCAGCACTTCTCTAGTTTTTCATCTTCCTAAATTGTCTATACGTTCTGTTACATTACAAGTGTGTTCAATATCCTGCTGGTGTTTTGACCTGTTTACAATGATTTTGCATATACATTATCAACATTTCCCATTCTTTTTTAAATTTCTTGTATTCTTGATTCCTGAGCTTCCCAGTTAGTTTTGCCATTTCGGCATAGTCCATCAACTTGATTTGCCATTCTTCTCTGGTCGGGGTTATCTCTTCCTTCCATCTCATGTGTTTGTGTGTTTTTCTTTTTTTCAAAAAAAATTTTAGATGAAAGCAGGGCTGTATTTTGTATGCATTTCTCCTGATTCACGCATTTCAGCAAGCAAATTTCCCTACTATAATGTATGTGCTTTTTTGTAAACTTTTTTTTGGGTGGGTGAATTGCATCACAAACTCTAGAGGACAAAGTGTTTTGAAGTATGCCTGCATTTCAGTTTGCAAATAGGTTGGGAAGAACAAATTTCGTAGGTTCCCATTAAAATGAAACCAGATAATTTCTCCCTCATGGCATGGATTCCATCATCCACAAAATCGGTTCCTTTTGTTTCACACTGTCCTGGCATAGCATGATGGCAGAGGCTCTTACTTGTAAGACAGAAAGCTTTATTCAGCATAGGTTCAGTAGCAAACATGGCTGTAGGAATCAAAACTTCAGGAGCTGGTCAAGAAGTTCGGGACCAGATGAAGATGTCCCATCTCACCTCACCTGTAACCTTCCCTTCTGATTCAAGCTCAGCCTTTCCCAGTAGCTGCTGCCATCCTCCCTAGGTCCTGATGAGGTTCTTTGCTCTATTATTGCTGTCCCACTTAAGCTGATGCAACTGTAGGGTATTACTGTTATTGCACAAGAACAGGCCTCCAGACAGCAATAATGTGGTAACACTGGGGAAGTATCACAAAGTAATGAATAAAGTGGAGTGATATATGGATGGTCCATTATAAAGAGGTGGCGCTGTGGTCTAAACCACTGAGCCTCTTGGGCTTGCCGATCAGAAGGTTGGCAGTTCAAATCCCCGTGACAGAGTGAGCTCCTGTTGCTCAGTCCCAGCTCCTGCCAACCTAGCAGTTCAAAAACACACCAGTGCAAGTACATAAATATGGTGGGAACGTAAATGGCGTTTCCGTGCACTCTGGTTTCTGTCGCAGTCTTCCATTGGACCAGAAGCGGTTTAGATCATGCTGGCCACATGACATGGAAAGCTGTCTGTGGACAAATGCCAGCTACCTTGGCCTTAAAGTGAGATGAGCGCAGCAACCCCATAGTTGCCTTTGACTGGGCTTAACCATCCAGGGGTCCTTTACCTTTATACCTACAATTATAAATTCACTAGTAATGCACTACAGTTGCATCAATGGCATGTTGAAAATCACCGGTCTGGAGGGCCCCAAAGAGCATGCTTTAAAAAAATAAATAAATTGCTAATAACTTCTGTGGGCAATGACAAAAAATTTTTTTGCAACCCCCCCAGAAACCCCACAAAATGTTTCCTGACCACGAGTCAATGCAGCCCTTGATCCAAGAAAGATTAGCCACCCCTGCATTAATCAGAAATAACTGATCATCTGGAGAGGTATTCGATTTATCCAGTCTTCTACCTGCTGTTTTGCTTTGACATAGTTCCCCATCAGTACATCATCACAAGGATCAGCTCTGTCAGGGATGCACAGCTTGGCTAGCCAAAGATCTCTGAGCATGGCTGCTTCATCCACAAGTTTATGGTACAAGATTTTCAGCTGCAAAGGGAAAGGAGGCATGCAAAATGAGCAGGTTGCAGTTGTGCTGGGCTTGGCTCCCATTTTATGCTCCCATATTCTCTGTGCATGCAACTATAAGACATATGCAATTGTTATAGCAATCTATTGGAATATAGTCTAAAGCAGGAAGAACTGAGGAAGAGAGAACAGCACTCTTAAAAATGGCTCAGGTGCTATGCTAAACCAGGGCCCCTCCAGATGTAGAGGGACTACAACACCCATAGAATATGCAGTGTGGGGCTAATGGGAGTTGGAGTCCATCAACATCTGGATATGTTGTTACCTTATTCCTGTGCTAAAATAAGGGAAGGACCCTTTGGCTCCTTAGATCCCAAAGAAGGGATATCTAAAGGGTGCTAGAACTTTAATACTCATGGAACTCAGCTACATTAGTAAAAAAAACACCAGTGTTTTGAATGCATTATAAACATGCGACACCAGATGTCGCTGGATAGCAACAACAACAAGAACAACAACAACAACATTCTATGCATTTTTTTCCTTTTCTTATAACGATTTAATTTCTGACTTATTTATAGTGTTTTTTCCCATGTGTAGATGCAGCCCGGTCTAGCTTGCATAGGACTGTTTATACTGTCAGCAGCTCTACATGATTTCAGACAGGGATCTCTCAAACCTGGTGGTGCTGGGGATTAAACCTGGCACCAACTGCAAGCAAAACCGATGCTGAGGTATGGCCCTTTTCTGTGGCAGCTTGCAATTAGCAAATATTGCTGTCCTGATCGCAATTGTACTGTTTTTGTTGTTTTGGATTTTTATTTTTTTGCAAAGGAGAAAACAATGCAATGTTGTTGTGTGACTCATTTTTACTTATAAATCTCTTTCCTTGAAACTGTCTTAGTCACTTTAACCAGCACTTGGCCTCCCCCAGTTTTCCAAAAGTCCACTGGAATTCGGGCATAGGCCTGTCACTAACCTGGTGACCGACCTTGCTACAGAACAACAATGTCAGTGAGTAAAGGTCAGCCTTTTCTCTCTGAGTCTTAGATAAAAAGGTAAAAGGTAAAGGACCAATGGACGGTTAAGTCCAGTCAAAGGCAACTATGGGGTTGTGGTGCTCATCTTGCTTTCAGGCTGAGGGTCATGTGGCCAGCATGACTAAACCACTTCTGGTGCAATGGAACACCGTGACAGAAGCCAGAGCACACGGGAACGCCGTTTACCTTCCCACTGCGGTACCTATTTATCTACTTGCACTGGTGTGCTTTCGAACTGCTAGGTTGGCAGGAGCTTGGGCAGAGCAACGGGAGCTCACCCCGTCACAGGGAATCGAACCGCTGACCTTCTGATCGGCAAGCCCAAGAGGCTCAGTGGTTTAAACCACAGCGCCACCCGAGTACTATAGTGTACTGAAGACATCAAGATGCGACTCTCGTCTTGGTACAATCGTACTGTTGTTAGGAACGTAAGAATATCAGAAAAGACCTGCTGGATCAGGCCAAAGACCCTTCTAGTCCAACACCCTATTCTCACAGGGGCCAACCAGTGGTCCCATCACCGCAGATGCCCAATGGTCTGCTGCCACAACTCCCTGCCCAGGTCAGGTGACTAAAGGAGCCAATCACATTCCACTTGGCTTTATAAAGCTGCTTGCTCTTCTCAGTCCCTCAGGTGAAGGCTGAGCTCTTCACACACTGCCTGTTCTTGCTTCCTTTGCAGAGCCACCCTCCTGCTTCCACAATGCCAACCCCCAACAATGACTTCTAAAACCAGCTCAGCTGGTGAAAATCCAAACAGAGGAAACAACCACCAGGCACCTCTTCCTTAAACTGGCTCAGTTTGGCTGTAACTGCCAGAGACTGCGCGACCAGAATTTCAAAGAAGGCGTTGGTATTGAATGAGTCCAGATCTATTTGTTCTTCCGTGTCCCATATTTCACACTTGCCTAGGAAGAGAGGTAAAATGAGTGCTGCAATATTAGCACAAACAGCAATAGTAGTAATAATGGCTACAGTAATAATAACAGAGGAATGTGAAGGTGAGGTGTGTGTTAAGGAGGGTAGAGGAGCACAGCAACAATATCCTGCTCAATACATTCAATAATATATACAATTTTTTGCGAACATGTTTCCTTGGACAAGTTCCATCAGCTGGTAAGCATAGTTAGACTGGGCTGTAAGGTTGATTATTGCCGAATACCCATTCTACAGACAGAAAACTGAGGCCAAAGCATAGTGACTTGTGTTAAAAACAAAATACTGAAGCTATTCTTGACTGTAGTGGGATTTGAATGCAGGTATCCCTTGTTTCTTAACAGCAACAACAAACTAGTCATTTGATCACACTAGCTCTCTGATCTGAGCTCAGCAGATACCCTGACCCTCCAGATGTTGGGTGACAACTCATCATTCAATTAGCCAGCATGATGGGGGTTGTAGTCCAGCAACATCTGGAAGGCACCAGGTTGAAGGCTTCCACAAGTTCATTCTGTATTATGCAAAGAAGAAAATCACAGGGATTCTGGGATAGCATTTGCAACTCCATGCCTTAACACAATATCCCTCCCCTCCGAGTGCAATCCAATATTTATCAAGGCAGGGTAAGTAACCTGTGACCCTCCAGTTGTTGTTGGAGGACTCCAACTCCCATCGGCTCCAACCACCATGGTCAATAGTAAGGGATGATGGGCTCTGTAGTGCATCTGGAGGGCCAGAGCCCCACAGACCCCAAATCTAAATTAATTCAAAGGTTAGTTGGCAGTAAGGAAAGGATTTTATGCTACCTCTCATGAAGAAGGAGTCCTCCATGGATGCACCCATCAAATGCGATTTGGTTCTTTATTTATTTGCAATGTCTGTATCATATACTGTAAAAGATTATTCATACCTTCTCTTTTCTCCATGTGGCTGAAGTTCTTTTCCAAACTGCCTGCTTGCTGCATTCCAGGGTGATATTTTCTGAGGGTAAGGATTGTGGATTCTCTGGAGGAATATTTGTCTATATTATATTTCAGCTGTAACTTTCGGAACCGTGGGGAATGGCTTCCTTTCCTGGACAAGCCAAAGGTTTGGCAAAAAGTCTGAAAAATTCATGAGAAAAGAACTTACAGGAGCAGGGACATTCCCAGGAAAACACACACACACACACACACACACACACACACACACATTGTTCACACATTACATTCAACAAGTGTACAATCTGTGTACCTGTGTATACAATAACTGTGCTGTACAAATCAGCAAGTGTTCACTCTTTCTCACAAAGACTTGTACATGTGTAGAGACAGCTTGCACCTGTGGTCAGTGTAATGTGTGAATAAGGCCTACAAATGCACAAATTTAGGGGGTAGTTGCCTCCCCTTGTCTTTCATTTACTCACAATCAGTAGCAGGCAAACAATGAGGAGAAAGACGACTCCGAATATAATCCCAATAATTGCTCGCCAGTCAGGTTTCAGAATGAGGTCTGGGATCCTGGCAACCCCCACTTGCACCATGTGTCTGGGAGTCGTTGGGAAGAAGGGACCCTCATCGTAACACTGCCCACCATACGGCATGACTCTGACATACTTCAGGAAAGGAACAGACAGACACAGGAAACCCAAGTCAGAGGCACAAAGGAGGAAGATTCACACATAGCCACAAACACAGAAAGGGGAGTCTGTAAGGACCAGATGAGATGTATACATCATGTAACTATGTTTTGTAACATTTAGCTTCAATATTGCTGATTTCATTGTGAATTTTTTTCAGCTTGCTTGCTTTAATATCTGATTTATCATGGGTAATTTTAATGCAAACCTCTTAGAGGTTTTGATTTTTAAACATCATATAAATCCTGTTCTCCCCTCTCGCCACATACTTGCATTTACAAGGAAGAGTTTTAGAAAAAAATATTATTATTAAATGGAAACTTAATAAACTGGGTCTGTGCGATAATTATTTCAGATCCCACCAAGTCTGGAGTGAAAACTTAACCTTTCCTCCCTGCTAGGATGCTGAGGAAAATACTTTTTTTCCCTCCCCCAAGCTGGAATTTATTTTGTATGGAGGGGAGGGGCAGCACAAACTGGGGGATTTCTTCCCAATTCAGTTACCAGTTTTAAAGGAATTATTTTCTTCATGACCTCAGCAGGGGAGAGAAGAGGTTAATTTTCTCCTTCCACACCTGCTGGGATTCCAGTAATTATTGGGCATGATATAATTTCCTCTTAAAATGAAACAAACAAACAAACGGCCAAGAGCGCTGCACAATAAATGCAAAGATGTATTTAACAGTACATCTTGTTTGGTCCTAAGATGAGATGACCAGTTCCATAGCTGGACCCCCACTTCAACACACTTACATAAAGGTAAAGGTAAAGGTAAAGGGACCCCTGACCATTAGGTCCAGTCGTTTGGGGGTGCGGCGCTCATCTTGCTTTATTGGCCGAGGGAGCCGGCGTACAGCTTCAGGGTCATGTGGCCAGCATGATTAAGCCACTTCTGGCAAACCAGAGCAGCACACGGAAATGCCGTTTACCTTCCCGCCAGAGCGGTGCCTATTTATCTACTTGCACTTTGATGTGCTTTCAAACTGCTAGGTTGGCAGGAGCAGGGACTGAGCAACAGGAGCTCACCCCGTTGCTGGAATTCGAACCGCCAACCTTCCGATCGGCAAGTCCTAGGCTCTGTGGTTTAACCCACAGCGCCACTTGCGTTCCTACTTCTTAATACATGTTCACAAATCCACACATTGTATTTGCATGTGGCCCCTGGGAGGTTGCACAGAAGGGTAGATGACCCTCTGTCTGAAAAAGGTTCCTCATGCCTGCTCTAGTGCCACTCATTCGGAGCCAGGCTGTACCCCTTTAAATGAGTAGGCGTCTCTCACCAAAGACAGACATAACAACTGACAAGAGCTGCAGCTCCTACTTGTCTGGTAGGTTGGCTGGTGCTGAAGCAACATTTGAGCTCTGCTCTGTTGGAGTCTCCAGCCTGAGTCATTCACGGAGCTGTTCATGGTACTACTGACCTCTCATCTACTGCTGAGGCCATTGATCAAAACGCAGCACAAGGGTTGCTGGAATGTGGCCTGCTGTGCAAAAGCAAGAGTCACAGGCCTTGCCCACATTTTGCTTCTAGCCACACCTATTTTGCTTCTAGCCCTTCCTACTACTGGCATGTTGCCCCACCTCTGGAATCTTACCCTTGGCCTGAAAAATGATTTCCCCAGCTCCAGGGAAGGTGGAGAATGGGATCACTAAAATACAGACCTGGCTACTTGGAGGGTTGCCTCCTTCTTTGCAAAGCAGCCTGGATCCTCATATGAGGATAGTCTTCTGGGTCCCTCCCCTTCATCTGATGTAAATAATAATAATAATAATATTTATACCCCGGCCATCTAGCTGGGTTTCCCCAGCCACTCTGGGCGGCTTTCAACAGAATATTAAAATACAATAGTCTGTTAAACATTAAAAGCTTCCCTAAACAGGGCTGCCTTCAGATGTCTTCTAAAAGTTTGGTAGTTGTTTTTCTCTTTGACATCTGGTGGGAGGGCGTTCCACAGGGTGGGCGCCACTACCGAGAAGGCCCTCTGCCTGGTTTCCTGTAACTTGGCTTCTCGCAGCAAGGGAACCGCCAGAAGGCTCTCAGCACTGGACTTCAGTGTCCGGGCAGAACAATGGGGGTGGAGATGCTCCTTCAGGTATACTGGACTGAGGCCGTTGGGAGGGTGATGATGGCAGAAAGGACCTTTTTGGTTGTAGCCCCTCAGGAAGTTTCCCTAGTGCTCATCCTATTGTTTTGGTGCCAAGCAGATCCTTCTAAAAAATTACCCATGTGTTTCAGCCTGTTCTAGAGCTCCTTTTTAGTTTTATGGCAAAGTTGGGCTAGACTTTGTTAGTTTGATGGGCCGCTGTTTCTGTGCTCTGATGTTTGCTTTTGTAGTTCTGCTGTTTTCTTTTATGATCTGTGCCACGAGTTTTATACTGAAAGGTGGCCCAAAAGTTATGTAAACCAAGGATTAAGCTGCTGAACCAATGACCCATCCCTCCCACAGATGAGACACACCACCCATTGCAAATGTTTATCAGACAAATGAATGCACCTCACTGGAAACTCTTTTGTAAGCAAACATGCCAGGACCTGAAACAAACCATTCTTTTGTGCTGGTTGCTACTTAGCCTCAAGACATAAGTTCCGGGATCATGGAACTGGTAAAAGAAAAGCAGGAAGTTGTCGGAGCCTGAGGCCAACTTAGCTTCTTCTGCTAGGCTGCGGAAACCTCCCCAGTCAAAGTCGTGGTTTGTATTGTACAGGCTGTTGCTAAGGAAAGACACAAGACAAACATGTTGGCTGCCCAAATTATCTCGATTCCAAAAACGGTACTTGCAATTTTAACTCTGATTCCGTCCTCAGCACAACAGACAGGACAGCGATGCAAGATTAAACAGAATGTACGTATTAGGGAAGCTGCTATCCATTTATAGCAGTTTTACTGATCACAGGAAACAGAAGGACATTCTGTGTTGACAATATTTGTGTTTATAATTACCTGCTCAGAAAATGGCAACCAAAATGATCAGGTGTGTGGAACAACTTCCATAGGAGTAATAGTTAAAATTTCTGGGACTTTCTAGTTTAGGGGTGAGGGTGCCATTAAAAATGATGCATGGAGTTGAGATAGCGGGTAGCCATTTTTATTTGTCATGCATAATCGTGGAACTAGGGGTCATACGATGAAGCTGATTGGTGAGAGATTGTGAAACAGGATACTGAGCTAGATAAGCCTTTGATGTAATCCAGCAGGGGTCTTCTGATGGAAAATGTACATTTACCACCCAAGCGCCATCTCAGCAAAACATTTGCTTTAACTTCTCCGTGGGAGTATATTGAACTGCAAGTAAGTTTCCCCATGGCTAACTCTTAAGAATGTGGGAGCACCTATACTTCGGAACTCCCTTATTGACATGAGGCAGGCACCCAATAAAAAGATATTTGTTTAGTCAAGCCTGTCCTGACATGTAGAATGTTGATCATAGAATCATAGAGTCGGAAGGGAACCTTAGGATCATCTAGTCCACGGGTGTCAAACACAAGGCCCGCGGGCCAAATCCGGCCCGCCAGACCTCGTCATGTGGCCCGTGTAGCCGCCGCCGGCCGCCAGCCTTCACCTTTTATTCTCACTTTTTTTTTTTGACACAAGAAAGCCGCCTCTTCAGCGCATGCGCGGCAGCCTACAAGCCAGAGAACGTCTGCCCTCTAGCAGCGCCGGCCGTTCTACACAGGAAACCTTCACTTTACATGCATTCAGGAAACCTCCACTTGTTTTTATATTGAGCACATGCCATCCTGTGATGTGACAGATCCAACGGCTGCCTGAACCCTTCTCTCCTGTACTGTAAGTCCTACAAATACAACCGGCCCTTTGAGGGTGACCAAAGGGTGACACCCCTGATCTAGTCCAACCCCCTGCAATATAGGAATATGCAGTTTTCTCACACGGGGATCAAACCTGCAACCTTGGCATTATCAGCATCGCACTCTGATCTGGTTTTTAGCTTATCATGGATTTTAATTGTTTTTTGAATGTTTTATATAGTTGTTTTTAACTGATAATTGCATTGTTTTGTTCTGCTTTGAGGTTTTTTTTTTTACAATCCAGCTGTATATAAATTTTATGAAATAAATACATTTTGAAGCAATTTTTGTACATTCCTTTCATTAGTAAAATGTATTTGTATGCACCCTTTATGCTAGCAGACCCATTTTTGTACAGTGGTACCTTGGGTTAAGTACTTAATTTGTTCCGGAGGTCCATTCTTAACCTGAAACTGTTCTTAACCTGAAGCACCACTTTAGCTAATGGGGCCTCCTGCTGCTGCTGTGCCGCGCCGCCAGAGCACGATTTCTGTTCTCATCCTGAAGCAAAGTTCTTAACCTGAGGTACTATTTCTGGGTTAGTGGATTCTGTAACCTGAAGCGCATGTAACCTGAAGCGTATGTAACCCGAGGTACCACTGTACACATTATTTGACTGGAGAATTGCATTGCAAAATTCAGTGTGAATTTCAAAGAATGGCTGTGTTTCGGTTTGCACGTTGTTCAGAATGCACGAACGAGGCCTTCCCACCACAATGCTTACTTACACATCATAAACTGGATAATGATCTTTAGAAACAATGAACATGACAATATCGTGAATCTTGAGGCATGTAGTAGGGTTCAGGATGCCACTGAACGTCATTTTCAGTGTAGAATCAGAAGGTTGCTGGGGCCAGGACCTGTAAAATGCAAAATCTTCTTCTCTAGATGTCCCTGTGTGAACATAAAAACCAAGTGAAGCAGCATCTGCATACAACTGAAGATTTGCACATGAAAAGAGCTTTAGGAATCTGCTCAGCGCTTGTGTGGGCTCATGCTTGTGTCAACAGGCAATTCCAACTGGGTGGTGTACAAGCATACTGTTGAGTACTACCAGAAAAAAAGCACAATATATAATACCTGTAGATGTCATGGAGCGCAATCTATTTTGGGAGTCTAATAGAACCGCATTTGAGGTAAGGAAGTAGTGTAGGAGCTCTGGTTCAGGATCGTACACCCCCAGGAATCCTCTTCCTGTAATGACATTGAAAAAAACCAAATAAACCAAAGGTCATAGGCCTGCTCTCTCTGCCTAGATTTCTTCTAGGTGATCTGCAGTCATCCAGGTTTGTTTGTATCCACAATTTCCAATGCAGCAACAAACTTCTTTGCATATTTACTTGCATGACCAGGCATCGGACTTCCCATACTCAAACCCATATAAATAAGAGACCAATAAGACTGGGATTTGGGTAAAAACAGGCCACAACTTCATTGAATATAGTGGTACCTTGCTTCTCAAATGCCCTGGTACTCAAACGCCTTGGTTCTCAAATGCTGAAAACCCAGAAGTAAGTGTTCCGGTTTTCGAACATTTTTCAGAAGCCGAACATCTGATGTGGCTGTCAGCTATTGTTTCTGGGGTGCCTGCACCAATCAGAAGCTGTGCCTTGGTTTTTGAACTTTTTGGAAGTCCGGAATTCCGGAATAGATTAAGTTTGGCACTTTTGTTTTTGCGATTTATTTTGCATTTTTGTTTTTGAGGCTTTTTCGGTTAATTTGTTTTTGTGACTGTGTGGAACCCAGTTCAGCTACTGATTGATTGATTGTGCTACTGTGGAAATGGATAAAAGCCAAACAATGACTATCATCAGTGCAGGTAAGAAAAAATAATAATTTTAATTTTCATCATCTACAATACTGTCTTATTTATTTTATAGTACAGTACATTGATTATTGTTTTAATTTTATGGGTCAATGGTCTCATCAGATAGTAAAATCCATGTTAAATTGCTGTTTTAGGGGTTGTTTTTAAAAGTCTGGAACGGATTAATCCATTTTGCACTACTTTTTATGGGTAAGCGCGTCTTGGTTTTGGAAGACTTTGGTTTTGGAACAGACTTCCGGAACGGATTAAGTTTGAGAACCAAGGTACCACTGAACAGATGAAAGAGGTTTGGCTTGGGCATGGGGCAATCTAAATACTTCCGGCCCACCAGCTGGAAGTGACGCATGGTCAATACAGGCGGGGGTTCCTAAGACTTACATCCAATAGGGTGACCCCCGCAGTGACTGCCATCTGGGGGAGTGCCTTCAGCCCTGGCCCCCCCTGGGCACGCAGACATGGCCACTCCCCCTAGATCCCTTTAACACAGTGTTTCTCAACCTGTGGGTCCCCAGATGTTGTAGGACTACAACTCCCATCATCCCTGAGCTCTGGCCTTGCTAGCTAAGGGTGATGGGAGTTGTAGTTCAACATCTGGGGACCCACAGGTTGAGAAAGGCTGCTTTAACAGGATACCCCAGCATTTGGAGGGGCAGGCGGGGACTACAACCTCAAGGGAAGCCCACCATCGGCTCCATTGGCTGCGCCCTGGCTCCGCCCACATCCCAGCCTGCATCCCCATTGTCTAATACAGGGTGCAGGCTAGATCTGGCTCCTAATAGGTGGTAGGGGTTATGCCCTCACCGCCTATCAGGAAGGGCACTGCCGTTTGAATTCCACCATCGGGATCCCAGTGAAACCTCTTCCGTCCAGCAATGCTGCCACACCAAGAGAGGTGAGTGGTCTTGTTAGTTTGTTTGTTCTTATAGTATTAATCAACCGCTTAATTTTAAAGAAGAATAATCTCTGAGCAGTGTGCAACTTAAAATCAATTTAAAATATAATCAAAACAAAAATACAACATGAAGCCAGTAAAAGCAGCAGTATAAAAGCAATTCAGATAATTCAGACAAATAATAATAAAACAACAACAGGGTCTGATCTGATGGGCCAGGGTAAGCCTGGCAAAATGTTATTTCATTGCAAGGCACTTGATGCAACGGAAGAGTCCTGCTTGGCATGTAGAAGGTTCAACCCCTGGCATCTCAGCGCTTCACATTTCCACACCAGTTTGCATTTTAATATAATTTCCTCCTAATATAAACATTTGTATGCAATTTTTTGTAATATGTTTTTGCAGAACAATTTCCATTAAAACAATGCATTTTCGCATGTTATTTTAACCAATATATGCATTTTCATGGACATTTTGTCACCATGTATGTATATTTGTACACACTGCTTGGCTGGAGAACTGCACTGCAATATTTATAAAAGTGTGAATTTTGAAGAATGGGCTGTGTTTTGGTTCTTGTGTTGTTTTGGAAAGTATGAAGTAGTTTCGGCTTTCAATGAGAACTGAATCAAGTTTCTCCCCTAAGTAATTGTGGTTCATCTTTTTCTTTTCTTTTTTTGTTGTTGTCTATGTTTGTTCTTACTACACTTTACTTTTAATCCACTCTCTAGATCTGCTTTGCAAGACGAGCAGTCTAAAAATGTTTTTAAATAAATAAAACACAATCACTTTATCTCTGGAGCTTCGAGGCCAACTGGCAAATGCTTTTGATTTACCACATTTGTCTGTAGAAATCAAACACCAAGCCAAATACGGTTATTTGTACAAGCCAAAAACAGCAGTGGAGTTTATTTAGGTAATGACAGATATATCTAAATTGTGCACTTAAATCAGTCTTCTGCTGTGCTGTCAGGAAACAGAGGAAACAGGAAAATGCACAACACACACACAAAGAGTAATCATAGGGAAGGCAGAATATTAATCAAACAGGATTAAGAGTGGAAAACTAAGAAAAAGAGAGATTGGGTGTGATGTTGTCATTCCAGCATCCAACTAGAATTAGGGAGCCCTGAGTTCAAACTTCCCCTGTCATAAAGATCACTAGATGACCTTAAGCTGGTCACTGTCTCTCAGTGCAGCCTACCTCACAGGGTTGTTCTGAAGATAAAATGGAGAAGGTGGATGGAGCCAGGTACGCTAAAGGTAAAGGTAAAGGGACCTCTGACCATTAGGTCCGGTCGTGACCGACTCTGGGGTTGCGGCACTCATCTCGCTTTATTGGCTGTGGGAGCCGGCGTACAGCTTCCGGGTCATGTGGCCAGCATGACTAAGCCACTTCTGGCAAACCAGTGCAGCACACGGAAACGCCGTTTACCTTCCCGCTGGAGCGGTACCTATTTATTTACTTGCACTTTGACATGCTTTCAAACTGCTAGGTCGGCAGGAGCAGGGACCGAGAAGTGGGAGCTCACCCCGTCATGGAGATTCAAACTGCCGACCTTCTGAGCAAGTCCTAGGCTCTGTGGTTTAACCTACAGCGCCACCCGCATTGCCAGGTACGCTACCTTGAACTATTTGGAGGGAAAAGGCGTTATAAATGCAATCCATAAATCAAAATGACAGAACTTGTTCCTTACCACTTGTTTTTACCACATATACAGGACACGATTTCTTGTTCTCCTCTGAGGTGCACCCATTTAGTGTGTGGAAATCTAACAGCTGCAGCGACACTCTTATCTCTTCCAATAAAACGTCAAGCTATAAAGAATTTAAAGGAGAAGTCTTGAGAGCCCAGGCTTCACATCCTGGCAGTATTTGCACTGATGGGCCATCAGTTTGGATGTACACAACAGAACTGGCTAAAGCACCGCAGCTCTCAGTACATTTTGCAAAGATATGCAGGGGTTCCAAAAGGAACCTCTACATTAGGGCTGCATAAGTTGTGGTCCTCTGGTTGCTATTGGACTTTGCTGGTCCACCTGGATGTGGGATGGGGATGCTACTGTATCTTGTTGTTGGCTTCAGGCAGTGGAAAGTCTTGACCTGGCATGGGTGCCGTTGATGCTTCACCCCAATGAAAAGCAGGGTTGCAACCAAGCAGCATCAGTGGCAGAGAGACAAAGGCTGTTTGCACATTACTGCCATAAAACCACAACTAGGTCACTCTTTTTCTCAGTTCATGTTGACTTTGGTTTGAGAGAAAGAGCATCAGAACACAGTGTTTCCTAAGAAATGACAGGATAGATATGGACTGTGGCTAGTGTTGTTTGTGCATCTCTTCCCAGTTCCACGATGGGAGCGCATTGGGTGCAGTGCAAACAAGAGTCTGCACACAGCCTTAGCAACAAGACCATTGGGAAGGCAGGTAGGAGGATGCTGGCCTACTAGCCCACCCCACACCTGCCTTGTCAATGCAGCTTCCCAACAAAACAAGTTGCTTATGATAAGCAGTGTACTGACAAATTCAGAGGTGCAGGATCACTGCATAATAGTCATGGCTATGCTTCCTAGCATCCACACCCCCTTCTAAGATTATAAATCTAAGATTATGCAATAACCTAATGCAATAATAATAATGAGGGATGCATTGCAACAATCTATACAGATCTCCACGTGTTGCCTTTCAGCTACTTCTATTATTTTCTGTGCACGTGATTCAGAATGCTCCAGTATCCTTTCTTTGGGAGTGACTTAAATTGTGTTTTCCTCCAAGTTCTATTGTATGAAACAGAACTTGCACACCATTCTCTTGAAACTGTAGCATCTTGTGTTTTCCCTGTTCCCAAATGCTGAGCTTTGGAGCATAAAGAACAATTCCTCCTCGTTGTTCTTCCTGAGTGCCTTCTCCAGAGTGACCCTAGGAGCCAATCCTCAGTGGCTGACTCACTGCCTTTCGCTCTGATTGGCTCCAATAAGCACAAAGGGAGGGATGCCCTCTTCCCAGGCCCTAAGGAAGTCAGATTATCCTCCACCAGGGCCTTCTCAGTGATGGCTCCGAACTGGTGGAATGCTCTGTCCCATGAGACCAGGACCCTGCAGGATTTAACTTCCTTCTGCAGGGCCTGTATGACAGAGCTATTCTGCCTGGCTTTCAATTTGAACTTAGCCTGATCTTTTATTCCCCTTCCTTCCCTCCCCCTCCCCTTTTTATGAAGATTACCCGCTCTGGATCCCACAGCTAATTCTCCCCTGGTCTCCTCACTGGCCCAAATAGGACTAATTTAGCCAGCTAGTCCTGGTGATCATCTAATGTTTATTGGATGGATTTCCTCCGTAAATTGATTTTTGAATTCTGAATTTATTGTTATTCACATTTTATACTGTGTTTTATGCTGTTTTTTTGTTGCAGCAATTAGGTGTTTTAAATTTGATGTTAGCCACCCTGAGCCCAGTTTTCTGAACCGGGAAGGGCAGGGTATAAATAAAAATGTACTATTTATTATTATTATTATTCTCAGTGGCTAATAACTCTTCCCTTTCATGCTGATTGGGCAGCTCTATTTCACCAGAGACAGAGACCCTGCTAGCAACCTGCTAACAGAAATAGCCAAGGGTCTTTAACCCCGCGTGAGCCCAGCCTGTTACACTTCTGCTGATGAGTTCTGGTTGTTTTTGTTTTTTACCTGGCTCCCATTTCTGAAGGCCAAAGAAAATCGGGCTGATTCTTTTTCACTGACAAATTGGAAAATTCTCCTTTGTCGTCTTCGGCACAGGCGGTTGCACAGACTGTCCAGGTTGTCCGCTTGGCAAAGGCAGAGGCCAAGAACTTTGTCATATCCCTGATAATCTTTGGGGAGAGCACAAACCTAGCAGAGAAAGTGAGATGAACATGAGGGCTGGCACTCAGTGGGGCTGATCCAATGAAGCTGAATGCTGGAAGATTTGGGGGGAGACAAAAGAAAGGGCATCTTTACACAGTGCAAAATTAAACAACAGAATTCACTTCCACAGGAGGCAGTCATGGTGACCACCAACTTGGATGACTTTGGAGGGCTACATTCTACCTTCACTGAGAAGAATACAGTGGTACCTCGGGTTACATATGCTGCAGGTTACATACGCTTCAGGTTACAGACTCCGCTAACCCAGAAATAATACCTCAGGTTAAGAACTTTGCTTCAGGATAAGAACAGAAATAGCATGGCAGCAGCAGGAGGCCCCATTAGCTAAAGTGGTGCTTCAGGTTAAGAACAGTTTCAGGTTAAGAACGGACCTCCGGAACGAATTAAGTACGTAACCAGAGGTACCACTGTATCTGCTGCTCAGAATCACAAGCTGGGAGAGGGCTGTTGTGCTGAAGTCCTGCTTGTGGAGTTTCAGTAATGGGACCTGGTTGTCAGGACTCTGGAAACTGGCCAAAAAGGTGACCCATGACTCCAAAAAAGGACTGAAAATGTGATCTGTGGGTCAGGAAGGCTAAAAAGGACTGAAAACATGACCCACGGGTTAGGACTTGGAACGATGATCTGCTGGTCAGTCCTCTGAAAAATGACTGTAAACATCACTGCAAACATGAGCGAAAACGTCACCCACAAATCAGGATTCTGAAAAATGAGCTGCTGCTTGACAGATGTGCTCAGAGCAGAGGACAATGAGTGTGGGAGTAGCTGCTTCGGCTTTGAATTCATCTTTAGGTGGGAAGTTGAAACACTCTCCTCTTTTGTACAGCTCCGCTTGCTGTCAAAGGTGCTCATTAGGAGCTAAGGAAATCCTGAAAAACCTGAGCAGCGACCTAGCTCAAATCTAAAGCCTTGCTAGACCTTAGATCCAAACTGTTTGGCACTTCAGGTTTTGTAATATTGTTGTGACTGAGAGGCACGCAAGCTGCTGCAGCAGCAGAATTTACCATGAGCAATGGCTGTGTCCTTTGGCAGTTGGCAAGCTTGGCGCTTGGGAAATCTACCGAAACTGAGGGCATGGTTGCTTAAGAAATTTCAGGTGAAGGGAAACTGACTGGAAATGGGCAAAGCTGGGAAGATCAGTTACCCAAAATGAAGCAAGAGAATTTAGACTAAACCCCCCCCCCCCCAAGTATTACTCACAGCCATTCAGTGGGAACTGGCTGACTTGTGTTAAGACATAACTTGCAGTACCTTGTCTGAGCAGTAGTGGCGCCATCCTTCCTGAGTTAAGCATTGCCCCTCTTCGTTCCGGACAGCACCATCTCTACAGATGTCATACATCTGCTTGACACAGTCCCATCTCTGGTCTTCTATAGGGCTTTTATACCCAGGGGCACACGGGCATTGGGCATCACTAGGCTGCAACGAGAATACGATGCCTGTGTTTTGCATTTATTTATTTTTGTTAGCTCAGTGATTCACACCACTTTTCTTGATTTATTCTTAGAAAGAAAGAAAGAAAGAAAGAAAGAAAGAAAGAGAGAGAGAGAGAGAGGGAGGGAGGGAGGGAGGGAGGGAGGGAGGGAGGGAGAAGGAAGGAAGGAAGGAAGGAAGGAAGGAAGGAAGGAAGGAAGGAAGGAAGGAAGGGAGTGTTCCTCTAGAATTAAAAAAAGGTAACCAAAATGACCCAAACCACAGGGCATATTTCCCTTTGGGGAAAGCCTACAAGGTTTGCGGCATTTTATTTTAGAGGAAAGTGCAATCTATGGCATCTCCAGGAAGTGCTGGGAATTGCCTGCTAGTCAGCATCATCAATATTGAGCTGGATGGACCAATGGTCTGAGTTGGTATAAAGCAGCTTCCTTTGTTCCTATAGCTTAAGGGAAGGACTATAGCTCAGGGGCAGGGCATCTGTTTTGCATGTAGAAGGTGTCCCAGGTTCAATCCCCAGCACCTCCAGGGAGGGCTAGGAATATCCTCTGCCTGAAACCTCATAGAGCTGCTGTCAGTGTAGACAATAGTGAGTTAGATGGAGCACAGTTGGTAGAGCATGAGACTTTTAGGACTCAGCTACATAGGTAGAGAAGCAAGGATTGGCATGCACTATAAACATGCAACACCAGATGGCATCAGAGAGCAAGAAATTTTCATACATGATTTTCCATAGGTTCCCCCCCCCCTTTGGTTATAACGATCTAATTTCTGACTTATTTATAGCATTCCCCCCCTGTGTGAAGATCCATCCCCTATCTCAGGGCCGTGGGTTCAAGCCCCACATTGGGTGAAAGATTCCTGCCTTGCAGGGGGTTGGACTAGATGATCCCTGTGGTCCCTTCCAGCTCTGTGACTCTATGATCTATGGAACAGTATTCTGGCTTGAAAAGGAACCTTTTCCACTAGGAAGTGGGAGAATATCGACAAAGTTTATAAAATTATGCATAGGATGGAGAACGTGCTAGGGAGAAGGTGTTCTCTTAGCACTAGAATTCTGGGACATCCAATGGAAGCGTTTGGTGGGAGGTTCAAGGATGGGCAAAAGGCAGGACATCCTTTTAAGTGGTTTATGGGATTTAAGGCCACTAGATGCAGTCATACAGGGGACGCGGGTGGCGCTGTGGGTTAAACCACAGAGCCTAGGACTTGCCGATCAGAAGGTCGGCGGTTTGAATCCCCGCCACAGGGTGAGCTCCCATTGCTCGGTCCCTGCTCCTGCCAACCTAGCAGTTCAAAAGCACTCAAAGTGCAAGTAGATAAATAGGTACCACTCCGGCGGGAAGGTAAACGGCATTTCCGTGCGCTGCTCTGGTTCACCAGAAGCAGCCTAGTCATGCTGGCCACATGACCCAGAAGCTGTACGCCGGCTCCCTTAGTCAATAAAATGAGATGAGCGCCGCAACCCCAGAGTCAGTCACGACAGGACCTAATGGTCAGGGGCCCCTTTACCTTTACCTTTACCTTTAGATGCAGTCATGGCTACTCTTTTACTTGACTTTGGAAGGTGCTTGGACAAATACATAGAGGATGAGGGCGCTTCCAGCTGACCCACCTATTCAGCCTGCAGTTACCTGGAACACTCGGCCTTCCCGAAGGCAGACACATGTTCTTTGACCTTCCTTGGGCTGCACAGCCTCCGAGCCACATGGGAAGCAAGCTGCTTGGCCCAGCTTAGCATTGAAGAAGTTCACAGGGCAGGCCACACATGAATGGGAGGGAGACCTTCCTGTTGAGCGAAAGGTGCCTTCTGGGCATGGGAGAGGGGATGAATCGCTACCCAGGCAGAAAAAACCTGAAAGCAAAATGCATGACATGAAATCGGGATGAATACAGGGATGCTGACAGGTAATGTTCTGGAGCACTTACCTTCAAAGGGTGGATTCTAGATGAGGATTGCAGTTGGAAACTTTCAGTTGCCTGTGATGCATTGGATATCACCCTTGCTTTATAAGGTTAACAGCACATCAATCACTCAGCAGCAAAACAAAGACCCTTCAACTCTTCACGCCATAAATGCAATATGTAATTTATCAGCAATTTTCTGCTATCACAGTTTGGCTCTTAACCTACATGGGTAATGAGAAATCTGTGTTGTTACTAGGGTGTTAAAGGCATGGTGAGGTTTTTTTTGGTTTTTTTTTGTTTCTTAAATTATGCAGATCAGTCAAGCAATCATTCAAATATTTCACAGAGTTATAGAATCTTAGAGCTGGAAGGCCAAGCCCCTGCAGTGCAGGAATCTCAGCTAAAGCATCTTTGACTAATGGCCACCCAACCTCTATTTAAAAACCTCCAAGGAAGGAAAGTCCCCCACCTCTCGTGGGAGACTGCTCCACTGCCAAACAGCTCTTACTGTCAGAAGTTTTTTCCAAATGTTTAGTTGGAATCTCCTTTCTTACAACTTGAAGCCATTGGTTCGAGTCCTACCCTCCAGAGCAGGAGAAAACAAGCATGCTCCCTCCTCCATGTGACAGCTCTTAAGATATTTGAAGATGACTATCCTATCTCCATGGGATGTGGGTGGTGCTGTGGGTTAAACCACAGAGCCTAGGACTTGCCGATCAGAAGGTCGGTGGTTCGAATCCCCATGACGGGGTGAGCTCCCGTTGCTCGGTCCCTGCTCCTGCCAACCTAGCAGTTCAAAAGCATGTCAAAGTACAAGTAGATAAATAGATACTGCTCCAGCAGGAAGGTAAATGGTGTTTCCGTGTGCTGCTCTGGTTCGCCAGAAGCGGCTTAGTCATGCTGGCCACATGACCCGGAAGTTGTACACCGGCTTCCTCAGCCAGTAAAGCAAGATGAGCGCCGCAACCCCAGTGTCAGTCATGACTGGACAGGGGTCCAGGGGTCCCTTTACCTATCCTATCTCCTGGTCAGGGATCCCTTTACCTATCCTATCTCCTCTCAATCTCCTCTTTTCCAGGCTAAACATACCCAGCTCCTTCAAGTGCTCCTCATAAGGCTTAGTTTCCACACCTTTGACCATCTTGGTTGCCCTCCTCCTCAGCACACGTCCCAGCTTGTCAACATTGTGGCACCCAGAATTGGACACAGTGTTCCAGGCGTGGTCTGACCAAGGCAGAATAGAGTGGTACTATTACTTCCCTTGATCTGGACACTATACTTCTAGAATAGCATTAGCTTTTTTTGCTGCTGCATCACACTGTTGATTCATGTTAATCTTGTGGTCCACCAAGACCCCTAGATCCTTTTCACATGTACTGCTAGTAAGCCAGGTGTCCCCCATCCTATATTTGTTCATCTGGTTCTTCCTGCCTAAGTGCAGAATCTTTTGTTTGTCCCTACTGAAATTCATTTTGTTAGCTTGCCCCCAGTTCTCCAACCTGTTAAGGTCATTTTGAATTCTGATTCTGTCTTCTCTGGTATTAGCTACCCCTCCCAGTTTGGTGCCATCTGCAAATTTGATGAGCACTCCCTCAGTTCCTTCATCCAAGTCATTTATAAAGACGTTGAACAACAACTGGCCCAGGACAGAACCCTGCGGCACCCCACTTGTCACTTTTTCCCAGCATGACGAGGAACCATTAATGAGGTTCGGTCAGTCAACCAGCTACAAATCCACCTAACAGTTACCTCGTTCAACCCACATTTTACCAGCTTCCTTTCAAGAATATAGTGGGGGACTTTGTCAAAAGCCTTACTGAAATCAAGATGCAGTAATTTTATCAAGAAGAGGAATCAGATTGGTCTGGCATGACTTATTTTTGAGAATCCCATGTTGGGTCTTAGTAATCACAGCATTCTTTTCTAAATGCTCACAGATTGATTGCTGAATTATCTGTTCTAGGACCTTCCCTAGTATCGATAAGCTCACCGGTCGGTAGTTATCTGGGTATATCTTTCCCCCCCTTTTGAAGATGGGGACAACATTTGCCTGCCTCCAGTCTGTAGCGACCTCAACTTTTCTCCCATAATTCTCAAATACAATAGACAAAGGGTCTGAATTACACCTGCAAGTTCTTTTATTACACTTGGATGCAGCTCATCAGGCCCTGGAGATTTGAATTCATTTAAAGGAGCTAGGTGTTCCCTTACTACCTCTTTTCCTATCTTGGGCTGCAGCCCCCTCCTTACATCATTCATTCTGTTATCACCATGTTGGGCATCGCTGAAGAAAAATCTAGCAAACACAACAAACAAGTGCAGCTTAAAAAGCAAACCGACAAATCATTATTTGGCTACTTTATACCTGCTGGGCATGTCGAAGGGTTTCTTTGTCTTCTTGTGCAATTAAACTCATTCTCACAATCTTCTCCTTGTAGTTGCAAATTTCCAGAAATGAAAGCAAACAAAATAAAGATAAGGCCAAGCATATTTCGTGGATTCAAAACATTCAGTTGTTTCAGCATTGATGGGCTTCCACTTTTAAATATTTCAGTATAGTAAGAGTGTGTAAATTAAACAAGGTGGAAATGGATCCCTCAGGATCAGATGACACAGCTGAGTTGCACTAGAACAGCTTTCACAAACCTGGTGCCATTAGCTCCAGGCAGCTATGTTTCAAAACCCAATTGAAGTCCAAAATTTCTGGAGAGCATCAGATTGGGAAAGGGTGCAGTAGAATATCAAGGACAGGTGTAGCGATCTCACTAATTGACTTCCAATCAGTTTGTGAAATTCACATATGCAGGTTTCCAGTGCAGAGTACCTTAGGCTCCAATGGGTCTACTCTGAGTAGGATGAGCACTGTCTATAACACTGTGTCTTAAGCTCCCATGCTTTCCTGTTCTGATTCCTGGGTGGAATCTAGACATATATTAAAAAACGTTTTGAAAAATATATTGAATTTGCCATAAGCTCACTATCAACATCTAGTGCCACATTTGTATAAGGCACTTAAAACATTGTATTTGCTGCTGAAGAGCTGAGTCACTGGACCTATGCTATGCTAGGAGAAGTGTTGCAAACTGGAATTCTCCCTTATGTGCAGCTACAACTGAATATTTCCTGGCTGGGAAAGTGATTCATTAGCCCACCACAAAAGCAGGAAAGCTCAACTCTGTGGTGGTAAGGGAATTCACCCTTGCTGCATTGTCAATTCAATTTGAAAAGTGTACCCAATAGGTGGCAGCAATGCTTCTCGTGCCGTGCAAAAAGGTCACAGTTTCTGAGCTGGGACTACAGTTAAAGGCTGATCCTGCCTAACTAAATTCCTAAGTGTGTTTGAATATACATAAGCATAGCATCCTGGGATCATATGCTTGCCTTTTGTTTTTAGTGCTTTCTATTCCAACTGTATAGGAGGCACTATGGGTTAAACCACAGAGCCTAGGACTTGCTGATCAGACCTGCCAACCTAGCAGTTTGAAAGCACGTCAAAGTGCAAGTAGATAAATAGGAACCGCTCTGGTGGGAAGGTAAATAGCGTTTCCGTGCACTGCTCTGGTTCGCCAGAAGTGGCTTAGTCATGCTGGCCCCATGACCCGGAAGCTGTACGCCGGCTCCCTCAGCCAATAAAGCGAGATGAGCGCCGCAACCCCAGAGTCGTCCGTGACTGGACCTAACGGTCAGGGGTCCCTTTACCTTTACCTATTCCAACTGTATAGCTAAGATGTGCATGGGAAGGGATGTAGCTCAGTGATGGGACCTCTATTTCGCACGCAGGTTCAATCTTTGGCATCTCTGGGTAGAGTTGTGGATGTCCCCATCCTAAACCATGAAAAGCTGCTGCCAGGAAGCATGGAAAATACTCAGCTACATTCAGCCACGGTCTGACTTGGTATAAGGCAATTTCTCATAGCTGCATTAAAAAGGTAAAGGGACCCTTGACCATTAGTCCAGGCGTGGCCGATTCTGGGGTTGCGGCACTCATTTCGCTTTATTGGCCGAGGGAGCCGGCGTACAGCTTCTGGGTCATGTGGCCAGCATGACTACGCCGCTTCTGGCAAACCAGAGCAGCGCACGGAAACGCCGTTTACCTTCCCGCCGGAGCGGTACCTATTTATCTACTTGCACTTTGATGTGCTTTCGAACTGCTAGGTTGGCAGGAGCAGGGACCGAGCAACAGGAGCTCACCCCGTCACGGGGATTCGAACCACCGACCTTCTGATCGGCAAGTCCTAGGCTCTGTGGTTTAACCCACAGCGCCACCCGCATCCCTACATCAGCCTTTAATTGAGAAGCATGAGGACTAGAATTGTGTTTCATTTTTAGGGGAAGAATTGTAGAGTACAGTGGCCGAGCACAGCCCTTGCATGCAGAAAGTCCCAGTTTTAAACCTTGGCATTTCTCAGTAGGGCTGGGAGACACCCCTGACTGAAATCCTGCAGATTCGCTACCACTCAGAGCAGACAGTACTGAGCTGGATGGACTGTTGTACTGACTCGGTATAACAGCGCAGTCTACCACGATAAGCTTTGATTTGATAGTGTTTGGGATCCATGTAAAATCATGCAAATTCAAGAGAATCTGTTTTCATTCCACTGGATCTAACTTTTATCTACACCCCGAAATGGCAAAGAGTGCATATGTGAGCGTGTTTTCACTTTCTCGCTTTTTGCCTGTCTCAGGGTCGTGGTGGAGGTGCTCCAGGAGAGGATGGCGAGAAGCAGCCAGAAAAGGGGAGAAGGAGCCAGTGTGGTGTAGTGGTTAAGAGCGGTGGACTCGTAATCTGGGGAACCAGGTTCGCGTCTCCGCTCCTCCACATGCAGCTGCTGTGTGACCTTGGGCTAGTCACACTTCTCTGAAGTCTCTCAGCCTCACTCACTTCACAGAGTGTTTGTTGTGGGGGAGGAAGGGAAAGGAGAATGTTAGCCGTTTTGAGACTCCTTAGGGTAGTGATAAAGCGGGATATCAAATCCAAACTCTTCTTCTTTTCTTCTTCCTCTCAAAATTCCAAATATGGTTATGGGCCCCCAAAAGCTTGGCAACTCCCAGCATTCCTGCTTCCCAGTTAGACCACAAACAGAGTATGAAGATAACCAGGGTTGCCATATTTCAAAAAGTGAAAATCCAGACAGAAAAGTTGTTGAACTTTTACTTTTGGCCAAATTTGTTGAGCTGTCGTCGCCAAAAACAACACTGCTGACATGTGTTGCCATATGTCCGGATTTTCCAAGACTTTTTTTTTTGTGTGATTTCTGCCTGGACACTCCTTTCGACTGTGGGGTATTCCAGTTGCATGGCAACCCTAAAGCTAAGAGCCCTATGCTACCACTGCCCCCCCCCCAACACTGCCTCTGAACATGGAATGCCAGTTATGTGCTGTTGTTAATACCCAGTGATGGAGCTTTAATCCCTGTGCATTTATCAATTCCCCTTTCAAAGCCATCTGAACTACTGCTCACCACCAGCAAGAGAGGGCATGGTGGGGCTGTGCGCTGCTTACTTGCCCTCCTGTGGGCTGAGTCGCTGCTGCATGCTGTCATGGAGAAGAGAAGCAGAGAGATTGGCATGGTGGAAGCATGCTGGCAAAAGCACTGGATCGGCTCCAGTGGAACATTTTCATCCTGACTCCTGTCCATACGCCACCCCTGAATGCAGCAGCAACTCAGCTGGAGGGAGGTCAGGTCAGAGGTGCAGACTTGTGGCGCCATCCGGCACTCATCCTCACTGTGTCTTGTGACAGCCGATTCCCTCATGCGCTGCCTAGAGATCTATTTTTGCCTGCTGTGGTCTGCGGTACGCTCCCTATCTAATTAAACTCCTTGGCAATTATATTCCCTACAGGTGTTTGTTTTGCATACTGTGATCTGTTGACAAATGGCATTTGGCCATAAAGATAAGATATAATTGTTATAAAATGGATTTGACTGTTAGTAGCAGACAGTGGTAACTAACCTAATATATCAAGGCCCTTTTCTTCAGAACTACCACACCCGCTGTAGATCAATGATTCATTCAACAATCTGAGGGACGAGCATTACAGTGGTACCTCAGGTTACATACGCTTCAGGTTACAGACTCCGCTAACCCAGAAATAGTACCTTGGGTTAAGAACTTTGCTTCAGGATGAGAACAGAAATCATGCAGTGGCGGCGTGGCGGCAGCGGGAGGCCCCATTAGCTAAAGTGGTGCTTCAGGTTAAGAACAGTTTCAGGTTAAGAACGGACCTCCGGAATGAATTAAGTTCTTAACCTGAGGTACCACTGTACTGTGAAGTCCCCCCCCCCAAAAAAAAAACACCCCTGGGTGTTTTGAGAAGCTTTTCCTCCTCCTCCTCCTTTTTTTTTTAAATCAAATTTCTAGTCCTTTGGTTACAAAGAGAAGCTTGGGACACTGGGCAATTTCTTTGAATGGCTCAATGCACATTCATAGCACAGAGGTTCATGCTGTGAATTAGGTGTTGCAGCAATGAACAAAAGGTAGTGCAAGGGTTTGAATTGGTGGGGAGAAAAAACCTCCTTCTCAGATGTTCCCATAGTCAGGGACAAGTTGCTCATGTTTTCCCCTGACAGAGACACTGAGCTTTCAACAGAGGCAGGAATGAGGAGGGGGAAAATCAACTGGTGAACCTTTGCTCCTTGCTACTAAACAATGCCAGAATTTTTGTTACTTGCAGTATTTTGTATTGGGTCCTTATTCTATAAAGTTAGGAGGAAGGCTTGCTTGCTGACTATCTGTTGCATAGCTGCTAAAAGTCCAGCAATGGGAGTAGGGCAAAACAAAGAGCCCATAGACGTAGGGGTGGGACTAATCCAGCACATCCTCACACCTGCCTTTGACCTGCTTTCTTCGTAATTGCTTTTCCAAAGAAATGTTGCCGTTATCCAGGCAATCTATATACAGGAGTGGCTCATAAAGAAGTTTATTGTCCCTAGAATCCCACTGTGTTGTTGAAGGTTCCTCCCACCTGCTTCTTCCAGAGAAATGGCTCTTGGCTATTTTTAGACATTGTGGCTTTAAGGTGTTGGCAAGGACTTTGCTTTTCAGGGCTGAGGCCGAGGTGAAGCAAAACTGTCCTGGCAACCATAGAAGTAAACAGCATGATAAGAAGGTGCACTTCTCTACCTCTGATTTCTGTGATGTATCATACAGTGAGTAATCTGTAGCCTCCCTCTCTCTTTCTATGCACACTGAATGCAATCCAAAAAGTGATATTTAGGCACACCTAAACTGGAAGTTTAAGGGACGCGGGTTTAAGTTTAAGGGACACGAGTGGCGCTGTGGGTTAAACCACAGAGCCTAGGACTTGCCAATCAGAAGGTCAGCGGTTCGAATCCCCGCGACGGGGTGAGCTCCCGTTGCTCGGTCCCTGCTCCTGCCAACCTAGCAGTTTGAAAGCACGTCAAAGTGCAAGTAGATAAATAGGTACTGCTCTGGCGGGAAGGTAAACGTCATTTCCGTGCGCTGCTCTGGTTCGCCAGAAGCGGCTTAGTCATGCTGGCCACATGACCCGGAAGCTGTACGCTAGCTCCCTCGGCCAATAAAGCGAGATGAGTGCCGCAACCCCAGAGTCGGCCACAACTGGACCTAATGGTCAGGGGTCCCTTTCCTTTTTCAATTTCCAGTAGGTTTTGGACTCCCTGCCTTGCATGTCATAGTGCAAAATTGCTTTAAATCCAGCTCCCTTTTAAAAACGTTGGCAGTGGGAGATGAGCTGTGGATTCTGCAGGCTGATCAACAGGTATCCAAACCCACCCTCTCCCCACTCAGTTTGGTGTGCAGTGGTGATGAGTTAATATGTCAATTTCTATTTTTCTATTTTTCCTCTTTTCCCCAAAAAAGAAAATATCACCAGCATTTTAGTGCAAATTTCTCCCAATATACACATTTTCGTAAGCAATTGTTGTGTGTGTGATTTGAGCCCCAAAGCAGCTGTTGACCAACTTGGACTGAGAATTTTGTGAAACAAAGAGTAATACAGGAAATCACCCTCAAGGTGTGAGGTAGAGATTTGTGCTTTCGGGGACTGTTTACTGATTTACTGTACAGATTCTTCTTGAAACTTTCATCATTGCTTTTTGGAATGCTTTTGATTTGTGTATTTTGCATGCTTGTGGTGATGGGAACTGTTTAAAGATTTTTAGGAATTGTTTTGAGAACTGTGCGTGCTTGAGCCAACAAAAGAACGGCAGATAGAACTGATGGAGTATGCAGAGATGGCGAAATTGACAGGAAAGATCTGAAAACAGGAAGATCAAGTATTTTTAAAAGACTGGAATAAATTTATAATTTATTTAAAAGACCACTGTAAAAGGTTAAAATCGTTGGCAGGGATGTAGTGACACTTGTAATGTGAGATTAACTATGGTAACTATGGACATACAACAGATGGACAATGATAAAAGATGCAGAAAACTTTAACTTAATTATGGAACCCATGGAAGGAGGGACGGAGGTCCGAAGGTACAAAAGAACCTTTTATTTTAATGTTTGAAATGGTTAAAGTTAAAATGTATAAAATTGTGAAAAACCAATAATACTTTTTTTAAGATAACTGTGTGTGTGCTTGAAAGCTGTTTTGTGCTGAGTGACACACACACACACACACACACACACACACACACACAGAATGAGCAAAGACTTTGGGTAATGCAGCTCTGGTACTGAGGCTTGCATCCTGGCTTAAACATGTCAGAAACCCATCATTTTGGGCATATTGCCAAATTCCAGAAGGGGTTGTAAAGGATTCAGGTGTGTGTAACACCTATTCACATTGTGTGTTGCCTAGAGGTGTTGTTACAATGCAAAGTGTCTGCTGCATCACTGACTCTGCAGGCTTTCCCCAACAAGACTTTTTTTTTTTGCAAAAATATGTCTGCCAAAGAAGAGACTAGGAATTCTTCTCCGTCTCTTTCAGGTCAGTAAACATTGCACGCTCATGAAATGGGGGGAAAAGAAGCATGCCGTTAAACAGCGGGCACTGCCTATGCCTCACGGACTTTCTAACTGCGTAGGTGTTGTCCAAGAGCTCAGGATGCAACATGCCTTAACCCACATTACTAGGAATTGCTGGGTTCCAGAGAAATCCCTTTATCTGAACTTACATCAGAGTCATGAGAACCTTTACAGGTGAGTCATCCTAATGCAAAGGTTAGTCTATCACCTGGTGCCTTACCTGGCACACAAACACTTGGTCCACCTTAGCAGGAGGCTGGAAAATGTAATCTGACTGCTCATGTACCAATTGGCATGGGGATGTTTGGCACTTAGATCTTATGGATATCAAAGGACAGAGGTGTGAAGAAGTTCAGCTCTGCAACAGTTATCTAGTATGTTATAAGCCGGTAGTGAAGAACTTGATGTTGGATTACAGCTCCCATAGTTCCTGACCACTGACAACCCCAGCTGTAAGTTGGAGCCCAATATATAGGGCCCAGGTTCCTCTCCATTGTCACAGGCAGCAATTGTAACAGAGAAGTTCTGGCTAAATACACAGTAGGGCAAATATTTTTGTGTGCAAAACGCAGGATGAATCTTACATATAAATTCAAAGCACCCTGTGTCTAGCAGTTTTGTTTTTAATGAAGTCAAAGATCCTTCTATGCTTGGTTTCCCTCACCGTTTTGCACCTGAGTTTTACAACTTGAGCACCACCCAGAAAATTCCACTATAATCCTGTGTTCAGAAATGAACGGACCTCGTAGGCAACAACGTGATAAAAAAGAGAGTATTAAAAAATACACTCAACCCTACCATCAACCCTACCATCGCTGTCCATTTTTGTCTAGGAGAAATGGAGATGTAGAGCCAGTCCTATCATATAAATTCCTATCAGGAATCTCTGTAGATGAAACATCACACATAAAACCAAGCCTACCATACTGAGCAGGAACAGAGAAAGGAAATGTGCTAAACCTGTATGGGCAGCAGTGTCCTTAAAAATACAGTGGTACCTCAGGTTACATACACTTCAGGTTACATACACTTCAGGTTATAGACTCCGCTAACCCAGAAATCGTGAAGGACAGATCGTGAAGCTGAGGCTCCAATACTTTGGCCACCTCATGAGAAGAGAAGACTCCCTGGAAAAGACCCTGATGTTGGGAAAGATGGAGGGCACAAGGAGAAGGGAACGACAGAGGACGAGATGGTTGGATAGTGTCTTCGAAGCTACAAACATGAGTCTGACCAAACTGCGGGAGGCAGTGGAAGACAGAAGTGCCTGGCGTGCTCTGGTCCATGGGGTCACGAAGAGTCGGACACGACTAAACGACTAAACAACAACAACCCAGAAATAGTGCTTCGGGTTAAGAACTTTGCTTCAGGATGAGAACAGAAATTGTGCTCCGGCGGCGCGGTGGCAGTAGGTGCTTCAGGTGAAGAACAGTTTCAGGTTAAAGTGGTGCTTCAGGTGAAGAACAGTTTCAGGTTAAGAACAGACCTCCGGAATGAATTAAGTACTTAACCAGAGGTACCACTGTACTAAAATTGGGCACTCTATTGCAAAAGAAGCTTACCAAGCATGGAGACTAATGAATGTGGTATTCAGTCATTTGAGGTTAGCAAGGCAATCCGAGCTACTACTGTTTGCACTTTGTATTGCTGGGACACATTTTGTGTATGTGTGTGATATACTCACAGAATTGTAATAATTTTTTCATGCCTCTTCCTATCTTCTTAAATTCTCAAAAGGGTTTTAAAAAGGAATGCACATAAAATAAAGCACAATTTAGATATTGGTGTGGTGGGGCAGAATCTTATGGAAAGGTTAACTCATGATCTATGCAGGGCTAAGGGTCAAGTCAAATCTGATGTATCTGAAACAGCACACCCCCAATTTAATACTTCAGTTATGCCACTGTCTAGTACTCAACTGGGACGCGGGTGGCGCTGTGGGTTAAACCACAGAGCCTAAAGACTTGCCGATCAGAAGGTTGGCGGTTCGAATCCCCGCGACGGGGTGAGCTCCCATTGCTCGGTCCCTGCTCCTGCCAACCTAGCAGTTCGAAAGCATGTCCAAGTACAAGTAGATAAATAGGTACCGCTCTGGCGGGAAGGTAAACGGTGTTTCTGTGCACTACTCTGGTTCGCCAGAAGCGGCTTAGTTATGCTGGCCACATGACCCAGAAGCTGTACACTGGCTCCCTCGGCCAATAAAGCAAGATGAGCGCCGCAACCCCAGAGTCGTCCGCGACTGGACCTAATAGTCAGGGGTCCCTTTACCTTTACTTTAGTACTCAACTTGGGTTTTGGAGAGGAAACGTAAGAGGATGATCTTTTTGCAGATTTTGCTCTCCCAATCACTTGTACTTCTTCCTAAAAATGTATCGACATACAATAATTAATATGGGGTTGTTCTTGTTCTGTCTTGGTGTGTTTCTGAATGTTCCCATGATTACCCGGTTTTGCAAAATATCAATAAAAAGTTTTTAAAAGCACACACACATCTATTGCTGGAAGGCCACAAACCAGCAGGTTTCTCTTTTTCAGTATTCAAAAAAAAAAAAAAAAAAAGTGTCCGCTGATTCTTTGAAAAAAATCTGGTAACCTTAGCCTATGGTCCTTGTGGCTTTCTTGTGAACTTGCCCTCTCATTATTTTCAGTGAAACTGCTCCCACTATAAAGGTGAGTCTGTACTCCTGAGATTTCTTCCCGCATATGCCAGTCTCCCCCAGTCCCATGACATCTTCTTTTGTTCTTGGGAGAAGCAATGCTAATCCCAGCAAGGTGTTTGAGCCACAGCCTTTCAAGTGTAATTTGAAACCGCCTCTCCCATCAATCCTGGCTGATGTTTTTGTGCCCAGATTCTAATCAACAGGAAGATAGGCCTTTCTTTGTGTTGTGTTCTGTTTCTTGTATTCAATAAGAAGAGGAGCCTGTTTGCTAGATCAGCCCAGTGGCCCATCTAGTCCAACATCCTGTTCACAAAAAACCAGCCTGATCCCTCCTCTGGGAAAACACATAACAGAGGCAAGCCTCAAAATGGTACTAAAAATATGTGAATTGCCCCTGAATTGCTCCTTATTTATTGAGCTTTTGTCTCTTGCAAGTGAGTTGTCAAATTGCTTGTTTTACAATATATGCCTCCTAATTCAGCACTTGCTTTATTATCACAAGATTTGGCCCCAAACTCCATCCTTCCTGTTCACAGCAGCTAGACTACCAGTTATTGCCCAACGATGGAAGGAAACATCTAATATACCAATAGAGGCTTGGGTTAACAATATCTGGAGTATTACTCTATCAGAACGCCTCACATACCATCGGTGACTAATCAAGGGCATCTCAAAAAAAGATACCTTTGATACAATCTGGTATCCCCTTTTCTCTTTTATTGAAGAACAAGATATTTTAATGCCATCATCATCACAGAGGTGTCTGTGGGGGGGGGATATATTAATTGAAAATGTTAGCTTTTCTTTTCTTTTCTTTTTAAAAAGGAACCTATCTGTTTGTTAACCCTAGCACTAGAGGTACCGGTAATTCTCTAAATATCCCTGCCACTCTGTAGACTTTCTTAATAATAATAATTATTATTATTTATATGCCACCACCTGATTGGGCTGCCCGGAGACCCACAAATTTAGACATTTCGGGGGGGGGATTGCCCAGGATTTTAACTGATTTTATATCTACCGCTTTTTGTATTTTTACTGTTGCTACGATAACTGCTTTTGTTTCTGATAAAAAATTTTCCCCCTTCCAGTAGCTCCTTAGAGACCAAGTTAAGTTTCATGTGCATGCACACTTCTTTCTGATGTTTCTGATCTGTTTTTATATTTGTTTTATGGATCTCTTTTGTAGGCTATCTTGGAAATCTAGATTAATAAAATTATGGGGTTCTTTTTAAAAAAATAATAATGCTTGTTTCATTCTGTTATCCCTTTCTTTTCATGATAGCAAAATTACACTATTTACCTCCAATGGAAAGGAAAGGGAGACAGAGTGAGAGAAAGAGAGAGTGAGAGAGAGAGAGAGAGAGAGAGAGAGAGAGAGAGAGAGAGAGAAATGAAAAAAAATTAGTAAAGCGAAATTAAATAAGGAGCAATTGATCTCTTAGCTGTACAGACTCAGGAAGCTAAAAAGCAAACAAACCACAACAGCACAACTTGCAAACAGGTGGCTTTCGATTAGCATTATAAGGCACTGTTATTGAAAGGAACTTACTTTTGACTAGGTATTATAATAAGAACTTGTCTATGAGGAACAGTATTCTTAGTTAAGATTATTGTTGCGTTTATATCCTGCCTTGCCTTCAAGCAGCTCCAAGTGGCATGGAAACACAAGTCTTCTCCCCATGTTATCCTCACGACAACACTGTGACGTAGCTTAGGCTAAGAGGCAAGGATTGATCCAAATTAGAACCCAGGACTGCCCAGTTCCTAGTCCAACACTCTAACCACTCCACCACACTTCCTCTTCTAGTTAATTCCACATCTAGCAGGAAAGGAAATGCCTTCGCTGTGCTAAAGAGGTCCAGTGCAGAACCAACCTAACAGCACCCATAACAGCTGATTTTTCATCTAGGCTGTAAACCTGACTTTACAGAAATGATGTTACAGACACACACACACATACCAGTGAGTTGTGAGTAGAGCCATTTGGCAATGCCTAACAGCCATCTTTCACATTCTTTGCAGTTAAACAACAGGCCTGCCAAGTGCTGGAAATTATAAATATTTATTGAAGGTGAGGGATGGAGGAAATGGATTAAGCTCCCAGATATTCTCAGAAAAAAGTCTGTTTGTTATAGATTTCACAATGATTAAATAATGCACACAAACACACACACACACACACACACACACACACACAATGATTCAAAGTCTAACTTTCATAATCCACTAGAGCAAAAAAATGTTTCTCACTGTGTATCAGTAGGCCTATTTTGTACAAGTTATTTTGTGAATTCATTGCCAAGATGATTTTTTTTTTAATATTTTATTAAATTTTCATAGTACACAATATACATACAAGATCCCTTCACCAAAAAATAGTACACAAAAAAGCCAGAACAAATACACCAAAAAACCATATAGAAAAAAGGAAAGAAAAAAGAAAAAAGAAAAAGAAAAAAACCAACCATTCAATACAATTTTTTTATATATAACTAACTGGACTTCCTCACATCTCCTTTACCCTGCATTATTTATATTAAAAATATCAGCAAATTATTACCTTGTTTCATACCTTATTTTGTACTTTCCAAATATTATACTTCTAGATTTAAGATAATTTTTATCATTTACTCATACCTTAAATTTAAACATATTGTTGCCTTAAATTTCGACCTTTTCTTACTTATAACTTAATTTTCTATTTTACAAAATCTATTTGCTGGAACTGAGATTTTCTAAATCGTGCAGATACTTAACATTCATACAACTTATATTGTTTTTGTAAATAGTCCTTAAACTTCTTCCAGTCCTCTTCCGTTGTTTCTTCTCCCAAGTCTCGGATTCTGCCAGTCATTTCAGCCAATTCCATATAATCCATCAATTGCGTCTGCCACTCTTCCAGTGTGGGCAAGTCTTATGTCTTCCAATACTTTGCAATAAGTATTCTTGCTGCTGTTGTCGCATACATAAAGAAACTTCTGTCCTTCTTTGACACTTTCTGGCCGACAATGCCCAAGAGGAAGGCCTCCGGTTTCTTAACAAAGGTATATTTAAATACCTTTTTTAGTTCATTATAGATCATTTCCCAGAAGACCCTCACTTTTGGGCATGTCCACCAGAGGTGAAAGAATGTCCCCTCAGCCTCTCTACATTTCCAACATTTATTATCAGACAGGTGATATATTTTTGCAAGCTTGACTGGGGTCATGTACCACCTATATATCATTTTCATAATATTCTCCTTCAAGGCATTACATGCTGTGAATTTTATTCCGGTGGTCCATAACCTTTCCCAGTCCTCAAACATAATGTTATACCCAATATCCTGAGCCCATTTTATCATGGCTGATTTAACAGTCTCATCCTGTGTGTTCCATTTAAGCAGCAAGTTATACATTCTCAAAAGTACCTTAGTCTTTGGTTCCAACAGTTCTGTCTCTAATTTCGACTTCTCCACCTGGAATCCTATCTTTTTATCCAATATAAAAACCTCTTGAATTTGAGCGTAGTGTAACCAATCTTGCACCTTATTCTTTAATTTCTCCAAGCTCTGCAACCTCCATTTGTCTCCAATTTTTTCTATTATTTCCCAATATTTCGGCCAACAGGCCTCCATATTGAGTCTTTTCCGGGCCTTAGCCTCCATTGGTGATAGCCATCTCGGGGTCTTACTTTCTAGTAAGTCTTTATATTTTGTCCAGACAATAAATATTGCTTTTCTGACAATATGGTTTTTGAACATTTTATGAATCTTTACCTTGTCGTACCACAAGTATGCATGCCAACCAAAAGCATTGTTAAACCCTTCCAGATCTAGGACATCAGTGTTCTCAAGAAGTAACCAATCTTTCATCCAGCAGAAAGCTGCAGCTTCATAATATAACTTTAAATCTGGCAGGGCAAACCCCCCTCTTTCTTTTGCATCAGTTAATATTTTAAATTTTATTCGGGGCTTTTTGCCCTGCCAGATAAACTTAGAAATATCTTTCTGCCATTTTCCAAAACATTCCACTCTGTCCACAATCTGCAGAGTTTGAAACAAAAACAACATCTTTGGCAATGCATTCATCTTTATAGCTGCAATTCGACCCAGCAAGGAAAGTTTCAATCTTGACCAAATTTCTAAATCCTTTTTAATTTCTGACCAACATTTTTCATAATTATCTTTAAATAAATTCAAATTTTTAGCAGTCAAATTAACCCCTAGGTACTTCACTTTTTAAACCACATTTAACTCTGTCTCATTCTGAAACCTTTCTGCTTCCAAAGATGTCAGATTTTTTACCAAAACCTTAGTTTTTTGCTTATTCAATTTGAATCCCGCCACCCGACCAAACTCATATATCAGTTCCAAAACTCTTTTCGTACTAAATTCTGGCTCCTGTAATGTTATTACCAAGTCATCTGCAAAAGCTTTCAATTTATACTGTTTCACTCCGACCTGTATTCCTTGCACCAACCGGTCCTCCCTAATCATGTTCAAAAGCACCTCTAGGACTGAAATAAATAACAGAGGGGATAAGGGGCAACCTTGTCGTGTTCCTTTTTCAATTTTAAACTCTTCTGTCACCACATTGTTAACTATCAATTTAGCTTTTTGCTCTGAGTAAATTGCCTCTATTCCATTTTCAAACCCCCGTCCCACTCCCATCCCTTCCAAGTTTTTCTTCATAAACCTCCAAGAAATGTTGTCAAAGGCCTTCTCCGCATCAATAAAAATTAACACTGCTTTTGTGTTAATATTAGTTTGCAAAAGTTCCAAAATGTCTATAATGTTCCTAGTATTATCAAACAAATGTCTACCTGGAAGAAAGCCTGCCTGATCTTTATGAATTACTTCATTTAGCACTTTTTTAAATCTACTTGCCAAAATATCCGCAAAGATTTTATAATCCACATTTAGGAGTGAGATGGGACGGTAGTTCTTAAGTTGAGTCTTTTCAGATTCCACTTTAGGTATCAATGTGATGAAAGCTTCTTTCCACGATTCTTGTGCCTTCTTCCCCTCCATGATCTGGTTACAGACCTCCATTAGTGGTTGTGTCAAAAAATCTTTCAATGTCTTGTAATACTTGGAGGTAAGACCATCAGGTCCTGGAGATTTGCCTAGTTGCATATTCTGAATGGCACCCTCAATTTCTTGTTGCGTTATTTTATCATTTAGGATTGTTCTCTTTTCCTGGGATAATTTTGGTAGTCCATTAATTTTTAGGAAATGGTCTATCTCAGTCTCTTCCTGCGGCCCTTGCATATAAAGTTGTTTGAAATATCTCTGGAAGCACTTTCTAATTTCCTCTGGTTTCTGGATATTCCTCCCTTCAATCTCTAAATTGATAACCGTGTTCAATTTTTGTCTCTTTTTCAACTGCCATGCAAGCAGTTTCCCACACTTATTCGCTGATTCAAATGATCTTTGTTTCATCTGTTTAATTTTCCACTCAACTTCTTGATTTATCAATTTAGCGTATTGTGCTTGGTAAAATTTAATTTCTCTCAGAACCTCCTGTGATTTAGGTTTTGATCTCAATTTTTTCTCACCATCTCTTATCTTGTCTAAAATCTTATCCTTTTTTTCATTCCAAAGTCTTTTCTTTATTGTGTTCTGTTGTATCAAAAACCCTCTCATAACTGCTTTACTTGCATTGCCAAGATGATTTTTGACTTTTATACATATCATCCACAGCCAGCCTACAAATTCAAAATCACTAATACAACCTCACTGTGCACACATAGAATCATAAAATTGAAGAGTTGGAAGGGATCCCAAAGGTCATCTAGTCCAACCCCCGCAATGCAGGAATCTCAACATGTGGTCCCCAATCCAATGCTTAGCTTTGCAAATGTACTAGCAGTTTTATGTACAGTTTTATGTACAAGTGCACCCTAGGACTGCAGTCTTGGAATCCTGATGGACCATTTTTAGTTGCTGATTCTGGAGGAACTACACAGCCATATGTGCAAGATTATTATTTCACTGCATTTGGAAGAATGTGACCTTTTAAAAATAGATATATTCTTTATTAGATCATTAAAGCATTGACAACCAAAATTCCAACTACTGACATAAAAAGTAACTATTAACATTACAGCAAATTAAAGACAGCACAGGGTAGTACATTAAGCTTATTATTCCAGAACATTACCAAAAAAATGCCCATCTTTCCATAAACTTATTGGATTGATTTGCATGTTTTCTCTTATAGTAGGTTGTACATTTTATGGTAGAGCGTGTACTTTTAAGTCAAAAATCATCTGGAGTCATTAAAACAGCAGCAATCTTCAATTTCAGTCAACAAAACAGTTCAAAGAAAAATAAACTACATGGAAAAAACCCCAAACTATAATCGAAGTGCATTTACAAATATTTACCATTTATGAGGATCATCTTATTATACACAATCTTTTGTTTGAAAAAACACATTTCCCATTGAAATCAGTGGGAATACTCCATGTTTACCAATTGCTGGATATATTCAATTTGCTTTTTTTTTAATTACAAAAACATTATTAGTATCGTATTGCTCCATGTGTAGCAACTAATGAAGTTTCACAGAAACCACTAACTTAAGAACCAAAGCTTACCAAAAGAAAGGGCAACATTTGGAACCGGACGTAGAGCTATGAGCAAGTTGTTGAACAAAGAGGTACAGTGCAGGTCTTGGTGTGCAGAGAGGGAGAGAAGGGGAAATCTCAAAGTGGAATCACTGTACACAGTATCTTCCAGCTAACTTTTGTCTATCATTAAACAGATCTGGTAGGTGTTTGTATTCCCTCGCCCCCCAAAACCTGTTTGACTTGCAGAAAACAAAAGAAAGCTGTTTCCACTACATGGGAAATGAGCTCTCTTAAAAAATTATTGCCCAACAGGAGTCTTCTTGAAACTTCTCTCTCCCTCCCTCTCTCTCTCTCTCTCTCACACACACAGCAGGAAAAAGTGATACCAGCTGATTGACAGGCAGACCAAGATTGGCCCATAGGCTGGAGGTTTCCCATCCCTGTGCTGGGTCCAATCAAAAAGATCCATAAATATAGGATGTCAGAACAATGGCTGCAATTCAGCTCCAACCTCAAAGGATTTCAGCACAATGAACTTTGGACTGGATTGTGGCAGATGCTAGGTAGATTTTAGATTTCACTGATTAAAGAGGAAGGAAGGAAGAAAGGAAAGAAAGAAAGATTCATGGTGCAAAGGAAATTGCACCTGTTGCATTGAGCTGCAGTCTACAAAAGCTTGTGCCGTATTAAATGTCTTCATCTTGGAGATGGTACAAGAGGTTTGTATGCATGTTTGTTTGTTTACATAATACTGTATCGAGAGCTTTCACCAAAAATTCAGTGTGCAGAATTATGGGGGAGCAGTTTTCACTCAGCCCTGGTGAAATGCCCAGCTCCATTTGTCCGGTTCCAGATTCGTCTGTGCATTTCTTATACACACTCAAAACAACCTCCATAAACTTTGATTGCATCAATAAACAAAGCATTGTGGCTTTGCTGAAAATGCATCCTCAGATCAAGGGTGGCTTTGTTTTCCCCAGTTCACGCCAGAGATAAAACGCAGGTGCTCTGCCAATGAGATACAGAAGCCCTCCCTCTGTAGGGGATCAGTTTGAATTTTTGCATGGCAATAATCTGTGCCTGCTCCATGGACCACCATCCATTAAGGAGCATCGTCTCCTACACTTGATATTTTGAGAGCAAGGTCATTTAAGGCAGGGGAGAAGACCTCAGAGCTTCTCTATCTTGACACATATGGCTTGGGGAAATAGAGCCAGCCTTTGCCATCTATAATCTTCAGTGCTCTTCCACTACAATTTTTCTGAGGACATGAATCCAGCAAAGCCCAAGCCTTCACAGGTTCAAAGACTTTTACTGTCTATTCTCAAGCTGTTCTTCCACCAACAGCCTGGCAGAAATGGCACTCCAGATTTCTTGAAGTCCATCGAGGCATTCTGCGGGCTTCAGATCATCAAGTATACAAAGCCTGAAACACATCTGATATATCAGCAGCCAGTGTTCTAGGAAGTCCATTGCTTCCTGGTGTGCTTAGGTGTCCTGTTTACATTGCACCTTCATGGGAACGGTCAAGGAAACTTGGAAAAGAAACCATTGGTGGCTCCACATCTTCTCCTTGCAAATACAGAAGGGCGATTTCATCTAGTCCAGAGAGCAAGCTGTAATCCTGGACAAGGTGAAAGTATTCAATCAGTCTCATTTCCTAACACGGACAAGAGCTATGCATAAGCCAGGCTTCCACAGAATCTCAGCAAAGCTGTATTGATGGAAGAATCTGCATTTCCTAAGGATCTCAGCTTTAATTTAAAAACAAAACAAAAACAAAGGGCATTTCTACTTTTGAAGGTTGCAATGATATACGAGGCAGGGGGCGGGTACTGACTAATGAAACCCCAAAGCCCCAGGGGCTGCTGAAGAAGACTCTCAGGGGCAAAGGTGCGACTTCAATGTCCCCTACAGCCTACTGCCAAGGCTGGGTTCTGCAAGTTTGCAACAGTAGTTGGCTGTGCCAAGTACAGATTGCCTGGTGCTTTGTGACACCATGTATTCACCTTCTCTCTTGCCCTCAATCCCTAGAGTTATTTTGCAACTTCATTAGTGTGATCTGGGCTTAGAAAAAAATAACAGTGAGGCAATGTGTGTATGTTTCATTTAATTAAAGGATACAAATTTTTGCATTTTTTTTGTAACTGTAAGTTTTTAAGCTCTGTCTAAAGTTGTTTTTTAAACTGTTGCAACCAAGCATGGGAATTTAGATACAGTGGTACCTTGGGTTAAGAACTCAATTCGTTCCAGAGGTCTGTTCTTAACCTGAAACTGTTCTTAACCTGAGGTACCACTTTAGCTAATGGGGCCTCCCGCTGCTGCCGCCGCGCTGCCAGAGCACGATTTCTGTTTTCATCCTGAAGCAAAGTTCTTAACTCGAGGTACTATTTCTGGGTTAGTGGAGTCTGTAATCTGAAGCATATGTAACCTGAAGCGTCTGTAACCCGCGGTACCACTGTAGTAGCAGTAGTAGTAATAATAATAATAATAGTAATAATACAGTCATACCTCGGGTTACAGATGCTTCAGGTTGTGTTTTTTTGGGTTACGGACGCGCCGAAACCCGGAAGTACCGGAACGGGTTTCTTCCAGGTTTCAGCGGTTGCGCATGCGCAGAAGCACTAAATCACACTTTGCACATGCACAGAAGCACAGAAGCACAACCCGTGCATGCACAGACGTGGTGCTGCGGGTTGCAAACGTGCCTCCCGCACAGATCACGTTCGCAACCTGAGCATCCACTGTAATAAAGAATTACGTTCTCCTTTAAATGATGCAAACTGGAACTGAGTTTCTCCCACATTCCTACTCCCAAGTAACAACAACAACAACTGATTATTTATGCCCCACCCATCTGGCTGGTTTTATGACTGAAAGCTTCATTCTCTTTCATTTCTGTCTGTCATCCATAATACTTAAGGACCACACACACAAAAACTGGCAAAGCAACCAATCCTCTTGCAGTCTACCTGCCACCCTTTTCACCAACCCAATAGAATTACCTGCTGCCTTTGGGGCCTGTGAGTTTGGAAAAAACGCATCAGTTCACTATTTTGCTGGACTTTTGCAAAATAATTTGAAACTCGACTTGATGAGTTTGTTCCCTAGGAAAAGAATAAGAGGATAGTCATAGTCCCCTGGTTTGGATACAGCTTTTGCGTAGACATTATGCTTAGAAGAGATCCCAGCAAAACATGTCAACGAAATAACATACGTGTATCAAGAAGACTATCTCCGGAACTAAGAACAATTTAATACACGGGTTCCTAGCAGAGTCGTAGTATCCTATTTTAGGAGAATAGCTGGTTTAAATGCGCATTTTACATCTGACTTCCTCTAGTAATGCTTTCTTTTGAAAGGTTTAATATAATTTGCTTTGTCAACTTTGCTGTGTTAAATGTTCGTTCTGTACTTGATTTACTTTGCAATGTTTTATTTTGAAATCTTTAAGCTACTATTTTAAGTTTCCTGTTAATTATGCTGCTTTGAATGTGTATTTTATGTTTGACTTCCTTCAGCAGTGTTTTATTCCAGAGGGTTTCATTTGATGCTTTAATGTGTTGTAAACTGCTTTCAGATTTCTTAAAAATATAAAGCAATATAGAAATGAAAGGAATAATAATAAAAACAACTTAGGTGCACTAATTTTAATGGGTTTGATCTGAGTAGAAGTTACCGTATTTTTTGCCCTATAGGACGCACTATTTCCCCTCCAAAAATGAAGGGGAAATGTGTGTGTATCCTATGGGGCGAATGCAGGCTTTCGCTGAAGTCTGGAGAGCGAGAGGCGTTGGTGCGCACCGACCCCTCTTGCTCTCCAGGCTTCAGAAAGCTATCCGCAAGCCTTGGGAGCCTGCGGGAGTGCCTGCCGGGCTCGCAAGGCTTTCGGGCAGCAGCCTGAAGCTCGGGGCGCGCTCCGAAGGGCGTCCCGTGCTTCGCGCAGATTTCTGCAAGCCTTGCGAGCCTGGTGGGAGCCCAGCGGGAGCTGCCCCACGGAGGCTAGGGAGGCTGTCCCTGAAGGTAGAAGAGGGAGATGGAGCGCTCCGTCTCCCTCTTCTAGCTTGGGGATGGCTGTGCAAAGCCTCTGCAGGGCAGCGGAGTGCGCTGCCCCACGGAGGCTAGAGAGGCTGTCCCTGAAGGTCCCCTTTTGCTGATCCCGAAGCCCACGGCTGGGGGGGGGGGAAATCAAATTTTTTTCCTTGATTTTCCCCCCAAAAAACTAGGTGTGTCCTATGGGCCAGTGCACCCTATGGGGTGAAAAATACGGTAGTTAGCTACCATCCGCTATTTCCAAATTTGTATCTATGCACATGATTTACCGACACCAATTTTATGCCAGTTGGCACTCTCTTTTGTAGTACAATCATACCTTGGAAGTCGAACGGAATCCGTTCCAGAAGTCCGTTCGACTTCCAAAATGTTTGGAAACCAAAGTGCAGCTTCTGATTGGCTGCAGGAAGCTCCTGCAGCCAATCAGAAGCTGTGGAAGCCCTGTCGGACGTTCAGCTTCCAAAAATAGTTCGCAAACCAGAACAGTCACTTCTGGGTTTGCGGCGTTCGGGAGCAGAAAGGTTCGAGAACTAAGCTGTTCAAAAACCAAGGTATGACTGTACCACAAATACTTTTTTTTAAAAAAAGTGTGGAAAGCCTCTGACAGCTGGCAAAACTCTCTTTTCTGATAGGAGAAAGGATACAAGTGAGCAGAAGGGGAAAGACCTGGAAAGAAAAAGACCCTACACCCACTCCAAAACCCTTCATAAAATCAAGCTACATTTCCGCTTGAGACCAAAGCACTTACTTGCTCCCATGGGTTGGCTCCCATTTGTATCAAGCACTTGATACCACTCAGTATCTGATTCTTACGGAGGTTCAGAAGCTTCCATGTCTCAGCCGAGAGATGGCGGCTCTCCAAGTCCATCGCGAGAGCGCAGTGAGCCAAACCCGCGCACTGTATTGGCGTTAAGCCTGTTTAGAGAGGAGCAGAAGGAGCATTAGACACTGCAGGCCAAACCAGACGTGTGCTTAGCATGTAGCATGCGTTTTGCTCTTTATTCAATAATTATAGGCATGTGCAAACCCAATTCACAGTGCGGAAAACAACAGAGTGGAGGCTCGTATCGTCACTTTCTCACTGTGGTTGGAACAGAGATCCCATCTCTTTCCCTGTGTGCTACTAGGAGACTGAGGGAGGGAATATCATTGGGGGGCAGTGAATAGATATCCCCCCATCACACACACTGCCTTCCCAGTAAACATTGAGCTCCCCCATGTCTGCAGTTAATTAAGGAAAAGCAAGATATGTGGTTGATTTCTATGTATTAGGTCAGCCTTTCTCAACCTGTGGGTCCCCAGATGTTGTTGAACTACAACTCCAATCACCCTTAGCTAGCAAGGCCAGAGCTCAGGGATGATGGGAGTTGTGGTCCAACAACATCTGGGGACCCACAGGTTGAGAACCGCTGTATTAGGTGCATGCCTTGATTGACAGATTGTATCCTAAGAGGCAGGAAAAGAGTTCCCTAGCCTCTCCAAACTTCTCCACATACCCTGATTGTCGGTTGCGTCTACTTCAACGTGGATGCCAACTTCCTGACAGTGTTTCAAGACCTGCCATGGAAAAAGAGACGAGGCTACTTTAAATATCCTGGCAGGCTGCAGTAAGAGTGGGCCAAACAGTTGCAAAAGGATAGGCATGGACAAACCTCTCAAGTGTTGGTTTCTCTCCGTTTCTCATTTTTCTAATCTTAAATTTAGGTCGCATTTCTGCAGAAAGTTGCGATCTTTTTTATAATAATAAAAAATTGTACGAATTCACCAGTATTTAGAGCAAAGCTCTCATAAATAAACACATTTTTGTATGCAGTTTTGACATATATACATGCATATTTCTGCAAGCACTTTCCCCAGATACCATACATTTCCAACAATATTTTTATTAATATATACATGTATATGCACACGTTACTTTCACACACACACACACACACACACATTTTTGTACACAGTCCTTGGCTGGAGAACATTGCAAAATTCAGAATGGTGGTAATTTTGATGCATGGCCATACTTCAGTCGGCATATTGTTTCAGGAAGTACAGATTAGGTAGATTTGGGGTTAAAGGTGACCTGGACTGAATTTCTCCCCCATCCCTACCTCAAATTAATAGACATATAACTCAGCCAGGGGGGTGCGGATGGCACTGTGGGTTAAACACAGAGCCTTGCTGATCAGAAGGTTGGCGGTTCGAATCCCCGCGACGGAGTGAGCTCCCGTTGCTCGGTCCCTGCTCCTGCCCACCTAGCAGTTCGAAAGCATGTCAAAGTGCAAGTAGATAAATAGGCACCGCTCCAGCAGAAAGGTAAACGGCATTTCCGTGTACTGCTCTGGTTCTCCAGAAGCAGCTTAGTCATGCTGGCCACATGACCCAGAAGCTGTACACCGGCTCCCTCAGACAATAAGCGAGATGAGCGCCACAACCCCAGAGTCGGCCACAACTGGACCTAATGGTCAGGGGTCGCTTTACCTTTACCTTTAACCCAGCCAGGCCCCACTTTCAAACTCTACTTACTTCCAAGACTCTCAGATAACCCTTCTCAGCACAGAGGTGCAAGGGAGTCTTCTCTGAGCTGTCCCTCGCGTTTACATCAGCCCCCAGAGACAGCAGGTCGCTGGCAATAAGATGGTGGTTCTTTTGAGCTGCTATGTGCAACGCAGTCTTTGAAGGATTAAAAAAAAAGATGGGGAAGGAGAGATAGAAATTTTGAGCTATTCACAAATGAGAGTGGCACCTTGTCACTGTGTTGTTAATATCGCAACTGCTGCAATTTAGCAAGCAATAATCTTTACATCCATTCAAAGGGAAGAGAACATGTGCCCCCCTGCTCTTCTAGGATGCTGCTCGTTATGTACTGAGTTGAATAGGATCCAAAATGCAGCAGTCTGATTGGTCCTAGAACAATAGGATTTAGAATGCAGCAGTCTAATTGGTCCTAGAACAATGCAGCAGTATGATTGGTCTGCAGGAGCCACCCAATCCAGCTCCAGATGGAAGTGAATCCACAACCTGATTGGCTTACAGGAGAATTCCGGAATTAGCCAATCACCTGCAGCCCATTGTGTAAATAATGTATATAAAGCAGATACTTTGGGGGAGCTTTTATTCCTCCTCCCACTATGAGCTGAATAAAGAGCATGAAATCCACTCTCGACTGAGTATATTTCACTGCTAGACTACAATTCCCATCCCATCTCTTGATCACTGGCCACGCTGACTGGGGCTGACTGGAGTTGAAGTCCTAGCATATTTTGACAGCCACAGATTCCTCCTCTCTGCTTGAGGGTGTATGAGGTTTCCTACCACTAGTAGAGGAACAAGTGCAAGAGCAGTTTCAAAAGCTGGCTTTCAGTTAACGTGAATTAGCGTTAGGGAGCATGACCTAGAATAAAGTAAGATCCGCCATTCCATTTCCCTCCCCTTGCACCTTAAGACACTTACCATTCACAGACAAGTGAAAACACTCTTATTCTGTTGACCTTTTGGGGATTAGTGGACAAATGGTTTCTGTGTTTTTTAAAAATGCAGCTTGCAACTTTTCAAAAATCCCCCCCTTTTTGCTCTATTTCATGTGGTCCATTTCTATAAAATTGCTGCCCTGCAAACAGCCTTCTGCTAAAAAGCAGCTCGTACCTGTTTCGCTGCGTTCTTCCCATCAAGTCTGTTGAGATGTGCAAACCTCCTTGCCAGCGCATATGCCAGCACCCTTTTCCCCTGAGAAACAGCATTGTGAAGAAGCCTGGGCAGAAGGGGAGAGAAAACAAGAGGAGTTTTGGTTTGGTTTCAGAAATGCCACAGGTGGTTCCAGACCCTCCAAGTGTCCCTATTTTCCAAGGACAGTCCTGGATATACAGAAGCTGTCCCGGTTTCTGATTTGATCCTGGAATGTCCCTCTTTTCCTTAGGACATTCCTATTTTCATCAAAGAAATGTTGGAGGATATGGAGTTATGCAACCCCTGAGCCAAGGAGACAAGTAACTATGCAACCTTTGGAAGACATCTGAAGGAAGCTGTATAGGAATTTTTTTAAATGTTTAATGTTTTATTATGTTTTTATATACAGTGGTACCTCGGGTTACATACACTTCAGGTTACATACGCTTCAGGTTACAGACTCCGCTAACCCAGAAATAGTACCTCAGGTTAAGAACTTTGCTTCAGGATAAGAACAGAAATCGTGCTCCGGTGGTGCGGCAGCAGCAGGAGGCCCCATTAGCTAAAGTGGTGCTTCAGGTTAAGAACAGTTTCAGGTTAAGAAAGGACCTCCAGAACGAATTAAGTACTTAACCTGAGGTACCACTGTATGTTGGAAGCTGCCGAGAGTGGCTGAGGCAACACTGTCATATAAGCGGGGCATAAATAATAAAGTTGTTGTTGTTGCTGTTGTTGAATAAGATGCCCTATTTTCATCAGAGAAATGTTGGGGAGTATGTGGTTTCGCAAAACAGAGAGAAACAGCAAGGGCGGAGAGGCTTGAAATCAAATGAGAGCTTCTGCTGCTGGGCAAATGTCTAAAGGATATTTTCACAGGCTCATAGGAAGTTGCCTCCCACTGAGATGCTGGGGATTGAACCTAGAACCTTCTAAATGCAAAGCAGATGCTCTTCCACTAAGCTATGGCTCTTCCCCAGATACGATCCCCACCCCTACTATTTGCAAATTTAACAAATAGTAACATAAGAAGCTGCTTTATGCCGAGTCAGCTCACTGGTCAATCTAGTTCAATACTGTCTACACTGACTGGCAACATCTCTCAAGGATTGCAGATGAGAAAACTCCTTCCCCCGCATGGAGATTAAAGTTGTGGGGAACTGGATTTAAGACTAGCAAAACATGAAACCAAAATGGGGGAAAAAACCCCAACCCATCCCCAGATATCTATCCAAGCCCCAATACTTTCTTCCTTGAAGGTTTTTAAGACAGAGGTTGGTTTGGTCATCTGTCATGGATGCTTTAGTTGAGATTTCTGCATTGCAGGGGGTTGGACTAGATGACCCTCAGGGCCCCTTCCAACTCTACAATTCTATGATTCTGTGATACATAGAATCATAGATTCTATGGTATGCTGGTTCAAAGTTATTCAGTTTCAAAATAAAGGGCACGGCCTCGCTTTGACTCAGCTCTGAAAGGGGAAAGGGATTTCCCTTTATTTTAGATCTAAGATTTAGAAGCAAATATTTGAAATAGAAACATACACAGTTCTACTGAAATGGCTCATAAAACGTTGCTTTGTTTTGTTCAGGTTCCAGTGAATAGGCCCTCTGAGTTCTCTGGAAGTCTCCTCCCTGTTCCCTTATCAGTGACCTGACGCTGCCGGATAACCTCCCCATTCAGATTTATGGCCATCATGTTTGAAAATAAGGAAGGAAAGAAAATCGATGACAGAGAAGCACCATCGGCTTCTGCCACTCTAAGAACAATGATAATGACTTATTGGTAAGTTGGCAATAAGAGGAATAGTAACGCTAGTGGCTGTGAGGATAAGCGGAAGGCTTAATCCCCGACACATCTATAATATGGGAATAATAATAGAGAGTCACTGCCAGTCAGTGTAGACAACGCTGAGCCAGATGGACCTATGGGCTTAGAAGTTTCCTATGATATACCTGGGACACGGGTGGCACTGTGGGTTAAACCACAGAGCCTAGGACTTGCCAGTCAGAAGGTCGGCGGTTTGAATCCCTGCAACGGGGTGAGCTCCCGTTGCTCGGTCCCAGCTCCTGCCAACCTAGCAGTTCAAAAGCACGTCAAAGTGCAAGTAGATAAATAGGTACTGCTCCAGCGGGAAGGTAAACGGCATTTCCGTGCGCTGCTCTGGTTCGCCAGAAACGGCTTAGTCATGCTGGCTACATGACCCGGAAGCTGTACGCTGGCTCCCTCAACCAATAAAGCGAGATGAGCGCCGCAACCCCAGAGTCGGCCACGACTGGACTTAATGGTCAGGGGTCCCTTTACCTTTACCTTTACTGTAATATATACATAAGAAAGCCATTGTCCTCCAGATCCAGGATCCCTTCCTCGGATGCTTTAAAACTTGAGTTTTTAAGCCACAGCATTTACTAAAATTCATTACCAAATTCTTCCCTTCCCTTTCTCCCTAGTTATTGGTATTTGGCTTCAAGTTTGTTGGGGCAGGGAACTGCCCCCTCCTCACTTTTGTTTTGCATATGTTACTCTGAACATTGCAATGGACACTGGTCAGAAAGTAAACATAGACTCACAGCAGCTCTCAGGATACATCTGTGAACCGCAATGAAATGAAACAAAGGCCACGGGGAAAGGTAGCAAGAATCATGGGGTGTATAATCATTCCATCACCCAAGTTACAAAGGGTTTTGTTAAAAGATGTTTTAACTTTTGAAAGTATTGTCACCAGAAGGAGGAGGAGTATCAGGAAGAGTGGATTAAATTTAATGATTATTTAGTTAAATATGTTAAGTTAAATTAACTGAAAATAGCTTGCAGATACTTCATTGGTTTAGGATTTTATTTATGTTAAGTGATGAATTAATATGTTTAATTTCATAAAGTTAAGATTTAAGGATGTTAATGTTTAAGTTAAATTTTATAAGAATTATGATTTGGGAAACCATTAAAAGGATATGCAATGAAATTCAACCAAGGGGGAGCAGGGAAGTCACTTAACAAAGTTAATAAGTGTAATTTTCAATAAGACTAGGATTTATGTTTGTCTTATGTGTTTGTTTGTTTATAATACTGTGAAAACCAATAATTTTTTTTTGAAAAAAACCAAAGTATTGTCAGGTACAAAACCAAACCACTGACCAACCTGTTCCCATTTCTATCCGGCATGAGCAGCTTGTCCACCGAGATGCCCCTGAGCCGACTCTCCTCGCGGCAGAGCTGGAATTGGAAGAAAGAAATGGCAGGAGCCTCCTGCCCCATGGAAGACCACGCACTTGCCTTCAGACATTCCCTGCCATGCAAGGCAGCAGTGTCCTCTTCCCAAGTCTCTGGCAAAGCCTGCCCCAGTGGGTCGTGGCAGTGAGGCCTAATCTCCTTGGAAAAGCCTTGGGAACTCTCCCCAGGATGTTCAACAGACCCATTCCCCAGCCAGCATCTTTCTTCCACGCAGGTATTCTGGAACGTGTCGGTAAGATCCAGACGTTGTTGCGTCTTTCTGCAATCAAATCCATAGGAAATCTCAGCACGTGGGTGAGGCAATGCGCCTGAAGCAGACAACGGCTGAAATCCGACAGGCTCCCAGCTGCTTCCCAGCCAGTTGCCATCTGGTTGTGAGTTGCCGTTGGTTTCCCACCAGGGAGGCTGAAATCCCTGCGTCGCACCATGTGGGAACTGCGTAGGCAACCGAGGCTCTAGCTTGGAGTGGCTCTTGTTCAGGTCTTCCTGAAGTACTTCGACTAGGATGTCCAAGTCCTCTGTGCTTTTTAAGGCTGTCTGAGCCTGACAGCATTTCTTTAAAAAGAAGAGAAAGAAATGAATGTGTGAGGTCTGCGGTCTGATTTGCTTGGGAAATGCAGGCTACGGAAGAGAAAAAGTGTCCCACATACTTGCTTGTCATGCCTTTCTGAGCGAGCTCTTTTTTTCCCTGTACAGGAAAAAAGAAATATATAAATATCTATAGGTATTCACTTACCAAAGCAATTAAAGCAAGGGTTTTTGCATGTAGGGTTGCCCCATACATACACACACAAGTTTTTCCCCCCTATTTTACCTGCTCTTCCTGAAGACCTTTTGGTATTTGCTTTTGCAGGTGTTTCCTATGGAAAGAAAAATAATGTATTTGGGAAATTATCAACCTTGATAAAATAGATCAGCCTCAACCTAGTGCCCTCCAGAAGCTTTGGACTATAACTCCCATCAGTCCCGGCCAGCACAGTTGTAGACAGCCTGGGATGTCTCATTGACTGGGGCAAAAGCTGAAAAAATGGCAGTGACACAAGCAGGGGAACCCCTGTGATCTCAAGGTGATCCCTTCTACAAATTGAGCTTCAGTTGTAGCCAACTTTTCTGTTCGAGAGAAGTAGCCCAGAAACTCACACTTTTAGTGTGTGACTCTTAGTGGAAGGATAAATATCAATACCGAACACAAAGTTTGATTCCCTGACCACCATACCAGCAGTACTAGAAAAGTGAACTAGGGTATTTTCAGACAGGGTCATAATTGGTAAATGAGTTTTGACATTAAGTGGTGTATAAATTAACTTAAAGTTAATACTACAAAAACAGCAACAAGCAATAATTTAGCAAAATGAGCAAGAGCGTAAGGGAAATATTACTGGCATGGAATCCTATCAGAGGTGATACCATCAGGAAGAAATAGGAATAAAAGGGTAGGAATTAGTCACCTTTTAGGAAAAATTATTACTGTATAGCATTTGGGGCACTTTTAGTGGAGAATGTGGTTGATTATTTGCAAGTATGGAAGAGTGGGAGACAGACAGGAATGACCTAGAGATGCAACAGAACCCAAGGGGAAATTCTCTTGTGCAGACACCACTGAGATGAGCAGGCACTGGAGGCCTTTCCTCCAATGATGCTTGTGCAGGAGATCTCCCCTTTGCGCTGTGTCTGCAGCTACTAATGCTCTTTATTAAGCACTCTTGACAATGTAGTGCTTGACAAAGGGCTTATATATAACGTGACAGCAGAGGAAGCCATATACAGGAAATGCTGCCTTAGCACGTGTACCCCCAGAAGATTGCTGTAGCCTGTGGGAAAGCATCTCCTGCAAGTTGCAAAGATCTGCTCCTGCCAACCTAGCACTTCAAAAGCACATCAAAGTGCAAGTAGATAAATAGGTACCGCTCTGGCAGGAAGGTAAACGGCGTTTCTGTGCACTGCTCTGGTTCGCCAGAAACAGCTTAGTCATGCTGGCCACATGACCCAGAAGCTGTACGCTGGCTCCCTCGGCCATGAGCCCCGCACCCCAGAGTCATCCGTGACTGAACCTAATGGTCAGGGGTCCCTTTACCTTTACCCCTGTTCTATGGAATGGCAAGAGGGACCCCACTATCTGCACTTTCCAGAAACAACTGAAAACGTTTTCTTTGTTCTAAGTGGCTAAATAAATGAGTCTTTGCCACGAGTGTCTATTTTGTACAGGCAGCACCGATTTGCATGGGGGGTTCCATTCCTGGCCCCCACGTGCGTTGGCAGAGCACACATAAGCCTGTTCTGCTCCTATACCTGCCTCTTCCAGGCCCAAAAGGACCCACGCGTCGGTGGTCATGCATCAACTGCACATACCCAAAATGGTCTCCACCTGCACAGGATTGTTTTATTTTTATTTTAAAGGTATCTGCTGTTTTTAATAAATAAATGACAATGATGAAAGGAAATGGGGCAGGAAGAACATGGAGTTAATTAATGGAAGGAAGTGTGAATCTCCATCTTGGGAATCATAATAATTTGGTTTGGCCACATAGCTTAGCAAAACAAGGGAAGGTGCAAGGGGCATCTCACAGTGGGAACAGCCCGATCTTCATTATCCTCGTGCTCAGGAAATGGGGCGAGTATCTTACCCTGACGTCACTGGACTCTGTCCCTTTGGAGAGACGGATTTTTCTCAGCAGTTCACACACTGGCATTTTTACCCTCACGCCCACATACTGCTTTTGAGGGGCACCCACAGTCAATGCTGAACCTGGAAAAATAAATAAATCAAAAGGTGGTGACATGCATTTACAGAGGGCCTGCTCCATGCTTCTCAGCTTGTGTTCCCAAAGCAGTATATAAACACCACTGGATAAACCAATATTTTTTTTAAAAATAATAATAATCAAAATTTAAATAATTAAAAAATGTTTGTTTGTTTTTTAAAAAAAACCAACAACAACCCAGAACATAAACAATGGCACCTGATGTTCTGTGAAGCTAGGAATCTTTAGCAGAGTTCTTTTCCTCTTTGCTAAAGTACAATTCCTAGGCTGCTTTGGATGGTAAAAGGGGCATGAAAGCAATTCAGGTTTTTCAGTATAGAGAAAACCTCAGTGTTGCCCGGCTATGCCCTTTGGCAGGTAATGCAATCATTTCTACTCTTGTGTGCTTGTTCGGAGGAAAGTTTTGTTTAGGAGCCGTGTATTTCAGCACCCTGGCCCTGCAATATGCTTTTATTTCTTTCACCTGAGTGGGTGATTGAAATACTTTTGCTACCATAGTGGATTCCACCAACCTTTGCATATTCACTGACAACAGGAAATTCCTTGAAGTCCTGCCAATTTCAAAATGCTTGGCACTCAAAAGGCCTCCCATGAATAATGATAAGCATCTTATTAATCAAGTCTTCCTATCACTACCATCAACACTTCTAGGAACTGGTCATGGAGAACAATGTTTGGGCCCAGAGCCTGCCTGGAAAACAGAGCACATTGCAATCCCAATTTGGGGATGGGCAAATCTGTCAATGTTGGTTTCTCATTTTCCCCCAATCTTCAGTTCAGTTCTCCACATTTTCACATCAGTTTGCATTAAAAAAAAAAAAAGTTTTAATGAAAATTCATCACTATTTTCAGGTGCATATCTCTTAATACACACTTTTTTATACCATAATCTTGCCCCAAATACACATTTTTGCAAATCAATGTTTCCTAATAGAACACATTCCTGAATTTTATCCTCACCAACTGATGCATTTTTATGCCCCCAGTACCCTAGAATATCCATTTCCCTACATATTACCTGGCTGGAGAAACGCACTGCAAAAATTGGGAAAGTGCAGATTTTGAAGAATGCCTGTGCTTCAGTGTAGGTATTGCTTAGGAAAGTGTAAATTAGGTAAGTCAGCCTTGAAATGTGAACTAAATGGAATCTCTCTCCCTCATTCCGATCCTAGGATCTGGGACCAAGCTCTGTTGACCTTGCGGTGGAGGTTCTGAGGTTTCTCTCAGCAAAGATGCATGAGGTTCAGCTGCAACTTTCCTCTCAAGATGTCTCAATTGCAATATTAAGGGTTTCTTTGGATGTTTGGGTCCTCATTTCGCAGTTATTAGCTGCACTTGTCTGTATGGGATTCAATTCTTGTTATAGCCTTGAAAGGCTCAGCAAATCAGTAAATTTGGAAGTGACACCCAGTGACATCTGAAGTGAAAATGTTTTATGAAGAGGAGTAGCATATTGGTCAGGAGCCTGGGCTGGAAGTTCTTTCAAACTTCACCTCCGCTATCTAGCTCTCTACAAGACATAAGCACACCACAGAATTAAACTGATTTAACTTCTATATCCTCATATTAGAGTGCTAGGAATTTTAGCTGCAGAGAGCTAGGAATATCTAACAGAGCATTCTCAGTCCCTCACGTCAAACTACAGTTCTCAGGATTCTTTGAGGGAATCCACAATGGTTAAAGTGGTATAAAACAGTGGTGCTTTCACAATCAAAATCCACTTTGAGCCTCTTTCCTGTCGTTCATGACGCATGTAGACACCATTAACATGGGGCAGAATGCAAAACAAAGTCGCAGTCAATTTGCTCACCCCATCCGTCTAATGCAGAATGCAGATGTACACAGTTCACTTCTGTGTTCTTCCAAAAACACTGCAGGAAATCCCCTTCACAGTGCAGGCCAATAGAGATTGCAACACACTTATATAGGAAGCTGCCTTACACTCCATAAAACCATCGGCCTGCCTAGCTCAGTACTGTTTGCACAGACTTGCAGTGGCTCTCAAGGATTTCTGGCACAGAATCTCTCCAAGCCCTCCCTGGATTTGCCAGGGATTGCGCCAGGGACCTTTTGCATGCACACCAGGTGCCCTACCCCTAAGCCATGGCCCTTCCCTTATATACCAAGGACACTTCCTATATACAGTGGACGCTCAGGTTGCGAATGTGATCTGTGTGGGATGCACGCTCGCAACCTGCAGTGTTTGCAACCCGTAGCAGTGTGTCTACGCATGCGCAAAGCACGATTTAGCATTTCTGTGCATGCGCGGCTGCCGAAACCTGGAAGTAACCCGTTCCGGTACTTCTGGGTTTAAGTGGGTCTGTAACCCAAAAAAAAAAAAATGCAACCTGAATCGTCTGTAACTTAACTCAGGTCACTATCCTCAGGGAATTTCTCTTGCACACTAACATATATTGCAAGAAGCAGGTCAGAAATCAGTCTGTTTTCTTGCCTGATGAAATGACCGCAAATCATGTTGCACGACAGTATTCAATTATGCACAGAAAGGTTTCATCTTACCTCTCCTGGCAGGCAGCTCCTGAACCTTAGCTGGAGATGTATTCCAGGTAGTGGATTCCACACTGCTGAGTTCGGTTAAACCAGAGGCTGGTAAAGACGGGCTCTGTTGAAAATAGCTTTTGGGACTTGCTGTTTCCCCTGGCATAGGAGACCCGTGGTCCTCTGCATAGCTATAACCTTCCTTGGCACAGATATCTGGGCTGGCTGTCAATGGCTGGGTATCCGATTGAAATACTTTCACCAGTGCTTCCATCCTGCAGAAAGAAGATTACATTCCCTCGATGAGGCTCACTTTCCTACTCATTGCCAAGGGTGCATGATTCCGCATGTCAGCGCCATCACTGTGCAAACTAGACTCCCACTTACTGAGAGGAATTCTGGGAGGCGACCAAGCTTAGGTTGTCTGTTCCCCTATAGTAGAAGCTGGTGGAGGCAGCATCCTCTGACTTTATTTGCTCATGAAAGCAAGAGGGAAAATGTTTACAGGATAAAATCAATCTGGGTTGTAACCTGTCAGGTTCTGGAAGCCGTTTCTGGGTGTTTCAAAGCTGGTTCCCTGCCTACTTTTAAAAAAAGAAAAAGAAAAAGAAAAAGATAATTTATACCCAGGTAACTCTGGATAGACGTCAGTTGTCAGTAAGAAACCACACCCTGTTTCCCAATTAAGCTGTAGAAGCAGCTGACTGACAGATAACGTAGGCGGCGAAAGGCAGAAAAACAATGCAAAAAACATAATTGGCAGCGGCAGGTAGCTAATATTAAACAGCTGCACAGAATGATCCTGTTAGCAGATTGCAAGGGGAAGCAAACATCTTGCACTCTGTTATACAACTCGTTCACCCCAGACTGAAACCTTGCAGTCTAAGGTACTGCTCACACCTCACGGTTTGCTCAAGGTCCTCAAAAACTATGTGCTCTGACTGCTTCCCCTCCACACACCTTGTTCCCACTAGAGGGTAACACCTTCCCATTCAAAAGCACAGAGAGATTCACAGCTATCAGGAGTCCCCTATGGTTACCATGGTAACTATTCAGTCACTACTGCCTCAAGGGAAGGAGCTAGGCCTCAAGCCTGTCCTCTGTTTAATAAAACATTCTGCCTACTATTCCAGTTGTGTGAATATAGGAAGGTGCCTTAAACTACCAGGCAACTGGTCATTGCCCGCACCAGTGGTAGTAACCCAGTGGTCCTGTGCCAGTCAGTGGGCAGGGATGATGGGAGGTGAAGGTCCTCTCCATCCCAATGTGGTCCTGAATCTTTCCCCCTTTTAATGTGCCCCCTCTCCCACATTCCTTGGATTTTTTTTTTTTTAAAAAAGGCCAGGATTGCATTTGCACTTAGGACACAGCTGAGGGCCAGCAGCAGGGAACAAGTGTGCAGGCTGAACCCCAGAACATTTTTTCCCCATTGTATCGGGATGAAGGACCACACATATCTACTATTTGGGTCCCTGAAGCACAGAGTCACACAAAGCGGCAAAACGCTCTTGCAGGTTATTAACAGGATTTTTATTTGAAGTGCATATGCAGAACAAAGGCACAGGGCGATCAGTACGCATTGGAAGATGGCCGACAATACCATCTCTCCGACCCACACGGGGTAATTAAGAGGCTGTTATGGGAGTAGGCAGCCTCCCTTGTTGCCCCAAGGAAATGGGGAACACTGCCCTTGCCTGCTGTGCCCATAAATCACCCCCTAATTCGAAAGAAGGGGGTGAGGGCCCTAGGCAGAATGTCCCCGTGTGGACCTCGGCTCTCCTGGACGCTGTCTCTGATCGCGCACTAGTTGCAGCAATTTGGAATAATTAATTACAAAAGAAGCAAATGCACATATTTCAAGTGAAGAAGGGGAGTGAAGTCTGCTAATTTAAGTGACCTCTGCGAAAGAAGACGACGGGTTGAGAAGGTTTTGACGGGTTGAGAGGTTTTGAGAAAGGAGGCAGATTGGTGAAGATTAATGACGCTAAGACTGTTTTGATGTATGGAAGTGATGTTATATGGAAAACGTCTGGATGTGGCTACTGGATAAAAAAAATAATATCTACGCAGGATTACAAACTGTTCTAACCAGCTTGCGGAGATTATCAGAGGTCACAAAGAGAAAGGAAAAATATATGAAAATAACAACAAGAGATGTGGAAAAACAATAAGAAAGGACTGGATAGTACTGTGAACATCATAAGGTTAGATTTGTGGACATTAAAACAGCAGTAAGAAGCAAGAAGTTGATTGGATCCCCTTCGGAACTTGAAATATGGGTACCCCCAACAAAAATTTAAAATTCGGCTGTGTAATTTGGAATTTATGTAATTTGGTTTGATTTGATGTGATTGGTCGGTTAATAAAAAATTATTCTTAAATATATATATAGATAGATTTGCAAAATAGAATACCACCTGATCTCTTGTAAGTCACCTGATTTCTGGGAAATCGAAACTTATAATAAGTTCCTATATTACCATATAAGGTCTTGGTCTTCTCTCCCTCCTTCCTGCAACCTCCCTCATCCTGGTGTTGTAGCACCCTGCTTGTGGTTAACACTTAGCTGGAATGAAATATTCAACGCAGCAATAGAGAAATTAAAATAATAATTTATTTGTCAGACAAATAAATATGAGGCACAGTGGTATATGGTTACCAAGCTCTGGCCTGGCCTCTTGCCATTCTGGCCAGCACTTATATTTCCTTAATCCAGCCCCCTTGCTCCTCCTGTGGCTGCCTCTGTCCAATCAGCCTGGTTGAAATTCCTATTGGCTGTTTGCTAGAACCAATCACAAAAGATACACCCATTTCCTTTTGCCCTTTTATGGAAATCAAAAAGCTATATATTCTTCTATCTATAAATGACAAATAAGTAGTAATATATCTTACATGTGTCTCAACAAGGAATCTTAATTACCAGCTCACCTCTTGCCCTCCTTGCCCTATTGCCTTCCAAAACAGATGGTTAATCTTGAATTTTTATCTTAAACATATGTCAAGGATTTTGAGTTCACATCAACATTGAGAGATCTCCTTCATTTGAAGGTTTCCAAACAAAAGGCCTGACAACCATATATCAGGAGTGCTCGATGGCGTCTCCTGTCTGGCAGGAGGCTGGTGGCTGATGGCTGACTAGGTCAGTGTAACCTTGGCTGTCAGCCTGTAATTCCCTTTTTACGACTTTGAGAATTGTTTTCTGCTATAAATCAGGGGGGCCCCTTGTCTAGGAGTAAAAACATTGCCAAGGTTCTTAGGCAGCTGCTCTTCTGCCTGGCATGAAACATTTGAAAATCTTTAAGCTTTTTAAGATACAGGCCCTGATCAAAAATATAAGCTTTGATAAAAATGCAGGCTTATGATTAGATGCCTCAGTGTGACAATAAATCCTTGTTCTTTATCTCTATCTGCCCAGGCTAGACATTCTAACGAGGGGCCCATTTGCAATGTAACATTTAAGCATGTCCTTCAATAATAGAACAAAACCACAACAATAGAACATCCACAACAAAATATTATCAGTTCTTCTTCTTATGAAGCAACAGTGCAATCTTACATGTCTTTGCTTTAGCAAACGCCTCCAAGGGTGTAAGGGGACCAAAGTTCTAGCAGCTGGGAGTCTACTAAATTATTGAGTATTGTGGTTACAGATCACAAATTGAGCCACTGTCTTGAAAATGCCATACGCCTTCCTGTATCTTTGCAAGTAAGACCACAAATAACTAATCCTCAACATTTCACTTGCTCACACTGGTCTCATTTAAGTGCCCCCCCTCTCCCCCCTTTCTCCTTCTCTCTCTCTCTGTGTATACACACATGAAGGAAGTACTGTTTAATAATAGAATAATAAAAAGGATAACACCTGTTATTAATTAACTCGTGCATTTAACTCTGTCATCGTTTCTGTCATAGTCATGCCGATTTAACAGAATAAACAGGACCCCCAAAAAGGTCCACCACTGACTACTGTTCGGAACCTTCCAGGGTTTCTGGCAGGAAATACCCCCAGCCCTGAGGTGCTGTATGGCATTAGTGTTTTCAAAGAACTGTAAGGTGCTCAGTGCACATCTGCACCATCTATTTAAAGTGCATCTAACACACATTTAAAGCATATGACATCTCCCAAAGAATTTTGGGAACTGTAGTTTCCCCGCAACCATTAACAAACTACAGTTCCCATGATTCTTTGAGGGAAGTCGAGTATTTTAAATTTGTGTTGGATCTGCTTTAAATTGATCTGCCCACAGATAGATTTGGTGGCAGTGTGAGAACAAAAGATGAGGTTTTTTCCTCCCTTGGCTAAGAAAACTGCCAAATTGATTGCAAGCATTTTTAATTTAAACCAGTGTGGCAGTTGAGATCAATTCTCTCCTAGGGGAGGTTGCAGGAAAGCAAGCATCAAAATGCAAGTGTGGCTGACTGGCGCATTCTGTTGTTGTGTAGTCGTTTAGTTGTGTCCGACTCTTCATGGCCCCGTGGACCAGAGCATGCCAGGCACTCCTGTCTTCCACTGCCTCCCGCAGTTTGGTCAAACTCATGCTGGTAGCTTCGAGAACACTGTCCAACCATCTCATCCTCTGTCGTCCCCTTCTCCTTGTGCCCTCAATCTTTCCCAACATCAGGGTGTTTTTCAAGGAAGTCTTCTCTTCTCATGAGGTGGCCAAAGTATTGGAGCCTCAGCTTCAGGATGTGTCCTTCCAGTGAGCACTGAGGGCTGATTCCTTCAGAATGGATCGGTTTGATCTTCTTGCAGTCCATGGGACTCTCAAGAGTCTCCTCCAGCACCATAATTCAAAAGCATCAATTTTTCGGCGATCAGCCTTCTTTATGGTCCAGGCTCCTTCTAGGAATCATATTAGTATCAACTCTGTGCTCTTCACACAAGATTATCAGCACAGATAGAGTATTTTAATCCCTCAGCATTTCAAACCACTCAGACTTTCCAGGACTTGTCCTGCATGCCTAACTTGGATGTTTGTTTTTTAAATACCGCCTACGGCAAAGGCTAGGAATGGGAACACCAATTCTCCAAGCAAAAAAATCTTTATTTAGACATATGTGCAGCCTTTGCACAATGAAACTCTTTCTGCTGGCAAATATTGCCAGGAAATATTGCTCCACTCATCCCACATTCAGGTATGATACAGAAAGAGTAACGTGGGAAACAGAATTTGGAGAAAGTCCTATGTGAAATAAGGATGGGGGAGAAATTTGATTCCATATGCATTCAAATCCAAATTGATCAAATTCACATTTTCCAAAACAGTTTTCTGTTAGAGTTCTCCAATCAAACTATGCTTACAAATGTGTGTATTTTAGGGGAAAGTCTGCATAAAAATGAAACTTTGAGTGAAATTAATATTAAAAATGCATAATATTGTGGGAAATTGCTTGCAAAAAGGTGTACATTAGTCAAAAGTGCATATACAAATCTGTTTGTTAGAACGTCGCACTAAAATGCTGATTAATTTTCATGAGGCTCTTTTTTTGGCAAATTACTGCAAAATATGGGGAACTAGATTTAAGATTGGAAAAATGAGAAACAGAGAGAACCGATATTGGCAGATCCTAATATTTTCTAAACATCCCATGTAACAGTGGCCCCTGTGCTGCTGCTATTCTTATGGGTGAAAAATTGCATATGATCAGGGCATGGGTACCTGATTGCAACTGGTTACAACAAAGCAGGGGTGCCAACTTGAATAAAATATTGAGGTGGGCGGCAGGTAAACCCTGCCCCACACAATCAATCACAAGATACGACACACGCACCCCATTTGAATGGCAATGCCTATCAACTGGGGGTGGAGCTGGTGGGGACTGAAATATTTTATTGGGTGCTGAAGGGACCTCAACCACAGGAGTTGACTCCTTTGCAACAAAGCATGAATTATGTTGATAATGGTTATGTTGCAGGCATTACAACACCCATCACCCCTGACCAGTAACCTGATGGGAGTTGGCATCCTACAACATCCGGAAGAAACCCTTTGTGGTCGGGTTATAGAATCATAGAATCATAGAATCATAGAGTTGGAAGAGACCACAAGGGCCATCAAGTCCAACCCCCTGCCAAGCAGGAAACACCATCAGAGCTCTCCTGACATATGGTTGTCAAGCCTCTGCTTAAAGACCTCCAAAGAAGGAGACTCCACCACACTCCTTGGCAGCAAATTCCACTGTCGAACAGCTCTTACTGTCAGGAAGTTCTTCCTAATGTTTAGGTGGAATCTTCTTTCTTGTAGTTTGGATCCATTGCTCCGTGTCCGCTTCTCTGGAGCAGCAGAAAACAACCTTTCTCCCTCCTCTATGTGACATCCTTTTATATATTTGAACATGGCTATCATATCACCCCTTAACCTCCTCTTCTCCAGGCTAAACATGCCCAGCTCCCTTAGCCGTTCCTCATAAGGCATCGTTTCCCAGCCTTTGACCATTTTGGTTGCCCTCCTCTGGACACGTTCCAGTTTGTCAGTGTCCTTCTTGAACTGTGGTGCCCAGAACTGGACACAGTACTCCAGTTGAGGTCTGACCAGAGCAGAATACAGTGGCACTATTACTTCCCTTGATCTAGATGCTATACTCCTATTGTGTGAATCTGCAGATGGGCAGCCGTGCTAGTCATCTGCAGAAAAACAACAGTCACAGGATATAATCCAAGAGAAAGGTAAAACAACAAGAATGAGACCATTTTAATGATTAGAATCTCAACCCACCAAGACTTCCAGTTCATAAATGTATGCTCCTTCTACACTGGACAGCATCTTTCCCCTGCTCCTCTCTCCAGCCCAGACAAACACTATGATTTTTACAAACTCCAGCTCAAGCGCCAGGAGAAAAAGATTTGTGGGAGTATGAATGACTCACTTGGAAAATCCTAAATGTTTTCCCTGGCTTTCATCAGACAGGCACGAAAGTAAGACACAGGGTGTTCACTTGGCTTCTTTCGGGAAAGACAGTGGCACCCATTTTACCCAGAGGCGAAGAGTCAGGTCTCATCAACAGAAACATGTTCGAACCTTTCTGGGTATAGTGAGTTGACTTCAAGCTAGAGTTCAAGAGGCATTCACTAATTGTTTTTGTACCAGCTAAAGGTAAGCCCTAGTGAAAAGCCAAGGTCTGTGTCAGAGGTCCAATGAAATGGAAGATCAAGAGATGTAGAAAACCTCTCTTTAAATGCAACCAGCTTTGTTTAATCATCATCATCAATATTACATTTATTTATTTTGTATGCTGCCCTATACTTGTAGATCTCAGGACAGTTCAAAACATAAAATCACAATATAAAAACACAGAATACATAATAAAAAGAAAGACAAACAAATAACCCCCCTTTCCACAACACATTAAAAAGGGCACCAGATGTCAATCAGCCAAAGGCCTGGCTAAACAGGAATGTTTTCACCTGGCACCTAAAGGTGTACAATGAAGTCGCCCGGTGAACCTCCCTGGGGAGAGCATTCCACCAACAGGAACCACTGCAGAAAAGGCCCTTTCTCGTGTTGCCACCTTTCGGACCTCTCGTGGAGGAGGTACACAAAAAAAGGCCTCAAAGGAACCAGGCAGGTTCATATGGAGAAAGGCGGTTCTTGATGTATCGTGATCCTGAGCTGTTTAAGGCTTTATAGGTCAAAAACAACATTCTGAATGGGCCCAGAAACTAATTTGTAGCCAATGCAGTCAGACCAGGAACGGTGCAATATGCTCAAATCATCTTGCCCTAATGAGCAACCTGGCTGCTGAATTCTGTACTAGGATTCCTCTAAATCCATCTCAGTCATTTAAGCCAACATCACGATCCTTTCTTAACAGCAACTGTTTAAATACAAGAAGCCAGAGCTCTGATGGACCAAGTTTGCGGGGGGAGGGGTGGGGCGGGGGAGAACACAAAGACACTGGAAGGATATAGAGATTTATATTTGCATTCTAATCATTACTTCTAAATCTGCACCTGTGCGCATAAATTAGCATATGCATACATGGGCATTTCATGCAGATTGGTGTCTTCTTTTGTTTCCCCTGAAATTTCTGTACCCCTTTGCAATTTTTTTTTTTTAAAGTCCTTATGAAAATTCATCAGCATTTCAGTGCATATTTCTCATGATATACCTAAGGGCCACATTCCCTTCTAGGCAACGTTCCGAGGGCCACTCTGCCAGTGCTGGGCAGGACCACCAGCAACAGTGTGAAGAGCAAGAAACGTTTGCTCACACATTCCTCTCTTTCCTCCGTCCAGGCGAGAAAAAAGTATTATCAGAGCTCCAGGACACATTCCTGCCAGTCAGGAACACTCAGGGAGGGTCTATTTCAGGCACCCCCAAACTCGGCCCTCCAGATGTTTTGGGACTACAACTCCCATCATCCCTAGCTAACAGGACCAGTGGTCAGGGATGATGGGAGTTGTAGTCCCAAAACATCTGGAGGGCTGAGTTTGGGGATACCTGGTCTATTTGCTAAGGTCAGGCAAACCTCTACTAATTTTTATTCTCACGTTCATCCTCTCCAGAGCAGCTATTTCACACACACCCTCCCACGTTTGTAATTGTTGCAGCATAAGCCTAATGAAGCCAATGTTTTCAAAAAGCTCTGAGTGCGCCTTCAGGGCACCATATATTAGGATTGCAATCTCTTATTATGATTGGCCTTGTTTATGTGCCTTTCACAGCAGCCCAAGAGGCAGAAATTAAGCAGGTGGAGATTTTCATGGCATGCATGAAGAGAAAGTGATGGAAGAAGCTTCCTCAGCTGCATTTTTGTGTGTCAGTCAATCGCCAGGCAATGAGCTTGTCTGTCTTGTACTTCTTCATTAAGCAGCTGTAAGCCTTCCATAAGAAGTCAAGAGGCTGGTGCTGTTCTTGTAAGATTCTCTACTGACACCCAGCGGCTTAGCAGAGTTCCCACCATTTCATGACTCTTCAACTGATGAATTGGCAATTTCATACTAGAGGCATAACATTTCCATACCCTCCAACATTTCTCCAGTGAATATAGGGACATCCTAAGGAAAAGGAAAAGTGGATATATGGAAGTGAGAGCTGGGCCATAAAGAAGGCTGATCGCCAAAGAATTGATGCTTTTGAATTATGGTGTTGGAGGAGACTCTTGAGAGTCCCACGGACTGCAAGAAGATCAAACCTATCCATTCTTATGGAAATCAGCCCTGAGTGCTCACTGGAAGGACACATCCTGAAGCTGAGGCTCCAATACTTTGGCCACCTCATGAGAAGAGAAGACTCCCTGGAAAAGACCCTGATGCTGGGAAAAATGGAGGGCACAAGGAGAAGGGGACGACAGAGGACGAGATGGCTGGACAGTGTTCTCGAAGCTACCAGCATGAGTTTGACCAAACTGCGGGAGGCAGTGGAAGACAGGAGTGCCTGGCGTGCTCTGGTCCATGGAGTCATGAAGAGTCAGGCACGACTAAACGACTAAACAACAACAACAAAGGAAAAGTGAGACATTCCAGGATCAAATCAGAAACCGGGATGGCTTCTCTAAATCAGGGATGTCCCTGGAAAGTTAGGACACTTGGAGGGCCTGCATTCCTGGAAACTGGGATTCATAGAATTGCAGAATTGGGAGGGACCACGAGGGTCATTCAGTCCACCCTCCTACAATGCAGGGATCTTTTGCCAGATATGGGGCTCAAACCCAACACACTGAGTTTAAGTCTCATGCTCTACTGACTGCGCTATCCCAGAGAGATGGTGGTGGTGGGATATTTTTAAGTGTGAATTAGTGTCTTGTATAAAGTTATCCATACTACATTTTGAGTATGCAAGGCATTGAGTTCCAAAGCAGCATACTCATTCCGTAAAGGAAAATATTTCATGGAAGAAGTTTTTCAGTGTTCCCAAATCTTTCCAATTTTACCAATGGAAAAGGCGGGGGAGTCCTAAGGGGGGGGGCTGTTTCCCTCCCCATTTTTTAAACTCCCTCTCCACCCCAGCCCCAGGAATTCACATTTATATTTCAGTCCAGTATGTAAAGAGATTCACACACACACACAATGGCTGTCCTATCAACTCTCTAGCCTACTGCTGCTATGATGGATCAAAGTCCTGCTTGTGTCCCTCCATCCTGCCAACAGTACATCGTATCTCCAATTCCCAGGCCCTGCCTGTGTTTTTCCCCTCTCTACAAGCTGGCCTCTCCCCTCACAGTAGTTGTGCTTCTTATGGATATTCTGCTCTTGACCCCTCTCCTTCAGAAGTTAGAATATTTATGAACATTCCATGTCATTGCAATTGTTTTTGTCCTTTGCAGCTCAATTCTACGGCACAGGGCTTGTATCAGGCAAACACTCCATGGAGCTTGGGCAGCACGGGGTTACAAACCCATTCCTTTCCCCAAGTGCAGCACCTTTTGCTGAGCAGAGCTATGGGGCTGGTGCCAAAGGAGGATGTCCTATTCACACCAACCACAAGATGGTGCTGTGGAATCAAGGAAACCTATATATACTGTACAAGATGCTGGGGGGGGGTGTATACATGCGGGACAATTGGTTAAGACATATATACAGTGATTTTTTTTCCTTAAAAAAATGTTTAGGGGTACTCTCATTTTCCTATTCATATTGAAATACTGCCTCTCAATGAGGTCAAACTTAGATTCACAAAATGTTTAGGGGTATGCGTACCCCCAGAAAAAAGCAGTGCGTGTGTGCGCGCGCGCACACACACACACACACACATATGCAGAATAGGTTTGCAGAAATATTTCCTCTCTACATTAGAAAACATACAGCTCAGAATCTTAATATAATATATTTTGGAGTAGTTCTGTTACCTACCGGTACCCCATGTTACATACTTTTAAATAGGCTCACCCTTCATTTTTAGGTCTACCTTTCCATGTGGGGACATCAAAGATTTCTGCTCCTCTTGCAGCAAGATGAACTAGGATGCCCTCCTTGTTCTTTCCATGACTGTTGCCTATTGCAGCCCCATCCTTAAGCTATTTAATGCTTGGGTCCTCTTCCCACACAGTTTTCCAGGCCTCAGGCCTCTTTCCAGTGCCTCTCTTAACCCCATATCCTGCCAATGCCGTATCTTGTCTATGTTCCCTTTATGCATTACCCCCCCCCTTTCAACTTGGCCTTTTTTTTCCCCTCCCGGAAGCCAGACTATTTGCCCTTGTTCTTTTGCTGCTTCTTTTTTTAAAGAAATTTTTATTGATTATTTTCACATAACAAATTATTTCAGCGATTGTATTTCCCCCCCATTTCCCCTCCCACCCCCACATACCCCCCTCCCTCCCCTACGACTTCCCTCAGTTCCTATCCATCTATTATTTTAACAAATAAAATTGTGTATGTTTATTCAAAACCTGCCAAGGAGCCCAATTCGTTTTGTTGTTTCTTTAAGTACTTTGTAAAGGGTCCCCATTCTTCTTTGAAGTCACAGTTGTCCTTGTCCCGTAGTTTATGCATCAATTTTGCCAGTTCCACATAGTCCATCAGTTTTTCTTGCCACTGTTCTTTTGTTGGGGCTTACCCTTGTTCTTTTGCTGACATGTTTCCCTCCTCGCCCCCAAAGTTGGAATGCTTGTGAACATTCCCTGGCGTTATTGCATTCTGCGGCGGAGAGCCAGCAGGCAGGGAAACAACAGGCACTTTTAGAGGGTCAGTGGGTCCCTTCAGACTCAAATCTTGGACAGAAGTTCTCCTCTAATAGACTGATTTAATAAAAAAGAACTTAAAGGCAGAAGTAGAGAGCCCTGTTGGGTCAGGCCGAAGGGTCACGCCACTCCATGAGGTGGGGTGAAGCAGCCACCTCACGCAGCAGAAGTCTCTGCTACCAGCAGCGGTACAGGGTCAGCACTGATGCAGATTTCCAATGAGAACTTGCCAAGATCTCATAAAATCGTATGAAGCACAAGTGGCGGCAGCATTGAGGCAGCGGCACAGCAGCCATTGGGCAGGTTGAGGGGGCACTTCCTGTTTCCCCTCAAGTGCTGAAATGGGGTGCTCAGCCGAGCTGATAAAAAGGCAGTTGGAAAAAATATATATTAACAAAGCTGTATTTGGCGGATGAAAGTATATGATGTTTGACATGAATGAGAATCCTGGACCCAGGGACAAAGAATTATGAAGCGTTAAAATCGAGATGTGGAAAATATGGAAACAACAGGAGAAGCAGGACTAAAATGTGGAGATATGCTCCAGAGATCCAGACCATGGGGAGCCCCAAGAAATTAATAAATATAATTTGGTCTATATTTTTTATTTTAGTTTTTTTTATTTTAATTGAAGTATTATGATTGGATATTTAATTGGATGTTTTTTACTGGAAAATCAATAAAAACAATTTTTTTAAAAAAGTGCTGAAATGGGGTGCAAAGCCCCTGCCAAAGGCCCTTCTGGTCCGCCAAGCAGGTGGCTCTGGTGAGCTCCCAGGCAAGGCATGAATGCAATAGCCCTCCTTTACTGTTACTCATAAGAGCACAAGGAGCAGCCTTCTGGTGGCTCACCTATTCCCCCGTCCTGCTCTCAGACCCTCCAAGTGTCCCTATTTTCCAGGGACAGCCCTGGATTTACAGAAGCCATCCTGGTTTCTGATTTGATCCTGGAATGTCCTGCTTTTCCTTAGGACGTCTCTTTTTATCATCAGAGAAATGTTGGAGAGCATGGAGTTATGTGACCTCCCAAGCTAAGGAGATAAGTAACTATACAACCTTTATTTATTTTTTTTAATGCAAATTTATTAAAACTTTTAAAAACAAATGCGTAGATATTAAACAACATTACTTATATCATAACATAGTTTTGTCGCTTCTTTGGACTCCCTCACATCTCCCACTCCCACTTACATCATTACAAAAAAGAAATTTTTCAGGCAAATTACCTACTTGTTCACAATCTTATCTCCACTCATTTAAATAAAATCTAGCAATTCTCCAAAAAGTTTATATTTTCCTTAATCTTACTTATCGTCAAAATCAGGTCTAATTCAATGGTAGGCAATTATTTATGATCTAGCATCCTTCTTAGCATTCAACCAAATTACAATATTTTTGTAAATCAATCTTGAATTTCCTCCAGTCCTCCTCGATCCTCTCTTCCCCCAGGTCACGGATTCTACCAGTCATCTCAGCCAGTTGCATATAGTCCATCAGCTGTATCTGCCACTCTTCCAGTGTGGGTAGATCTTGAGTTTTCCAATTCTTAGCGATGAGTATCCTTGCTGCCGTTGTTGCATACATAAAAAATGTTCGGTCCTTCTTTAACACCTTCTGGTCGACAATACCCAGAAGGAAGGCCTCTGGTTTCTTAGTAAAGGTATACTTAAATACCTTCTTCAATTCATTATATATCATTTCCCAAAAGGCCTTCACTTTAGGGCAAGTCCACCAGAGATGAAAGAATGTTCCTTCATGTTCTTTACATTTCCAGCATTTATTATCAGACAAATGGTATATTTTGGCAAGTTTAACTGGGGTCATGTACCATCTATATATCATTTTCATTACATTTTCCTTCAAAGCATTACATGCAGTGAAGTTCAGCCCGGTGTCCACAACCTTTCCCAGTCCTCAAACATAATATTATACCCAATATCCTGAGCCCACTTTATCATAGCCGATTTAACCATTTCGTCTTGTGTATTCCATTTTAACAGCAAGTTATACATTCTTGATTAACTATACAACCTTTAGAAGACCATCTGAAAGTAGCCCTGTATAGGGACTTTTTAATGTTTAATGTTTTATATACGTTGGAAGCTGCCCAGAGTGGCTGGAGTAACTCAGTCAGATGGGTAGCATAATAATAATAATAATAATAATAATAATAATAATAATAATAATAGAATAGGACATCCCTATTTTCGTTGGAGGGCATGTGCTCTCGCCATGGCTGACCAGATGCCTGTGGGAAGCCAGTGAGCTGGACCTGAGGGCAACACCTGCAATTTCCAGCAACTTGTGTTCAGAGGCTTCCTGCCAGCTTCAGTTGGCAGGGGACATGTTTTTCTCCCTCAAGTGGAGTTAATTCCGAGACTTGAATATATGGCAGCAGAAACAGGATTTAGGAGCCAAGGAATCTTTAGAACAAGTTGGAGCAAAATGCGCTCTGTCCATGTTTAGCAGAGCCCTTTAAAAAGGCCGGGCGAACCCACTGAGCTTCTAACGGCATCTCTCATCCCTTTACAATTTGGCACAGAAATTATTGACCAGTTGTGTCAAACCAAGCATGAATGCTAGGATCTAAAACCAAGCAGGAAATATATTTTAAATTTGTTTTAACGGAAAGAAAAGCAGATTATTGCAATGTCTGTACAGTTCAGAGATGCAGTAGTTATGAAGCTGAGCAGTAATGATGGACACCAACTTGGATGGCTATAAAAACGGGTTGGACAACATAGAGAATAAAGCTACCAGTCACAATGGACCATGCTTTACTTCCACTGTAGCTTGAAACATCATGCCTCTGAATACTGGTTTCTGGAAGTGGCAGGTGATGTGAGCACTGTTGCACTCAGTTTCTGCTTATGGGCTTCCCAGATGAGACATCTGACTGGCCACTGTGAGAAAAGGATGCTGAATTAGATGAGTCTTTGGACGGATCCAGCAACCTATCATTCAGCATGACATGGAAGCTAGCAATGCGCCATTTGCTAGTGTTGCTCCATCCTTGGAGGCCACTATTTCGGGGTGGCAGATGGTGATTCCCATGGAGGTAGGAAGATAATCACACAAAACATGGCTGGCCTGGATGTCTGGAGCACAAATCATGCTTGGTAGTGGTAGTTGGTACCCCATAGAGACTGGTGGGGAGGAATTCAGGTAACTGAAACAAGAGGTGAACAGTCCAGGCCAATGGCAGGTAGAGTGAAAGATTTCTGGTCTTGCCCCCTTGCCATCCTTCCTATTGAGTTCTACAAGGGTCAAGACTAAGGAAGAGGAAGGTGAAAACTAGTACTTTCTACTGTGGGTTAAACCACAGAGCCTAGGATTTGCCGATCAGAAGGTCGGTGGTTTGAATCCCCGCGACAGGGTGAGCTCCTGTTGTTCGGTCCCTGCTCCTGCCAACCTAGCAGTTCGAAAGCACGTCAAAGTGCAAGTAGATAAATAGGTACCGCTCCGGTGGGAAGGTAAACGGCATTTCAGTGTGCTGCTGTGGTTCGCCAGAAGCAGCTTAGTCATGCTGGCCACATGACCTGGAAGCTGTACACTGGCTCCCTCGGCCAATAAAGCAAGATGAGCGCCACAACCCCAGAGTCGGCCACGACTGAACCTAATGGTCAGGGGTCCCTTTACCCAACCCACCCTGGACTGGTTGTACATAAGAAGGAAGAGAGTTGGATCAGGGCAAGTGGAAGTTGGTGGGGCAGTGCCCCACTTGTCCAAATAATGGACCAGCCCCCACTCGTGCTTGGTAATCTAAACTACATCTAATGCATCTGCACCAACCTTGTGTGTGTTGCATTCGGTGGAACAATGCTGGCCTATCCCGCAACCAGGAATAGTTAATCCCCTTTATTTCCTTACCACTTCATCTTTGCTGCAAAGTACTACAAAAGCATTCCAACGAATGCAAGAAAACAAAATGAGCTTCTAGGGGTGTGTGTGTGTGGTATGCTCTTAAATAAGCTGGTGCCTATTTGAGAATAATCAGGAAAGAAATCCATCCGTAATGTTAGCGACAACAAGCCCATCAACAATGCATGTGTTAAAAGCTGTGCAGGAAATACTGAGACCCATGGGGCTGAGACACAATGGCTCGTAATCCAGGGTTCGATTTCACAGCTTGGTTCCCACCAGTGGATATTACCATTTTATTCTCAAAACGGGCAGTGATTCTTGCTTTGGGTATCCCAGCTAGATAATTAGGTTTAAAAGGCAAGTCATGCACCCCTCACCTGTTTTGAAACTAGATTGTGCTTCACCCACCCCACCCCCACAGGAGAAAACTGAGGTAGGTATCTGGGACAGGAGAAAGTGTGCTGTGCTGTGCTGTGCTGTGCTGTGCTGCGCTCTCTCGCTCTCTCTCTCTCTCTCTCTCTCTGTGTGTGTGTGTGTGTGTGTGTGTTACCTGCTAACAGCTACTCAAAAAAGCAGAGGTCAATGAGCTGGCAATATTAGCCTGCAGAATAATGTTCCCCCAAGATTCAAAAGCAGAAGCTGCAAGGGAAATGCAGTCATTATGAGCAAAGTTTGTTCCCAGAGGTACTGCAGCTGGGAGTGCGGGGTTGAGAGACTCCTTGCCCATTTAGCTTGAGACTGAGTCATGAGCACATGACAGGTTGCCAACATTTCCTTTGTCTTCTAATAGATAAAGGCTACCAGCCATCTGCATAAGATTTCGTGGAGGGATGCCAAGTTCTTTCTTTACTTAAGGCTGTGGTACAGTCCCAAATAATTGTGACATCTGCTATTTATCTAAAAAAAAGTGGGGGTATTGTTAAAGCCTAATTAATTGGCAAGGTTGAGAAATGTGTCCAGCTGCCTTTCGTTCTTTTTACAGCCGATTAAACCCATTCCCAAGCGCACCAAGTATGCAAAGCTTGGCTGAGACGCCGCGTATTTCACGCTCGCTTCTGCCACATCGTTGAAGCATCTTCTTGATTTATTTTGAGTATCTTTAGCCCACCCTTTCGTTGCAAGGGATTCCCATGTGGCGTACAGCAACTCCGCTTCAGAGCAATGCCCACCAGCACTATAATACAAAAAATGAAAGCAAATAAACACATAATTAAGACAATCTGTTTGAAGGGACGTGGGTGGCGCTGTGGGTTGAACCACAGAGCCTAGGACTTGCCGATCAGAAGGTCGGTGGTTCGAATCCCTGTGACGGGGCGAGCTCCCGCTGCTCGGTCACAGCTCCTGCCAACCTAGCAGTTTGAAAGCACGTCAAAGTGCAAGTAGATAAATAGGTACCGCTCTGGTGGGAAGGTAAACGGCATTTCCTTGCGCTGCTCTGGTTCGCCTGAAGCAGCTTAGTCATGCTGTCCACATGACCCGGAAGCTGTACGCCGGCTCCCTTGACCAATAAAGCGAAATGAGCACCACAACCCCAGAGTCGGCCACGACTGGACCTAATGGTCAGGGGTCCCTTTACCTTTACTTTAAGACAACCTGTTTAAGCTGCAGAAACAGAAATGGCTTTCCACTATCTAGTGCTAGCAGCGGTTACAAACATATCAGAGCAAAGGTGGGGAGCTTCAGGCCCAGCGGCCAAATCTAGCTTGCTGAACTCCTCTGTCTGAAACTCACCCCTTCCTTCACAGCCTCCTCAAATAATGGCTGGAATGTGTCCTCGAATACTGAGAATGCATATCTGCCGAGTGCCCCATTTTCAGTAGGATGGCACCACTTTCTCTGAGGATGTTCCAGGCTCTGCCTTCGTCCCGGGTTTCATGCGTGGTGGGCGACCTTGAGGGGAGGGTATGCAGCAGTGTGCCAGAGTGCAGGATTGAAAGAAGCTCTGGTTTTTTCCCAGTCCGGCGCTCTGCTGTGAATCAGCAGGGCTGCGCCAGAGCATCAGACTGAGAAGGGAGCATCTTGCAGCTCAACAATCTGGTGTGAACCTCCTGATTTGCACCAGAGTGCGAGATTAATAATAATAATAATAATAACAACAACAATAATAATTTATTTATTTGTACCCCAGACACTCTGGGTGGCTTCCAACATATACAAATGGTCTCGCAAGACCAAAGAACGAGCATTTTTTTGGTCTCATGCTGTTGCGTGGAAGCTTGGGACCAAAAATGGGGCATCCTGGTTTCAATGGGAAAATTTTTGGATGGCATGAGAATGGGGTAGGAGGAAGGGGTGTGTGAGAGTGTATGTAGAAACTAGCCCACTGCACAAAGGTAAAATTTACATTTGTTGCTCCACCCATTTTTGTCTCTGGCCCTGCCCACCAACAGCATGTGGCCCCTGGAAGCTTGTGCAGAACAGAAGGTGGCCCTCGTCTTGTGCTAGAGGCATGCGATTCCTTTCTCTGGTGAAAACACCTTTACAAAAGAACGCACAGAAGCCGGCTGATTCCACTGTAGATTTCCCTAAGGAGGTGGTTGGTTGATAGTGGGAGGTGGAATCAGAGAAGAAGGATTGGGTAAGAAAATCCCAAAACATGAAATTGCAGTGAGATGGAAAAGTAATACCCACTCCTTTTGTGGGGGCTGGGCAGGGAGCTCCTGTGCCTTTAGCAGCTACAAGTTTGGCAGATGTTCCACAAGTGGTATGACTTCCCCCAATGAGAAAAGTTTTTGTGCATATTTCATGTCTGTCATGCCAGCTGCCAAAACAAGAGCTGTTCCAGGCAAAGAACATGGCAACTGTGGGAGTAAACCACAGGCCTTGGTTTCTTCAGCATTCTGAAGGAGACTTGCCTGAAATTATTATTATTTTTTTTTTTTTAGGATAGACTATACTGGAAAAGGGCTGTTTCTGTTCATATATACCATATTTTTCGCTCTATAAGACGCACCAGACCACAAGATGCACCTAGTTTTTGGAGGAGGAAAACAAGAAAAAAAAATATTCTGAATCTCAGAAGCCAGAACAGCAAGAGGGATTGCTGCACAGTGAAAGCTGCAATCCCTCTTGCTGTTCTGGCTTCTGGGATAGCTGCGCAGCCTGCATTTGCTCCATAAGACGCACACATTTCCCCTTACTTTTTAGGAGGGAAAAAGTGAGTCTTATAGAGCAAAAAATACAGTAAATTTGCTTCCTTTGATTTTTCACAATGACTTGAAGACTAACAGCGGACTGTGTGAAAAACCACATTGGGTGGATGGGTGAGGCGGCGATGGTCATATCTGTCACTTTCGGTTTAAGCAACCTGAATGCAAGTACTTTGATTCCCTGGGTCGAATCTGAACGTTGTTCCTCTTCTTCTTGCACTGTGTATTGATTCACTGCTTGTCAACACTTGCAGGCTTGCCATTTCACCAAGATCTTTCGTTCTCTCTCTCTCTCTCTCTCTCTCTCTCTTCTAGTCATACAATTGGCTAGATGCATTGATAAGAAGCTGATCTATGACTTCAGGAGAGCAGATTCCAAGTTGGAACCAGTTTCTCCTGGTAACTTCTGGAACTGGCTTCTTGCCACATGGCTTTGTCTTAAACAATGAGTTCACACGAGAAAATCCCAACTCAGCTGAGATAAATGGGAAACTTCATTATCCTAAATGATTCAGAGCACCTGCTGAAGTCTTCACTCTGATATCAAGGTGGGGTTTTATTTGTTACTTATGGCAGAGCATTTTGCACTCCCCAATTTCAAATGGCCAAATTTAAAAGATGCAAAGCCCAAAGTTGTGGATCACCCTCAAATTGCAATAATAATAATAATAATAATAATAATAATAATAATTTACTATTTATTTAATAATTTTTAAATACTATTTATTTAATAATAATTTACTAATAATTTGCCACCCATCTGGCAGGGTTTCCCCAGCTACTCTAGGGAGCTCCCAACAGAATATTAAAAATTGAATAAAACATCAAACATTAAAAACTTCCCTAAATAGGGCTGCCTTCAGATGTCTTCTAAAAGTCATATACAGTGGTACCTCGGGTTACATATGCCTCAGGTTACATTTGCTTCAGGTTACAGACTCCGCTAACCCAGAAATAGTACCTCGGGTTAACAACTTTGCTTCAGGATGAGAACAGAAATTGTGCTCTGGCGGCGTGGCAGCAGCAAGAGGCCCCATTAGCTAAAGTAGTGCTTCAGGTTAAGAACAGTTTCAGGTTAAGAATGGACCTCCGGAATGAATTAAGTACTTAACCCGAGGTACCACTGTAGATGTTTATTTCCTTGACAGCTGATGGGAGGGCATTCCACAGGGCGGGCGCCACCACCCAGAAGGCCCTCTGCCTGGATGTTCTCTCATTTACAAAGAAAGAAGAACAGTACACAAGTGGCAACTGTAAAACATACATTTTTATTTCACGCATTTTATCTGAGGTGAGCTGATTGTTTCATACATGTCCCATGTGCTCAGTTCAGGGCCAGCTTGTGCTGCTATGAAATCTCAAGCCCTCCTGTCTCTGATATAATCTTGGCTCCTAGCTAAGGGGGATTTCAGATGAGGCCTTAATATTGCCAGTGGGTGAACTCACCCAGAGATCACAAATGGGCCATTGCAACAGTCCCCCCCCCCAATTCATTGGATTTACCTGAGAAATGGAAAAACAAGTTTTTTAAAAATGGGCTGGTAAGAATTACATGCATGAGAAGCCCTCCATCCCATAATAAGTACCCACCTGGAAGTGCTCCAAGATCCAGCTTCACTTTCTGCACTCCTCACCAACCGTCCTATTTAGTTATCTGTTTGCTGGATTTATAATGCATATTTCCTCTGAGGAGATCTCAAGATGGCAGATGTAGTTCTCCTACTTATCATGTTAGCCATACAACAACCCTGTGAGGCAGGCTAGTCTGAGAGTCAGTGACTGGCCCAAGGTCATCCAATGAGCTTCATGGCTGAGTGAGGATTTGAACTTGAGTCTCGCAGGTCCTACTCTGACATGCTAATAACTGCTATATCACACAGACCCTATTGAGCCGAACTTTCCATACATCTTGTCTCCACCACAGTCCCACAACTGATGCTAAATCATGTCCACAGCCATCCACAGGTTTTGCCAAAAGAAAAGTGTTGCGACAGCTAAACATCCGATGAATTATGAATGAAGCAAAACAAATTTCAGGCAGAAGTTTTGCAATTTATTGGGCATGCTGGAGAGATATTTGGAAGAGGGATCTGCACATCTCCGCTGCCAAGTTTGGTCTAAATTGAAATTTGAAGCTCCTTGCGTGGGAGACTAATTTCAAGGAACCTAAGAAGAGCATTCCTCCCATAGGTAAAAAGAAGAAAAAGGTAAGGTAAAGGACCCCTGGACGGTTAAATCCAGTCAAAGGCAACTATGGGGTTGCGGCCCTCATCTCGCTTTCAGGCCGAGGGAGCCAGCGTTTGTCCACAGACAACTTTCCAGGACATGTGGCCAGCAGGACTAGACCGCTTCTGGCACAATGGAACACTGTGACAGAAACCAGAGCACATGGAAACGCCATTTACCTTCCCGCCGCAGCAGTACCTATTTATCTACTTGCACTGGTGTGCTTTTGAACTGCTAGGTTGGCAGGAGCTGGGACTGAGCAACGGGAGCTCACCCCGTCACAGGGATTCAAACTGCCGACCTTCTGATCGGCAAGCTCAAGAGGCTCAGTGGTTTAGACCCATGTCCCTATTTTTCTCCCATAGCCTTAATTCACACCCAAACCTTCCCCATCATAGTCTGGGTTTTCCCATATCTGCATTCCCCACAGTTGCCCCTGGAGGATTTTGGATTGCCTTTTCACAAGTGTGTCTGTGGCTTAAGGATGCTGCTGCTGCCGCCACCAACGCTAGACTATTTAACTTTACCAGAGCTAAGTTTGCATAGGGAAATGAGAGCCGGTGGCATGCACAGGTGTTCCTTGGAGTCTGCTCCTTTTTTACCCAGGCCTAAGTGGCTCATTGCAGCTCAGCTCAAAGCAAAAAAGTTGGCAGTGTAGGGGGGAGGTACCCCTCCTGACCGCTGTACCATCAAATATTTACTCAGCCGAAGAAATGCAGGACTACAGAGTCAACATACCATTTGTCCTTCCTTATCGCCCCAGCCAGAAGGGGCACTCAAAATCTGGTTGCAGCTCCACACCTGTGCAAAGTGGGCATATGAACCATAACACACACACAATGAAAGTTGTGGGTTTCTCTGTGCATTTATTTATAAACTCATATCTATAGTGCCTTTCACCAAAGCGGTTTACAATTCAATAAACAACAATGATATGATAACTCAGGAAACACATCAATAAAATATATATGGGTTGGTTGGAAGCAAGTAAGCTATTTCTCAATCCCACTAAAACATACAGGGGTACAAGACATATGAAGTGCTAACCCAGGGCAGATGTTCATACACAGCCACTCTTTTGCAGACATCTGCACTCAACATGGGGATGCAGGTGGCGCTGTGGGTTAAACCACAGAGCCTAAGACTTGCCGATCAGAAGGTCGGCGGTTCGAATCCCCATGACAGGGTGAGCTCCCGTTGCTCGGTCCCTGCTCCTGCCAACCTAGCAGTTCAAAAGCACGTCAAAGTGCAAGTAGATAAATAGGTACCACTCTGGTGGGAAGGTAAACAGCATTTCCGTTTGCTGCTCTGGTTTGCCAGAAGCGGCCTAGTCCTGCTGGCCACATGACCCAGAAGCTCTACGCCGGCTCCCTTAGTCAATAAAGCGAGATGAGCGCCACAACCCCAGAGTCGGTCACGACTGGACCTAATGCTCAGGGGTCCCTTTACCTTACACTCAACATGTGGATATTGGAAGAATAAAGCTGGTCTGACATACAACAAGCCATTGTCCACATGTTTGCCAATGCATGGAGGACTTTTTTTGAAGAGAGCTGAAGTGATTTTCATAACCCAGGGATGGCGCCTTGCCATCTGAGTAGGGGGAAAACCAGGAATGGAGCAAGAAAGGGCAACTGTATGGAAACGGGGTTGCCAATTAACTAGGAGAAGAAGAAAAAAACCTCTGTTCTGTGCCTACCATAGTAGATTGGGATGCAGGAATCAGCTCTGTGCGACATTCAGTGAAAGCACAATAATGCACACCAAGCATGCACTAAAAGCACACCTGCAACATTTACTCTCTGGGCGGGAACTTTGTGATCAGAGAAAGCTAACATTTTGTAGTAAGAAATTGAACAAGAAGAGGAAAGATCAGCTTAGCCACAGATAGGGATGGGGGAAAATATGATTCAATTCACTTTTAAACGCCAAATTTTGCAGTGCAGTTCTTCACTTGCAGAAGCCTGAAAAGGCACAAGCACTTTGGAGAGGTGACCACACACTAAAATGCCCATGGCGATTTCTAAAGGAAGTGGCTGCATTGCACTGACATCTGAGAAAGAAAGAAAGAAAGAAAGATTGTGTTGATTGGAGCGATGCCTCTGATTGCATTGCATGAGGCTTTTGTTTTTATTTGTAAACTGAGAACGAGCGAGAGCCTCTTATTAAGCTTCACAATTGCGGCCCACTTCTGTCCCCGTGAAATGAGCCGTTCCCTCCATGGGAAGAACAAACAAGGCAGCCGGCGGAGGCTGTGTGGAGTTATCGCACCCAGCCTGGGGCAATTGTATCAGCTGCCTGGAACAAAAGCCATTTTATCCCCGGGGGGAAAGAGTCCATCCTGGCAGGCATGTCACACGCGTGAACCGTCTGGCGCACCGATCCTTTACAGGAAGATGGAATGCTGGCTGAATCGTTTCCTTGGCTGTTCCTTATTTTTCGTTCATGTGTTTCACCATCACTGAGCCCAGGCATTAAGAGCAGGTACCAGGGGTTCCTGAACTGGGTTCCAGTGAAGCCCTGGCCGACCACTTGCAAATGGGGTTCCTCAACCCCTTTGCTCTATTTCCAAAACACAAGGTGGCAGGCAGGGTACAGATTTGCCTGGCCACACAGAACCCTGCAGGTGAAATCTGCCACTAGAACATAAACAAGAGCCCTGTGGGAACAGACCAAAGGTCTCTCTCTTCTAAGGTTGCCAGACCACCAGGGCTGACTTGAAGTCTCCAGGTTTGCCTGCTGCCCCCCAGATGGCAGAGAAAAGCCTTGACTCTCCAGGTGGTTGAGAGTGCCTTCCCTACCCAGGCTCCCTAAGCAGGTGAGAAGGAATGATCCCCTCACTTCAGCTGGACCTGGGAACAGTCATTTAGCTTAAGGCTTCTGTCTTGATTTCCAACCAGTAACACATTTGCTCATTTGTTAGTCTTCCTGTTATGTATTTGAACGACATGCTCTCAGTGACTGTCGTTAATGTGCGATGTGTCATACGTAATAACATTATTGTGGCCCGCCCCCTGTGACATCACTCAGGCCCGCCCCAGTGACATCACCAGGAGCTGCCCCTAGGTCTCAGGTCTGGGTCCTGCACTCTCAGGGTGTGGGAGGCTTCTCTGACCCGGCAAGCTGCTTCAAGAATCCCACTTTATACAGCGACTAGCTACAGTGGTACCTCGGGTTAAGAACTTAATTCATTCTGGAGGTCCGTTCTTAACCTTAAACTGTTCTTAACCTGAGGTACCACTTTAGCTAATGGGGCCTCCTGCTGTCACCGCACGATTTCTGTTCTCCTCCTCACGCAAAGTTCTTAACCCGAGGTACTATTCCTGGGTTAGCGGAGTCTGTAACCTGAGGTACTACTCTATGTACCTTGGAGAATCTGAAAAGCAGAGAAGGAAAGCAACAGCCCCCCCTTACTGGTTTGTCCTTCTGAGAAACTGATGCTCAGAGATTTGGGGGGGTTTCACTGAGCTATCATTATTAACAGAATCTATTAGCCTCAGCCAGTATGGTCAGTGGTTTGGAAAGACAGGTGTTGCAGCCCATCAACATCTGGAAGGCCACAAGTTCCCCACCCCTACACTAGAGTCTTGGGAACTGAGGCAAGGTCTACACTCTACAGAATGGGTCAACAGTTGACATATCATCTTATGCTGTTAAAAAGCACAACCACAGCCCCCTGAGTTTCCCCACACAGCGCAGAGTCCAGAAGAACTCTCAGTGCCCTTTATCCTGAATGGTTTCAAAACTTCAGTCTACATTCACAAAACAGTGCCCTAAAATACATACCTGGACTTATTTCGATTAATGTCTGCAGGAGACTTTGTGGATATTTAAGTTATAATTAGAAAAATCTTAATAATTATTCATAAAGGAAACAGTTTATAAGAAGTAAATAAGGAGGCCAGATACAGGATAAAGGAAGTCTTTTATTTGGTTGTTTGTATTGTTGTATGTTATGCTCAGTGTATGTTATGTTCACGTTTAATGAGGGTGGATTTGTGTATGGGGTTGTAAATAAAATTCGAATAAAAATTAAATAATAATAATAAAACTTCAGTCTACAGTGGTTGGTCAGTGGTACAGCATCTGCTTTCTCTTGAGAAGATTACAGGTTCAATCCCCAATGGCAATGGCAGGGCACGGAGAGGTCTCCGCCTGAAATCTGGGAGAGCCACTGTCCATCACAGTAGACAATACTGAGTGAGACGGACCAATGGTCTGTGCCTTGAGAGAGGGACTCTAGTTCAGTGGAGATCATCTGCTTTAGATCCCAGCTCCAGTCCTTGGCATCTCCCAAGTAAAGCTGGGGATGTACCCTTCCTGTAAGCCTGGGCAGCCACTGCTGGTTAGTGTAGACGATGCTGACCTGGATGGACCAATGGTCCAATCCTGGATCTTAAGGGCTGTAGCTCAGTGGTACAGCATCTGCTTTGGATGCAGATGGTCCCAGGTTCAGTCCCCGGTGTCTCCCAGTTAGAGCTGAGAGTGTCCTTTGCCTGAAACCTTGAAGAACTGCTGCCAGTTAAGTGTAAACAACACTGGCCTGGATGGAATCAAGGCAGTTTCCTACGTTTTCACACACAGTATCTCCATGTTGTTCTGCATCGTGCTTTACTTTGCTCAGTTTTACCCGCCTCCATACCACCAACTGGCTCCAGTTCAAGAGCCCCCCAGCAGCAGCCTCCCTCCCCTTGTCATTTCAGCGTGGAGGGTCTGATTTGCATGCGAGTCCACCCAATTCTAAAGAAAAATGAAGGCGCATTGAATCCAGGGAGATTCTGCGGTCAAGTTTGAAGTTCAGTCTTCCCTCCATCAAAGTTGTCTCTTGCATTTGATCAATAAGCTGCCCCAACTATCAACACTGGGTGAATAATTGCCCTTTTAATCATGGCCTGAAAAAACACAACAGGGTCACCCAGTGTCTGCAATGAAGGCCTTTTGTATCCAGGGCAGGACTCTGGCTCTTGCGGTTTATAGGGAGATGCACAGCACCTGCAGTTTGTTTGTACTGCTATAAAAGAAAGGGAAGAAAGTGCAAACCATGGGACAGGAGTGCCTTTTTTGGGTGGGGTGGCAAGGCACCATCCCTAAACACAACCTAGAGAGGAGCAGAAAATGGGCGTCCAAGAGCTACTAGATCACAGCTATGAAAACACTCTCAATTAAGGCCTCTTTTCTTTATATCTACCATATTTTCAATGCAGTAGATGGAAAGGCAGGTATCAGAGGCTTGCTAGGGGCAGCTGGCTGGGCAGGGGAGCATGGGGGCAGGTTCCTTTTTGCCCTGTGTCTGCAGCCTAACACAGCCAACTGCATTTGGCCATGAAATATATGATGGAGGAGGAAAAATGCAACCAAAGGCATGATTTGTGATTAGATAGAAATTGTTTATCTGGTTTTTCACACAATAGCTTCAAGCAGGAATCGCAGAATCATAGAACTGTAGAGTTGAATGGGACCCCAAGGGTCATCGAAACCAGCCCCCTGCAATGCAGAATCACAACTAGATCATACATGGCAAACGCCCATCCAACCTCAGCTTAAAAACTTCCAAGGAAGGAGAGTCCACCAGCTCCCAAGGGAGACCGTTCCACTGTCAAACAGTTCTTATAATCAGAAAGTTCCTCCTCCTCTTTAGTTGGAATCTCCTTTCTTGCAACTTGGATCCATTGGTCTGGTTCCTAGTTTCTGGAGCAGGAGAAAACAAGTTTGCTGCACCCTTCATAGGGACAGCCCTTTAGATATTTGAATATGGCTGTCATATCTCCTCTCAGTCTCTTCTTTGCCAGCTATGTAGCTGAGCAGGGAGGACTCAGGGTTTTTGCAAAACTATGCTTAAAAGTTTTCATCCATTCTTGAAGCAGCTGGTGCTTCCCAGGTGTGTGCATGCAGGGTAGGTGTGAATTTAAGAACATAAACACACACACACAGAGAGAGAGAGAGAGCAAGAGCCACTGGCTCACTCCAATAGTCCACCCAGCATCCTGTTCTCACAGTGGTCAGCCAAATGGAATGTGAGCCTCTACTAGGGATGGAGAGAAATTCAATTCAGTTTCCATTTAAAGGTGCAACTATCCAATTTTCACTTTCTAAAACAATCCATGAATGGAAGCACAGCTACCCTTAGGAATTCGCATGTATCTGAATTTTGCAATGCAATTCCCCACCCAAGCAAATTGTATAAAAATGCACACACTTGGGTAAAATGAACATAAAAATGCACGCACTAGTGAAAATAACTATTGATTATTTAAGTTAACATTGTATTTCACAACCGGGGGTGGGGGGTGGGGAGAGGAGCTTGTGAGATATTCTGGTTCACAGGTACAAAACAAAAATTGACCACCCTTAGGTGCTATGCTGGGGACACGGGTGGCGCTGTGGGTTAAACCACAGAGCCTAGGACTTGCTGTTCAGAAGGTCCGTGGTTCGAATCCCCGCAACGGGGTGAGCTCCCGTTGCTCAGTCCCTGCTCCTGCCAACCTAGCAGTTCGAAAGCACGCCAAAAAGTGCAAGTAGATAAATAGATACCGCTCTGGTGGGAAGGTAAACGGCATTTCCGTGTGCTGCTCTGGTTTGCCAGAAGTGGCTTAGTCATGCTGGCCACATGACCCGGAAGCTGTATGCCGGCTCCCTCAGCCAATAAAGCTAGATGAGCTTTACCCCAGAGTCGGCCACGACTGGACCTAATGGTCAGGGGTCCCTTTACCCTTACTTTAGGTGCTATGCTACGCCCTCGGGTGCTTTAGAGGACGGGGTGCTGTTTGCTGCCTAGCCTCATGCAGGCACAGCAAGCTGTCTTAAACTGGCCCCAGTCAAAGCTGTGTTTTGGAACTCAAATATTTAACTGGTTGTGTTTTAAATGAGACAAAAAGTTTTTTTACAGTGCAGGAGGGAGGTTGGAATTTGCAAATGGAGTTATGAACCCACAGCCGCCTTTTGAGTGCTTGTAGAATCACATTCCAATCATAAGTCAACAGAGAGCAATGGCGAAGAGCGCTCATTGCTGGGCGCCTTTTATGCCTTGGGAGCAGCTGGCAGATAAAGCAATCGGGACACAGTACCTTTGGTGCCCCCATAAAACATGTCCCATCCTGTCTTGGAGCTAGCAAAATGTTTGGCTTGCTTTATGCAGCCCTTAGCTGAATATGAAGCAGCAGCAAAGGGCTCTATACTCTTGGAAGGGATCCTGTCTCAGTACAGTGTCTCAGTACAGTACAGATTACATATGCTTCAGGTTACATACGCTTCAGGTTACAGACTCTGCTAACCCAGAAATAGTATCTCAGGTTAAGAACTTTGCTTCAGGATGAGAACAGAAATTGTGCTCCGGCGGCGTGGTGGCAGCAGGAGGCCCCATTAGCTAAAGTGGTGCTTCAGGTTAAGAACAGTTTCAGGTTAAGAACGGACATCCGGAACGAATTAAATACTTAACCCAAGGTACCACTGTCCTTTTTTTATTATTACAACAAAAATATTGTTGCTATTGTTACTGATGTTATCCCACTTTTCCTCCAAAGAGCTTGATGGTTCGCCTTCCCCATTTCCAGTCACATCCACCCCCACCCCCACCCCCACACTCAATAGTCATGGCATCCCTGCCCGCAAGAATCCTGGGAACTGTAGCTTGTTAAGGGAGCTGACCCCACACAGGTACAATTCCCAGCACTCTTAAGAAACTACAGTTCCCAGGATTCTCCATGGCTCTTAAAGGTAAATGTAGAGGGGGTCCTGTCCATTAGGTCCAGTCGTGACCGACTCTGGGGTTGCGGCGCTCATCTCGCTTTATTGGCCGAGGGAGCCGGCGTACAGCTTCCGGGTCATGTGGCCAGCATGACTAAGCCGCTTCTGGTGAACCAGAGCAGCACACGGAAACACTGTTTACCTTCCCGCCAGAGAGGTACCTATTTATCTACTTGCACTTTGACATGCTTTTGAACTGCTAGGTTGGCAGGAGCTGGGACCAAGCAACAGGAGCTCACCCCGTCGCAGGGATTCGAACCGCCAACCTTCTGATCGGCAAGTCCTAGGCTCTGTGGTTTAACCCACAGCGCCACCCGTGGCATAAAAATGCTTTAAATGTACATGTGGATGTGGCAATCGCAAGAACACTGTGAGGTGGAAAGGGATGAGCAGATGTGCCAACTTCAGTTTCTCTCACTTTCTCATATTTTACCAGTTCTAAGTTTAGTTTGTTCTATTTCTGTGTAACATTGACAAACAAACAAACAAATTTTTAAGTCCAAGTGAACATTCATAATACGAGCGTATCATACAATTTTGCATGTCCATTTTTCAAGCAATTTCCTCCTAATAGAATGCGTTTCGAGATGCTGTTTTCACGAATATATGTGTTTTTGCATGCATAGTAAAGGTAAAGGTAAAGGTACCCCTGCCCGTACGGGCCAGTCTTGACAGACTCTGGGGTTGTGCGCCCATCTCACTTAAGAGGCCAGGGGCCAGCGCTGTCCGGAGACACTTCCGGGTCACGTGGCCAGCGTGACATCACTGCTCTGGCGAGCCAGAGCCGCACACGGAAACTCCGTTTACCTTCCCGCTGGTAAGCGGTCCCTATTTATCTACTTGCACCCGGAGGTGCTTTCGAACTGCTAGGTTGGCAGGCGCTGGGACCGAGCAGCGGGAGCGCACCCCGCCGCAGGGATTCGAACCGCCAACCTTTCGATCGGCAAGCCCTAGGCGCTGAGGCTTTAACCCACAGCGCCACCTGCGTCCCATTTTGCATGCATACTATTCATTAATGTGTGCATTTATTATATTTTCTTCTACACATTCCTTGGCTGAATAGCTGCATTGCAAAATTAGCAGAAGTACGCATTTCAAAGGAGACGAGCCTTGTGCCTCAATGAGCACTGGTTCAGGAAGTGTGGATTTGTTAGGCTCCTCGTAAAAGGCACGCCAAATACATCATCTTTCCACCCCATTACCAGAGGTAGGTTAGGCTGAGAACTGGCAGAAAGCTGCCCCCTGAGCTTCAAGACTGCATGGGAATTTAAACCTGGCTCTGCCTCACAGTCTGCCACTATTTTCTAGTTCCTGAGCTGGCCCTGGGCAGAGCCCCATGCACTGCCAAACTCCAAAGCCTTAATCACTGGCTCTTTAAGAAAATTGAAGGCAGCCATTCACAGGACACCAACTCCTTTAGTTGCCCCTGAATTCTGCACATGTGCAGAAACCCAAATTACGCGCAGCCGTGATTAGAAATGAAGCTACACTTTCACCAGCACTCTACTCAACTGGTTGAGAGCAGTGCTCAGGAGAAGGCCTGCGTGAGTTTTCCTCCACTTGCTAATTTCACATTTCTGAACAGGCATATCTGACCTTCCTGGGAACCCGGGTGCGGCAAAAACCTTCACACTTTGGATTGTGAAGCATGAATTATTGTGACACTGTTTAACGTGTAATCCAAACCGTGCTGGGCAGTGCCCAGTATGGAAATCCTGCCTTTTGGTAAACATCAGAGCTGCTTAAAAAACGTTCTTCCTTTGAAAATCACCTGGTCTGCCCTAATGCTGGGGAAGAAACACGCACACCTCATAGGAACATAGGAAGCTGCCTCACACTGAGCCAGACCAATGGTCCATCTAGTGCAGTAATGTCTACTCTGACTGGCAGCAGCTGTCCAAGGTTTCAGGCAGGGTTTCCTCCCAGGCCTACCTGGAGAATTGAACCTGGGACCTTGTGCCTGCAAAGCAGATGGTCCTTCTCCTAAATGTGAAGTAAGATGCTAGTCCTCATGACCCCGAATAAAGAACCGGTTTAAATAGAAACAGAGGAAGCTACATTATACCGCATCAGACCAATGGTCCACCTAGTTAATACTGTCTGCACTGACTGGCAGTAGCTCTCCAGGGTTTCAGGCTGGGGTCTACCTGAAGATTCCAGGGATTGAACCTGCACAAAAAGAAAATGCTCTATCCTTTTGCTCCGTCCCTCCCTATACTTCCTCATGCAGTGTGGGCATGGTGGCACTTCTGAGCCAAACAGGCTATTTGCTGATCTTGGGGGACTGAGGAGATGCTTGGACCTTGCTGCCCTCTGGAGAAAGGAACAGCCACAGCTACCTCATCTTCTGCTTGGCAGGTGTGTCAACAGGTTGTTCTGTGGGTTGTTAGATGCTGGCCACTCTGCTCACAGCCATGTTCCCATCCCCTTTGGCAGGACCCTGAGTTCATAGCGTGGGTTGCCGGAGCCCGGGACAAGCAAGTTGCCAATGCCACCAGAGTTCTCTCTCCACTGGAGCCAAGCAAGTCCACACTGCGCCATCTGCCCACCCTCACCTCAGCTTGGCCACCTGATGAGGCCATTGATAGGCAAATCCTCCTGATGCCTGCAGAAACGAGCACTGGGCTGGACTGCACTGGGGTCGCCCCTTGACCACCTCCCTCCATCTGTGCCTGTTCACCATGGGCCTGGGCTGTTTTGCCACCTTCACTGGAGTGGGGATCCCTGCAGAAGCCAGCACCTGTGTGTGGGGGTGCTTAGTTGCACCCCTTCAGAATTTTGCTCCCGTGGCCCCCCCATACCACGCTACACCACTGCCTGAATTGCCAACCTTCAAATCTGGAGAAAGTTTAAGGCAGACGTTGCCAACCTGGTGCCCTCCAAGGTGTGTGGGCTACACACAGCTATGCTGAATGGGACACCCAGTCAGCGAAGGTTTCTCCGAGGGCTCAGGTTGTACAAAACATTCAATGACAGCCTTTGTTGCAAATCTTCCTCCTAAACAGGCAGGGCAGCTCTAAATCTTTAACGGGCACAGCACTCTGTCCCTGGGACAGCACCTTTTCTTTTTTTAAAAGTTTACCCTCAACAGATTCATACTTTGGGGTCATTCCAAGACTTTTGGTATTTCAGAGAGGGCATGAAGAATCACTGTTTCCCCTGAAGGTTTTTTGGCAGCCACAGTACCAAGACTTAATGAAAAGCACTTTAGTGCCTTGGAGGGGCGGGGTGAGTTGGAAGAGTTGTGGTCTGAGGTCTTCCACAAGAGAGGGCTGGATGTTTTTGTGAATTCTCTGTCCGCGCCGTTCCCAGCATGCGTACCCACATCAAACTATAACATTAAAAAAAAAAAAAAGCTTTCTCACAGGTTTCCTGTGAGGCTGAGAAGGCTGGCAAATTCATTTTACAAGGTTGGTGCGGGGTTTTTTAATGGACAGAATCCTAATGAATGCGACATCATCGTTCCCACGCACCTCCAATTTCACCCATATCATTCAAAATTCCATGGGGTGATTTCTTGTTCCGCACTCAGCCAGGTGAATTCTATAACGGATGCATCATATAAATTGCATTTGATTAATTGATAAATGGGATGCGGGTAGCACTGTGGGTAAAACCTCAGTGCCTAGGACTTGCTGAACGTAAGGTCGGCGGTTCGAATCCCCGCGGCAGGGTGAGCTCCCATCGTTCGGTCCCAGCTCCTGCCCACCTAGCAGTTCGAAAGCACCCCTAAGTGCAAGTAGATAAATAGGTACCACTTTATAGCGGGAAGGTAAACGGCATTTCCGTGTGCGGCACTGGTGCTGGCTCGCCAGTTGCAGCTTCGTCACGCTGGCCACGTGACTCGGAAGTGTCTTCGGACGGCGCCGGCTCCCGGCCTCTTGAGCGAGATGAGCGCGCAACCCTAGAGTCGGTCACAACTGGCCCGTACGGGCAGGGTTACCTTTACCTTTACCTAATTGATAAATAGATTGATTAACCCTGCATAAATTTACATGTCCATGAAAACAATAGACTATTTATTTTTAGATACGTTCCCATGTCATAGCAGAAGCATTTCCTCCTCTGTATAAAGAAAAGAGGTGTGTTTCTTCTGTGGTGGTATCATAAGCAAACACCCCAATATTTGGGGGATTCTTAGGAAACGGACTTACCCTGAGTCAAAGCACTGGTCTATCTAGCTCTGCATCATCTAAACTGACTGGCAGAGGTTTTCCAGGGTTTCAGAAAAGGCTCTCTATCAGCCATACCTGGAGACTCCAAGGAATGAATCTGACCATCTGCTTGCAAGGCTTGTCCTCTGCTGTTAGGCCATTGTCCTACATCTAAAAATAAAGAATTCCAATCTTCATGGTTCTGAATGAAAGGCTGAGTTATTCAGGTATAAACAAAACAAAACAAAACCCTGCCTTATATTGAGTCTTCTTAAAAAATGCACTCCTTTTTGTTGTTGTTCTTTTTGTTCACTTGCAATTTAACCTTGAATGATTCCAGAGGTCTTTTGGGTCGTACTGAAACAGGTACCCTTTCTACTAAAATATCTTTCTCTCTTCCCCCGCCCCCAAGTTTTCACTACTGAAATCAGAACTTGTGCTCCACATTGCCAGTAAAGACAGAGATAGAAACAGCAGCAGCAGCAGCAGCAAAATCAGACAGAAAGAAACCAGAAAGAACAGCCTGGAAGCAATAGATAAGGCAGCCGGCTTAACAGGAGGGAAAACTGGCCTGGACACGGCTGCTGTGACTTCTTACACATGACAACATGATCTGCAGAAATCTTTTGAATATCGCCACCCGCTAAAGTCTGCATAACAGGCTAGAGGAGCTGTATCTGAAGCTGGCAACTGCAGATGGGGACTGAGTAGTCCAAAAGTCTTGAAGGAGGCAGCACTGAGACATTCCCAAAAGCTGCTCAGTTTGGTATTCATCCTGGGAGGCAACGTTGTGGGATTGGCTCAGTCAAATATTGACCCTAGAAAGCACAGTCAAGATTTCTCAGTAGTGCCATGCAGGGGAACAGCAACTTCACGAAGGGAGGTGGGTCAGCTCATCCATGAGGCAGGGTGAAATAGCCACCTTGGACAGAGGAAGACCCCAAGGTGGTTCCCCCCCCCCTGGGTGCCCCACCACCTCTTCAGCCAGCAAAAAGGCACCGGCATCCACTGCTGGATCAGGCCAATGGACCATCTTGCCAACCAGATGGTGAATCAAAGCCTATCATCAGCTACTAGTCACAATGGCTATCTTCCTCAATGGCCTCTGAATACCACAAATGAAGAATCACAAGCAAAGAGGTGGTTATCGTGCTCAGGAATCCTGCTGCCAAACTTCCCCAAGGCATCTTGTTGGCTATTGTGAGAACAGGATGCTGGACTAGATGGACCTTGGGCCTGATCCAGCAGCCAGGGGTTTCTTGAGTTCGGTGCCACCCTGCACAGTTGGGCCAGCCAGCCAGCCTCACAATTCTGACAGTGAATTCAAGGGAAGAGATGGCCAGCAGGTGGCAGATTCATCCCAAGAAACAGTGCAGCCTTTGTATTTTGCCAAATGCTTTAGCATTTTAATTATTTATTTATGATTCAATACTGCCCCTCATCTGAGGTTCACAGGGGGGTTTACAATATAAAAACCACAAAAATGCGTAACATGGTAACAAACGAAAACGATATCCGCCCCCCGCCCCTGCCCCAAACAGTTTAAAAGTCCATAGGTTGTTTATTAGCCAAGAGGGGACATGGGTGGCACTGTGGGTTAAACCACAGAGCCTAGGACTTGCTGATCGAAAAGTTGGCAGTTCGAATCCCCGCAACAGGGTGAGCTCCCATTGTTCGGTCTCAGCTCCTGCCAACCTAGCAGTTCGAAAGCACGTCAAACTGCAAGTAGATAAATAGGTACTGCTCCGGCGGGAAGGTAAACGGCATTTCCATGTGCTGCTCTGGTTCGCCAGAAGAAGCTTAGTCATGCTGGCCACATGACCCGGAAGCTGTACACCAGCTCTCTCTGCCAATAAAGTGAGATGAGCACCGCAACCCCAGAGTCGGTCACAACTGGACCTAAAGGTCAGGGGTCCCTTTACCTTTACCTTAATAAGAAGAGGGACGTTTTCCCCTGGAACCTAAAGATATGTTACAAAGGTGCCAGGTCCCTGGGGAGATCAGTCCACAATTGGGGAGCCACCACAGAAAAGGCCTGTTCTCGTGTTGCCACCCTTCAAGCCTCTCGCAGAGGGGGCACATGAAGGAGGGCCTCAGATGATGGTTGCAGAATCTGGGTTGGTTCATATAGGGAGAGGCGGTCCTTGAGGTCTTGCAGCCCTGAGCTCTCTTGGGGTGGAAGGTAAGAAGAGAGGTTTGGTGTGATCCTGAGGTCATTGGCATCCTGCCACCAGAAGGATTCTGGCCCTCAACACTGCATGGATATGTTTGTAACTCAAGAAAAATCACTGAAGAAATAGAAAAAAAGATGGCAAAAATCTCCCCCACCTCCCAAAAAACCAAAGCAGCTTAGGCAAGGCAAGGATGCTCAGAACCCAAACAATTCATTCTGTGTGTGCCCAAGCAGAGGAGGACTTTTCTTTCTTTAACAGCTCATTCTTGATGCTGCATGAAACACCACTTCTGAAACTGCCGAAGGCTTTATGAACCTTGTCTTATTATGGTATACAGATCTGCTGCAATTCAAAGAGCAAATAATTGCAATCTCTACTAGGTATTTATTCGCCCTGTGGGAACACCTTGGCGTTCTGACCCTCACAATGGGTTTGCTCCTTTTTAAAAAAAAAAAAAAAAAAAAAAAAGCATGATTATTACTGCTGACGAATTGGTGTGAGCCCTGGATGCTGCTTCCTCTTGCCAAAGATGCCAGAACATTATGCAAAGTTTCTCACGCAATGCATTCTTCCGCGCTCCCTCCATTTGAAGAGGTGAATCATCCATCACTTTCTGGGGAGAGGACAGGAGGAAGTTTGTATGGAAGCCAGGTAAGTAGGCCAGATGAAGGAAAGCAGCTTGCTAGACATATAGGGCCCCTCTAGCCTGGTGTTTTCTCACAGGCAGATTCTGCAACATGCTCTTAACAACAGAAAGAGTGCATTAGCAATGGATTTATTCTACTTCATGGGACGTGGGTGGCGCTGTGGGTTAAACCACAGAGCCTAGGACTTGCCAATCGAAAGGTTGGCAGTTCGAATCCCCGCGACAGGGTGAGCTCCCGTTGCTCGGTCCCTGCTCCTGCCAACCTAGCAGTTCGAAATCATGTCAAAGTGCAAGTAGATAAATAGGTACCACTCTGGCGGGAAGGTAAACAGCGTTTCTGTGCGCTGCTCTGGTTCACCACATGACCTGGAAGCTGTACGCCGGCTCCCTCAGCCAATAAAGCGAGATGAGCGCTGGAACCCCAGAGTCGGCCATGACTGGACCTAATGGTCAGGGGTCCCTTTACCTTTTACCTATTCTGCTTCAGGTTGTTTTGCAATGCTTCCCTGATGTTACTGCTTTATTGCTGTCCAGAGAGGTTATAGCACAAACGAAAAGCAGGACAAAAAACAAACAAACCAGAAAAGTTGCAGTGTAAAAAATTATGGGATTTCAATGAGTTACAGGATATGCACTTATTGGAACTGAACAGTGTGACAGCACCCAAACTTTCACAAGCACAACCAGGTGTTAATGCTCCGATAGTATCACAAGCACAAATCACCATGAATGTGCAGTTTAGAAGGATGTGTGGAAAAGTCTCATGCACACACTAGGAAGACTACTGGGAAACTTCAGGTGGTACAAAATCAGCAGTGGGGCCGACCCTACCGTTAGGCAGAGTGAGGTAGCAGATGCTGGGGTGATGGCGAGGTGCTGGAGGTCAGAGCTGTATATGCCATAGAGCCTATCCTGAATTTCCTAAGCTAGCCTAATACCAACAGGGGCAGTGGAGAGCAGTGTCCAGTTGCCAGTATTAACGTCAGATTCAACTTCCAGTTTCATCCGTGGAATGGAGCTTCCATGTTTTATTTTGCTGCAAACAGCAAATATCTTAGGTTGGCTATGTGCAGCAGCTAAATTTATGATTGATTGATTGATTGATTGATTGATTGATTGATTGATTGCCTCAGCCACCCTGGGCAGCTTCCAACAAATATAAAAGCATAATAAAACATCAAACATTAAAAACTTCCCTACATGGCCTTCAGTAATGCATCTTGCTTTTGTATATTCGCCTCTGTGCATTTAAAGACTATCTATCTCCAGAAAGGAGATGCATATAGCTTTCTTTCTCTTTCTTTCTTTCTTTCTTTCTTTCTTTCTTTCTTTCTTTCTAAAAATAAAAATTGCTCCCTGTCATGGAAACAAAGTACAGTAAATGCCTTGCTCCTATAGAAACATGGGGGGGGGGAGGATGTGTTTTGAAACAAACTGAGATACGTTGATGTAAAATTCTTGATTTTCCTCGCTCTGCTAATGGATAGTCATTGAATGGTTAAGGTGGCAAATCCCTAATGTGCCATAGCATTAACAATGATTGGGGGCGGGGGGGGGGGGAGAGCATATTACTCTAGAAAACTAAAAGAAAGGAAGGAAGAACAGCTTTTTCTGTCCCCTGCATAAACCTGGAGATGGTGTGAGAAAATCGTAGTTTCATAGCAACGTAAAGAACAAGATTTCTTAAGACTTTGGGCAGTAAAAATGATTACTCATTTGTTGCTGTTGTTATAACGGGTGCCGGTCATGCAGTTAAAGAAATCTTCTTTGATTGATCATATGTGTTGGTTGTTGGAGGAGCTGGACATGGAGAGAGGGGTTAATTTCTTTCATGGGCACAAATCACCCCATGTATGAGACAAGCCAACAGGTATAAGGTCAGCCAAGCAAGCTGCTATGGCAACGGCCTATATAAATGATTAAGGCACATCGGTTTATTAGTCAGTCTGCAAGTCTGTCTGCGAGTCGGAGTCTGTGTTATGTCTTGAATTGCTGGAAGGAACAGAAATACTTTCCTCAGGCCCCATGGAGTCGGCGCCTATGGTGGAGTGTGTAACCTGAAGCGCATAGGCGCCGACTCCATGGGGCCCGATCTAGAGAGGGGGTGGGGTTGCGGGCTCTCGACCCATCAACAATCTCGCGGGGCTGGCGTCAGCCCCGTGAGAAGCGGGGATTCCCCCTAGCTCATTAATATTCACCGCCCACGGCGGCAGCCAATCGGCTGCCGCAAAGGGCGGGCCCTCACAGGTTCACTTAAGGTCGGGGCAGCCCGGGGCTCGCCCCTTTCGTTCCCCCAGCAGCAGCGGTTTGGAGGTCTTGGGCCCCCCCCAATATTTTTTATAAGTCAGTATGGGCCCCCGCCCCCCCAATATTTTTTATAAGTCGGCGCCCCTGCTGAAGCGTCTGTAACTTGAAGCATATGTAACTCGAGGTACCACTGTATTTCGAATCACTACGCATTTGCAATGAATTGCATGAATCATTTTATTTTATTTTATTTTTGCCTTATACAGGTCGCTGTAACTCTCTGACAGTTTGACTTCACCCCCAAAGGCGCACTCTTCCAGTGCCTCCCGAGACAGATGGATGTTTTTGATATGATGATAGTGAATGCTGTTTGCTCATTCTTGATGCTGCTTTGAGCTCAACATTGTTGCTGGAAAGGCGGGTTACAATGGTCGAAATCAAATTAAAACAAAACAAAATGTGGTACCTGCACAGCCCTGACCTTGTTGCTGCTTTATGTCAACACCACATTATCCAAATACGTGGCAGCAACGGTAGTGTCAGAGAGTGGTTTTGTGGCACTATTTCACCACATTGTCTGCTTCTGGATGAGACCACAACTCAGCGGCAAGGCACCTGCCCTGCCGCACACAGATGGTCTCAGGTTCAATTTCTAGCATCAGCACTAAATGAACCAGGCAGCAAGTGATGGGAAAGATCCTGAGAAGACTGTTGTCATTCAGAGTCAACAGTACTAGGTTCGAAGGACAAATAGGCTGGCCTTGTATGAAGGATGAATGAATATTTCTGGCCTGGACAATGTTTGTTTTTAACCCATAATTCTGTATCGTTTCCAAATTTATTTCACATTTTAAAATTCCTCTAATAAGAGAATATCTGTGTGCATGTAAGTGCACATTTTCTCTCTAAATATGCATCTGGAGGTGTGTTTTCTCTGGGACAAAACTGGGAAGTAAAAATCCAGAAAAGTTTGAAGGCAGAGCAGCAGATCATCATCATCATCTTGCAGTCGCCAAAGGGGATGCCTGAAAAGGTAATGGGTGGGGTTAGACCCCCTCTGCCCCCCTGTAAATGGAGCGCCAGGTGACAGCCTGCTGTAGGCCTGCTACAGAGCCCTGCCTGGGAGCGGTGTAAAGCCCCGTTCAATGTTGTATGTGCTCCCAGCAGCTGTGTGAAACATGAAACAGTATTTGAGGTTCAGGAGACGACACAGTGTGGTGCACACAAACGCCTTGCCAGCATGAGTAAGCCAGGGCACGTTGCCATTTCAAGCTGCTTCCGGCCAGTGGCTGTTTTGTGTGATGTCAAGTGGACAACGAACCACTGGCTCCGAACGCACAATATGAGCAGCAGCCTGGCCAACCCCAAGGTGTACCAGCCTGTCTCATCTCTCGCACCGTATTCTCTGCCAAACATCGGATAAACCCCTGATGCATTTGAGGGGAGAGAAGAGCAAACTTTTAGTTCCTGAGGGGAGAGAGCAAACTTTTAGTTCCTGAGGGGAGAGAAGAGCAAACTTTTAGTTCCTGTTCCATCAAACATTTTTTTTCTTTTCTTTTTTAAATGAGCATTGCAGAGAGGTTACAGGCCTGTGTTTGTGGGGCGGGGAGACGTTCTGTTTAGCATTCTACCTCAGGGCTTATCTTATCGCTGTGTTTACAGCACAGAAATGGATGACTGACCGTCAGCTGCCAAAAAAGAAGAAGAAGCATGGACTGCTTTGTGCCGCTACAGATAACATGCCCTTTGCAAACTTCCTCCTTTCCAAAGTGTGCTAGAACAGTCCAAACTGAACTACAGCCATCATTTCAACACTATTGATGATATATACAGTATCTCTTTTTTATATATAATAATTTTTATTGTTATACATTTTATAAATTTCCATCCAATTCTTCATTCAATCCCGCATACAACAAATCATAATTATTTTTTGACTTCCTTCAGCGTCTCTGACAATCATCCGTAGTTATACCTTTAATACACATTCCCTTCTTTCGTATTGCCATTTTTCCTCCTTACTCCCATTATTTCTAATAAACAATACTTATTTTCTTTTTTTACAGTGCCTCTTTAAATCCCACTAGCGTTGTATTCACACCACATATATTTTTCAGATAATCCACAAATTTCCCCCAGTCTTCGATGAACTTTTGATCTTTAGTATATCTGATTTTCCCAGTTAATTTATCCAGTTCTGCATAGTCTGTCATTTTTAGTCTCCATTCTTCTATCGTCGGTATTTCCTCTTGTTTCCACTTCTGGGCCAACAGGATTCTGGCTGCCGTTACCGCATACTGGATATATACGATGGTGAAGTTAATGTGATATATGCAGTATCTCATCCAGGATTCAAAGGCCTTCTTAAAGCAGGAATGAGGCGAAATTTGTCGATTTGGCATTTTAATACAAACCTAACCAGCAGTTTAATTCCAGAACCAAAATGGAGCTATTGGCCAGGGGTGCCAACTTGAATAAAATATTGTGGGGGCCCAGGTAAGCTCCGTCCTGCATAATCGATCACATAACACGGTGCATGCACACCATTTGAATGGGAATGCCCATCAACTTGGGGGGGGGTCCCAACCCCCTCACATATTTTATTGTATTGGTCAAAGCCCCTACGGCCCCTAGGAATTGGCCCCTATGCTATCCTCTGAAATACCATTCGACTCTTTGGGGGGGAGGGGAATAAGCCACACCCTCCTCCCGTGGCAGAAGAGGAGAGATGGTTTGGATGGGTGAGAAATGTGCTTGAACATGTTGTGGGGAGTTTGGCCCAATAGGGAAGAAGTAAAGACCAGATTTTTTAAACCGGCTCCATCCCACACTCTTCCCTCTTTTTTCTATTGGCACCGGCCCTTTGTGGGTGAGATCCCCACCGCAATTACCCCTGGGTCTCCTCTTTCTTGCCTGCTCCACCCTGCTGGGTGTCATCAGTGTGACTGGAGTGGTATTCCTTAATTTTATTTGGTTAATTAGGTATGTTCGCAGATCCTCCAGTTTGTTATTTTTAAAATAAATATAACCTAAATAAATATAAAATAAATATAATCAATGATATTATTTGTCTCGAGTCTTTTTTTTTTTGGCCTGATGGGAATTCACCCTTCTTGGGGTGTGGGGTTGCGGTTCTAGTTTTCCAAGCCCAAACCATGTACAAAACAGGCATATATTATCTATTTTCATTCCACTTGCAAATCATTTCCTATAAAATATACTGATGTTATTAAAAACTGCTATGACAATTCCATATATAAAAGCAACTAAAGCAATTTCATATTTTAAAAAAGATTTCAGATCCAATAAAGATGCAGACAGGGAATAAATACACACAAACAGGTATGTATTTCTGAAAATAATGTACAAATTCTATTTGGGAATTTAGCTTGTGAAAATACACATATTTAGGGGGGAAGTATGCCAAAGTGCACATGAATTTTATTCTTCAAGAGAAGAAAGTTGTCAAATTGGGGCAAACTGAGTTTAAGATTGGCAAAAGGAGAAATGGAAGCCGACAAATTTATCCACCCCAAACCCTAAAGAGTGCCTGGGATGAGCTTTTGGGTTTTCTCTTTGATCAGGACCTCCCACGCACCATAACGCACACAATTTTTGCATTTCCTCTGACTTTCAAAAGTGGCTTTTTGTGGGGGCACAAGGGAAAAAATCATCTCTAAGAAAATGTCCCAGTTTGGGAGAGTAGCCTCACATGCACAAAAATTCCTTTTCATCCATCTCTGATCTGTTTGGGTTATGAAATTTGGTGCTTGGTTTTAGATAGATAGATAGATGACAGATTTTATCTATATTTTGATCATTTTATTATTGTTTTATCTCTGATTTTTATACCAATTTATGTACTTGTTTATTTTAAGTAAACTTCTATATTATTTTAACTAGACAGTATATAAATCTTAATAAATTGAAATGATCAACAGACACACAAAAGCACACATAGTGTAGGGTCAGTGTGTTAGTGTAGCAGTTACAGTGTCTGAAAAGGACCTGAGAGTCCAGGATTCAAATTTCTACTCAGCCATGAAGCTTGCTGGGTGACCTTGAGCCAGTCACTATCCTCTCAGCCTAACTTACCTCACAGAGTTGTGAGAAAAAGCTCCTTGGAGAAAAAGTATTATTAAATAAAGGCACGTTTCTGCACACATGTGCAGAAGCCAGAATATTAGCCTCTATATGAGATTTAACATTCAAATTGGTCATAATGAAGCGTTCTTTATAAAAACAATACTATTTTGTTAGTCAAACTGATGTCTTCCCATTCATCTTCAAATGCACTCAGACTTGTTAATGAAATACCAACGAGGAGTTTGATATTATTTACATTTGTCAGTTGTAAGACTCTCTTGAGCTGCGGTGAAAACCATCACTTCAGTCCAGGGCACCAATGAACGGACCAAGACTGCAATCCCAATGCACACTTTCCTGAGAGTAAGGAAGCAGGTGTAGGTTTGTGCTGCATGACTAGTCATTTATTTCATTACATTTGTATATCCTCTGTTGTATGGAACTCAGGGCCGGTTCCCCACCAATATCCCATCCAGAGACTGGCCAGTTAAAGATTTGCTTCACTACATAAAATGGTGCCAGATTCAGACCTGAATCGGGGGGGGGGGGGGGGCTTTGGTAATATGGCACCTTCAGTGAAGACAAAATTTGGGGGGCCCTCCAATATTTCTTATTTTTACAGTAATTCATGTTTGTGCAGTTGCTTTTTTATGAATCTCCTCAGTAGTTACTGTATAAATATAGATATTATTGTTCTTGCTATTGTTAATATTTTGTGCCCTCTCGGATTGGTGCCCTGTGTGGAGCAACCACCTCCACCACCCTAAATCCAGTGTTTAACAACAACAACAACAGCAGCAGCAGCAGCAACAACAACAACAACAACAACAACAACAACAACAACAACAATAATAATAATAATTTTTTTATTTATACCCCGCCCATCTCACTGGGCTGCCCCAGCCACTCTGGGCAGCTCCCAATCAAATATTAAAAATACAATACAGAATTAAACATAAAAAACTTCCCTAAACAGGGCTGTCTTCAGATGTCTTCTAAAAGTAGGATAGTTGCTTATTTCCTTGGCATCTGATGGGAGGTGCATTCCACAGGGCGGGCGCCACCACCGAGAAGGCCCTCTGCCTGGTTCCCTGTAACCTCACTTCTCACAGTGAGGGAACCGCCAGAAGGCCCTCGGAGCTGGACCTCAGTGTCTGGGCTGAACAATGGGGATGGAGGCGCTCCTTCAGATATACAGGACCGAGGCCGTTTAGGGCTTTCAAGGTCAGCACCAACACTTTGAATTGTTCCCTGAGTGGACTCACAGCTTGGAGCTGCAACAACTTGAACCATTGCTTGGCATTGCTTCACCCCAACACACCTTGTGTTGCATCTACTGAAGAATGTGTCTACTGCCGCCAGTCACCCTCCCCTCCCTGGGCATGTCTTCTCATTGGTGGCACTTTGGAATGGACCCCGTCAATGGCTGTCAACCACCATTTTGCAACAACAACATGGAATGCCCAGTGTCAACATTCCCAGGGCCTCTTTCAAATGCTGCTCCTACTCTAAGGAGACTCATAGACATTCGTGGTCATGACTAATTTAAGCTCATTAATTTAGGTGGGTTTACTCTGAGCAGAACTTACAACCCCAAGGTTTATATTTCACTAATATGCACATTTTATGCACTCTTTTTTACCCCAATATATTAATTTCTGTACAGGTAATGTAGCTGGAGAACTGCGCTGCAGAATTCAGAGAAGCACAGATTTTGAAAGACGGCTGTGTTTTGGTTTGGAAAGTGAGAATTTGGTAGGTTCACTTCTAAATGCAAACTGAATTGAATTTTTCCTTTAGACCACCTCCAGAAAGAAGGGGCTGTTATGCTCATCTCCTGCCCCTGGGCTTTGTATTTCAGGCATTTGGTCAGCCGCTGTCAAAAACAGGCTACTGGTCTAGATAGGCCTTTGGTCTGCTCCAGCAGCCAGGCTGCCCTGATGTTCTAAAAACAAGACTTCACTGAAACAGCTGGGGCTGTTTCATCTGTCAGTCTTTCTCCACTTTAAAGCGGCGTTTTTGATTTTAAAATGACTAACCGTGCTCTGACCCTTATAGGAAATGTTATATTTTCACATGCATGAACCTGAAAGGAATCGGTCGTCTTTGTCCGATGAGGCATGACATTCTTACAGGTGCTTCCTCCCCATTTCTGACATAGGGACCCCAGGGACTTCAGATTCTTGTAAAGAAACTGGAGTGGGGGTCACACATGAGCACCAGCCACCTTTCTTGAGAATCGTTACTGAGACAAGTCCTTCATTTGGTGTAAATAAATGAGGAGAACCGCCAACTGGTTTTAGCAGAGAATTTAAAGTATCCTGGAAGCTACCTTAAAACAGACTCAATCTCCAGGGTCAGATTTTGTCCTCTGCCTGGCAGGGTCTCAGGCAAGGTCCTGTTGCCTGGTCCTTTTTGACTGGAATCACCAAGGTTTGAACTGATGTACTCAAAGGAGCAGCCACTTCTGAGTTGCAGCTCTTCACCCAAATCCTCTAGCTCACATCAGAATATGAGCAGAAGGGCTCCTCATGACTCACCCGGCTAATTTCCACTGGTTGTGAGCAGGCACTCACAAGGTTATCTAAGTGATGGGTTCAGTCAGAGGGCCACATTCCCTTCTGGGCAAGCTTCCAAGGGCCACATCTGACTGGTGGGTGGAGCCAGAGGCAAAAGTGGGTGGAGCGACCTATGTAAATTTTAGTCTTGTACTACAGACTAGTTTCGACACTATCCTCCATTCAGACAAGCAAAATGCTTTATCAGAGTTCAAGGATGCTCTCCAGTCAGGCAAAAAGCACTCAGACTGCACAGCAGACCTTGCCCAGGGAAAGTGGGTGTGGCCAGGGAGCATTCCGAGGGCCAGGCAGAGAGGTCCAGAGGGCCACATTTAGTTCCTGGGTCTGAAGTTCCCCTAATAAAAGGTCTGCTGGCCTTAAGAATCCTACAACAGTGCCTTCCTCCCATAAATAACAGCTTACTTTATTAGGCTGAAAATATGCGGTGTTCTTTGTGGGGTGATTGTTGTTGTTTTTAACACTCAGATAAGAAATTTGTGCCGTTTGTGCCCAACATCTTTCACATTACAGTAACTTTGGAGGAACTGTATGTTGTGGTAAAGAACAGCACTGTGCAAAAGGGAGGGAATTTTTTTTTTTTTAGTGCTTGTGGTTAGAGGATGTGACATCGTCACGCCGTTCAGCGGGAACCTGGTCTTTAAAAAAAAAGCAGAAAGGAACATCTTGACGGCCTGTTATCACATCAAGGTGCAACGAGCAACTAATAAGCCCAAGAGGGGTGGAAAGGACCCCCTCCTGCCCCAGAATATGCACTGGCAAAAATGTGAGTTCTGGACTCTTCTTTTTTTTTAATAATAATAATAACAACTAGAATGCAAAGATAGGCTCTGGGAGTAAGCCCTACTGAATTCAATAAGATGCATTGCTGAGTAGACATTGTTAGGATTGCACTGTTGAACAGTTCTGTAGCAAAACTGTAGAGGAAGAACTGCTAATTTTTATTATCCTTTTTCCAAAGTGCTTCTCAGTTTTTGTTGTACTGGAACCACTCTGAGGTAGGTCTTTATTCTTATTCACATTTTGCAGCTGGGGGGGACTGAGGCTGAGAGTTTGTGACTTAAGCAGAGATGGCCCTGGAGCTCTTCCAGATTAAATCATTCACAGCATAAAAAAGAAGGAGGTGCAAGGCTGAAGCCTTTTCCTCTTGCTCTCTGGCATATTTGGAACAAGCCGTGCTTACCGGGTGATAAATGGTGAGCACTTTGCATATGCTCAGATGAACACTGCTCTCTAGAACTACCTTGCAACGTTTTGTCACTGAATCCTGGCTGGCAACCAACAGAATAGAATTAACTCTTCTTACTCTTTTAACTCTCACCTTGGTACCGTTCAGCTTTGCTTCAAGTGCGCCTGCTAAGAATCCACAGATCTGAGGCTGACAGATCTGTGGCAATGCCTTCAGAGAAGACGTTTGGCTTTTGTGTACTGGAAAGGCAAATTATCTGAACCATCACTTGTTTTCTGGCACACATACAAATTCACAGTGCGATTTAAATCCTGCATAGGTTTACTTAGAAGCCAGTCCTGCTGAGTTGTATCCAATGCTAATTCTACTGAGCGTAGACTTATTGGAATTAATGGACACGACTAACTTAGGTTCGTTCATTTCAATGGGTCTACTCTGAGTATAACTTAGCTGGGTAGAGCCCACTGACCTTTAATGGAGGATTCTCCAAGGTAAGTGGGTAATAGCTCAGCAGCTTTAGGCAGCGATCCTAAGCACACTTACTAGTGAGTAAACCCCAGTGAATACAATGGGACTTGCTTCCAAGTAAGCATGTAAGGTGTGCAGAAGAGAGAGCAGAATCCCCTAGTTGATAGCTGTGTCATGTGCAGTAGTTTGGCAAGGATTTCTGATTCCCAATACTTCAAAAATAGCAAGTAAAATGGATTTTTAAAAAATCTGCTATGGATGATCTTGTGCAAACCTCTTTCCTCTCAGCCTCAGTGATCCTCACCTGTATAATAACTGCCTAACTTTGATCAGGTCTTAGTGCTGCTTTACTACTGATCAGGGAATTTTGTGTCAGGATTCCTGATCAATCATAACTTAGATATCGATTTGCATCTGTGAGGAGCAATAGATAATTGACCTCACTCTGATTGAGTCCTGGAGTTCTACTGAAAAACAATGTGCCACATTTACTTGAAAGTAATGCACACCTTTTTGGGTCAAATTACATCGAAGAAAATTAGGGTGCACATTAAATTTGATGGCGCATTAGATTTGTGTAAATATGGCAGGTCTTGCAAGCCTGAAGCCTGTCAACCCCTGCCGTAAAGGACGGCACTGTTATTCTCTAAAAACCAACGTACGTGGAATCCCAGGAAATGTCACAGCATCGTGTTATCTGCCCGTAGCCGAGCAAGTTTGCCATTAGGAGCGTACAGAGGGTAAAGTGGTACCTCAGGTTAAGTACTTAATTTGTTCCGGAGGCCCGTTCTTAACCTGAAACTGTTCTTAACCTGAAGCACCACTTTAGCTAATGGGGCCTCCTGCTGCTGCTGTGCCGCCGGAGCACGATTTCTGTTCTCATCCTGAAGCAAAGTTCTTAACCCGAGGTACTATTTCTGGGTTAGTGGAGTCTGCAACCTGAAGAGATGCAGCTTGAGGTACCACTGTAACTTACCTAAGGCTTCCAAGGATAGTGGTGAAGTTAAAGCACCGTTTTACAGAGATGGAGGATGAAAGAATGTTAAGAACGTAATGATCTAAGAAGAGCTGTGTTGGATCAGACCAAAATCCCCTCTAGTTCAGCATGTTGTTCTCAGAGTAGTCAATTGTGAAGCCCTAAAAGCAAGACATGAGCGCAACAGCAACACTCCCCAACTGTGAATCCCACAAAGTGCTATTCAGAGACACATTGCCTCTGACAGTGCAAGTACCGTGGTACCTCGGGTTAAGTACTTAATTTGTTCCAGAGGCCCGTTCTTAACCTGAAACTGTTCTTAACCTGAAGCACCACTTTAGCTAATGGGGCCTCCTGCTGCTGCCGTGCCGCCGGAGCACGATTTCTGTTCTCATCCTGAAGCAAAGTTCTTAACCCGAGGTACTATTTCTGGGTTAGCGGAGTCTGCAACCTGAAGCGTATGTAACCTGAAGCGTATGTAACCCGAGGTACCACTGTAGACAGCAGGCTAGTAGCCAGGAGTAGCCTTCTCCACCAGGAGTTTATGCAACCTTCTTTTAAAGCCGTCCAAGTTGGTGGCTGTAACTGCAGGGAGTGGGAGCAAATGTCATAGGTTAACTATGCACCTGCCTTGGTCTGTCCTGAACCTTCTTCCAACATTCAGCTTCTTTGAGAGAGGGATAAAGACTGTCTGCTTTCTCTAGACAATGCATAATATCATTTACCTCTTGTCACGTCCCTTTTTTAGTCACTTTTTTTGGCGAGTCGATTTACTTTCTGTGGGGCAAGCAAATTTCCAGCATGTATAATGCAGAGAGAATATTTCCAATGCTTTTGTCAGATTAGTCACCGTGAATCAAATGTCACTGAATGATTCACAAGTGCAGCAATGCTTTTTTTTTTTTAAATGACAGCAGTGGTTGCCAACCAAACAATTTCCATTTTAGAAAGTGAATCTTATCTTTTGCATCTGCCTTCAAAAAATGTCAAATAATCAGCAAAGAGTTAAGGGGAATGGCATTGATCAGGCCACTGGCAGCTGCTGTTGGGCTATTGCATTTGAGCATGTAACTAGAGGGTACCCAACCACCTTTATTTCTTTCCCTCCTTCTTTTCTATATAGCATAGATTCAAAGTGGCTGACAAATCAGAAAAAGCAGGTAAAAGTACAGTATTTACATCCATCAACAGGGATGGATGAAGCTTTCAGCTTCGGTTCTCTCCGTTTCTTACTTTTCCAAATCTTAAGCACAGTTCTCCTCATTTCTGTTCGTTTATTATGTTTATTTACTTTTAAAGTTCTCATGAACTTTAAGTGCCATTTAAGAGCACATTTTGCCTATTAAACTCATGTTTGTATGCAATTCTCCTTTAATAAATGTTACTTTTGTTATTTTTCACTAATATATGCCTTTATAGGCACGTTTTATATTAGGGATGCCATATTTCTAAAAGTGAAAATCCAGATGCAAAAGTTGTTTAGCCTTTTATGGCAAAATCTTAAAAAATAATAATGAGGTTTTTGAGCTATTTTTAAGGAAATTCGCCAAAATCTACACTTCTGACATGGGTTGCCATACATCTGAATTTTCGCATATATTTCAGCAATTTCTGCCTGGACACAATTTCCAACAGCTGAATCCCGGCTATGTCCTGGAAATTCCAGATGTATGGCAACCCTATCTTATACAAATCCATGCATTTCTGTATGCCTTGTTTAGCTGGAGAACTTGACTGCAAAATTCGGAGAAGTGTGAATTTCAAAGGATAGTGGTGTTTTGGTCCGTGCGTTGTTTTGAAAAGTGTGAATTAGGCTATCTGAATTTCTCCTCCATCCCAATTGGAACTGGAGGCTGCTACTCCATTTGGTTTGCCATTACTGCGAATGCTTTTTTTAAAAAACGAACTTTTAACCAATCACATTCTGGCTGTGAACCAACACATATTTTGAAGTGCTTTCTTATTTTGGGCATTTCCAACAGTTAATTTATGGAATATGCTGCCATAAGATGGCCACTGGCTTAGGGAGATTTTAAAAAGAATTAAACAAATTCATGGAGTAAATGGTCCTATCAAAGGACACAAAATAGAACCCCAGGTTCAAAGGCAGTGTCCCTCTGTGTTATGTACTGAAGTTCTCACCCTGGGCCAGCAGGGTGATACTGTAGATAGTTTTCACTCAGGTCCACATATGCAAATAAGGGATTGAAAGTTGCGTTCAGTGATTGGATAGTTACAGAAAGTGGTTACTGTTGCGTTGTAGTGGAGCTCTATATAAGCTGGGTGGCTGAGCCCTTCAGTTCAGTTCTGTTCTGGCCTGTGAATAAACAAGAGCTGTTTGAAGAATCAGTGTGTCGTCTGATATGTTCACCCACAAATTAACACTCTGAGTACCAGGTGCTGGGGACAAACGGTGGGAGGGGGGGTTCTTTCCTTCACACCACGGTTTGGGGTTTTCCCAGAAGCATCTTGTTGGTGACTGATGGGGAAAGGATGCAGGACCACGGATCCATTTAGCGCAGTTCTTAAACTGCCACTGTGCAGATGAGTCCCCTTGGAAATTCAGGACATCAAATATTTGGACATCCCGAGCACAGCCAGTCGAAATGAAAAGGTGGATGTCAAATGTTTATCCTTCACTGATTCTGCAGCAGGTGAGGGTTAAGAACCCAGCTCTGAGAGTTCTTGAGAAGTGAGACCGAAAGATGGAACCGCCATGTGTGATGTGTTCCATCATGTGCGCCTCCATTCAGGCGAAGCCACCATGGGAAAAGTTGGTGGGGGGAACGAACTTCATTGAGGCTTCGTAAGACAGCTGCTTGACTGCCAACAACATCAGCAGGGTTCTTAGTAGATTTTTTTGTTTCTTGAAATGTAAAATGCAGCTAAGGATGGGCAAATCTGTCAATTTCGGCTTCTCCCAGTTTATATGCAATATTGCCTACCATGCACAGTTTTGCAAATCAATTTCCCCTAATATAAGTAATCTTTGCATGTTCTTTTCACTAATATATGCAGACTTTATTCTAGTACGTGCATTTTTGAACACGTAGCTTGGCTGGAGAACTGCACTGCAAAATTCAGAGACGTTTGAATTTTGAAAGACAGCTGTGTTTCAATTCACGTACCGCTTCAGAAAGCGTAGATTTGGTGTGTTTGTCTTTAAATTGTGAACTGAATCAAATTTCTGCCCCATATCTAACTATAGCACAGGGAGTGGTTATGCTCTGCCTTCATGGTCAGATCCAGTAATGCTTCTGAATACCATCTGCTAGAAGGAGCGTCTCCACTCCCATCGTTCTGCCTGGACGCTGAGGTCCAGCTCCGAGGGCCTTCTGGCAGCTCCCTCACAGCGAGAAGTGAAGTTACAGGGAACCAGGCAGAGGGCCTTCTCGGCAGTGGTGCCTGCCCTGTGGAACGCCCTCCCATCAGATGTCAAGGAAATAAACAACTATCTGACTTTTAGAAGACATCTGAAGGCATCCCTGTTTAGGGATGCTTTTAATATTTGATGAATTATTGCATTTTAATATTTTGCTGGAAGCCACCCAGAGTGGCTGGGGAAACCCAGCCAGATGGGCCGGGGATAAATAATAAATTGTTGTTGTTGTTGTTCTAGAGAGAGTTCTCTTGTGCTCAGGTCCTGCTTGCGATTTCCTCACAGGTTGGCCATTGTGAGAACAGGATGCTGGGCTAGATGGGCCATTGGCCTGATCCAGTAGGCTCTTCATACACTGTTATGATTGGTAGCAAAGAGAGCCCAGCATGAAGCATGACATTTTCTCACTTCATGTGTATTTGCCAAATTGGCAGAGTGAGCAAACCATGTGATGCCTGGAGCGGAGTTTGGCATCATCTGGATCCCAACTTCCTTCTCCTTATTTTTAAAACTGTAGCTTAAACCAGGATAGACTCATATCATGGACCAGAGACCTCTTGGTCCTGGGAGTATGTCATGTGATCCTGGAGAGCCAATCCCAGGTCACGGCCCACTATATTGCATCAGTGACTCGCACTCCCTCAGAGTGGCATATATTTGTTGGAGAGGGACACAGCTGTACATCTTGGCTGCCACCCAACCCCTTGTTGCCTCCCAAACCTGCCTCTTCATCAATTCCCTGGCCAGGAACCTCAAGTCCAGGAACTGTGATGCTGTCGTAACATGTCTAGGACATACATATAAGCAAAGACCTTGCTTTAAGAGACACCTTTCCCATTTAGGCCAATCTTGTCACAAAACCGGAAGCTGCAATCTATTGAGGCAGTTCACCTGTCCATCTAGCTCAGTGTTGTTTACACTGACTGGCAGCAGCTCTCTAAGGTTTCGGACAGGGAATCTGTCCCAGCCCTACCTGGAGATGTCAGGGACTGAAGTGGGGACTTCTGCCATTGAGGTATTGGCCTTCTACAAAGGCAAGTATCTTTGCATACTCAGCCAGACAATGGCTCTCTAGGATCTACAGCAGAGGGCTTTCCCATTATCTGTTACCTGGTCCTTACGACAGGAGATGCCAGGGACTGAATCTGGGACCTTCTGGCAGACAAATCCAATTCAGTTAATATTTAATTTGCACTTACTTTCTGAAATAGTGCGAGAACCAAAATGCAGCCGCCTTTCGGCATTTTGCACACCTCCATTTGCACACCAGATTTTGCAGTGCAGTTCTCTAACCAAGCGATGTGTACAAAAACACACAAGCTAAGGAACTGCATGCCTAAAAAGGTGCATAAACGAAAATAGCATCCATAAACGCAGTATGTTAGAGGAAGCTGTTTTGCAAAAAATAGGCATATCAGGCATAATTGCACAGAAAAGAAAGTGTCTATTATGAAAAAATTGCATAGAAATGAATCACAACTGATGTGGAAACGTGAAGAACTGAAGACTGGGAGAAACAAAAATTGACAGGATTCGCCCTTCCCTTACCACTGACAGAGCTATCATTCCCTCTGTGCAAGCACCATGATGGCAGTATCCAGGAGTCTGCAGCCTTTCCGGTTGTTGCAACCTAACCATTCTAGCACTCAGAGCTAAGCACTGGACATAGGCCACTACTGCTTTGTATTGGTGGGGTTTTCCTCTTCTGCCACACGCGCCAATAAGGCCCGTGCAAAACGCTTTTCCCACATGCTCTGTCAGCCATATACTCAGAATTCTCCAGCGCTATAACCAGCTCTACTTTTGCTCAAGGGCTTTTGATCACTGAGTAAACACTCCCAGCCTGGTGTTTGCTTAATATCTTTGCACAGGGTTAAATGTTTATTGAAACATCCTGACCCAGATGTGACCAGAAATGGGGAGGGCACGGGGGGGGGGGTTGGATCCATTCCTTGCCAGCTTTAAGTGACAGCTTTGCTCCAGAAAATCAAATGCCACCCTGGGAAAAGCTAGACCCGTGTCAGTTTCAGAAGGGAGCCTGCAAGAGTCTCTCCAACAAACAGGCCTCAACATGCACCAAGGGTGGGTGGGTGAGCGTTGCTGGATAATTGACACTGTTGGGGGATCGCGGTGACACACACAGCGTCAAACTGAGGCCACAAGCTCACTGACAGGGCGATGGGAGCAACTGACAGTCAAGAAAACAAGGGTTGTCTTCTGCGTGTTGACCCAGCACTGAGTTGACAACCGCAGTAGGAAGCAGAAGGCATTCCCACAGGCCAGCTACCTCTTACACAGCTGCACAGCAGCCAAGGAGGAAAAAGGTACTCTTGAGGTCACAGAGAGATCCCTCTTCAGGACCCCTTCCAAGGTAGTGTCTTTTTTGGCGCTCCTCTTGAGATTCTGAGGGCTGCAGGGACAAACATGGGGGCACGGCTGTGTGGCTTCCATATTATTGTCCATGCAAACTGTCAAATTCACGGTGGTGGCAAAGTAGAACCTCCATGTTCAGGGGCAGCCTGTGCTACTTACTACTGGTTGCTGGGGGGGGGGAGGCAAGCAATGGAAGAGGGCTGTTGACTTTAAGTCCCAGGATGCACCTGGCTCTTCTTGTGTCCCCACTTTCCCACCAACTCAGGAGAATCACAGAGCATGAAGTCGTAGGAAGCATATACAGTCATACCTCGGGTTGAAATAGCTTCAAGTTAAGTATTTTCGGGTTGCGCTCCATGGCGACCCGGAAGTAACGGAGCGTGTTACTTCCGGGTTTCGCTGCTCGCGCATGCGCAGATGCTCAAAATGATGTCATGCGCATGTGTGGAAGCAGCGAAACATGACCCGCGCACGCGCAGATGCACAATCACGTCTTATGTTTACTTCAGAATGCGAACGGGGCTCCAGAACGGATCCCGTTCGTATCCAGAGGTACCACTGTACCGTATTTTTCCATGTATAAGACTAGGTTTTTTTCCTAAAAAATAATGTCAAAAATTAGAGGGTGTCTTATACACTGATACATCCCCCCCCCACATGGGGGCGTCTTATATATGGAAAAATACGGCACTTACTAGAGTCAAAGACATCCTCTGGAACTGCAGAGTCCTAGGCTGAAGAGTTTTTGTGTGGCATCTCTCGCTCTCTCTCTTGATGGTAATGTGTCATATTAATTCACCTAGTTCAACAGGTGACAGAGCCCACCATACTGCATTGGGGCCCCTCATCTCTGCTAATTATGCTGAGTAGGGCCCTGAATGTCTGCCCCCCAGTCTTACCCTGATGGCACAGGAAGGTGTGGAGAGGGCATGGATGTGGCAACGTCCTTGTGAACACAGGAGCCAAAGTAGCTCAGCTGCGAGAGCATTAGACTAGAAATCTGAATGCGCCCTGATTTTATCCCAGGCAATTCTGCTTGGCAGGGCCCTCCTTGATGCGAATGGGCTATCTTTCAGTGGCACATTTTAGGTGTCAAAGGCCCTGCATTACACCCCTGGAATCTCAAGTTAAAAGGGTTGGGGGTAGCAGGTAGACATGGGGGAGCAATTAGGTTTGGTTCACATGCTTAACGCACACTTTCTGGAAGAATACGTGAAGAAAAGCATTCTTTGAAATTCACGCTTCTCCAAAATTTGCACCGCAGTTCTGCAGCCAAGTAATGTGTACATAAATGCACATTAGTAAAGTGTGTTTATTAATGCATTTAATTTGTGAAAATATAACATGCAGAACGCATATTACGGAAACGGCTAGCAAAAATGTTTCTAGTAGGTAACATTACATATGAAGATGTGTGTATTAGGAGAGATTTGCACTAAAATTCTTACAAATTTAAAAAATAAATAAGCCACAAACCCAATGCAGGATTCATCCACACCGTAAGTACATTTAAAGGACATTGGTCCCCCCCCAAAAAATAATAATAATCCTGGAAACTGTAGTTTGTTAAAAGTGCTGGCAATTATAGCCCCGTGGTGGGGTAAACTCTAGTTCCCAGGATTCAAGGGAGCACTTTAAAAGTGTGCTATGGGTGTGACTGAAGACTGGAAAACTGGAAAGCTGAGAGAAGATGAACTTAACAGGGAATTGGAAAGAGCCCCTGCCTGAGATCCCGGAAAGCTGCTACCAGTCAGAGTACTGGGCTCGATGGGTAAATAACCTGTCATGCAGACTGGCAATTAGTTATTTTTTCACCTTGCTGATATGAAATATATTACCGTTTCCCTCCCACACTCAAAACCATCTAAAATAGCATTTCAAAGCAGAGGCTGTTCTGCCTCCAGATGTCCTTCTACACCTCCTCAACCCAGCCACCTGCTCTGAGATTATCTACCCAAAATAGTCCCAGCTGTGGTCTTGTCTGATCAGCTCCGGCTTCCAGTTAGTCTCTCCAAGATAGAGCAGCTCAACAGCTTCTTCCTCACACTGCCAGCTTTATAGGTTTCCTCCTCGCATTCATGTCTACCAGATATTCCCCTTTTACCCCCATACTCATTGCTTCCTCTTGCACTTGCTACCAGCATGTATGGTTGTCTTGATTCCTAGACCCGGTTTCTTCTGGCTCCCAATTTCTTTCCATCCTGTGGTCCTCCTGATCCCAGCCTGCTTGCCTCTTTTACTTTCTGTTCCTGGTGCCAAGTCCCTGTGGTGTAGTGGTTAAGAGCAGTGGACTCGTAATCTGGTGAACTGGGTTCGCATCCCCGCTCCTCCACATGCAGCTGCTGAGTGACCTTGGGCTAGTCACACTTCTCTGAAGTCTCTCAGCCTCACTCACCTCACAGAGTGTTTGTTGTGGGGGAGGAAGGGAAAGGAGGATGTTAGCCGCTTTGAGACTCCTTCGGGTAGTGATAAAGCGGGATATCAAATCCAAACTCTTATTCTGGCATCTCCCCCATGAAAACCCATTCTGAATCGGAACAAATAGCAAACAGCAATTTGAGTTTGGTCTGATTCAGTGACAAAGAGTGAGTTTTTATGGGGAAATTACCGGAGCAAAAAAAAAGAGGACAAGGAGTTTTCAAGTGCCAGCCTGTGGCTAGAAATGCAGCAACAAAGGAAGTCTGAAGGAGACGCACTGTTCCACTGCCCCTGCTGATGTTAAGATTCAGCTGCTGGTCCAATTTGCTTCTGAATATACCATGGGAGGAAGACACCATTTTTGTCCTTGACTTCTTGCCGCCAGATGTATTGAGACTCCCCCCCCCCCGCATGTAAATGAGCCTAACAGCAAAACTCAGGTTTGGTGACAGGTGCTCCTTTTATTACTTTTGAAACACCATTTTCGACAGCAAACTGCCGCTTATTCTGGAGTAAATGTGCTCAGCGTCGGGGCAGCAGGTGCAAACTCTGTTTTATTCCTGTAGTCGTGATGGTGCTCTGATTTAAGAGGGTTTAAAAAGGGAAGAACGTAGAAGCAAGCTGGAATGGTGGCGAGAGAAGGCAGAATAAGTGTGAACTGTGTGTCACAACTGAAATAATATACATGATTGTCTAAACAGGGTCTCAGTTTTGCTTCTGTGCTTGTCGAATGCTAAGGGGCTTCCGTTTACCACGCCACAGGGTAGTCTGTGCTCTGGCCTCAAATCACACATGCAAATGATTTTGCCTTCTGATACTTCCTCTTTGACTGTACAGAGGGCATAGCACAATCACTGCCTATGCTAAGATTTTGTCTAAATTACAAATGCACAGTGGTTTTATACCACTTTAAATAGTTTGGCTTCCCTCAGGGCATCCTGGGAGCTGTAGTTTGGCGAGGTGTTTCCAACAGACCTACAATTCCCAGGGTCCTGCTTTCCATAGGCATTCCATAGGCATTCCATAGGCATTCCATAGGCATCTTGTTGTCCATTGTGAGAACAGGATGCTTAACTAAATGAGCTGTTGGCCTGATCCCCCGGGGCTCTTAAGTTCCTATGGTTCTCTGGGAAGAAGAGGTGGTGGTCTGTAATGTGAGCATGCCTGTGAGTGCTATTCAAGAAAGCCCCTGCTGTCCTGGTGTATGCACAGTGTACAGTGGTACCTCAGGTTACATACGCTTCAGGTTACAGACTCCGCTAACCCAGAAATAGTACCTCGGTTTAAGAACTTTGCTTCAGGATGAGAAAAGAAATCGTGCTCTGGCGGCGCAGCGGCAGCAGGAGGCCCCATTAGCTAAAGTGGTGCTTCAGGTTAAGAACAGTTTCAGGTTAAGAACAGACCTCCGGAACGAATTAAGTACTTAACCTGAGGTACCACTGTACATTATTGTAGTGCACAAGGAATCAGGCCTGCATGAGTACAAAGTTTAGAATGGTTTCTTTTCTTTAAAAAAAAACAAATGTGCACAGTGTGTGCCAAAGTGTGAGAAAATATTTTGTGTAATTCATTTTTTGAGAAACAAGCCAAGATCCCCAACTGCCTTGAGAAGGAAACACTTTCTGAATCATAACAATTATGCTCCTTGGGGTTTGTGTTATCAAGCGAATGTTTGCTTTCCATACTTCTGCAAACAGAAAAGGATTTCCATTGTATCTCCTCAAGAGCTTATTATTTTAATGTGTGTGTGTGTTTGTGATTATACCAGAAATGCAAGCGGGGGGCGGGGGGAGGGAAGGAAAACAGTAGTGTGTTCTGGTTTGCGCCTCTGAATTGATAGATTTCTCACCTGCCAGAGTGTCGGAGGGGCTGGGGAAAGGCCTAGCGGAAAGTGTGCACTTTGGGGGTTGAAAGGCAACCAGTCAGCCATGCAAACCCTTGCAGGGTGACAAACTCTTTTCAGTGGAAAGTTGGCTCAGTGGACAGTCCTAGTGACTCATCTAAAAAAAGTCCTTTCTAGCTAACTTGGAGAGGTAGTGTGAGTGAAGCTTGGCAGGCTCTCAAAAGAGGGCTCAGCTCCTTTGTGATCTGAATATCCGTGACGGGCTGTTGCCAATAAACCCTTTCAAAATCCCTCAACAAACTCTCAGGGGCCCTTGGTCCTTGGTTAACGTTGCCTTTCACTGTGGCTTTTGAAGAAACCTTGGGTGCCTCTGAAGTTTATCCAAGGTCTGAAGTAGCCACTTCCTTCAACGTCGTGCCCATGAGATGTCACTGGACTACAATTCCCACCATCCTCTAAGCATTGGCAGTTCCAGCTGGGGGCATCTGATGGGAGTTGGAGCCCAGCAACATCCTGGAGGGCACCAGCTTGGGGAAGGCTGGTCTGAAGATGGTACAGGAGGCAGCTGCCTTACTTTATTTATTCAGTATTTACAGAGAGAGCCTTGAGAATGCAGCCACTTGGAATAATAGCGTTGTCCCAAGTAATCTCCACACACACCCTTCTCTTCCACTTCTCCTTTCATCAACAGCACCACCACCTCTACGGTTGCCGTTTAGGGTCATCTGTCTCTGAGTCCTTTCGTCTCCTACTTTTAAGGTTTGCCAGGTTCTGGGAGCTGGTGGGTCTGGAATGCTTTCTAGTGATAACATGTCAGCCTCAACCTCAGAGCATGGAAAGCCAACCAAGACTTATAATTTGGCATTAAATTTGGATAGTTTGATTATTTTATAATTTGGAATGTTTTTAATGTGGTTTTTATTGGATTGTTAAAATGGGAAATTTAATAAAATAAAATAAAATAAAATAAAATAAAATAGTGATAACATGTCAGCCAGCTGCTCCAGCTCTGCCTCCTCCTCCTCCTCTCCCATTATTTCAGTCCAGTCCCTGACAGAATCACATGTCTCCCATGAGAGAAGAAAAGCACGATACAAATGTATGGAAATAAGTAAAGGCAAACAACAGGGTAGGGGCCATAGCTCAGTGTCAGGCCATGTAATTTGCATGCAGGGGACCCCAAATTCAGTCCTTGGTGTTTATAGTTAAAGGGATCAGGTGGATCTTGCTGTGCCTCAGAGACTGCCAACTGGGAAGTCCAATACTGGGTTGGATAAACCAATATTCTGACCTAGTGGGAGGCCGTTTCCTAGCTTTAAGTAAAGTTGTTATTATTTTTAAATAGAATGGTGGGAATTAGACTCTAGTTCCCATTTGCAGAGTATGTGGAAGACCTGAAATAACAGGTTAAAATCGGGCAGGCGTGTTTATGAAGACTTCTGACAATTGTGGACATTAAAATTACTGGGCACGTTATCTTTCCTCGATAACCATTAATTGCCCTTGAAGCTTGTCGGCAGGTGAGACCGTGAATGCGCTGGAGGTGAAGAATGAAATCTGGCTTGTGTTTAAATCACTTCTCTTTAAAAACAAACTAATAATAATAATAATACATGCTCCCTTCCTCAGTTCTGGAAGGCATGTGCCAACATTTCTTATCTCATGGTAAGAATTGGCCCCTGACAAGATGCAGAGCAGGGAGAAGAAAGACCTCACACCAATTTGAACCTCCCAAAGCAAGATTCCTCCTGGCTGTCTATCATTCCTATGACTGCCGTGGTGCTTGGTGCAACACACAGAACAGCGATAAGCATGTTTCTGTGGTGGAGGAAGCCAATAGAGCTGGAAGGAGTTGCATCTCAGTTGCTTCAGGAGCCAAGGTTTTGCAGAGAGAGAGAGAGAGAGAGAGAGAGAGAGAGAGAGAGAGAGAGAGAGAGTCCTCTGTCTGTGCCATCAATCTGCTTGGCATTAATTTCCCTTGTCTGTTCTTAAGGTTCTCATAATCTCAAGTCCTCTAGGACACACTGATTTTCCTTGTAAGATTTAAATGCATTTCCCCTCTGCAACTGCACTTGCAAGTAAGACATCAGGGGTCCCTTGAGTCTGTGCCAGGTGGAAAGCTACACTCCCACTACGCCATCTGGGAAGAGCCGACTACACAACAGTTTAGTTAAATGGTGTTTATTATAAATTGGGGTAAGGATCCATTTCCCCAGAATATAACCCTCTCCTCTACAAAGCAGTATTTTTTTCTGGAGAGATGAATCAACACTACTGTCTCTTTTTCCTTGTCCCTGCTGATAATACAGAGTTGCCCAAGTGTTCTTCTGAGCAAGGATGGCCAAATCTGACAGTTTTTGCTTCTCCCCATTTCTCCCCCGCCCCCAAAAAAATCAAAAAAAAATCAGCTCACTTTTAAACATCAGCTTGCACTTTCTTCTAAGTCCTCGTGAACACTTGTCAACATATGAGTGTGAATTTCTTCTAATATTAATGCTTGCATGCAGTTCTGCCTAATATCCACATTTTTTGCAAAGCATTTTCTTCCTAACAGAATGCATTTTGTATGTTATTTTCACCAATATATGCAATCGCATGCATACTGTACCCTAGCATATGCTCTTTTGTGCTTGGCTGAAAAACTGCACTGAAAAATGAAGAGAAGAGGGGATTTTGAAGGATGGCTGTGTCTTGGTCTCATATTGTTTCAGAAAGTACAAATTAGATAGATTCACTTTTAAATGTGGTCTGAATCATATTTCTCTCCCCCCCCCCATCCCTACATCCCATGCTACTCCCCAATGTTCCAAAGACGGTTCAGAGATAAATGCACAATTTGCAGGTGTTTTTGTCAATGTCAACTGTGAACTTACTTAATTCTCTGGAGACGGTGGTAGACACGAATTCTTTAACAGAAGGGGCTATTGCCTCATACAATGGCTCCAGAAAGATAAACGAAGAATGGAGGAAGGGGGACTGTGGCGGGAGACTGTGTGATGATGAGCAAGTGATGCTAAGTGAAGATAAATGCTTCTGGCCCATTTCTGCAAGGTGAAAGGTACAGACGCCATCTGTGATCAACAGGACTCTGTAAGAGAATACCTTTTAGAATTTCTGCTTCACATATCTGCAGGCTGGGAAAGGGTGGCTGGCCAGAGAGAGGCACAGATTATTATTTCACAAGATTGTGGCAACATGTTTTACATATACAGAGACAGAAGTGAAATAGAGAGGCAGAGAGAGAGAATAGGCATGGGAAATTATTTGTGATAAAGGTGTTGGACAATTTGTGACATCCAGTTGTGACATCCAGTTGTGAGAATGCTTGGACTGCAGAGTGATGAGAGTGCAAGCATTGATTTCAAAAATTATTTGGTGGGCTAGAGCATCAGGCAGAGAGCTTGCTGGTGAAGCTTACTCACTGCCATAACAGCCATGCTGTTTTAATAGAAACCTTTTTATTATCTGTGAATCGCCAGGACATGGGTCACCCATGTTTTGGGACCTATGGACTCATGTGTGAAACTGTGAGCAGGGGTGGAAGGATTTGTCAACCTTGGTTCTCTCATTTTTCCAATTTTAAATCCAGTTTTTTCACATTTCTACAGCAGTTTGTGGTTGGTTGGTTTTAAGCAAAATCCTCATGAAAATTATCCAGTGTGTTAGTGCTAATTTCTCCTAATATACACATTTTTGTATTAATTTTTGCCTAATACACAATTTCTTGAAAGTATATTTTCCTTAATACTTAGTTTCCCCCTAAGATAATGCATGTTTGTATGTTATTTCTGATAATAAATACATGTTATGCACTGTTTAATATAATCATTTGTGTACAAATCACTTGACTGAAGAACTGCATTGCAAAATTCAGAGGAGTGCAAATTGCAAAAGGTGGGTGTTTCCATTTGTATATTGTGAGAATTAGATTTGCCTTTAAATGCAAACTGAATTCAACTTCTCCTGCATCCCTGCCCTCAACCCTACTTGTTACAATTCAATTTCTTCCCTGTTTCCCTAAACAACTGGCCTTATGAAACATAACTGAAGCAAAAGAGCATTAAACAACATAGCAAAACAAGTTGAATAGATACATTATCTATCGTTACTCTCCCAGATTACATTCTCAGATACTTCCTTGAGTAAGAACATTCTCACCTCTTACTTATAGTTCCCCACAAATGTCTTAATTATGGTTCCATGTGGCCCTCTCCCATAAACTCCAAATTCTTTAGTCTGCCAACATTTCCTGCAAGTGTATTTCCCCTTTCCACAATGCCCCTGAATTACTGACATTCCAATATGCCTATATCCACCTTTGTGGTGTCATAGCTTGGTTTCATCTTTGGGAAATTTTCTGTGTCCATGAAGTTGGTACTAAGTTAAAAAAAAATAAGCTTGTGAGGTTGCTGAGGATTCCCCCTCTCTGATTCCCAACCTGTGCATCTTATAATAGCTTCTGAAACTGATCTCACAGATCTTCCTGTGGTGCATGTTCAGTCTTTCTCCAACCACCATCCATACATCTGGGCAGCATTTTCCACCACCTTTGAGAATTTCCTGGTTCTTTATTCTTTCTTGTTAACTGCTCTGAACTCTGCCACATTCTTTGCAACATCATCATCTGAGGAGCTTTTTTGGTTCTGGGTTTCCTCCTCTCTCTGCTTTCACACCACCAGCAGCTTTAGTACGTTTCGATGTCCTGTCTTGCTCATTTCCCCAGAAACATTTGTCATTGCAAAGACTGGCGAGTTTTCAAATGTTGCCTTAACAACTTTTTAAATAACTTTCTCCCAGTAATCTTCCAACTTATTTCTTCTTTCCTTTTTCAGAAAAACACAACCCCCTGTTTTTATTTCTGTCTTTTTTTAAATCCTGAGTTGCAGTTCTGCTTTTGTTTCTCGCTCTTTATCTGTGTCTACCCTTTCTTGCATACATAAGCTTTGCCATTTTCTGTGATGACATTCTAGTCAATAATTGGGCATGTGGTTGTTCACTGATTTTCGTCTTTCCCTAAGGAGACAACATAGGCTGACACTCTCTCCCCGAGTCCCCACAAACTACAGTTTTGGAGAACAATACATCCATTGTTAGTAGCTCCATCTATGAAGTTCTTGAGGAATAGCTTGGCTTAGAGCATAGGTAGGCAACCTAAGGCCCAGGGGCCGGATGTGGCCCAATCGCCTTCTCAATCTGGTCCGCGGACAATCCGGGAATCAGCATGTTTTTACATGAGTAAAATGTGTGCTTTTATTTAAAATGCATCTCTGGGTTATATGTGGGGCATAGGAATTTGTTTTTTTGTTTTCTTTTCAAATATAGTCTGGTCCCCCACAAGGTCTGAGGGACAGTGGACCGGCCCCTGCTGAAAAAGTTTGCTGACCCCTGGCTCAGATGAATTTAGTTTTGAAAAGCACAAAGATCAACATAGTTTTGAAAAGATCAACCAGACATTCTAAGGGAGTGGTCTTCAGCGGCCATCTGTGAGAAACTCTCTACTTGTTCTGATGGAGCATGAAAAGAGGTGCAACCCAGGAGATCATTTGCTGTGTTTGGAGAAATTGTTGTAATTGTTTCCCAACAGTAGCTACCACATGTGTGCATATATTTTCATTTTACATGCAGTCTTGTTTTATCAATTAATAAATTTCTTTTATACCAATTTCACTGGGGTGTTTTTTTCATGTGACTTTGTCTGTTGTTGTTTTTCCATATTTTGGGGGGCTATGGTTGGTATGCAACTAATGCATCCCATTAGTGCAAGAATTTCCACTTGTGCAATGGGTCTTCCTGCACTCTCCTCCCTGCCATGTGCCCTGCACTGTCCCCAGATTTGCTCTGGAGAATTGGAGGAATCCCTGCAGCAGATTTATGGGGGTGGGGGAGGAGAGTGGGGAAGTCCCATTGCACAAGTGGAAATCCTTGTGCTGGTGAGATGTGTTACTCAGCACTAATATGAATACAACCCCTTCCTCTATGTCTCAAATTTTTTTCTGGTGATGGGACCCAGTTCCTAAAGTTGTCATCACAGACTTAGCAAACTGCCTGTAATTTTGATAGTTGAGGTGTTTTGTAGAGATGGGGCTTGTGTTTTTCATGGTTTCCTGGGTGTACAGCCTCTCCAAGGATCCCTGTTATGGGAGCCTGTCAATGACAGGGGCATAGGACACAATTTGCCCTGGCCAGACTATAGCTTTCCCCATATAAATGAATTCTAGTCACGAATGGTGACCGCAGGAACTAAGAATCTGGCCTCTCCTACCTGCCAGCCAAGCTTCTGTTTTGTGGCGTGCAAGAGTGTGATTCATTCATTCTCTGGCAGTGCTTGTCTGTTTATCTATCAGAAGATCACACTATTTGTGCAGTCAGGCATCAATGTTTACGGCATTTTGCAGAAGAACATAAGATAAAGCAACAGTTTCTTGCCCTAAAGAGCTTACAATGTGATTTTTGACAAAGGTGTGAAGAGGAGGGAGAGAGATGAGAGGCTGTGGGAAAGTAGAGGGTCAGTGGCGAGGCACGGGAAAACTGAGGATCAATGGGGGACACAGGGAAGTTGATGGTCAATAGAATATATGGGGTGGGTTGAGAGACAGGGACTATTTGAGAGCAAGTAGAGTCATATATACTTATCCTGTGTTTTCGTTGGTGATGTGGAGTAAGTGCTGGTCCAAAGGCTTCATATATCTCTGGTGGGTTGTCTAGGTGTACACTTTGTTTACTCCTGAATTATTTACTCCATTCATTGGGGTGGGGAGGAGGCACTGGTTATTTCCTTGTGTGGCTAGTCTTCCCAGTCCCCACAGCTTGGCATGGGTTACAATGAACACATTGCTGGACAGAAACAGCTTAAAACAATATATCTTTATCAAAACTCCATCTGTCTGGAATCGGCCAGCAACACGAGGGTCTGATGCGGTGAAATGCATGGGGTTAATATGGACTTGGGCACAAGCCCGTCGGCAGCTCCATCAAGGACTGGATGGCAGACCACAGCAGCACCCTGTAAAACTGTACCCAAACCTCAGGGGAATCTTCAGGCTAGTATAAAATGTGCATTGGATATAATTTTCGTCCAAGGATTAGTGAGCCAACCACATTGCCTTAACAGGCTTTTTGCTGGATGACTTTGAAACTGGCAGATGGTTTTATTTCCTCCAGCCAGGTATTTGTCGTCAGTTGCAAAATGTTTAAAATATGTGTGGGTCAGTAGAAATATTTACAGAACAATCTCTGGCAAAGACAAGGCGGTTTCCTGGTGCTTGCGTTTAGAACAGAGGCGAGATGGGGGTGAAAGGTAACAGTGTGTAGCAGATTGGTAGATTAGTGTTTGAATTGGTAGATTAGGCTTTGAATTGAGGCTGTAAAGCAGGAATTGGAAGACCACAGGCCTTGGGGTTGAATGTGCTCTCCAAAGACTTCTGCCTGGTCCTCAGGATGCTCCCCAGTCTATAGCCTACTTTCCAGGCCACATTTATCCTGAAGCTACACCTCTCCCTGGCCCTGTTCCTTACTCTTTGAGTGCTTTGCCTGGCTGGAAACTGCCCTCCGGCTGTGATCAGCCACCAGCAACTTGGTACCATCCAGATATTATGCAGCATAGCCATCAACCCCAGCCATCCCAGCTCTTTCCTGTTGCCTGGTACCTGAGGCTCTTTAAACTGGAGATGCCATGGATTGAACTTAGGCCCTTCTGTGTGCAAAGTCAGTGCTTGACCACTGGGTGACATACCCTCCCCTCAGGATTGAAGGTGCTGGGTGGAACTCTCTAAAGGGGGCAATTTATAAACAAGGTACCACCTCTGGCAGTGGAGGCCTCTGTTAAAAATTAGCTACCATTAGAGATCTTGCTTATACAGTGGTACCTCTGGATGTGAATGGGATCCGTTCCGGAGCCCCGTTCGCATCCAGAAGCGAACGCAACCTGTGTCTGTGCATGCGCGGGTTGCGATTCATTGCTTCTGCGCATGCACGTGATGTCATTTTGACCGTCTGCACATGCGCAAGCGGCGAAACCAGAAAGTAACGCACTCCGTTACTTCTGGGTCACCGCAGCGCGCAGCTCGAAAATACTTATCCCGAAGCTACTTCAACCCGAGGTATGACTGTACCTGCTAAAGGCAAAGATCCTTTCCTTTGTTTTTAATATATTTTTTATTAAATTTTCTGTTTTACAATTTAAAGTGCACCTTTAAGATATCAAGGACTTCCCTTCTGCTCTTTCCAAGGTTCATTTTACATATCATAAATCCCTGCATATTTTACAAAAACTATTGTTATGTACTGAAGTTCTCACCCTGGGCCAGCAGGGGGATACTGTAGATAGTTATGCAAATGAAGGATCAAAAGTGACGTTCAGTGATTGGATAGTTTGTATGCAAATGAAGGATCGAAAGTGACGTTCAGTGATTGGATAGTTTTAGAAAGTTGCAACAGTTACGATTGTTCTGGAGCTCTATATAAGCAGGTTGACTGAGCTCCTCAGTTCAGTTCTGTTCCAGCTTACAAATAAAGAGCTGTTTTGGAAGAATCACTGTGTTGTCTGATATGTTTGCCCACAACTTAACAACTATACCGTTCAGTATTCCATTATTACATCCATCAAAACGTACACTGTTGAATTTATCTTAATGCTGCCAACATTTTCAGCTGTACACAGTAATTTCCCATATATTCAATAAACGTTTTCCAATCTTCTCTAAATGTATGTTCTTCTTATTCACTTATTCTATATGTTAAGTCTACAAGCTGTGCATATTCTGTGAAAAGGCAAGAAGCAGTGTTTTTATGTGGAATGGCACATATCTGTGTTTCCCCATTTCTGCTCACTACCTTCTGGGTCTGTGGCTCGGTGGTAGAGCGCCTGCTTTCCATGCAGAAGGTTCCTGGTTCCATCCCCAGCATCTCCAGGAAGACCTGGGAGAGACCCCTGCTTGAAACCCTGGAGAGCAGCTGCCAGTCAGTATGGACAGTATTGAACTAGATGGGCCAGAATCTGTATAAATCAGCTTGCTTCCTGCATCCAACCATTCAAGTTGTTTATGTTTTGATGTGGCTTTAATGAGAGAGGGTGAAGCTGGACTCATCTGAAAAGGAACGGGACTGTTACCTGTTTTGATTAGTTAGAACTTGGTTGGGAAGGAAGCACTGGTTATCAGCTCAGGTATGCCTACCGATTGCAGTCAAAGCCCTGTGCCGCGAAAATTGCTGCCGTCAATGGATTTATCAATATTTCCTTACGCCCGTAAGCTTTGATACGGTGTCAAGTCATCGCCGCCAAATACTTTGCATGTGATAAAGCTTACCTGTTTCAGATACAGAAGTGAGTTGTGTTTCCTTGTGACTCACACTATCGCAAGGCTTCAGAGTGGCTTCTTGGCTGACTGCCAGGCTGATTATTCAGAGGAGGTTTTATAGCAAGCCATGGGGCTCAGACCTCACGATTTGCAATTGTTTTAATTTGCTAGAAAAGAGAGAGGAAGGAATGGTCAGGGAATGTCTACACTGCACATTTAATCCAGCTTCAAACTGGGTGTGGGGGGTGGTGGAAGGGAGCAAGGGGAAATTCTATTGCACAAGTGGAAGGTGCAATATTTGAAGCACTGAGAGAGAAAAATAATTATCATCTTCCCCTCCCAGGTTCTGCACCCGAGCAGCCCCCGCCCCCAACCCGCCCCTATCAAGGCGTCCGTGTCAAAGAGCCCGTAAAGGAACTCCTAAAGCGAAAGCGTGGCAGTGTTCAGAATGCAAACGTGGCCACTGCTGGGGCAGCGACGACGGTAAGAAGAGCTGTGGGCAAAACCACAATTTGTGGGCAAGATCCTCTTCCTCTCTGAATCTCCTTGTTGATTCATATGGGTTTCCATCATGATGTCACCTACGCCAAACTTGGTGTCGTATGCTCAGAGCTGGCAGGCTAAGCAGATCTGAAATCGAGCTTTGTACAAAGCTCACGTGGCGAAAATCTGAATTTAAAAACTGAGCCAGGAGAAGCAGCACTTGCAAACAGCTGAAATAAAAGGTGGCCTGTTGTGGGGCAGCGTGGCTTGTGGAATTCCCACCCCACTCCTTCTGCCCTTTTGTTCTCCAATCAAAAGCCTTTATTTGGTTTGGTCATAAGATTTCTTACCCACCCTTCGTCATCAAGACCTGGGACGGATTCTCACAATATAATACAGTTACAAGAGCAAGTAAAACCATTATTATTATTATTTTAAATCAAAACTGATGAGGTGGGTCCCGCAAAACAAAACACCTTAACTGTCAAAGGCCAGGGTAAAGAGGTGCATCTTCAGGATTTGTGGTAAGCTGTACAACAAAGATGGTAGACAAACTCCTGCCAGAAAGGAGTGCCACAACTGAGGTGCTGCCACAGAGAAAGCCTTCTCCCAGGTTGTCATTCCCTGCTCTTCTGAGGGTAGCAGAATGACCAAGGCCACATTCACGCCCTGCATTTAAAGAGTCGTGGTACCACTTTGAACAGCCATGGCTTCCGCCAAAGAATTCTGGGAGATGCATCTTGTCAAGAGTGGTTACAATTCTCAGAGTGGTTTAATAGTCAACTCTTCTTCACAAGGAGCTCTGGGGAATGGGGTGCGGGGAAGAGAAAACAACTCTCAGCACCCTTAACAAACTACAGCTACCAGAATTCTTTGGGAGAAGTGACATCATAGTGCTTTAAATGTAAGGTACATGGGTGGCCTAAGCAAGCTCCCTATTGCCCTGACCATATGCTGGACCTGAAAGCTCATTAGCTGGCCTTGAAGTCTGATCGCAGTTTAAATATCACTGAAATGAGTTTCCTAGTTGGCCTCTGAGTAATATTTTCTCTGGTATTTCGTTTTCTTAAATAGCTGATGTCAAACTATTATTTTCCTTTAGGTATTTTTCCCCCATCAGCCTGTCCCTTCCTATTCACCCACTGGTAAGTGTCTCAGTATTCTAGTCTATTCTATTTTTTGCTTTTGTTTCTACTTCTTTGCTCACCGGTTTGTTTCTGACCTTCTCACAGCTTAACTCTCAAGTACAGCTGGGGGAGAAATTCAATTCAGTTTAGAAGCGAACCTTCCTAACTGGCCTTTCCCCAAAGCTAGCTGTGAGCCGAAACACAACCATCCTTTGAAATTTGCACCTTTCTGCATTGTGCTGTGCAGATCTCCCAGTCAAGTAATGTGTTTCTAAAAATGAATATTTTAGCGAAAACAGTGTGCAAAATATATGCAGGGGAAACAAACGGTTTGCAAAAATAAATAAATGTGTCTATCAGGCAAAATTGCATAGGAAAATATGTATGTTAAAACTTTGCACTAAAATGCTGATGAATTCTGAGGACCTTAAAAAATGACAACCCTAAGTGGAAATGACTTAAGATTGGAAAAAATGAGAAGCTGAAACTCACAGATTTACCTCTCCCTACCTTCAAGACTCTCGTCTCTTCACAGGCCAAGTCTGCACAGATTCGGATTTTGTCACTTCTGCACTGCCAGTGATGGATGATGGGTCGCTGTATTCCGGGTGGTTAACACAACCTTCTCCAGCCTCTCTGCAGCCTTTGACCCAGTGGACCACCTACCCAGATTATGTCTCACATGAAGCTGTCAGCTGTCCTTATTCAGCGGACATGTATGTCCAGCCCATGTGCCCAAGTTACACACTTGTCGGAACGTCTTCGGTGCTCACTTATGCATCTCAGCCACTGATCACAAACTTTGCGGTGAGTCTGGCTGGGTTACTGCAGTGGACCAGTTCTACTAATTTCTTACATTTTTATTGAACATGTTTTATATGCCTCCTAACAACACTGGGACGTGGGTGGCGCTGTGGGTTAAACCACAGAGCCTAGGGCTTGCTGATCAGAAGGTCGCGGTTTGAATCCCCGCGACGGGGTGAGCTCCCATTGCTCGGTCCCTGCTCCTGCCAACCTAGCAGTTCGAAAGCATGTCAAAGTGTAAGTAGATAAATAGGTAGCGCTCTGGCGGGAAGGTAAACGGCGTTTCCGTGCGCTGCTCTGGTTCTCCAGAAGCGGCTTAGTCATGCTGGCCACATGACCCGGAAGCTGTGCGCCAGCTCCCTCAGCCAATAAAGCAAACTGAGCGCCGCAACCCCAGACCTAATGGTCAGGGGTCCCTTTACCTTTACCTTTAACAACAACGGCAGCCTCTAGGTGGTTTAACTTAAAACTATATCAGCCATTTATAAGATGTCGCAGATAAAATCAGAAAACTTTAAAAACACCGAGACGATAACATGATCAAAATATCGATGAAAAGCAACAGTTTTAAATACAAATGCACATAGTAAAATTACGTTTTTGGTTAGGCTAAGCAATGAAGCTTTTAGCAGTTGTAGAAAAGGGTGCAACGAAGGCACCTGCTTCAGGGAGTTCCAAAGAGAAGATGCTGCTACTTTGAAGGGGCAATTCTATTTTTACAAGAATGCCAGTTTCATAGATCAAAGTGGTCAAGTGGGACAAGGTGGTCCTTTAAGCAAGCTGGTGACCGGCTCCTGAGGGCTTGGTGAAATATTTCCCTCAAGATTGCACATTAAGTATTGTTGAAATCAAGTATCACTGGGTGACAAATACACATTGTATGCAATATCCAGTAAGCATTCATCAGATATTTAAATATACAGTGAATGTTTTACATCACAATTCTCAGAGGCCATCACAAAGGGATTATTTTCCTGATGCAAATCCTCTTCGACTCTAATTTAAGCACAGGCTGTTATAGAATTAAGCTTCCTCATGTGAGAAGTAAAAAAATAAGATCATTGTGTGCATCTCAGGGGAAAAAAATGAGAGAGAAAGTGAGAGTATAGTCATCAGCTTAGTATTGGCTTTGACTAGCAAGGAATCTCATCGCTCCGACTGGCAGCTTCTGAATTGCTGTAACTGAAGAGTGCCATAAATTGCATTGTTCTGTCTTGCTACCCAAAATATCAAATATCGGATCTGAATATTTGTGAGGAGCACCTGGGTCCTTTTCTTCCTGGTCTGTTTCCACACAATATTTTTTACAACATTGTTTTCAGATGCATTTCAAATGCTATGAATAATTATTTTATTTGATGGCTTTCAGGGTGCTTTACATTGTTGTTTTTTAAAACAACACTTTGCACAAGACCAACTGTATATAGCAAAAGCAGCAGTGAGGCCTATTTCCCAACCAAAGACCTGATCACCCACTGATTTCAGACATGATCAAGAGGGACAGTCTGCAGATACTGGGCTGTCTTCCACACTGAAGCCCACAGGGCTGGAATTTCTTGCAAATGTAGTTGTTGCTGTCAGAGATCAACACTGCCTCATGCTATGTGCCACAGCAAAGTGCCATCGAAGGTGGGAGGAACTTAGATCACATGTTCTGTTCTTCTCTTGTAGTTGTTTTACTCAGCTACGGGTATGCACACCTCCGCAAGTGATTGATCCAAGTTAATGCCACGATGCCTCCATTAATTTCTATATGGGGAAGGAAGAGGCAACATCCCTAGAAACAGCAGGGGGGAGGGAGGAATCTTGTTGCACCACAGCAAGGACCCTGTTAGGGACACTGGTGGCGCTGAGGTCTAAACCACTGAGCCTTGGGCTTGCCGATCGGATCGGAAGGTTGGCGGTTCAAATCCCGGTGACCGGGTGAGCTCCCGTTGCTTGGCCCCTGCTCCTGCTAACCTAGCAGTTGTCAAAGTGCAAGTAGATAAATAGGTACCACTCCAGCGGGAAGGTAAACGGCATTACCGTGCGCTGCTCTGGTTTGCCAGAAGCGGCTTAGTCATGCTGGCCACATGACCCAGAAGCTGTACGCCGGCTCCCTTGGCCAATAAAGTGAAATGAGCGCCGCAACCCCAGAGTCGGTCATGACTGGACCTAATGGTCAGGGGTCCCTTTACCTTTACCTTTAAGGACCCTGTTATTGCAAGGGTGCCTAGTAGCAGGTGGGCTTCTCGACACATCAGCCGTGTTAAGGAATCCAGCCTATTTCCCACCATGCAAGTTAACAATACATAACTCTCCCATTCGTATGCATGTGGAAGAAGGTTTTCTGTTCTGGGTTGGGAACGAACACACAAACTGAGGTGGTTTCTGGTACAGTTTGGAAATCCTCGGATTTCTCTGCCATCTCTCTTGGCAGGTCCAGAAGTTGAGAACCTAATAAAGTAATGCAAGGAGAGTTAATTGGGAGTAGGCTCAAAGGAAGCTGTTTCATACCAAGGTCAGACTTTGTCCTTCCAGCCCAGAGTCAACCACACTGGCTGGCAGTGACACTCTGGCAGAGATCTTTGCTGTCAATACTTACTTGACCTTTTCTAAAACTGGAGCTGCCGGGGATTGAATGTGAAACCTTCTGCATGCAAAGCAAGTGTGCTGCCATTGTTGTTGTTTCCCTCTCCTCCCAGGTATTTCATGGCATCAGTTAGCAGAATTTATTTATTCATTAGCCCTGGGCAGCTGCCATGGTTTTTTGCCAACTCCCATTTTATTCTCCGGCAATGTCCCCCATGAAGCAGGTGAGGTTGAGAGTGAGTGATTGGCCCAGCAGCAGTTGGTGGGGTGTGGGGCAAAGTCACAAAACCCCTCCTGACGCGAACGGCATTACTGTTTATATGGACAAGGTTCAGGCAGGCTGATGCTTCTTTAGCAGAGGGGCAATGAGGTTGGAGCCATGTTGACACATTGGCATGACAGAATTATTTATATGACTTTTGCAGACTAAAAAAAAAAAATTAATCCAGTGGTAGCAGATTCTGCTCTTATTCGCTTGTGCAATTTCTGCTCCTGACCTGTGGGTGAGCAAGCAAATTGTGGCAATTTCCATTTCTGATGGTATCCTCCCACATTCCTAGCCAAAGGTTGCCTAGGGAGCTTAATGGCTGATTGGAGATTTGAACCTGGGTCTTCCCAATCCTAGGCCAACACTCTATTGCAGGGGTGCAAAACCCAAGGGCCTCCAGATCTTAGAACTCCCATCAACCTTGACTACTGGCCGTCCTGGATGGGCCTAATGGGAGATGGAGCTCAACAACACCCACGTTCCCCATCTGTAGCCTAGTTACTCACACTGTTGTTGTTGTTGTTGTTTAGTTGTGTCCGACTCTTTGTGGCCCCATGGACCAGAGCACGCCAGGCACACCTGTCTTCCACTGCCTCCCGCAGTTTGGTCAAACTCATGCTGGTAGCTTCAACAACACTGTCCAACCATCTCGTCCTCTGTCATTCCCTTCTCCTTGTGCCCTCCATCTTTCCCAACATCAGGGTCTTTCCCAGGGAGTCTTCTCTTCTCATGAGGTGGCCAAAGTATTGGAGCCTCAGCTTCAGGATCTGTCCTTCCAGGGAGCACTCAGGACTGATTTCCTTAAGAATGGGTACGTTTGATCTTCTTGCAGTCCATGGGACTCTCAAGAGTCTCCTCCAGCACCATAATTCAAAAGCATCAATTCTTCAGCGATCAGCCTTCTTTATGCTCCAGCTCTCACTTCCATACTGTATCCTTCATTATTTGTAATGGTTCGTTGCTAGTTTTGCAGTTTTTTGTCTGGAGGATTTTAATCTTGACCATTGTTTTTGACTTATTTATTTTTAATAAATGAATGGAGGCATCATGGCTGGGTGCTGGTAAGATCTGGAGACCCAAAACATTTGGGCCCCCCCAAAGTTTAGCCTCTCCTGCTCCAGAGAAGCACAAGTGATGGGTCAATCTGTTTTTTCCTTTTAATCAAACAGGCGAGACCCACTTCTACACCAGCTGTTGTGCCTCACTTGGATGTCATGGACCAGCAAGCTCCTCTGAGCTACTTCCCATGGACTCAGCCTATTTCAACATTACCAGCACCGTCCCTGCAATACCAACCGGCTTCAACCACCCTCCCTGCACCCCAGTTTCTGCCTCTTCCCGTTTCAATCCCAGATCCGGTCCCCGAGGAGCTGGAGGACTCAAGGAAGGAAATGGGCACCCTGACCATTGAGAAGCTTCTTCTGCAGGATGAAAACAACGGCACATACGATCTGAGCAACAGCCTCCCGGTCGAAGGCCTTTAAAGCCAGAGTTTCGGCATACAGGGATAGCTTGAAACGTCTCAAGTCTTTGTGGCTCAAGGACAACCCAGCCCTCTCTCTCTGTGTCTCTCCTTTGGGTGTGAAAACCCGGTTTGTCTTCTGTGTGCTGAGCCCCTTTCCATATTGCGTATGCAGAGAAATGGCGGTTTATCGGGGCATTTCTTCAGCACCCGTGTTTTGGCAAAAGAAATACAGCAGCCCAGCCCCACAATTAGGAATACCACACTGTGAATAGGCTCTTTCCTTCTAGATGATGGAATAAAGCGCAGAAACAGGGGGACAGTGGTAAGGCAGGCCACAAGAACCCTATTTCAGCTTAAGTACAACCCGGGGAGCCCCATAGCACCTTAATTCGTATGGCTAAGCACCCACCCAGTTCCATGAGTGGCTCAGGAGGCTGCCTGGAACTCGGGAATTGAATAGGTGCTGCTTATGGGCTCCTCTAGAAAAATCTTTCAAGGGGGCAAGGAGCAGACGGGGACACATTTCCCTTGCAAGGAATGTACCATAGGCTGAATTCAATTGGGGGTTTCTGTGCCCATTCCCACTCACACCCCTCTCCCTCCAGGCAAGCAAGTGTCAGTTGTCACACTCTAAGAAGAAGTGCTCAAGGAAGGTGTGGAGTGTTGCTAGCCTAAGGAGAAGGTGTGGTCTGGGCAGAGTACCAAGGGGCAGACAAAGAGGCCTGGAAGGCCACATTTGACTCCTGGGATGGAAGTCCCTCACTTGTAGATCAAGGGCTTATCCACACTTTCATCTGTGCTGCAATTTCTATTAGTCCATGATTTGTAGGCATGGGTGGTTTTTTGTTTTGGTCACACCACTGCGTTCCCCGAGCAAACCCACTGTTTATCACTGGATCAGAACAAACAGAAGTTCATGGAAAACCTGACGTTTGTTCCAATTCAGCAGTAAAACATTGGTTTTCCAGGAGGAAGCAGCAAGATAATAAACCCCAAAAACTGTTCGGAGCTGTGCCTAGAAATCATGGCACAAAAGGAGCCCCAAGCGCTCACACCAGCCATTCACAGCCTGGTACCCTCCACTATAACTCCCATCAGCTTGTGGCCATTGGGCTGTGTTGACTCGGGATGATGGGAGTTGTAGTCCAAAACATGTAGAGGGTGTCACGTTGGGAAAGGCTCGTTACATTCCTTTCCCTCAATCTGTTAAAGACGCACATTCTTCTGAGATTCGCTCAGCCCTTACGAAACGTATTTAGAAATATCCTGTCATATTAAGTGTCTTTTGTCAATTATCTCTTGAAACACTGGATTATCACAAGCTATTCAGGGTAGAGCCAATAAAAAAATACAAACCCAAGTTAGGCATGTCCATTAACTTCAATAGGCCTACTCAGAGTAGGAGTAGGATTGGATACACTTAAAAAAAAATGAAATATTTGAATGTAGAGTTCACCTTCTGTGTTTTCTTACACCAAGATACTCAGAGTGTCCCCCAGAATGTCAGTATTTTCCAGGAGAGATTTAAGCACATAGCCGAGCTTTAGGTTTGCGTAATTAAAAGTGTCGTCCTAGCACCCCAAATCCACGTTTGGGGAAAAAAAAAAACTTTTTGCAGTTTGGAAAGTGACAGGCAAATGTGGGATGGGTGGCTGACTCACAGGAAACAGCCCACAAGCAAATAAGGATGAATGCAGGGTGAACGTTTACTGTCGTATAACCACCCTGTAAACAAATCAAAAAGTATGCTCAGTAAAGTATGCACAGAGTTGTCTGGAGGAGCTCTCCCAGTTTTTTGTATATAATAGTCAGGATAAACCAATGAAGATGACGGAAAGGCAACCTGAGTCCCTGCTGTTTTTGAAATCTGGCTTGTGTTTATATTTTAAAGAAGGGATTCGTGCTGGGTGCTGTTATTTCTTTAGGCAAAAATCATAATAAAACTTAGCATTGATGTAGCACATTCCCAGTGTTCCAATGGCTCTGCTTGCATACGCATTTTCCTAAGAATGATCTCCCATGCAAGGAATATTCCTCCTGTGAAGGATGCTACAGAGAGCACCTTTTAAAGCCAAACCCTCTTAGAGAAAGGACACTTTTCCAATGTACACTCAACATTATCTTGGCAAACGGCATTGCTTCATTTCCAAAAGGACTGTCGACATTCTGAGCACTCAGTGCTGTAAAGTTTTTATCGTGTGTACAGTATAACAATCTGGGGACAAATATTGTCTGCAGGATCCGAGGGCCAAGCGGAGCATTTTTTAAAAAAAGGCAATTTAAGACTCTCTCCCTCCCCCCCCCCCCCATACACACACCTCTGCACCTTTCCCCTTCTTTTGGCTTGGATTTCGACTGCTGGAGAAACAACTGACTCTTTGTCTGGGAACGGGGAAAGCGTTGCTTTAACTGAATGCTGTGTGTAGCAATTCTTCATCTAAAAGATCAACAAAGCCTGGGAGACTAAATGGAAGCAGTCGGGTCTAGTTCTGTAGGGTAGAACCTGAATTATCCAGCATGCTCACGCAGGCATAACCCTATGGCCTATGCTCCTTCAAGCCTGACACCCTCACCTGCCCAAATCTTTTTCTGCCCTCTCAAACCTACTCTCTTTTGGCACCCCTTGCACAGTGAAGGCCACTTTATTGGGGGGAACAGAGCACTGCCTCACCAACATTATTCAGCAAAAGCCAGCCCCCACCCGCTTGCCTTCTTACTTAACAATTAGTCCAGGGAGTGGTAGTACCTGTCACCATCCTCCTAGAGTTGCCCTTGTGGCACTCAGTAGGGAGGAGGATGGAGACAAAACTAGAATTAGTTGCCTCTGCCTGCCGTTAGCTCTGGCGCCACCTACTGTTGGCCTCCCTGCCTTCTACCCTACCAGTGGAAGCATCATGCCATTTTCAGCGATTGCGTTTGCCAGTTTTCTTCTCTGGGTGTTTCTTTTCTCCTTCCTTCCTTCCTTCCTTCCTTCCTTCCTTCCTTCCTTCCTTCGCCCCAAGCTTTATCCGCAAGCAATATGAAAGGCAATCCTCCAGCTACCTTGGTCCTAAGTTGTAATGCAGTAGTGGAGGGCCTGTGGCCTTCCAGATATGGCTGGACTACAACTCCCATGATCCCATGACAATTATCTGTGCTGACTGGGGCTGATGGGAAATGGAGTCCAATGGCATCTGTTTCTATTGCCAGGTTTCCCTCCACCACTGTAAAGTAAAATTCATATCTGCTGAACATGGACTTCAAACAGAGGGAAAATATTGTTTTTTCTTCTTCCCACAACTGGCCGAAGCTAGTAGAGCTGTTTACAAGTAAACCGATGTTCCAACTCTGGGCATGTGCCTTTGTGCACACTCGTACCAGGAGAGCTGTGTTGCAAAAGCTTTGATGTCTGTATTAACAGGATGTGAAAGAGCAGCAAAGCAATGTTGAGCTTTGCCCTACAGGATGGGAGCCTCTTTTTCACCCCTTACTTAGAATGCAATGCAGAGCTTTCAGGTTCCTGAAGATTGCAAGGGGTGTTGGGTTGCCTACAGGATGGTAGAATTCACTTTCATCACAGTAAAAATTAAATAGCCCACACCTGGCAAATGTTCCAATTTTGCCCTGCCAATGGTGAATGCAGATCTTTCACATTTGGGTTTTTTTCCCATTTTGGAGCATGAACTCTTAATGTAGGATTTAACTTGGTACAAGTGTTTTAGACTTGTTGCCATGTCTCAGCAGGTTTGATCTGGGTAGGCATCAAATATGAAATTTCATCAATTAATGTATGGAGGAAAACAATGCAGTACAGACATGCCACGCAAACAGAGCTTTTTCTTCAGGAGGAACTCAGTTCCAGCCCTTCTCAGGTTGGCGTCACTGCTATTCTAAGAGAATGAAGGAGGTGTTCATTGTGAGTTCCGGCACCTCTTTTTCTAGAAAAATAGCGCTGCATGGGAGCGTAGGCTTCCTGAAAGCATTTGGCTGGCCACTGTCAAAAGCAGGATGCTGGGCTAGATAGACTTTCATTCTGCTGTGGCTGGACTATGGAGGAGAAGTCTATCAACAATGGTCAACAGCATCTGTTTTGCATGCAGAAGGTGCCACACTCAATCTCAGACAGGGCTGGGAGAAAAGTCTGCCTGAAATTCTGTCTGCCTTTGGTCCCTCAGCGTAAAGAATATTGAGCTAGATGGCCCAATGGTCTGGCTTGGTATAAGGCATCTTTCTATGTTCCTGTGTATTAAGGGAGGGGCTGTAGCTCAGTGGCAGAGTAACGGCTTTGCATGCAGACAGTCGAAAGTTCAATCCCCGGCAACCCCAGAGTGCTGGGAATGTCCCTTGCTGAAAATCCTGGAATTCCAGCCAATGTAGACAGTATTGAGCTACCTGGCCCAAGGATAAGGCAGCTTCCTATATCGCTAGTTATTGCTCTGTGTAAAACCAGAAATCAGGGCTCATGCCAAGATCTGTGGGTTTAGCCGCGTCCTTACCCTTACTGCAGATTCTCTCTTCCACTCAAGAAAAGCCAGGTGTGTGTATTGTGTCCCCCAGTAAATGCCACTGCTAATCAAAGTGTTTGATCCGTGAGCCCAGAGCATACAAATATTTACTGAATCGCTCCGGAACCTGAGAGCTATAAAGACAAGCAGTTTAAGTAGGAAAAGCGGTTGAAAGCAACGTGTGGCCTCAAGTCACATTTTACAAGAGGTACAAGAAAATCACCAGGCTAGAGGCAAGATTCTTGTCTCTCCCCCCAGTTTTCTTTTTTGAAAAAATGGTTTAGCAGATGGTTACCTACCAGCCCTTGCAGCTGTTGACAGGGATAACACCTGGTTCCTGACCATGGAGACAGCAGGTCTGCGAAGCAGCCGTGAACTTGTTTGGTTGGGGCTTGGTTGTTGAACTAATACTATACTGAAGCAGCGATGGACTGGCTGGCTTAGATTTTAAAAAGAAATAAAGAGGACAAATTTATGAAGGCTATGAATGGACATACAAGGCTATGAATGGACATACAAATAAAATGGTGATGGTGATGGTGATGGTGATGACATGAGCTGCAATACTGAACCAATAACTTCAGTGTACAGAGATTCTGAGTGACAGGTGTTGAGGGCAAACCACGGTGGAAGGTGTTGCTTCCTGCTGATTGCTTCTGATAACAGGATGCTGGACCAGATGGCGCTGTGGTCTAAACCACTGAGCTTTTGGGGCTTGCCAATCAGAAGGTTGGCGGTTTGAATCCCCACAATGGGGTGAGCTCCCGCTGTTCTGTCCCAGCTCCTGCCAACCTCGCAGTTCGAAAGCACACTAGCACAAGTAGATAAATAGGTACCGCTGCAGCGGGAAGATAAGCAGCATTTCCGTGCACTCTGGTTTTCATCACGGTGTACCATTGCGTCAGAAGTAGTTTAATTCTGCTGGCCACATGACCTGGAAAGCTGTCTGTGGACAAACACCGGCTTCCTTGGCCTGAAAGCAAGATAAACGCCGCAACCCCATAGTCGCCTTTTGACTGGACTTAACCATCCAGGGGTCCTTTTTTTGGTCTGATCCAGGAAGATGCATCTTGTAAAGCAAGGGAAGGCGTCCTATGGCGCTAAAGGCACAAGCAGCCTTTGAACTCAAAACTAAAGTTCTGGAAAAAAACTTAACAAATGCTGAAAGAGAGAGATTCCAAAATGAAACTGGGTTAATGGTGGCAAAGAAAGTAAAATATTTGGGGATTAACATGACATCTAAAAATGTGAATTTATTTAAAGACAATTATGATAAATGTTGGACAGAGGTAAAGAAAGATCTAGAAATATGGTCGAATTTGAAGCTTTCCTTGTTAGGCCGAATTGCAGTGATTAAAATGAATGTATTGCCTAGAATGTTATTTTTGTTTCAGACATTACAAATTGTGGATAAACTGGATTGTTTCAAGAAGTGGCAGAAAGACATATCTAAATTTATCTGGCAGGGCAAAAAGCCCAGAATAAAATTTAAGATACTTACTGATGTTAAAGAAAGAGGGGGGTTTGCCCTGCCAGATTTGAGACTGTACTATGAATCGGCAGCTTTCTGCTGGTTGAAAGATTGGCTACTTCTTGAGAATGCAGATATTCTGGATTTGGAAGGATTTGATAATAGGTTTGGTTGGCATGCATATTTATGGTACGACAAGGTTAAAGTTCATAAGGGTTTTAAAACCATATTGTTAGGAAAGCATTATATAATGTTTGGATTCGGTACAAGGATTTGTTGGAAAATAAAACTCCTAGGTGGTTATCACCTATGGAGGCTAAGGAGGTGAAGAAACTTAATATGGAATCCAAATGGCCAAAATACTCTGAAATTTTAGAACAAGAAAGCGGTGAATTTAAACTACAGAGTTTTGAGAAATTAAAGCCCAAGGTGCGAGATTGGCTTCATTATTATCAAATAATGGAAACTTTTAAACAAGACAGGAAAATTGGCTTCCAGGTGGAGAAATCGAAATTGGAAACAGAATTGCTAGAACCCAATACTAAGAATGTATCAAGAATGTATAATTTGTTGCTGAAGTGGAATACAATAGATGAGACAGTTAAATCAGCCATGATTAAATGGGCGCAGGATGTTGGACATGACATTATGTTTGCTGACTGGGAACAGTTATGGACCACCGGTATTAAATTCACGACATGTAATGCCCTAAGAGAAAATATTATGAAAATGATTTACAGGTGGTACATGACCCCAGTTAAGCTTGCGAAGATTTATCATCTGCCCAATAATAAATGTTGGAAATGTAATGAGACTGAAGGTACCTTCTTTCACCTTTGGTGGACCTGCCCAAAGATTAAAGCCTTTTGGGAAATGATTTATAATGAAATTAAGAAGGTACTTAAATGTACTTTTCACAAGAAACCAGAGGCATTCCTCTTGGGCATGGTCGGCCAATTGGTGTTAAGGAAGGATAGGACTTTTTTTATGTACGCCACTACAGCAGCAAGGATCCTTCTAGCAAAGTATTGGAAAACACAAGAACTCCCCACACTGGAAGAATGGCAGACGAAAGTAATTGACTTTATGGGATTGGCAGAAATGACTGGCAGAATCCGTGACCAAGAGAAGGAGACGGTGGAGGAAGACTGGAAGAAGTTCAAAGCTTATCTTAAGAACTGTTATAATATTGATGAGTGCTAAAATGTCAAGGTGAAGGAAGATGCAGAATTGCAGCTGAAAATGTTATTTAAGGTGAAATTGAGAAAGATAACAAATTTAAATTTAATTGGCTAAAAGGGTTGCTGAAAAATTGTAAAATAAGGATGCAAAAAAGGTGAGGTATGGGGAAGTCCGAGAAAGGAGGCTTATGAAAATGAGGTTAAGAATTTATATTTGTGTGTTTGTTTGTATTGGTGGATGTTTTTATGTCGTTGTTATTGTTTTGTTTTAAAATTGGAAAACTAATAAAAATTATTATAAAAAAAAGCAGCCTTTGAACTCATATCCCGCCCCTACTGAAATGAGATTTGAAAGAAGCCTTCTATTGCTGCCAGGAGAAGGGCTATTTTCATGCCTAATTGTTGGTGGGGGCAAGGAAGAGTTAGTATGCCTGGTTGAAGTGTACATGCACATCTGTGACTGCAGTCTGTGCACTGTGACAGTGTGCATAAGATGCTCACAAATGAGCCCATGGGCCCCAAACTGTTGAGTGACTCTACTATTAAAATTTCACAGGTAAATGTAACGTTTCTATTAAAATTACGTCCATGTTTTGAAAGTGAGCAAGCTTAAACAGCAAACTATTTCCTTTGGGTTCAAAAGCTGAGTCCACCAAAGGATTTTTGAAATCAATGCATGTACTTGCATTACCCTACAATCCAAGTTATACATTGTGACCTCTGGATGCCACAAAACTTTCAACATCTTTATCACAAATAATCTGCTCTCTCCCAAATTATCATGCTCGGAATTTTTAAAATTCAGTGCACAGCTTCAGCCCTCTCTCTTTCTTTTGCCTCTCTGTGTAAAACATGTTGCCACAATCTTTGGAAAATAGTAATCTGAACATCTCTCTGGCCATCCGTCTTTCCCAAAACCGCAGGTATGTGAGCCAGAAATTCTAAAAGGCATTTTCTTCCAAAGTCAGGTTGATTGTGGACAGCGTCTGTGCTTTGCGCTTTGCAAAAATGGGCCCAAAACAGTTATCTTCACTTCACATCACTCGTCCAAGATAGCTCAGTCTTGAAGCTCATCTGCCACCTCCACCCTGTAATTTTTCCTTTATCTTTCCGGAGCCACTGTATGGGGCAATAGTCTTCCATTTAAAAAAAAACATTCCTGCCACTGTCTCCTGGTAATTCCATAAGTTCACTGTTGACATTGATAGAGTCGCCTGCAAATTATTAGTTTATCTCTGACGTGTCTCTGGACCATCCTTCCTGCCCCCACCAACCCCCCTCAAGGAAAATACAATCTTTCTTTTCCAGTAGAAGAATTTGAATAATTTCTGAACCAGCATCTGGCTCTCCTTATTTGGTCCAGCTTTTGTGGGGCAGGGAGTTGGGGGGGGAGGTTTAGAGTTCACACATTTAATTCCTGTTTCCTTAACACATAGGGAGGGCGCTGAGTTTGAATTAGGAATGGAGGATAAATCCAGTTAGGATTTTAATCCAGGACCCTCCCCATCCAGTTCACACTTTCTGAAAACAATACACCAATCTCAGCACAGCTGTCCCTCAAAATTTGCACCTCGCCGAGTTGGGTGGTGCAATTGGTGAAAATATAAAATGCCTTCTCTCAGAGGAACTTGCTTGCAAAAAATAAATAAATGTGAATCTTGGGAGAAATTTCCAGTAAAATGCTGATGGATTTTCATGAGGACTTTAAAAAAACAACAACACAGAAAAAGAATTCCCATGTACAACAGCTCTTCTGAAAACCATATTGCTAGCAGTGGAATCAGAGAAATTATGGCAAGTTGTTATGGCGAGGCAAGTGCTTTATGCGGCCATCTGAGTGCAGGTACGTAAAGACAAAACACCCATAAAGATTAATCTCATTTCCGTCTGTTAAGGCTTGGCCTTGGAACAACAGGCGAGGAATGGGGCTTCTTCTATCTGGGTCTATAAATCATGGCTTCTTGCGCTACAAAAGGAACTTTTGGCAGGCGCACTGTTTGCAGGCAGAGGCAGAGCTAGCTGCTCTTGCACCCTGAGCGGCACACATGCTGTGCACCAGGGGGCGGGGCTAGCCGCCCGCAGGGGCAGGGCAAGCATCCCAGGGGGGCCACCCGGTGATGTCACCCCCTTCAGGGATGACACCTGGGGTGGGCTGCACCCACCACCCACCCCTTCCTCCACCAGTGTTTGCAGGGAGCACAGAAGGCAACACAAATCCTGCTTTCTTTTGGGCCATACATGAGAAAGCAACCTCCTTCCAGGTCTCAGGTCCACAGGAAGCTGTCTTTCACAGAGTCAGAGCTTTGGTCCACTCAGTATTGTCTGCACAGACTGGCAGCAGCTCTCTAGGGGTTTGGGCAGTGAGTCTCTCCCAACCCTATCTGGAGGTGCAACTGGGTATTGAATCTGAGACTTCTGCATGCAAGGTGGATGTTTCACCACAGAGCTACGACCCTTCCCCAAGGTCAGACTATTCATCCCTCTTGCCAAGTACTGTCTCCTCCAGCGGTGTTAGTGTTAGTGGACTACAACTCCCATCTGCTCCAGACAGCATGGCAAGTGGGCAGGGATGGTGGGAGCTGTCATCTCACCATATCCAGAGAGCGCCACACTGACTACCTCTGGTCTGTTCAGACAGTGCGGGATTCCTGAAGAGCCTCAGGTAAAGAGGATCTTGCCCATCGCCTGCTGCCCAGAATACTTTTCAGTGGAGATGTGTTGCGAATATAAAGCAAGATTACTCACTTTGGAGACCCAGGACAAAAGAGGCTCTTTGCTGAGGAACAGGCTAAGGCACAACTGCACAGGAAAATGAAAGTAACCACAATTTAAAAAAGCTAAAGCATGGCACCTAAGCTCCAACCCATAGTAACCGGAAACAATGTTTAACTCTGTAATTACCAATTCCCTACAACTCCCAGAGACTGATGTCAAGAGGGATTGACTGCTAAACCACTCTGAGAATTGCAGCTCCGTGAGAGGAATATGAGCCTCCTAGCAACTCTCAGCACCCTTAACAAACTTCAGCTCCCAGAATTCTTTGGGGGGAAGAAGCCATGGCTGTTTTTAGTAGCTCTAAAGGCATAGCGCAGATGCAGAATTAAGTTTCTTTGCATTGTGAAAAGACAGACTTCCTTTTGGAAGCTTGTTTGTCAGAAGCAAACTAAGCAGGACAGTTTTTAAATACAGTGGTACCTCAGGTTAAGAACTTAATTCGTTCTGGAGGTCCGTTCTTAACCTGAAGCACCACTTTAGCTAATGGGGCCTCCTGCTGCTGCTGTGCCACCGGAGCACGATTTCTGTTCTCATCCTGAAGCAAAGTTCTTAACCCGAGGTACTATTTCTGGGTTAGCGGAGTCTGTAACCTGATGCGTCTGTAACCCGAGGTACCACTGTAATGACATCAATAGCAGTAGTTGTAGGGTTAGCCTCCCCCTGCCCGCAGGCACAATCTGCACAAAAATCACCCCATGCTGCTGTTCACCTAAGGAAAAAGCTCCTTTTTGACCCAAACACATGTTCTGTTAAATGGAATAACAGGAACATATCCTCAAAGTCATTGCATTTTTTTCCTATTAGGCCATGGGGGGAAACGGAACATTTTACAAACGTCCAGCAGGGGTCACTATGGGCTTCTAGAGGTGGAGATACAACATTCCTTCAAATCCAGATGTTTATACATAACACATGTGGCAGGCCGCATTCTGGACCTTGTTTTCTCAACAGGGCAGGAAAAGGATGATCTGAAAGTGTGCGATATTGACATCGGTCACTTGACATGGTCAGATCACTTCCTGCTGAGATTTAGGCTTTCAGCACTTTCCCCCCTGTACAGAGGTGAAGAACCAAGTGGGATGGTCCACCTTGATAGATCCAATGGGTTTTCAGATGACTCTGGGGTATTTTCTGGCTGATTTGACTGGCGTGATTTGACCCACTTCTGGAACATCCAAATGGCTCAGGCCGTTGACATGAACGCCCCTGAGCGCCCTCTCCCACTTTGTGGAGCCCACGTCTTCTCAACCCTGGTATACTCCAGAGCTTAGGGCAAGGAAACAAGCTGGGAGACAGCTGGAACGCAAGTGGAGGAAAAGTCCAGTTGAATGCAACCAAACCCTGGAGAGGGCTCATCATCGAGTCTACTGTGTGGCAGCGAAGGCAGTAATGAAGGTACACAGTGGTACCTCAGTTTAAGAACAGCCCTGTTTACGAACTATTCAGTTTACGAAATCTGCAAAGCCAGAAATAGTGTCCCGGTTTGCGAACTTTACCTCGGTCTAAGAACTCTTGAGAGTCCCATGGACTGCAAGAAGATCAAACCTCTCCATTCTTAAGGAAATCAGCCCTGAGTGCTCACTGGAAGGACAAATCCTGAAGCTGAGGCTCCAATACTTTGGCCACCTCATGAGAAGAGAAGACTCCCTGGAAAAGACCCTGATATTGGGAAAGATGGAGGGCACAAGGAGAAGGGGACGATGGAGGATGAGATGGTTGGACAGTGTTCTCGAAGCTACCAGCATGAGTTTGACTAAACTGCGGGAGGCAGTGGAAGACAGGTGTGCCTGGCGTGCTCTGGTCCAGGGGGTCACGAAGAGTCGGACACCACTAAACGACTAAACAACAACAAGAACGGACGTTGAATGGTGGAAAGGCACCGGTGGCGAGAGGCCTCATTAGGGAAAGCGTTCCTCAGTTTCGGTTTAAGAATGGACTTCTGGAACGGATTAAGTTCGTAAACTGAGGTACCACTGTACTTTGCTGCCTCCATTGCATCCTCATTGTGCCAGAGCTTTTCTGGGTAGTGTGGGGCCTCTTACAGGCTGCCCCAAACAACCAACAGTAGCTGAGGACAAAATCCCTTGCATCCCCTGGGATCTTGACTCCGCTATTACAGCAGATGACTCTCAAGGGGTGTTCAGAGCACTGTCTAGTCCTGGTGTGTTGGGTGAGTTTTAGTTAGTAAGGCTTAAGGATGTGGACAAGCTGTTTGGACTGGTTAGGGCCACCACTTGTGCTCTGGACCCTTGGCCCTCTTGGCTGACAAAAACTAGTAGGGAGGGAACAGCTGGCTGGGCCAGGGAGACGATTCATGCCTCCTTTTGAGAGCGGGTGATCCCTGCCTGCTTGAAGGAGGCCACACCATTCTTAATAAACCCTCCCTGAATTCAGAAAATCTAAGTAACTACCAACCTGCTGCTAATCTCCCTTCCTCGGGCAAGGTTCTGGAGCAGGTGAATACAGACTAGATCCAGGCATTCTTGGAGGAAATGAATTTTCCAGAACCGTTTCAATCAGGGTTTAGGTGCTGCTTTGGAACAGAAATTGCTTTGGTCACCTCTGTTGGGAGAGAGACAGGGGAAATGTGTCCCTGTTAATTCTCCTCGACCTCTCAGTGGCTTTCAATACCACTGGTCATGGTATCCTTCTGGAGCAGCTGTCTGAGTTAAGGGTTGGTTGCACATTGCAGTGGTTCTGGTCCTACTTGGACGGTCGTTTCCAGAGGACAATGCTTTAATGTGGAGTTCCTCGGGGTTCAATTTTATCCTCTGTGCCGTTTAACATCTCAGTACATGAAACTGCTTACTGGCATTATGCAGAGTTTTGCAGTATGGTGTCAGCAATATGCTGATGACACACAGCTCTACTTCTCCTTTACAATTGCAGGTGCAGAAGTGGAAGCACTGGACCAGCCTTGCCTTGGTAATGGACTGGATGAGAGCTAACAAACTGAAACTCAATCCAGATAAAGGCACTGTTAGTGAATGGTTCCCTAGACCAGAGGGCTGGGAGGTTGCCTGCTCTTGATGGGATTACACTTCCTCTGGAGGAGCGGGTACGTAGCTTGGTGGTACTTTTGGATCCCTTGCCATCACTTTGAGGCTCAGGCGGCCTCAGCGATGAGGAGTGCCTTCCATCAGCTTTTATCTTAAACAATTGTGAACGCAGTAAATAAAGAGTTCCGGTAACCAGACGTTTCATCGTTAAAGAGATTAGTCATCGAGCTGTCAAAATCAATTGTATCAGGAGGAGCATAGAAAGAGGATGATGTCCTTCAGTTTGTTAAACCCCCTTCGGAAACATGGGTAGGGCTCACAAATTTAAATACATTTCCTCCCTATGGAAACATACAGATGGGAACAGGTAAGTTTCCATAGAGAATTTTTGTATTAGTGAGACTAAGGGTATTAACTATGTATGTATGAATGGACTAGTTATTGTCTCGCCTTTATTCTTGTAGATATACCCCTGCTTTAAGTTGTATACATACTGTCTTACCTTGTATATTATTTACTACAAAGGTATGTCTTACTTATGCATTCTGTGTATTTTTAATTTTCCTTATTCTACTTGTTAATTCAGTGCAGTTCTGATACAACTGATTCTGACAGCTCGATGACTGTGACAAAAGTGACGAAACGTCTGGTTACCGGAACACCGTCTGAGCACTGAACCACTGGTATAGCACAAGTTGACTCTTTATTACTGTGTTTGCAATTGTTCAAGATAAAATCTATTTTGGAAAGAGAAGAAATGAGCACTGAACCACTGATATAATACAAGTGAACTCTTTATTTACTGATAAAGATAAAACCTATTTGGGAAAGAAACTACTTTTGCCATTTTTATGGATGTTTATTGTTTGTTTACAGACAGTTGGTGATATTAGCTTGCGTCGACTGCAGTAGTCATTGTATCGCCACCCTGTTGTTTTATTGTTCCATCAGTTTTGGCTGGTGGCCCAGCTGTGCCCCTATCTGGACAGGGATAGCCTAACTTCTGTCGTCTATGCTCTGGTAACCTTTAGATTTGATTACTGTAATGCATTCTATGTGGGTCTGCCTCTTACAATCCTTGTAAACATAGGCTTCAAAATGTGTGATTCAGATCTCAGAAGACTGAGCCACACTTCCGATATGCAAAGTGCTTCTTGTTGATGAGCAAAGGCAGAATAATTACTTGGGATTTCAAGTTCTAGTTTATTGGTGAATTTTCTGCAGGCTATGCATGCTGCTAGCCATAAGTGAGGAAAGATGGGGTGGTTTGACTAACTGACCCCCAATGATAGATTACACCCATATACTGACAATGTCTATAGGACTACTCTGGAATATCCAATAAACCTCCCCACTCAGCCTTTAATGGAAATGGAAAGTATCTCTCCCACGACAAAAATCAAAATTTTATCAGGACAAAAATTTAGAACCTAGAAACTACAGGGAAGCAGATTTCAGCTGTGTTAGGAGGGATTTCCTAATGGCAAGAGCTGTTCAACAGTGGAAATGCTGGGCTCTCTCCTTCACTGGAGACATTTAAGCAGCTGTCAGGGGTGCTGTAATTGCATATTCTGCACTGAAAAGTGGGTCAGACTAGATAGCCACCGAGGTCCCAGCCCACTCTACAATTATTTCATTCTGTGTGAACGCAATGCATTGAAATACGCCTCCAGCTATCAGTTTGTGCTGCGAGAACGAAAGGGGGAAAACACACCCATCTGCGGCAAATTGGCTGACGTTTGTTTAATGGAATCAAAGATACAAGAATGACAGGATGGCGAAAGAAATGCTGTGATGTGGTTTAAAACGTTGTGCGCACCCTTAAATGAACCCCAGAGAAAACACCACCAGAAGAAGGAAAAGGTTGGGTTATGTTCGTGGAGGCAATATACTGGCTTATCTGATCCGAGCACAAACACATATACATGCTGTATTCATGAAAGAGATGAAGGAAACAGAATATATATTATATGGATAGGCGTATGCAAGCTTTTGCGTTTCACAGCACCCTTCATCTGGAGGGGACCAAAGTTTTAAATATATTGAGCACACCGGGTTGTGAGGGTAAAACATGCCACTAATCCAGGGTGTTAAACAACGGGCTGTGCGCATGCCGCAATTCCAATTGGGTACAGAAGAATTGCAAAATGTGTTGCTGGATGCACAATTTAGCTCAAGCCTTTTTTTTAAAAAAAAAGAAGTTTCTAGTACTTATGATTACAGAGATGTGCTTGCAAGTATACAGGCAGTGCTTGATGAAATAAGATATGGTGAATAAGATACCCAGTGGGCCAGGAGTACCATGGCAGCACCCTGCCTAGCCCCTTTGATTCTCCCCACAACCAGCAGAGGCAAAGCAAATTAGGCAAAACAAGTGACATCCACATCAATTAAGTCGCTTGCAGGATTCAGCTATTCTCCGTGCAGAATGTGGATTCTCCTGTGTGTGTGTTTTAGCGCAGAGAACAAACGGTCCAATAATGTCACCCCCTTTCCATTACACCCGATGAAGAACTCTGTGAAGCTGGGATGCTTGCACCCTCCTCCAACCAGAATGGCAACCAGAGTCTATGCTGATCTCCTGCGTTTAGGACAGCGGCCGCCCACCGGACGCTCCCCCATTAGCTATAGCATGTATCCCAGCTCCGATCTCTCCGGAAGAAGTCATCTGCTACGGAGACGGAAGGGGCATAGTCCCTGCAGTCCGTGTTTGCATAGGGAAAATATTCCGGTACTCTGAAAGCGTCCAAATGCTGGGAGCCGCAAGACGTACAGCAGCACGCAGAAGGGGCGTGGCTGTACTGTAACTGGGACTGCTGGTGATAGGGGCTTCCTTCTGACGATGGATACATGCAGCTCTTAGCATCCAGAGGGGAAGGGGAGCTGTAAGAGAGTGGGGTGAAAGGAGGAGGCTGCGGTGGAGAGTAGCTGTAATCAAATGAGCTGGAGGGGTCAGAGGAATCTGGGGATCCGGGACCCTACGGAGAAGGGAGAGGAGAGAGAAAAGGAGGCATCTAAGGAAAAAAGTCAATAATAATTAAGGCTCCAGGCTTCGTTTATTGATTCCCTTTAGAGTGGTACCTCGGGTTACACACGCTTCAGGTTACAGACTCCGCTAACTCAGAAATAGTACCTTGGGTTAAGAACTTTGCTTCAGGATGAGAACAATAATCGTCCTCCGGCGGTGCGACAGCAGCAGGAGGCCCCATTAGCTAAAGTGGTGCTTCAGGTTAAGAACAGTTTCAGGTTAAGAATGGATCTCTGGAACGAATTAAGTACTTAACCCGAGGTACCATTATATATTTCACCTCTTCTCCAAGGGGCCCAAGGTGGCAAACACAGTTCTCCCCCTCTCCGTTTTATCTTCACAACAACCTTGTGAGGTTGGTTAGGCTGAGAGAGAGTGACTGGCGTATGTGAGGTTCATGGCTGAGTGGGGATTTGAACCCATGTCTCCCTAGTCACACAATCTAACCCAGGGGTCAGCAAACGTTTTCAGCAAGGGGCTGGTCCACTGTCCCTCAGACCTTGTGGGGGGCCAGACTATTTTTTTTTGGGGGGGGGAATGAACTATGCCCCACAAATAACCCAGAGATGCATTTTAAATAAAAGGACACATTCTACTCATGTAAAAACACACTGATTCCAGGACCGACCGTGGGCCGGATTTAGAAGGTGACTGGGCCGGATCCAGCCCCCAGACCTTAGTTTGCCTACCCATGATCTAACCACACTATCACACTGTCTTTCTTTAATTGCAGATAGGTAGCCGTGTTGGTCTGCCATAGTCAAAACAAAATAAAATAATTCCTTCCAGTAGCACCTTAAAGACCAGCTAAGTTAGTTCTTGGTATGAGCTTTCGTGTGCATGCACACTTCTTCAGATACACTGAAACAGAAGTCACCAGACCCTTCTATATAGTGAGAAGGTGGGGAGGGGTATTACTCAAAAGGGTGGTGGGATTGGGTGATTGGCAGATAGCTGTGATGAGCCTGTTGACGACTCTTAACGACTGCAATAGGTCTTACAGGAAAAAGCAAGGGGTGAGAAGGTGAAAAATGGCTTTGTCATGTATAATGAGATAAGAATCCAATGTCTTTGTTCAGACCAGGTCTCTCCATGGTTTTAAGTTTGGTAATAAGTTGCAATTCAGCAGCTTCTCTTTCCAGTCTATTTCTGAAATTCCTTTGTAATAGAATAGCTACTTTGAGATCTTGTATAGAATGTCCTGGGAGATTGAAGTGTTCTCCTACTGGTTTCTCTGTCTTGTGGTTCCTGATGTCAGATTTATGTCTGTTTATTCTTTGTCGTAAGGTTTGGCCTGTTTGTCCAATATAGATAGCTGAAGGACACTGTTGGCATTTGATGGCGTACACAATGTTAGACGATGAGCAATTAAATAGTCCCGAGATGGTATGTGTGATGTTGCTGGGGCCAGTAATGGTGTTGTCCGGGTGTATGTGGTAGCAAAGTTGGCATCTGGGTTTATTGCAGGCTCTGGTGCCAGTGTCCGTGTTAAGTCTGGTTGTAGTATTATTGTGGGTTAGGAGTTGTTTAAGATTGGGTGGCTGTCTGTAGGCAATGAAAGGTCTTCCTCCCAGAGCTTGAGAAAGAGAACTGTCATTGACCTCTCCTGGACAATTTCAGAAATAGACTGGAAAGAGAAGCTGCTGAATTGCAACTTATTACCAAACTTAAAACCATGGAGAGACCTGGTCTGAACAAAGACATTGGATTCTTATCTCATTATACATGACAAAGCCATTTTTCACCTTCTCACCCCTTGCTTTTTCCTGTAAGACCTATTGCAGTCGTTAAGAGTCGTCAACAGGCTCATCACAGCTATCTGCCAATCACCCAATCCCACCACCCTTCTGAGTAATACCCCTCCCCACCTTCTCACTATATAGAAGGGTCTGGTGACTTCTGTTTCAGTGTATCTGAAGAAGTGTGCATGCACACGAAAGCTCATACCAAGAACTAACTTAGTTGGTCTTTAAGGTGCTACTGGAAGGAATTTTTTTATTTTGTTTTTTCTTTAATTGCTTTAACAGATGCCCAAAGCAAGGCTTCATCAGAGCAGATGTGCTATTTACAGCTTTCGGCTATTTCTGTCCTGCAGTCGTGGCTCTTACTTTCCTGCTGTATGAATCCCCCAAGCATACGGGTGCTTTGTAAAATCCTGAACCCCAAGCCCATAAAAACTGAAGCACAATTACCATGCTTTGGTTGAGGTAGGGAGGGCCTAGTTGGAAGCTGTCGGGAGAGCAAGGCATGTTGCCCTGGGTAGTCCCCATAGTAGCATCCAAAGGTAGCTCAGTTTGAAGGCAGGAATCAACCAGCTGCTCCAAGTAACTGGGGAGCTCCTCGCAGGCAGTGCAGTTTTGGAACTGCCAGGGTTGTACGCAGCCAGACGAAGAAGAGGCAACTTCTGTGTCTACGTAAGAGGCTAAGAGAGGAAGGAGAAGAGAGAACAAGACAGTAGGACGCAAGGACAAACAGCTGTCATTTTAGTTAGTTGCATCATTTAGATGATTTATATGCTCCCTTTTGCACAAGCCAGCTGTCATTTTAGTTAGTTGCATCATTTAGATGATTTATATGCTCCCTTTTGCACAAGCCAAAGGGCAGCTGAAAACAAGCAAATAAGAAAAGAAAAAATCCATAAAAATAACACAATTATTGAAGAACGCATGACAAGGTGTAAGGTTTGACACTAGGCAGGAAGAATCAGCTGCATAAATAGGAGATGGGGGACACCAGGAATATCAATAGTACACGTGAAAAGGATATAGGGGTCTTAGCGGACCACAAGCTTTATATGAGTCAACAATGCAGCAGTAGCAGGGGAAAAAAGCAAAAAGCAAAAAGCAAAAAGCTGATGCTATTCTAGGCTGCATCAACAGAAGTATAGTGCCCAGATCAAAGGAAGTAATAGTACCATTCTATTCTGCCTTGGTCAAAGCACACCTGGAATACTGCGCCCAATTCTGGGTGCCACAATTTAAGGATATTGACAAGCTGGAAGGTGTGCAGAGGAGGGCAACCAAGATGTTCAAGGGTCTGGAAACCAAGTCTTATGAGGAACAGTTGAAGGACCTGGGTATATTTAGCCGGGTAAAGTAAGGTTACCAGACGTCCCCAGATTTACAAATCAGTCCCCTGACAATATCCTATCATTCCTACTGAAGTTGAAAACTGGATTCATTTGGGGGGGGGGGGGGAATCTGGTAGCCTTAGGGTAAAGAGGAGACTGAGAGGAGATATGACAGCCATCTTCAAGGGCTGCCACGTAGAGGGTGGATCAAACTTGTTTTCTCCTGCTACGAACCAATGGATTCAAGTTACAAGGACTAAACATCAGGAAGGACTTTCTGACAGTAGGAGTTCTTGCACACCAGGAAGGAGCTGATGTAAGATGTGAAAGGATTAACCCCACCACCACCCGCTGGATTAACAGGAAGAGAGAGAGAGAGAGAGAGAGAGAGAGAGAGAGAGAGAGAAATGGATGGGAGAGAAAGCAAGCCACTAAACTTTTGGGAACAGGATGGGTCTATAGGCCAGCCCCAAACTGAGATGAAGAGGCTGCCAGGTGGGGCAAGGACATCTTTGCTGGCTTCCCCCTCTGTGTGTCCTCCTCTGCATTTAGCAAAGTTCTGATTGGCTAGGTTCCTAATTAAATGCCAGGTTTAGGAAGTCCGGAAAAGAAGTGGGATGTGTTTTGGGAGAGAGGGGAAAGGTGGGGGGTGGGGAGAGAGGAAAAAAGGTGCTCTCTCTTTTTGTACCAACCTGCACAGGGAGGGGAGAAAGACTCCGTCAAATGGACATTGCTGCCACTGCCTTCTCCGGAAACCTGAGAACACAAGGAATAAAGCAAAGCACAGCTGGGTGGTTCTCCATTTATAAAGCAGAAGGAAGTCCTTGCCTCCTTCCCTCCCCCCTTCCTTCCTTCCTTCATCCCCTTAACACGGTGGAGGTAAGTCCAGGCTTTATCTCCAAGAGGAGCACGCAGGGAGTTAGCAATGCAGGTTGATTCTGCTGTTATCTGTGTAGGTTGAAGTTGTGGCCATGTTAGATGTTAGTTAGTCTGTTACCTAACTCATAAGATGCATGCTCCCATAGAAGAAACATGCAATTCCTGAAATCTGTTAAGAACGCACTATTTTGCCATGGGACAGGCATTATTATTTTTTTTTAAAAACCTGCTATCAACATGCCTGTGTTTAGGGTGAAGCGCCACCGAGAGCAGGAAATATTTTTTAAAAGTTACTGGAAGGTCACCCCTATTTGCAAAGCATTCCCCTGCTGGAATTTACAACCTTGCTTTGTTTGATCACAGTTAAATCCATAAAGGCAGGCTCTGTAACAGCAGCTGTTCCAACTGAACTCCAGTCTAGAGCCTAGACACAGAGTTCACCTAAAAAGGAATTTGAAGGCAGCTCAAAGCAAATGGGATGGCTCTTCCACAAACAGAGGGGTTCTCCATAAGATGAACGAAATTTTCCCCCAAGGGGGGGGGGTGTTTCACAGTCCCTCCACTCCTTGCCAGGTTTCGACTCAAGCGAAATCCGAAGGCAGTTTCAATCACCCAAAACTATGTTGAGGAAAGCCATCTGAGTCACAAAGAAAGCTAGTGAAATTTCTCAGATGAGATATTGCATGTTACAACAACCCTCTACCCACTGGTTTTAAATATTGGGGAGAGGTCCCTCTGGGATTGCTATTAATCTGTGTATTTACACTAAAAATAATTTATTTATAATATTCCATTTTTGACACACAATGCTTAGGACACTCCCGAGGCAGCAAAGAAACATTTAAAAAAATAAAAAGCAGAAACAGGAATGTGAAATGGCATTAAAGTCTCAGGAGCAGACATGAGGCAGTATCACGAGCCATTGTCAGTAGAAACTGAGAAAAGCTTAAATTCTTCCCTGCACGAGGAAGGATATGATATGAAATGACAGGTGAGCAAATCTATCAATTTTGATTTCTCTCGGGCTCTCATTTTTCCACTCTTAAACACAAATTTGCACATCAGCAAGCAGATTCTTTTTTAAAAAGAAGTCTGTGTGAAAATTTGTCTGCATTTTACTGCTAATTTCTTCTAATATACACATTTTTGCAAACAATTTCCCCTAACATAAAGCATTTTTGTATGCTCTTTTAACGTAATATATGCATTTCTATGCACACTTTATCGCACACACATTACTCGATAGAAGAAATGCACTGCCAAATTTGGAGAAGTGCAAATTTCCAATGGTGATTTTGTGTTTCAGTTTGCATATTGTTTCTGCCCCAATACATAAAAACAATCTCTTTTGCCGTCTCTTCTCTCCCCTTCCCTTGCAGGCTGCCCGCAGGATCATCTTAACGGCTGCCTTGCTTGTGTTCTAAAACCTCCTGCTTAGATAAGAAAGCGACTGTTGTTTTCTTACAGCACAGCTAGAAAACTAAACTACATTCACAGATTTTTATGTCATCAGAAGACGTATCTTCAACCAGGGTCGTTTCAGTGCTGAAGGGATTGATGCTCTCTCTCACACACACATACTTTCCAGATTGCCCAGTTTCTTAGACAAAGGGCAAATGTCTTTTCCAAGGAATAGCAACAGGTGGGTACTAGAGTTAATCTGTGAAGGTGGAAAACAGCCCTCCAGTGATGTGAACCCGGAAGCAGTATTTGGCTGGCTTTTTCTTTATGCAAATCACTAAAGCAACATAAGCCAGGGGAGCTCTTTGCACATAGTGCAATGTACTGTGTGTGACTTCTTGATCACTCCTCCTCTCAAAGAGCAGTTAACACTTTCCCACCTTCCTGCAATGGAAGGGGCGGGGAACCGGGGCTCAGCCGGTGCAGCCATTGATCAGGGATGATGGGCCGCGTAGTCCAGTATCATCCGGAGGTCCTCAGCTTCCCCATTCCTGAGCTATAGGATGCTCTGTGTTACCATCATCAGCATTTGAGCCCGATTAGCTACACCTTATGGGACATGGGTGGCGCTGTGGTATAAACCACAGAGCCTAGGGCTTGCTGATCAGAAGGTCGGCAGTTTGAATCCCTGCGACAGGGTGAGCTCCCATCGCTCAGTCCCTGCTCCTGCCAACCTAGCAGTTCGAAAGCACATCAAAGTGAAACTAAATAGGTACCGCTCCGGCGGGAAGGTAAACGGCATTTCTGTGCACTGCTCTGGTTCGCCAGAAGCAGCTTAGTCATGCTGGCCACATGACCTGGAAACTGCATGCCAGCTCCCTTGGCCAATAAAGCGAGATGAGCGCCGCAACCATAGTCTTCCACGACTGGACCTAATGGACAGGGGTCCCTTTACCTTTTTTAGCTACACCTTAACTCTTAAGAGATTACAGGCTGCAGCCTAATAAATTCCTCTCATCAGATGAACAGATCTAAACGACCCACGTCCATTAATTTCAATGGGTCTACTCCAAAGATGACAAATGTTGGAAACTCAAAAGTCTACGCACTCTTGCTTTGTAAATTTAACAAATGATAACACAGGAAACTACATTAAAGGTAAAGGTAAAGGTACCCCTGCCCGTACGGGCCAGTCTTGACAGACTCTGGGGTTGTGCGCCCATCTCACTTAAGAGGCCAGGGGCCAGTGCTGTCCGGAGACACTTCCGGGTCACGTGGCCAGCGTGACATCGCTGCTCTGGCGAGCCAGAGCCGCACACGGAAATGCCGTTTACCTTCCCGCTGGTAAGCGGTCCCTATTTATCTACTTGCACCCGGAGGTGCTTTCGAACTGCTAGGTTGGCAGGCGCTGGGACCGAGCAGCGGGAGCGCACCCCGCCGCAGGGATTCGAACCGCCGACCTTTCGATCGGCAAGTCCTAGGCGCTGAGGCTTTAACCCACAGCGCCACCTGCGTCCCAAAAGTCTACGCACTCTTGCTTTGTAAATTCAACAAATGATAACACAGGAAACTACATTATGTAAGGTCAAACTATTTGCCTATCTAGCTCACTATTGCCCACTCTGACTGGCAGCGCCTCTCCAGAGTCTCGGACACAAACCTTTTCACATCAGCTGCTGCCTGATTCTTTCGGATCGTGATGCCAGGGATTGGAACCTGGGTCCTTCTGCATGCGAAGGTGTTGCAGCACTGAGCTATAGCCTCCCCACCCTACCAGCACCATTAGAAAATGGGAATTGTAGCTTTTTTAAAAAAGAGAGAGACCATGTAAGACTACCCATGGTTTAAATTGTGAAACAGGGATGGGTGTAACCTGGAATCTTGCGTTGGCCTAACATCCAGAGTGGAGGCATCAGAGGGTGACAGAAACGCCCAGGTCTCTGTGTCATAACCCTCCCTGATGCTTTGGAGTATCAACTCAGCAGAAATTCAAGCACAGTCCCGAAAAATTCCACCTCGTTTATGCATTGCAAAAGCTGACTTGTGGTGCCACATCCAAACTGGTGTGTGTGGAGCAGTCCTTCAGCATTGAATTCACCCCCTTCTGCCTCTTTCTTCTGGACCAAAAACTTCCACTTTCTGCAAACCACCCACAGAAAGGGAAGGTCCTCTGGTTGAGATGTTAGAGCCCAAGTTTTGCATGCAGAAGTTTCCCTGTATCTCCAGATACAGCTGCGAACCTGGAGGACCACTGCCATTCATTGTAGACAGTGCTAAGTCAGATGGACTAATGGTCTCTGCATAATACAGCTTCCTATGTTCTTCTGCTAAAATTAGCAGGTTAGGCTTTCATTCTTATCATTTGTTAAATTTGCATGCCGCCCGTCCTCTGAAGATCACAGGGCAGTCCACAACATAAAAATACAAAAGGCGAACTCAAAAGGCGTAAGAAAACAAAAACAAACCAATAACCCTCCTCCCACAAACACATTTTAAAGGCCATAGAACACTAATGTCAATTGAAGAGGAACGTTTTCGCCTGGTGCCTAAAGGTGTCTAATGAAGGCACCAGGTGAGCCTCCCTGGGGAGAGCATTCCACAGACAGGGAGCCACCACAGAGAAGGCTGGTTCTCATGTTGCCACCCTCCAGACCTCTCGTGGAGGAAGCACACAAAGAAGGTCCCCAGATGATGATTGCACTTTGATACTTGATTGGTCAGAAAATACTGGTCAAAAATTTCATGCATTAATTTATGAGAACAAAGAGGGCACCTTATGGCTGGTTTACAGATAAATGTTCAATGCTTGAGGGGTGATTGGTAGTACAGTGGTACCTCGGGTTAAGTACTTAATTCGTCGACATATGAGCATGAATTTCTACTAATATTAATGCTTGCATGCAGTTCTGCCTAAAGGTAAAGGTAAAGGGACCCCTTACCGTTAGGTCCAGTCGTGACCGACTCTAGGGTTGTGGCGCTCATCTCACTTTATTGGCCGAGGGAGCCGGCGTACAGCTTCTGGGTCATGTGGCCAGCATGACTAAGCCGCTTCTGGCAAACCAGAGCAGTGCACTTCTACTTGCACTTTGACGTGCTTTCGAACTGCTAGGTTGGCAGAAGCAGTTCTGCCTAATAGCCACATTTTTTGCAAGGCATTTTCTTCCTAACAGAATGCATTTTGTATGTTATTTTCACCAATACAGTGGTACCTCGGGTTAAGTACTTAATTCGTTCCGCAGGCCCGTTCTTAACCTGAAACTGTTCTTAACCTGAAGCACCACTTTAGCTAATGGGACCTACCGCTGCCACCATGCCGTCGGAGCACGATTTCTGTTCTCATCCTGAAGCAAAGTTCTTAACCTGAGGTACTATTTCTGGGTTAGCGGAGTCTGTAACTTGAAGCGTATGTAACCCGAGGTACCACTGTATGTATGAATGAACTATTGCAGGAAGACTTTCATATGGCTTTGCGTCAGCTCCAGTACAATGTTTCTTCTGTAGTCAGGCCCAGTCTAAACGAGCAATAAACTGTTCCTGGACTGCACCGCTTCAGATTGCAAGTGGAGGGTGACAATGGTGAATGCTCTTGTGTATATTTTAATCCTTGCAATAGAAAGCTAATATGCTAGGGAGAAGGGTTGTAAGCCCCACATTTCTCACTGACAAGCTAGTTTTCTACATGCAGGGTTTGGTAGGAAAGGTTTCGAATGCATCACCCCTTAAATCTGAAGTGATGCTGTGTAGGAACAGCTGTTTCATGATCCCAGGTTCTAGTTCACACACGTTCAAGTGTTGCACAACCAAGTGGCATGGTGCAGGCCACATCACTAATTGAAAGGAAGAAAATAACAAGTTTATTATTATTATTATTATTATTATTATTATTATGCAATTAGCCACAACTGTGGGAAGAGGAGGAGGTGCTTACTGCTTCATCTGCCACAGCCTGCTTGGCTCTTCTCTGCTGCAGAAGCTCCTTCACTGTAATCTTGACTCGGACACCTTGATAGACCTTTGGTTTTCCTAAAAGAATCAATTTAACAATAGGATTTTATATTCTGAAAAGTAAAAGGTGAGTTTAGGGTTTACCAGCTTGGAGCCATAAATTGCTTAAGCAAGTGATTGGGGAACTTGGGTTCTAATCCTGACCACATTTCCGTGAAATATTTCCTCCTTTACAGGGTTTACTTACCTCTGGGTAGGAGGGAGCTGAAAGTCATGCTGAATTACAAAACAGGAAGTCAAAATAAACTTGTAAGGGGAAAGGCCTTAAAATGTGGTTTGAGCCTTTGCATGTTTTAATTGGATTTTTTACATCAGCTTGAGCACAACATAGAATTTATTCTTATTCTTATTACACTTTACATAGCACCCTTTATCAAAAGATCACAGGGTGGTGTACAACATTAGAAACACATTGTGTATGTTTACATTTTAATGTTTGCATAATTGGTTTTTATACCTGCAATTTTAAGTCCGTGTAATTGGCTTTTATCATCAAACTGCCTAGTCACCTACTTTGCCATTCATTAAGAAGTATATAAATAATAGCACTTTATTATTAAGAATAATAATACTCTGAAGTAAATCCCACTTAGTTTGCAACGCCACTTTGGCACTTACTGTCTTGGCTGCAATTCCAACTCCACTTACCTGGGAGTAAACTCAACTGACCATTGGGGCTTGCTTCTGAGTCTATGTAGTTAGGACTGTACTGTTAAATGTTCACCATCATTCCCTTATACTAAAAACTGTATTTGTGTGAACATTTATCAGACTTTTATGGATAACATATAAATACTTCAGAAAGACGGGGTCAATGGCAGACTGTTGGATGAGTGGAATGATCAAAAGCATTTTTTTCAAAAAAGGAAAACGTGATGTCAGTATATCTCTCTGAATATATTATTGATGGCCTTACAACCATTCCTTAATTTGTAAACACTTCCTGATAGAACGCGTGTTGTCAAACATTTGTCAAATAAAGCTTCCCCCAACATGAGTTTAGAGTTCGATAAACCGATTAAGTCCAGATTACACTCAAGGAGGTCTCATGCCATTCTGCTCAGTAAGTCTGAGGAATCTGCCCCCCCCCCGACACACACCACAGGGAGGGCGCTCAGTATCTTTTTGTCATACCTGATGGTCCTGTCGTGACCCAGTATGAGTTCCCGTTCACATAACAGCAACTCAGTTTTGGACATCCTCCCATTTGATTCTCAGGGGGAGGGCGGTGGCAGAGAGGAGAACACATTTCAGCACGACTGGGGAGACGCAAGTAGAATTTTAAGGCTGGGAGATTATCCTAGAAGCTTATTGCAGAACTAATGGGGTGTCTCCTACAAAGTTCTACTCCAAGTGGGCCTCCTGAAATCAATAACCCTAAATGAGTTGCGCCACGTCCGTTAATGTCAATGGGTTGACTTACAGTCTGAATAGGGACCGGTGTTGGCTACACCATTGGCGTAGCCAAGAGGGGACAGGGGGGCAGCTACCCCCCAATCAAGTAAAACAATAGAAATACATAACTAACTGACCAATCATGTTGGTTCAGCCCCTCCCCCACCAAACAAAAGTCATGCCCCCCCCCAACAAAAATCCTGGCTACAGCCAAGGGCTACACCCCGATATTTCGCACCATATTTTTTCTTATAGTAACGAAGAGCCTTGGTTATGCTGTGATGCAAGGCTTCATGGGCACATCTATTTAATTCTGAATTCATAACAATTTGTGCTCATGATGGGGCAGTTATGCGTAATCCTGCTTTCAGGGCGCACTGCTTCATTTCAGATCGGCGCATGTCCCATTGCTCCTTGTGGTTCTTCTCCCAAGCGGAATGATGTGCAGACAGCCCAGTATAAATCCACCACTAACACGCTATCTGTTTCTATTGCTACTTTAAACTAATATGTATATCATTTTATGTAAACTGCTTAAGAGATTTAAAAAATGATAATTAAGCGGTATATTTGTCTTGATAAATAAATACCAGCAGTCATTAAACAACAAAATACAACTGGTCATTAAACAACAGGAAGTGAGCGTTGCACAGTTATGCAGATACAACTAGCACTCGTCCCGGCAGTAGACAGTTGTCATTAATGGTGCAATCCTGTGCGGGCTTACCTTGGAGTCAGCCCCATTGAGCAAAGTGAGACCTACTTCCTAGCAGACATACATAGGTAAAGGTAAAGGGACCCCTGACTATTAGGTCCAGTCGTGGTCGACTCTGGGGTTGTGGCGCTCATCTCGCTTTATTGGTTGAGGGAGCCAGCGTACAGCTTCCGGGTCATGTAGCCAGCATGACTAAGCCGCTTCTGGCGAACCAGAGCAGCGCACGGAAACGCCGTTTACCTTCCCGCCGGAGCAGTACCTATTTATCTACTTGCACTTTTGACGTGCTTTCAAACTGCTAGGTTGGCAGGAGCAGGGACCGAGCAACAGGAGCTCACCCCGTCGCGGGGATTCGAACCGCCGACCTTCTGATCGGCAAGTCCTAGGCTCTGTGGTTTAACCCACAGCGCCACCCGTGTCCCTAGCAGACATGCATAGAATGACAGAATCCTGGAGTCGGAAGGGACAACAAGGGCTGTCTACTGCACCCCCCTGCAATGCAAGAATCTTTTGCCGAATGTGGGGCTCAAACCCGCAACCTTGAAATTAAGAATAGTGTGCTCTATTGACTGAGCTATCCCAGTTGCACGTGCTTATGCTGCCTGGCTGTGAATTCCTTGCAATTGGGGTGTCCCTAATTCAAACCTCGCCTTTGCCATGGTTCCACCTGCTTACTCTAGCTCACGCTTAGAAGCTGTATAAGCACATTGAAAGCACACGCCAAGAACCCTGGGAACTATGGCTTACCCCTCAGAGAGATACAATTCCTAGCACCCTTAACAATCTACAGTTCCCAGGATTCTTGGGCGGTGGGAGACGTCCTTTAAATGTACTGTGTGTACACAGCGTTAGTCTCAGTCCTTCTCACTCCCATCCACGGGGTGGGAAGAATGATACCAGAGTCTACATTACAGGGCTGTTGTGAAACTTGCCTGGGAGAGCAAATGTGAAGGCCTTCCACAACGCTCAAAATGTGCTGTGCAAGTGCTATGTATTAAACAGCCAAACAAGTGATACCTGTCCAGAGAAAACAGAAGCATCAAGTTTCAGCCAACAACGTTCAGTGCTGCAGCTACATAATGTTAAGATTCTTGATTTAATGGTCTTAACTGAGCAGGACAGTTTGCAGGGAATGGAGGGGTCCTTAGGTAGTAATGCGTTACAGATTGATTTCCAGGGATGGTCAGTGAGCCCCCATTTTTATTTTTATTTTGCAGTGGGGGGGGCACCTGCTCATTCTGCTTAGGGGACCACAGACATCTGCCCAGTGTCCTGCCCTGACAAACAGCACTGACGATTCCTAGAATGAGTTTGCCAGATGAGAAGCTGCAACAATTTTATTCCCTTGCAGAGGTTTGGGAAACAGAGCAGGGGGAGAAACCTGGGTGGCCCTTGTGCATCTGGCACCATCTGAGACCATGCCATTCCACTGCAAAATGCCTAAATGTATATAATCAGCGGCAGTATTTTTTATTTTAAGGAAGGTGTCTTGTGACATGGGAAAAGGAAACTGAGAGGCCTTTCTTTTACTGGAACTCACTACTATTTTCAGTGCTAGCTGGCCTTATTGGGTGGAAGTACCACCCCCCCCCACCCCCACCCCCCAAAAAACCCCAGACTGTGTTGCTTCAAGATTCTGTGCAGCCTTGCTTATATTGAGTGCAGTCATGATGCGGGAATGTTGCCATCAGGCTAGGATTTTAGGAAATTTGCACACACACACACACACAGCAAGGTTGCTTTACCACATTTTGGTGGAGTAGTACCGTATTCACTCGAATCTAATGCTCACCTTTTTTGGCCAAATTACGTTGCGAAAATTAAGGTGCGCATTAGATTCGACAGCACATTTACATTCGACAGCAAATACCTTTTTTGGTTTCAAAGGTTCTGAAAATTGAGGTGTGCATTACATGCAATTGCGCATTAAGACTCAGTAAATTTATACCTTTCATCTAAAGAGGTGGGCCCTTGTGTAAGTCCAAAGTACAGTATAAAATTAGCTAGCTGCACGACGAAGCAGTAGTGATTTGGTCATGGCAACATTTATATCCCACCTTTCCTCCAATGAGCTCAAAAAGTACACACTTTTTCTCCCCTTCTCCATTTTAGCTTCACAACAACAACAACCCTGCGAAGTAGGTTCTGCTGAGAGACAGAAGACTGGCTCAGTGGGCTTCATGGTGGAGAGGGAATTTGAATCCTGGTGTAGCCTAGCCCCCACTCTTATGCTGGTGGTACCCGCCCCACAACCACTGGGTGTGACACCCCCTTCTGAAAAACCAGAAACGTATATGGCTTCTAGAAGATTGGCTGGCTCAAAGTGTTGCAAACATGCAGAACGGAATTCCAGAATCAAGAGGGGTGAAGAACCTGTGTCCATACAAATTCTCTGGGGCCTCCAATGTACATCACCCCTTACCACTGGCCCTGCTGCTGAGGCTGATGAGAGCCCAGCAATACCCAGAAGCCAGTGTGGTATACAGTAGTTGTTAGTGTGTTGGACTTGGACCCGGGAGACCTGGGTTCAAATCCTCGTTCAGCTGTGAAGTTCACCTTGGGCTAGTCGCTGCTTCTTAGCTTAGGGTTGCTGTGGGGGTTAAAGGAGGAGGCGGAGAATCGTGCCTGCCACCTGGCGCTACCAGAAAAGTGGGTTGGATATAAATGCAATCAGTAAATAAGTTCATCCCTTGGTTTTTTAAAAAGCCACCCAGATGGGTATGCAAGGCAAGCACTCAGAAGAGCTTTTGAGCAGCTGCAGCTTAGAGCATTGCATGCCCTGGGGGAGACTCTCTGCCTGCAACCTTGGAAAGCTGCTGCCTGCCAGTGTCTAGACAACAGCACACAATTGGTCTGACTGAATATAAGGCAGCTTCCTTTGTTCCTATCGTGGGCTGGATTCAATGCTAGAGCTGACCCACTGGAATCAAAGAACCTAAGTATGTCAGGTCCAATAACGGCAATGGGTCTACTCTATGTAATTCTGGGTACAACCCTATGTAATTCTTTGCAAACCAACTCTGTAAATTGTAGTGGGCCTCTAAACTCAGCGGTAAGTATGGATGAAATGGGTTCTTCTGCCCAACTCTATGATGTTTTCCCGCTACTCCATATCTGCCACTCACCAACCACCTACACTAGAGCCGATTTCCACGAGGGAGAGGAACAACTGGTGTCTGGCCAGCTCCCTGAAGTGTCCCTTTTGCACAAGGCGAGCCTAGGTCACAAATGCGTTTATCCCCAACCCGGTTTCAATGTCAGGGCTTGCGGGGCCGCCTGGGAAGGGTAGTTTTGCAGGAAAAGCCTATTCACTCTCCGCAGCTCAGAATCCTGCCATTTCATGTCTCTGGGTGGTGCAAACATCTCGCCCAAGAACCCTTGCTTTCGTGAGTAAATCCCGCGTTTGCTTTGGGAGGGTGTGTGTGAGAGAGCTTTGCAGAGGCATCTGAGGACTGGGAAGTGGGGGGGGGGGGAGAGAAGAAAGCGGTGAAATTTGGAGAGGGGGGCTCTGATCCCTCCCCGCGCCTCAAAAATAAGAAAAAGAAGAGCAGGGGGCACAGACGGGGAGCGGGCTGCTGCAAGCCGTTTGCAAACCGATTCCACGGCACGCCGAGTTCGACCGGGCTTACTCCGGAGTAAGCGCGCCACGGATCGGAGCCCTGCGCTAGGCTGGCTGCGCCGGAGGGAGCTTGGTCGGGGCTTCCCTCGTAAGCGCCGTGAGTAACTGCGGGCCACCGCGCTCCGTTCCGCGCCTGCCTCCTATCCGCGCCGCCGGCCAACAGGCCCCTGCTCCGAGGCCTGCACGACCCGCACGTGGGAACGGGAAAGCGGGCGGAGGCAGGCCGGATCCGCTCCAAGGAATCTCGCTGCGGATGGCTCCCGAGGTCGGGTTAGGAGGCACCGCAGCCCTCTTGCTCGGGAGTAAAGGCGCCGCGCCGTCTCCAGCCAGGCTGCTTGCCAAGGCGGCGGGCGACTCCTCGCCTGCCAAGCTGCCCTTACTTACCTGGAAAGAAGGAAGCGCCGTGGAGCACGGGGGTGGGGCTTACTTCCGAGTAAAACGTGGCCCGGATCCGGCTTCGGGACTCCGAAGTCAACGTGCACAGCAATTGCAAACTCTATACACGGTTTTTGATCGCTTGCATTTATTTCCCCCCCGCCAAAAATAATAACAATTGCAACCTTGTGCACGTTGGCTCCGGAGAAAGAGCCGTCGCAATCCAGGGGACTCGCGTGCAGCGCGATCCTATGCCTGTTTACTCGGAAGTTTCCGGCTTCTCTTCCCAACCGACAATCTCCCTGCCCCTACTTTACACCCTACCCGCAAGAGACCCACCTGAGATACCCATTTCCTTCCACCTCGCATATCTGCCTGCCTCCCCAAGCCGTGCACGGAAAGCGTATATTGCGCGTGGGAAGAATGGAAAGCGATCGCGCGTGGGGAGCGCAGCGGGGTTTTTTCCCCGCGTGGATTTTCTTGCGCGGCAGCGCCGCCGCTGGACGCAAAAGGAATAGCACGGGGGACCTCTGGGCACAAGCGACCCTTATTGAACGCCGCACTCCATTAAAAAAAAAAGTCCCATCTGTCCCCCCCCCCCCAACCACCGCACCCTACCCTACTGTATTAGGGGTGCACTCATTTAGCCTTTCCTCTTCCTCCCGGGAAGTGGGGAGAGCCAGGTGGCTGGGTAAGCCCCGCTGTCGTGGTGGGTGGGCTCTGATCGTCCCCTGAATATTAAAATCCACAACTAATCACCTGGCAAGTTACGCGGCTGAAGTCTTAAATTGCACCCCGGGGATGGAGGGGGAGAAATGTTTGTAATTTGGAGATCCGTAGCCCCTGGTTGCCTGGGCAGAGAGGCTGGCTTTGGAGGTGAAAATTTCACATAAGCAATGTGTGTTTTAAATATATACTTATACATATACATATATATATTTAAATGCTGCCTTTCACAGTGAAGTTTGGAGCAGCTGCACTCGAAAACATTCCCAGCTGAGACGCTTCTTTTTCCTGTAGCCCTGTTGCTCTGATGTGTTGTGTGCGCCTGTGCATATATATTTATATATTTATTATGTATATGAGTTTGCATCTGGTTAGATTTAACTTGCATGCACTTAAAGAAACATTGATTTCACTGCATTTTGGAGCCACTGGTGCCCTCCTGTTCTTAACTCTCCCCACCCTTTCCTCTTCCTCCCTGTTTTATTTGAAAGCAAACTGTCCCAACAAACTACACGGGTGAGAATTAATCCACCCTCCCCACCAAAACCCCACAAAGAGAGAGACTGAAATCAAACTTACCTGACATTTTCCAGGGCAAGAAGAAGAAGAAGAAGAAAAGGTCTTTATTCTGGGTTGTGTTTTTTTCCTTTACACCCAGGGATCTTCTGTGGACAAAAAAAGGGATCCTCAGCTGGGCTTCCTAATTCAAGTGGAAAACAGAGAAGAAAACAAGGTTTTTTCAGTTAAAAAATCATTCCAAACCCTTTGTGGAGATCTCGAGTGGGAGACAAACAATATTAATGTTTTATACCTACAGATATAAGTTTGAATTTTTCTCCCCGCAAGCCAAGTATTTAAAACCTCAAGAATCCAATGATTTGACAATCAATGATTGCGCGATAGTTTCAATTTGAATATTCAAAGGCTCCACAAAATGGCCTACCTTTGAGTGAAAAAGAGCATCTCCCCACATAGCAGAGGGTCTGATGGAATAAAATCCATCGCTGCTGCCTCCCTGGGACCCCTGCTTGGGGGACATCGCCCACCTTTTAGCTTTCTTGCCACAAACAACCCAGATATTCTTGAGGATGGGCGTTATTTTCACGGGAGAGGAAAGCAGGCTCTCTTGCGGACCTCTGATGTCCCCTGCCAGCTGTCGGGGGGTCTCCTGCAACAGGTTGGGGGCCGTGGGGTTCGGGGTGCGCTTTGGGGGACCACATGTGAGATTTCCGGGAGTGAATATGGCCCTCGGGGGGCGTGGCAGGGCCAGGAAAGGCTGTCAAGGCCTTCAAGGAATGCTTGCGGATGGCAACAGAGCTATAGTCACTTCCACTGGCATTTCCTATTCATGTTCCCCGTTGCATGTGGCTCCCCCACCCCACCAAAGTTTTGCTTCACATAGACAGATGTGTCCCTCCCTCACAATACAGCTGTTCTGGTTTGCATTCTGGGAAAGAAATGAATTGGCATCGCTGCCCACCCCCACGCCCGGCCCCAGTTCTCTCGCAGCGGCACTGGGTGTTGTGAGATAATGTTGCCCTTGGATGAAATTTCCCAAAAATTTCACATTGCATTTTCATAATCCTGCCCCCCCCCCTTTCACAGGATAGCAGAAGGCCTCAGGCAGGGACAGCTGGGTCAACCAGCGTGTAGGCGAAGCTGTTAATCATCTACCATGGTTATAATTTGGCCATTGTTCCAGTTCATTTTTTTTTATTATAGAAGTTCAACAAATATAACTTGATTTGAGTTAGGGAGTGGTATGGGTTTAGAAATACTTCTTTTCTACTGGCTTTTCATCAGTCCATAGACTCTGGCACATGTAACCTGTAATCCTTTTTTTTAAAAAATAATAATACATATATATTCACATATATACAAAAATTGCATATATACATATATATGCAAATCTCCTTAAAAGTACGCTAGAGGGGATGAAAAGACTTCTGAGAGATGCAGGAAAAATTCCTGGATATCTGTTCAAGAGGAGGTGGCTTGTGCTTCCCTCCCCACCCGAAAAAAGCATATCGATAGTGATAAAAACACTTTACTCACAAGAGGCAGAAATTGCATATTTATTTCACAAGATTTATATACTGCTTGATCACAGCAAAACCTGAAAGTGGTTTACAAAGAGAACAAAACAATTAAATTACCAGGTTGTTGTTTTTTAAAGTTAAAAGCGACAATTAAGAACGTTCAGAACATTTGCTTGGGGTGGAGGACTTGACGGAGAAGCTGCCTCGCATCCTGAAGTGTGTATTTATTAAACAGAAACTTTTGGATTACTGCTCAATCATGAACACATCGTTGACCCGTGGCAACAGCTAGTGTGTTAATTTTTAATGGAAAGGATGCCAGATCTCAAGACAACTGCCCAGAAGCCTTGCTTCACGATTCCAGATGTGCCGAGAGTGGTGCTGTGATTGCTCTGGGGAGAGAGGCATTCTGCACATGCTCAGGGACACCCTTGCTGCTGTTACTTGGATTATTCCAGGGCTGCATTCTTGCCATCTAAGGCGGAACACAGACCCGTATTAAGGCCTGGTAGCAATACTGCTAACCTCCAGTGCCAAAACTTGGGTACTCTCAACTCTTGGATTTTTGAAACAAAGGAATAACATTGGAAAGAAAGAAAAAACAGAAAACAAAAGGAGCTTGAGTTCTGTCAAAGGAAGTGAGTGTTTTGTTTAGATTACAACAGATCTGTCTAATGTTAAAAGAAGCGGAGACTTCTTTCTTCCCCTCCTCTCATAAATCACCTGTTTAAATTGGGTAGCTGCGAGTTGAGTTGATTGGTCTATATATGGGATGTGCTGTGCTTTCTCTTGTTGATTTAATATTCATAGTCATTTTTTTCAAACCTCTTCTTTTTACATTGGGGAAATTAAAAATTCCAGCCAGGGTACCATGACACTGCCTTGATGTACCGGTATGTGTTCCAAATTCATATTTTCAAAAAGTTCAATGCTTGACAGGTAGAGGGAGATGGGAAAATATAGCTGAATTTTTGTTTAAGTAAAAGGTGCGGCAGATTACTCGAGACAGTTTTCTGAGTTTGAATGCTAATTAACTTATGGACTTCAGAGATGAGAAACGAAACCAACCCACTGGGATGGGTTGAAACAGAGATATGTTTTGATCTCCAATTTTATAAACATAATGGAATATCTCGTGAGATGATGCAGAGGCCTTAAGAGCTCTAGTTCGAACATTTATTTGGCCATTGATGCTACAATTTAAAATCTACATGGTAGCCTCTAACGCAGGAATCAACTGAAGACAGAAAGCGGTAGCTGTGAACGGACTGGACACGACCATTTAAAAAAACAGCCACATAAAACGCCATTTTCTGAGTTGGCCATATTTTAAGGTTGCTCCTAGATGACCTGGTTATTGAGCATTCAACACGATTCGTTTGCAAAAAGCTTGGGGGGAGGTTAGACAATGGCCACATTCACGCTATCCATTTATACTGTCATGGCTTCCCCCCAAAAGAATTCTGGGAGCTGTCATTTCTTAAGGGTGCTGAGAGATGTTAGGAGACCCCTATTCCTCTCACACAGCTACAATCTCCAGAGCTTCTGAAGAGAGATCAGTTGCTAAACCACTGAGAATTGTAGCTTTGTGAGGGAGAAAGGGGTCTTTTAACAACTTTCAGCAAATTTTGAAGGATGTCTGTGTTTTCAGTTCACTTTTTTTTTTGTCTTGGAAGGTGCAAATTAGGTGGGTTTGCCTTTAAAGGCAAACTGAATTGAATTTCTTCTCAACATGTCATTTTTTAAAAAGTTGTGTTTTTTTATACATATAAACCACTTTTATGTGATAAAAATATCTGTGTAAAATGAGCACTTACCAGAGAGTAAGGGCCTCTGAAGCTCTGTCAAGCATTGGAGTAAACATGAGTAAAATTGTATTTCAGAGAAATAAACTCTAGTTTTTAACCCCAATATGCATTTGGGGGGTTACATTTTTATTTTATTTTATATTATGTGAATCTTGTCTCTTTTCCCACTCTCCCCCTTATCCTCTTTAATTAAAAAAAACAAAAGGGAAAAGCTGTGGTCGCTGCTAATCCCAAGGTGGTGGTGGGGTGTGGACAGCCCAGTTGTGGCTTGTGCCCGGACTGAGACCAGCTTTGATGTGGCTAAAATGAAAAATGACATTCTTCAAGTATCTCGAACTATTTGTAGTAAAATAAGTGAGGACACTCTGTGGTAACTTGAGTTGAAGCTGGCCACGTTAATTCATCATCATTGCAGTCCCATGCTATCCGGACAAACAGCTTCCTATTAGTCTGTTTATGGGGCAAGTGCATTTGGAGGTTGTTGTGGCGACACTGTATTGCCAGAGTTTTATCCATTTATGAAGCACAGTGGGGTGGGGAACCTGCGGCCATCCAGATGTTGGGTGCCAGCTTTTATCAGCCTCAGCCAGCATGGCCAATGGTCAGAGATTATGAGAGCTAAGAGTCCAACAACATCTGGTGGGGGCGACAGGTTCCCATACTCCGTATTTTACAACAGTCCTTGGAGGTAGCCTAGGCTGATAGATTTATCTGTGGTAAATCCATTTTGAGGCTAGGAATCACAGCAAGTGGCTATCTGACAACAGGCCCAAGGTCACCCATGAAGTTTCATGGCTGAGTGTAGATTCGAACCCAGCTCCCTGGTCCTGGCCTGATGCTCCAACTGCTGTCTGGTGTCAGTTAAGGATCCAGGTGGTCCAGTCCTGACACTCAGATCCTGCACTGTTACTCTACAATCCTATGCATCTTTTTTGGGTGGGGGAGAACTAAGTTCCACTGAATGCGTCAGGGCATACTTCCAATCCTGCAAGTGCAAAAACCACCCCTCAAATTCTCCACTGGCTCAGTATTTGCTTGGGTAAATCTGGTTATGAGTTTGAAATGCAGCGCTGTTCGTTTAGCCTTGAAAGATCAGGGAAGCCGTACATAAACAACAAGATGCAAAATATGAAAATGGTACTGTGATTGAGCTGAAGAACATATGCATCAATACCAAAACAATTAAACAACAGTGTAAATGTCTGTCAGAAGATGGGATACCAGCTGAAAGACCATCTCAACTCATTAGTCTTGCTTAATCCCATCCGGTTGAACTAGCATCCTTGAGAAGATTGATAACACCACACTCCTGACAAAATGCATCCTTTACTAGCTGATGAAAGTTTTTGGGGGCTGTTTTGTCACTGGAAGATTGTAGGTGTTGTTTCCCAGCCAGGGGAATCCTCATCAGAGGAGGCCCAGAACGCCCTGGCCTTACAGCGCTCCATGGCTCAGGCTCCATCTTGGGGAAGGAGCCAGAATTCTGCAATGAGGATGAGTCCCAAAACAGATGGTAACCAAGCTCTATCTAGAGAAGTGCCTGACTATAGACAAGGACTCCTCTGGAGCAAAAGTCTTGGGGAGAAATCCTCTCCTCTCAAGGAGACCACTGGAGAGAAGGGAGTTGATACGAGGCAGCTGCCGTTGGGGTGACGTTCCAGCAGCTCCTGTTCAGAAAAACCCCACTGCCAGGCTGGAAAAACTACTGAAACAATCTCTGTGTGTGAGACTCTAGCACAGGGCCTCCCAATTCCCATTCCACAGAGCTAGTCCAAGAAGACACCATTGTCAATACCCACCCTGCCCAGCCCAGCCCAGCCCGAGATATTGTTGAGTCCATCAGAAGTTGCACAATTTAAAAGGAACATTTAAAGCACTCTTTAGCCAGGAAGGCTTCTGGGGCAGCTTACAAGATAGGTGGTAAGATCATCGCTGCCATCAGGATTACAATGTAAAAGACGTGGCACGCATGGAAAAGGGTAGAGGGAGGGAAGAGGAAAAATACAAGCTCAGGCACCATTGTTTTAAAGTTGGAAGGGTGGAAATCCAATTGGAACTTCTTGTTTTTTTCTGCAGCAGAGACCTCTGGTAAAAGAGGGGAAGCACCCCTTTCATGATCATGCTGTCTCACACTGTACTTGGAGGGGATCCCCCAACTGTCCAGAGCAGTTTGGGAGGGGGGTGCTGGGCACTGTCAAGGGGAGAGGGATCTGCTTCTGCTAGCAGATAGCTCCACCAGATCAAAGGTCCTTGTGCTCCCCATAAGGGCGCTAATTGGTACAGCCCACAGTTCTGACAAGGATCCCCTGAAATGGAAACCATTCGGGTAGCCTGATGGAATGGTTGTTGCTAGGCAACCATTGAGGGAGGGGCCAATGGTGGCTAGCATGTCAGAAGAGCTTCCTTCTCTCCATCATAGACCATGTTGGAGCAATGGGCAAACCCATGTGTTTTGGAATCTGTTAAAATCAGGAGGCAGATTATAGGAATTGTGAAAGCATTTGAGACTTAGGAGAAGCTTCTGGGGCTGGCTTTGTGCACCCCACCCCCAGTAAAATTTGCCCCAGGGCCCAGCTGCCACATCTCAGCTTTCAGTTGACCATTGAAAAAGGACAGAGGGCTTCTCCAGATAACCTGTATATTCATTCTGATTTGTTTGCACAAAGTTTATACAGAGGCTAGATTATGTCTTTACTGAACATTCATTTGTGGTCTTTACTGAACATTCATTTGTATTTGCTTGTGTGGAGGATACGTGTCTTGCTGTTAGTCAGTCATTTATTCCACACTCCGAATGCATTTCTTCTTCATGTTCCTAACCGCGAAACGTCCTTTTAAACTGTGCTTTAATTGCACAAAGTTCTAACATGCAGTTGAATCTGTCCCATAAAATACAGACAGTCTGGCGGCAACCTGAATGTAGACTCTTTTTCCTAAAAGAAATGTTATCTGGAATTCAGTTGTGTATGTGTTTTTTTCAAAAAAATCTTCTCACTAGGGATGGGAGATATATTCAATTCAGTTCATGCTAATTCTCCCTTTCCAAAACAAACAAGATGCAAACCAAAACAAAACTGCACTTCTCAGGTAGTTCCCCAGCCAAGTAACATATACAAAAATGCATTTGCTAGGGTAAAGTGTGGCCTGAGAAATGCATGTGTTGGTGAAAATAACATGCAGCTGTGCATTACGTTAGGGGAAACTGTGTTGCAAAAAGGTTTTCTATTTGGAGAAATTCGCACTAAAATGCCAGTGAATTTTCTGTTAAGTTAAACTAATTGGAAATAGCTTGCAAGCAACAGATTGGCTTAGGAATTTATATAAGTTAAGTGATGTTTAACATATACAATTTCAAATTGAAAAGATATAAGGATGTTAATGGACTAAGTTAAGTTTATAAGAATTATGATTTGGAAAGCCGTTATAAGGATATGCATGGAAATTCAACCAAGGGGAAGCGAGGAAGTCACTTAAAAATGTTAATAAGTGTAATTTTAATAAGGTTATGATTTATGTTTGTTTGTTTGTGTGTTTTGTTTGTGTATAATTTTGCGAAACTTAATAAAAATTTGGGGGGGGGGAATGCCAGTGAATTTTCACGATGACTTAATGGCGAACTGATGTGGAAATGTGGAGAGATGATCTGAAGTCTTGAATAATGAGAGTTTGAAATCAACAGACTACCCCACCCTTACATCTTCCTTGGTTGGGATTAAATCCCAATCATCCCTGCCTGGAATGCCGAAGAGCAAAGAAAGTTGCACAGAGTGTGGTTCCTTAGCTTCCACCAAGGGACTGTGGGAAATTTAATGGTGCTTAGCCCAGCTTGGAGCAGAGCCCTTCTCCTACCAGGTAAGCCTGTCAGGCCTCACGACCAGAGTGGGGCTCCTAAGAGCCAGCCCTGTTTCTTCTGAGTATCCCTCTCATGCAGCATGACAGACATGTGCACTCTGTATATGTTCAAGGTACTTCTTTATCCACCTCCAAACGGGGGAGTTTCAAAGCAAGTACCAGAGGTTACCCACCAAAAACCCCAACAACAGATACTAGACAGAACTGCATCATAGCATCCAAAATGTGTTGTTTTTTCAGGATCACAAATGAATGAGCAAACTTCCAGGATTCAGTTCCTTAAAAGGTTACTGTTCTGGGGGTGATGAGAGATGCACTCTGTACATGCTCTAAGGTGCTCTCTCTGCACCAGGTCTGAGGGCATATTTCAGGAAGGGCAGAATATAAACACAGCTAATTAAGAAGAATTAAAAGTGGGGAGGGAAGTCTGGTTTCTACAACTGGAAGCAGAATGCCGAACTATCTTTGATTCGATCCAAAAGGGCTCCTCCTCTTGTTTTCTTAACAGCAGGCTGAACCCAGCCTCTAGCTATGCTGCAGAGTTCGCCCTTGAACTGCATGTTGCAAGCAAGGTCTGGAAATGAGAGGCCCTTTTCGTTTACCGGGCTATAATCTGCATCTCACAAGTCTGGGCCATAGCTGTCGCGTGGCACCTGCCTTCCTCAACATCCTGCTTTGTCTCGGGGGCAAAGTCCAGGATTGCTTGAATATATACACATGTGTATAATAGTGTAATTTTCCTCTCTGGGTCTTGCTTGGTTCAAGCCTCCTAAGCGATGTGGCAACAGCCCAAAATAACCCTGAGGAGGTTGGGTCAGCTGTGCACATAGCCTGCAGCGATTGGGTTTCCATCCTAACAAGTCGAAACAGGGTTTTGAGAAAGAGATGAAAAACGACCAGGAATTCCAAAATGGAATGAAATGTTGAGCAACTGACAGGTGCTGGGATCCAAAGCTCCAAACTTCGGCACCCAACAAGTCCAAGGAATCAGGCTTTCTGTTATTTGCTCAGATATCTTAAGGCAGATATCTCCAGAGGTCCTCCAGAGGTCTTGGGCTACATGTCCCATTAATTAATTGACCATATTTATATCCCCCCTTTTCCTCCAAGGAGCTCAACGTGGCATGCACGACTCTCTTCCTCCTCACAGCAACCCTGTGAGGTAGGTTACAGGCTGAGAGACGGTGAGTGATGCAAGGTCAGCCAGTGAGCTTCAAGGTCAGGTAGAGATAATCAGGCCTAGCCTGATGCTCATCTGGAGAGCACCGTGGCTGGTGAAAGCTGTCTTTGAGGAAGGTGAAAACGCCTGGTCTTATACAAGAAAAACAAATGGGGTTTCCTCCCTTTGCAAAAAAAAGCTCCTAAATTCCTTAAAACTGTAGGCACCATATGTTCAAAACAATGGCAACACAATATTCTCCTTGTTTTTAAAATTGGTCCCAATTTTAAAAACTGAAAGCAATGAAGAAGAAGAGTTTGGATTTGATATCCCGCTTTATCACTACCCGAAGGAGACTCAAAGCGGCTAACATTCTCCTTTCCCTTCCTCCCCCACAACAAACACTCTGTGAGGTGAGTGGGGCTGAGAGACTTCAGAGAAGTGTGACTAACCCAAGGTCACACAGCAGCTGCAAGTGGAGGAGTGGGGAAGCGAACCTGGTTCACCAGATTACGAGTCCACCACTCTTGACCACTGCACCACAATGCAAAAAGAGAACCCGTTTCCCATAATAAATTCAGCCTTCTTCCTCAAACCATACAACCCTTCTCTCATAAACCTGTGGGACCCCCTTCAGATGTCTTCTTCACTTAGCCAGCAGGAATAAGGCCTAATAATTCTGGGCTGTGCCACCTGGTTCAGGCCAGTGGCCTACCTTGTCCAGCATCGTGTTCTAACAGCAGCCACCCAGGTGCCCATTTTTGGAAGTCCACAAGCAGAACTTGAATGCAGAACTTGAATGCAGTTTCCAGGAACTGGCTTCCAGAAGCATTTATTGCCTCCATCCATGGAGGCAGAGTATAGCTATCATGGCGTCAATAGCCACCGATAACCTTGTCCTCTGTGTCTTTGCCTAATCGTATTTTAAAGCCATCCAAGTCAGTGGCCATAACTGCCTCCTGTGGAAGTGAGTTCCACAGATGTCTTTTCTTTTGCCTGGCCTGAATCTTCCAACATTCAGCTTCACTGGATTATCTCATTGGGTTCTAGTGCTATGAAAGGGGGAAAATAACTTTTCTCTGTTTTATACACCTCTTATCATGTCCCCTCTAACTCACTTTTCCTCTAAAAAGCCCCAAATGCTGCAACCATTCCTCATAGGGAGCTGTTTCATCCTCTTGATCAGGCATAGGCAACCTTCGGCCCTCCAAGTGTTTTGGACTACAGTTCCCATCATCCCTGACCACTGGTCCTGTTAGCTAGGGGTGATGGGAGTTGTAGGCCAAAACATCTGGAGGGCCAAAGGTTGCCTATGTCTGTTCTTGATCATTTGGATTGCTCTTTTCTGAACCTTTTACAACTTTGAAATATTATTTTAGAGGTGAAGCAACCAGAACTGTACACAGGAATTCCAATTATACTTGAGACTGTAGGAGTGTGTGTTTGTGTGTGTGTGATCCACCACAAGTCCCCTGTGTGAAGCAAAGTAGTACAAAATACTTTGCTCAAACCTTCTCTCTGGTGAACTACCTTACTGCATGGCAGAATTGTCGCTGTTGGTAAGTGGGAACAGCATTCCAAGGTGTGTAATCTAAAACAGCCCAATCCAGAATTCTACCACCTCAGTTTGTATCATAGGTAGATCAGCTTGATGGAGATAGCAGAGCGAGTGATCCGAAGCATTTTCAACCTCCAGGGAATGCAGCAGGAATCTTGCGAGCCAGGAACCATTGACCAACCAGCCCGGAAGTCAAGCTGGCTCTAAACTCAATGGTTTCTCTGCCTGCCTTATGACAATCTCTCTCTCTTAGTTGATATTTTGCTGAAAGGAAACATTTCCCCTGCTTTTGAGCCTCCCTTGTGACAGTGTGTGGATGTTTGGCAGCAGAAAAGAGTTATTTTCTCATATATAGATAGATGATAGATAGATAGATAGATAATAGATAGATAGATAGATAGATAGATAGATAGATAGATAGATGATAGATAGATAGATAGATGATAGATAGATAGATAGATGATAGATAGATAGATGATAGATAGTTGTTTAGTTGTTTAGTCGTGTCCAACTCTTCATGACCCCATGGACCAGAGCACGCCAGGCACTCCTGTCTTCCACTGCCTCCCGTAGTTTGGTCAAACTCATGCTGGTAGCTTCGAGAACACTGTCCAACCATCTCGTCCTCTGTTGTCCCCTTCTCCTTGTGCCCTCCATCTTTCCCAACATCAGGGTCTTTTCCAGGGAGTCTTCTCTTCTCATGAGGTGGCCAAAATATTGGAGCCTCAGCTTCAGGATCTGTCCTTCCAGTGAGCACTCAGGGGGAGATATATATAAATATATATATGTATATGTGTGTGTGTGTGTGTGTAGGATTTTACAGCTGAGCTATGAAAAATAGATCAAAATGCCTATTGTGTGTGAGTTTAAATTTCTGAATTAACATGCTATACTGTTAGTTTTAGACACTTTCTACCCTCAGAGAAATATTCTCACATTGGCTTTATCCACTGAGGAGCAGTCTCTTGCATTTGCCACAGAACCACTGTGCACAGCAGAGGATTCTGGGATATATCCCAGAATGCATCGTTCATGTTGGGTGCTTATATATTGAGAGCCTCACAATCACTGGCAAGTTTCCAAGGAAAGCCAGGGGTGGGTAGGTGGGTGGGTGTGTATATGCGCAAACACCACCACCTGGTGATCGTATTTGGGAATGCCATGCATTTGGTTGGTCAATGTGACAGAATGTGAATGTGATAGAAAAACAAGCTTGGAAGCTCATGCAAAATGTGGTTGCCTGTTGACAGGTTTCAGATGAACAGATAATATAACATCAATTCTCTGTTCCAGCTATACTGGCTGCCTCTTCTGAGCCCAATTCAAAGTGCTTGTTTTGAGATTTAAAGCTACTCATTGCGTGGGACACCAATATTTTCTAGAATACCTCTCCCACGCAGGCCCTTCTCCAGGTCCCACGTCCGAGGGAGAATCAGAGGCTGTGGATAAGGCCTTTTCAGTTAGGGCTCCTCATTTGTGGAATGCTCACCCCAGTGAGGTCTGCCTGGCTTCAACTACATTTTATCAGAGTCTGGTAAATACTTGTATTTTTTTCTCCAGGCTTTTGATAGACTTAGGATGATACTGCTTGTTATTCTGTGCTGCCAAAACGTCTTGTGACGATTATGGGGTTTGTCCCCCCTCCCCCCCGCTCTTTGTTTTCTGGTATTATCAATATATTTGTGTTTTCAACAGTATTGTAAGTCACATGGAGAACTTCTGGTAGCAAGCGATTAACAAATCTAAGAATGAAAGCAATAATTTAATTAATTAATAATTCTTGGGTAAAAAAGGGAAGAAATTTGGTTTGGCTCTGAATTAATGTGACCCTCTTTAATTAGCATTTTCTGAAACCGTTTGCAAACTGAAACACAGATTTTCTTCTCTGAATCTTGTAAGACAGTTATCCAACCCAGTAATGTGTACAAAAGTGCCTCTATTAGGGGGAAATGTACATTAAAATGCCTATATATTAGTGAAAATAACATTTAAAAGCTTTACGTTGTGGTAAATTGTTTGCAAAAATGTGCATGTCAGGAAAAATGGCGTACTACGAGAAATTTGCACTAAAATGTCGGTGGGTTTTAATGAGGACTTAAAAAAACAAAACTATTCATGAACTGATGAAGGAACATGAAGGTCTAAACTTAAAACTGGAAAAATGAGAAACCAAAATTGAAAAATTCATCCATTCAAAGGGTTCAAGTTGGGGGTATTTGTATTATGAGTGTGGCCTGAAACCCTGGGAACTGGATCAAGAGGCGACCTATTGGTTTTCTCTGAGTTCTATGACCCAAAAGGAGAAAATGGTTTTTGGCATGCAAATGATTTTTTAGAGCAGAGCAGAGCAAAGCAGCTGTCATTAGACTAGTGCTGCAATGCAAGGTTGGTGCTCTTTTCATGCTTTGAATGATGGCAAAATGCAGGCAGAGGTTTCATGGCGTGTGCACAGCACCCCCTGGCGGCTAGGAAATATTTTCAGAAGAACTCCACAGTTTCTCCTGCAGCATCGCTCCTTGAGTATTTGCCCTGATTTGTGTGCAGGTAAAGAAGGCTGGACCACACCAGCTATTTATTGAACATTATTCTGCTTTGTTTTCAGATAGCATCAAGGAAGTGCCACCCCACACTTTGCCGTGCTTTCCCCCAACACTTTCCTGATTGCAAAAGGTCTGTTTCTGGGCAGACGTGGGTATGTTTGCAGAAGACCTCTCAACGAACTATTACCATGCAACCTGAATCTGTCAGCATATGATTGAATCCCTTGGTGTGGTGCTTGTGTATGTTTCAAAGTTATCTTGCGTTTCCCCTTTCTTTCTCTTCATGCTGATCCAAAACCATCCAGAGATGATCTCCTGCATGATCTCAGTCATGCCTGCTCCATATCAGCATCATACTAAACAGATCCCAAACAGGTGTGGCGAGCAGAATAGGTTGGAGAAGGCAGGTGTGGAGAATAATTCCAGTTCCTTGGATTTCTATTTTTTTATTTTTGTTTCTGCACAACCCTAGCTAACAGGCCTGTGGTGAACAGAGACTCTTGCACTATCAAGGGGAGACTGGCATGTATGTGTGAGCTCTCCTGAATATCTTAGTTTGCTAGCCTTCATAGAATTGTGCTGCAACAACTAATCCCACTTTCCAGGGAACTCTGGGAATTGGAGCTCTCTGAGGGGAACAGAGGTCTCCAAATTGCTTTTGGCGCCCTTAACAAACTACTGTACACTTCCCAATATTCTTAAACAAAAACTTGTTTAAAATGGTTATGATACTGCTGTAAATGTGTAGTGCAGATGGGGCCTTACAATCTGGATGATATTGGCTGGTTGTTGATAAGTGTGGAGTTTTTCTGTGTGTGCAGCTTTAGTCTAGGGATGAGCAGAAGGTAGATCTCTGGGAAATCGGCAGTAGATTGGCAAGGCCTTCTGATGGCCAGCTGTCTTAAGAGCAGCAACATTTTTAAAATGTCCCCAGGTTGCTGAAAAGAATGCTTGGGGGAAAACAAGGAGTGGATTTTTGTGCAGGCTTGGCTCTAGTTCTGATCACGCATTCTTGGCTTCAGCATGTGCCCAGGGGCACCATGTTCCTCAATTATTCAAGAATAGTTACAGGTAGGTAGCAATGTTGGTCTGCTGTAGTCGAAACAAAATAAAAAAGCATCCTTCCAGTAGCACCTTAGAGGCCAACTAAGTTTGTTATTGGTATGAGCTTTCAGTATCTGAAGAAGTGTGCATGCACACGAAAGCTCATACCAATAACAAACTTAGTTGGCCTCTAAGGTGCTACTGGAAGGAATTTATTTTATTCAAGAATACGCACTCAGCTGAGCCACAATTTTGCACTGGGCCCCAGTTGGCATACTGTCAGCAAAAACCAAAACAGATCCCGTAAGCCTAAAGTCCACCCACATCTTAGATTGATTACATATATATCCCACCGTTCCTCCAAGGTACTCAATGTGACATGCATGGTTCTCTTCCATTTTATCCTCACAACAACCCTGTGAGGTAGGTTGGGCTGAGAGATTGTGACGAGCCAAAGGTCACCCCACAAGCTTCATGGCTGAGTGGGGATTTGAACCTCTCAGTTCATAGGCCAACACTCCAACCACTACACCACAAAGGCTCTCTCAAGATGGTCAGAACCCTTTTAGCAGTTCTTTAAATAAAACCAGAGGGGCTTATCTTTGCCTCTCTGTCGTGAGTCTCTTTGGTTTAGTAAGTCCTTCGACATTCGTACGACCCCCAAAGGGGGCTCCCATCTTCCTTTGGCCAGAGGGAGCTGTTGTCAGGGAGAGGGGCTGTGTCTGAAGACTCCTCTGAAGAGGTCTGGAGCATCTTGGGAGTCAGGTCACTGGCCACACTGGACATAAAAGATGAGAATGGGTAGGGAGACGCCGCAGAGTAGCCGGCTGCGTAGTGGACATCGTCCAGAGCATGGAAAGAGTAGGACTGAGTCCCAGAGATGGGCGAATTCCAGCTGGGATTTCTGTACTGGGAGGAAACTCCCGGCTCATGAGAGGAGAGGCAGCCAGCAGTGATGGAAGGTGCTTGAAGGGAGTCGGGAGGACACACATCCGATTGGCCAAGGCTGTCAGGCATGGCCTGTTCCCAGGAGTCTCTCTGCAAGGAAGAAAACGGCCCACAGCTTAGAAAGGGGGTCAAGAAGCAAAGCTCCCTACAGAGTTACAGGTAGCAGCTAGGGCAGGGAGGCATGATAAGGCCTTCCCTAGATAGCCTCCGTTTATTTCTTTGTGTGTGCATACGTGAGAGAGTTAACTGTTGCAGGGACACATCAGGGTCCTGCACAAGGGCTTCCCATAACGGGAATCTGGTTGGCCCTGTGAGAACAGAATGGTGACTAGATAGACTACTGCAATGCATTGTATGTGGGGCTACCTTTGAAGGTGACCCAGAAACTACAACTAATCCAGAATGTGGCAACTAGACTGGTGACTGGGAGTGGCTGCCGAGACCATATAACACCGGTCCTGAAAGACCTACACTGGCCCCAGTACGTTTCCGAGCACAAAATTCAATCTGTTAGTGTGACCTTTAAAGCCCTACACGGCCTTAGTCCAGTATACCTGAAGGAGCGTCTCCATCCCCATTGTTCAGTTCGGACACTGAGGTCTATCTCCGAGGGCCTTCTGGCAGTTCCCTCACTGTGAGAAGTAAGGTTACAGGGAACCAGGCAAAGGGCCTTCTCAGTATTGGTGCCCTACCATCAGATGTCAAGGAAATAAACAAGTACCTGACTTTTTGAAGACATCTGAAGGCAGCCCTGTTTAGGGAAGTTTATAATGTTTGATGTTTTATCGCGTTTTTAATATTCTGTTGGGGGCCGCCCAGAATGGCTGGGGAGGATCAGCCAGATGGGCAGGGTATAAATTTGATTGATTGATTGATTGATTGATTGGCTTTTGGCCTGATCCACCAGGGTTCTTCTTAAGCTCTTGGATAGAAGAATCTGCTAGGTAGGTAAATGGCTACTAGCTATGATGGTTCTTTTCTACCTGCACTGTCTGAGGCAGTATGCCTCTGGAGACCAATTGCTGGGAATCTCAAGTGGGGAGCAAACTGTTGCACTCAAGTCCTGCTTGGGGGTTCCCCAGAGGAAGAAGAAGAAGAAGAGTTTGGATTTGATATCCTGCTTTATCACTACCCTAAGGAGTCTCAAAGCGGCTAACATTCTCCTTTTCCTTCCTCCCCCACAACAAACACTCTTTGAGGTGAGTGAGGCTGAGAGACTTCAAAGAAGTGTGACTAGCCCAAGGTCACCCAGCAGCTGCATGTGGAGGAGCAGGGAAGCGAACCCAGTTCACCAGATTATGGGTCTACCGCTCTTAACCACTACACCACACTGGTTCCAGGTTGGCCACTGTGAGAACAGGAGGCTGGACTAGATAGGCCTTTGGGCTTGATCCAGTTTAATGGGCCTAGTGTGTTCTATCTTATGTACTTACACTTAAAAAATGTGCCGAGTCACTTGGGAAGGATGGCATGACCGACGTCAGTGGCGACGAGGCACTAAAGAGGGATGAGGCTCCAGAGGTGACAGATGCAGTTCGGTGGTCGGTATATTGGTCAATGAAATGGGTGTCTAGAAGCGAAGGATATCCCTGAACTGCCGGTGATTCATACGCAAATGGCTTTGCTATGAGGGAGGAAGTGTCACTTGAGATCTGCTTATTGTTTTGTAAATCCACATCTGCCATTAGGGATCTTCGGATGCCATAGTAACCAGACATAGCAGAAGAACCTATTGGCAGTGGAGAAATCAGTTACCATAGCACCAGAAGTGAGTTGACATGGGGATAGACACAGCATATCAATACACACACTAACGTTTGAGCTGCCATCCCATTAAAGTAATCACAGCTGATTAATTGTATTAAGGTTGAGATGAACAATTGATTGCATTTGCATAGAGGTAAAAACAGTTGTTGTGAATGAAGAAACACGCTGGCTGCTTCCATGCTGCACATTGATTATGAATTAGCCACACTTTGTTCACTCGTTTTTCACAGGGCGTCTGCTCAAAACATCCCCCATCTAATGCTTTCAGCTTTAATGGTTTCCCACCCTGCCCATAGTTCAGAATTTCCAAGTTGCTTTAGACCCATAACTGTCAACTTTTCCCTTTTCTTGTGAGGAATCCTATTCGGAATAAGTGAATTTCCCTTAAAAAAGGAAAACGTTGACAGCTATGTTTAGACCCCCTAAACTCAGGTGAATAGCCATACAATTATCCACCAGTCAATGGCCTATTGCACAGCTGTTGTGGCCAATTCTTGCCTGTATTGCTCTGAGCAGCATTCAGCTATGTTTTACTCAGAGCTGCCATTAATGAGCATGAGTAAGTTCGGTCCATTAATTTAAATAGATCTACTCTGAGTAAAGGGGACACGGGTGGTGCTGTGGTCTAAACCACTGAGCCCAGTGCTTGCCAATCGGAAGGTTGGTGGTTCGAATCCCCATGACGGGGTGAGCTCCCGTTGCTCGGTCCCTGCTCCTGTCCACCTAGCAGTTCGAAAGCAGGTCAAAGTGCAAGTAGAGAAATAGGTACCGCTCCGGCAGAAAGGTAAACGGCGTTTCCGTGCGCTGCTCTGGTTTGCCAGAAGCGGCTTAGTCATGCTGGCCACATGACCCGGAAGTTGTCTGTGGACAACTCGGCCTATAGAGCAAGATGAGCACCCCAATCCCAAAGTCGTCCATCACTGGACCTAATGGTCAGGGGTACCTTTACCTTTACCATTTTACTCTGAGTAAAACTTAGTTGAATACCCTATAGTCAGTTCCTAAATTGTGCAAGCCACAGATTTCTCTACGGTCCATCTTGCTTCTTTAGAAATCAACTCTATCACTTTAACCCTTCTCTTTCCCTTCTTTAGCATTCCCTTTAAAATTATTTCTCTCCCACTAATCGTGACCAGGAGATATTTTTTTGGGAGATGTTTAACAATCTCTCAGTCTCTCTCTCTCTCTCTCTCTCTCTCACACACACACACACACACACACACACGTCTATGGCATCTCATGCTCACTGAGTTGTTTCAAGAAAGACAAACCAGCACAACCCATCTATGTCCCCATGGGCTCTTTGGAGGAAGGAATATACTCACCTGCCAGTGGGACAAATGACGACTGTGTTGTGGCAAGACTTCCCTGAAAGGAAAAAGAGCAAGGTGTTGAAATCTTAATAATTTCCCTCTCACGTTTACCAGGTTTGACTGGGTAATACCTTGGGAATCCCAGTGAAATTCTGGGGCCAGTGACGCAAGCTTGAAGTGCTAGCATAAACTTAGTGACAAGGCAGCGATGCAGGACAAACTATGCCAACCTGGTCCCCAGGTAGCTGGAGCTGGTGGGAGTTGCAGTCCAAAAACATCTGGAAGTCACTAGGTTTGCAAAGGCTGATGTGTGAGAGAGCTCCCTTCTCTCAATACAAACTGGGCCACTTCATTCTCACCCAAACCTCCATCCTCCACTAAAAACAAGACTATTGCAGTGAGTAGGGAAGTGCTCCCATTGGCTTTGAACCTCCTTCCAGTTTGCATAGTGCAAATAGGAAGTTCCTGACATGGCAAGCAACCAAATTTAGAGGTTTGGATTTGAATTAAAATTTGCCAGTGTCAAGACTTCCTTCGGGTTAACAACGCTCAGCTTCCCACCTGGCCATGTGCTCTTCCATGGAAATGAGCTCATTGGATCTTGCCGTAGTTACAAACCACAGGGCAGGGGGGAAGCGATGCAATATTCCATCAGCAACTCGAAACTGACACCATCCCAGGGATTGTTTTGGAAAAACCGATTCATGTCATCACTCTGGGGGGCTCATTAGGTTACCTACCAAGCTGCCTACCACTGACTCAGAACATTGGTTCACCTAGCTGAGTATTATTGGCTCTGGCTGACAGGAGCTCTCCAGCAATGCAAGCTCCCTAAGATCTTGTCTGGAGCCAAGGACTCCTCAAAATCACTGGCAGTGTGGAGCCACCTGGTGGGTCCAGTCATTCAACCAGCTACAAATCCACCTAACAGTTATCTCATCCAGTCCACATTTTACCAGCTTCTCTGCAAGAATACCAAGGGAGACTTTGTCAAAAGCCTTACTGAAATCAAGATGCTTTAATACCAAGATACACTACAATCACAGTATTCCTCTGATCCACCAAGCTTGTAACTCCATTTTTAAAAAAGGAAATTCATCTGGCATGACTTGTTTTTGAGAAACCCATTCTGCATCTTGGTAACCACAGCATCCTTTTCTAAGTGCTCACAGACCGACCGTTGAATGATCTGTTCTACTGTTCTAGAACCTTTCTCAGTATCAATGCCAAGCTCACCAGTTGGTAGTTACCTGGGTCTCTCCCCCCCCCCCCCCACTTTTGAAGATGTGGACAACATTTGCCCACCTGCAGCCTGCAGGGACCCCACCTGTTGTCCAAGAATTATTAAAGATCATATGCAGAACAAGTCCGATCTTTTGGGGAAGTGGGTTTGTTGCACAAAACCTCCCTATAAGGTAGTGTTTTAGTGTTCTGTTGGAAGCTGCCCAGAGTGGCTGGGGAAACCCAGCCAGATGAGCAGGATAATAATAATAATAATAATAATAATAATAATAATAATAATAATAATAATAATTTAAAACTGCACAACCTCAATATGCTGGTATGTGATTCAATCCCATTTGAAAATATTGAGAGTCTGGAATTGCCCTGAGTGTTTAAAAAGGAGCATTTGCAAATTCTAGAAATAGTTATTATTCTCTCTGGTTTGCATTTAGTGATGTCTGGGATATTCTAGCACAAATGACTGCACAATAAGTGTTGTTTATTTTATAAGAATATTTACAAAATGGTAATTTATAAGCAGGGCTTTTTTCCTAGAAAAAGAGGTGGAATGGGGTAACGGCCAACCCAAGTGGTTGAGCTTTTAGAGAGAGGACCTTTTTTTAAAAAAAGCTTTTCTTCTCCTGCCACCGCAATGCTACAAAGGTGCCAGAAGGCACCAAAGAGGTGACAGAACTCAGTTCCAGTGAGTTCTGGCTGGGCAAAAAAGCCCTACCCATAAGAAAAATATAATGGCAGTGTACAGTTAAAATCTTAAAACATCATAAGAATGTAAAATTATAAAAGAATCAATAGGTAGAGGTCTGCAACAGAATGTTACTGACTTGAATGCTGCTGTTCAGGATTCCAGCTGGGAAACCATATCCCCTTTCAGGAAACTTCATTCCATCCCCCATTTTTCTCCTTCATTCCCCAAACAGACAGACAGCATTCTGTGGTCACTGGCCATGCCCTCTCTTTTTAGGGATTGTTTGTTTGTTTGACCTTTAGGTTTCCCCTTCTTTTATTTTTAGAACTGCAAATTTCTGGGTTCTCCTGAACATGCTGGTACATTCCTCTTGCTTTTCCCTGTTTTGGCTACAAGTGGAGAAAGATGGGAAATTCAATCAAGTTTGCATTTTGAGGCAAATCCTCCAAATTTGCACTTCCTAAATCAATAGGTGAACAGAAACGCAGCCACCCTTGAGAATTCACAATTCTCCAAATGTTGCAATGCAGTTCTCCAGCCTAGTAATGTCTCTATTGGGGGGGGGGTCAAAAACGACATATGCTGGTGCAGGTAACATACAAAAATGCTGTATATTTGGGGACATCACTTTGCAAAAATGTGTGTATTCGGCAAAATTGCATACAAAGAGGGGGGTGTTTGTGTGCGTATTAGGAGAATTTTTGGACTGAAACGCTGATGAATTTTCATGAAGACTTTGTAAAATGATTCTCAAAGTAATGCGGAGATGTGGAAAACAGAACTTAAATTTGGAAAAATGAGCAACTGAATTTGACAGGTTCACCCATCCTTAACTATAGGGCAGTTGGCACTCACCCGCTGAGTTTACAGCTGGAAGGAGACGATAGGATATTGTTGTTGCAGCTGCTTTATATAGCAGCACATGGTACTTTACAAACTATGAAGGGCCTGTCCTGAAGGATTTACAGTGGGAAAACCCTTTTTAGTTGATAGTTTTATACTATCAAGTCCCATTTCCAAAAGAAAATGATGCACAGAGCCAGAGATGTGCAGAACGGGCCAGATATGGAGGAGGAGGAGGAGAATGTGTGGCCTGAAATGTGAGTGGCGTTTTGTAAGGGACTGCTTTTCCTAAATGAATCCCCCGTCCACTGGCATACCATGGGTGAGGCCACGGGGGCAGTTGCCCTGGGCACAAAATTATTAGGAGCGCAAAATTTCAGAAGAAAGAAGGGATGACAAATTTTAAAAATAGCGTACCCTCCCCATCACACAGAAAATCTCCCAGCGGACTGAGGAGAGGATCTGGGAAAAGGTGCTTTAGAAAGATACCCACTCCCAACCAATCTCCAATCCCGCTCTCTGCCATACTCAACACTCATGGGGTGCTGCGGCTGCCACTCAGGTAGGTTGCCGAGCCATTGCCTGTCCGTTGCAACCTATTGGCAGGTGGAGCCAAGGATACTTGCCTTGCCCCGGGTGCTGGCAACACACGCTACGCCACTGCCCCTGGCTAACCCCTGTTGATCCACGGCACACATGAAGCCCAAGTCTACCCTCCTGGGAAATAAAAAATGCAAACAGCGCATATATCATCACCATGCAAATTGTGCCTCTCGTGATTGTCAGGTAAGAGCCAGGACTTCAAAATCCCAACAGTGTTGATGGTTCATTTAGACAAGAGGCCATCTGCTGAGCCCCACCCTCTTTCTCCACAGACAGATCTAGAATCATCTGCCCATGAAAAGTGTTGTTTTTGCTTTTTTGTTTTCCTTTGGCAAATCAGAGTTTTGGGTGCACTAAATATCAGTTCCAAGGAAAGGCAAGCTCCTTCCTCATCAGCTGGCCGAATCACCCCCCACTCACCTGCTGTTTGCTTTCAGGGTTATAGTATCTGTTTTGCGACAACTGTGACAACACTCTTGCGAGACTGACCAGAGTGCCGCCTGGGCTCTGTGCAAACAAGGAAGTTTGTTCCCACACTGTAGCTTTTGGATTGGGTTGAATGGGCCCATTGATAGCTGCCGGAGTGTATTGATTCTGAGAGGCAGATCTGGCTGTGAACCAAGAGGTCTTTGCTTCGCTGTTTGCTGATGCCCTACAGCCACCCACTCAGCATCCTTAGGCGAGCTGTTATTCTCTCAGCCTCAGCTAGGGATGCAAGAAGGCATTGTTTTCTGTCTTGCCCTGTATCCATCATATACAGCACTGTTTCCCTTCAGCCACAGTTCACCTGCCACCAAGAACCACCCTATTCACCTCACTGCCCCCTGTGGCAAATATACATAACTGAGATGATTAACTGCGTAAATTATGTTTCCATTAACATTATTCCACCCCGTTCATTCCTATGCAAAGGAAGCGTAATGCAAATGGGGTATGTAATCAATTACGTATTTTATCAAACTGAAACAAACAGCAACAATAATACTCATAAGTATGGATTTATTTCTGCTCCAAATATGTGCCAGATAAGCAAACTTTGGCAATTTCCTCTAATAATAATAATAATAATAATAATTTATTATTTATATGCTGCCCATCTGACCGGGTTGCCCCAGCCACTCTGGGCAGCTTCCAGCAAATTAAAAAATCAAACACAGTAAAACATCATACGTTTAAAAACTTCCCTATACAGGGCTGCCTTCAGATGTCAGAGAGTTGTTTATTTCCTCAACATCTGATGAGAGGGCATTCCACGGGGCAGGCACTACTACCGAGAAGGCCCTCTGCCTGGTTTCCTTGTAACCTCACTTCTCACAGTGAGGGAACTGCCAGAAGGCCCTCGAAGCATGACCTCAGAGGCCAGGCTGAACAATGTATACAGGTATACTCCCATTTTCTTCCAAATTCTCTGACATTCCTAACCTCAGCTCCACATCTGCAAAATGTGGAGACCTACCTTGCAGGATAGTTCTAACTTCTAAGCTTGATTTTGTCATTCAGATTTTGGATCTGTATATCTTTAAATCCTCTTCACATTTTCGAAGGTGAATTTTTACCCAAGACTTGAAAGACATGTGGCTTTGCTGGCAACTCATCATTGTTTTGTCAGCCCTCAAATATGAAATCGCCTAAGAAGTGGTCATATACTAAATGCCGCTGCATGTTAGCTATCGCACCCTGTCACATTCTGTATGTCATTGCATGATGCCAGATGACTAAATGCTGTTTGTGCCATCAGTATCAAGTATGAAACATCAACATCAAGTATGAGACATCCATCAATATAAAGTATGAAACGCTACCGCATGTCGGCTGTCAAATGCTGCCGTACTTCAACTGTCAAATGCTGACATCAAATACCATTGAACATCAAATACAGATTTCAGATATTTGGGGAATCTCTGAGCATTTGGAGAACATCTGGGGAACACTTGTGATCCAGAGTCTGCAAAGGACAATTCTAAAGAGCCAAAGAAGTTTCAGCTTTGTTCCGTGGCTTTGCTGGTTTGCAGGCAGACCAGCACTGATCATTACCCAGCTTTTGGCATTAGTGCGCTTTTTGAGATCTGCTTTCAGTATGTACCTCTTTCAGACTTCCAAAGATATCAGGGACCAGCAAGACACTGATGAGTGCACACCAAGGACAGGGCTAGCTGGAGCCTAGACTCAAAAGAGGGATGCAATGGTTTGTGGGGACCTGTACTAGCCAGGAGGCAAGAATCAGAGGCAGGGAAAGCTTCAGAGCTGGAAGGTGAAGCACGGGATGGGTCGGAGGAAGAGGCAGGTCAGGCAAATGAAAGGCCAGGTGCTTCCCCACCTCCTGCACCCCTGCCTTCCAGAACCAGCAGGGAAATGAAAAGGGATGAGCAGAGGAAGTTTCCACGCAGGCACAGTCTCTGCTTGCATATGTGCAGCCCATCAGGGGAAGATACATAAACTGGTTAAGGGTCTCCTGTTGATGCAACCGCTCCATGGAGCATGGACCTGGAAATAGCTGCCTAGCTGTTAGATTGGTGTACGTAGGTCTGCAGAGCTGCAGAAGTGTTATATTTGACAATAAATACTTAACTGTCTGCTGTGTGCATGCATTCCTTTGTCTGGGAAGAGCCTTGACATGGGTGAGGCCAGAGTCGCAGCAATGGATGTGACTTTTACCTCTGTGCAATGGCTGGTTACATTCCAGCCACACGCAAGCCAGAGGTTTCTGCAACCATGCAAGACATGCACACCTCTATCTCCCCATCCTTCATCCAAGCAAATGCACTCAAGAAGGGCACAGGGCCAGTGTGGGGCATGGCCTAGAAGCCTGGGGAGAGTCCTGAGGGCCGGTTAGAGAGGCCGCATTTGGCTCCCAAGCCTACAGCATCCTTGCTCCAGATCACACTGCACTCTTCAACATGCACTTACGTTCAGCCGTGAGCTGCTGGTCTGCCTTGAACGCTTTTCAGCCAGCAGGTCCTTCACCGTGTGCTTGACCCGGACTCCTTGGTAAACCCGCTTGCCGTAGTCTGCAGGGACTGAACCAAAGAAAGAACCATGAGCGGGGAGGAGGACACCCAAAAGGGACTTCATTCTGAGCCCAATGCTTAATCATTGAGGAGGCCCACATGTTCTCCACTCAGCCAGGTTATTCACTAGGTAGTCCAGTCTACTTTGCAGGGTCGTTGTGAGGATAAAACAAGGCAATGCTATTGACGCCACTCCCTGATCAATGGGCAGGGACAGGGACAAAGCCTGGGCGGTTTTGGTAACATAGGGGGTGAAGCCTGATGGATTTTGGTGGACTGAAGGGCAGAGATCAATGCAGCCTCCAACAAACTGATGCCCTACAGATGTTTTGCACTACAGCTTCCAAAAGCTGCAGCAAGCACAGCCTTTTCCCCAAAGAAAGCACATGTAGGGATGGAGGAGTCCATTAGTTTTGGTTTCTCTTTTTTGCATTCTTAAATTTGGTTCTTTACATTTCTGCAGCAATTTGCATTTTTGTTTTTTTAAAGTCCTCCTGAAAATTTGTCAGCATTTTAGTGTGAATTTTCTCTGATAAACATCCTGTGTGCAATTTTGGCTAATATACACATTTTACAACTATTTCCCCTAATATAATGTACAGTGGTGCCCCGCAAGACGAATGCCTCGCAAGACGAAAAACTCGCTAGACGAAAGAGTTTTCCATCTTTTGAGGTGCTTTGCAAGACGAATTTCCCTATGGGCTTGCTTCGCAAGATGAAACGTCTTGCGAGTTCTTGCGAGTTTTTTCCCCTCCCCCCCCCTTTTTCTAAGCCGCTAAGCCGCTAATAGCCGCTAAACCACTAATAGCACTAATCCGCTAAGCCGCTAATAGCCGTGCTTCGCAAGACGAAAAAACCGCAAGACAAAGAGACTCGTGGAACGAATTAATTTCGTCTTACGAGGCACCACTGTACTTCGGTACATTGTTTTCACAAATGCACATATTTTTATGCATACGGTTCCCTTCCTATATGCATTTTTGCACACAATGGTTGGACAACTGCAAATTTCAGAGGATAGCTGTGTTTCGGTTCATGTATTGATCTGAGATTAAATTAGTAGGGTCTCTTTAAAATGCAAACAATATTGGATTTCTCCCCCATCCATACTCTGTGCACATACTTAGCCCAGCAATTTGCTTTCAGGACCAGAACTCATCTCATGGTCCTTTCACATACAAATTCAGTTCTGGTTTCCCCACAAACTTTCTTTGCTTCAGCAATCTAATTTAGATGGGGTGCCTTTTCTTGTAGCTATTGTTAAAACTGTGGGAGTCAGAAACTAATATGAACATGATAAGAGCCTGCCTTTTTGTTTTGATTATTTTTCTTATGTATTTTGTGTTTTGATTATTTTTCTTATGTATTTTGTGCTTTGTATATTGTAACAATTGTGTTGTGAACCACCCTGAGACTGATGGTTATAGGGCAGTATACAAATTTAATAAAAATACTAATAGTAATAATAATAATAGTAATAATGGTTTTCCCAGTAGTGATGTATGGAAGTGAGAGCTGGACCATAAAGAAGGCTGAAGGCCAAAGAATTGATGCTTTTGAATTATGGTGCTGGAGGAGACTCTTGAGAGTCCCATGGACTGCAAGAAGATCAAACCTATCTATTCTGAAGGAAATCAGCCCTGAGTGCTCACTGGAAGGACAGATCCTGAAGCTGAGGCTCCAATACTTTGGCCATCTCATGAGAAGAGAAGACTCCCTGGAAAAGACCCTGATGCTGGGAAAGATGGAGGGCACAAGGAGAAGGGGACGACAGAAGACGAGATGGTTGGACAGTGTTGTTGAAGCTACCAGCATGAGTTTGACCAAACTGTGGGAGGCAGTGGAAGCCAGGAGTGCCTGGCGTGCTCTGGTCCATGGGGTCACGAAGAGTCAGACACAACTAAACGACTAAACAACAACAATAGCAATAATAACAAAAGAGCCCACTGGAGCAGGCTAGTGCTCTTTTAGTTCAGCATCGTGTTCTCACAGTGGCCAACCAGATGCCCATGGGAAACCCTTAAGCATCCCTGAGCACAAGAGCATACATCCCTCCTGCAGTTTCCAGCCACCTCTGGTGATTGTGTCTAGTAGCCATTGAATTTGTCTAACACTCTTTTAAAGCCCTCCAGTTAGCCGACCTGACCGGAAGAGTCCGCGACCAGAAGGAGGAGGAGGAGTACCAAGAGGAATGGAAGAAATTCAAAGATTACTTGGCTAAATATTTTAAGATAACTTAAATAGAATTACTTGCGAGTACCAGATAGGCCTAGGATTTAAATATGTGGTGGTGTAGAATACTATGTTAAAAGCTGAAATGAAAAGAAAGAAAGATGTTAATTGACTAAGTAAATTTTATGTGAAAATAGTTTTGGAAAACTGCTACAAGGATTTATATGGAAACTCAGCCAGGGGGATTCGAGGAAGTCACCCAACAATGTTAACAAAAGTGGAACTGTTATAGCTAGGATAAATGTTTGTATGTTTGTTTTTGATGTTTTTTGTTTGTTATAAATTTGGAAAACTAATAAAAAAATTGGGGGAAAATTAAAATAAATAAAGCCCTCCAGTCTGGTGGCTGTCGGTACCCTCTTGTGGGAGTGAGTTCCACTGTGTGAAGAAGGGTTTTCTTTTGTCTGTTCTAAATCCTCTAACATTCGGCTTCATTGGATGTCCGTGATTTCTAGTGCTATGAATAAAGCATTCAGCTTGGCTAAGTGGTGCAGCCTCTTCCTGCAAACAACTGCCCCTTGTGCAGAGAACCGTGTGCCAGCCCTTTGCAACAAAGGATTTCGTTTCGCACTCGCAAAAATGCCCATTGTTCACTTCATTATGTCTCTTGAGTCGTGCCTTTAAACTGGCTATTTGTTTGTATGTTTTTGACCTTTTTGAGAGTGCCCATCCCTGTGCCAGCCAGCCCAGGATAATGAGGCAGGATCTCTTTTCTTCCGTTTGCCCCATTGGGATCTGCCCATGGAAAGAACCTGCACCTGTGATGGAAGCCTGCATCAGGCTGGGGAGAGCTTTTAGTCAAATGTTACAGGTGGGAGCGTGGTGCTCTGCTTAATCCTTTAGAAAACAACAAAGATGAGCATTTCCTGAGCTAAAACAAACATTCATGCCCTACGGGGGAATTGTTTGATCTTTTCCAGTGCTGGTTTGCTGTTCCAAAATTCGGACCTTTTGTGGGTTTGCATTTGGAGCTTTTGTTTCACCTGGATTGCGGCAGCCAGATTAGTTTTGCTAGGAAGGGATGGAGCTTCAACAGAAGCTCCTCCACCCCACCCCCCAAGAATGGGGGCCTATAAAATACCTTGGCTGAATGTGGATTGTGAACCCCTTGGGCCTCGTTTAATTCCTCTTCATCATCCATGTGGCAGTCTCCTCCAACTACTTTTGCCCTGCTCTTTCTCCTCCTTAAATCCAGAGTCTCCCCATACTTTGGAAATCCAAACAGGAGAGCTATGTGGATTGCATATAGGGAGTCTACAGCTTTAAGCAGGACAAAGTGTGGGACAGAAGTATTTAGAGGAGAACATCGCACAGATGAGGGTAAATTAAAGGAGGTACCAGGGGTTCAAAGCTCACATTAGGCGGAGGTCTGGACGAGCCCCGAGAAAAAAAGTAGCTGACCATCTTGTTTCTAGCTTTCTCCAATTTCCCGCTTAGGCTGTCAGACCTTTCAAGTGTCCCTCTTTTCCAGGGACAGTCCCGGATTTACAGAAGCTGTCCTGGTTTCTGATTTGGTCCTGGAATGTCCCGCTTTTACTTATGACATCCCTATTTTCACCAGAGAAATGTTGGGAGACTATGGAGTACTGTGACCCCTGAGCCAAGGAGTTAAGTAACTACACAACCTTTAGAAGATGTCTGAAGGCAGCCCTGCATTGAGAGGTTTTTTTTAATGTTTAATGTTCCATTATGTGTTTATATATGTTGAAAGGGGAATAATAATAATAATAATAATAATAATAATAATAATAATAGCAGTCTGTGCACTGCACACAGCCTTGGGCACAAGGTTCATCTACCCTACTACCACCAATACTATTCAGAGATTTAAATGGTTTGTTCTTTAAGCTAAAGCAGCCTTCCTCAACCATCTTGAACTACAATTCAAGTTCAGCCATCTTGAACTACAATTCCCATCAGCCCTAGCTAGAATGACCATGCTGCCTGGGGCTGATGGGAGTCATAGTCCAAAATATCTCAAGATCCCAAGTTGGCAAAGGCAGGCTTATGGATTTGAAAAAGGTATGTTTGAATTGCTCTGCTGTTTTCTTTATTATATGTTATATTCAGTGCTATTTTTCTAGAAAAAGAGGTGCCAGAGCTGAGCTCCAGCTGAAGAAAAAGCCCTGGTTATATTTAAAAACTGGGAATAAATGTTACTTTTTCTTTTATAGCACAGGTAGCTTCTGGCACCAATACCTAGGAAAGGCAAGCATATATTTGTAGACATCAAATGCCCTGAACCTCTGCAGACTTGGTCAACGCTGCTGCCACCCTAAACTAATAACTGGAGTCAAAGGATGCTTCCAGATGAGGGTTTGATTTGTAAATGAGTCACTGAAATGTTTCAGTCAGGTTTTTGGCAACAGAGGTTTTTTTTAATTCTTGGATATCTCCCAGAAAGAGTAAATCAGGATTACATAAGGATTTTATTTATTTTTAATTGACTGGTGTTTTGATGCCAATTACATCATTGCAAAAAACATGCGTGCACGAGGAGTGCCAATCTCACAATAAACACGCACCCGGAAGCACCTTGTTGTTGTGTTGAGTGCCCAGTGAGAGCCCAGAGTAATCTAATAAGATTCTTGTAATATGTACAAGGTCAGTACCAGTAGCAGTCAGTGGCGGAGCTGAGTTTACCGAAATTGGCACAGTGCAAACACACAGCAGAGTCAATCCAGTGCCTCTGTAGGTGCATTAGGACCACTGCAAACTCATCCCTTCCCCTCCTGATAAGCCATGGCATTGTTGGTAATAGGAGGCCAGGTAATCGCCACCACCCACTCCTAGTTGGCACAAAAGACCACAGAACTGTAGAATTGGAAGGGACCCCCAAGGATCATCTAGTTCAAAGCAAGAATATTCAGCTGTCCCATATGGGGATCGAACCTGTGACCTTGGTGTTATCAGCATCATGCTCTAACCAATTGAGCTATCAAGAAGATGACCATTTATTTGCAGGATTGCCTTACTCCATATATGCCCACTCAACCACTTTGATCCGCTGAACTGGGACTGTTACTGGTGCCAAATAATATTTGTTCCACACTTGTAAGAAATTGATCTTTTAGTGTGGCAACAGCTACACTCTGAAACTCCCTGCCTTATTGAAATCAGGCACCTTCGCTTTCTTCTTTTTGGCACCTACTTAAAACATTTTTGTTTAGGCAACCTATCCAGAGACATGTAGAAAATATCACATATGCTTTAATCTATCTTTATATTGGTGTTGATTTTAATTGTCTTTTGAAAAATTTTAATACCTGGTTTTGATTGTCTTTTAATTTTTTCTTATAAAAGATTTTTATAGATTTTTTATTGATTTTCAACAAAATATGAACAAAACATTAAGTTTTCCCCATTTCCATCTCCTCCCCCCGAAACAGAAGATTAATGTGTCAGATTTTGTCATAAACCTGTGTACGTAGTTAGTGGGTTCCAGTCTGCCAAATGTTCATTGACTGCTTTTTCTTGATAATGATAATGTTTTATTCTTCTAAATCACTTAGAGGTTGTGTTACAATCAAGCAACATATAAATTTTGCTAAATAAATAAATACTAGGTAGAATTTACATAACACATTTTCAAATGCTTCACACAATACATTGGTTGCATTTCAACAACCATACATTGGATTAATAGGCTGAAATGTGCAGACAGGAACCTTTTGCTTACATACATGACCTCTCCCCTCTTCTCTGTGTGTTGTACCTGAATGAACTGCAGAAATTTACAGCTAACCACAGTTTCTCATTTTGTCCAGATAAAGAAACTATGGTTAGGACAAGACGGGATCTCAAACCATGGTTTAAAATCTTGAAGTTGGTAATCACAGTTTCCTAGTTTGGACAAAAGAGGAAACTATGTTTAATTGAAGATGTCCACGTTTGGTTCAGGCTGCAGAGGCAGAAGAAAAGGGCTACATGCATAGGCAAAAGTGGAAATCTCAGCTTATTAAGCCACTGTAAGGTAAAGGTAAAGGTACCCCTGCCCGTACGGGCCAGTCTTGACAGACTCTGGGGTTGTGCGCCCATCTCACTCAAGAGGCCGGGGGCCAGCGCTGTCCGGAGACACTTCCGGGTCACGTGGCCAGCGTGACATTGCTGCTCTGGCGAGCCAGAGCCGCACACGGAAACGCCGTTTACCTTCCCGCTGGTAAGCGGTCCCTATTTATCTACTTGCACCCGGAGGTGCTTTCGAACTGCTAGGTTGGCAGGCGCTGGGACCGAGCAGCGGGAGCGCACCCCGTCGCAGGGATTCGAACCGCCGACCTTTCGATCGGCAAGTCCTAGGCGCTGAGGCTTTAACCCACAGCGCCACCTGCGTCCTATTAAGCCACTGTACATTTGTCCAAAATGTACCATTATTTTAGTAATCCCTATAACAACCCTGTAGGAAAGATTGACATCATTACCATACTACTCTTATAGGACTAAGCCTGAGGACTAGTTTCTTGCCTGAGGCTACCCTATTAAGAATGAAATGATCAGGCTCCTAACTTCTCCATGGACCTGTCCTTCAAAGGCATCACCCCAGTCTGGGGCCCCATTTTTCTGTCTTGTGTCTATAGAAATACATACGTAAATATGTATGTTTTCCATTGTCAATAACTGATCTTTTGTGTAACAATCAAGAGAGTGTGCCGTCGATGACACCTACCCGTTTCCATGGCGAAGAGTGATCACTTCCACCTCTGTATTCGACAGGACTTTACGGCGGGATGATCAACCTTCATGTGCTCCGATCTGCAAATGAAGCCACTGCAAAGGGCTGTTCCTGGTCAAGCTTGATTCTGAGCCAGACGGAAATGGCCTTCTCCACAATTTGGGGCAATGCCTCTGAAATGGCTTGCCTGGGATTTGCGTACATGCAAATCCTTTGATGTCTGTTTAGATGCAATTTGCATGGCCGGCGAGGAACACCATGAAAAGGCTCTTTCACTGGACCAAAAGGATACTTCAGAAGAAAGAAGCAGGGGAGGGCAAAATAAAAATAAAATAAATGGGGTGTTCTTTTAGTGATAAAAAATTAAATACTTTTGCAGTAGAGTGTTTTAACATAAAATTCCTCAAGTGCTTGACTGCTTAAAGATGATGGGACCTGTTCAAAACTGTTTGCTTAGATTATTCTTAGAATTTCTATTCAGCATTTGTAACTCAATTGCTTACAGAGACCCTTTTTGAACTAAATGTTTCACAGGATTGGCTAGCCAAGAGACCCCCCTGTAAGGTCTAGTTGAACCATTCTGCTAAGTACACTATAGCATAGAAGCCTGGTTACGCGAGTCCTTACCTTTAACAATTAACAACATCATTCAATTTTTAGAAGCCTCTTCCAAAGGGAGTTTTTCAAAACTTTTAATTTTTGTTCTAATTTTAGTTAGGTTTCTTCTCTTTCATTTCTAGTATAATTTATTGTTATATATATTTTTAAATCTTAATAAATTTTGCATAGGAAGGTGGGGGAAGACTCTTGCTCCTTGCCTTATTCTCTCTCTCTCTCTCTAAAAAAAAGAGCTGAAATGAAATGTACACTTCAAAATTTGACAGCATCTCAGAATTCAAATTCACCTATGCAGAATTTCAGATCTATAAGTAAAGGGGGGTATTTGCCAATTTGTGCTCAATAACATTATCTTCCAGCTGAAACCATCTACTTGATGAATAGTCAAATGGTTCATGTTTACTCTGCTTTGGTAGCGAACTGCAGCTGTCAGGAGCTGGATTATATTATGGGATGGTGGTGTAAAGAGCAAGTTGTTTACACAAGTCCAGCGTCTTTTTCATGTTCTGATCGAATGCAGCACAACACATGGCATATCATGTTGCAGGAAATAGCTTTTTGTTTTGTTAACACTTTGTCAAATTTCAGTGGAAAAGCAACATGGATTCTGCTGTATCTGAAATCCCTAAAGCTCATGATAACCAGCTGCATGAGCAGTGAGCATCTGAAGCTTCACAAAGCTTAGCTGCTTGATCAAACCAGAATTCTTAGCAATCAGTAACCCAAGATAAGCTTTGCAAGATCAGAGTTTAGTAATCGGGGATGTGATGAATATGAACATGAGGCTTAACCATTCTTGTTGAATAATATCCAATTTATTTTTTCTGAATGCAGGAAGTGTGAGAGGTGGTGCTTCTCAAAACCTAGACCCTGGCATTCAAAGGGCTAGGATGCCATTGCCACGAAGATGCCCCTCTATGGGCCTGCAGGTGTCTTTGGCTGTGTGCACACCATGCATGTATAAAACACATTACTTTCCCCCAAAGAATATTGAGAACTGTAGTTTAAGGTGCTTGAAATTGTAGCTCCATGAGGGGAAAACACCCAGGATTCTTTAGGGGAAGAAGTGTGCTTTAAATATAATGCTGTGTACATAACCTTTGTTCCATCTTCCTCCACTGCTTGCTGCCACCATTCGGTACTGATTTGCCCTTGATTATCCTGGCTAGGTATAAATATTTCACAGTAATGACTGATTATGGGATAGGTCTATTTGGCTGTGTATCTCCATGCCCAGTTGGTTAATTCTTGTTCCCACCTCCTGTTCTTAGATCGATTGCCTAACTCTTGACTGTTCTTAATCCCTGGATTAAGCCTGGGTGGATCAGACAAAAACCTACCCATCCAGTTTTCCACCATGGCCAACAAGATACCTCTTGGAATTCCCAGCAACTGGTGTTCAGAGGCATGCTGACTCCAACAGTGGAGGCAAAACATAGTCATTGTGGCTAGTTGCCAGGGACAGACTTATCCTACACAAAATTGTCTCAACTTCTGTAAAGCCATCCAAGTTTGTGGCCATCACTGCAACTTGCAGAAGCAAATTCCATAGTTTAACTTTGTGCTGCTGTGTGAACAAAGACTCCCTTCTGTCCATCCTGAATCTTACAATGTTCACCTTCTGTTGATGTCCCTGGCATCTGTTGCCCCACTTTGGCGCTGTCTTGAGTGTCCCACCATTCAGCTTCATTGGGTGACCCCATTGGGTACTAACATTATGAGAGAAGAAAAAATATCTCTGTCCACTTTCTGCTCATCATGCATTGTTTTATAAACCTGAATAATGTCCCCCACATACTTGACATTTTTCTAAACTAAAAAGTGCCAAACATTATTTTTTGTTGTAGTTTAGTCGTTTAGTCGTGTCCGACTCTTCGTGACCCCATGGACCAGAGCATGCCAGGCATTTCTGTCTTCCACTGCCTCCCACAGTTTGGTCAAACTCATGCTGGTAGCTTCAACAACACTGTCCAACCATCTCGTCCTCTGTCGTCCCCTTCTCCTTGTGCCCTCCATCTTTCCCAACATTAGGGTCTTTTCCAGGGAGTCTTCTCTTCTCATGAGGTGGCCAAAGTATTGGAGCCTCAGCTTCAGGATCTGTCCTTCCAGTGAGCACTCAGGGCTGGTTTCCTTAAGAATGGAGAGGTTTGATCTTCTTGCTCTCAAGAGTCTCCTCCAACACCATAATTCAAAAGCATCAATTCTTCAGCGATCAGCCTTCTCCATACATCACTACTGGGAAAACCATAGCTTTAACTATACGGAACTTTGTTGGCAAGGTGATGTCTCTGCTTTTTAAGATGCTGTCTAGGTTTGTCATTGCTTTTCTCCCAAGAAGCAGGCATCTTTTAATTTCGTGACTGCTGTTCCCCAAAGGGAAATGACTCCATTTTGCATGCACATTTCTGCACCTTTACAGCCCTACCAATACCCTTTTTAAAATGCAGTAACCAAAACTATACACAACATTCAAAGTGATGTACCATATAATGTTTCACACAGGGACGGCACAATACATTTTTACCCGAGGCAAACCATAAAAGGGTACTAAACACCCCACCGGAGGAGTGACATGAACAGAAGGTTATGCCATATTTTTAGCCAGGGCCACCCTGTTCCAAAAGCCAGGCTTCACCAACCTGGTGATCTCCAGATGTTTTGGGCTACAACTTCCATCAGCCCCAACCCAAAAATAGGGTTGCCATATTTCAAAAAGTAAAAACCAGGACACCCCGAAAGTTGTTGAAATATACTCAGAGTCAAGAGTGGATTTCATGCTCTTTATTCAGCTCATAGTGGTGAGGAGGAATGGAATTTCCCCCAGAATGTCTGCTTTATATACATTATTTACACAATGGGCCCCACATGATTGGCTAATGCCGGGATTCTCCTGTAGGCCAATCAGGTTGCGGATTCACTTCCACCTGGAGCTGGATTGGGTGGCTCCTGCTGCATTCTGAATCCTATTGTTCTAGGACCAATCAGACTGCTGCATTTTGGATCTTATTCAACTCAGTACATAACAGTTGTTGAGTTTGTTTGTTTTTTAAGCAAACCACCGATATTGTTGAGCATATGGCAGCCCAACCAAAATATGGGGAGATCACCATGCTGGCATAGATTGCCATAGGCACACTCTATTCCTTTTGAACAGGAGCAGTATAATGTCTGGTACAGCTGGTGGAAACCATGGAATACAGAATTGTAGAAAGGGATCTTAGCGATCACCCAGTTCAGCGCATTGTCTTGCTAAGAAGCTAACTGAATTCATATGCAGGGCTCAAATTAGAGTGGCAGTCTGCCAGACCCTAACTTTTATGAAGGCTCCCTACAATTCCCAAGATCCCCTGGGAGAGGCTCCAAGGGAGTGTTTCACCAGAAGTTTACATTGTGGGTGGGGGCATGAGATGGTTCTGGGCGTTTATAGTACAGTGCTTATTTAATACAAGGCAAGTTTAATCATTTTGGAAGCCCCAAACAAGAGGCTGTTTATTGATGAGCAGGCTAACACACAACTACATAGAAAAATAAAAGCACCCACAAGATCGTGCTGAAGGGTGAAGTCTTAGTTCCAATCCATAATAACTGGAAACAACGTCTAAGTACTAGTTACTACACACGCGCGCACAGCGTCTTTTTCTATCCTTTTATTTGTTTATGTTTTTCTCCATACAAATGTCCCCTTTTAAAAACCCGCGAGGCTTTCAAACCACCCGGAACCAAAACATTGGAACCGCTTGTTCCCAGCCGGACTCCGCAGCCCGATACCCACTTTATGTTTTGACAGCCCGGCTGGGGCCCGCCTTTCATGCGACGCCATTGGCTGCCTCAGCTGCTCCTAGCGGTCTCATTGGCCGAGAGGGTTCATCCGGGCCGTTCGTCGGCGCACAGGTGGCGGGGGTGGGAGGGGAAGGCGACCGAGCGCTGGAAGTTGGAAGGGCGGAAAACTGACGGTAACTATGGAAACGGGGCCTAGTGCCGGCCTCTAAGCCCTGGGTTCAAGGCCCGAAGGTCTTTTTCGTTCCCTGAGCTTTTGCTTCTTCGGCAGTTGGGCTCCTGAGTGGGGAGGGACTGGGAAGCCCCTTGCCTTGTCTTGCTCAGAGCCCTAGAAAATCGGGCAGGGTGGAGTAGCCTGGGAGGGGGGAGAATGGGACGTTCGTGGGGGTGGCTTCCGAATTGAAGGAGGGGAGATAAGATTCAGTATATCGAGAGATTGCCTTGGCCTTCTTTGGGGACAGCTTGATCTGAGGAAGGTAAGGGGCAGCGCCATGAAACATAACCAACTTCCACTTCTCTAGCCGAAAAACAAAATATATCTCTTATCTATCGCTCCAGCAACTGTCCTTTCGCTTTGGGAGAGGCTGCAGCTTCCCTGCCAGGAACTCTAAACGAAAAACTTAGGACTGTCAGGGCTTTATGTGTGGTCTAAAAATAATAAGTAAAATGACTGGGGAAGTTGAAAGGTTTGTGGTCCAGTTTTTCAAGCTAGCCTCTGGCAATCTGCTTTCCTGCAGGTGTGGGGAACCTTTGCCTTCCAGATGTTGAACTCCCATCATTCCTTGCTCACGCTGTTGGGCATTGTAGTTCAGCAACATCTGGAGGGCCAAAGGTTCCCCACACCTGAGCCATCCTTGCCCATTGGCAGAGTGGGTCAGATAACAAAATCTACCCCTTTTAAAGGGTGGTTCCAAGGGTGACCAAGGTACTGTAATGTATCTGAAGTACTTAAAAAGCGCAATGTAGAGATTTCTGTATTATTTTATCACTTTTATTTCTACAGGCTGATTTATTTTTTTATGTGAAGCTAAACTACAAAACAGTGTATAGATACCTTAAATTAGAAAATAGTTCATTGCATTCTCGCTTACTATCCCATTTTAGACGAACCCCTTTTTTGCAGTGTAATCATATGCATATCTATGTGAAAGTGAGTACTGTTGAGTTCAGTGGAACTTACTCTCAAGTAACTGTGCATCGAATTGCAATAATGTAAAAAGCACTTGAACTGTAAATTGCCAAGTGTGGATTTCTGTTCTGTCCGGTGTTTAAACCTTACACAGTTAATTCAACTATCAGATTAAAAAATGGAAAATCTTAATTTTAAAAATGGCTTCAGTTTGAGATTCTATATAGCAGTCACAGCCTCAAAACGGTTACTGCAAAACCTGTAAAAGTTCACATTTAGAAGTTCAAATATAATTGTAGTGTAATGCAGTGTGTGTGTGTGTGTTTTGCAGGCGAGGAAATATAAGAAAGCCAAGGTTCTTCTAATTGTGGAAGCTGGATACTTTTCTAAAAACAAAAAGTCAAAAGCCTTCCAGTAAAATTCCACTAAATAATGTTAAGCTAAGGGAGGCACATGGGAGAAGATGATACTCCTATCTATCTGATACACACACACACACACACACACACACACAAATATATACTGTATATATATGCTTTTGTTGAGGTAATTTGTTTTGTGGTAGAGAATGAGAGGAAGGCTGTCAGTCTCTATCTCTGAATCTAAGAGAGATTGTATTTCTCTAGAGAATCTCTTCTTTGTCTTTCTCTAGTGCTCTTAACATGCCTCCTGGGAAGGTGAGCCACAAGCAAGCCTTGGTCCTGCAGTGTGAGTGGGACATTTGTAGCTTTGTGGCCTCAAAGATGGAGGAGTTCTGTGAACATGTGTCAAAGCACTTGCAGCAGCATCTCCATGACAAAGATGAGGATGATGAAGTGGATTCTCTCGGTAAGGGGTGCAGTATAAAATGAGACTGACCCTGAATTAGTCTTTAGTGTAAGTTACAGTGTTACTCTCTGAAAACTGCTACTTCTGTGGTCCCCCACAAGACAGATCTCTTTCCCCAGCCCTGCCATAACAATTGCATTGACTTGCTTGATTTTATTGAATGGGGGTGGGATCCTCAGTGGTTTGATAAACTGAAGAGCAGTATCCAGGTTTGGTGGTGGACACTAGTAGTGGGAAAACAACAGCTGTAAAGACTTAATGCTTGGGATATGCAAAAGTGTGGTCAAGATCACACTAGGGTTGTATGAAGTGAATTTGCAAGCCCTTCTCTGCTGTGCCCTCAGTTTTCTGTGTGTAGAATTTAAGTAGCATGGAGCGGCAGATCAGGAGTGCAAGAAACAAGCAGATAACACACAGTATAGTTTCAATGTGACTAGTGAAAATGTGGGCATTCCAATAGGCTTAGAAAGTAGGGAACACAGCTTGATGAAATCTGGGAAACATAGACTTTCACATTTAAAAAAAAAAATGAAGTAGTGTTAGCAGCCCTACACATAAGTTAGGGTGGTATTTCCCAAAAGAGAAGGGAAGGGAAGACTCTAAAACTAGCACTTGCCACAGATCAGATACACTGTGAGCAAGACTCTTTGTTGTTTGCTTTATGAAAAAAGCTTGTCATTCCCATACTTATGGAGGAGAACTGCCTTTGAAAGGTCTTCTGGTTCCATGCATACTAGTTCCTTGGACCTGCAGGCCCTCATCTACCTGCAAGTATGAATTCCTGTATTCTTGCATTTTAGAAAAATACTCCTGCCTTTGGCAGGAGTGTGGATTCTGTTCTCCCGAGAGCCCTACAGAGCTGGCCCGCCATGTTTACTTCCATTGTTACCACACCAAGCTAAAGCAGTGGGGACTACACGCCTTACAGAGCCAGTCGGACCTAACCCCCTGTCAGCTGGACTTCCAGAGTCGCAACATTATCCCCGAGATCCAAGAGAACTTCCTCTGCCTCTGGGAGTACTGTGAGGTGAGAGACAGGATGGGTGTTGAAGTATTTCCAGGGGAAGCATCAGGGTGGTGGGGGTGGACTGTTCAGTGTATGAAGCTGGAGAACAGCCAGATTCAATGAGGAAGGCAATGGAGTTTGTTAATGAACTGTAACTAAACTGCACTTTTCTTTTTCTAAAACAAAACTATCAATTTGTACAAATTCTTCTCACTACTGAGTAAACACACCTAAAGTTCTAGAACAGGCTTCCTCAAACTCGGCCCTCCAGATGTTTTGAGACTACAATTCCCATCATCCCTGACCACTGGTCCTGCTATCTAGGGATCATGGGAGTTGTAGGCCAAAAACGTCTGGGGATTGAAATTGAGATTGACATGTATATAAATCCTATTGGTTTTTAATTTTGATAAGCTGGTCTGCCACTTATTCTCTGTATGGCTTACAAGATGTGACTATTTCTCCGCTGCCCGACTTGCAGCTCATTAGGAAATTATCTTCCTTTCCCTGTCTTCTCATCAGAGAGGGTTTGAAAACCCTGAGTGGTTCTACAGGCATGTGGAAGATCACAGTTTCTGCACAGAGTACAAGGCAATTGGGAAGGAGAACCACATGTTCTTCTGTGGCTGGAAAGGTAGGAGTTCACCTTGCATGAGAGTCTTTGGGGTTTGAGGTGAAGTGGATCTACACAGTGGCATTCAGAGCATCTTGGTAACTCCAGGTTTTCCTGTTGCTTTGAGCCAGAACAAAATATCTAAAATACTGTGGGATTTAGAAAATCTTTTTTCACAGTTCTGCTGAGTGTGTTTGTTGTTTATTTGTTTATACTGCAATATGGTAAAATCTCAGGGCAGCGTGCAGTAATAAAACACACTATTGAAAAACAATAAACATAATCATTAAGCTCTTGGCATAAATAAGTTTTCAAGAGACACCAGAAAGCCAAAGGGGGGGGGGGGTGCCTGTGGAATCTCTGCTGGAAGACTGTTCCTCAGCATGGAGTGGGCAACACTAAATGCCCAACTTCCAGATGAGGTCAGTCAGGCCTCTGTAACACAGGAGACAACCCAGAGGTCACCTCTGGATGATTTCATAATGGATCGTGCCTAACTAGCATCCTTAGACCTGCTCAGAACAAATACGATTCTAATCATTTTTCCTCCCGGGTCTAGATTGTGACTGCGCCTTCAAAGGCCGGTGTAAGTTGCGTGAACACCTGCGCAGCCACACACAGGAGAAGGTGGTGGCATGTCCCACCTGCGGCGGAATGTTCTCCAACAACACCAAGTTCTTTGACCACATCCGCCGGCAGACAGCTTTAGAACGTGAGTATCTGAGCAGGCAGAGGGCCTAGACACAGTTTCTTTCTGGCAAAAGTGACACTTGATGGTGGTATTTTAGGAACTTTAAAGCTTCTTCTAGTTACCAGAGCTAGAAAAAAAGATTGTCCACAATATATGAGTTTAAATAGTCTCATATATGGAATCATTTGGACAAAAAAAAAAAAAAAGACTTTTCATCACTCCACATAACAGGTCAGCTACATTTACACGTTTTGTGCATTAGTTGTGCCCCTTGTGAAAATGTCCTCTGACAGGCATCACAATGAGGTCTAAAAACAGTCCTTTTAAAGAAACAATTAAGCTGATGCTGGAAATCCTGAGATGTCTTTCCAGAAGCAACAGAAATTGTTAGACATGCCCACGGACAGGGCAGTTCCATGATGCCTGACTTGGATGGTTTATTTACAATATCCATATACCATTTTTGATAACTTGTCAATTCCTAGGTTCCACCGTCTTGATAAAGAACTATTCTTCTTACTGTGTGAGATCCCTAAGTGGTTTACATAAAGCACAATGAGATCATTTCTTTAAAAAAAATAAATCCATATCACAGCATTTATAAGCAAAGTTAAAACAAATTCCAGTGAATAGGAAGTCTGCATCAGTAGAACAAAGCAGTGTGATGAATCTTGTGAGACGGGGAGACTGCATAGATAGATGGGTCTTCAAGAAGCATTTGAAGCTTGCTACTGTTTCCACTTCATGAACTGCACATGGGAGGATGTTCCGAGGGTCCGTGGCAGGATACCCTCTGTGGGTTTTGCAGTTAGAGGGGGCTGGTTGCTGCCAACAGGTGCCAAGAGGGAGAAACACTCTCCACCTGAGTCTTGCCCCTCTCTGTTCCCTATCTGATTCATCTTCACCTGCTCCCTCCTCTTTACAGAGCAGCGATTCCAGTGCTCCCACTGCTCCAAGAGGTTCGCCACAGAGAGGTTGTTGCGTGATCATATGAGGAATCATGGTAGGTGGTGGCAGGAGCTTCTCCTTCTTTTCCCTCCTCCATCCCTCCTCCCCTCCGTGTGCTAACCTCTCCTCTTCTTCCTCTTCGGCAGTTAACCACTACAAGTGCCCTCTGTGTGACATGACCTGCCCTCTGCCCTCCTCCCTGCGCAACCACATCCGCTTCAGGCACAGCGAGGAGCGGCCCTTCAAGTGCAATTATTGTGACCACAGGTAAACTGAGGCTGGTCCAGGGAGAGGGAAGCAGGGGGAGGGTGGGCACAGAATCACAGAGCAAGGTAGAGAGGGAGGCTGGACATTAAGGAAGGAAGCAGCATTTTTTGCAACTGGCTCTTTTTCACTGTTTTAAGATTTTGGGAATTACAGAGGCCTGAGTTGTGACAAAAAATAGCTATTGCGTAAGTGGGATGGAAACACACAGACAACTGTGTCCCATTGTTTGGCCCTGAATTGTATTATTGCTATTGTGGCCTAAAATTCCTAATCTACCCACCTTCCCAACATAGGGGTTGTTAACTTTAATAAAAGAAGCCACCATACTTAATTCAAATGATATTCAAATATCTGTGGATTCAAGGATTGATCTGTCAGGCCACTATTGTCCTGTCCTCTGGGGGAAATGTATTTATTTATTTTCATTTTTAAAATTTCTATGCCACCCTTCAGTATAAAACTCAGGGCTGCATACATTAAAGGGGTAAAAACAAATATATGTCTGTCACTACAAGCATAAAGCTGGCAGGTCAGCAGCGGTCAAAACAAAAAATGTTCAGCAGGAAAAGCCTTCTGAAAACTAGCACATGTTAAATGTTGGAGTGCCTGGGTAAATAGAAGCTTCCTTGTTTGATGCTTGATTGACATCAGAATTGACACTGGATGAGCTTCCCTGGGGAGGGCATTCCATAAATGGGATACCACAACTGAGAAGACCCTCTTCCTGGTCACAATCCGCAGGTAGCAGGGTGAACAGAGGGTGGCTTCTGAGGAGAATCATAGAATGTGGAGCAGGGGGTTGTTTGGTGGAAGGAAGTCCCTCTAGTACTTGGGTCCAAAAGTAGCAGGAAAACTCAGCCTTGGTGCATGCTTTTATTGAGTCACTGCTTGACATTTTTCACTCTTGCAAAACCAAGCCATTCTTCCTGGGAACTCTCCTGCACTTGAAAATAGTAGAGCTGTTTTCACTAGCAGCGCAGGTACAACATGTGCACCTTCTAGCTTGGAGCCTCTGCAGACTGTCAGCTGCGGTCCTAGTGTGCCAGAGGTTGAGATCCTTCCTTTTGCCTATTCCTTCCAGCTGTAAGAATCTCATTGATCTACGGAAGCACTTGGATACACACAGCAAAGAGCCGGCCTACCGCTGCGAGTTCGAGTCCTGCAACTTCAGCGCCCGGTCCCTCTGCTCCATCAAGCTGCACTACAAGAAGGTTCATGAGGTGAGATGGAGTCACAGAGCCTGGGGCTGTTTACTCTTCGATTTTCAAAAGAGCATCAAGGCCCAGGGGACAATAAAAATCTTTGCAGCGTTCATGAAGGATATGGTGGAGATTTGACAATGCCAATGGCTAGAGCTAAAGTGAAATTCAGTTTTCCAGCAAAAGGGCATATGGATATATGGCACCTTCATTATACACCTTATACACCTAAAAACATTCCTCTTTAACTAGGCCTTTGGTCGATTGACATCCTATGCCCTTTTAAAATGTGTTGGGGAAGGGTTATTGGGCTGTTTTTGTTTTTATTTTGAGGCTTTATATTCTGATTTTATCCTGTGAAGCACCCTGAGACCAGCATGTATAGGGCAGTATACAAATTTAATAAATAATAATAATAATATTTGCACCAGCTAATTTTGTGTTATTATCTCCCTGAAAATACTGCAGCCATGGGGTGGGGTGAAGAATAACTGGGATTCTCCCCCTTCAGTACTGGAAATTCAGCTCAGTCCCTTATTTAAAGATTTTACCAGCCTGACTTTTTGGGTAGAGGGTTAGCCAATGTGAAGCCCGCAGGATGTTGTTGAACTACAGCTCTCATCATTCCCATCCAGCATGGCCAGTGGTCAGGAATGATGAGAGTAATCGCTCAACAACATCTGGAGGGCACCATGCTGTCTACCCTAATCTAGAAACTTGCTTTTTAAAGCAACAATGAAAGCTGAGGTTTGCAGCATGCTGAATTTCTCATCCAGGACTTAAACCGTGTGCTCTTGAATGATGCGCTGGTAGAAGATATTTGTGCCTCGCCACTGCTGTACTGACCAGAAAGCACGCTCGATGCAGATGGTGTATAGGAACTTTCCAGCAAACCAAAAGATGCATACCTTTGTTTTCTTTTTTTCCGCACCCGCTCAGGGTGACTCGGAGCCCCGCTACAAGTGCCACGTCTGTGACAAGTGCTTCACTCGTGGGAACAACCTTACTGTGCACCTCAGGAAAAAACACCAATTCAAGTGGCCTTCGGGTCATCCTCGCTTCAGGTATGTAGGCTTAGGGATGGGATTTCATCCTTCCCTCCTCTTTTTTGTGGCCCTCATTTGCAGGCAATGAGAGCTTGAGTGATTTGGGGGGCGGGATTTGCAAGATTTTGAGGGGGGAAATCAGCTTGCTACTGCAGTGGGCTGTTGGCTGCCATCTTGTACCCAATGGCATTCTGGGGGAAAGTTAATCAGAGCTGCCAGCCTTCAAGGAGCTCTAGCCAGTCCCCTCTTAAATCATGTGCCCCCCCCCCCAAAAAAGGCAAACAAAGCTGGGTGTGGGTGTTTATACCTTTATTTTGCTTCCAACCTCTCTCCCTCCCCCAACCTACATGGCCTTGCTGGCCTTTTTCTTCAGACTGCACAGAACAAGCAAGGAGACTAATTGGAGAGCAGGATTGCTCCTCCTCAATTCACATCCCTAAGGCTACGCTTGTTGCCATCCAGTTGGATCCAAGGCCACAAACGACAATGGCAGTGGTTGCCACAGTACAGTGGCTTGTGATCTGCAAAAACAGGCTGAAGCAGTCTCTATAAAATCACCAGTTCTTGTGCTCTTTGCAAGAGCCACTAGATGGGGCAGTTGGCATTGCAAAACTCACCAATTAGCCTTTGCATTGCAAAAACATTCATATTCTGCCTTTTACAGAACTTTGACTCATTTCCCATTACTTTAATAGCCAGGTGGGATGGAATATTTTTCTCTGGGATTATTATGCCCTTAAAGCATTGTCTCACCTTGAGGTGAGATTTCCGTATAAAGAATTATCATGTGAATTTGCCCCATAGGTGGCATGACACCTTTCCAGCGTGTCCCTTGGATCTTTAGAAATTGGCCGTCTCTTATATCAGCCATCTCCACATGGTTTGGTTGTGATTTCAGCCCTAGTAGATGCTGTGCACAAACAGCTTAGAATGCAGCGTTCCATAATGGCTTACACCTCGCTTATTCCTCCTCCCCACCAACCCACAACACTCCTCCCCCAGGTACAAGGAACACGAGGACGGCTACATGAGGCTGCAGCTGGTGCGTTATGAAAGCGTAGAACTGACAGAGCAGCTGCTGAAGGACCGGGAGAAGCAGGGTGAGGTCCTGGATGACACAGCCCAGTGTGTGGTCCTGGCGGGGGCTGAGGGCAGCCTGCAGGGCATCATATTGGAACCGTCAATGGAGGAAGATGCTGACGTGGACTTGCAAGCTGCCACGCCCCCTCAGGGGCCTGCTCAGCCAGAGGCTGATGCGTCTCCAGACCAAGAACCAAGTGCGCCATCCAGCCCCATCATTCGCGTTGTGAACAGGACCAACGAGCGTGGGGAGAGCGAGACTGTATACTACGTCATGGCCAATGCACCCTCTCAGAGCCGGGCAGCTGCGCCTAGTGGGTTTGCCACGGACCTGGAGGAGAACGTCATGGACAGGCTTCAGAAGACAGCTGAGGAACTGGGCATCCAGATTGTGTGAGGCTCCTGGATGGATTATCAGGTGCTTTCCACCAATCCCAGTAGGTGGCCTGGAGTCATGAATGCTCTGCTTTGGCACCTTGTGCTCCTCTAATGCACATCGTGAGAACCAGATGATGCTACAGGGAGAAGGGGACTGTTTGTTTCTCCCCACCCTTCAAGCAGTACTCCCTAGGCTCCAGACCCAACAGATGCTTCCTCTTTTCTCCTGCCATGGGGATCTGGTGGGTGGTCTGGCAAAAGGAAGAAGGAAGCCAGCTTCTGAGATGGTCAGGACAGAGGGCAGGGGCTGGTTCACCTGTCAGTTACTTAGGAAGGCGAGGACGGCTGCTGCCTCTGGTGTACCCTGTGCTGTGGAGACCATCCTGGGAATGCAAAATATCAGGGCTGAGTCAAAGCAGTGGGTTTTCCAAGACGCCAACTCATGCTCCTTGCCTTGACGGTTACCAGTGCCCCTGCCAGAAGTGTTTACTTTTCCTTTGGCTGCATCCTGGCCAGCCTTGTTCCTTACTGTGAGCCCCACATTCGGACTCTGTGGTTCTTTTGTATGCCTCTTGCCTCTCACCTGTTGGTACCCCTGCCTTTTGAGATGCTTTCTGTTATCCTATTTGCCCAGCATAGACAGGAATACCTGATGCAGTCTCCGTCCCTTCCAGACTGTTCTGCATTTAACTGTTGCAAGAGAGTTCCAGCACTGTTATCTGTTTGCTCTGGAGTGTGAGATTTTGAGACCCTGTTATTCCCAGCTGCTATTCCACAGTTAGTTGCTTACTGCCTTTTTTGTCATTGGCATGACCTCCGCTTGCATTATCTTTGTAGCATGGGAGCCACTTAGGTAATGTAGAAAGCTGCAGGCTTTCATGTTACCTGAGCAGTGCAGGAAGCAGTGTGTTGCAGTGGCTCCCACAGCACAGAGAGGCAGAGCAGAACAAAACAGGGTGCTAATTCTTGCCCTGAGGTCCTTCCCCCACATTGGGGTTCCTGCTCCTGGCCCGCAAGGTTTGTGTTACAAAAAAATAATAATTAAAGAACAACAATACTACCAGGTCTTTTGGTAGACATGATGTTTGCTGTAATCTGTCCTGGAGGTGCACGTGATTGGGTCAGATTTGAGACAGGTGGCAGTTCAAGAGCTCAAATCCTTAAGTCAGTGGCCAGGGTGGGGTGGCTGTCACAACTGATGAATGACGTGGAGCTGCATGAAGACTTGGAGATGGGTTTTGTTGTCATGCTTAGCGTCGTGATTCATTATTACATGGTATCAAATGTAGCGCTATATGATCATTCTGTTAATGCAAGCATTCCAGCTCATGTAATGGAACTTCCCCCTGCTCTCATCTTCCAGTGCCCTCCCACCATCTGCTCTGGAGAGTTGGGGAAAACCCCAGAACAGATCTAGGGACTGTACAGGGGGAGGAAGGTTTCACTGTGCAAATATAAATCCTTGCGCTGGCATAACAAGTTTGTTGAACACCACCCATTAATATATATATTTTTCCTACTCTTCACCGTAAGGTCCCAGGGGCAGGCCACATCAATTTAAAATACAACATTAAAAACAGTTTAAAACAAGTGGCCGTATTGCAGCCAGGAAGAAGTTTCTGCTCCAGTAGGGACGGCTTCTCTAAAAGTGGGGTATGGGGAGGTTGCCTTCCTCTGCTGCATGCAGCTGGGTTCACTTCCTGCCTCATCTGGATTCATTTTCTCTGCTAACACCTGCCATGGTGTCACCTGGTCAGGGGTCCACAAATTTTGGCTGGGTTCAGTAGCCAATCATTTTTGTTGTAGCTACCAGACCCCTCCACACAGAGTGATTGTGTGAGAAACAGCAACTTGTCTCTGGTGTTGGACTGGCAGCAGCAACACTTGTCCTCCGCTCCTCTGACCCAGCATGAGGTCAAATTCCTGCTCATCTCTCCCTTCCTGCAGGACCAAGCAGCTGCCAGCCTCAAAGATCTACCCACTCCTGACAACCCTGTTGCTGCGCATTGTATCTATACTTTGTGGCCTGGATTATTTCTTTGTTGAGGGGGGAGAGGCAGGCTCTTGCCTTGTAAAAGGGGTCCCAAAGTGCTGGCAGGTGATTTTCCACTACCCCCGAGATACCCATATGATGACACCAGAGATCCTCTACGCAGGGGTGGGGAACCTCTGATTTGGGAGCCAAATACTGTGCTCCAGGCCTGGGGACTCTGCTCAGGCCATGCCTGCAACAGACCTGGCCCTCTGTGCTTTTGCCTGACTGGAATATGTTCCTGACCAGTGATGAAACCTATTGCTTTCCTGGATGGAGAATGACAGATGTGTGCACACGAATCTGACACTTGTGTGCTTGAAACACAGCTGGCTGCACAAAGGCAGGAGTCATACCTGTTGCTTTTGCCTTGGGCCACACCCATCATTGGTGCTGACCCCACCCACTGATGCCTCTGGGAGGTTTCCCAAGGGGGAAAGTGGTTCACTGGACTAAAATGGTCCCTCTGCTTTAGCCTCATGATGGGTACCTGAAGCCTGGTAAAGAAAGGGCTGGAAATTTGTAAAATGTATTTTGCATCTGCTTGCTATTCCACCTCAGCCTTAATCTGGGATATATCTTGAACAGCTGGTTCTGTTTGCTGCACATTCCCAGTACAGGCTCTTAATCCAGAGCTTAGCATTCTAGGTTTTGTCCCAGGAAACTCTGGATCAAGGTTCCTACAATATAACTCGCACTTGGAAAGTTGACTCTCTCTCCCTCCCTTCGCTTTAAGATTGTCACCTGGAAATGACAGACTGGGGCAGCATTTACATGCTTTCCTGGGTTCCCCCTTTTAAAAACAGTCCATTACACAGAGAGAGACACACACAGCCAATATCCTTAGGAGACCCTCCTGTAATCTCCTTACCCATCCCTTTACGGAGCTTGTCTTGCAAAGAAGCTGCCTTCTGTTCCAGAGGTTATCCCAGGTTTCTTTCTTTGAAATGCTCTCTCTCTGTAGTGTCTTGTGACATTTTCACACGCAACAGCCCTGTAAGGTAGGTTTAAGGCAGCTGATAGGACATGGTTTGCTCAAAAGCCACCCAGTCCTAGTTCTCCATACCCCAAATTCTATCCAGTGTGTCTCACCATTCTCTGTGGTCCTTTCCCACTTCCCCACACTAACTACTTGAAAATGACTGGTTTAGGAAAGCATCTATGTTTGGTGCTCCTGTGTGAGATTCCAGGACTTTGTAGTATAAGGTTTCTGGAAGAGAGAGAAAAAATAATCGCTCTTGCTGCTGTGGGATTATCTGTGGCATGGAGAGGCGGGGAGGGTTTGTGGAGGGATTTGTGGAAGCTTCCTAACCTCTGTGCTGCACAGTATCTTGGAAAAAAAGAAGCGAGGGTGATTTTCTCTGCAGTTTGAATGGATCTGGTCTGCTGCAAGGCCCTCTGGTGATCAGTTCAACTTTGCCATGCCCACGGGGGCAGGTGAAAAAACTTATTCCCCAAATTCCACCTCTCCCTTTGAAGCCACTGAAAAGCTGTCCCCTGGCGGGGTGCCAGCCCTGCTATATCCACCATGGCGCTGATTATTCTCTTCTTCCTCCTTTCCTTCTGCGAGTTCCTCTCGGGCAAGGAGTTGGAAGGTAAGTCACAGGGAGCCAAGGTACAAGGTAAGGGCTGAGCGTCCTCCTTCTTGGTATTGGAAGCTTCATCCATGCTAAAGTAGCTCTTTGGGTTAAAAGGAACTGATTTCTGGGTCAGCAGCTGCAGAAGGAGTGACGAGTCTTACAAGTCAGTTGCACAAATAAAGTTTCAAACTCATGGTGCATAGTTAAATGATCCAGGTAGCCCCTGGTTTATATTTCACTCTGCCAGAAACTAGTTGGCTGACCTTGGACAAACTACAATCTATCTGAGCCTCAGTTACACGTCTGTAAAATGACCTTTTTATTGTAGTTCAAGGGAAAGATGATGATAAAAGTTTACACACACAAAATCCTACAATATAGCAAATTTTTTAAAAGAAGACAAAATACTGACACTTTTATAGGGTAGCTAAGTTTGCAGTCTTATCTGATTACTTGGGAGCAAGCCTCATTGAGCTCAATGGGACAGGGATAGACTTGTCCTATAAAAAAGGATTATCAAGATAATAACTTAATTGCTCTGCATGTTTTGATGCTAAAAGCCATTGTTGTTTATTGTGCTGTGTAATTCCAGGAATTTAAACTAAGATTAAATAGTTCACAAGTTTGAAATTTGAAAAATTTGAAACTTTAAATTTTTCTGATGTCGAGTTTAAATCTTGACAGATTTTTTTCTTTCGTTTTAAAGACCTCTTGGCTAAACTTCAAGGCAGCCTTCTTAAATCTAGTGTCCTCCAGGTGTTTTGGACGACAATTCCCATCAGCCTCTGCCAGCATTGTTGTGGGGCACCTTGCAGACTCTGAAGTAGGAAAGTAGCAAACTCCCATTTAAACAGATATATAAATGAAATGTTATGACACTAAATAAAAAAATTCCTTCCAGTAGCACCTTAGAGACCTAAGTCTCTAAGTTTGTTATTGGTATGAGCTTTTGTGTGCATGCACACTTCTTCAGACACTGACACTTAGTATGTACACTACCTAGTTTTAATTCTGTCACTTAAATGCTGGGGTTTACCAAATGTAACATTTTCATTCAGTTATACCAATCTGGCTGACAGATAGAGGCCGCGGTCCTAACCTCACCTAGGAGTCAGCTCCATTGCATTCAGCAGGATTTCCTTCTGAATAGACATGGTTGGGGCTACAGTTTAGAGCTCTGCATTTCATAAATTTTTACAGTGGTACCTCTGGTTACGTACTTAATTCGTTCCAGAGGTGCGTTCTTAACCTGAAACTGTTCTTAACCTGAAGCTTTAGCTAATGAGGCCTTCTGCTGCTGCTGCGCCGCTGCTGCACAATTTCTGTTCTCATCCTGAAGCAAAGTTCTTAACCCAAGGTAATATTTCTGGGTTAGCGGAGTCTGTAACCTGAAGTGTATGTAACCTGAGGTACCACTGTATAACAATCACATACAGTCATACCTTGGGTTACAGACGCTTCAGGTTGAGTTTTTTTGGGTTACGGACCGCCGAAACCCGGAAGTACCGGAACGGGTTACTTCCGGGTTTCGGCGGTCGCAGATGCGCTAAATCGCGCTTTGCACATGCTCATCAGACACACCACTGCAGGTTGCAAACGTGCATCCCTCACGGATTACATTCACAACCCAAGCGTCCACTGTACTATAATTTATTTTTAGGATATAACAAATTATTACACTTTGGGTTGTTGTTGTTGTTGTTGTTTTTAAAAAAATCTTCTTTTTCCAGAAAACTCGGACACTTACTGGTCTGGAACTGCCCCCATCTGCATGGGAGGCTGTAAAGGAAAGCACAAAGAACTGAAGAAAAGCACGTGTGGGAATGGAAGCTGCTGCTGGTTGGGGTACAAATCATTTTGCCGGGGTATGTGCAAATCCAGAATATGTAGATTCAAATCCCAATTATGCTGCAAGCTGCAACTAGGGGTGTAGTGGTCTAGGGTCATGACAGGTCAAAGGCCATTGCTAATTCTGCCGCAGGGTCCCTGTCGCCAATATCCTGAAAGGGGAGGGGGGGTTTTTTAGCCACTGAGAATAATTCTTCTCATCCTTGATGCTGATTGGAACCAATCAGAGTGAAAGGAGGTGAATCAGCCATTGAGGATGGCTTCTGCAAGTTGGGGGGAAGTGGGGGCAGGGGGAACACACATTTAGGAACACCCAAGCGCTGAAAAGAGAATGCTGTGCAATGGAACATCATGGAAAACAAAATTTTAAGTCACTTTAAAATAAGATGTTGGAGGACTCAAATTCATTTGCCCACATAGGTGCATAGAAATCTAGCTGAAAGGCAGCACATCGGATATCTGAACTGACTGTTGCATTGCATCCCTAGTAGTTGTATAAGTCTAAGATTATTGTATAATTATAAGATTATACAACCTTCTAAGATCATACAATAGTTTTGGAGAGCGTGTGGGTCATGAAGGGACCCTGTACTTCTGAATTTGCCATGGCATTACTGGATGCAACTAACCCCCTCCCCCCCCCCCAAGATAAAAAATGTAGCAATATCATTTGTAGCTGATGAGGAATATGGGGTTGTGGGTTTTTTAGGATTTTTATCTTAGGGGGGGGGGAAATCATTAATAATTTAGCACACGCACCTCCTGCAATCACATGTCATCCCCGCTCTTGGAAACGATTGTGTTGTTAATGAGGGCAAAACAGAATGGAGATTGTAAAGCGTTTAGCTAATCGTATAGTAGTAACTGGGAGGGACGTGGAGGATTTAAAGAGGATTAAACTTCTCTTTTTAAAAAAGGATTACTCAGGTTCACGGTGGAGGAGAGGCTGATAAGGCAGGCTGTCATCCTAGTTAAACAGAACTTCCGTGTGACTAGATAGTCTACCTTGATATACAGGTGGGACAAACTCAAGGGAAAGAGTTTGTCCCACTTGGTGGATGAAGCTCCCAGAGACGCCTGGTTAGCCTTGGTTGGGAGCAGAATGCTAGACCAGGTAGGCCTTTGCTCTGATCCTGTGGGACAATACTTCAGCAGCATGCTGGCCTGGGATTGGAAGCAGGGCCCAATGTTTGGGGTGGAGGGATGCTTTGCGGGGAACATGAACTGAAAATGGAATGAGGCCAACTGAAATTCAGACTCTGAGGATTGTGTAAGAGTTTCAGCACCAGAAACCAGCAAAATCACATATTTTCTGCAGTATGATTTGTTCTCATGATGGCATCTGGGGAGTTACACTTAATCTTCAGTACTGGATATGCCTGCAAAAGTTTTGGGGCAGGCATACCACCTCATTTCCAACCAGTGCATGTCCCATAACTTCCTGCTAAATCCTGCAACTTTTTCGACCGCAGACGTTTTGCGTTTGTTTTTATTTTGTCAAATAATAATAATAATAATAAATTTATTATTTATACCCCGCCCATCTGGCTGGGTTTCCCCAGCCACTCTGGGCGGCTTCCAACAAAACACTAAAATACAATAACCTATTAAACGTTAAAAGCTTCCCTAAACAGGGCTGCCTTCAGATGTCTTCTAAAAGTTTGGTAGTTCTTTTTCTCTTTGACATCTGGTGGGAGGCCCATTCCACAGGGTGGGTGCCACTGCCTGGTTCCCTGTAACTTGGTTTCTCGCAGCAAGGGAACCGCCAGAAGGCCCTCGGCGCTGGACCTCAGCGTCTGGGCAGAACAATGGTGGTGGAGACGCTCCTTCAGGCATACAGGACCGAGGCTGTTTAGGGCTTTAAAGGTCAGCACCAACACTTTGAATTGTGCTCGGAAACGTACTGGGAGCCAGTGTAAGTCTTTCAAGACCAGTGTTATATGGTCTCGGCAGCCGCTCCCAGTCACCAGCCTAGCTGCCGCATTCTGGATTAGTTGTAGTTTCCGGGTCACCTTCAAAGGTAGCCCCATGTAGAGTTCATTGCAGTAGTCCAAGCGAGAGATAACTAGAGCATGCACCACTCTGGCGAGACAGTCTGTAGGCAGATAGGGGCTCAGCCTGCATTCCAGATGGAGCTGATAAACCGCTGCCCTGGACACGGATTTGAGCTGTGCCTCCATGGACAGCTATGAATCCAAAATGAACCCCAGGCTGTGCACCTGGTCCTTCAGGGGCACAGTTACCCCATTCGGGACCAGGGAGTCCTCCACACCAGCCTGCCCCCTGTCCCCCCCAAAACAGTACTTCTGTCTTGTCAGGATTCAACCTCAATCTGTTAGCCGCCACCCTCCAACCGTCCTGCCAGCATTACACTGCTGTGCAAAAGTGTCCCTCTCAAAGGCGAAAGGAGGAAACATAGCTGAATGGGCAGTCAAGCAGAATGGCATGCAGACGGTCCGTTATAAACCCACTGCTAAAGCACAATTCTTGTGTCAACGGCATGTTGCGGAACACAGTTGCCACAAAGCAACCACCTGGAGGGTCCCTGCGTGTGCCTTTTTTCTTTCACAGTGAACTGCGGACGACCAGAAACAGAGTTCAATTCGGTGGTCTATGGGAATGACTGGTGGGTTGGGTCTGTGGTGCGCTACAGCTGCCGGCCTGGGTACCTGCTGGTGGGGGATCCTGCTAGTGCCTGCCAATCAAGTGGCCGCTGGACCCCCAAACCTACTTGCCTCAGTAAGTATAATTGTGTGCCTTTCATGCATGTATCCAGAGCTTTTTTTTTTTCCAGTGCGAACTTGCTGCAGCTCAGTTCTGGCACCTCTCAGGTAGGCACCATTGCCAATCTTTTTCTTTTTTAAAAAAGTTTTTATTTATACTTTTCATGTTTATACATTTCATTAATTTTACAATCAATATAACATTTCAAAATTTGACTTCCTTCCCCCCCTTTTTGCTGTTCCTTAAATTTATTTTTAATATCTTCTGCATATCCAAATTCATTTAACTTGCTCATTTAATTATCTACTATAGATATACACTGTAAATATATACTGGAGGTTATTACAATAATCCTGCCAATGTTCTTATCTGTTTACAGTTTATTTGTAAATATTCAATAAACCATTTCCATTCTTTTATTTAAAAGGTCATTATCTTGATTTCTTATTTTTCCGGTAAGTTTCGCCATTTTCTGCATATTCTTGAACGAGTCATTCGGGCGTCATGTCTGCTTTTATTGCTTTCTGTCTTTCTGCGAAGGGATCTGCCTCCGGGGTCGGATTGAGATAAACGAGCGAGACATCGATGGGAGCTGCTCCTCCACCTGTCCCCATAAGGTGTACCCAGGGGCCTTTCTCAATCATGGCTGCATCAAGATCTCCTCCTGTGTCACTAAGCAATCTGGCTGGACCCGATGGTTCTCTCGCTGTGACTTTTGTGAGTGCGATTGCTACGTCCCCTGCGGTGAGTACACACCCTCCGAGTGCCCCTATTTTCGAGGGACACGCCTGGATTTACAGAAGCCGTCCCAGTTTCTGATTTCATCCCAGAATGTCTCGCTTTTCCTTAGGATGTCCCATTTTTATTGGAGAAATTTTGGAGGGGATGAGGCATCTGATTGGCTGGTGTGGAAAGCAGGATGCTGTGTTAGATGGAACTTTGCTCTGATCCTGCCAGGGTACTTAGGATATTAGAGGTAAAACGCAGGTGGCGCTGTGGTCTGAACCACTGAGCCTCTTGGGCCTGCCAATTGGAAGGTTGGCGGTTCAAATCCCCACAACGGAGTGAGCTCCCGTTGCTCTGCCCCAGCTCCTGCCAACCTAGCAGTTTGAAAGCATGCCAGTGTAGGTAGATAAATAAGTACCACTGTGACGGGAAGGTAAACGGCGTTTCTGTGCGCTCTGGCTTCTGTCACGGTGCTCTGTTGCGCCAGAAACGGTTTAGTCATGCTGGCCACATGACTCGGAAAGCTGTCTGTGGATAAACGCTGGCTCCCTCGGCCTGAAACGAAATGAGTGCCATAACCCCATAGTCGCCTTTGACTGGACTTAACCATCCAGGGGTCCTTTACCTTTACTTAGGATACTCTCAGTTTCTGGTCTTACCATTAGACAGAGGCAAGCAGCTCCCTCAGGTGGGGGATAAGAATAGGGAACAGCTGTCTCTGGTATGTGGCCTGTTCTGTGCCCCTTAAGACAGCCTTGTTTCCTCAAGGTGAGGTGAAAAATATTGACCAGTGCTGCAGTAAGATTCAGCTATCAGTCTAGTTGGCTTTGTAGCACGGAGTCCAAGGGCTGCCATCTTGTCCTTTTTTTAAACCTCAGGCTGCCAAATATCTTGGGCTAGCCCCAGATGTTCTTAACCATCACACAGGCTTTCCAAGGAATCCTGGGAACTGAAGTTCTAGGAGGGCAATAGGAAGAGTCTCCTCAGCAAAGTATGCTTTCCTAGCATCCTTTGGGGGGAAAGTGATACAAAGCTGATATGAGCTTGTGGAGTAGATGGGGGCCCTGGTATTCACCACAGGGGGTCCCCAGTAGTTGTACTGGTGAGAACCCGAAGGCTACCACCCAATTTCTTCTCTTCCACAGCTTCCTCAGGATAAAAAAACCCAACCCCTGTGGAGGGGCCGCTCTGCGCGCTGCAACACCTGACTTTTATGTAAGTTTCAGGCACCCTTCACACCTAGAGCTGTGACATTTAATCTATTTAACTTATTTAATCTATTTAACTTGCCTTAGCAAGTCATTCACCTCACACAGGAGGGAAGACCTCATCCAAGATGGTGCCTGCTGCAAGGTGGGGGGAGGGGTGAGACGCCCTTGGCCCTCTCTGTGTTGTTGGACTCAAACTCCCATCAGGCCTTGCAACTGGCGTGACCAATGGTGGGGAATGATGGGAGCTGGAGTCCAGCGGCACTTGCAGGGCCACAGGTTCCCCATATGGTGGCTGCTTGCACACCCTGTAAAATAGAGAGCCAATGGTGGTGCAGTGGTTAGGGTGTTGGACTAGGACCTGGGAGACCAGGGTTCAGTTTTCCACTCAGCCATGAAGCTCACTGGGTGATCTTGGGCCAGTCACTACCTCTCAGCCCAACTGCGTCACGGGTTGTTGTGGGGATTAAATGAGGAATGGGAGAACGATGAGTTCCATTGGGGGGAAAGGTGGGATATAAATGCAACAAAGAAATAAATAAAATGTGCACGTGCTTATTTATATGTAAAAAAAAAAAAATCGAAACGTTGAAAAAAATAATTATAATCTGAAGTAAGAGATACAGTCTTCCCCACTATGATGAAAGAGATTGCAGTGAGGCAACCTGTGTGCTTGTTCAATGCAACTATTGATGGGCCCCTGCCTGGTCTATTTCCCAACTTTGTCTTTTAACCCCAACTTGGACCAGAGAGCCCTTCAAACAGAGCAGGTAGGGGGAACCTGTGGCCTCCCAGAGGTTGCTGAACTACAACTCCCAGCATCACCCACCATAGACCAGGCTTGTGTTGGAATCTGCGTTCGGCCAAGCTGATAAAGCTCATCTTCTGGAATCGCCCTCCTGACAAATAATTAACGACCTGAACCTTTGATGAGGCCTCAGGCACATTCCATTCAGCAGAGAATCCAAAACAGCATGCAGAAGTGATGATATTTATGGCTACATGCTACGCTTTATTTCTTACTACGCAGACAGCAAAGAAACATCCTCTCTCTATGAAAGCAGAGAGCAACTGAACAAAGGGACAGGAAACCAGTAACATCACATCCGTCTCCCTTCTCCCGTGAGACTTCCAACAGCCTGGACTGTTTCTGGAATGTAAACAGAGCCTTGTGACTCTAAGCAGCTGCTCAATGGCAAAACAGAAACTAACAGCTTGCTAGGGTTGATGGCGGCTGTAGTCCAGCAATATCTTGGGGGCTACAGGTTCCCCACTCCTAAAACAGAGGATGTCTCCACATAAAAGGCTGTCCTCTGTAAATCAGGACACAGGTTTACCCAGATTCCCCATCCCTGCTACACAAGCACCATTGAAAATCTCTTATTTATTCAAAATGACTAATTCATTTGTATGCAGATTTATATGACTGATGAATGCATTCATGTTCTGTTGTCTAATTAGCTAAGGTTTCCTTCATACACCAATGGAATCTTTCCTATTGATTTCAGCAGGTCTCAAGCAACCCTTGTTTTCTCAGGGATGTGGCTCACTGATGAAATAATCCCCGCTGGATTCATCTCCTCTTCCTAACCAGTTTCTGGAATGGCGACTGGAAATTTGTTAATTGTGTGCAAATAAACCTGTTGCAAAGAACGCATGCGTTCTGACTCTCCCTGTAAGCAGCCATGTTCTTTTAGGGTGGGGAGGTTCCCAGAGGACTGGAATCCTTAGTTGTCAAGACACACAGGTTGGTGGCAGGACACCTGCTTGACATGCAGAAGTCTCCAGAATTGATCCCTGGCAAGGCTGGTGCAATACCACCTGGTAGCAGTGCTGAGAGAGAACCTCACTCTGAGACCTTGGAGCGCTGGCAAGTGGTGTTCTTTGAGACTGGTGGAGTGGAAGGCAGGGACATAGCCCTCAAATGTCCTGATTAAAATGGGACATCCCATGGGGGGGGCTGTGCTCTCGTGCAAGAGCACAGTGCCCCAAAATGTGCAAGAGCGCAGCCCTGAAAGTCGCACTTTTTTTCAGGGCCGCAATCTCACAAGAGAGCACGGCACCCAAAAGCACATGCGAGCTTGGCCCCAGAAGATGTTTCCCTGTGTGTGTGTGTGTGTATCTGTTTTACAATTTCAAATACCCATTTTACATCCTTAAGACATCAATGACCTCCCTTCTTCTCTTTCCATGATTCATTTTACATACCTTAAATGCCTGCATATTTTACAAAAACTATACCAATCAGTATTCCATTATTGCACCCATCAAAACTTATTTACACTGATTAATTTATCTTAATGCTGTCAGTGTAATAATAATAATAATAATAATTTTTATTTATACCCTGCCCTCCCCAGCCAAGGCCGGGCTCAGAGCGGCTTACAAGCAACAACAAAAAACAAGTTTTCACACAATTATTTCCCATATACCCATGTACCTTGGTTTACAACCATAATCCATTCCGGAGGTCCGGTTGTAAACCAAAACAGGTTGTAACCCAAGACGCGGCAGTAGGGCCTCCCAAAAAAAATTAGTTGTAATCCAAAAAAGGGACACACACTTCCGGGTTTGACATGGTTGTAATCCAATAGGGTTGTAATCCAAAGCGGTTGCAAACCAAGGTACACTGTATTCAATAAACATTTTCCAATCTCCTTTAAATGTATGTTCTTCTTATTCTCTTGTTCTATATGTTAAGTCTGCAAGCTGCACATATTCTGTCAACTTAAGTTGCCATTTTTCTTTGGTTGAGACCTCGCTCGTTTTCCATTTTTGGGTTAACAACGCGCATCCCAGTTTTCCGCCAGCGTTTTCACACAATTATTTCCCATATACCCATGTACAGTGGTGCCCCGCAAGACGAACGCCTCGCAAGATGGAAAACCCGCTAGACGAAAGGGTTTTCCATTTTGGAAGCGCTTCGCAAAACGAATTTCCCTATGGGCTTGCTTCGCAAGACGAAATGTCTTGCGAGTTCCTGCGGGTTTTTTCCCCTTTTTTCCCCCTTTTCCTAAGCCGCTAAGCCACTTATCAGCTGATCCGCTGATAAGCCGCTAAACCGCTAATAGCGCTAATCCGCTAAGCTGTCAATGGGCTTGCTTCGCAAGACGAGAAAACCGCTATACGAAGAGCCTCACGGAACGGATTAATTTCGTCTTGCGGGGCACCACTGTACCTTGGTTTACAACCATAATCCGTTCCGGAGGTCCAGTTGTAAACCAAAACATGTTGTAACCCCGCGAGAACAGGGGAATCCCGGCGCGTCTCCCCCCCCCCGCCAGCCAATCAGCTGGCTGGGGGGGCATGGCCTGCCCTATTTAGGGCCGGCGCAGAGGGGGCTCGCCCTCTTTTCGCCAGCTAGCCCCCACGTTTTCCCACCCTCCCTCCCTTTGGGTAGGCTTTAGGGAGGTCTCTGACTTTGCTATGGACTTCGGTCTGTTGCCGCAAGGGGCATGGTAGGAATTTTTCCCAATTGGCAATTTACAGCCATTTGGTTTTTCGCCTACCTCGTAGCAACTTGTCACAACTCCTCGGCATTGGCGGTTAGGCATTGGTAAGAAGGGGTTAAGAGGATGGGGGGGGAGGAACGCCATCACCTCCCCCCATTGAACGAAGGGTGGTCCGATAAAGGACTCCGGGGGGCGTGGCCCTGTCCGAAGCCTATGGAGCTGTGGGCCAAAGGCACGCCCCAGAGCGGTGACCCGGGGGAGTGCCTCAGCAGGAGACTCCCCCTCTATGGTGTTAACCCTTCCCGTGTCTTCAGCAAATGGGCTGGAGCCGGATAGTCGATAGGACCAATGCCTAAGCCAATGCCTCTCATTCCTGAATTCAATAAAGTTGTGGCCTAATTCGCCCATATAACCTTAAATTATGGTGTCTCGTGTCTTTATTTATCCTGGCGGGGGGCGGGAACTCGCCACGCAACAAAGTTGACCAGAAATGCCATTTCCTGGATTAGTTGTAAATAGGAAAGCAGATGGGTTTTTAGGGGGAGGGAAGCCTGGAGGAGGACAGACTGAGGTTGGTGGATTAGTGTTCCTTTTTGCCCTAAAGGCCTTCATTGTCTTGGCGTTCCATATCTACTGAGGAGGGAAATACAGGGGCCAGCAGGCATGTGGGTCCATACAGGACAGCTTTATAGGGTTTTATAGGGTTTTATAGGGTCTCTTTCTCTGTTCCTCAGGTTATTTCTCTCTCTCTCTCTCTCTCTCTCTTTGATACAATTTATTAATTTTATGAGATCAAAAAACAACAACCCAATAAAAAAAAATCACAATCAAAATCATACATCTTAATTGACTTCTCTCCCCCTCTCCCTCCTGGTTCCATTTTTTTATACTTATTTATGCACATCCAGAGAATCTTAGACCCTTACCTATTCAATTTTAAAACCTTATACATATTATTACAAGTGACCTTTAAAAGTTTAACTAATGTACAAAACCAATACACAAAGCTTGCTGCTTATGCCTGAACATTTCTCCCTTTTTTAAGGAAGGGGGGGAGAAAAGAAATTGTCTGGTGTGTCCAGTATAGTTCATTACAGTGGAACCTTTGCAGAATATCTAGTCCTTACAATTTTTCCCGTAAGTTTTATTTTTAATGGGTGGCAAATTTAAGCTGCACAGTTAAAGCTGGTTTGGCATCCTTGCTTAACAAATTCACTCTCACCTCACACCCCAAATTGGACTTTTTGCAAGAAGGAAATTGACAGGAAAATGCCCTGGGAAACATGGGATACAGTTACAGTGGTATCTCAGGTTAAGTACTTAATTTGTTCCGGAGGTCCGTACTTAACCTGAAACTGTTCTTAACCTGAAGCACCACTTTAGCTAATGGGGCCTCCCGCTGCTGCTGCATCGCCGGACCACGATTTCTGTTCTCATCCTGAAGCAAAGTTCTTAACCTGAAGCACTATTTCTGGGTTAGCGGAGTCTGTAACCTGAAGCGTATGTAACCTGAAGCGTATGTAACCCGAGGTACCACTGTGGTTTGTTTTGCCAATCTCCTTCATCTTCTTTGGCGGTGGCTTCTTCCTCCTATAGGGATGGGCTAGTTTTGGCCTGGTGTCCGTTCTCAGATGCAAAGTCTTTTACATGGTAAATCCATTAAGTTCTGTACCATCCAGGATCATTGCTTCAATTTTATTAACCAAAGTCATTTCCAACATTTTCTTCAAATCTTTATATATCACTGCCCAGGCTTCCTTAATAATTTTACATTGCCACCACATATGGCAGCCTCTCACACCCTTTACTCGCCTTTCCTGCTTCATCTCCATCAAAGCTTTCAGATCAATTCACACAGGGTATCATTTTTTTATCTTGGGCCAAGTCATAGCCTCCCATATCAGTTCACATGAGGTATCATTTTTGTTATTAACCAGGTTTCCTCAACCTCGGCCTTCCAGATGTTTTTGGCCTACAACTCCTATGATCCCCAGCCGACAGGACCAGTGGTCAGAGATGATGGGAATTGTAGTCTCGAAACATCTGGAGGGCCGAGGTTGAGGAAGCCTGTTACAGACCAATCTTCCTCTCCCTTGTATTTTCCTCAAACCTTGCACCTCAGACTTTCCTACCTTAAAAGTTTGTGCATTCACCTCTGACAGCCTCTGACAGTAATTTAGTATTTCCCCAAATTTGAGAAGCTGCCTTAATCGCAGTTGAGTGCATAGGTCTCACCTTCTTCATTAAAAAGACGTGATAAACTTCTCAGCTTGCTTTAGCATCTCAAAGTGTCCCTGGCAAAAACAAAACAAAACCCTGCAATGTGGAAAAATCTTTCTCCTCCTTCTATGTGTTCTGCATTGTATAATGATGCCTTTTCTCCCTGCCGCCAGCTGCCTGCAGTCTGGCTGGTGACAAGAGGGATCTGGGGAGGATAGGAGCAGATCCTCCTTCCAAGGTTAACCGGGAGAGAGAGAGAGGATAAAAGCAGAGGATGAAAGAGGGGGGAAATGCTGGGTTTTCAATGCAAATGTTCTCAGTGCAGCAGTGCTGCCCAGAGCTTCCCTTCCCTCCAGGAGAAAGTGGAGGCCCAGAGAGACGCACCAAGGACAGGCTGAGAATGCAAAGCCAGGCAGCTTCCTCAAACTGCATTTTCTCTTCACCTCTCTACTCGCCCCCAATGCTGCAGACATGTCTTCCTTGCCTAAGCAGACTTCTTGGTGGGATGTGCTGCTGACTGACTTCAAGGCAAAGGGCCTCTTAGGTGGGTGAGGAATTTTGTGGAGGATTTTTAGGGGCAAGTGTACACCTCAAGTTGGTGGACCTTAACCCTGCCAAGAAAACGCAGCCCTATAACCCGGCAATCCTCCACTGCATGCTACTACAATGGTACCTCGGGTTACATACGCTTCAGGTTACAGACTCCACTAACCCAGAAATAGTGCTTCAGGTTAAGAACTTTGCTTCAGGATGAGAACAGAAATCGTGCTCCGGTGGCACGGCAGCAGCAGGAGGCCCCATTATAGCTTAAGTGGTGCTTCAGGTTAAGAACAGTTTAAGGTTAAGTACGGACCTCTGGAACGAATTAAGTTCTTAACCCGAGGTACCACTGTACTGATCCAGGGTTATCTCTGCCCATCCCCACACCTTCTACATTTCCCAAAGTGCCCCCCAGGTCTTTCTGGGTGGCTAATGGATTTGGCAGAAATCAGATTGAGTGGGGAGATCTATGCCACTGGGTAGCATTTCAATTTTGGAGAAGAATTTAATGTTAATATTTTCTTTAGACCCGGGATGTGTGTGTTAATGAACGGGCAGTAATTGAAGGGGGATTTAATTGATTTGGAATGGGATCCACTGGGAAATTAATTAGGGGTTAATGAATCAAAGAGGAACCGATTTGGAGTGATTCAGGAGGAGTGAAAATTAACTGAAGAATTTATCTGGGATGATCTGAATGAGAAATGAGTAGGCTTGTGGCTTTTGACACTTAAATTCTAAATTTTGCATCTATCCATAGAAATTGATATATGCAGATTTGAATCTTTTAAACTTACCCAGCAATGCCCCTGCCCAGATCCTAAAAGTAGGCAGCTGGCTTTGATTACATACATACATACCGTATTTTTCGCCCTATAGGACGCACTTTTTCCCCTCCAAAAATGAAGGGGAAATGTGTGTGCATCCTATAGGGCGAATGTAGGCTTTCGCTGAAGCCTGGAGAGCAAGAGGGGTCAGTGCGCACTGACTCCTCTCGCTCTCCAGGCTTCAGGAAGCTATCCGCAAGCCGTGGGAGAGCTGTGCGAAGTCGCGCAGCTCTCCCACCACTTTGCGGAGAGCTGCCTGGACCCAGAAGCCTGGGGGCCACTGAGCTCAGCGCCCCCCAGGCTTCGGGCTTCGTGCAGCTCTCCCACCGCTTGCGGAGAGCTGCCTGTTCTGGGGGCTGGGGTTGGGGGAAGCTCGGGCTTCCCCCGCCCCAGCCCCGCACCTGGGGGGGAAATAAATTTTTTTTCCTTATTTCCCCCCAAAAAACTAGGTGCCTCCTATGGGCCGGTGCACCCTATGGGATGAAAAATGCGGTATATCATTTTATTTGTAGGCCACCTTTGCATAGTTAACAAAACACTCCAGGCGGCTTACAACATGAAAAAAACCCATAATTACAAATATAACAAAAGTAGTCACAAACAATAGTTGAAACGCATCAAAAAGTACACAGCCAAATGGAATAATTGCCACATAAATCACAATAGGATCCAAAAATAAAGAGACCAAAAAAATTAATATAAATAACAGCAATAAAATGCCCCTAAACAGTAACCCAATGGAAGAATCTGTTGGAGGGTATGTAAAGTCAGTGACAAGAGTATCTGGAGAAGCTGAAATCTCCCAATGGATTTTTGAAATTCCCATTTCAGATGCCAGATTTGTGTCCATTTAATCCACCTCTGTGTGTGTGTTTGTGCATGTAGAGAGAGACAACCTGTCTGTCCTATGTAGAATACAGAAGGGTGGTGTCCAGGAACAAGGGTGGGAGAGAAGACCTAGAGGAAGCTGTAGAGGCACCACTGGGGGCCGGATGTGAAAAGATATCGCAGATCCAGCCTCCAAGGAGTGGACCATAACTCTTGCTGCTACTGTGGCAGTGGCGGCAGCAGCAGGGGATGCATTCCTTGGCGGCCAGATCTGCTGCCCCTACTAAAAAATTCCGAGAGCTTAAACAAATATCTTTGGCCTCATCCACCATTGATGCACATCCCCCAGAAAGTTGCCCATGAAGGGAATGCATTCCTCAGGATGAGAAAGGCTCCCCATCCCTGCTCTGCCTAATTGTAGGGCAGGCCTCACATTAGGGCTATGTCAATGCTATACCTTTAAAGCACATTCCCCACCTCAAAGAATTCTGGGCCCTGTAGTTTCCTCAAGCTTGCTGGGGATTTTAGCTGTGTGAGGTAAACTACAGTGCCCAGAATTCCCCAAAGGAGAGTATGTGCTTCGAATGTGCATTAAAGGTGTATGCAGCGCAGATTCCAAAGCTCAGCGGTACCTCCAAATGATAACAATAACTAATAATAACAAAATAAGCAAGTCACCCACCTCCTTCCTCTGTTTTTGTGGTTAAACTTAGGAAGAGTAATGAAAGTGAAGGGGGGGGGGAAAGCTTACATTTGAACTACAGTGGTACCTCGGGTTAAGTACTTAATTTGTTCCAGAGGTCCGTTCTTAACCTGAAAATGTTCTTTTGATCTTTTTTTTTTATTAAAAATTTTTCCATGAAAAACTCCAGTCATATCAATTTACACATCACATATTTTAGCTTATTGGACCTCCCTCAACTTCTCTGACAATCATTCGTAGTTCGAATCCTATCTTCACATTCCTTAATTTTAATATTGCCATTAAACACTATATTTCTGACCTTAAAGGTAAAGGTACCCCTGCCCGTACGGGCCAGTCTTGACAGACTCTGGGGTTGTGCGCCCATCTCACTTAAGAGGCCAGGGGCCAGCGCTGTCCGGAGACACTTCCGGGTCACGTGGCCAGCGTGACATCGCTGCTCTGGCCAGAGCCAGAGCCAGAGCCAGAGCCGCACACGGAAACGCCGTTTACCTTCCCGCTGGTAAGCGGTCCCTATTTATCTACTTGCACCCGGAGGTGCTTTCGAACTGCTAGGTTGGTAGGCGCTGGGACCGAGCAGCGGGAGCGCACCCCGCCGCAGGGATTCGAACCGCCGACCTTTCGATCGGCAAGTCCTAGGCGCTGAGGCTTTAACCCACAGCGCCACCTGCGTCCCATTTCTGACCTTATTTGCTTTCTAACAATATTCCTTGTATTTTCACAAAGCTTCTTTAAAGCACACTAGCGTTGTACAGTCCTCACATACAGTTTTCAAATAAATTTTCCCCAGTCCTCAAAAAACCTGTGATCCTTTTGGAATCTGATTTTCCCAGTTAATTTATCCAGTTCTGCATAGTCTGTTAATTTTGTCCTCCATTCTTCCAAAGTCGATACCTGAAAATGTTCTTAACCTGAAGCACCACTTTAGCTAAAGGGGCCTCCTGCTGTCACCGCACCGCCGGAGCACGATTTCTGTTCTCATCTTGAAGCAAAGTTCTTAACCTGAAGCACTATTTCTGGGTTAATGGAGTCTGTAACCTGAAGCGTATGGAACCTGAAGCGTATGTAACCAGAGGTACCACTGTACTGTACTTTGTTTTCACGCAAGAAGCAATATTAATTACCCACTGGATTCTCCCCTGTGAATAAACCACCAGGGACAAAGCTGGCAATAAGCAAACTCCCCATGGCTTCTCTCTCTCTCTCTCACTCTCTCTCTCTCTGACATTCAATGCTTACTCCAGCAGCAGCTTGGCTCCCGAAGGGGGAGTTTTCATGAAGATTCCTGGGAGGATTTTGTGCTGGCTTTTGAACAGGAAGAGGAAACAGTGTTCCTGCCTCTATGGGGGGATATAACCAAAAGGAACAGAGTGGAGGGAAGCAAAGAAGATATGAAGTGGGGGGGGGGGGAGGGAATGAAATTATGCTTGTATGCTGCCGCTGCAAAAGCATGTCTAATGCTATGGTGCCATGGGGCAGGGGTCACCTTTTCAAATACCCCTATAAAACCCCAGAAGGAACTTGTCCACATCCTGCCCCACTTTGTACAGTTGCCGCATGTTAAAGACATACGTACTGTACTGAATTGCATCCGAAACAGTGCTGGCCAGAAAGAGGGCATGGGGAGCACAAGGCCAACAGGGTTAGATTTGTAAACATGCATCTACAGGCTCCTGCAGGTGACCTATTTCTGGAACATGCATCCTGATTTGTTTGCAGGTGCACCTTAAAGGTAAAGGTAAAGGGACCCCTGACCATTAGGTCCAGTCGTGGCCGACTCTGAGGTTGCGGCGCTCATCTTGCTTTATTGGCTGAGGGAGCTGGCGTACAGCTTCCAGAGCAGCACACGGAAACGCCGTTGACCTTCCCGCTGGAGCGGTACCTATTTATCTACTTGCACTTTGACGTGCTTTCGAACTGCTAGGTTGGCAGGAACAGGGACCGAGCAATAGGAGCTCACCCCATTGCAGGGATTCAAACCGCCGACCTTCTGATCAGCAAGTCCTAGGCTCTGTGGTTTAACCTACAGCGCCACCCACGTCCCACCAGGTGCACCTTAGGTGGAGGTTAGATGATGCCCAGTTGTTATCGCGCATTCAGCCTGTATTCATCCTGATTTGTTTTTTACATTTTCCGATAAATAAATGGTTTATCTCACACTTTTCAACTGCAAAAAAGTCTGGTTCCTTTTTTAAAAAAGTGAATTCGTTGCACCGGGGCGACAGAGTGCTTTCAATCTGTTTGTACTGCAGAAACCTCACGGTTCTGTTATGTGACTGAATTTCCCCTGCAAAATACAGGCAGTCTGGAGACAGCCACAGTGAGTTCCAGATTGCCAGTACCTGTAGCTTGTTAAATCTCTGCTCTTGCCACAAGAGGGCGCATTCAAGCTAGGATGGAAATTGCCTTGTGGCAGTGAATGGGGCCAAGGGCGTTTCGAAAATGGGCAAGTTTTCTAGATTCAGAGTGTTGGTGCTGACCTTTAAAGCCCTAAATGACCTCGGTCCAGTATATCGGAAGGAGCGTCTCCACCCGCATTGTTCTACTCGGACACTGAGGTCCAGTGCTGAGGGCCTTCTGGCAGTTCCCTCACTGTCAGAAGCCAAGTTACAGGGAACCAGACAGAGGGCCTTCTTGGTAGTGGCACCCGCCCTGTGGAACACCCTCCCACCAGATGTCAAAGAGAACAACAACTACCAGACTTTTAGAAGACATCTGAAGGCAGCCCTGATTAGGGAAGCTTCTAATGTTTGATGCATTACTGTATTTTAATATTTTGTTGGAAGCCGCCCAGAGTGGCTGGGGAAGCCCAGCCAGATGGTTGGGGTATAAATAATACATTATTATTATTATTATTATTATTATTATTATTATTATTATTTCCCTCATCAAGCACCATTCTAGGGCTGGCTTTCACTTCCCTGCTGCTCTGAATGCTGCTCTGAAGGCAGGAGGTTGCAATCCCTGGCATTTCCCGCCAAAACAGTGGCAATAGGAAATCTATGGCCCTCCAGATATTGTTGGACTACGACTCCCATCAGTCCTGATTGCTGGCTTTGGCTGGTCTGAGCAACATCTCATATCTGGAGGGTCAAAGGTTTCCCACCCGTAAAGTAGAAAAATCATCCCATAGGGTGTGGCAAAGACCCTTCTCTCTCTGAGGCCAGTGGTGGCTGGTGTTCATTGGGATTATTGGGGTGGAAGGCAGGAAGCTGACAGTAGGTGGAGCCAAAGTTCGGAGGTGGTTTTAAGGTAGCGCAATGGGTGCAATCACACTGGGTGCCGCTCCGCAGAATGCTGTAGAATGGAGTACAAGAGGTGGGCTGGGGAGGGGTGCAAAAACAATTTGAGAGCCCAAAGTCTGCCACTGCAGAGTTAATCACAGACAAGAGACAGCGAATGACAAGCAGAGCCAACTCATTCTAGGCCACATAAAGCACTATGATGGCCGACTAGCTCAGTTGGTTAGAGCATGGTGCTGATAACACAAAAGCCACAGATTTGATCCACGTATGGGTGCATATTTCTCAGGGACTGGGCAGAAGAAGAATGGTGGAGACCACCTTCCCATCCTGACCCTTCCAGGGAGGAGGAAGAGGAAGACAGTATAGATTTACAACAGGGGTTTGAGGGAAGTCACAGCTCAGAGGCAGATGAGGGGGGAAGTTGGGAAATCATGGGAGAGCCAGAACAACACCTGGCTGACACATTGTTGTTAGAAAGCATTCCAGACCCTCCATCTCCCAGAACCCGGCGAGCCTTAAAAGTAGGAGAGCAAAGAGCTCAAAGACAGAGCGCACATAGCAGCACCGGTAGAAGTTACAAATGAGGAGGTGAGAGAGACGGGAGGTGGAGATTTACTTGGGACAACACCATTATCCAAGAAACTGGGTTCTATAGCCCCTCTCTGTAAAGACTGAAATAAAAAAGGACTGTAAGAAACTTCCCCTTGTCTTAATACTTTCCAGGACCAACAGCCAGGAGCTGCTGACAGCATCCTGACAATATTCCTGCATTGCAGGGGTTTGAAGAAGAATAGATGACCCACGGGATCCATTCCAACTCTACGATTCTATGCTGCTGCTTTAAATAGTCATGGCTTCCCCAAAGCATTCTGGGAACTGCAGTTCAGGGTGCTGAGAGTTGGTAGGAGGCCCCCTATTCCCTCACAGAACTACCATTCCCAGAGTACCCTTTGATTAGTTGTTAAACCGTTCTGAGAATGGTAGCTCTGTGAGAGGAATAGGGGGCCTATTCACAACTCTAAGTGCCCTTAACAAACCACAGCTCCTGGGAATCTTTGGGGGTAGCCATGGCTGGTACCCTGATGCTGATGATGTCAGTCAGGGATGACGTCAGTCAGAGGAGCCAATCCTGAACCTGAGGGACTGGAGGTCTGACTCAGTGTGAGATCTTTGCTTCTCTTTATGTGCTTCCAAGTTTGCTCACCAATCTCTACGCTCACGTCACTCAGTTTCCTCCCAACCTCCCCCCGCCTGTTTTGTTGGGTTTTTTTTCATGGCACAGGGAAAGATTGGCAGCAGATGGTGATAAATTAATGCCACTCATTTTTCCATATGCCTTTTGTCTTCCAGGCAAGGTGGTGATTTTGGGTGAAGCAGATGACTCACAAGGGGATGGCAGCATTCTGCCAATGGAGGAAAACCAGACCTCAGATTCTCCTCCTCAAGTAATGCCCTTAACATATAGAGTTAGACCACATTTGCACCATACATACTGCTTTAAACAATCCTAGCTTTCCCCTAAGACTCTTGGGACTTGTGGTTTGTTAAGGGTGCAGAGAGTTGTGAGAAGGCCCCTATACCTCTCACAGAGCTATGGTTCCCAGAGTTCCCTGGAAAGAGGGATCTGTTGTTAAACCGCTCTGAGAATTGTAGCTCATGGGGTGCACAGGAGAAATCCCCCGCTATAAATAAGTCAGAAATTAAATCGTTAAAACGAAAGGAAAAAAGCGCTAAGGGAAATCACAAAGAAATTTTCTTTGCTCTCCAGCGCCATCTGGTGTTGCATGTTTAGAATACATTCAAAGTGCTGGGTTTTTTACTAATGTAGCTGAGTCCTGTGAGAGCTGCTTTTGGGGAAGGAGTTCCAGACCAGGGACAGGTGCAGAAACTGGAGAATCCCTTCAGTGTTAAAAAGAAGAAGACATAAAAGCAAAATAAAACGAAGATGTTGATTAGAAAGACTGAGGTGGCAGTCATTTTTTTTATCTGCTCTAAAATTATATTTGCTTCCTTAAGTAAGTCATAGACTGTTCCATATTCCAAAGAAAACCTCTAAGCGGTTCACAGCATCTTAAAAATACCACAAATAAATGCCAAATACAAAGAACGTGGGGGGAGGGGAATCCACATTTTAGTGCAGTGCAGATAACACTTAGATAAGATTTCCTCCTAAACATAAATAGAAGCTGGAACAACTAACATATGGGGACCCATAATAACTACTAGCAGATCCAAAATACAGCAATGCAACAGAAGCAATTAGCCTCACCCAGCAAATAGACATGCATGTGGAACTCTCACTTCTGCTTCTGTCTCCCCATCTTAAGCTTACACCAAAAGATGGAACAAAATGACACACTCCCCACAGCTCAGTTGGTTAGAGCGTGGTGCTGATGACACCAAGCTTGCAGGTTCGATCCCCGTATGGCACAGGTGCACATTCCTGCCTTGCATTGCAGGGTTGGACTAGATGATCCTCAGGGTCCCTTCCAATGCTACAATTCCAGGATTCCAATGCTACAATTCCAGGATTCCTGGAGCTCCCTCTGCTATCATCAGGGAGCGCCCACAATACCCACAGAAATAACAAAACACAACAATGGCAGGAAGCACCTTCAACACGACCCCAAAGGGATCTCCACTGCCCTTTGATGTCACCCCTTCAGGGATGCCCTGTTAAAGACTATTGCAAAAGTATCACACGAGAAAGTGAAAATTGAAAGAAGTGCAAACATGCAATGGAAATGGCTGTGACCAGCATGGTAATATAGTCCCGAGGGTGTTGTGGTGGGTTAACATTCATAATATGTCACTGCATACATTCAAAGCCATTCCTCTTCAGAAAGGTGGGAAAGTTGCACTAAGGCAAACTTCACCTGCACAGGTAGCCCTCCTGATTCTCCCCCAAAGTCATATCGTCTGCAGCCTGAGAAAACAGGAGGACGACAATTTGATGATGTTCTGTAAAAATGGGAGTGAGGGAAACATGACTATTTTGGAGTAAACACCAAGGTTGCTTTCAAGCGACCTGTTTGTTGAGAAAGTTAGAGGGTTAGACAACGCCAACTAATTATTGAGCATTCATTCTGATTTCAGAGGTGGATTTAGGAGGCGCAGAGCGGTGGTGCTGCAGAAGGGCATCTCAGCTGTGATGTAGACTGGAAGGCGAGGGGCGGGGGGGGGGTGAACTTTGGTGTCACACAGGGCCCTGCCAAAATCTGAGGCCCCAAAGTCCACCACCACTGATTTGTTTGTGAGAAAGTTAGATGATGTTGCATCAAGTACAGTGATACCTTAGGTTACATACGTTTCAGGTTACATACGCTTCAGGTTACAGACTCCACTAACCTAAAAATGGTACCTTGAGTTAAGAACTTTGCTTCAGGATGAGAACAGAAATCGTGCTCCAGCGGCGCGGCAGCATCAGGAGACCCCATTAGCTAAAGTGGTGCTTCAGGTTAAGAACAGTTTCAGGTTAAATAGGGACCTCCGGAACGAATTAAGTACTTAACCTGAGATACCACTGTAACTGTATCCCATGTTTCCCAGGGCATTTTCCTGTCAATTTCCCTCTTGCAAAAAGTCCAATTTGGGGTGCGAGGTGAGAGTGGATTTGTTAAGCAAGGATGCCAAACCAGCTTTAACTGTGCAGCTTAAACTTGCCACCCATTAAAAATAAAACTTACGGGAAAAATTGTAAGGACTAGATATTCTGCAAAGCACAGTGACAGACCTCCGAAACGCATTGTCTTAATTTGCTTAGTTACTATGTAAATTAGCAAGTGGAAATGTGATGCAAATTTGTGCATTGGGTCTTTTATGTTCCAAGCATAATGGCCCTGTGTGGAAACACTCCATTAAGATGAGAAACTCATAGAGCTGCAGGTGGAGTCAGGAAATGACTGGTGGCCCAGCCACCTGCCCATAGGAACAAACTTTAAGGCTGGTTTAGGAAGACTTACGGGATGCGGGTGGCGCTGTGGGTTAAACCACAGAGCCTAGGACTTGCTGATCAGAAGGTCAGTGGTTTGTTTGTTTGTTTTTTTAATACATATTTATTAAAGTTTTTTTGAATACAAATGCACAAATAAACAACATCACTTATATCATAACATAATTTCATCATTTCTTTGGACTCCCTCACATCTCCCGCTCCCACTTACATTGTTACGAAAAAATTTTCCAAGAAAATTACCCACTTGTTTGCGATCTTATCTCCACTCATTTAAATAAAATCTAACAATTCTCCAAGAAATTTATATTTTCCTTAATCTCACTTATCATCAAATTCAGATCTAATTCGGTGGTAGGCAGTTATTTGTGATCTAGCATCCTTCTTAACATTCAACCAAATTACAATATTTTTGTAGATAAATCTTGAATTTCCTCCAGTCTTCCTCAACCCTCTCCTGTCCCAGGTCTCGGATTCTACCAGTCATCTCGGCCAGTTGCATATAGTCCATCAGCTGCATCTGCCACTCTTCCAGTGTGGGTAGATCTTGAGTTTTCCAGCTCTTAGCGATGAGTATCCTTGCTGCCGTTGTTGCATACATAAAAAATGTTAGATCCTTCTTTAACACCTTCTGGCCGACAATACCCAGAAGGAAGGGCTCTGGTTTCTTAGTGAAGGTATACTTAAATACCTTTTTCAACTCATTATATATCATTTCCCAGAAGGCCTTCACTTTAGGGCAAGTCCACCAGAGGTGAAAGAATGTTCCTTCATGTTCTTTACATTTCCAACATTTATTATCAGACAAATGGTATATTTTGGCAAGTTTAACTGGCGTCATGTACCATCTATATATCATTTTCATTACATTTTCCTTCAGAGCATTACATGCAGTGAAGTTCAGCCCAGTGGTCCACAACCTTTCCCAGTCCTCAAACATAATATTATACCCAATGTCCTGAGCCCACTTTATCATAACCGATTTAACCATTTCGTCTTGTGTGTTCCATTTTAACAGCAAGTTATACATTCTTGATAATACCTTAGTCTTTGGTTCTAACAATTCTGTTTCCAACTTCGATTTCTCCACCTGGAACCCTACCTTTTTATCATTTTTAAAGACTTCTTTAATCTGAGCGTAATGTAACCAGTCTCGCACTTTATCCTTCATTTTCTCCAAACTCTGCAATTTCCAATTGTCTCCATCTTTTTCTAGTATTTCCCAATATTTTGGCCATTTGGCCTCCATATTGGGTCTTTTTCGGGCCTTAGCTTCCAGAGGTGAAAGCCACCTCGGAGTTTTGTTTTCCAATAAGTCTTTGTATTTTGTCCAGACATCAGAAGGTCAGTGGTTTGAATCCCCGCAACGGGTGAGCTCCCGTTGCTCGGTCCCTGCTCCTGCCAACCTAGCAGTTCGAAAGCACATCAAAAGTGCAAGTAAATTAATAGGTACCGCTCTGGCGGGAAGGTAAACGGCGTTTCCGTGCACTGCTCTGGTTCACCAGAAGCGGCTTAGTCATGCTGACCACATAACCCGGAAGCTGTACGCCGGCTCCTTCAGCCAATAAAGCGAGATGAGCGCTGCAACCCCAGAGTCGGCCACGACTGGACCTAATGGTCAGGGGTCCCTTTACCTTTACCTTAGAAAGGCTTGGTTTGAAGAATGGGGAAGTTCTGATAACGTGTTAGCTAGGGCTTCTTCCACCCACCCCTAGGAAGAGGCAGAAATCCAGTGGAGACATTTCTCCCACCCTTATGATGGAATTGCATTAATGATCAAGTCTGCAGACTAGTAGAAGGAAATGGCCACTCTTCTATGAATGCCCAGAAGCCCCTTCTAATTCAAAATGTGTGGTTGCTTGGCAAACTCTGTGCATGCTCTGATGCACTTCCTCCTGTTTCAGTGGTTTTGTGGTGTCCCCTAAGGTTCAGGTACAAGAGACCTGTGACGCCTCCAGATGTTGGCGTCCAGTTCTCGTCATCTCTAAGCACTGGCCATGCTGACTGCAAAGGCTGATGGGAACTGTAGTCCAGCAACATCTGGAGGGTTCCTTATTCCTGCCTTATTGGATCTGACTGAAGGCCCATATGGTTAAGCCTTCCTCCAGAACACTGGTGTCCAAACTTTTTTCAAAGAGGGCCAGATTTGATGAAGTGAACATGCGTGAGGGCCGGCAAAGCTGTTTTTAGGATTGAAGTTGTTGAGCCTTTTTTAGGATTTTGCCCCAAAGTTGTTGAGCTTTTTATAATGCTGGGCAGGCCAGGTCTTCCTGTTATATACCTGCTAGGATTGGCAGGGCATCTGACCCTCACCTGAATCTCATAGCTCTCCTAATGAGAGTCTGCCCACCAGATACCAGGCACGCTACTATTCAAATTAGGCCCCAGTGTTTTTGTTACAATCCCCTTCTCAATTAAGTAATAAATTTTAATCTAGAATTTAAATTCTCAAAACTTTCTTATTTGTTGATTCAAGCAAGTAAACTACTGCTCTCACTTCATTACAAACAGTATTTCTACCTGCAACACACCTGAGCAAACCTGCTCCTCTTCCTTTCACAGATATTTTGTTGCCATTTGCAACTGTAGCTGCCTCTGATTAGTTATCATTTAACTCTTGGGGAAAATAATTAGCATCACACATCATATGCATGGAAGTTGCCGAACCAATTAACCAGCTAGAAGGATTACTGTTAATAGCACCAGTTTTCCTGTAACTTGATATTCCTGGACAGTTTTGATGAACTGCAAAAGCACTTTTGGTTTGCCTTCTGTTGCCACCCTGGAACTTTTCTTTATTAGTGCCACTTTGTTTTGTATGATTCCTTGCAAATGTGCAGCTGATGGACTATATGCAACTGGCTGAAATGACTGGCAGAATCCGAGACCTGGGAGAAGAGAGGATTGAGGAGGACTGGAGGAAATTCAAGATTTATTTACAGAAATATTGTAATTTGGTTGAATGCTAAGAAGGATGCTAGATCATAAATAATTGCCTACCATTGAATTAGATTTGATTTTGATGATAAGTGAGAATAAGGAAAATATAAATTTTTTGGAGAATTGTTAGATTTTATCTAAATGAGCGGAGATAAATATTATAAACAAGTGGGTAATTTGCTTGGAAAAAATCTTTTGTAACGATGTAAGTGGGAGTGGGAGATGTGAGGGAGTCCAAAGAAGTGATGAAACTATGTTATGATATAAGTAATGTCGATTTTTATTTATGCATTTGTATTCAAAAAATCTTAATAAATATGTATGATTCCTTGCAAATGAAGGAAAACAACTTTTTTGCTTGTATATGTTGATAATATAATTTTGGTTACTGAGGACAAACAAGATCGTACAAAAACAAGATTGGGTGCAGGCCTGGCCAGGACATAGGCATCCTGACTGTGACAAAGGTGACCTGTGTGCGTGCTTGCTTGCTTGATTAAGAGCTGTTGGGAACTTCCATGTCAGGAAGGAGGGCAGGTGGGCACCCTATCAAATGACAGGGCAGGAGCTACACGGAGCAGGGCCTTTTCACTGGTGGTGCCCATTGTATGCCTCAGTCTTTCCAGACCTGCTGTCTTTTGGAGCTTTATAATTTAGGAAGACTTTGGAAGAACTGGTTGACAAGTCTTATCAGTTGCTGACGTACTGTATGAGTGGATTTTATTTGCTGCTATTCTGGGCTTCTGGTGCACCAGGGTTTACAATAGAGTTGGCCAGGATGCCAGAAGGGATACAATTTATGAGCTTTCTCCATTATCTACACAGCAGGGAGTGTTCAGTCAACAGTGCAAAGGCTGAGCTGAAGCATTTCCTGCTGGTTATCTGTTTTCAGCAATAGGAGCCAGACTTTGGACATGCCTGCTCTAGAATGTTGTGGGACTATAACTCCCAGCACCCCCTTGGCTATGCTAGCTGCAAGGGCTGCTGGGATTCCAACCACATTCTCCCTATCACTGCAGCCAACTGGAGAGTTTTTTCTTGCTTTTAGGAGCTTTTAGGGCTGACTGCTGTTTTTAATATTGTATTTTATTTTATTTTTAAATGGTTCTAATCCACACTGGCACCTCATGGTGAAGGGAGGGTAAGAAATAATATAACATTTATTTCATTTAATTTCACAAAATATATATACTGAGTCTTGAAAAAGAAAAAAAGACCCAAATCTCAAAGCAGTTTACAAAAAGAATGGGCATCCTCCTCTCTCTCTCTCTCAAGACAATGAAGTCAAACTTTTGGAGAATCACAGCGGCTGCTGTGGCTGCAGAGACTGGTAACTCGCTCCTGCATTGTTTTTGCAGCATTAGCAGCATCAAAGTTGACCTTTCCGGGGCAAGCCTGGGCAGTGTGTATGACCAAGATGATAAGACGATAAGACGGATGTGGTCCAAAGGAAAGGAAAGCAATACACTTGATATCAGCTTGGCTGCAGGAGTTGCCGGAGGAGAAACACAAGACGCCATCCAACAATATAATCACCAGTATAACAATATAACCATCAGTAAGAATAATAACAACAACAATATTAATTTTATTATTTATACCACTCATCTGGCTGGGTTTCCCCAACCACCTGTTAAAAACATTCAGAAAATAATTTAAATCAATGACAAGCTAAAAAGAAAAAAAAGCTGTTATCTTATTTTAAAAGTGGAGGCCAGGGGAAACGTTCTAGCCCTCTCTGCAGAGGACTAGGAGCTTGCTGGGGTTTTTGTGGGGGCGGCAGAAGCGCCCCCTCGAGGAGGAAGCGTGTCCCGGGGGCCTGCCGGGCTGCAGTTCTTGGCATAATGCTTTTTTCCTTCCTCCTCCTCCTCTTCCTCCACCAGCCCTCCACTTTTAAGAGCACAGCCGGCTGGTCCCTTTAAGGGAAGCTGTTATGCTGGCTGGGAAAGCAGAAACCTGACTGGAAAGCCCGGCCCAGCAATCCCTCCCTCTTCCCCCCCCCTCCGGCCCGCCCTGCTAGCTGGTGCTTGTGACATTCAGCAAGGAGGGGATGAACCTGGAGAGACGGAGGAGCCGGCGGCGTCGGGCTGATGGAGCAGAGAGGAGCCCTCCCCACCACCAGCCGGGGCAGAGGGGCTGCTAGGGGGCTGCTGCTTGGCTGAGGAGAAGTGGGGAGCAGGGGGGGCTGGCTGGCTGGCTGGCCTCTCCCCCCCCCAAGCTCCAGCCCCACCACCACCTTCCTCTGAGAGGATGGAGAAGGACGGCTGCAGGAGCTGAGAGCTGCCCTCTCTCGGTCTGCTCTGCAGTCACTTCTTGGCAGCCGGGCTGGTCCTTGCCCAGCCCAGCCCATCGCAGCAGAGCATCCTTTGGGAAGAGAGAGATAGGACCTCCGTCCATCCCTCAGCATCCTTTCCCTTTTGTCTCCAAAAGGAGGGGGGGAAAACCGCTGCTGCTGCAAAGAGAAGAGGGAGGGGGGAAGAGAGAAGAAGACGCCAGCACCCACCCACCCACCCCACATGTCTGCAGCTTGGGGGGTGGCGGCAGGCAGGACCCACAAGCCCCGAGCACCCCGGCAGAAAAGGGGAGCTTGCTCTCCGTCATATCCAGACACGAGGGGGCTGAGCCAGCAATAAAAAGGAAGAGAAGAGAGCGAGGTGAGTCTGAACTAAGGTGGGGGGGGGAGGGGATGAAGTAGGCAGCATCTTTTGACACCCTCCCCTCCCTCTTCCCTGCTGAAAATCGAGCCCTTTTATTATTGGGGGTGTCCGTCCCCCCCCCCATGCATTGCTTGAACTGAGGCTGATGTTGGTGTGGCACTGAGATCAGTGGCACTGGGGGGGGGGTTCATGAGAAGCCCTCCCCCTCACTTATAGGGTGTGTGTGGGGCAAGGAAGAAGGGTGTTTTTTTTTTGGGGGGGGGGAGATTAATAATAATAAATTTTGAAATCAAGGTGAAATGAGGACCAGCCTGCTTGTCCTTCCTGGATAGCGCAGGTGGAGAGACTGCTCGCCCCCCCCACCTATCTCTAGTGCAGCAAACTTTTTGGCATTCCTATTAGAAGGTCCTTGTGTGTTTGATGTGGGGGGGGCGGGGCAGGGGGGGAGAGGATTTATGGTCTGAGTTGGTCTAAGAGTTGCCCTCTCTGCAGGATGCTCTTTTGGGATGCAGCAAATTTGGGGACGCAGGTGGAGAGAAGAGAATGAGGGTGGAATTCTCAGTCCTGGAAAGGGAATTCATTCTGGTAGCATCATGAAAGACTGAGATGAGCTTCAGGGGTGGGACTGCATTTTAATTCGCCAGAATTTCTCTCTTTCTCTCTCTCTAACACACACAAACATCAACTTCCCATCCTGTAGTTTTGGAAGATTGTGGGAAGGGGTGGTGGAAATGTGTGATTATGATGGCTGCATTAAGCTGGTTTAAAAGGGTTATTATTATTATTATTATTATTATTATTATTATTTTATTATATGTACATATAAAATATCCTACCCAAACCCAGAAGACAAGCAATTCCGATGCCCTAAAAATGCCTTCAGAACTTCATTTGTTTTGTTTTCAAATAATTGCCTCAACTGGAAGCCATTAAAAAGAAAATTTGACTAGAGGAATGAGGCTTGCAACTCCCAACTATCACTTCACCCGAAGGGAGGGGGTATTTCAGAGATTTCAACATTTGGATTATCTAAAGATCATCGCTACCGGATCATTTGCATGTTTTTGGAAGCCCCCACTGATCTTGGTGGAACTTGTCTTCCCAGGAAACATGCAAAGAGCCAGGCTTCACTTGTTAAATATCTCAAATGCAGAGGGAAAATTGGGAAGAGGTGTCCAAAATCCATAGCTGCCCCTCCTCTAGGGGGCACTGTTTTGGAATTCCACAGGGTGGGGAAATTGACGAGTTTTCAGTAAAGAGCAGGCAAGATTTACAGGAAAAGGCCAACTGGCCTGTTCTTGAATAGATCCGAGATCAGATTGCAAATAAGCAGTGCATCTTAACACCATTTGCTGGCTTAACCAGAAATAAAAGAAATCCCTGAAACATGATCACATGTGGTTTGAAACCTGTGGGGAGAGAGGGTCTTTAGGAGACCAACCCACACCTCTCACCCCCTTTCAGTGGCATTTCTGCCCTCCTCTAAGGAATATTTAGACTAAGAAAAATGTGTGTTTGTGGTATGGATGCTTTTGTATTGAGGCCGGGGGCGGGGTGCAGATCTTGATTATGTTTTATTTATTTATTGGTGGGGGAGGGAAGGAAAAGGACCCTGGGAGAAATAGACAGCGCCTTGTGGTGCTTCTGATGTCAAGGACAGGTGACAGCCCAGCCCCAAAAACGAGGCTGCTTACTTCTCTGTGCCTCCGTACTGCACAGGAAACTGCAGTGATCAGAATTGCAAGGGAGCAGAGTGGGCTGAGCCCAGAGGGGAGGGGAGGGGGAAGAGGAGGGTCCCACCGGCATTCTTCTGCCCACCCACGGGTGCACACTTCCCCAGAAACCTGCCCAGCTCTCTGCTTATTATTACCCCGTAGGGTCCGTTTCGAAATCCAAGCTTCCAGAACAGTGAGAGGAGGCCAGTTCATTTTTGATGCTTTGCCTTGAGAGCTGATGGTAAGAGCTGACTGTACCACCCTAGCCTGCCTTGCTTGCACACCTTCTCCGCTGCACATTGCAGCCTGTTCCTGCACTACAGCTTCTTCCATTGTGGCACCTTTTCTTTCTTACTTTGCCCCTGGATTTGAGCAGCCAGCTATGCGTTCAATTCATAGCAAGGATGGAGCCTGGCTGTTGGCGCAGGCTAGGCTAGATTTTCTGCTGTGGCTGCAATCTATGGGAATTGTTCAACAGTTTTCCTTTGAGGCTGGTTTTGTCTCTTCTTTATCTACAAAATCTCTCTCGGGTGCTGGAGGGTGGTGGGAACGAAGGGCGAAGGCTGGGGAGCCTTTTGGTCATACGTTTTGCAGACTCCAGACGCAATTGCACAACAGCCCGGCAATGGAACGATCTTTCAGGCACCTGGGTCCATTCGCACACTCAAATTGCTCTTGTGCGGCTGGGCGTTGACTGGGGCTCCTCCACTCAGTGGTTCTCAGATGCCAACCAACATCAACTCAGTACTTTAATGTGGCAGCACCAGTTCTTTGGAACTCCCTGCCGATTGGGATTAGGCAAGTGCCTTTGCTTCATTGATTTTGACGCCTGCTAAAACCCTTTTTGGTTTAGACAAGCCTACCCAGACATGTAACTTTATTGCCTAGGCTTGTTTATTTTGTTAATGTTGATTTTAATCTATATATCGATCACTTTATTGCATTTGCTGCTTTAAAGTCTGTTTTAATGAATATTTTATGCCATTTTCACTTATGGATCCCCCCCCCCGTTAAGCGGTATATCAATTTTGAAGACTAAAAAATAGGTGCACCTTTGTAACACTCCGCTTCTAATACAAATGATGGCTGTTCTCCTCACCTTATGCCAGCCTTATATCTAACAGCTCACTTGGTCACCACAGGCGACCAGAAATTGCATGCAGGTGAACACATGGAATTTCATTCAGGCTGCCAGAGGAAGAATGGACTGCTCCATTACACTTCCACTTGGGAGAAGCCCACAAGAAGGTTTCCCCAAGCTTTGAATTGCAGACTCTCCAAGTGTCCTATTTTCCAGGGACGTCCCTAATTTAGAAAAGCCATCCTGGTTTCTGATTTGATCCTGGAATGTCCCACTTTCCCTTAGGATGTCCCTCTTTTCACTGGAGAAATGTTAGAGGGTATGGTAGGATGTTCCTATTTTCATTGGATAAATTTTGGAGGGTATGGAGTTATCTGATGGCAATCCTGTATAGGGAATGGTTTTTTCTTATGTTTAATGTTTCATTATGTTCTTATATATATTGGAAGCTGCCCAGAGTACCTGGCACAGCCCAGTGAGATGTGTGGGGTATAAATATAGTAAAAATTATCAGTATGGAATGGGACATCCCTATTTTCATCAGAGAAATATTGGAGGGTATGGAATCACTGAAATATTTTTAATGCCAACTGTCTAGTTTTTGCCCTGCCTTTTCCCAGTTTGTTATCTGGGTTCTGTGAAGTCAGGCCAGGACGGGTTGTGCCTGGGAAAAGGAGAATACTCCAAGGGCCAGGCAAAAAGCCCTGGATAGCTGCATTTGGGTCTCAGGTTTTCCACCCTGATTTAGGAGAAGCCCTGCCTCTGTGTCGTGGGCAAGATGTTTTCAAAGCGATAAGGGGGAGCTATGGACTTCCTTGGGACCTTTGGTAAGTCACAGCATACCCTCTTGGTTATTTCTCTGCAAAAAAAATGGCCGACGCTCTCCTCTTGTTCTTTTCCCTAGTTGGCAGAGAGGAGATTATGATACCTGGAGGCGGGATCAGGGGGGGAATTGGGGACACAATGGGAAGCAGGAGACCATTTCTGTTCTGCTGCCTCAGCCTAGGAGCTGGGCCCAGGAGGCAGTAGAAAGAATAATAATAGGAGGTCTATGCATTATTGAAACACGAAGTAAGTGACTGCTGGCTTTCAGACCTCCGGTGCTCCAAGGGATGGGGGCAGGGGAGGCCATAGGAGCAAGCAGGTGTCTCTGTGCAGGGAGGAAAGATGGCCCATAGCTCAGGGGTGCAAGGCAATCAGTCTTCGCCATCTCTGGTCACAAAGATATCGGGAACATCCAGCGAAGCTGAACGCTGGGCTGACAGGAGGAAGCCTTTGTCCACGCTTAAACTATGGAAGTCGCTTCCACAAGGGGCAGCAATGGTCACTAACTTGGGCAACTTTGAAGAAAAAATCAGAACCTCCGTTCTTGCAACTTGAATCCATTAGTTTGGGTCCTACCCTCCAGAGCAGGAGAAAACAAGCTCACTCCCTCTTCCATGTGAGATATTTGAAGGTGGCTATCGTGTCTCCTCTCAGTTTCCTCTTTTCTACATTCTTCTTATGTAGATGTAGAATCCAGGGATGGAGAGCTGTCAAGAGTTAGATCATCTATCTAAGAACAGGAGGTGGGAACACAAGAGACTTATTCATTACCTTGCTGTTACTGTGAAATATTTATAGCTGGCTAGGGGAGAGCGCTGTTGCACTCAGGGCTTCCCATGGCCACTGTGAGAACAGGATGCTGGACTAGATGGGCCATTGGCCTGATCCAGCAGCCAGGCCCCTCTTATGGGCTCATGTTCTGGATTTCGTAAGAGAGTGAGTAAGTGAGACACTTCTAGCCCAACAGCTTCCTGATGCCTCCATCCCTTTTTCTGCAGTTCAGTGGCGATGGCCGAGAAGAGCCTTGACACCGCATGCGTCTCCATCGCCCTGGAGGACACGGTGTGCAATTCCGGCTCGCAGGATGCTCCCCTCCTGACCACCCACCTGAAGAAGGTGGAGAACCACATCACGGAAGCCCAGCGGTTCTCCCACTTGCCCAAGCGCTCGGCTGTGGACATTGAGTTTGTCGACCTGTCGTATTCCGTCCGGGAGGGCTCCTGGTGGCGGAAGAGAGGTAGGATGCTCTCCTGGCTTTTGTGCACGCGTGTGAATCGGGGCCCACTGCTTTTCCTCTAAGTCTTTCCTTCCATGGCCCCTTGTGGCTCTGCGTGTGCAAACATCTATGCACACGCATGCACACGTGTGCATGTGTGTGCATAGATGTGATGTGCTGGCGTCCCTCTTAAGCAGGAATATAATGGGAAAAAGCGTGTGGAGAATTGTGACTAATGTACCAAACTAAGCTACATCTGCCTCTGAGTCACAGGAACAGCCTGGCCTGCTTACTGGCTAGTTAGGACATATTTCTTGTCTTCTCTTTCTTCCTGAATGCGAACTGGGAGGCGTCAGTGTTTGCTTAAGTGATATAGGAAAGAAGACCTGCAACAAAATATTGCAGCATGGAGTTAGTTGGGACACTCCCTTCCACCCCCCCCCTGCCCCATAAGTCAGCCACCATTGCACGCCCACCACCAAGCATGCTAAATCCTCATTAGACTGCTGTTTTGGGGTTCCCGCCTTGAGGTTTTCTCCCTGTCCAAACTTTTTTCAAAGAGGGCCAGATTTGATGAAGTGAAGGGCTGTGGGGGCCGACCAAAGTTGTTGACCTTTTTGAGGTTGTTTGGGGATTTTTTAGGATTTTACCCCAGGGAATAAACTGCCACAGGGGCCAGATTAAACTGATTGGTGGGCTGGATTTGGACATGCCTGCCCTATAGTTTTATTGCGGGTTTGTTTGCTTTTTTTCAAATCTTGGTTTTTCTTTAAACCAGTTGAGCATGGGTGGCGCCATTTTTGGCTACATAAGCATCAGCACTTTCACCTGAACTTCTGAAATCGAGGGATGGTTCCTCATGTGCAATGGAAAGAGAAGGGACTAGAAACTGAGGGTGGTGAAGGGGGGCAAAAGCACAGCTGCTCACTTTTGGAACCCTCCAAGAAAGAAGATCTTTGTGAAGGTTCAACAGCAATTAGAGGCATTATGCTCCCTTGTAAAACCCGCTCGTTCTTGCCCAGCTTTCTGGGAAAGGAGACAGCAACGTAGGTGATGAGAGAATTTAGACACTTTGATGGATTTGCTTGATAGCTTGAATCTAAGGTCTTGCAAGCAAGCCTTACAAGACCTTAGCTATCACCTACCTGCCAACGCCAGTGGATATATTAGCTTTTGTAAACAAGGTTGTTGGCAATTAAAGCTGCCATCTTGTGCACATTTAACTTGGGAATAAATCCCACTGAACTCAGTGAGACTTACTATTAAGTAAATCAAATCATAGGGTTGGACTGTAACCTAACCAGTAGCTGAAATGGCTGGTTCAGTGCATAGCACTTTTCATCTTGTAACCTACCCCGGGACCTCAGGGTGAAGGGTGAGATGATGATGATGATGATGATGATGATAAAATCCAATGGGATCCATCCAATGAAACTGAAGGATGGGAGACTCAGGACAGACTAAAGGAAGGCCTTCTTCTCTCAGCGCATAGGGAAGCTGTAGAATTTGCAACCCCAAGATGTAGCAATGGCTGTCAATGTGGGATAGCTTTTAAGGGGGATTAGATCATTTTAAAGGGGAATTAGACAAATTCATGGAGAGTAAGGCTATCAGTAATGACCAACGGCAGCTGCATCACCTCTAATATTAGAAGCACCATGCCCTCCTGTGGCACAATGGGTCACAATATCTGGCTGTCAACTGGAAGGTTGGTGGTTCGAGCCCAGCCAGGGATGGCTGTGGACCGGTTTCCTGCCTTGCAGGGGTTGGATTAGATGATCCTTGTGGTCCCTTCTAACGCTACAATTCTATGATCAGCAACTGTTGGAGAGGGCAGTTAAGCTCATATTCTGCTTATGGGCTTGCCACAATGGTTGGCCACTGGGGTGGGGAGGATGCTCTATGAGGAACATAGGACACTGCCTATCAGACCATTGATCCATCTACCTCAGTGTTGCCTGCACTGACTGGCAGCAGCTCTCCAGGCTTGCAGACAAGGGTCTTTGAGGATTGAACCTGACACCTTCTGTGCACAAGGCAGGTGGTCTACCACTGAGCCATCCCCCTTCCCCTAAACGGCCCCTTTGGTTTGATCCTGCTACAGGTCTCTTCTAATGTTCTCCTGTGTATTGTTTTTAGCACTTGATTGGAAGCCGCCCAGAGTGGCTGGGGAAACTCAGCCAGATGGGCGAGGTATAAATAATAAATAAATTTATTATTATTATTATTAGTCCAAAACTGTCAGCTTGTTCCTCCTTTGCCATTTAGCCAACTGTTTGAGGAACAGAGACCCTTGTTTTGCATGCAGGAGGTCTCCCAATTCAATCCTTAGTGTGCCTTGTTAAAAGAAGCTACGCTCCATGTACATTACAGATTTAAAGAACCATAATGCCACTTCAAAAGCTATTGCTTTTGCCCAAAGGATCCTGGGAGCTGTAGTCTGTTAAGGGTGCTGGGAAATCCGCAAGCAGGACCTGAGCATCCCACTGACTGGTATTCAGAAGCATTTCTGCCAGTGGCCATGGAGGCAGAGTATCACCATCCTGGCTAGCAACCACTGATAGCCTTCTCCTCCATGAACAGAGATGGAGCGCTACAGGTCCCCAGCCCTTGATCCACCTGAGCCCTGTTCCCACACAGGGCTCTGGCATTTTTGCACAACCCACAATGGCGAGAGAGGTCCCACATCCCATGAAGCTCCAGAGGCAGGAATTCTGCCTCTGGGATGGGGACTCCCCACCTGAAGGCATGCCTTGTTCTGCTCCGTCTCCCCGAAGATCAGAGGCCTTGATGCCAGGCAAGAACACATGACAATAAGGAGATAAATTTAGCATCTGTTTCCTGCCCCAGCCACGGGCATCTTTCCCTCTCTTTCTCTGAGCTCTCTGGGGAGCCCGGTCCTGCGTAGGTGGCACAGTTGCTCCGCGCATATAAATCAGTGCTGCAGAAAGCCGGGGGGAGGGTTATGGCAGGTGGGAGGTGGTGGCCTGTCTTAATTAGCTCCTCTGCATGGAATGCCAATCACCAGCCCCCCCACAAAAGCAGAGCCCCCAAAAGAAGGTGTTTTCTTTGGAAAGCATAAGGTCGAGAGCACGCCAGCATGGGGCAGCGCCAAAGGGTGCTGAGCTCAAGGAAGGGAGCATTGGGAGCATAGAAAGCTGACTTATATGGAGGTCACATCCACACTGTACATAAAAGTGCATGATTTCTCCCAAAGAATCCTGCGAACTGTAGTTTGCCGGGGGGGGGGGGAATCAAAGCTCCACGGGGCAAACCGTAGTTCTCATGATTCTTTTTTTTTTTGTGGGGTGAAGCCTTGTGCTTTGAATGTATGGGGCAAATGCAACCAGAGTCAGACCATTGTTCCATCTAGCTCCATGTTGTCTATGCAGACCAGACATTGACTTTCCAGGGTTTCAGCCATGCTGGCATCTTCTGAATGCCAAGCAGATGGTCTGCCACTGAGGATTCATCAACACTTGTGCTTGTCCCATGCTTAAAAAGCACAGGTCCAAGCGGTTTTGTCTTTTCCCCACTGCCCCCCCCCCGAATGCCTGCTCTATAGCACTTAATCGGAACACACAGCAATCCATGGAAAACCCGATTGCCGTTTACTCCAATTCAATGCTGGGTAGCACCACCAGGGAAGTGCCCAAAGTGTGCATGTGCGCGCACACTCTATTCAGAAGCATGTCGTTCTGGGGAACCACCTGTTAATCCTTATCCACTAGCGCAACTTGCGTAGGCAACCCCGTCAAATGCACTTGCTAGCCACGCAAGGGCTTTGATCGCCCAACCAGGGCTTTGATCGCCCTCCTGGCTTGGCCATTCATCCAGGACTGCAGACAATAGAGCAGTAAGGAAGTTGCCCCAGTGGCTGACAGTGACAGGCTGCCTTTGGCTTGGCAGGTCACAGCTTGCGCAATCCTGCACTCAGCGGTTCCCCCCTCCCTGTCCCCGAATGTTTATCCCATTGCTTCAGCTTTAGGGAAGAGGGAAGGGATGGCTTGATAGACAGCGGCCAGTTCTCTATCTGCTGAGCCCAAAGGAGTTTGGCTCTGCCTTAAGCCAGTAAGATCCAGGTTAATCCTACTTGGGATTGACTTTGTGGAGCCCTTGAAGAAGCAGCTTCCTCCACTGCCCCTGATAAACGCTGAGCGTCAGCTGGGTCCCCTCTCTCCCCCTAGCCCGGGTCAAGTTATCTGGGAGAAATTTGACCCCTTGCTGCACGCCATCCCTAAGGCGAGAAGGCTGGTGGGAATAATTTGTGTTTTGCGTAAAAAGCTTGCCTGTGCTTGCGTTGACAGTTGTATGACCCCCCTTGTCCATGCTGTGCTGTGTTGCTTTTTAGGGCAAAGGCCATAGCTCAGTGGTAGAGCATCTGGTTTGCAAGGAGAAGGTCGCAGGTTCAATCCCTGGCAACTCCAGGTTAGGGCTGGGAGAGACTCCCTGGTCTGAAACCCTAGAGAGGTGCTGCCGGTTAGTGCAGGCAATACTGAACTTGGTGGGCCAATGGGTTTGAATCGGGACAAGTTCCTGCGTTCCTGGAAGAAGTCCACTGACTGCACCCTGGCAGCTCAGTCAGTAGAGCAGAAGACTCTCAATCTCAGGGAATGGATTTGATATCCCGCCTTTCACTCCCCTTCAGGAGTCTCAAAGCGGCTAACAATCTCCTTTCCCTTCCTCCCCCACAACAAACACTCTGTGAGGTGAGCGGGGCTGAGAGACTTCAGAGAAGTGTGACTAGCCCAAGGTCACCCAGCAGCTGCATGTGGAGGAGCGGAGACGCGAACCCGGTTCCCCAGATTACGAGTCCACCGCTCTTAACCACTGGATTTGAGCCCCATGTTGGGCAAAGGATTCCTGCCTTGCAGGGGGTTGGACTAGATGACCCTTGTGGTCCTTTCCAACTCTACAATTCTATGATTCAAGCCAGGGGGAGGCAACCTAAGGCCCGTGGGCCGGATGCGGCCCAATCGCCTTCTAAATCTGGCCAGCAGACGGTTCGGGAATCAGCGTGTTTTTACATGAGTAGAATGTGTTCTTTTATTTAAAATGCATCTCTGGGTTATTTGTGGGGCCTGCATGGTGTTTTTACATGAGTAGAATGTGTGCTTTTATTTAAAATGCATCTCTGGGTTATTTGTGGGGAATAGGAATTTGTTTTTGTTTTTTTCCCCTTCTTTTCTTTTCAAAATATAGTCCAGCCCCTCACAAGGTCTGAGGGACAGTGGACCGGCCCATGGTTGAGGGGGGAGGAGAACGAATTCCTATGCCCCACAAATAACCCAGAGATGCATTTTAAATAAAAGCACACATTCTACTCATGTAAAAACATGCTGATTCCCGGACCATCCGTGGGCTAGATTTAGAAGGCGATTGGGCCGGATCCGGCCCCCAGGCCTTAGTTTGCCTACCCATGTTCTCAGGCAGGGAGAATTCCCGACCCTCTCTGGAGATGCTGAGGACTTAACCTGGAATTTTTTGCATGCAAAACCGCTGTGCTTCAACCCTTCACCCAAGACTGCGATTCCTGCACACTGCAGTATGCGTGCAAAACATCTAAGTTGCACTGATGGCAGACTCCCCCAGCTGCAAGCAAAGACCCTTGTCTGGATTAGTGCAGAGCCCCCCCGGGGAAGGAGGGGGTAGAGGAAACCCATCCCTACTGTTCTGTGAAAGGTTTGGGGGAGATGCTCTTTCTTTCTGGGGGATCGGGCCCCATCAACCAGACTCTGGTCTCTGGTCTTGGCTGAAAGGAAGAAGAGAAAGCAAACCTTGCCGAGAAGGATGCCCTCACTGCCATTGCCTGAGCTGAGTTAGATTTGCAGCAGCTGAGCTCAAGGCAGGCGGAGGTTACTGGCAGTCAATGAACTCGAGTAACCACCCTGCTCTGCGCCGCAATCGTGTCTGAGTGGCAGGCCAGCGGCATCTCTCTCATGCTGCGGGGGGAGAGAGTCCTTCCTATTTTTTCCCTGGGTTTTCTTGCAATCGCTCGCAGATTAAAATCTACTGGTTTGTTGTTTTCCCCTCCCCCCCCCCAGTCCACCTCTTTTCCCCTTCCCCCTCATCAAACCAAAAAGAGGCATTGCCTGCATGCGTGTAGCTCAGTGGTTCTGTGTCTAAGCTCTGGGGCTTAGTCTGAAGTATAGGGTTTTGCCCCAGAACCTGTTTTCAGTGTTGGGGCTCAGCTTTGTCGAGGAATGGAGGCTGGGAGGAACGAAGAGCTTTCTTTGAGGATGTGCAGAGCGGTTTCCTTATGGCACTGCATAGCGACAGACATCTGGGGGCTTGTCAGAAAAGAGGATTTGGGGCAGGCTTTTGCCCAGGTGACAAATCTGTTTAGGAGGTTCATGGCTGCAATATATGCAGCAAGCAGTTATACACACACACACACACACACACACACACAGAGAGAGAGAGAGAGAGAGAGAGAGAGAGAGAGAGAAAGAATGAATTTTTATTGTATTGTGGAGTTGCCGTGAAATGAAGTGATAATGAAGTAAATTTCTTACCTCCCCTTGAAGTGCCTTGATTCAGAATGGAAATAAATACAGATTCAGATTTCCAGTCACACACACACACACACACACACTTCAAATCCAATTTCACTGTTTTTTTGTTGTTTGTTTTTTATTTATTATCTGTTTTTCACCTCTACATTCTCAGCATATGAGAACGGCTTGGGTGGAAATTTCCCCAGCTTGTTTTCGCAGGGTTACTGTGCCAGGATCCCTTCAGAAGTCAAGCTTAGCGAGGCAGAGAAAGAGGTTTTAGAATGCAGGGGATGGGATCTGCAAGAGAGATCAGATTAGGTGGATTATAAATCTGCCATCCTCCTAACCTACTGGACTTCCCTAGCAAAATGCTGGCAGGGGTATTTGTGCTCAAATGCCCCTTCCTTCCTGTTACATGGCATGACTTCTCACTGAGTACAGTTCCTTGCGCAGAGGTGCCCAACCCACCACTGATACAGTTTGTCATTGAAAGGCATTCATGTTCAGCTGTTAAAATTCCAGATACCATTTCAAACAGTCTCTGGCAAGGAAAGCTTTCCTAGGCAAACTCCTAGAATAGTAATAGATCCCTTTCCAGCCTGGTCCCCTGCAATAAGCTTTACTCGCCCCAGATGATCAGTTGGGTGGCTGTTAATAAACCTGATATAACAATTATTGTGAAAACATGAAAATATTTGGGATTGTGTCTTTGATAATGTTTCCCTCCAGTCCTGGGTTTCAGCATTCCATACCCTTTAAATGCCTCAGGTGGTGGTTAAGGGTCTCTCTTTATAGCATTTTGGTTGGATGGGTGGAAACCCTAAATTTAATGTTATTTTTTAATTCAGCCCTCCCATAAGCAACATCTTCTTTTCAAAATAGATCAAAGGCAGGAAAACCATGCTTGGTATTTGCTGGAATTGGCAAACCTATTCTTTATTCCCAGTGATGCCTGTGGTTTGGGGTTCGTTTTGCAAGACAACAAAAGTGCTGGGGCAAATATTTCCAAATGTCAGGGCTGGCCTCAGCCACCAGAACAACCTAGATGGAGTCTGAGTTTGCCGTCTCTTCATTCACCTGCCTTGCAGCTGTGTACCTCATCCTGCAATTGTGCTCTTACTCCCTCACCCCTTTTACTCGGGCCCCTCTGCCTGTATCATCCTCTTTCCTCCCCACATGTCCTCCCCTTGTGCTGTTTCCCTGGGCAGCCATTTTGCCACTTGCAAGGGGTTGTGGGAAAGCACATCCCAGTTGCTAGGCAACCGTAGGGCCGCATAACTCAGCCTGGTCCACAGCACGCCACCGAGAGTTGGCGCACTGCAGAAAGTTGCTTCCATAGGAAATAACTTGAGCTAACTCACGGCAGTGAGCCAAGTCACATAAAGGGAGGAAAAGGCACGAATTTCCTTCTTGTCCCCTAGCGCAGTTAGTTGGTGGCTTCCACGTTACATACTTTGGTGCTGCTGATGAACTGCATTTCCACCATCGACTGGAAGTGGAATTAAATGGCTGGTTTTGCAAGGCACTTAATATAGCGCTATTTTCTACAGCAGTGCTTCTGCCAAAGCCCATCTCTAATGTTTTCTCAGAAATAAGTTGCGTTCAGCAAAGTCTCCAAAGAACTTAATTAGAAGCTTCCTCCTTTCAGCTTCTGGTACTTTTATCAGCTTCCCTTCCGTGTAGGGATGGGATAAATGATTGATTGCATCTCAATGCCCCTTAATTGCCACATAATTAGTCAGTTTCTGTTCACCATTCGGGGGAGCGTTAATTTCTGATTTCCCCTCTTTTTTCATCCCTCCCCCTTTGATTGTAAAATCCTGTTATTTCATTTGTCAACTTTGCCATTGAAAGAGAGTGGTGTGGGGAGGATGACATCAGTAATTAAAGTTTCCTCCCCACAGGGAACAAGAACTGATTAATTAAGGGGCAATTGATTAATCCCCAGCCACCCTGAAAGGAAGCAATCAACAGGGCAGAAGGGGCAATCAGGACAATACTACACTAGGACCTTTGAAACCTCAGTAGAGTTTTGCCTGACCAGAGTGGACAGGCCGATGCTGCAGTTGTGCTTTATTGCGAATTAATTGCCACTAATCAAGTCGTGGGGTTTTGGAGAAGGGAGCCACACAAGAAGAACCTGAAATACAGCAGACTGGCAACAACTGAGGGCCTCTATTATGGGATGGCTGCTCCTCAGATGTGCATTTATTTATTTTTTGCATCATCCTTATGGCATGTTTGGCATAAAAACACTTGTCTGTATTTCACACATATCCCCTTCTAATCCAGATTTACCCTTTCCTGGTGAAATCTGACAAATAAATAAATTGTTGCAAATGGCATGTTTGCAAGTTAAGTCTTTAAGCCCTCTGGTTGTTAATAAAAAGTCAGTAAGTTCAGGATGGCAATTTCAGACAAAATGCCAAGTGTGGAAGGAAATGTTGTTTGATCAATGAAGGCAATATTCGTTGAGAATGGACACAGTTGCTACCTTCTTGGCCTCACAGAGAGTTAGGTCATAACCTTTGACTAATCCATCGGAGTTGAGAAAGGAGAAGACGAAAGCTTTGGAATCCAACAGAACTCTTTGTCAGGCAGGAACATGGTAGGCCTGCTGAGGAGCTTTGTGTAGCTTCCACGCCCTTCGCACTGGAAAATATTGGCCCAGCAGAGTAAGGCACCTGCTTAGCTGTCTTGGAGAGCAGGGACTCGTGAACCCTAACCCTAAATTCACAGGTATATTCATTGTAATAGCAATAGGATTGATAGGAATCATGGATGTGGCCAAGGGGGGCAGCTGCCCCCCCCAATCAATACAAATCTGAGGTTTTATCCCCCTAACAAAAGCCTGCCCCCACCATCAAAAAAACCTGGCTATGCCCATGATAGGAATGTCTGCCTGTCACTCTCTTTAATAGAGATTCTTAAACACATTTACTATGGAATATTCTGAGTAACAATGCAATGGTTTGTACTGTTTCCTAAACCCCTGTCTTCTCAATGAGCATTCACCTCCCTCCACAGCTATCAGTTTGGATAATAGAAAGCTGCTGTATACCAAATCAAAACGAGCTCAATATTGTCTACACTCAATATTGTCCACCAAGCTCAATATTGTCTACACTGACTGGCAGCAGTTCTCTTAAGGCTTCAGAGTGGGTACCTTCCCTGCCCTCGCTGGGGATGAGGCCAGGGATTGAACCTGGGACCTTCTGCATGCTAGGCACATGTTGTACCACTGACCTATGTCTCTTCCCCAGTTCCTTCATGCTACAGACTCTCTCTCTAAAGGGATGACTTTTCTTTTTATTTATTTAATAGTAAATTTATTATTTTCCACACAACAACAAAAAACAAAAAATAACAATACACAAAACACAAAAACAAGCATATAAAAAAAAATCTGAATCCTACAAATTAATAATATTAACACTAAAAAGGAAAACAAACATTGACTTCCACCACTGACTTTTCTAGAGTGACAACCTGCTGCTAGTCACATGTCATTAAACTTCTCCAGCAAGCAAAAACGAAAAAGAAAAAAAGCTAACGCTAATTGGACACTTAAGCCCTTAGTAATGCTAAGCACGATTAGCAGCTGCTCTCTGCATGTTGCTGGGTATATACTAAGCAGGTCACTGTCGGCCATTGATCTGGCGGGTGCAAGTAGGAGTGACTTTGCCAGGTCTTCTGAGGCTCAGGGGAGGAGCCTGGGGAGATGTGGGTGGAGTCTCAGTGTGTGGGTGGAGCTTAGTGAAAGGAGGATGCCTTGGTGGGCCAGGAGACAGAGCAGGGGTAGGTTTGATGGCTCAGAGGTAGAGCCCAACTGAGCTCACGTATTATTTGTAAAACACCTCACATGTGCCAGGTGCTGTACAGGAATTGAGAAGACGCATCGGTGTGAGACAAAAGGAGAAGGGAAAGCTTAACACTTTACCAGAGATTTACCGGTAATTATCTAGGAAGGGAAAGGTAAACCCACAAAGCAAAATAGGATTAGGAGAGAGAAACAGAAGTTTCAAATAATTTCTTAAACAAAGAAAAGGCTGACCAGATAGTTTTCACCCAGGTGAACAGTATTAATGTGAGGATGCTTTGAATGTGCTTTGAATGAATGTTGCGGATCTGCCCTAACCCTTTTGAGGATCTCTTCAGATGTCCAATTTATTGAGCCTTTGTTCTTATTCACTTGCACAAAGTTCATGCAAGGGCTGGATTGTGCCCATTCTTCATTGAGCGTTTGTTCTGATTTGTTTACAGGGTGGTTATATGACAATAATGATATATCCTGATTTGCTTGCAGGGTGTTAATGTATCTTCCTTTAATCATTCATTCCACCCACATTTTCCAATACATTTCTCTGCCACATTCTTTCGTTTGTTCGTTTCCTAAGTGGGCTTGTTGCGCTAGAGGGACAGAGCATTTCAATCCACTTTAACTGTGCAAACTTAGAAGTTCCAATACCCCTCCTTGCAAAATAGAAAACTTTCTGGAGGGCAGACCAAAGTTGAATAGAGTTGTGGTGTTGTGGAGCCCTCTAGCGGTGGTACTAACTTCACAGCTGCTGATTTATTTATTTATTTTAAGCACATTGCAAAGTAGCCAAGTTGTTCAGCGATGTCTTCCTCTGTGCAGTAGACAGGAGTCTAAGCGAGGATCCTAAAAAACATTTGCCGTGTGGATCTTGGATCAGGCGAGTCTGAAAAAATCTCCCCCCCCCCCCCGGCTGGATTCTGCAAGGGCCCTTCATCAAGTGCCTTATCCAAAGCTGTCAACGTTTCCCTTTTTTTAAGGGAAATTCTCTTACTCCGAATAGGATTCCTCACAAGAAAAGGGAAAGGTTGACAGCTATGGCCTTATCAATTCCTGTCAAAGGCATCTTGGCGGTAGCCGTGAGAAGAGGATGCTGGACTAGAAGGATCATTGGTCTGATCCAGCAGGGATCTTGTGATCTTCTCCCTCCTCACACATCTAGTTGCAGGTTCAGGGGTAATGTGCGCAGGGGGAAGGGCAGGAGAATAAAAGATTAATCACTTTTTCCCAAAGCAACCTTCCCCAATCCTCGAAGTGGCTCAGTGGGCCTGCTAATTAGCAAAACAAAACCCACAGGAGACGTATTAATGACGCAGCCTCCATCTCTCCTTGGTCCTTATTTAATTTATATTCTTTTATTCATTCTGGAGTGTGGCACTGGTGTTTTTAATTATTATTGTTATTAACACGTATCCGTTGCCTCATACGAAATGAAATGAAATCTCCAAGTGATTAGACGAGGTAAACTGTAACACACGGAAGCAATTTAAAAACGTGAAAACGTTTGAAAACAACCAAGACCTAAAAAGCTTCTCCAGTAATGTATCGGTGAAGACAAGTCCTCCTACCCAGCCCACTAAAAGACAGCCCCCACCATAGGGGGCAATATTAATTAACCAAAGGCCTGAGCGGGCAGAAAGGCCTAGCATGGCACCTCAAGACTGGCAGCGATGGTGCCAGGTGCGTCTCCCAGAAGCTGTAAGAATCGTGAGCCATGGCGTGAAACTCACCAAGTCAACCTACATGGTGTACAATTAAAACACATTCGAAGGACGCTCTTTCCCTCAAAGGTTTCTGGGAAGTGTGGTTTAAGGGTCCTGGGAACTGGAGCTCTGTGAGGGGTAAACTCCAGTACCCAGAGTCCTTTTAGGGAAAGAATGTGCTTTAAAGCATCGCGGGTACACAGCCTAAGTGTTTACACCAGGGGCAGCTAACCCTGTTTGACCCAGGGGCCATATTTGCCCTTGGCTAAGTCTCTGGGGCCGCATGCCCAGTAGCACGTGCGAAATCCTGGAGAGCTACTGTTATGTACTGAGTTGAATAGGATCCAAAATGCAGCAGTCTGATTGGTCCTAGAACAATAGGATTCAGAATGCAGCAGTCTGATTGGTCCTAGAACAATAGGATTCAGAATGCAGCAGTCTGACTGGTCCTAGAACAATAGGATTCAGAATGCAGCAGTCTGATTGGTCCTAGAACAATAGGACCCAGAATGCAGCAGTCTGATTAGTCCACAGGAGCCACCCAATCCAGCTCCAGGTGGAAGTGAATCCACAACCTGATTGGCCTACAGGAGAATCCCGGAATTAGCCAATCACGTGGGGCCCATTGTGTAAATAATGTATATAAAGCAGACATTCTGGGGCAACTTCCATTTTCTCCTCACCACTATGAGCCGAATAAAGAGCATGAAATCCACTCTCGACTCTGAGTATATTTCAGCTACTGCTGGTCGGTGTAGACAAGACTAAGGTAGATGGTCCAGCGGCCTGACTCAGTACAAGGCAGCTTCCCTGTGTTCCAGCCGCTTGCTCTGTCTGGCTCATCCATCCCCCTGTTTTGCTTTCCATATTGCGGTTGGTATCACAGCAGTTGCCAGTAAGAATCAGGTCATCTTGAAATCCTGCCAAAATCTGCCGGTCCATCTGCTGGAGGAAGATGGGCCCTGCTGACCTCGGCTCCCTTCCTGGAACTCAGCATAGCATCCAAAATTGATTCAAGTTCTCCGTTTAGGGGCTGGGCGTTCCCTGAAGCGCTGCACACCTCCTCGCTAGGCCTGGTCTGGACTGCTTCAAGACAGGAAGGAGCGGTTGATGAACTAGACTAGGAACCAACGTGTGTTCCCTTACTCCCTGTACCAAAGATCACGCCTTTTTCTTCTGAGCTAGGCTGTGGACACACTCTACATTTAAATTTTGAATTTAATTTTAAAGCTAGGGTTCATTTAAAGCATGTGGTTTTCCGCAAAGGAGCCGGGAAACGGTAGCCTAAGGGTGCTAGGAATTGTAGCTCTGTGAGGGGTAAACTACAGCTCCCAGAAGTCTTTGGGGAAGCCATGTGCGCCAATAATAATAACAACTATTATTATTATTATTATTTATTTGGCGTGTGGTGTGCATGCAGCCTCCGTTAGTCCCAAGGAATTCCTGTGCTGAGAATGCTTCCAGGCAACAGCTGCTTTGCCAGCAGCAGTTCAACAGGTAAAGCTTTCCTCAAAGTAAGGAGAGGATGCAATGGTGGAAAGGTCTGAAGCACTTGCTCATGCAGAAAGTCCCAGGTTCAATCCTCAGTGTCAAGTTGTGGGTGAACATATCAGACGACACAGCGATTCTTCAAACAGCTCTTGTTTATTCACAGGCCAGAACAGAACTGAACTGAAGGGTTCAGCCAGCCTGCTTATATAGAGCTCCACTACAACGCAACAGTAACCACTTTCTGTAACTATCCAATCACTGAACGTCACTTTCGATCCCTTATTTGCAAAAGTGGACCTGAGTGAAAACTATCTACAGTATTCCCCCTGCTGGCCCAGGGTGAGAACTTCAGTACATAACACCCCGCCCCACCGAGATAAGACGTTAGTTACAGTCGTAATGGTTTTCTTATATACAGCACTACACGTAATGGTTCAGTTAGGCACAAAAGCATATCGGTTACATTTCACCTACTTCCATTAGACCGACAGTATTACATGTCCAACAACATAGTCCTTTAAATAAGTTGGGTGCTTGGAAACTCTGCCAGACTGCTGGGGACTGGTATCCAGGTCCGGGGGGCCACCCAATTCTTGCTGAGGCTGTGGTGCGACCCTAGGTGGCCTTGAAACCGAGTCCCCTGGATCCGCTGCTGTGGGTGGAACATCCGCAAGTGGAGTTGGCGGAATGTCAGGCACAGCAGTGGTCTGAGTCTGTGGGTAGTCCGGCAGACCCTCTGAAGCGGCTTGGTTTGGCTCCATGCCTGCAGTTTGTGAGAGAGGTGTAGGTGGAGCCTCCCCATCTGGCCCAGGGTGAGAACTTCAGTACATGCAGCAAGAATATTATTGTCCCAAAAATGGAAGCAAGAAGAATTACCAACGATGGGAGAATGGAGGATGAAATTAATGGACTATGCGGAACTTGACAAACTAACAGGAAGGATCCGAAACCGGTGGGCCCAAAAATTTACTGAAGACTGGAGCAAATTTACAGATTATATGAAAAGTATTTGTGATGACCAGACGATGTTTGTAGGTTTGCAAGAAGTTCTGTGAGGAATAATATTAGAAATATTGTAAAAATGGAGAAGGAGAGATGATAGGTTAAGAGATGTAAAGGCAATATTAAGTTAGGAAGTGCATAAGAAGTGATTAAGATGGAGGATTATCAGAGGTGCTGATGGAAGTCCAATAAGAATGTATTTGTGATAAACTGCGTGGTATGTTCTAAAACTTTGTATGCTAAAAGCTAATAAAAATATTTATTAAAAAAGAGAGAGAGAGAGAACTTCAGTACATAACACTCAGCATCTCCAGGCAGGACTGGGAAAGTCCTTGCCTGAAACCCTGGAGGCTGCTGCCAGTTAGTGCGGCCAATACTAATTTTTTTTTTTTTATAAATGTTTATTAGCATTTTCAATAATAGACATAGACACACAAAAAAAGAGAAAATAACAAAAAATACAAAAAACTTAAAAAAGACAATTAAAAACAAATGAAATTTCAATTGCTTATTTTCATATAACTTCTTTCTTAGACCTCCTCACTCCTCCCCTTCTTGTATTCCAGTTCAAGTTATTAATCCTGCAAATCCTTATTACTTAATTCTCAACCTTCACTTAATGATTTTTACATACTGTAATTTTACCTTTCCTCATTCTTCCATTAAATTACTTTTGCATTCCTCATTTTCATTTCATTTTAACCATTTTAAACACCAATTTTAACTTATCTAATCTTAAACATCTTATGCATCATTTCTTATTCTTTAACATATTTCTTAAAGTCGGTCAATATTTCCCTTCCACGGCTTTCCCAACTTCCATACAAATGACAAAACAAATTAAAACAAAATAATTAATAATTATGTACCCTTTGGATTACCAAACTCCACCCCCCCCCTTTCCCGGTTTCGGTCCCCAATAAGTGTTCATCAGTCAATACTGTTTAACCTGGAGATCTCACGTCCGAGGCTCTCAAGTCATCCTCAGTTCCTCTCTGCCGGCCTCTTGGATAGTCCTTTAGGTTAAGCCCCAAGGCTCGGAGGGGCTCTGACCCAACAAAATCCATGATTTTTCCAGTTGGCCCTCCATATTTAAAATTAGTGCTAATGAGGTGCTCCACTCTCAAATTTACAATTTCCAGCTCAGTCCAAACTTTCCACCTCAAATTTTTATTCTCCTTTGTTGTCTGCATGCCAGGCCCCAAAATGTAATTCTCCCTTGACATCTGCAAAGTTACCACTCCACCTTCCTTTTCTTCAAAAACAACGTGTGTCTCTTCCATAGTCTCATGGCTCTCAAATTTCTCTTGTTGTTGATTTGTGTAAACTTCTTGCCTCCACTCCCTGTCAGTTTCAACAATGTTATTTACTGCCAGGGCCAGAGTGTTCACACTTGTAGTCAAAACATCTGTCTGATCTTGTAACTTTCCCAGGAGAACCAGTATTTTGTTGAGTTTAGTCTGATTTTTGCTTCTTTCAGCCATTCTTGTAGTGTCTCTGTCCCCCGCAAGGGGGATTTTAGTCCTTCAATGTCTTTCAGTTTAAAAACCAGTAAGCAAGTTAATTTGTAGCAGCTCTCCCTTGTTTTCCAGAAATTGCGACAAATATAGCCAGCAGATGCAACAAAGACAAAGTTCCCTTTATCCTTTCCTTTTGACAGCTATTTTGACAGCTGTCAAATTCTTCAATAGTTCTTCAGCAGGCTCTATCGCGGGACGCCCCCGGGTTCGGGGGGGTGAAACTTTAGCTCCTAACGTTAGGTTTATCCACCGGTAAAATTCTATAGCGTCAAGCCGTGAAGGCTTTTTTTATATATATAAAAGAAAAAAAGAATTCTCTCGACCTTAAGTTGCAAGCTCTTTGCGTTAAAGTATCTACACAGAGGGGGGGGGGCGACTTCCTTTTTGACCCTTCCCCGCTCGTTACCAATTCAGCAAAAATTTGTTTGAATTCCAAATTCCATATTTACTCACGGGTTCTTGTTTTTGAGTCCAAATGTTCCAAGGAAAAAGTCAGCGCTTCTCCAACAATGGCATACGGCTTCGCTCCGCAGAAGGAGCAATCTACTCACAGCACTGCGCCGTCCCCCGTCCCCGTTCCGGAGCCTTTAAAAAGGCTCCTTCGCGGTTTGGGTGGGCGCAAATGGTGCCCGCCGAGTCACCACGCTCACAGGCATCAGCGCCTGTGATTTTTAAGGGTCCCCGCGTCGCCGGCGCGGACAAGACCCGATCCTGCGGAGCCGATTCCCTCCGGAGCTCGGAGGGAATCCGCCATTAGTCGATGGCGCTAACCCGGAAGTCTAGTGCGGCCTGACTTGGTATAAGGCAGCTTCCTATCATGTTTGGAGAATGACTTCATGGGCTGAATTCCTGCATCCCTGTTAGGCAAGTGTTTAAAAGCACAGGGGCTGAAACAGAGGAGGGGGGAGGAAAGCGACATGGCCAAGAATCTGGTGGTGGTGATGCAAAGGAGCTTTACTTGGGACTAAGAACATAAGAAAAGTCCTGCTGGGTCTGGCCGGTGGCCCATCTTAGTCCAGCATCCTGTTCTCACAGGGGCCACCCAGATACCTGTCGGAAGACTGCAAGCAGGATTGGAACACAAGACCATTTCCCTCTCCTGTGGTTCCCAGCAACTGGTATTCAGAAGCATGACTGCCTCTGATCATGGAGGCAGAGCATAGCCATGGTGGCTAGAAACCATCTATAGCCCTCTTCTCCACGAATCTGTCTCATCCTCTTTTAAAGCCATCCAAGTTAGTGGCAACCGCTGCTAGGGTTGGGTGATATATCAATATATCATCCCAAACCGGTTTGAAGTCCATACCGTGATATTGGTTTCACAGTTTTTGACCTGGCAATATATTGCGAATCATGGTGTGTGTTAGGGCTGGGCGATATATCGTCCAAAACTGGTTTCAAGTCCATAACATGATATTGGTTTTATAATTTTTGACCTGGCAAAATATTGTGAATCATGATTTTTGTGTGCTACGCATAAATCACAATGTGGGGAAAACCGTGAAGCCAGCTGTCAGATGATGATGTAGTTGCTTGAGAGCAAACAGGCAAGGCTCTGACCTGTCTTTTCCAGGCTTTATTCTTGGTGCAAACTATTTACAGTGAAGAGCGTCGTAAGTTCATGTCTGGCTCAGTCGCTAGCAGAATCTGGGAGTGGTCAGTCCTTGTACCTCCCCCAGCATAACAGTCGTGTGGCCCCCAACCTTCTCCTTCCCTCCCTACGCCGAAACCTACTGCGCAGAATGGGCGCTGGCAAAGAGGTACTTCCCTCCCCTCCGGTTTGCTCAGGCTCGGTGTTGAGGCTCTCCCTAGCATCCCCTGGTTGCTGCATCTCCTCTCCATTAGAGGTGGGGCTTTCCCCCTCGCCGGAGGAGGAACTGCTTTGCAAGATTTTCGGAGGTTCCCTATAACACAACTGCCCTTCCACCTCTCGCCTCTGAGCTGATGGCAGTTCCCTGACACCAGCCAATGCCTCTACATAGCTCCACCCTTATTTCAGATATTGCAATATATCAGTATATCGCAGTGTTTAGCTGGTGAGATATCGTGATGTTGAAAATCAGATATTGCCTGGCCCTAATCGCTACCTCCTGTGGGTAAGGGAGTTCCGTAGCTTAACTCGGTGCTGCGTGAAGAAGTCCTTTTTTTGATCTGTCCTAAATCTTCCCACATTCAGCTTCTTTGGACGGCCCCAAGTTCTCGCAGAGTTGCCCCAACACATACGCCTTCTGAACTCAGAACTTTTGCTAACTTTGCCTCGCCCCCCCCTTTCCCAAAACACCTTGTGGTTCCCTCCAGCTTGCTTTCCCAATAGATTCTGCTTCTTGTCCCATCTACTGACAGGGAGGCAGCTATTTGGTTGATGGGATCTGTACATGGCCTGTCCATCTTACGATAAAGCACATACCGGGAGATTAGTGGGGCAAAGGGTTGCAGGAGTCGAGATTGATGAGCAAATTTGGCAAGAACAGACAAAGCTGGAGGCAGACGCTGATCCTCGCGACATAGATCTCGCTCCCTCCCTCTTTTTAAACTCTTTCTCAATAGCGCTGGCAAAGAATGTCATCGTACGTCTTCATTTACGCAGAGCTGGGATGGGGTGGTGACTGGGGCATGGTTTCTGCTAGTCATTAGTTTGGGCAGGAAATCGGAAGCTTAAAAGGTATTCCTGCTTATCATTGCCCCACACTTTCTCAAGGCTCACTCTTAGCAACCAGGGTTAGCCATTGTGAGTGCAGTGGTTAGAATGTCAGATGAGGACCTGGGAAACCAGGGTTCAAATTCCCACTCAGCCAGAAAGCTCACTGGGCGACCAGTCACCACCATTCTTAATCCAACCTACCTCACAAAGTTGTTGTGAGGATTAAATGCGGATCACAGTGGTAACTATCTACTTGCACTGGTGTGCTTTCGAACTGCCAGGTTGGCTGAAGCTGGGACAGAGCAATGGGAGCTCACCCCATCGTGGGGATTTGAACTTCCAACCTTCTGTTGTTTAGATCACAGAGCCGCACGAGTCCTATCCATGGAGTGTACAGTCATACCTCATGTTACGTTTGCTTCATGTTACGTTTTTTCAGGTTGAGTCCCACGGCGACCCGGAAGTACCAGAAAGGGTTACTTCCAGGTTTTGCCGCTCGCACATGTGCAGATGTGCAAAATGACGTCACGCGCTTGTGCAGACGCACCACTGCGGGTTGCGTTCCTTTCATGTTGCGAACGGGCCTCCGGAACAGATCCCGTTTGCAACCAGAGGTACCACTGTAATGATGTCACTCGGTATTGTAATAAAGGAGGTTTGAAGCCACATAACTTGCTCAATCCCAAATTATGCGCCAAATACTAACAGGTGTGTCCTCCACTGTCTCTCAGACATAGGCGGGGAACTTGAGGTCTTCCCTGCATGTTGTTGGACACCAGCTCCCTTCATGTTGTCTGGGGCTGGGGGGCTGGCCCTCAGCTTCCCCACTCCTGCTCTCTGACTTCTGGGGCAGCCCTCGCAATCTGTCCACCTTCCTCCCTCTTTTCCAGGATACAAGACGCTGCTGAAATGTCTGTCTGGGAAGTTTTGCCGCCGCGAGCTTATCGGGATCATGGGCCCTTCCGGAGCTGGGAAATCAACCCTCATGAACCTCCTGGCTGGTTACCGGTGAGCCAATGCCGTTTCCTCAGAGAGAGGCATGTTTTTACCTGAAAGGATTGGGATCTTTACAGCTCCTGGTTTCACTGTTGTTGCACTGTCAGATTTATGTCCGGTAATGAGCATATATCACATGATGTTTGATGTCACGTGATGAACACGGATCATCTTTTCTAGAATGGGGGGACGGGGACTATTTTTCCTATATCTGACCCACCCATCACGGGCCAAATTTGACCAGTAGGCGGATCCTCAGCCAGCGTAGCCAATGGTTTGGGGTGAGTGGAGTGGGCGACGGCTCCACATTTTAAAGGACCCTGGCCAATTTACCCTTCACGGAGCTCCTCCAGCGCTGACCCCCACATCTTCACTGTGGTGGGTCTTGTCAGTGTGGCCCCTATTTGAGTGTGGGTCATTGGCAAATGCCCAACCACATCGACCTTTGGTGCCAGCTCTCAAGAGAGAATTCCAGGTTGTGGAAAGCCCATCTAGATCTATCCCAGCCCTTGACCTCTCCCTTCCTTCAAGCTGGGAACGCTGAGATCAATGCAGGTTCTCCAGCTCCATGTACGTAGCTCTAGCGGCGGTGAGCCTCTGGCTTTCCAGATGTTGCCAAAGCACAACTCCCAACATCCCAGGTCACTGTTGTCGTTTACAGGGAGACGGGCATGAAGGGGCAGATCCTCGTGAATGGGCGCCAGAGGGAGCTGCGCACCTTCAGGAAGATGTCTTGCTATATCATGCAGGACGACATGCTCTTGCCGCATCTCACCGTGCGCGAGGCTATGATGGTGAGCAGGGGTCCCGGAAACATTTGGGTGATAGTGTGTGTGGGGGGGTGTTGTGCCAGGAGAAACCTAGGAGGAATCTGGATTTCCAGAGATGTGCAGAGGTCAAGATGGAAGAGAATCACACCCTGGTGGCAACAGCAAAGGCTCTCTTCCCAACCCACTTCACCTCATGGATTCCACTTTATGGAGCTTATAGCCTGAGAGAAGATTATTGTCAGGATCCTCTTGGTACATCACCTCCTGCCTCATTCCTCCTCAAACTGCAGAGGACTGCAGTTTTATTGTTTTTAAGCATTGTATTTTGTAAATGGGGACATGGTTCTGTGGTGGAATGTGTAAGTGTTTTGCCCCATATTTTAACAAACAGTCACTGCCTGTGCCTCAGAGTAGGCTCTGTCAGGAATTTGATTTCTGTGAATTTCAAAGCAAAGTCGCCTAATGTGCTTCTCCTGGGGTAAGCTACAGATCAGAATGCCATTATACTTCAGGTTTTGCTTTTTTATTTAAAAAGTGATATAGTTCTTGACAGAAAACAAGAAATACGTCTTATAAATGCCTGCTTTATGTTTCTCTTGTGGTTAAAATACTTATTTATAAATGAATTTTCATCCAAAAGTTTTTTAATATGCAAATTAATACAGAATAAACTTATGAATAAACACATACAAGACTGACGGGTTGGAAACTGGTTTGGCCATCTCTTGTGTCAAGGAGAAAGCCTGTTTAGAACCATCCACTTTGAGTATGGGAATACAGTGGTACCTCACAAGATGAATGCTTCGTAAGACGAAAAACTCGCAAGACGAAAGAGTTTTTCGTTTTTTGAGTTGCTTCGCAAGACGAATTTCCCTATGGGCTTGCTTCACAAGACGAAAACGTCTTGCAAATTTGTTTCCTTTGTCTTGCAAGTTTGTTTCCTTTTTCTTAAAACCGTGCATTCAGGGGGTGCAGTTGCGACTTGACTTCGAGGAGCAACTCATAGCACGCGGTGTGGTAGCCTTTTTTGAGGTTTTTGAAGACTTTGGTGATTTTTGAAGCTTTTCCAAAATCCATGCTTCGCAAGACAAAAAAATCGCAAGACGAAAAAACTCGCAGAACGAATTAATTTCGTCTTGCGAGGTACCACTGTATGTTTTTTTTATTTACTTCATGTGGGAGAATCCCTGAAAGATATGATGCTTCCACAGTTCATGTGGTTTTGATTTCTTGTGTAGTTCAGCTCTAATGTCTCTGGTGCAGTTATGGCAGTTCTCATTTTTTTAAACCTGGACCAGTGCCGGATTTACGTATAAGCTAAACAAGCTATAGCTTTGGGCCTCACTCTCTTGGGCCCCCCCAAAATATTAAAGAAAAAAACCTGGATGTACATTTCCAAAATATAAGATAAAAAACAAATGAAATAAAACCTACATACAGCAACAGTGTTTTGTGTTGTGTAGGCTCCTATGATGCAAGTCATGGGCCCCGCCTGCTAGCCTGCTCCCTTAAATATCACTGGTTTGCTCATTTCTATATATAGGGTACGACATTCTGCATGTGCAAATGGCTTTAGATACCTATTAGGTCCATAAATTACCATATAGCATATATTCAACACAAAAAAAGTGACAATTTGTTGTTGACAAAGGACAGCTGGACATATAAAGGGTCCCATTACCTTCAGTAGCTTAGGGCCTCATCAAACCTAAATCTGGCCTTGACCTGGGCTGTCCTGAAGCTAGCTGCTCTCATTTGAGCATGTATAACTCCAGGTGGACAGGGACACCTGCTTTTCAATCACCCGACATCAAATGACCTGTTTTTACTCATGCCAACGACCATTTGCAGGAACCCCAGCAAACTAGACTTCATTATGCCGCTGGATGTGCATTAACCTGCTCAGATCACTTCCTAAGTAGAACATTTTTGCTTCCCTCCTCAGGTTTCTGCCAACCTGAAGTTGAACGAGAAGCAGGAAGTCAAGAAGGAGCTGGTGAGTTTGCACATTTCCTATATTTGAAAGCCAAGAGTTGTGTGTGTGATTCCCCCCATGCTGGACCTCATCAAGTAATGATGGCAAAGGCCCACATTTCGGGCTGCCTATGGCAACTAAACCTGTCCATTTCCCCCTCCCTCCCTCCGTGGGGTCCAGGTGGACGAGATCTTGACAGCTCTGAGTCTTCTGGAGTGTTCTTACACCCGCACGATGTCCCTGTCCGGAGGGCAGCGTAAGCGCCTTGCCATCGCCTTGGAGCTGGTCAACAATCCTCCGGTCATGTTTTTCGACGAACCCACCAGGTAAGATGCCAAGGCCTTTCCAGGTTTCCCTATCCCTTGAACGTCACCTGGGGAAAGGCAGCAGGACTCTGTTAGCATCCAGTGGATGTTGCAGAGATTCCATGGGCCTCATTCAGCCTCGGTGTCAATTCTGGGGGAGAGGGCAGGAGGCAGGAGGCAGTAGGCAGTGGTAAGAGGAGGCTTCCCACTGGGCAAGCATTTAAGGCTGGAACCTGGGGGTGCCCAGAAGGCAGGAGGGGGGGGGGAGAGAAATCGCCACCCAAAGAACAGCCCATGATGGGGCAAATGGAGGCTAGCCCACTATGGCACTCGGGCCCCAATCTCGGTCTTGATTCCTCCAAGCCCATCTGCCTTCTTACTTTCAACTATTTCTGTCTGCTTCCTTCACACCATACATCTAAAGCAGTGCAGTGCCCCTTTAAATAGCCATGGCTTCTTCCCTCAAAGAATTATGGGAGCTGTAGTTTGTTATGGGTGCTGAGAGTTGTTAGGAGACCACCGACTCCTTTCCCAGAGCTACAATTCCCAGAGTTACCCGTGAAGAGGGATTGATTGTTAAACCAATTGTAGCTCTGCGAGGGGAATAAGGGGTACTGTCCCCCAAAAAACAACTTCAGCTATGCCATGCTGGTACCGATCATGAAGAGAAAACACACACACTGATGCTGTTGCCTTCTAATAACAACAGGGAGCATTCCTCAGTACCGGGGAAAAAACACAAGGTAGACACACCACTCTCAGTGTGGTGTAGAGCCAGTGTCGCGTAGTGGTTAAGAGCGATAGACTTGTAATCTGGTGAACCGGGTTTGATTCCCCGCTCCTCCACATGCAGCTGTTGGGTGACCTTGGGCTAGTCACGCTTCTCTGAAGTCTCTCAGCCCCACTCACCTCACAGAGTGTTTGTTGTGGGGGAGGAAGGGAAAAGAGAATGTTAGCCGCTTTGAGACTCCTGAAGAGGAGTGAAAGGCGGGATATAAAATCCAAACTCTTCTTCTTCATTTAACAGAAACCACTCAGAAGGTACCTGCACATTTCTACACACACACACACACACACACACACACACACACACCTTTCTTTCCAGGAGGGCTGGAGACTTATTTTCTTTTTAAAAAATGAAAGCTCAGAGTTTGGGGCATCTGCCCAGAGTCCCCACTTGAAGCCTTCCCAGGTGCCATGATGTGTTTGCACACAGCTGTTAAACCATAGCTTGGCTTACTGTGTTGTGCAAACCAGGCTACTCTCCAGTCTCCTCCTTCCGCCGTCATTCACTCCAGCATTTTCTCTCTTTCCCTGGCTCTGCAGTGGACTGGATAGTTCCTCCTGCTTCCAGGTGGTCTCGCTGTTGAAATCGCTGGCCCAGGGCGGTCGCACCATCATCTGCACCATCCACCAGCCCAGCGCGAAGCTCTTTGAAAAGTTTGATAAGGTGAGGGTCTCTGTGCGCTGTCTGGTGTGCCATTGTGGCCCAGGGGTGTGTGCAGGGGGTCTCAGAGCCCACGCTGTACTGCACTGTTCCTGGTTGGAGAGGCTGGCTTTAGGATCCTTTGCGGCCTGTCCATCCTCTCACCAAAGCTGCCTCCATTTTGTTTTGTTTTTATCCTCTGTGCCCCCGTCAGTCAGGGCATTGCGGTCTAAAAAGAGCAGAATTCTGTGCACAGCCAAGCAAAATTCGGTGCCAGGGAGAAAGGGAATTTGTATGCCCTGCGGAAAATGATGCAAGTCGAGCATAATTTCCCAAAAGTTGCAGGATTTGTTCTGCAGTTTTGCATTGTTTTTTGCCAAGTCACAGGAGGGATAGATGAGGACACTGTTACTCTGTCCCCAACCCTGGAATATCTTATTGAGCCGCTTCTGACTGGCTTCTAGATTTCAGGGGTATATCCTCAGCCATAAGGGCTAGACGCCTGGTTGACGACAAGGAAAGAAAGCTGAGGCATTCAGGAAGCTGCTACCACATTTCGCTTTCTCTGAATTGTGGCATACACACAGCCTTGCCAGCTGTGTGAGTCAGAACGGCAAACGGCGCACCCGACACCACATCTCGAGGTGCGCATAACCCAAGGCCAGCCAAACCGCTTTGGCATGTGATCCTGAACATCCCACAAGTGCTTCTCCCTGGGAGTAAAAAGGCAAGAAGGATAAATTAAAGAATTAACTATTTTCTGCCCTTTCATGACACCCAAAATCAGCTGTCTGAGGTGGCTGCCTCCCTCTGCTTAACGATAGGGCCTTCCCAATATGTTAGTCCTCATAAGTGTTTTTCTTTTCTTCTCTCTCTCTCTCTTTCTTCCAGCTTTATATCCTGAGCCAAGGTCAGTGCATCTTCAAAGGAGCGGTGCCCAACCTCATCCCATACCTGAAAGGGCTGGGCTTGCATTGCCCCACCTACCACAACCCAGCTGATTTCAGTAAGTGATGGCTTTAAAAAAATAAATAGACAAATTGATGGAGCCCGAGGGCTGCATTTTCTTCTGAAGGCCACAAACCAGCAGTCAGAAGGTCCAGAGACAAATGTGGGTGTAGCAATGAGCATATATTTTACCTTTGTGCATCAGGCTGGCTTCACACACACCCCTCTCTGACCTCCCTCCCTCCCTCCACCCAGAATCTGACTTCTTGCAGTAAGGAAAGTGATGCGCAAAATGAACCGGAAAGTGATAAGGCTCGCTTCACACAACAGCGTATAAATTCCCTGCAAGCCATTCGGAACGATTGCTTAGCAAATAGCCGACAGTTGCCTGACTTTCCTGCAAAGGTTGTTCAAACAGATCAGGATAAACTGCTCGATAAACAAGGTTGTCTGAAAGCCGCTGCTTTCTCCTTTGCAGTTATCGAAGTTGCCTCCGGAGAATACGGCGACCTAAACCCACTACTGTTCCAAGCAGTCCAGAATGGGCTCTGTGCCATGGAGGAGAAGAAGAGCAGCCCAACCAAAGCAGATTCCTCATGCCCAGGACACTGTGTGGCAGTAAGCTGGGGCGGGGCAGGGAAAGGGATTGGCTCTGGCTGCTTGTTTTATGACTCCAGAATTCCTGTGTATACACTCAGACCTAGGGACTATTTTTCCCATTCCTCTCTCCACATCAGAGTACCATCATTAGTAGCAATACGCATGCTGGTGAAGGGCAGGTAGCCGAAATAACAATAACAATAAAATCTACAGAGAATCAAATTTGCCATTAGTAATATTTACTTGTAGGGATGCGGGTAGCGCTGTGGGTAAAACCTCAGCACCTAGGACTTGCCGATCGTATGGTCGGCGGCTCGAATCCCCGCGGCGGGGTGAGCTCCCGTCGTTCGGTCCTAGCTCCTGCCCACCTAGCAGTTCGAAAGCACCCTTAAGTGCAAGTAGATAAATAGGGACCGCTTACCAGCGGGAAGGTAAACGGCGTTTCCGTGTGCTGTGCTGGTGCAGACTCGCCAGAGCAGCTTCATCACGCTGGCCACGTGACCCGGAAGTGTCCTTGGACAGCGCTGGCCCCTGGCCTCTTAAGCAAGATGGGCGCGCAACCCCAGAGTCGGACACGACTGGTCCGTACGGGCAGGGGTACCTTTACCTTTACCTTTTAAATATTTACTTACTTACTTAACTTTTTATTTATTTACTTATTTGCTTTCCTATTTATTTATTTTATTTAGTAAACTAATCTATGGATCGCTTCAAAGCATTAAGCCATTGAAGCAGTGCACATGGCTAAAAACAGGACAAAACACAGAAACACAAACTTGAAAACACTAAAACCACCCGTGCTAACTCTAAAAACCACCAGGCAATTTCTTCAGATGTAAACTGGATCGTACATAAATGACTGGGAAAGCCATCCTAAGCAAAAATAAAAAATAAAAAAAATCCAGTAAGCACCTAAGACATCATGATACTAGGTGCCTTTTTGATATGGGCATGCAACTGATTCCAGAGAGCTGGAGCTGCAACACTAAAAGCCTGGTTCCTAGTGCAGGATGGGTGTGCACCTCTGACACTCAGAAGTGACTCTGACGTATATCACTTATTTCTGTGTTAGCTTTTAGATTTTGTGGACCACCTTGCATTTCAGTTTGATGGAAAGGCGGGCTAATAAAATAAACCATGATAAAAATCACACATGTTCACCACCCAAATCATGACAGTTCCACTAACCTCCTTCTCCCCACCCCCTTTCTCTTTTTTTGGCCCTGTGTTGCTCTCAGGATTTGGACCACATCGAGAGCCATACTTTTGCCACCAGCACCATGACCCAATTCTGCATCCTCTTCAAGAGGACGTTCCTGTCTATTATGAGAGACACGGTGAGGCTTGGAGGAGGGGCAAGCTGAGAGAGGGAGGAGATTGAGTTGTGGGAGGAGGAGGAGGGATGTGGGGTAGGACATGGGGTATGGGGTGGACGATGTGGCTTGTTTGGGGGTGTTGTTGTTTTAAGAGTTATGCGCGGGGATCAGAGAGACCTTCCCAGGTTTTGGGGGATCTCGCTGTGATAAGAGAGGCACTCTGCACATGGAACAGATGCATTATTTTAGGTACTCCAGAATCAGGGCAATGAGGAGATGGTTTGCGTTGAACCCGGGTCCTTCTGCATGCAAGACACCTGCTCTACCACTGAGCTATATTCCCCAAAGTTAAGACAGATCTCACCAGGAGGGCCAGAATCACAAACTTAAGGCTGTGTATACCCTATATCTTTGAAGCACATTCAAAACACAAAGAATTCTGGGAGCTGTAGTTTAACCCCCGCAGACTTACAATTCCCAGCAATCCTTAACAAACTACAGTGCCTGGAATTCTTTTTTTAAAGGTTTATTTATTCAAAAGAAAAACAATACAATATAAACACTGGGAAAGGGGGGCAAACGACTGGTGCAAGGCGCATTGCAACCTTCTCAAAGAATAAAAAGTTCCCGAGTTCATGTTACATACATTAATGTTGCCAAATGTTCATAACTGCAGTGGTTGCGTATTTTTGTAAGTATTTGCTGGATGCGTATGTAATTCAGTTCTGCCAGGTGGCATAAAATGATTGCGGTTTTTCTTTTCCTTGCATAAACCGGGTTCTACGTGTAATTATTGCCATAGCACGAATCATTCTATATCATGCTATAAGTTCAGGTTATCTCCCCTCCCCCCCCACCATCTGGTGATGGTTTGTCTAGCAGCAATTAGCAAATGTGAAGTTAAGTCCTTAAACTTTATATCCTTATTATGTCCCGTTAAAACATAGGAAGCAAAAATAATTCCCATAATTCTTTGAGGGAAAGAATGTGCTTTGACTGCCCTTTAAAAGGATGGTGTGTATCTAGCCTTAATGCAGAATCAAGGAACTAAGTTTAACGCTGATCTTTACTTAGGACCAGATCAAAGCTGAAATACAGGATTCAAAGAGACAACAGTTGAGTTGCGCTCTTTTCCCCACCCCTATTCATGATGTGCATACCAAGCTCTCCTTACCCCTTACTTGAGTGATACAGGATATTTTGCTACAAAAATGGGGTATTTCAGTTCAGTCTTATGGAATCTGGGAAACAGGCAAGACAATATGAAGCTGGTTCAGCAGGAATGATGTGTGACAGACAGTGGTCAGAAGTCTTCTGGTGGCTCAGACTGAAGAGGAGAGGACAACCCAGGTAGTATTTATAGGCAGGTGAGAGGTTGTCATGTGACTACCTCCAGCCAATCGGGAGCAGAAGGAAGTGTCCTGCAACTCCCTCCAGTTTTCTGCTTCCTTCTTTCCCCCCCCCATCAATGTGTGCTGATAGGGGGCAACAACAGCTGGGAAACGAAGGGGCCTCACTCCAAGTCCAACAGCGAAACCGAATCATGGTTTGATCAGGCGGAGAGAAATGTAGGTAGGAGCATCTTGGCCTCAAGTCCTGCCAGTGCTTCTTGTGGACTTCTTGTGTGGCCACCTTGCTGTCAGTCAGCCTCAGTGATCCATCTGTGAAATGGGAAAAGGAGTGAGAAGCATGGCTGAAGTATACCTGAAGGAGCGTCTCCACCCCCATCGTTCTGCCTGGACACTGAGATCCAGCGCCGAGGGCCTTCTGATGGTTCCCTCACTGGAGAAGCCAAGTTACAGGGAACCAGGCAGAGGGTCTTCTCGGTAGTGGCACCCACCCTGTAGAACGCCCTCCCATCAAATGTCAAAGAGATAAACAACTACCTGACTTTTAGAAGACATCTGAAGGCAGCCCTGTTTAGGGAAGTTTTTAATGTTTGATGTTTTAATGTATTTTAAATCTCTGTTGGAAACTGCCCAGAGTGGCTGGGGAAACCCAGCCAGATGGGAGGGTACAAATAATAAATTATTATTATTATTATTATTATTATTATTATTATTATGGCTTTAAGACGGTGAAGCACCTTGCAGATGTTTATAAAGGCTTTGCGCAAAGGGGGAGGTCGGTCGTGCTAAACTTGCCGCATCTCACTTTGCACACAGGTGCTAACCCACCTGCGGTTCATGTCTCACATCTGCATCGGTGTGCTGATTGGACTGCTCTACCTGCACATTGGCAATGACGCCGCCAAGGTCTTCAACAACACCGGCTTCCTCTTCTTCTCCATGCTCTTCCTCATGTTCGCTGCTCTGATGCCCACAGTCCTTACTTGTAAGTGCTCTGTCCCCAGATGGAAGAGAAGCGATACCAAACATGATGGCATTGTGGTGGTCAGATTTAGATGGGTGTGGGGAGGGCTGGAGCTCCCAAGTCCTTCTTGGCAGCTCATCCTCTGCTGTGGCTTCCAAACTCCTGGCTTAAGAAGCAGAGAAAGTAGAGAGCCAGACTGTTGGTCCATCTAATTCACACTGTCTGGCACCACATGATCTCCCACTGAGCAACATCCCTTCCCCAAGGAAGATGTCAGCAGCTGTTGTAGAACTACCGTATTTTTCGCTTTATAGGACACACTTTTTCCCCTCCAAAAATTAAGGGGAAATGTGTGTGCGTCCTATGGAGCGAATGCAGGCTCCTTGGCTTCAGCAATAGCAATGCGAAGCCTCCAAAGCGCAGAGGGAACCTTCCAGAGGGAAGGGGCTCCATTTCTCCTGCCGCTTCGCTGAAGGGGCGCTGAGCAGAGAAGGGGAGAATTTCTTTTTCTTTTTCTCCCCCTCTAAAACAAGGTGCGTCCTATGGTCGGGTGCGTCCTATAGAGTGAAAAATACTGTAACTCCCTCTCACTCAGAGGTGGGGAACCTCCAGTCCATGGGTCTAATACAGCCTGAGGAGGTTCCCTGTTTGGCCTGTAAGGCACTTTCCCCCAAACCACGCTGATGTGCCCCAAACCTCACATCATATATAATGTCAGATGTGGAGCAGGTAGAGGCACAGCTGCAAAGGAACCATCAGACGCCTTAAAGCACACTCTTGATTCTTCCTCAGCAAGTGGGGCTTTTATGTTTGGCATCAGCTCCAAGCTCTACCAAGAGTGGCTCCATTTGGAAGCTCCTGAGTGGAGCCCATCCCTGCCAGAGTTGGGTTCACAAGTGCCCCCAACCACCGACCCACGGGCTCCGCTTTTGGAAGAGATCTTCCCCTGCAGTCCAGTTCAGCCCATGCCAGGCTGCAAAGGAAGAAAGGAAAGAATTAGGTCTTTCAATGTGCTCCCAATTCCTTGCTTTGAAGTGAAGCCACCTATTGTCGTGGTGATTGACAGCCCAGCCAGATCCTCTTCCCCAGCCCTGCCCTGGTCCAGAAACAGCCTCCCTTCTTGGGCTGGCAGTTTGGAGGGACAGCTGCTTACGCCATAGGCACACCCCCAGGCTGCAGAATCCGCATGCTGTACTGGTGCCTCTGTATTTTTAGGCCAGACACATGGGGGCGCCCAAGCAAGCCAGGGGCAATTGCCACAGTGGCATGGAGAGTCAGTCACTTAGATCTAGCCTGAGTTTGGGTGCCTGGGTCAAGACCACCAGGTTCTCAGGGAGATAACTATTTTCCAAGCCTAGCAGCTGAGCCGCCCAGGCACTGGAACCGGGTTCTCCTTTAGGGAAGTACACTGAACCCACAAGTGTGACGCTGTGCTCTGCTCTGTCTCCTTGTCCCTCCAGTCCCGCTGGAGATGTCTGTGTTTCTGAGAGAGCATCTGAACTACTGGTACAGCCTGAAGGCTTATTTTCTAGCTAAAACGATGGCGGATATTCCTTTTCAGGTAAGGCTTCTTCTTTACTCATGTCATTCTCCTATGCCCGCGTTCCCGACCAGGGATGCCACATTTCCTGCCCCCAACAGAAGCTCTGTGCCTTTAACCCGTGAATGGGGAACTTGTAGGTTGCTGGACTCCATCTCCCAACCACCCAGAGACTAATTGCTGCGTGGCAGACAGAAGTTCAGCAGGTTCAGCTCCCGCCCACAGGGGATTCTAGACTGTGGCTGTTTCTGCTACCAATGACTTTTGCCTCCCCCAGCTAGCTGCCATTTACACCAGGGGTGGCTAAGCCAAGTCGAAACAACAAGCTGCCCCCCCTCCCTCTGAAACCTTGCTTACAAACATCACCTAATATGCACTCTTAATGGATTCTCTTGAAAATATAAAACCAAATAAACATAAGTCTTATATGGTTTTATATGTTCAAGAGAATCCATTAAGAGTGCATATTTTGTGACTTTCAGAGATTCGTTAGTTTTCTGTTTATGTGCTTTCATATATTTCATATTATATAAAGAGTGTATATTGACATTGTAACATCGTATTTGGTCATCGTGTTGCCTTGGATATTTCTGACTATTGTTTGCAACACAGGGGTTAAATTGTTTGGTTACAAATGTCATCTTCCGGTGAGATCTCGCAAGACTCCTGCAAGATCTCGCCGGAAGGGGCAGATGGGGGGCACCTGCGGAAGCACTGCTCCAAAAGATTCTGCCAAGCAAGGCAGCTGCCTCAGTCTGCCTCATGGGTGGGCCGGCCCTGGGTAGTGGAGAGAAACCCCACATTTACAAAGTAGCGCTAACCTGCTTCCTGCTGCCCCCTGCAGGTAATATGCCCCATTACTTACTGCAGTATTGTGTATTGGATGACGGGCCAGCCTCCGGAAGCCACCCGATTTCTGCTCTTCTCTGCTCTGGCCACTTCCACCGCCCTGGTGGCCCAGTCCTTGGGGCTCATGATTGGAGCAGCATCCACCTCCTTACAAGTAAGACCAGAGAGCAAAGGGGCTGGTGGTGGTTTGGGTTTTCAGCACAGGGATGAAGTCCTGTAAGAGGACAAGGGCTACCCCCACTAGATCCAAGCAAGATCTGTCCAGGCAGCATCCTGTTCCCAACAATGGCCATCCAAGGAAGTTGAATGTTGGAAGGTTCAGACCCAACAAAGCAGTTCTTCATGCAGATGCAACTTGCAAAAATCTGCAACCAGCAAGACCAACTGTTTGAAAAAGACTGGAGTAAATTTATTTTGTATTTGAAAGAACATTGTAAATCTCTGACACTAACAGGACTGATTTAAAGGTTTTTGCAGTTTGGAAATAGAAACTTACCTACAATGAGAAGGAATTTTAAGGAATGAAAGCAGGTAGATAGGGGGAATTGGAAATGCGAGGAAATTATGTAAAGAAGATAGAAAGTCAGTTGGGGGGGGATGGAGGGGAGTTTGAGCCTCGAAAGAGTCAAATTATAGGTGACGAAAAAATATGTTATAAATGTTTGGTTGAAAAATGAAAACTTAATAAATATTATCTTAAAACAACAACAACGATGCAAATTGCTCCTGCAGTGATGACGGTACAGTGGTACCTCTGGTTGCAAACGGGATCCGTTCCAGAGGCCCGTTCACATCATGAATAGAACGCAACCCACAGTGGCGCGTCTGCACACTCGCGGGTTGCAATTTGCTGCTTCTGCGCATGACATCATTTTGCATGTCTGCGCAAGCGGTGAAACCCGGAAGTAACCCCTTCCGGTACTTCCATGTCACCGCGGGACGCAACCTGAAAAAACGTATCATGAAGCAAACATAACATGAGGTCTGACTGTAATGGCCATCAGCTTGGGGGGCTTTGAAAGAGGATTGGACAAATGCATGGCAGAGAGGACTATCTATGGCTACCCACCACCATGGCTGTCCTCTGGGAACCGCAAGAGGGGAGAGGGCTCTTGTGCACGACTCCTGGTTGCAGACTTCCCACTAGCATCTGGGTGGCCACTGTGAGAACAGGATGCTGAGCTAGATTTGTCATTGGTCTGATCCTGCAGGTTCTTCTTGGAGTTGGTAACCTTTCTCTTGGTGCTCTCCTGCTCTTCATATGCAGATTTAATTTTAGTTTAATTTTTTAAAAGGTGAATGTGCACACGTGCCCCAATACCTGCACACATACCCCAAATCATAGCTGTCAACATTTCCCTATTTTTAAGGGAAATTCCCTTATTCTGAATAGGATTCCTCGCAAGAAAAGGGAAAAGTTGACAGCTATGTGCCAAATGTAGAGTTGCCATATTTCAAAAAGTAAAACCCAGGACACTCCAAAATTGTTGAGTTTTTAAGAAAATCCGAAAGTTGTTGAGCTTTTTTTCCTTTTGGAAATCCCTCCTGAACATGAAATCCCAGGAAAATCCAGCTATATGGCAGCCCTACCCAAATGGGAAAAGGTGGGGTGGGAGGGAAGTAGTGGTTATGGGGCTGGAACTAGAATACACAGCATGGAAAGTTTCCATGAAGAACTGCCCTCTGCTGGTTGAATAGATAAAAGTGCATGGGATATCTGGCTGAGGGGTGGGAATTAAAATTAAAAGATGGAGCGTGTGAGTGCCAATTGTAGGGATGGGGAAGAAATTCCGTTCTCATTTAAAGGTGAACCTCTTTAATTCACACTTTCTGAAACCATAAGTGAATCGAAATGCAGCCATCCTGCAATGTAGTTCTCCCTATAGAATTGTAGAGTTGGAAGGGAACCCCAGGGTCATCTAGTCCCATCTCCTGCAAATGCAGGAATCATAGCCAAGCGTTGTGGGCAAAAATGCGTATACTAAGGTAAAGTGTGCGTGAAACCACAGAGAGGAGTGAAAACAACAAAAATGCATTATACTGGGGAGAAATTGCTTGGCAAAAATGTGTAAATATTAGTCAAAGCCACGTGCAAAACTATGGAAACAGTTGCACCAAAACGCTGTTGAATTTGGTGGCATAGAGTCCTTGTCTGGAAGTCCTCTTTAACTTGTGTGCCTCTTTCTCCCTTTCCTCCTTTGTCTTCCAGGTGGCCACCTTTGTGGGTCCCGTCACAGCCATCCCCGTCCTCCTCTTTTCTGGCTTCTTTGTGAGTTTCAAGACCATCCCTACCTACCTGCAGTGGAGTTCGTATGTCTCTTATGTCAGGTGGGGCTCCTAGCGCGCATAAGCGCACCTCGCTGCATTCCAAGGCTCTGCAATGCAATCTGACCAGGGATGTGAGCCATGCACAGTAGCTTTTGCATCAGTTGCTTCAAGATGGGATTGTTGCAATGTGCTCAATCCAAGGCTCAATCTCTTGCACATAACCCAGAAAATCCAGCTAGTGCAGAATTCTGCAGCAGGGTTGTTGACAGGAGGGAAACTTCTGCTCAGATACTTGTACCAGTTGCCCTTTCGCTACCGGGCCACGTTCAAGGTGTTACTCTTGGTATATAAAGCTCTTGAAAGCTTGGGACCAGAATATGCAGAACTGGCAATGTTATAGGTGCTGCATAATACTCGTTCTGCATTTATAAGAAATCATTCTTTCAGTGTGGCAGCCTCAAACCTGCTTATTGACACCAGACAGGTGCCTTCACTGTACTGTTATTGTCTCCAGCTAAAAACATTTTTGTTTAGGCAAGCCTATTCAGACATGTAGAGTGTTGACATGCATTTTAATTTGCTTTTTAGCTGATCTTGGGCTTTAATTATTTTTTGCGGGTTTTCAGTTGTTGCTTTTAAGAGTTAGAGTATGATAATTTCAGTGTTCTTTTTGCAAACCACCTCAAGGGTTGTTGTTTTTTGTTACAACCAGACATAAACTTTATTAAAGAAATGTGCTGTTCTTGGCTATGAAGGAAATACAAAAACCTTGGTTTTAGCTCAGCCTGGTGTGGCAGTGAAAAGGACTGGGGAGGAGCAAAGGAGGACACATTTGAGCAGTAACAGGAAACCATGGTTTGCCTTACTATGTCATGCGAACCAGGTCAAAATATCAAACACATTTTAAAATAGTTTATTTTAATCCAGATTAACAAAATAACAAAACAACAGCAACCCACCATTAGAAATTCCCAAAACATATGAAATACATTCTAGGTTTCTTGAGCAGCATTTAATGCACCAGGTCACACAAGACTCATGGGGTCCTATCAATGCTTGTCTTACTCAGAGTAGATCCCCTGAAGTTAGTGCAAATTTAAGCTTATTCGTTTAAATGGGTCTATTCTGAGTAGGATTTGGTTGGCTACAACCAGCAGTTCTTGAAAAAAGGGGGTGTAAAAATATGTCCCATTCTCAGCTTTTGCAAGTCATGGGAGTATCTTCAGGTTGCATTCAGCTTAGTCCTGCTCAGAATAGTCCCACTGAAATTAATGAAGCTAAGTTAGCAGTGTCCATAAACTTCAGTCGGTCTGCTCTGAGTAGGACCAGCAGTGAATACCACCCTGTGAACACCCCAGGTTTTTTAGCTTTCATTTGGAAGTAGCCTAAAAGTTCAGGGATCTCTGAATATGCATTGGTATTATATTTACAACGCCGTTTTGTATCTTGGCATACAGGTACGGCTTTGAAGGTGTGATCCTCACCATCTACTCCTTGGAGCGGGAAGAATTGGAATGTAAGGTGCCCGATTGTCCTTTCAAGGACCCGATAAAGATACTCCAGGAATTGGACGTGGAGGAAGCTAAGCTCTACCTTGACTTCATCGTCCTAGGGATTTTTTTCATCATCCTCAGGCTCATGGCTTACCTCACCCTGAAGTACAAGGTGAAGTCCGAAAGATAGAAAGGGGACTTGGGCAAAATCCCCGATGCCCTTTGGCAGATGCTATTGACTGCCCCACGAACCTACTTTCCAAAGGACACGGGGAAAATCTGTGCGTCGTGGACTCAGAGAGGGTTGATGTTGTTGGGTAGCTGGTGGCTGACGTCACCTCAGTCGAGAAGAGTTGATGAGACATCTCGGAACTGTTTTAATATTTCCAGGCATTCTCTTCATTGGCAAAATGGTCTTTCCTTCCCCCCTCTCCCTTTTCTTTGGGTAAAATTCTGGAATGTGTCAAAACTCTCTTCCCAGAGCAATATCAGCTGGAGGGGAAACCTGCCCTCATTAGGATGCCCAAACCTTTCCCTAGCAAAGCACTTGGAAGAAACCTGGTTTCTGCTCCACCGGGAGGGGAAATGGAAGGTGGATGGGGAAATGCTGGAATCAATTTGGGCAGGACCCAGGGGGGTTGGGAAAAGGAGACGAGGGGTGGGAAGCAGGGGTGGGGTGGGGTGGGCGAGGGGCAAAACGAGGGTTTTGCTACAGGCAACCATGTCCTCTGCAAAGCACAGTTTTGTAGTGCCGCCATTTTTGTGCTGTTTTTTGACTTGCTCGCTTGCGGACATAACTGTAGCATGTGTATCAATATTAAGAAACTGGAAGACTTCTACTAGGGGGGTATGTGTGTGTGTCGCACAAGGCTTTAAATGTTTGCCATAACTGTAGCAATGGGGATTATTATTTTTTTTTGTATTTTCCTCCTCCCCCATCCCAATATCTCCGTTTCTTCTTTCTTTACAAGAAAACCAAATTACAATCCGTAAGCAATTTTTGCAAGAGTCGCAGGCAGGCCTAGAACAGGAGATCAGAGCAACCGGCTCCGAGAGGATTCTGCAGGATTAGAGGGCCTCGTTCGTAGAGTGAGGCGAGGCTTAAACTTCTTAGTAGCGTGTCAGAACGCCCGAAGCCTCTCTTGGGCTGGAGACTGTAGTCAGGGCTGTGTTTATGCCGTGATTCCGTGTGAGCACGGAATGTTGTGCTAGCTACAGAATCCAGCCCCTTGATGTACCTCAGTTATAAAGGGGGAGTGAAAGGGCTGTCAGTGCCCTGCATAGCTCTTCCACCGTCTCTGTGATTGTCAAGAGAGGAATAAACAATACAGAATAAGAATTCCGCAACATGAGATCAAATATGCAAATGGAGCAGTTTTGCATTCAGGTATGCAGGTTGCAGAATCCCAGCTTTTACTTGGCACAGAATTTTACTTAGTGTCCCATTGGACCTGATTGGGTCTTACTTCTAAGTAGGCATGCATAGGATTGGGTCCCAAAAAACTTTGGTTCCCTTGTAGGCTGGAGACAGACACAAGTGAGAATTAATACTGGTGCCATACAACCATCAAGGCTCATGGCATGGGCACTCCTCTCTTGTTTCCTTGTTGTCTTTGGTCAAGCAGGTTTCAGAGGGTTTTTTTCTGAAGCACAACATAAACTCGGACGGCCTGTTTGACCAGAGAAAACTGGGGTAAATAAAGGACTACACACCATGAGCAATGATAGCTCTGTTATGCCACTTTCAACTCACTGATAAAGCCATAATCTTTATGCAGCTATAGAGGGAAAAGTGCTGGTCTAGAACTTTTGCAGTCCTCCTTAGATTGCCACCTATAGCACGATGATGCCAAGGTGCAGCCGAGGTTCTTTGCCATTCCTTTGCTGGAATACAATCTTAAATATTGAGACAATCAATAGCATATCACCTAATTGTTATTTCCTCTCTTTTCCGTTCCCTCTCTGTCCCTGCTGCCTGTTTACCTTTCTAGCAATCTTACATTTGCAGAAGTTGTTTGTCTGTAGCAGGCACTACCAAAAAAATTGGCAGACTCAAGGATGCTTTTGCCTTTCTCTGAGCCTTTGGTGGCGATGGGCCACTGGGATGACGAAGAACCATTTTGGGCTCCGATTCTTCCTTCACTAGCTCTTGCACTTGGGAAGAGGGTAGTCCCTTGTCAAGAGGATGCCCCAACCTGTAGCTCTTCCACCTTGTCTGTGTTCCTCATGGGAGAGGAAGGGGCAGGGGTGCAGAGTTCATTGCCATCTGTAGTAGCAATAACATCCATTACTATGCTTTTTTATGGGTAGCTTGGTTCATCTTTCCCATGAAGTGTATCCCCTGTGACAAAGGCCACCAAAGTATTTGGCTTTGAGTATAGTTACCAGGGGCTGCTGCCGCCCTCGCTCACTCAACTCGCCAAACCCTGCTAACTTGCTTAATCAGTGTGTGAAGCTCCTCTCTCCCCTCTGTTAAACAGGAGGTCACCTTCTAACAGTGCTCGCCTGCCTGCCATTCATCACGCTGGAGTTGGTGCGGCCACCTATTAGCAGCCATACAAACTGCAGCATGACGACAGCCTTACATTTTTATTTATATAGGAAGATAAGGTAGTGATACGTGAGCCAAAGAGTGAGGATGTCTATGTCAAGGCATCTCAATGCTGTGTTTTATTCCAGATCAGGGTGGTTAGTTGTGAGGCCTTTTAAGAGAGCCCAGTTCATGGAAAGGGGAGAAAGAGATGGCTCAATTTTGTTTTCTCCCCATTTCTCTTTTTTCCAAGTTCAGTCCACCACATTTCTGCAGCAGTTTGTGAATTTCTTTGTTTTCAAAAGTGTTCATGAAAATTTATCAGCATTTTAGTACACATTTCTCCTAATCATGCACACATTTTGCAAGACAATTTCTGAACTGTAATGCATTTGTTATTTTCACAAATACTGTACATGCATATCAATGCACACTTCCCTCCAATGTATGCTGGGTGGGTTATTATTATTATTATTATTATTATTATTATTATTATTATTATTTTGCATACATTATTTGGTTAGAGAACTACTTTGCAAAATTCAGAGAAGTGTAAATTTCAAAGGGCAGCTGTGTTTCGATTCACAAATTGTTTCCAGAAGTATGAATTAGATAGGTTTCCCTTAAAATGTGGACCAACTCGGATTTCTTCTCTGTCCCTAGTGATGAAAGAGCAGGTAGAAATCACAGTGGTTTTCATCCTGATCTTGTGCAGCCCTATCTCTTTGCACTTCCAGCTGCTAGAAATGAATAAATTCTATCTGTAAAGCAGATTTTGGAGGGGATTCTTTCTTTTTAAACAAAAAACAACAAAAAAGCAGGCAGCTAGGGTGGATGTTTTGCAATCTGCTGCAGCACTTTAATGCAATCATGTGGGGTCCCAAGCACTGCCTTTCAGGAACTAAGCTGCCCACTGCATCGGCAGAGATACAGCTTTCCATTTTTAACAGAGACTTACAGCCCACCCTCTCACCCAAACGCTGAGATGGTGAGCATCATTTCCCCATCTCACTGATTATTTTAATAGCATGCCACTATTATTCCTATTTTACAGATCTTGAAACTGAGGGCTGTATCCAGCGTTCTCTGTCTACTGGTGCAAAGGCTCTTTGCACTATCCAACCAGGGAGTTTTAATGTTGCACAACGGAGGAATCCAGCGCAACAGTTGCCCTAGCAGAAACCCGTTGCACAACAGATGGCACAATCTGTTGTGCGAGAAAGTTGCTAGCGTCCTGCTTAAGCATTCTGCTGCGCAACAATGTTCTGCCGGCACTTAGCCAGCGGAGCAAGGATATCGCTAGGTGACTTTAACTTTGCGCTATGTGCAATGTTGTGCTCTCCGTGAGCAAATCCAGAAAAAATACCCCTTCCAGTTTCAAACCTGCATTCCCAGCCAGTGCTAGAGACCTGGTCTAATCCAGAAAGACAAACCTTATGAATGCATGGATAGGGGGAAAGCCTGCCCTTTAACTTCCTCTTTCATTAAGTGTATGTCCTTTTATAAATATTGCTGCTGGGACAGGAGCCAAAGACAGTACACAGACAATGAGTGGAAATGTATTGTACCTAGAGCCAGCCCTGCCATTAGGCAAAGTAGGACAATTGCCTCCAGCAGCAAATGCTGGAGGGTGGCAGTGACAGAACCCCATTGTGCCTCTTCAGCCACCCCCTTGTCCATCCCCCTGTTGGAGATCAGAGCTGTGTATGTGCCACTTGACCAACCATGACCCCTGTAAGCTAGCCTGCTGCCCTCAGGTGCAACGGAGGATACAATCCCATTGCCAGTGTTGTAGTGAGATTTAACTGCCAGTCTAATCAGTTTATGTTCGTGGAACAGGAGGGACACCATCTTGTCCTTGGCCCTTGGCCAGCTCTGAATGTATCCAAAAGTTGTGGTTAAAAGGTGCTATGGGATAGCAATAGGGATGTGGGTGGCGCTGTGGTCTAAACCACTGAGCCTCTTGGAATTGCCGATCAGAAGGTTAGCAGTTTGAATCCTCGCGACAGGGTGAGCTCCTGTTGCTTTGTCCCAGCTCCTGCCAACCTAGCAGTTCGAAAGCACACCAGTGCAAGTAGATAAATAGGTACTGCTGTGGCGAGAAGGTAAATGGCTCTGGTTTCCATCATGGTGATCCGTTGCACCAGAAGCGGTTTAGCCATGCTGGCCACAGGACCCGGAAAGCTGTCTGTGGACAAACGCCAGCTCCCTCGGCTTGAAAGTGAGATGAGCGCCACAACCCCATACTAGCCTTTGACTGGACTTAACCATCTAGGGGACCTTTACCTTTTAGCAGTACTCTGTTAAGCGTGTCTTGTGCCCATGTTCTGAGAGAATTGTTTGGGGAATCTATGGTTTATTGGAGACCTGCCCTCAGGCTGCCTGCAGAAGGGCTGGTCCTACCATTAGGCAGAGCGAGACAGCCATTTTGGGCAGCAGGTGCTGTGTATACCATGAGACCTGGTATGTGCCCCCTAAACCGGCCTGTGGCTTTCGGTTTCAGTGAAGGCCACTGTCTCATTGCCAGTGTGGAAGAAAAACCCAGCTGTTGTTCTGGTCAGTTTTCATACATGGAATTGTGAAGAGTAGGGGTGGGTGTGTCATCTTGTCCTTTGCCTCAGGCGGCAAAAGATATTTGGCTTCTGAAGGCCTGTGGCTACCGGAAGAAGTTCTGAAATGGGGACAGCCTTTACAAAAAGCTTCCCTTGCACTGCAACCCTCCCCTACCCAAACAGCAGGCGAATAAATGCAAAAGGCAGTCCCTGCATGGCGATGCAGTTTAAAGCGCACACACTTTCAGAAGAAAGCAGATTTGCAATTGAACCCGTTGGTGCTATGAGACTGAGGATGGAAGATGAGATGCAAGAGGGGAAGGAGGCCAAGTGGCTCACTCATTCCTCCCTCCTCCGAAGTCAGGCAATAATTTTTTAAAAGGGATTTTGTTCTCCATCCTGCATAGACTTGGAACAATTCTGCTACAAGCCTTGGAAGGGGTGTGTGTGTCTTCCTAGATATTTTGATCGCTGTGAGCTTCACAGTATCCTTTTCTTAACCATGGAAATCTGGGGCGGGGGAATGCGTGGTTCCCTTCCTTGCTTTCCCTTCTTGTCTGTCCTCTCAGTGTGATGGTGTTTTTTTGCGGGTGGAATACTGTATGGGACTTTGACATTACAGCTTTGATGGTACTAAAGCAAAACAACTTAACAGTGCTGCTTTTCTTGAAAAAGTGGTGCCGGAAGTCACCATAAACACCTCCTCTTGTTCCCTTAGAATGGCAATGACTCCCGCTTGAGAGGGGCCAGGACTGAATTCTGGCAAGTTCCGGCTGGAAAAAAAAGCCCTGCAACTTAAGGATCCACTGGACCTTGACTGCAAGAGATTTCTGCCATTAAAAAATAATAATTAAGGGAACTCAAGGAGCTTACGCCTAAACTGAAAACACCCACCACTTATGATTAAAAGATTCAAAAACAGCACAATACCTTAGGCATGTTGACTCAGAATTGAGTCCTGCTGCGTTCAATGGGTCTTATTCCTGAGTAAGGGAACATCTAGACTGTTTCTATTTTCCAGTGGGATTTGTCACATGCTGGCAAAGACTGGGAGGTCTTACGCAACAAACCGGCTTCCCCCTTTCTGCGATAAGGAAAAGTTCCGGGGCAAAGCAGTGGAAAGTGTGGGTAACATTGGCTTTGACACAACGGCCCTCTTAGTATTGCTCAGCCACTTCCAAAAAGTGCCGGGGGTTTTTGCTGGTTTCCATTTTGAGCCTAGTTCATGGAAGGTTGCTGAGTTCAGTTGAAGGACTCTTAAGCATCCCTCCCTTGCCACTGTGTCTGTCTTGAGGAAACTACCACACTGGGAGGAAAAGCCAGTCTCTCTCAGCACCAAGAACTCTCCACGTTCACACAAGGTGGGGAGCCAGCTGAAAGGCCACTAAAGCAAACAGATAGGGAACTCCAGATCTCCAAAGCTGAGTCTTAAATATAGGGCCAGGGAGGCCTGCAAGAGTTGCTGACATGACTTGTTTGTTTCAAGTGTACATGTGGAGACCTCCAGTTGGATTTCACACATTAATAAAACCTATATTTATACGGTAATGTTCTCTCTCGTTTCTGGAAGATCTGTGAAAACTACATGAGGGTAGAAGAAGGTCTGCTTCCGTGTTCCTAGAATGACGCACGGTTTTGGCATCCCAATTTCTGTGGCATTTCATGGGGAGCAGAGAGGAACTTTACTTGTCCTTCACTCAACAAATAAAATACAACATTGTCCTTACTTACTTGTCCTTCAACAAATAAAATACAACATTGAAAACAATTTCCAATACAGAAACAAGGTGGATTCTAAAGATATGCATTTCAAGCAGCCTCTTAAGCAATCCTGTGTCATGTGCAGAGGCAAGATACTATTGAGGTTCCAAGAGCTACTGTGCCTTTGAGTAAAAGCTTCCTTTTTGTAGCTTCTGCCCACCCTTTTACTACTTCCTGTTTAAGACCATCCTCTTAAATTTGTACTTTGTAACCTTCCGAATAAAAGTTCTAATGGCAGTTCATCATGACAATGTAACAAGCTGATCAATAAGAATCAGAAATAATAAAATGGCAGGTGAAAACACAATAAGGGAGAAAGCTTAAAGCATACTGTGGCTTTAAAGGACTAAGAGAAACTAGGGACTGGGGGGGCACAATTTAGTGAATAATTGTCACTTAATTTCCTTTCATTAGTCTGATGCTGTCCCCATTAGGGGACGGGCAGGCTTTAATTACTGCTTTCCTTACATTCTTATGATTTTTATTTTAAAGCAGAAGAGAACCATGGGTGTTTATGTGGTAGTGGAGATATGCATAAGAACCTTATTTATGAAAGGAGGGAGGAATGATGTATTTCTGCCCTGTTCAGTCATTCATGCAGGCCCAGGAAACTGGAAAAGCTGGAAAACTCTTCTTAGTCACTTCTCAATAAGATTCCCTCCCCTTGGTCCAAGACCCAACACTGCTTCATGGTGTTGGGCGACTGGCAGAGAGAATGTAGATGAGGAGAGCGGCTGCCAGTCAGTGTCAAGAATACTGAACTTGATGGGCCAGTGGTCTGACTCAGTATAAGGCAGCTTCCTACACTCCTGCGGGCAAAAATATATTCAGTGGTACCTTGGTTCTCAAACTTAATCCATTCCTGAAGTCCCTTCCAAAACCAAAGAATTCCAAAACCCAGGCATGTTTTCTTAGGGGAAAGTAATGCAAAATGGATCTGTCCATTCCAGACTTTTAAAAACAACCCATAAAACAGCAGTTTAACATGAATTTTACTATCAGACGAGACCATTGATCCATAAAATGAAAGCAATAAACAATGTACTGCAGTCACACAATCAATCAATCAATCAGTAGCTGAACTGGGTTCCACACAGACACAAATACAAAACAAAAAGAGCTGCAAAAGCAAAAATGCAAAATAAATAGCTAAGACAGACAGACCTCAGCATAACACTCAAAACGGAAGTGTGACACTCAAATCGGAAGCGTAACTCTCAAAACGGAGCACATTCAGCTTCCGAAAAAAGTTCGCAAACTGGAACACTTACTTCCAGGCTTACAGTGTTTGGGTTCCAAGTTGTTTGAGTACCAAGGCATTTGGGAACCAAGGTACCACTGTAAATATATTTGAAAACCTCAGATTGTTATGGCCCTTCAGTTAGAATGTTTATCTGAAAATACATATCATACCTATCCCTAGATGATAATTTGGGTGTTGTTGTTTTTTAAAAAGTTTTTGTTGAACATTTTTTCACAAAAATGTAGTACAACAAAGTACTACAAAATCACCATAGTGACACAAAGCCATGAGGAAAGTGAGATGGGCAGTGAGAGACATAATACAGAGGGATTTTTATTATTCTGAAATTGCAGAACTGAGTCAAACCAAAAAGCACAGATGAGATGCTGGATTACAATTAGTCACATCCCAGGAAAAACGTTGAACCTGGATGCAATGAGTCATCAAAGGGCACACCTTGGCGATATTTACATTATCAGGTCAACAGACATACAAACACACCTTTTGATGTTGGTCGTAGTAAGTAGGCTGTTTTCCCCGTTTCTAAACAATATTAAAATACACAATAAAGGTACAAAGTGTATACAAACATTCTATTTCGCAAAGACTGTACCTTAAATTAAAAAAAAAAAATCCTCCAGTTCACATCGCAGGAAAAAAAAATGATTGTACTTGTTAATATCTAGAATGCATTGATTTTTCATGAAATAAAGTGAAGAGAGACTGGTTTATTTGTTTGCTTTATATCCCACCTTTCCTCCACAGAGCTTAAGGTGGCAAATATGGTTTTCCTCCCTCCCCATTTTATTCTCACATCAGGTCAGTGGTTCGAATCCCCGCGACGGGGTGAGCTCCCGTTGCTCGGTCCCTGCTCCTGCCAACCTAGCAGTTCGAAAGCACATCAAAGTGCAAGTAGATAAATAAGTACCACTCCGGCGGGAAGGTAAACGGCGTTTCCGTGCACTGCTCTGGTTCACCAGAAGCGGCTTAGTCACGCTGGCCACATGACCCGGAAGTTGTACGCCGGCTCCCTCGGCCAGTAAAGCGAGATGAGCGCTGCAACCCCTGAGTCGGCCATGACTGGACCTAATGGTCAGGGGTCCCCTTTACCTTTACTCCCTGGTCTTAGTCCAATACTCCGCCACTACACCAGACTTGGCTTTGAGAGTTCTCAATCTTGTTTAAACTTGCTCAAAAAGTTGCATATGTTCCCAGACACCTGCCTATCAAATATTGTATTAATGGAGGAAGTAAAGTATGCCCAGGGACGCAGGTGGCGCTGTGGGTAAAAGCCTCAGTGCCTAGGGCTTGCCGATCGAAAGGTCGGCAGTTCGAATCCCTGCGGCGGGGTGCGCTCCCGTCGTTCGGTCCCAGCGCCTGCCAACCTAGCAGTTCGAAAGCACCCCCGGGTGCAAGTAGATAAATAGGGACCGCTTACCAGCGGGAAGGTAAACGGCGTTTCCGTGTGCAGCTCTGGCTCGCCAGAGCAGCGATGTCACGCTGGCCATGTGACCCGGAAGTGTCTCCGGACAGCGCTGGCCCCTGGCCTCTTAAGTGAGATGGGCGCACAACCCCAGAGTCTGTCAAGACTGGCCCGTACGGGCAGGGGTACCTTTACCTTTACCTTTTTAAAGTACGCCCAGTCAGGTGCAATTCTCCCATCCAAGTCTATCCAACAGTTCTAAAGGAATGCAGTACTGAAACATGAGGCTGACTAAATATATAATTCTCCCATTGACCATTCAATCTCAATGAATTTAGGTAAGGACATGAGAAGAGCCTGCTGGATCATGCCAGTGGCCCGTCTCACCTAGAATCCTGTTCTTACAGTGGCCAACCAGATGCATGTGGAAAACCCAGAAGCAGGACCTGAGGGCACCTGCAGTTTCCATCACCTGGCATTCAGAAACCTCCATGTGTAAGAAATGGGTCCAAGCTCAATTTATTGAAGCAGCTACAGAGGTTAGTTCAGGTTGCATACTCCCATCAAATTGCATCCATTTTATATTAGGCAAAGAAAGGATGAACTCATTTGATGCCCTGCATTTCCTTGGGGGATGAGAGACGAGACGCTTTTCACTGCCACGGATTCGGGAGGCAGCCTGAGCACCTGGAATGACTCCCTTCCTGCCAGCAGCCAACACCACCCTTAGCTGCTGATGAAGGCGGCTTGACTAAGAGGCCAAACCAGAAGGGCTGGAACGCCATCATTTCTGGTTTCACAGGGAGTGGTGCTGCAGCTTAAACCAGTGTTGCAAATTCCGGCCAGGCACATGGGTGGGTGGTGAGGGATGCTGAGCTGAAACCGATGTGCTGAGCCACATCAAGGGGTAAACGCTGCCGATTAGACTGGTGGCATTTGCACATCGCAGCAGGCAAGGGTTCCTGATCGAGCAGAGCAATGCCACATTCTCCCTGAACTTCCTTTTTGTGCGGGTGGTTAAAACATGCCAGGAAGCCACCGTTCTGCTCGGCTTCCCGTGACACGTGGACCTGACATTCTGATTTCTTAGGAAGAGATGTAGCTCAGTGGATTGAATATCTGACTTGTATGCAGAAGGGCTCAGGCTTGATCTCCGACATCTCCAGATAGGGTTGGGAGAGATTTCCCTGGTTGCAGCCCTGGAGAGCTGCTGCCAGTCAGCGTGGACAATACTGAGCTGGATGGACCCAAGTTATTCTGGACTCACAGCTGTCCAGAGGTGCAGGTCAATTCTGTGTCCAGGGCAGCTGTTTATCAGCTCCATCTGGTCCACAGGCTGAGACCCTACCTGCCCGCAGACTGTCTCGCCAGAGTGGTGCATGCTCTAGTTATCTCTTGCTAGGACTACTGCAATGTGCTCTACGTGGGGCTACCTTTGATGGTGACCCGGAAACTACAACTAATCCAGAATGCGGCAGCTAGAGTGGTGACTGGGGTCGGCCGCCAAGACCACATAACACTGGTCTTGAAAGACCTACATTGGCTCCCAGTACGTTTCCGAGCACAATTCAAAGTGTTGGTGCTGACCTCGGTCCAGTATACCTGAAGGAGCGTCTCCACCACCATCGTTCTGCCCGGACACTGAGGTCCAGCGCCGAGGGCCTTCTGGCGGTTCCATCGCTGCGAGAAGCCAAGTTACAGGGAACCAGGCAGAGGACCTTCTCGGTAGTGGCGCCCACCCTGTGGAACGCCCTCCCACCAGATGTCAAAGAGAAAAATAACTACCAAACTTTTAGAAGACATCTGAAGGCAGCCCTGTTTAGGGAAGCTTTTAATGTTTAATAGGTTATTGTATTTTAGTGTTTTGTTGGAAGCTGCCCAGAGTGGTTGGGGAAACCCAGCCAGATAGGCAGGCTATAAATAATAAATTATTATTATTATTATTATTATTATTATTAGGATCTGGCTGGGGAGAAGGTAGTTTTCTATGTTCCTGTTTCAATCACCATTCCCACCCCCCTCCACAAATGCAACTGAAATTAAAATCTGCCGTGTTGTTCTTTCCATTTTCCCAAGGCCTCTACTCTTCTCTCTAGCTGTACTAGACAGAGGTGGCTACTCAGACTGAGCAACAGCCATTTAGTATTAGCGTGCAGAGAACAGAACCTCCATATTCAGGGCAAAAAGCACTCTGCCCATGCTCAGAAGGCCACTCTTGTTTAGCATTGCTTCTAGCATTCCAGGGTTATTTGCAAACAGGTTTTGCAGCTGAACCTTCATGTAACACCCAGGAAATAAGAAGAGGGTTGCCAATGGCTTCCCAGACCCCAGCAGCATGTCTTGCACATCTCGAGAAGGTTTAGGACAGGCAGAAATCCCACAGGTGCTTGTTTCCAGCAAAGGAGAAGCAGAGTCACAGGAGTGGACATCTCCACGTTTACGCAATTCTGCATAGAGGCGGCTGCATCTGAAGCAAATCCAGTGGGGCAGGAAGCAAGCCGTCCTGCCTGTGCCAGAAAACGCACACCAATGCACTCTGTGGTAATCCAGCGCCTATCTCGCTCGCCTTCTCTGCTCAATCTTCCCCTCCCTGGTTTTGTGTTTTTTCCCCCCCTTTTGGAAGCTCTGCCAGCTGCGAGAGAGGCAGTTTGTAAGGCCAAGTGGGAAGGGCTTTCTTTGCAGGAAGTTACGGCTGCAAAATAAACTGACAGAGGGCAGGAGCCTTCACAGAGACAAAAATAAACCGCCGGGGAGGCGAAGAGAAGCTTGTTCTGAATGCAACGCCAACCTCCCAGAGGCCTATTGAAAAAGCAGATCAACACAGACAGACGACAAAAAGACCCTGATGGAAGAAAGGGCACGGCTGCATCGACCATCCGCTCGGAAGATCCTTCGCTGGAGGTAAAATTTCGCGGGTGGTCAGAGGGGTCACGCCAGCGCAGGGCCAACTCTGAGCCGCTTTCCCGCTCTTTTCTCTCGGAGGACTCGGGGGGGCAAGGGAGGGTTGGTAAGGGAAGCAGTAAAGTTATGCTGGCTGCCCCAATTCCCTTCGATTTTTCCTTGGTAGGGGCTCTGGGGGGGGATCAGGGCAGGTGTGTCCCAGACAGTCTGTTTATTGAGCATGCGTCCTGATTTGCTTCACAAAGTTTTTTTTGTTTCCCCCCCCCCAAATTTTTTAATTGGTTTTCCAAATTTGAAACAAATATATCAACAAACATCAAAAGAAAACATCAAAAAACAAGCAAGCAAACAAACAAACATATATCCTAACTGTAAAAATTCTGCTTTTGTTAACATTGTTAAGTGACTTCCTCGAATCCCCCTAGCTGAGTTTCCATAGAAATCATTGTAGCAGTTTTCCAAAACTAGTTTCACATAAAATTTACTTAGTCTAATTAACATCTTTCTTTCTTTTCATTTTAACTTTTATCCATGGTATTCTACAACGTCACATATTTAAATCCTAGGCCAATTTGGTACTCGCAAGTAATTCTCTTTAAGTTATCTTAACATATTTAATTAAATAATCTTTGAATTTCTTCCATTCCTCTTGATACTCTTCCTCCTTCTGGTCGCGCTCTTCCCATCAGGTTGGCTAGCGCCGAAAAATCCATCATCTGTTTCACAAAGTTTTAGGTGTCAGCTGTTTGTTCACTATTCATTCTGATTTGTTTCCTGGCAGAGGTGCCAACTTAGATAAAATATTGGGGAGTAAGCCCTGCCCCACATAATTGATCATAAGACATGGAGCACACACACAATTTTAATGGCAATCATCAACTATAGGGGGGCAGGCCCCCTCAAATATTTTAGGGGGAAGCAAAGGGCCCTCGGCCCCCAGGAGTTGGCTCCTATGTTTCCTGGGAGGTTTTATGATGCTGCTTCGAGCAAATGTTGTCCCACATTTTCCTTTGCATTTCTCTGTCACTTTTCTTATTGCAAAAAGTCTGGAGCAGGTTGCGGGCGGGAGCAGGTTTGTTGCACAAAAGCACCAAATTATCTTGAATTGCACAAGCTGAATTTGCCGGTATGTAATTGAATTTCGTCAAAAGATAGCAAGAGCCTGGAAACGCCCACAGACAACAAAACAAAAATATACTGTATATGGTATAATCCTGTCAGGTGTTTTTCTCCCAAGAGTAGAGGGAAGTGCAAGGTAGCTAAAAAGCTAGCTCCCTATATTCCTACTCTCTACATTCATGAAGATTTAGCAAATCCCTCCCTATTGCGATATTTAAGATCAGCTCAAACACCTTGGCTATATTCTCTGAGCACCCAAGTTCTTCAGGCCATTATCATTATGGGGGAAATGCAGGGGTGGGTGACAGCCCCATGAAGATAGGGGAACCCCCAGAGTCTTGCCAAAATGTTGCTATACAGTGGTACCTCGGGTTAAGTACTTAATTCATTACGGAGGTCTGTACTTAACCTGAAACTGTTCTTAACCTGAAGCACCACTTTAGCTAATGGGGCCTCCTGCTGCTGCCGCGCCGCCGGAGCACGATTTCTGTTCTTATCCTGAAGCAAAGTTCTTAACCTGAAGCACTATTTCTGGGTTAGTGGAGTCTGTAACCTGAAGCGTATGTAACCCGAGGTACCACTGTAACTTCTTGTTTGTGCTAGCTTTGAATGGACAGAGTTCATTCATTTCCAAGGCTAGAGAGCAATCCCAAGTTATTAAGGATCACCGGCCCCATTTTGTGATACACATTAAACTGTTTCCACTGTTAACCAATTACGAATTGCACAGAAAGGTTCTAAACTTTAAAACTTTAAAAGAACACAAATGTTCTACCTAACTGAAATTTCGAGGAGAGTGAGTTACAAATGTGTTGCATCAGTGTTTTCCTTTTAATTGCCATTCAGATGTATCACTCTTTGGTCAATCTCTCTGCTGACTTTGAGGTGGGTGGGGACTGCTGGAAGCTGGGCTGAATCTGAGCTGGGACTCAGTCCAGCATGACAGAGTTCAGTGTTTGATCAGAGTTCCAGAATTTTTTATTAAAGTTCTCACAATACAATAAAATACCTATATCTACATATCTGCAACAAATGTTTGATCAGAGTTCAGGATACCCGAAGCCTCCTGAGCATGTACAGAGTTAATTTTCCTCTTCATGCATCAGAAACAAAACCTAAGCCAAGAATGTAGCTCTCAGAAGTCTGAACCCGAGTATCTCTCCTTTAGAAATGAACCAATAGCTTTAGATTAGTTTCATGTTAAAGCTTTGTATACCTCGCTTTTCAAACACTTGTAGTAAAGCAAATCTACAATAAAACAAATGTATTGGAACAAAAAAAAAGGAAAGTCAAAGATGAAATGAAGCAGTAGCAATATACCCCAGCATTAAAAATGAGAGGCTCCTCCAGCTAACCCATTTATTCAGCATTCAGCATTTGTTTGAACAAAGTATGTGCAGTGGTCTTTATTGCACATACATCCTGATTTGTTTGCAGAGGGGTTGTGCAACAATGAACATTCATCCCAATTTGCTTGTGTGTTGTTCAGCTGGGCTGAGGAACAACAACTTACTTGCCCCCTCTCCCCTTGCTGTTTGCCTTGCCTTGCTCAGCAAGGCTTGTTGGTGTGAAAACACACACATCTCAAGGTAACCAAAGAACAGCAGCAGATACAACTCCTTAGAGATATGCCTGGATTTACAGGTAATGACAGGTGTGAACAGGCACACTCTCTGATGCTTTAAAGCCTCTCATCTTAACTCTTTGATGCCTGCCATGATGGATTCAGCTGCATAACTTTAGCCATGATTCCAGACTCTGTAGCTCGACTTAAGATGCACCGGCTGAGCCCTGCAGTCTCTAGGATTCTGTTACCAGCTAAGCCAGGGGTAGGCAACCTAAGGCCCTGGGGCTGGATGCGGCCCAATCGCCTTCTCAATCCAGCCCGCGGACGGTCCGGGAATCAGCGTGTTTTTACATAAGTAGAATGTGTCCTTTTATTTAAAATGCATCTTTGGGTTATTTGTGGGGCATAGGAATTCGTTCATTTCTCCCCAAAAAATATAGTCCGGCCCACCACATGGTCTGAGGGACGGTGGACCGGTCCATGGCTGAAAAAGCTTGCTGACCCCTGAGCTAAGCTATAGCCACAGGGCTGCCAGCATGTGCATTTGTTTTAGCTGCTCAGATGTCCACTGGAGTTTTCCCTTTAGCAGGAGGTGGTTGTACAGCAGTTGTATTTTTTTCCTGCCTATCGATTTCTGCACATAAAAGCTACCATTAAAAGCTCAAGAGAAGGCAAGGCTGATTTATTCCTGATCAGTTGCAAACCCCTGGACGCACATGAGGATGTAGCAGGTTCTGCAAAATTGAGCCCATTTTTGCATGCATTTGCTCGGAGAAAATCTATGCCTTCTCTCTCCCTTTTTTGCGTATTTGTGACTGATTTGTACCATGAATTCTGAGAGCAACATTTAAGCTGCCTGGCCTCAGAGCTCAAATTTCATTTGTCTCCCCCCCCCCCCCCCCCCGCTTTCTAACAGCACAGTGTTCTGAGCTGGCCTCTGCACCAGGAATTGCTAAGAGTCCTTCCGTGGCCAGCCTGGCAAGTTTCAAGCCAGGCCTCTGCGGCAAAGCCGGCTGTAAATGTGTCCATCTTTGCCAGCTTGGTGAAGTCCTTTAGTGAGGCTTGCTGCTTTAAGGGGAGAGGGAGGAGGAAGAGGAGGACAGCAGATTATTATTTCAGCTGGCTTATCAGTGACAGCAGAAAGGCACACAGCAGAGCCACAAACAGGCTGGCATTGTGATGATGTGCAGCCACTGGAGATGGCAGGGAATGAAGCGAGAAAGACCTGCTAATTCGCCCCCAAGGTGCATGTGTGAATTTTACAAAAAGGACCCCCCTCTTCTATTCATCTCCTTCCCAGGTTCTCTTCTCTCCTCTGTTTTCCCCTTCCTTCCAAAGACCTTTCTCTCTTTCTTCTCCCCTCCTTATTTACACAGCTAGTGTTGCCCGTGGTGTACTACAGCTGCATGCAACTTTTACATACATGTAGGCAGCAGGCAGAAGTCAACAGGTGAAACTCATCAAATTGGGGGTCTCCCAGAATGACAATATGTAGCTTGGTCTGATGCATGTTTCCTGAAAAGTTCATTTTAGTGGGACTTGCGGTCAAGAAAGTGCACATAAGGTTACTGGGACTAAATGTGTTGGCTGTTTTTCTTTAAAGTTATATTTTTCCTTACTTCGTAGTGGAAAAATATAATGAACCATGTTTGGGGCTTGTGTTCAGAGGGCTGAGGAGAAGAGACAGTTGCATGGATTATTGTAAGGTTAAAGAAAGTGGAAGAGAGGGGTTGAAGAAAGCATGGAATGGGAGGTGGGAATTTGCTAAAATGAAATTTGGGAATAATCCAGACTGGGGTGATGTTGTTCCGTGCACAGCCATTTGCACCTCGGGCAGTGCAACCTAATTAGCCATCCTCACAAGGTGCACTTCTAAGCCCACCCAGTCTAAAATCCAATCACACTAGCCAAGATGTGACTATGCCAAGGAAAGATAACCAAAGATAATCCTATTAAGGCGGGGACCCACCCCACCTTGCCATGAACCAAAAGGATTGGCCAGGAGCAACACGTCACTGATCCAATCAACTTTGGAATTCGCTTTGAAGCTTTTGTCCCCCAGAGTATAAAAACCAGGATCCTGAACCCCCTCTTGGCTCCTTTTCTGCTGGCCTCCACTGGCTGCCTGAAGTCCTTCTTGCTGAATCGCTTTTCCCTGGATGAAACCCCGGTGTCTAGTGCTGCATTCTCACCCTTGCTTTTCCTCCAGTGCCTCCAGTTTCCTGCTTCCCTGGGTCTCTACTTAGTGAAGCAGAAGTCCTTGCTGCAGCCCTTGCTGTTTCCAGCCTGACTTAGGACTTTCGACAAGCTCCAGGACTCCTTCGTTGCAATTGTCCACAGGGACTGAAAAGGTACCTTTGGCTTCCTCCCCTGTTTTCTGTTTTCACAACAAATGGTAGCCTCCAAACCTATTCCTTCTTTCCTGTCTCTGAGAATGTGTGTCTGTGTGCTTAGATCTGTTTTTAGCTTCCTACCAGTAGTGTGCATGTGTGTTTTGGAAGCCACCCTCTTGCATCACCTCTTGGCCTCGGTGGGCTTGCTCCTTCTTGGGCATGTGTAGTCAGGGAAGGGCTCAGGGGTAGGTCATCTGCCTTGCATGTGGAAGGTCCCACATTCAATCCCTGGCAACATCACCAGGTAGGGCTGGAGGAAAGACTTACCTGTCTAAAATCTTAGAGAGTCCCTATCAGTCAGTGTAGACCAACTTTGTCCCCCCCACCCCGACCACTTGAAAGTAGCTGATCTTTTCTACCTGTTGTAGCAATTGTAATGTGCTGTGCTGGATGCTGTGCAATTTCTAATTAGAATTCTACTTGTAATACAATGAATTACGGCTGGGTGATATATCGCTATATCACCCAAAACCAGTTTGAAGCCCATATCATGATATCGGTTTCATAATATTTAACCTGGCAATAAATCACTAATTGTGTGTATGCTATGCAAAAAAATCACAATGTGGGGAAAACCATGAAGCCAGCCAGTGCCTCTCTAGATTCCTGCAGCCCCTGATAACTCTGCTGGCTCAGCTCTCCCCTGCCTCATGCAGGGGGCAGAGAACCACAAGAGCAGGCGCCGGCAAAAATCACAATGCTGGAAAAACCGGAGCCAGCCAATGCCTCTATATAGCTCCATTCTTATTTCAGACACTGTGCTATATCAGGATATTGCAATGTTTAGCAGGTGATTATATCATGATGCTGAAAACCAGATATTTCCCAGCCCTGCAATGAATTGCAGTATAAAAGAAGCAATAAAATTACAATTAGAAACAAACATGAGTATTTAATGCAGGCATGCTGTGGACCACAGTTTGGGGACCTCTGGTATACAATAGCTCTGTCGTTTGATTTGGTTTAGAATTAGCTAATTCTCCCAAACCATTCTCTTGAGTCGTTCCCCATAATAGAAATGTACTGTTTGCTGAGCTATTCCCCACTGAAGGGTTAAATGTGTATATTTGATTCTTTCTGTGTGCGCCATGAACTTTCTCCCCATTCTAAGATCTGTGTGAGTGCAAGTTTCTAGATAAAACCTGCTATTGCCACTGTCTAGAGTTCCTAATTTGCGAGACTCCTAGAATGTGTGCATGTGAAACCCAGGTCTAGCAAGGAGGATGGGGAGGAAACTGCAATCCATAGATGAAGGATGGTATATAAATTTAATAAATTTAATAAATAATAAAATCAGAACCGTCTGTGAGACCTCTTTTGCACTATTGTGCACCAGTTATGCTCCCCTCCCCACCCCCCAAAGGTCAGATTGTTTGCTGTAAGGAAAGAGACAGGTAATTTGCTCTGGGAGATAATGCTTGTTTGATGCAACACTGTCTAATCTCCCCATAATCAAATCAAGATGAATGCTCATTAAAGAATAGTTCTCACTGCAATCAAATCATGCTAAATGGTCATTAAACAGCTTGTCCTGAAGTGACCCTACAGTATTGATGTGAGCTGTTTTGAGGAAGGGAATTATCTGAAAGAAGTGAGAAAAAAATATATAGTATAAAATAGATATAGTGACAGAAGCAGGCTTGCTCAGGAGGCCCCTGGCCTCCAAGCTATGTCTGCCTCAGTGACGAGATTTTCGCAGATCTTGATTATCAGATTCTGGGGGACAGGGTGGTGGTGGTGGAAATTCCAGCTCTGCTTTCTGACCTTTTTACGTGTGTCTTCCAGTTGAAAGGCAGGTTCCGTCCGCCACTATGCCGTTGAGGAGATGGCCGCGCCAGGCGGGGAGCAGCTGGAGCAGGCTGAAGCAAATAGAGGCCAAGCAGAAGGCCGGCAGAGGCGTTGTAGCTTCCGCGATGCACCTGGACTCGGCACTAGGTAAGGCAGAGTTCCGTCTCCAGGGCCCTGCTTTCAGAGTCTGGAAATGGCTGAAGTAGTGAGAGTGCCTCTGAGCACGTTTGTTCTCTGGGCAGGGTGTCTTTCCTTCCTGCTCCTTATCCTTAAAAACTTCCTCTCTCAATGCCTAGGGGTGCAGAGGTTATGGCTCCCCTTATGCGGAATGCTTTCCCCAGAGAAACACACCTGGCACCATTGTTGTCTGTTTTTAGTTGCCAGACATTTAAAAAAAAAAAATGCTCTCTCCTTTGAACCTTAATTTGGAGGGTAGCTGGTTATGTTTATGATCTTTATATTCTACTCATCCTTTTAAGTGGGTTGGGCAGGATTTGTTTTTGTGATAGAGATGATAGATATAGATAGATAGATAGATAGATAGATAGATAGATAGATAGATAGATAGATATGGTTAGATAGATCTGCACTTTGGAGTCTTCTTTTATATTTGGTTTTAACATTTTTTGTTGTTCCTATTTTTATTCTGTAAGACGCTTTGAGACACTTAGGTTTAAAAAGTGAGGCATAACTGTAAAAAATAATTAATGTATTAGGTAATATTGCATTAAAATATGTATATTAGGAGAACGATTTACACTAAGATGCTGCTGAATTTTAATGTCAACTTTTTTTAAAAAAAATGCAAACTGATATGGAAATATAGGGAACTGAATTTAAGACTGGAAAAGTTAAAAACAGAGAAACTAAACTTGAGCCTTCCCTCTCCCTACTTTTCCTTTAAGGCTTCCCTTAAAACCCAACTGTGAAGCCCTTGACATGTCCCCTTCAACCTCATCTGCCACTGAAATTAAGCCCAAGTGCATGCTCCTTGGGGCAGAGACCTTCCTCCTTCCATATTCCTAAGGACTAGAAACGTGCTATTGATTTTACACATAAGATGGGACTGAACTTGGGTCCCATTGAAATCAACAACCCACTCACTTCAGCTAAGAGAACTAAGTTCAGCTGATTTAGTCTGAATCCAGCTACCTTACACGTGGTTCTGTGGCTTTGTTTCTCAAGTTACATTTATAATAGGTAAATAATAAGTAATAATGTGTAAATAATATAATGTAAACCAGTGCTGTAATAACTTTGTCCTGCAATCTCTCCTTGAAGGCGCTGGGAACCGCCTGGTCCTCAAGAAGATCCTGCATGTGGACCGGACCTTGTTCTTCTTAAGATCAGCATCTCCTGTCAGGTAAGGATGCCCTGCTGGGGTACTGAACTCTTGGCAACCTAGAACACAAGTGGGGAACCACAGGCCCAGGGTCCAAATGCAGCCCTCCAGCCTTCTCTACCTGGCCATTGGAACTTTAATCAGTCCACGCCCCTTATATACCCTGCTATGCATATAAGTGTTTTTGACTGGCTGGAAGGTGTCCTTGATCTCTGAGAATGCCTCTCACTTTTCTGGATGGAGGTTAGAGAGAGGTGCACGAATGGGTGCAGGGGCTAGCCTGCTGAACAAAGGGGCCCTCTGATTGGACTACAGTGCCCAGGGTCCTTGATCATTGGTCAATCTGGCTGCTGCGACTGATTAGAGTTAGTGACCAACAACATCTGGTTAGCCACCCCTTCCTTGATTAGATAAAGAAGTGGTTCCCAATTAGCAAAGTACTGTGAACGCCCTGTTAAAGCCCACCCACGAACCCCCTACTTTTGGTATTTTTTGTTATGTGAATGGTGTCACCATACCCTCCAACATGTCCCAGTGATGTGACCTTTTTGAGAGCACGGTGCCCAAGAAATGTGCATTTTGGGGTGCTACAATATTGTTCAAGACGCGGCCAACCCCCTGGATGGGTTATGTGGACCCCCTAGAGTCCACGGACCACCAATTGGGAACCACTGAGACAATGCAGGGGAAGCCTTTTTGAACATTCAGAAGTGTTCTATTACTTTTACACAGTCGTACCTCGGCTCCCGAACGCCTTGGGAGTTGAGCGTTCCGGCTCCCGAACAATCGAAAACCAGACGTGAGTGTTCCAGTTTTCGAACGTTCTTTCAGAACCTGAACGTCCAGCGGGGCTTCTGATTGGCTGCAGGTGCTTCCTGCAGCCAATTAGAAGCTGCACTTTTGTTTCCGAACGTTTTGGAAGTCAAACGGACTTCTGGAACAGATTCCGTTTGACTTCCAAGGTACGACTGTATCTGCCTTCCTCCATATTTACTTTTATCATCTCTTGCTACTTTGCTAGCCATAAATATATGTTGAAGATCTGTCTGCCTGCCTGCCTGACTGTCTCTCTTTCCAGACATAGGAAGCTGTCCACAGTCTGTTCTTTCTGGAAACAACTGAATACATTTTTGTTTGTTTGTTTTCAAGCTCTGGAATGCATTTGTATTTGCAAAAAACAGAGCTGCCAGCCTGACAGGGGTTCCCTTTTTCTTGGCCACCTGGGGCCAAATACCTCACATTTTCTTTCCTCTCTCTCTTACAGGGACTTTGTCTGTCATGTGGGAGGACCCCAGGGGTTCCCATCTCAGCCAACCTCCCCCAGACCAAGCCAGCCAGCACTGAAGAATGTGCCAACCTCCGGTAAATCCACTACTTTATGTTTCTAAGGAGCGATGCTGTTGCTGATCACTAATCTGGACCAGGGAACACAAGTAGATTGCCTGGCGGGAGTGGAGTGGGACATTCCTACCACTGCCATTGGGGTCTGGGCGAAAACCCTTCGTGGTTTTCTCTTTTTAGCTGTGTGCAAGAGATTTCTGCAATTCTGCAATTACATTCAGATGTGCAATTTGATATTGAGGTGTAGACATGAGCAGCTTGGGAACCTTCGCTTTGGTTATTTTTAATTTTTAAAAGCAGGTTTCTATTTCTGATGAATAAGAAGGGATGCTTGAAAACTGGGATGGAGAGCCTTTTCTGGCTGGGGGCGGGGGCAGATCTTAATCTCTCCAACCCCTGACGGCTTGGTTCCGACAAATGACTAGGGAAGCCATAGTGACGTCAGGTGATGCTGTGCTTTGAAGCCCCGCTTGTCAGGACTTCAAAGCACAGCACAGGGCTTTCAAACAGCCTTTTGTAAACATCTCATGGTGATCCTTTGGTTTACAGATTCTTTGAACTTAAGGAGCAACAAAGGGCTTTCGGACATCCCCATGCTGCTCTTTGAACCTCCAAAAATCAGAAAAGGGCAGTGGAGGAATGTTAGAAAAGGGCTGATTGAAAGTCTTTCCCCTAACATCATTGTGCTGCTTCTTAATCCCCTGAAATTTGGAGGTTTAAAAAGCAGTGCAGGGCTGTTTGGGAAACAGCTTTCAAACAGCCCTTTGAACATGCTGTTTTCCAGTGGAAACTGCTTTTTCCTGCATGAACAAATAGCAATGTGGCTTGCTCCAGTAAAGGAACAAACTGCACGCTTACCTGCATTGACACTGTGTATGGCTAAAGGGGAGGATGTGTAAACATCCCGCAAGCAAATTAGGATGAATGCAGGAGGAATGTTCATTGACGTGCAACCTCTCTGCAAACAAATCAAAACGAATGCTCAGTAAACCCTGGATCTAATCTAACCTCTCCATAAGTGTTGTGCTAGCAAATCGGAACCAATGTGTAATAAATAGGTCGCTCAGAAACCCTAACTCTCACTTTTCTCCTCCGCAGAAGCCATCCAGAAACACCGCAAAAACCTCTCTGACTGGTTCCGCCAGCAGCCAAACGAGGAGCGTCAGTTTGGCCCGTCGTTCTCACTAGACACCACCCACGTGGACCCCGTGATCCGGGAGAGCTCCCTGGAGGAGATCCTGAAGCCTTCTCCTGAGATGACCATCCAGAACCAGCTGCAGGCCTCCCGTAGCCACACTATTGGCCTCCAGAACCTCTTTGACGTGGACGCCTGCGGGAATCAGGTGAAGAACGTGGTCCTCTATGGCACGGTGGGCACCGGGAAGAGCACCCTTATCAAGAAGATGGTGATGGACTGGTGTCACGGCCGCCTCCCGCGCTTCGAGCTACTCATCCCATTCTCCTGTGAGGACCTTTCCCAGGGCAGCGCACCCATCTCCTTGCGGCGCATGATCACCAAGAAATACCTTCACCTCCGAGAGCTGGTGCCCACATTGGGTTCCAGCCAACTCAAGGTGCTTTTCATCCTCAATGGCCTGGACCGCCTCAATCTAGACTTCCGCCTGGCGCACACAGAACTCTGTTGCGACCCCAACGAGCCGATTCCTCCATCCGCCATTGTGGTCAACCTTCTGAGGAAATACATGATGCCAGAGGTTTGTGTTCAGGGGAGATTGTTCTTTATGTATTTAGAGCCTTTGAAACCGCTGTTCCACCCAAAAGCTTCCCAGAGTGTCAATTAAACAAGACAGACCCTCCCACGAGCTTACAATTTAAAACATACACAACACACAAGGAAAGGGGGATAGGGAGGGAAGAGGGGGGAAATCGGAACTCAGGCTCCAATTCTTACTTAAACAATTGTTCTTATAATGACTGGCTGGCACAGTTCAGAGGCAGGAGGCATCCGATGGGGTTTGATGCCTTTAGCAAAGCTGATGGATTGAGCTCAGCTTCCCATCTTTCATGCTGGTGGAACGGGTGGCTCCCTGAGTGAGACCGCTCGCTTCTTTCCCTTGAGATCCGCAAATGGTAGGTGCTTAGAGAGAGAATCAGCAGCGAAATGCAGTCGCCTTCAGCAAACAAAAACCCATTTAATGGTGGTCCATTAAATTAAAATACAGCTGAGGAGCCTGTGGCCCTCTATATGTTGTCAAACTCCAACTCCCTGCATCCCTGACCATTGACCATGCTGGTGGCCAAGGCAGCTGGAAGTTGACGTCTGACACATCTGGAGTGCCAGAGGTTCCCCATTCTCTGGCATAGACAATTCTGAGCTGGATAGACCAATGGTCTGACTCAGAACCCAGGGCTAGAAAACTACCATTATGTTCTCAACTGACAGTGTCAACAATACTGAGCTAGATGGAAGAGTGCTCAGCCTTGGTATAAGGTAGCTCCTTAGGTTCTATGTCTTGTGTTCTGACCTTGGATTTCATTGACCAAGCCATGTCTCCTGTCTCTCCAGGCGAGCATCATCGTCACCACACGGCCCTCGGCGGTGCGCCGCATCCCCAGCAAGTTCGTGGGCCGCTACGTCGAGGTCTGTGGCTTCTCCGACATCAACCTCCAGAAGCTCTACTTCCACTTGCGCCTGCGTAGGCCTGAGTGCCTCGGGGCCTCTGGCCCTCCAACGGCGGAGGAAGCAAACGAGCAGGACAACTTGGTGGAGATGCTGTCCAGGAACTTGGAGCGGCACAACCAGATTGCGGCTGCCTGCTTCCTGCCATCCTACTGCTGGCTGGTGTGCACCACGTTGCACTTCCTTTACTTCACCAAGTCGGTGCCCCCCACTCAAACCCTCACCGGGATCTACACCAGCTTCCTGCGGCTCAACTTCAGTGGGGAGGTGCTGGACAGCACGGACCCGTCTGACATCTCCATGATGAAATACGTGTCCAAAACAGTGGGCAAGCTGGCCTACAAGGGGGTGATGTCCCGACAGACATCCTTCTCGGAAGAGGACCTGCGCCGCTGCTTTGAGGTGGAGATGAAGACGGAAAGTGAGCTCAACCTCCTGAATGTTTTCCGCAGAGACGTCTTCAGCTTCTTCCTGACGCCCAGCGTGCAGTCGGGCAAGGAGCACACCTTTGTCTTCACCATCCCTGCCATGCAGGAGTACCTGGCGGCCCTCTACGTGGTCCTGGGCGAGAAGAAGACCCTGGGGCAACGGGTGGGCAAGGAGGTCTCCGAGATCATTGGCAAGGTGAGTGAAGATGTGACTGTGGTCCTCAGCATCGTCTCCAAAGTCTTGCCTCTGCGCGTCCTGCCGGTGCTCTTCAGCCTCATCAAGGTCTTCCCCCGCTACTTTGGCCGGTTCACCAGCAAGGACCGCGACACCATCGCCCGCACCATGGCGGTGGAGATGTTCAAGGAGGAGGACTACTTCAACGATGACGTGTTGGACCAGATCAATTTCAGCATCCTCGGGGTGGAAGGTCCCATGCGTCACCCAGACGAGGCTTCGGACGATGAGGTCTTCGAGCTCTTCCCCATCTTCATGGGAGGGCTGCTGTCACGGCGCAACCGGGCTATCCTGGACCAGCTCGGCTGCTCCATCAAGAACCTGGCAGCCTTTGAGATCGCCAAGGCCATGAAGAAGACGGTCATCCGCAACAGCCGCAAGGGCTTGCCACCGTCCGAGCTCATGGACTACCTCTTCTTCCTGCATGAGTTCCAGAATGAACGCTTCACGGCTGAGGCTGTCCAGTCCTTGAGGACCATCAACCTCTCCTCTGTCAAGATGACCCCTCTCAAATGCTCTGTTGTGGCATCTGTCGTGGGCACCACCAGTCATGAAGTGGAGGAGCTGAACTTGGCCTCTTGCCATCTCGACATCAACAGCCTGAAGATTCTCTTCCCCGTCTTGCTGCGGTGCAAAAAACTTCAGTGAGTATTGGTTGGTTGGTTTATTGAATTTACATCCTGCCTTTCCTCCCCAAAGAACCCAAACAGACAATTTAGAAACAAAGGCACAGCAAAAACATTTCTAAAATAGTTTAGAACTTTCTAAACTAAACTTTGCTGACCTTTAAAGCCCTAAACGGCCTCGGCTAAGTATACCTGAAGGAGTGTCTCCACCCCCATCATTCAGCCCGGACATTGAGGTCCAGCTCTGAGGGCCTTCTGGTGGTTCTCTCACTGCTAGACATGAGGTTACAGGAAACCAGGCAGAGGGCCTTCTCGGTGGTGGCACCCACCCTGTGAAACGCCCCCTCCCCCATCAGATGTCAAGGAAATAAGCAACTATCTTTTAGAAGACATCTGAAGGCAGCCCTGTTTAGGGAAGTTTTTAATGTTTGATGTTTTATTGTATTTTAAATATTTTGTTGGAAGCCACCCAGAGTGGCTGGGGAAACCCAGCCAGATGGGCAGGGTATAAATAATAATTATTATTATTATTAAAGCAATTACAGTTAGAAACTTACTTCCCATATAATAATATTGAGGTCCCCGAAACAGTATTCATCAGCCAACCAAACGCCTGGGTAAGCAGGAATGTTTTCAAATTCCTCCTGATAGTTAATAATGATGAAGGCAGGTGTGTCCCAGTAGGGAGGGCATTCCACAACTGGGGAACCACCACTAAAAAGGCCCTGCTGTGAGTTGGTACCAATTGGGCACATCCCAGTGTTGGCACCATCAAAGAAGCCCCCCTCTGCTGATCATAGGGTCTGAGATGGTTGGATTATGTATTCTCTCCAACGTTGCCCTAAGGAGAATTGTTATGTCAGGGCAAGGATTTAAGTTTGCACAATGGAACTTGCCCTTCTCTCCCCACACATGTCCTGTATCCTCCCCTATATATGTTCTGAAGGGCTGGAGGGACACCTAGAACTGATTTTGCAGGGCATGGGGTGTGGAGGAAAAACACACACCATGTTGCTCAAGCATAAATCCTTGCATGGATGGAGTGAGTTAGTTAGATGCCACCCAGAATGTTCCAGAGTGACTTAGCACTTTGTTCACAAGCTCACATGACCAAACTGATGCTCAAAGACAAGCTCAGGTTGTAGAAACATAGGAAGTTCCTTTGTACCATCCAGCCCAGTGTCTTCTACTCTGACTTGCAGAAGCTCGCCAGGGTTTCAGGCAGAGAACAGTCTTTCCCAACCTTCTTGCCATCACTTCTTGCCATCTTAGAAATTGGCGATGGCAGATTTTCTGCTTCTGGGCTATGGAGGATCCCTTTTGCACCCCAGATTCCACCAGTCACCAGGAAGAACACCCACTGAGTAGACCTAAAGAAATAAATAGCCATGGCTCCTTGCTTTCAGCGGGTCTACTCTGAGTAAGACTTAGCTGGATACAGTCCCATGTCCTAACAATTTGTCAGGTTCGTTGTAATGTGTCTTCCCTCCGCAAGGTCACCACAGGTGACCAGGAATTTCATGCAGGCTGCCAGAGGAGGAATGGACTGCTCCATTACTCCTCCATTAGCCCATCTGGGAGAAGCCCACAAAAAGGATGTTTCCCCAAGCTTTGAATCACAGACCCTCCAGATGTCCCTATTTTCCAGGGATGTCCCTGATTTAGAGAAGCCGTCCTGGTTTCTGATTTGATCCCAGAATGTCACACTTTTCCTTAGGATGTCCCTATTTTTATTGTAGAAATGTTGGATGGTCATGGAGTTATTCGACCCCCGAGCCGTCTGGAGGCAATCCTGTATACAGAATATTTTTTTTTAAGTTTTATTATGCTTTTATATATGTTGGAAGCTGCCCAGAGTGGCTGGAGTAACCCAGAAAGATGGGTAGGGTATAAATAGTAAAATTATCATTATGGAATGAGACGTCCCTATTTTCATTGGAGAAATGTCAGAGGGTATGCATTCTTGCCTTTCACCAGAGGGTGGCAAACTGTGATTAGGAAGGGAAAAGAGGAAGGAAAGAAGCAAACTGTTTTTTTTTGTGTGTGTGTGTCTTCCCTCAGCTTGCAGCTCAACAGCCTGGGGCCAGAAGCATGCAAGGAGATCAGGGACCTGCTGTTGCACGAGAAATGTGGTGTGAGTACCCTAAGGTGAGTGTGAACAGGGAGACTGCAAGTCCCACAGAGAAGAGAGGGTGCACTCTGTCCCTAAATCTCTCCCAGTCCCCCCCCCAACAGTTTGGTAGAACAAAACGAAAGTAATTCTCATCCAAATAAAAGCTGGAGAATCAGATGATGATGATGATGATGATGATGATGATGATGATGATTATTATTATTTCCAAGCTTTAGTAAGGAAGCCCAGAGCAGCAGGAAACACACCTATAAAACAATACACTTTTTTAAAAAAGCGTTTTGTTGTCTCCAGTGCTTGTCTTGGGCCTGACTGAGGTGCATTCATTTCAGTGAGTCTACTCTTGAGTAGAACTGAATTAGATACAGTCCAACTCTGGATGTCAGCATACTACCACACCTTTCAATTTGAGGTTTTGGAGGTCTGGAGGTTTTTTTAATATAAAAACCCCCCGCAATCAAGCCGCAAATAAAATTTATTAAATAAAATAAGTAAATAAATTTCCCACAGTGCCCAGGTGGACATGGGGGCAAAGTGCATTGTAGGACATCAGTAGAGCAGCCAGATTCTGCTGCCCCCTCACCGCATCTCTGAACCAGCTGCTCTTGCTAACTTTTAAAGAAAAGGCAGGAGGTTCTCCTTATGGTTCTCCTAGAGTCAAGTGTCTAGTCAACTTTGTTTCTTTGAATCCAGGATGAAACCCCTACACCCATTTACGCAGAGTAAACGCCACTGAGTTTTTGCTGGGATTGCCTTCCCACTCAGTGTGCAGAGGAACGCAGACAACTTCTTTAACAGAGCTAGCTTGGTCTGACGTTCTCATCTCAAACTGCTGTTTTCTGACAGTTTAATCAGCACAGAATTGATTTGTCAAACTGTCTACCTCCTTGCATCTATCCTTTGAAGCAGACTATAGGGAACCTTGATTTCCCTTCCAATGAATTCCTGCATGTCTCCCACGCAGCAAGTCCTGGGCCATATTCCAAGGCATGCCCACCCCATTACATGCAAGAGGGATAACAAACCTGTCAGACTTCATTGCAAACCTGCATGAACAGGGCCCCGGCCCTATCGTTGAGTAGGGGGAGGCAGTGGCTTCAGCAGGCTCTTCCTCTGTGGGTAGCTCTTCCCGCTGTCTTTTCACTGGGGCATGTTTTGCTGTTGGTTTAGGAAACTTAAGAAGAAACTATTTCCAGGGCCAAACGTGCTTGAGTTGAGAGGCCCAGAGTGCTCCTTTCAAAGTCACAAAGGTGCCCAGAGAGCCTGCACGATAAATATATGATGAATAAATTAGGGCAAAAAATAAAACTTCTGGAAAACCCACTTTGAAAAGGACTGTTTTAGACCGCGGGTAGGAAATGCGACAATTATTCATCCTCAAACAGCTGTTGATGGACCTTATCTGTAGGGTCACAACCTTGGCTAACCCAATTTTCACTGTCTGCTCTTCTTCATTTTTGCCACTTGCAGGCTGGCGGACAACCCCCTGACAGAGCAGGGTGCCCAGTACCTCGCTGAAGGCCTTGCTGGCAACACCTCTTTGACCCACCTGTCGCTGCTGCACACCTCGTTGGGGAACCGGGGCGTGGAGGTGATCACCCAGCACTTGGCGCAAAACCAGCACCTGCAAGAACTCGACGTAGCCTACAATTCGGTGTCTGACGCAACTGCCCTCGCTCTGGTGGAGGAGGCCAAGAGGCACGCCACTCTGGAAACTGTCCAGTAAGTCTCAGCATCCCTTCCTGCCGCTTCCTAGCTTAATATACTGATGTACGCAGGCACAGAGGCAAGGGAATAAGCTCCTTGGTAGCTAATGACTTTCTGCAGGAGCCATATTTTGAATGCTCTGCTCAGCCAATGCCTTGGCCAAAAGATCTTAGGTTCTGTCGTCCATTACTAGGGATGGGGGAGGCATCCAATTCAGTTCTCATTTAAAGGTGAACTTACTGAATTTGCACCTTCTGACGCAGTACATGAGCTGAAATGCAGACATCCTCTATAGAATTGTAGAGTTGGAAGGGTCATGTTGTCTAACTTCCTTTGAAATCCAGAGTTCTCTGAATTTTGCAGTGTGGCTGTCTAGCAGAGCAGTGTGTAGAGAAATTAATATTGTAGGGTAAAGTTTGCCTAAAAATAACATTTCTACTGATGAACACAGCATGGTGATACGCTTTATATTAGGGGGAAATGCTTTGCAAAGATGTGCTTATTAGACAAAGGTGCATACAAACATTTATATTAGGAGAAATTTGCAATAAAATGTGCCATGAATTTTCAATTTTAAACTCTTTTGGGGGGGGGACACAGGATAAGTGGGTGTAGCTTGTTAAATGGTGGTGGGGATTTCCTCTCCCTCATTTGTCAGAAATTGATGCACATCTGCGTTCTAGCTAACTGCCTAAGTCTGGGTCCATGAATGTGGGTGGGGGAAAAGACTGCACCACTTTGGACTGCAGGTGAGGGGGCACTCCTTTTGGCTACTTCTCAGGGTTTTTTGTATCTTTTTACCATTTTCCTGCATATAGAAAGCTAATATCTCAAAGTAAGAGGTTATAGCCCTTTGCCTGCTGAGCTGGCTTTCTATCTGCAGGGACGTTTCGACATAAATAGTTGTTCGGAAACGTGACTCTCTCCCTCCCACCCCTCTACCTCTTCTGGTTCGAAATGGTGCAGCCCATTCTAAAACTCCACCTTGTTAGCACCACATCCTGCTGCCGGCATTGGTTACTGCCTCAACATGGTGGCTCCTCCAATTGGCTGTTTCTTCTTGGGCGCAGAGGCCTTTCCCGCCTACTTCAGCTCTTCCTCTTTCCTTCCCTCCAGCTTGTACTTCAACGAGATCAGCGAGGAAGGCAAGCAGGCCCTCCATGCACTGCGCAAGGAACGCGACGGCATCAAGGTGCTCATCTTCCTGACGATGGGGGCCGACGTCTCCGACTACTGGGCCGTCATCCTGAACGTAGTACAGAAGAACTTGCCCGTCTGGGACCGCGACCGGGTGCGACAGCACCTCGGCCTGCTCCTGGAGGACTTGCGGTGCAGCCGCCGGGAGACGGCCAATCCTTGGAAGAAGGCCAAGTTCATCCGCGTGGAGAACGAAGTCAAGCGGATGCTGGGAGACCTTCAGCAGGGCACTTCCTAGTGCCCCACTCCTGGTGGAGGCTCCTGGAAAAAGGCAAACACCAAGGGATAGTGTTGAGCCGCAGGGTGGGTACAAACAAGTCGTTGCACAGCAGATTCATGCGGGTTGAGCGACTGCCTTCATGACTTGCCTTGTGAGCTTCCTGGAGCCTCCTGATTGGCCGCTGTAGGATACAGGATGCTGGGCTACATAGACCTTTGGTCTGTTCTAAGAGGGATCTTCTGGTGTTCTTATGAGCAACAGCCAAGCAGGGCTGCTGCCTTCATGCCCTGCCTGGGAGCTTCCCGGAGCCATCTGATTGGCAACTGTGAGAAGAAGTTTCTGGGCTACATGGACCTTTGGCCTGTTCCGACAGGGATCTTCTGATGTTCTTAGGAGCCTGGCTTCCTTCCCAATTCCTTCACAATGCATGTGGCAGATATAATACCACCATTCGAACTCTGATTCCATGGTTGCGTCTCCCACATCTCTCTAATATTTCGGATAAGCTGCGTGCCTTAATATAGACCGTATTTTTCTGTGTATAAGACGATGCTTTTTGCTAAAAAAAAGAGGCAAAAGTTGGGTGTCGTCTTATACACGGATAGTGAATGCTGAGGGGGGACGTGTGATTAATGGTGGAATCAAGCAGGAGATTGACAGCGGCAATTTGGTGGGTAATTGGTGGCTGCGGCAAGTGGGGGGGCTGTTGGTGGCAGCGAGCGGGCAGACAATTGGCGGCTGCAGCGACATGTGCGATCGGCAATGGCTGTGTTAAGCGATCAGCAGTGGTGGGCAGGCAGGCAGGTGAGCTATTGGCGGAAGTGACCTCACCCCCCCAAAAAAAAAAGCTAAACAATTTAATTTCATAATTTTGGGTTAAAAAAATTAGGGGTCGTCTTATACATGAGGGCGTCTTATACACAGAAAAATACGGTATATATGTATTTCATCTATGCATATTTATTTAAATGTTTATTTGCTACCTTATTGGTGTTTCGTTTTTAATTCAATAATGTTTGCGACGTCACAGGCATATGCCAATCTGTTCTGTGCAGTGTTGCTGAAAAGCTGCAGAACTGATTTTTACCCAGAGCTTGATCGCCCGGAAGAGAAAACTGAACAGGATGCAGTGGGTCAGTTCCAGACCGATCCCACTCTCCAAGAAGATATTGCGTATAGATACAGACCCTGTGGGAGCCAGGGAACCCTCTTTCTGACTGCTCAGCAAAGGGAGGTGATGCTGAAGGAAACTGTTCTCAGCATCCCCACGCGCTATACATATGAGGTGCTGATTTTCAGGGAAAGGCTGAGTTGAGGACCACAGTGAGCTGTGCACTGGCAAAGCTGGCTTTTGTGTGATCAGAGTGAGGGGGTGCTTCTGTGTTGCCTCAAGGAACACAGCCTTCCTAGTGACACTGCTTCTCTCCAACCTCTACCATCAATTCTAAACACAAATACCTCATGAGCCATGCTTCCTTCCCCGCAGTGGAGCAGCTCAGCTTTTCGAAGATTCACAACTTCACACATGGAATCCGCCAGTCGTTTTGGGGGCCAAGGACTAAAATGGTTCGCTTTTATCACTGAGGGCTAGCAGCATGCAGAATCTGGTAGTTCATAGCCCTGCTGGGCTTCTTCCCTTTGCTTGCTGCGGCGGGCCTATAGCTATGCAGCGTGTGAGTCATTCCCACCCACTGTCTCCCTAACGATTGGATTGATTATTTTGAAGAATCAGAAAAGGAGCAGTTGCCTTGGCTCTGTTGTTCATCTCAGGCCAAGCTTCTAGGCTGGGGTTTGGATTGTGTTCTTGGAGGTGTAAGCAACAAACATGAAAAAGGGCTGAGATGGGTTTTTGTGGAGTGGGGGGCTCTTATTTGTTATGTTTGTTTCTGTAAATTGCTTTGAGTTCGTTTTCCTGTGAGGGAAGCAACTAGTAATTATTATTATTATTATTATTATTATTATTATTATTATTCACAGTTCTTCCGCCATTGTGCCTCCTTAAAAATAAAAGCACTTTGTCTCAACAGAACACATCTGGTTCCTGTGCCTTCTTTTGATACTGTCATCAAAAAATTCTAAATAGGTTTTTGGGGGTTGGGGGGGTTTGATTTATCTGCCGGTATGGAGTCCAGCTGCTATGGGGTGAGAGCTGGTTAGACAGACAAAAGGAAGTTCTATTTCGCACAACACATAATGAGCTGGCGGAACTCAATACCGCAAGACGCAGGAATGGCTAGTGGCCAGAACAGCTTTTCAAAGGGTGAGGTTATGGCAGACAGGAACCAGCAGCTCTTTGCTAGGAAAGCTACAGAGAGCCTCCAAAGCCAGAGGCAATATACCTTGGAATTGGCTGGGGAGTTAAAAAAAAAAATGTCTGTATTATGAGTTTTCAGGAAACATCTGGTTGAGCATTGAAGGAAATGGGATGCTGGATTAGGTAGTTCAGGTGTGGGGGAACCAGATGCTGCTGAACTACAACTCCCATCAGCCCAAGAAAGCATGGCCAATGACTATGGGTGTTGGGAGTTGTAGTTCAGCAACATCTGGAGGGTCAAAGGTTCCCCTGAGCTAGACTTTTGCAAGACTGCTCTTGTGCATACGTTCACTCAAGAAGTAAGTGCCACTTTGTTCAGTGGGGTTTACCCCTATGTAAGTATCCGTAGGAAAGTAGCCTTATTTGTTTAAACTTAAATTCCCCACCCCAATCCTATTGGGCTCCAGGCAGTAAAAAGATCTAAAAGATTTCTTCATTAAAATAAAATAAAATTCAAGCAATTCTTGCAATTCTTTTAATCCCCTCTTGTTAAAAGATTTGTAAGAAGTAAACAACACGATGTGAAATTCTAATATTATTCTATGCTATAAAGCAACTGTAAGCTAAAGATTATTATTATTATTATTATTATTATTATTATTATTATTATTATTAATACCCCGCCCATCTGGCTGGGTTTCCTCAGCCACTCTGGGTGGCTTCCAACAGAATATTAAAATACAAAACCTATTGAACATTAAAAGCTTCCCTAAACAAGGCTGCCTTCAGATGTCTTCTAAAAGTCTGGTAGTTGTTTATTTCCTTGACATCTGATGGGAGGGCATTCCACAGGTCCGGGCAGAACGATGGGGGTGGAGATGCTCCTTCAGGTATACTAGACCGAGGCCGTTTTGGGCTTTGAAGGTCAGCACCAACACTTTGAATTGTGCTCGGAAACATACTGGGAGCCAGTGTAGGTCTTTCAAGGCCGGTGTTATATGGTCTTGGTGGCCACTCCTGGTCACCAGTCTAGCTGCTGCATTCTGGCTTAGTTGTAGTTTCCGGGTCACCTTCAAAGGTAGCCCCACGTAGAGCGCATTGCAGTAGTCCAAGCGAGAGATAACTAGAGCATGCACCACTCTGGCAAGACAGTCTGCAGGCAGGTAGTGTCTCAGCCTGCATACCAGATAGAGCTGATAAACAGCTGCCATGGACACAGAATTGACCTGCGCCTCCATGGACAGCTGTGAGTCCAGAATGACTCCCAGGCTGTGCACAGATTTGGAAATCTGTAAGGGAAATGAAACCTGCCCTGGAACATGTTGATTGTTGCTTATATATTTTACTAATCACGCTTATTCGCAGCCCTATCAAAAGGACAGGGTGGCGCGCGAGCAATGTGTAATGGTAAAAAACAAAGAAACAAAACCAGGTCCTCTGAGCATGTGCTGTGTGCTCATCCTTTGCTACATATATAGCTTGCAGAACCAGAGGTATTTGCTTTATTGGCATCTATCTATCTATCTTGCTAGCACATTCAAAGCATGTTCCTTCCCTCAAATAATTCTGGGCATTATGGTTTGTTATAGGTTGCTAGGAATTGTAACTCTGTGAAGGGCAAACTATGGTGCCCAGAATTCCTTGAGGGAAAAGATGCACTCTGGATGTGCCTTAAAGCTATAGTACACATTACCCCAAGCAATTGTTATTCCACACTTTCCAGGCCATTCCGCCATCCTTATAGCAAAAAGGCTGATTTTGGAGGGAAGTGAGAGTGTTGCGTTGAAGAGCGTGAGGTCAACTTCAATTGTGCAACCTGGATTTGCCGGTGCGGCACTGAACGACACCTGAAAATATCAACAGCCTGGAAATGTTTGGGTCCCCCCTCCCAACAACTCCCCAGGAATGAAAGAATAGCTTTCCTCTCCTTGGTCAGCTCCTGAGAAGAGGTGGAAGTAAGTAAGCACAGTTGCAGCGAAGACTCCTGCCCCGTTTAAACATTAAACTCCGGTGATCTCTTTAAAAAGGCGGGGTCCCCAGTTTCACTTGCCACTTTAGGCTGGACCTTGGACCTTCACACACTCAAGCAGTCCTGAAGCAGAAGGAAGGTGAGCTGGCAGAGGTGGCTAGTTGGGGGGCACCCTTCAAGTGGTAGCTTTGGGTTCCTTCAAGGAAGGACTATGTAGAGTTTTCATGGGCACTGGGGTGGGGGTGGTTGTCCCAAAAGGGAGGTAAGCAGGCAGCATCTTAACCAATGGGACTGTTGGCCACCATGATAAACTAATGCTTTCTCTCTTGAGTGAGGCTTCCATGTCTGAACAGCTGCTTCCACTGTACAAGAGATCAATGTCCTACTTTACACTCACATTGTGCAAATTGGGACACTCCTTTAAGACGGAGCATTTCGATGGCATTGGTGGCTATGAAGAAACATCGGCGACAACTCAGCTCAAAAGGTAGATGGGGTTGTGACTGTGTGTGGTCCTCCTGGCTTCTGTTCGCAGGTTAGAGAGACCAAAAAACAAACACCATGGTGCTGCCCTTTTGCTCTAGCAGGCTCCTATGCCTTTAGCAGCTGCAGTTCCACAGGTGGAGCTTTCTCCATTGGGGTATTCCCAGGTCATGATGCTCCTCACTTTCTTTAAGGCAAAGCATGGGTGCCTTTGCAAGGTGGGGGGGGGGGGAGAGAAGATGCATATTTTTAAAGCACACACACACAGCCCAGAAGGAATCCTTGTAGCTGTAGTTTACCCGTCACAGAGCCACAATTCCCAGCAACCTTAACAACAAACTGCGATTCCCGGGATTCTTGGGATGTGTGTGCTTTAAATGTGCTTTAAAAGTATGGTATGTACACAGCCAGAGAGTGAGAGAGAAGGCAAGTCCGCTGTACAAGAGGTCAATGTCCTCCTTTATACCCACTTTCTCTTTACAGTGGTACCTCGGGTTACATACGCTTTAGGTTACAGACTCTGCTAACCCAGAAATATTACCTCAGGTTAAGAACTTTGCTTCAGGATGAGAACAGAAATTGTGCGGCGGCGCGGCGGCATCAGGAGGCCCCATTAGCTAAAGTGGTGCTTCAGGTTAAGTACAGTTTCAGGTTGAGAACAGACCTCCAGAATGAAGTTCTTAACCCGAGGTACCACTGTATTTGAAAAGCAGGGGACGAATGTCTTACTATATTAACTCTGAAGTGTCAAAAGTTAACTGTGGCAAATGCTCTTAAGACAACTCACTGCTTGGATTTGCCATTTGAGTTTGGAGATACGTACGTATCTCACATCTCACCTTTGGACTTTTGCTTGGAATCTTGTCTCTCTGTTTAAGGTTGCTTTAGGACAACCTATCAGTTGAGTATTCATTCTTATTTGTTTGCAGCTAGATGACAGGTTAGATGACGTTGCATCGAAACAAGTGCTACCCCCCACCTTCCGGTGCATTTTCCTATCACTTTCATTATCTTACTAAGTCTTACCTTTTGGAGAAGCAAAAGATTGCTTGTGCAAGAGCTTCCAATCCACTGCAACTGTGTGGCCGGAATTGCTCCCCATGCCCTGTTAATTGAAAATTCAAATAGTTTGCCTTTGACTGTGCTTAACCACAGCTGAAGAACAGCACTCTACAAATGCTCAAAACACACACACCCTTCCTCTTTCTTCCTCATTCTTCCACATCTTCTGAGGGATGACTCTTCCAGGACTGGGAATCAGGACTGCAAAATCAGTACTGTAGACCAGGGGTGGCCAACTCCCAAGTCTGCACTATAAAGGAAGGCACAGAATTGGTCACTGTCAAGCTGCCAGTTCTCAGCCTTACTTCTTTCCTTTCCATCCCTCCACAAACTGGCTCAGTTTTCCCCAACCTGTTGCCCACCAGACCTGTGGGGCTACAACCCCCATCAGTCCCCACCATCACAGCCCTATGTTTCTGCCTGGGGTTAGTGGGAGTTGCAGCCCCAATTGTCTGGTGGACTGCCAGTTGGTGAAAGGCTGAGCCAGCAGGAGAATTTTCATTTTCCTCTCATGGCAAGTCGGGGGGCAGGGTAGCAAAGAGGAACTTGCAGAAGAGAAACCAGTAAGGAGAAGCTGCAACCATATCCTCTTTCACTTGTGATATGGCTTCTGGGCTCATAGGCTTCTTCATGTGACTGCTCAGGCCAGGGGAAAAGCCACACCATCTCCCCTCCCAGGGATGTTGGAATCAAATGACATTTGGAGGCTCCAACTTCACCATCTCTAGCATGGGCCCCATCTGCACTACACATTTAAAGCAGTATCGTGTCACTTTAAACCAGTGGTCCATACCCCTCGAGTGTCCTGATTTAAGCAGGACATCCCTTTTTAGGGGAGGGGGGACATGCTCCTGTACGAGTCACCTGGCTCCTGCAAGATTGCATCCCCAAAAGATGTGCATTTGGGGTGGGGGGCTATGATCTCTCATGAACACATGTGCAATGGCTGTTTCAGCGGTACACACGGCAGCTACAAATGTGGCTTGCATGTTTGAGGGAAAGCACATTGAACATGGGGGACGCGGGTGGCACTGTGGGTTAAACCACAGAGCCTAGGACTTGCTGATCGGAAGGTCGGTGGTTCGAATCCCCGCAATGGGGTGAGCTCCCGTTGCTCAGTTCCAGCTCCTGCCAACCTAGCAGTTCAAAAGTACATCAAAGTGCAAGTAGATACGGGAAGGTAAACGGCATTTCCGTGCGCTGCTCCGGTTCGCCAGAAGCGGCTTAGTCATGCTGGCCACATGACCTGGAAGCTGTATGCTGGCTCCCTCGGCCAATAAAGCGAGATGAGCGCAGCAACCCCAGAGTCGGTCACGACTGGACCTAATGGTCAGGGGTCCCTTTACCTTTACATTGAACATGAGCATGTTCCAAGATCCTACAAGATATCTATGGGCTGTGTCCTTGGCTTCACCATAGTTGGAACACACTGGAGCTGGAGTAAATGGGAAGATGTATCTACCCTGAGTTACTCCTAAAAGTAAAACATATGTATCTTCATCAAAGGGGAAGAGGATATGCAACCCTTTGGGATGAAGGAGGGTATCTGCCTTTCAGGAGTGAGTATGATGCATTTCATTAACCCCCAAATCTTTCTTTTTTGCAGGGCCCAGGGACACTGCAGAGCCAACTATGTAAGTGCCAAGTTGAGCTACTCCACTGAAAATGAGTGGGCACTCCTGGCATCCCTTGGACAGCAGGTCGAGGGCATGGACACACACACACACACACACAAACGGGAGAGCACTTTACACAATCAGATTAGCCTGGTGGGTTGAAACTGGAAGCACACAGCCAAACTGAGGTTTGGGGCAAGCACAAACATATTTAAATTTAACCCACTCATGAAACGTATTAAAAACGCAGGCTGCGAATGGGTTGCCAAGGCTGATTGGATTGCCTTTGCCTGACGTAGGTTCCCAGGAGCCTGAGAACCCTTGACTGCCTCCAAGCGCTGTGGCTGACACTTCCTTCTCCTTCTTGGTGTTACAGGAAATTTGAATTTAACCCCAGAGATGGGATCGATAACCCAGCCCTGTCACTGGCAGAGGATTCTGGTAACAATGGGGAGCGACATCTGGGGCTGCTGCGTGGGTGGCAGAGGAAGGACCAGCTGTTTCCCTCTTGGTGCTTGCAAAGTGGGAGGCTTGCTTCCCCTTCCAAGTCAGGGACCTGATGGCTGTTTACCACCTCGTCCTGCAAATAGCACATTCAGTGGGGCATGCATTTTGATGTGAATCTACTTTATTTGCACTTAGCCAAACTGTGCTTGTTTATTTACAAAAATACATTTAACTATCACTGTTCAGGGTGGGAGGAAAATGAGCATGATTTACAATAATTCTACATCGTTTGCATCTTTGAGTGTGGCAATGCCTGCTCTTTGGTACGTTTGACAACCAAGGGACTGTCTCACACACACACCACAAAATGCCTGTTCCACAGCCAAAAAACTTTTCAGAAACAATATCGCCACCCAGGGCTTGTCCACACTGAAAAAAATGTGGCTTCACACTGCTCTGTCTCCTCATTAATGTATCCACATGATATTTTCCCTATCCATAGGAGCCACTCATAGGGGACGAAATCTCTTCGCCCTCCCCCATAAAATATTAGAGTGGACAGCCCCCTCCCCAGTTGATGAGCATTGAAATTCAAATGGTGTGTGTGTGTCATGTGCGTGTGTGACATGTGATTATGTGGGGTGGGGCTTACCTGCTTTTGGCCAAGGCACAGTCTGACCCCTCCTTTGGTAATCCTCACAGAACTCAAGCCCAATGGTTGCCATTAATTTGATTTGAACTGATTTTAGAATGAATTGATTTTAGAATGCTGTGTTACTTTTATTGTTGTTAGCTGCTCTGAGCCTTGCTTTGGCTGGGGAGGGCGGGATATAAATAAATTATTATTATTATTATGATTATTAATAATAATAATCAAAATAATAATTGGCACCCCTGTCCCAGTCTTGTCCCGGGCCTTCCCTGTATATATGTGGGTTTTATCCAAACATCCAGGATCAGTGGGTGGGGTTGGGGGGCAGGAAGGCTGCATTTAAGTGATGTAAAGGTCTGGGTCAACCTAGATGGGAAGGATGTCATTAGCTGGTGCATACAAGTCAAAACATCTACTTACACCCTCAAGCAGAGGGGGAGAGAGAGAGAAGCAGCAGCAGAAGCAGGTGACTTTCCAGATCAACAAGCCAAAAAATCCAATTAAAATTAAAAATCGGGCAATGTCAGAAGGCTGTGGTGGGTGCAGAGCTGTGCCTGTTTCTGTGCCTACAAGTGCTGCGTTGGGGACCCCGGGTTTGCAGGGTCGGCCTCTGATCTTGTTTTCCACAGAACCAGAGGGAGGTGCTCTGGTGCGCTTCTGCTTCCTGAAGAAAGAGGACGGGGAGAGCTTTGGGTTCTGGCTACGGCAGGAGGCGGGCAGCAACGGGCACATCGTGCGACAGGTGACGCCGGGGGGTCTGGCTCACCGCAGAGGCCTGCAAGATGGAGACCGGATCTTAGAGGTGAACGGGGCTTATGTCGAAGGCCTGGAGCACTTCAGGGTGAGGTTTGGCTGGAAGTGGTGGCTCCCTGTTTCCCATTTGAGGTGGGCTTTCCCCCCCCCCATAGAATTCACATAGCAATACAATAGAATGTGACGCAAGAAATCAAAGGAGTGATAAAAATGCAAATTAAAACCATCCAGCACCTAGCACAGTGCATCGCAATTGCTGCAACAGGAAGAAAAATCGTTAGGCAAGCCATCAAGGCCCTTAACAATTTTCACGTGGTCCAGGGGTAGGAGGAAATTTGGGGGTCACTGCTCATTAAGAACTGATAACCATAAGTGTTAAGTTGTGGGTGAACATATCAGACGACACAGCGCTTTTTCAAACAGCTCTTGTTTATTCACAGGCCAGGACAGAAGTGAACTGAAGGATTCAGTCAGCCTGCTTATATAGAGCTCCAGTACAATGTAACTGTAACAATTTTCTAAAACTATCCAATCACTGAACGTCACTTTCGATCCCTTATTTGCATAACTATCTACAGTATCCCCCTGCTGGCCTGGGGTGAGAACTTCAGTACATAACAATAAGAACAGCCGATCTAGTCCAGCGTCCTGTTCTCTCAGCCTATGGAAAAACCTCAAGCAGGATGAGAGCACAGGAGCAGTTTTCCCATCCTGTGGTTTCCAGGAACTGGCATTCAGAAGCCTCTGACAGCATGTTCAGAGCATAGGTATTCTGGTAGTCTCTATGAATTTGTCTGATCCTCTTTTAAACCTTTCAAATCCCTGCCTCCTGCAGAAGTGAGTTCCATAGTTTAACTATGCACTGTGTGGAGAAGGAATTCCTTTTATCTGTCTTTGCAACACTCAGCTTTGTTGGATGCCCAGGAGTTCTGCTGTTATGAGTCTCTGTTTTTGAGGCTCTTGCCCTCTTTCTTGGCAGGTGGTTTGGAAGATCAAGAGCAGTGGGAAGCAAGTCTCTCTCACTGTCCTGGATGGGACATCCTACGAGTTGGCAAAAGCCCTTGACCGGGACCTTGGCCAGCTCTTGCCCCATCACAACAGGCCACGGCTGTGCTGCATCAACAAGGACCATAGTGGCTTCGGCTTCAGTGTCTCAGCTCCAGAAGGTAGTGAAACCCACACTGCGGTTCGTTGCGTTTTTCACCATGAGTAACCAAATTCTGCCATGAGGAACAGCAGAATTTTACCATCAGATTACACTGTGCAAATCCAGGACAGTTTGCACACACTGCCCCCGCCCCGTTGTTTATTCTGCTGCCCAGATTGAAATTTGACATTTATTGCAAGGGATATTATTTGTTATTACTTTTTATTGCAAGGGATAATAGAAGGGAGCGGAAGAACAAAGAGATTGCTGTTACTGAGTGGGGAAAATAAATACCCACTGCAGGAAACTGTTCCCAAACTTGATTCTAAGGGTATGTTTACAGAACAAACTTATCATCAGGGTTTAAATCAATTTAATTAATGGTTGCGGTCCCTCCCCCCCCCCAAAAAAAAGATTCCTGAGAACTGTAGTTTTTGTAAAGTTCCTTTGAAATCTCTGTTTGAGATTCTTGGTCCCCCAGAATACCCTGCAAAGATGAGAGGGTTTCAAAACCAGTTTTGAGTCTGTAGGGTCGACACTTCACCAAACAGACTAATATTTAAAGACCATCAGTTGCACAAAATAGTAAAAAGTGGAACATCACTGAAAATATGTTTAAAACAATACACTGTTGCAATATGTATTTTTTTCCATCACAACAGTAACTATCACTATTTTTTAATTTAGAAACCCTATAAGAATCACTAAAAGAAAAGGTGGAATAATACAATTTATAACTGAACTCAGCATTTTTGACACATAATTATGCCTCCCGCCCAATTTGGAATACTTCGTCCCCTTTCATTGTTCTAAATCCAAGGTGGCAAACTTCTTCTTTTTGAAATAATTTTATTTGATTTTATCAATACAAAGTTGTAAAAAACCAAATATGTATCCATATGCAGAGATTTCTCCAAATCTCAGGACTTCCACCTACCCCTTCCATGGATTCCCATTTTAAACATTTAAAACTGCATCTTCTTCCAACCTCTGACTTTTATATCACACCATAAGGTCCCTACCAGAGAGGAATGGCAAACCAAACTGATGGGGAAAAAAATTATAAGTTATATAAGAGACCACTGTAAGCAGATGGAAACATTGGCAAGATTTTGATTCCACTGGTAGTGAAAATCAACATGGACAATAGGGTGTCAAACTTTGCTCCATGGTATTTAAATTCGAGAGCAAAGTAGGTGCCTTTGAGGTAAGACAGAGGACTGCTCAAGCTTTACCCCTTTCATCCAGACAATATGTTTCCTCCCACCCAGCTGCGTTTCTCCCCGAGAAAAAAGGAGGACCCAACATCTTGAGATTCACATTTTGTCTTTGTCAACCTTCACCCCTGACCACTGGTCTTGCCAGCTAGGGATGATGGGAGTTGTAGTTCGAAAACAGCTGGGGACCCAAGTTTGGGAAACACTGGAGTAGGTGAAGGCAAAAAGAGGCCGATAAATGCTAGTTTTTTCCCTCTCATGCTCCTGTTTTCGTATCTTTTGCTTTGCAGGTGTGAAGGGCACATTCCGACTGTCTGTGCCAGAGGACGGGCCAGCTCACAAGGCAGGGGTGCCAGATGGTTCGTGGCTCCTGGAGCTCAACGGTGCTTGTGTGGAGAATTGGACTCTTGCACACCTTCACAAAAAGGTACCAGGGCTGTCACTCGATGACAGAAATGTTGGCTTTAGCCAACTGACTGAACAACTTGGGAACCAGGTCACATCCAGGAACACCTTTCTATAGAAGGTCCCTCCCAACCTGATAATTTCAATCCTTTGTTGTTGTTGTTGTTTAGTCGTTGTGTCCGCCTCTTCGTGACCCCATGGACCAGAGCACGCCAGGCACTCCTGTCTTCCACTGCCTCCCGCAGTTTGGTCAAATTCATGCTGGTAGCTTCGAGAACACTGTCCAACCATCTCGTCCTCTGTCCCCTTCTCCTTGTGCCCTCCATCTTTCCCAACATCAGGGTCTTTTCCAGGGAGTCTTCTCTTCTCATAAGGTTGCCAAAGTAATGGAGCCTCAGCTTCACAGTCTGTCCTTCCAGTGAGCACTCAGGGTTGATTTCCTTAAGAATGGAGAGGTTTGATCTTCTTGCAGTCCATGGGACTCGCAAGAGTCTCCTCCAGCACCATAATTCAAATCCTATTTCAATCCTAGCTAGAGGGAAAACTCTCCAGCAGCGCACTGTATCCTCCCTGGGTTTGGCTTACATACCCAAATTTTCGATTCCAGATCAAGCACAGCAACAACCCGATGGGGCTGCTGGTGATCGATGCCAAATCAGAGGAGTTTTACCGGCAACGCGGCGTTAAGGTCACAGCAGCCATGGCTGATGCTTCCTGGGTTCCTTTTGAGGTGAGGAAGCTGCAGATGGTGAGAGGCCAAAACGGATACGGATTCTTGCTGAAAGAAGAAAAACGTTGCTCAGGAGAAAGAGGTGAGGCCCCTTGCCTGGAAAAGAGCCAGAGTCGCTCCACGGTATTTAAATTTGAGAGCAAAGTAGGTGACTTTGAGGTAAGACAGAGGACTGCTTGAGCTTTTCCCCTTTCATCCAGACAAAACGTTTCCTCCCACCCAGCTGCATTTCTCCCTGAAGAAAAAAAAAAAGGACCCAACATCTTTCCCCCTGTACTTTGAAGGGATGATTTGAGAGGAAACAGACAATGTTCATTCTGCATTTGCAAGGAATCGATATTTCACCATGGCTGCACTGACACATTGGAACTCCCTGCCCCTTGAAATTAGGCAGGGCCCTTCGCTGCACTGTTTTCAGGGTCCACCAATGGACTCTTTTTTTGTTTTGTTTAAGCAAGCCCACCCAGATGTGTACGGCCTAGGACCCTCGTACCTATGGGACCGCCTCCCCTGGTATGTCCCAAAGAGGAACTTATGGTCTTCAAACAAAAACATCTTGGAGGTCCCAGGCCACAGAGAGGTTAGGCTGGCCTCAACTAGAGCCAGGGCTTTTTCGGCTGTGGCTCCAACCTGGTGGAACGCTCTGTCACAAGAGACTAGGGCCCTGCAGGACTTGACATCTTTCCGCAGAGCCTGCAAGACAGAGCTGTTCCACTAGGCCTTTGGTTAGGGCACAGCCTGATTCCCTCCTTTGGTAGTCTTCACAGAACTTTAGCCTAATGGTTGCCATCAATTTGATTTGAATTAATTTTATAATGAAATGATTTTAGAATGTTGTACTATTTTATTGTTGTTAGCCGCCCTGAGCCCGGCTTCAGCTGGGGAGGGTGGGATATAAATAAAATTTATTATTATTTATTATTTATTATTTATTATTATTATTATTATTATTATTATTATTATTATTATTATATAAACTGCTTGAAGATTTTGATGCTTCAGCAGTATATAAGCCTTGATAAATAAATACGTTTTGAATATTCAAATGCGGGGAGGGGACAGGGTTAAGCAACTCCTCTCACTGCCAGTCATCTATTTAACTTCACAGATATCATTTGGATGTTTTGCATCTTTGGGTTGTTGTTGGTTTTTTTGGGTTTTTTTTTTTAAAAAAACACCCATTCAGGACAAACTTAATGGAATTTTGCGTAAAGTTTTTTTATGCACCATCTTAACAGAGGCCAAACCAGATCTGTGTGGCTTAGGAAAAATGTCCTCGCGTGCCAAATTAGGACCAGCGCTGGAACTAAATAGGTCCCTGGCCTGGTCAGTCCTAATGGTAGTCTACACTGATAGATAGCAGCTCTCCACGGTTTAAGACTGAGGCTTTCCCAGATCTACATGGAGGTGCCAGGGATGAACCTGCAAACTTCTGCATTTTGCTCTTTCACTGAACTGCAGCTCCTTGTCCTCTAGCAAATAGGACAGAAGAGAGCTTTGCTTATTCACTTATGGCAATTTCACTGGAGGAGCACATGTAATAATAATAATAATAATAATAATAATAATAATAATAATAATTTATTACTTGTACCCCGCCCATATGGCTGGGTTTCCCCAGCCTCTCTGGGTGGCTTCCACAGAGACCAAAAATACACTAAAATGTCACACATTAAAAACTTCCCTGAACAGGGCTGCCTTAAGATGTCTTCTGAATGTCAGGTAGCTGTTTATCGCTTTGACATCTGATGGGAGGGCGTTCCACAGGGCGGGCACCACTACCAAGAAGGCCCTCTGCCTGGTTCCCTGTAGCTTTGCTTCTCGCAATGAGGGAACCGCCAGAAGGCCCTCAGCACTGGACTTCAGTGTCCGGGCAGAACGATGGGGGTGGAGATGCTCCTTCAGGTATACTGGGCCGAGGCCGTTTCGGGCTTTAAAGGTCAACACCAACACGCACACACGTAAAATGCTTATAAAGGAAGCAAGGTGCAACCACTGGGATAATCAACACTGCTGCTTTCGTCTTGCGCATCTATGACTTGCAGGTCAGTTTCTGAGGGAGGTCGAATCTGGGTTGCCAGCTGAGAAGGCAGGGATGAGAGATGGCGACCGTCTCCTGGCTGTGAACGGTGAGGGCACTGAGGACCTGGACCACCAGGAGGTGGTGCTGAGGATACGTGCCGACAGCAGCCGGGTGACCCTGTTGGTTATTGACGCAGAAGGAAGCAAGTTCTACGACTTGGTATGGCAGCAGAATGAGAGAGCACCAAGGAGATTGCGATGGGATCCTATAGAAAGGTTTCCCCTCTACCATAAAGGCCACAAACTTCTTGGGGCAAAGATAACCATTTATAATGAACTTACACAATGGGCCAAAGATATCATACAATAATAAAGTTAATGAATTGGGCGAAGAGGCTCTGAGGTGGGATTCCCTTCAATATCTCTGATCACCTGCACACTGCAGAGAAACTAGCTGAATAGATCTCCCTCGGGGATCTACAGATTTGGAGGCTGGAAGAGGGATCTCAGATAATTCTCTGCATCTCCCAGGATTCTTTGGTGGAAGCCATGACAGTTAAACTGGCATAAAACTAAGACAATGGAGTGGTGTACCTACATACTTTATATCTCAGAGCACCTAGCACAGCCACTGCCAACCTGGTGCCCTCCAGAAGTTTTGGACTACAACTCCCATCAGCCCCAGCCAGAATGACTTCATGATGCTGGAGCTTATGGGAGTGGTACTCCCTAACTTCTGGAGGGCACCAGGTTGGCAGTGGCTGATGTTGCACATGCCATTTGTGTACTATCAGGAATGGTTTGGGTCCTTTGTCTTGGTCCACGGTGGGGTGGGAAAGAGGATAAGTTGGTTTCCTTCCATGATTCTGTAACATTCAAATGTAAATATAAATATAAATATAAGTATAAATATAAATATAAGTATAAATATAAATATAAGTATAAATATAAATATAAATATAAATATAAATATAAATATAAATATAAATATAAATATAAATATAAATATAAATATAAATATAAAAAAGCTTAGAAGTTAATTGTATTTAGATATGCATTTCTTAGGTGTCCTTCTTCATAAAGTCCCACAACGGGTTACAACAATATAACATATACAGTGGTATCTTGGTTTATGAACTTAATCCATTCCTGAAGTCTGTTCTTAAACCAAATCCATTCTTAAACCAAGGCACGCCTTCCCTAATGAGGCCTCCCGCCACTGGTGCCCTTCCACCATTTGGATTCCATTTGTAGACAGAGGTAAAGTTCACTAACTTGAACACTACTTCCGGTTTCGCAGAGTTCATAAACCGAATAGTTCGTAAACAGGACTGTTCGTAAACCGAGGTACCACTATAGTTATACAAACAGATAAAACCATCAAGATTATAAAACAATCAAAATCATCCAAAATGGAGCAGAGAAGTATATACTCAGCAGAAAAGAGGTGACTTAGCAGTCACAGGCCATGGTAAAAAGGTGCATCTTCAGCATATAGCAAAATCTATGCAGCATAGAAGATGCACCTCTGAGGAGAGGGAATTCCATAATTTAGGGGCAGCCATGGAGTAAAAAAGGATGTGGGTGGCGCTGTGGGTTAAACCACAGAGCCTAGGACTTGCCAATCAGAAGGTTGTGGTTCAAATCCCCGCAACAGGGTGAGCTCCCGTTGCTTGGTCCCAGCTCCTGCCAACCTAGCAGTTCGAAAGCACATCAAAGTGCAAGTAGATAAATAGGTACCGCTCTGGCGGGAAGGTAAACGGTGTTTCCGTGCGCTGCTCTGGTTCGCCAGAAGCGGCTTAGTCATGCTGGCCACATGACCTGGAAGCTGTACGCCAGCTCCCTCGGCCAGTAAAGCGAGATGAGCGCCACAACCCCAGAGTCAGTCACAACTGGACCTAATGGTTGGGGGTCCCTTTACCTTTACCTGTGGAGTAAAAACCTTCTCCTGGGCAGCCACTCCCTGCACTTCTGTCAATAGCCGAACTGGCAAGAGAGCACCCCACCCTCCTGAGAGGGTCTGTAGGAATGGAGACAAGTGTTTCATATCTTTCTTGGGTCCTAAGTCATTTTCGGGTGTCAAACGGTAATGTGAGCACCTTCCATGCATCAGAAGGGTTCTGTTGGGTTTGCTGACAATACGCTAATCGTGACGTTTGCGGTCTCTTTTCGCTTTCCCAGGTTGGGTTATCTCCTCTCCTTTTCTATGATGACCATGAGCCCCCACTGGGCTTGCACTTCGTCCATGCCTCCCCCTCTCCCAGCATGCCCCAGGAAAATAGCAACGCTGCCTTCACACCCTGCCTCTGTCACCTCGAAACGAAACCCCATGAGAACAGACTGCATCCGGAGCAGTCTGGCAGCAGCTTGCCAGCCTTCGCAAAAGAGGTAACGATGCAAAAGAGGTAACAGCCATTTTGAACACCTCAGTTAAACCTTTTCCGCCTTTTGCGCTGCAAAGAGTGTGGATCACGTGGTAATATTGTTTCTGGACTGTATCGCTTCAAGTGGGGGGGCCACATAATTAAAGATATCATTTTGACCCTCCTCCTCATCATCACAAGTGTCATGGAAAGCTCGAAGGACACACCAGTCAGGAAGCTAGAATATTGTTCTCCCTCTCTCCCGGCAGCAACTGGAAACTCCTGACTGCCCCAGAAAGGACAATGTATGGTTCCTTTAGTGAATAAATCAGCAATTGAGTGCCCTTCAGATGGGGCAGGGGCTGTGGTCAAAATCATCTAGAGGGCACCATGTCGGCAAAAGCTAGCTAAACTATTCACACAACAAGCTTATCCATAGCTCAGTTGAGTAGAGCATGAGACACTTAATCTCAGGGTCATGGGTATACACCTCATATTGGGCAAAAAGATTCCTGCATCACAGCGGTTTGGACCTCGTGATCCCTTCCAACTCTATGATTCTGTGATTCTAAGAAAGACAGACTAGAATCCCTCTTTTTAATATCTAGCTTTCGAAAAGCATGATCTTTGTGTTGGGAGAAGCATCTAATAATTTCCCCCCAACTTCGATCTAAAGCAGGCATCTCCAAACTTGGCCCTCCAGATGTTTTGGGACTACAATTCCTATCATACCTGACCACTGGTCCTGTTAGCTAGGGATGATGGGAGTTGTAGTCCCAAAACAGCTGGAGGGCTGAGTTTGGGGGTGCCTGGTCTAAAGTAATATACAGTTGTACCCTGGTTGTCAAACGGAATCCGTTCTAGAAGTCTGTTCAACTTCCGAAAACATTCAACAACCAAGGTGTGGCTTCCAATTGGCTGCAGGAGCTTCCTGCATGCAATTGGAAGCTCAGACATTCGGGTTCCAAAGAGCATTTGCAAACCAGAACACCCACTTCCAGGTTTGCAGCGTTCCAGAGCCAAAACATTCCGAGTTGCAAGGCATTCGGGATCCAAGGTACGACTGTATATGCAAGCTGGTTCTGGAGTTCAGGGCTACCGGTTTTAAATATGGAACACTTATCACTTAATAGGGAACTCCTGTGATGAAAAAAGGCCTTATCTGTCTGAGAAGCATGGCAGAGATGGGAGGTGCCGCTTGATTTATGATTAGGAATGGGGGGAGAAATTCATTCAGTTTGCATTTGATTCAATCTAATTTGTGCTTTCTGAAACAATTCACAAACTGAAAACACAGCCATCTTTTGAAACCCACACTTCTCCAAATTTTGCAATGCTACTCTCCAGCCAAGTGATGTGTTCAAAAATGCATATACTAGGGCAAAGTGCACATGGCTAGAAATGCCTATATTAGTAAACATAACGTACAAAAATGTGTCACGTTAAGGAAATACTGCTTTCAAAAATGTGTACTTTGCACGCAGAATTGTGTATATTGGGATAAATTTGCACTCAAATGCTGGTGAGGACTCTTAAAAGGAGAATTTGCAAAATGATGCATACTAAACTTAAGTTTGGAGAAATGATAAATGGAAAGAAAAGGAAAACGACAGATTAGACACTCCCTAGGACTCTAGGTCTAAACCACTGAGCCTAGGGCTTGCCGATCAGAAGGTTGGTGGTTCGAATCCCCATGACGGGGTGAGCTTCTGTTGCCCAGTCCCTGCTCCTGCCAACCTAGCAGTTCGAAAGCACGTCAAAGTGCAAGTAGATAAATAGGTACTGCTCCAGCGGGAAGGTAAACGGCGTTTCCATGTGCTGCTGTGGTTCGCCAGAAGCGGCTTAGTCATGCTGGCCACATGACCCGGAAGCTGTCTGCGGACAAACACCGGCTCCCTCAGCCTATACAGTGAGATGAGCGCCGCAACCCCAGAGTCATCCGTGACTGGACCTAATGGTCAGGGGTACCTTTACCTTTACCTTTTAGGACTCATGATCCACCTAGGTTACAAGAATGAAGGTGCATGTACTGTTCTTCAGCGCTTCTTGCACAGCTTCTGCCTGTTTTGAGCTTGCAGAAGACACCTTCCTCCTTGCCTCACTCTGAGCTGCCCATCTCTCAGTGAAAAGCTGTTGCCAAAGGGGGAGCCCTCCCTGTCCCGTCTCCTGGCAGACCAGCCTCTGTGCTGGCTCTCACAAATGTACATTGGCATCCTACATCAACACTGCAATAACCATACAAACATTTCTAGCTAGCTTATCTTCCCACAACACAATTATGCAGGCCGTTTGGAGTGTATACTGTCAGACTGAAAATGGAATTAACTTTGTGTCTCCCCCAAACTTTTTGTGCCTAATCACCTGGGAGACCAGCTATTTCTCACCACTCTTTTTAAGCACATCCCAGCCTTCAAATCATAGGTTTGGTTTGATCAGCATTCTCTTTCTTTTGTACACAGGGCCAAGATGCATTGAGCCATGCATTCTAGAAGCTGCCAGGCCATTATCACTGAGCACAACTTCAGCCCGGCTCGGCAGGGAGCTGAACTCCTGTTTGTGGCAGAAGTGAGCACAGTTGCACAAATGCCAGCACTGCAGTTTGAGCCTCTCTCCCTTATAGGCCTGGCTTTTCCCCGTCGCACCACTGCCTTGTTGAGCAATCTGTCTCTCCAACCCCTGAAAATGCTTCCTGTGGATTTGGACAAGCCGGCTGTGGTCTCGAAGCAAGGCATGCTGATTAGAGGAAGAACCCTGCAAGAATCAAACAAGAGACCGTGTTTTTTGCCTGCTTTGGGGTGTGACTTTGTGAACAGAACATTCGTGTTAAAATTAACCTCTGTTTAGAATGACTGCTGCTAAGGGTAGACCTTCCCCCACTACATCAGAAAAGGTTAGTGACAGAAAGGCACTCTGCATGCGCTCAGACACACTCTTTATTATTCCTCCACATTTGTGGGCTGATAGCAGCTTAATTCACAATCAAAACGAGTTGAGGATTAGATAGGAGCTGGGTGGCCCATGCTCTGATGACCCCTCCCTTCAGATGTACAATGGATTAAGACCAAAGTCCTTCAGCTGGTGCTTATAGTCCATGTGGATGACAGTAGCCTCCTTCTCCCAGGTGAGCTTGGCACTTTGCAGTTTGGAGAGGACGCAGTCCAGGCTACCCTGCGGAAAGGAGAAGTCAGAGGCAGGGTGAGGGGTGCGTGTGGCACCAAGGGATGGCGACCCAAAGTGTGGCATCTTTCCAGTTCTGTAGCTGCACAGCTGCTGCTGCTGCAGAACAGTGAGAATATGTACCCAAGAATTTCATGTTTGGACACAACGACACTCCGAATGCTGGAAGCAAGCTTCTGAGTTGCACAGAACACTTCATCGGGCATGTTTCAGAGCAAACCATTATTATTTTTTACCATTTTATTTCTAAAAGGTGGCTCTATTTCAATAGCTGGTAACAGATCAAAGAGGCACTACCCTACAGTCTCTGTGTTTGAAAGCAGGCCATGAGCCACAGAAGGGATGCATGGCACCTAGAGACTCACACCTGTGGGAATAAGACACTCCCTCTCTCTCCCTGAGCTTTAGATAATGGCCCACATGCTGAACCCATTATCTCTTCTTTGCATCCTGTGACCTGCCACCCACCCAAACTCACATGCAAGATTTTTTCATATTCTGTCTCCATCTCGTCAACCTTGCGCTGCATCTCGGCCACGGCCTTGTCCTTCTCTTCCAGCATCCTTGCCTGGTCCAGCTGGCTTTGTAGCAGATCACCTTGGCAGGCAGCTGCAGGGCAGAAAGTGTTGGGCAAGGAGAAAGAGGAGACAAATATGTATGGGAACGAAAAGCACAGAGAGGACCTTCCAAGGCTAAGTGGTGGAGCTCCGACTTTGCACACAAAAGCCCCCAAAGTCAATCCCTGGCATCTCCAGGTTTTGCTAGGAGAGAGCCCTGCCTGAAGCTCTGGAGAGCTGCTGCCAGTAAGTGTAGCAATGCTGAGCTCGATGGATCAGTGGTCTGACTTGTTATAAGGCCGTTCCTTACGTTCCTAAGGTAGAAGGCGACAAATATCTCAGAACAGAAGTTTGGGGGATGGCAAGTGATGGGGCTTAAGAACATCTATTTTCTACTGCTTTTAAGTGGCCTTATAGTCCAACTTCACCTGTAGCAAAATGTGCCAGAATATATTCCCTTAACGCAAGCTTAGAAGGGCTTATAACAGAATCAGGCAAACTGATTTCCATCTCAAGGTTTGGAGGGTTAAGATTCATCCTCCCTCCACCCCCCTACCCCAGGTTCCAGGTGCAAAAAGAGAGAGTGTGTGTTTGCAAAAGAAGAGTATCACTTTTTAACTTGTTTCCCCTCAAAGTCCTTAACTGAAAGATGAACATGGGCAAAGAACAGTTGCTACAACCATACCATGTGTGATCATCTTCAAGACCAAGGGGGTGGGTGTGTGGGTGTGCGCGTGCGCGTGCGTGAAATACCAAGTTGTGCTTGCAAGTTCTGCGTCTCTGCTTCTAAGCGATGGATCCGGGTATCAGTCTGGTGCTGAAACTGCTGGTACTTGCGGATCATCTCTGGAACGCAAGATGGGAGAAGGAAATGATCGCTCCACCCAACACCCTTGCCCTTCATTAACAGGCCTAAGATTTACAGCCAGGATGGAGGAACCTCCAGACATTGTTGGATTCCCACTTGCATCAGCCCCAGTCAATATGGCTAATGGCTAAGGATGATGGGCGATGATGGGAAACCTCTTGGGGGGGAGGCAGGTTCTCCACCCCTGATTTGTAGCATCAAGTCTATCTGGTGTAACAGAAGGTAAACAGGAAAAAAAATATCTTGCCTCTATGTGCTTACAAGAGAAGTTTTGCCGGGCAGGGAGGAGGGGGGGGGGAAGCAGATAAGAGTCGCAAAGGGTCTGTGTGCAGAATTATATAACACAGTGTTAGCTGCGGAGGGAAATGCTACCTTCATCTGAACTTTTCAAAGCCAACATCCTGTGATTGCATTTTCCTGAGGAAGTGTCTTGCGAAGACCAACTGGCTTACTGCGTCATGAACTTCTGCCCACATCCGATTAATGAAGTGGACAGAGAAAGTGATGTATACAGGCATGTACTACCTTGGTTCTTGAACTTAATCTGTTCCGGGAGTCCGTTTGACTTCCGAAACCGTTTGAAAACCAAGGTGTGGCTTCCAATTGGCTGCAGGAGCTTCCTGCACTCCAGGGGAAGCCGCAGAAGCCATGTTGGATGTTTGGCTTCCAAAAAAACGTTCGCAAACTGGAACGCTCAGTTCTGCGTTTGCGGCGTTCAGGAGCCGATTTGTTCAGAAGCCAAGCTGTTTGAGTACCAAGGTACCACTGTACATCGTGAAGGTGCAACAGAGAACAAAACGAGTCATGGAGCAAGGAGTTAAGCGGGGCAGGAATATGTGCTGATAATTGGGGTACGAAAAATGAACAACCCTCTCCCTACTAATAGGAAGCATCCCTCACACCCCAAGGCCATGTGAATGTAGCATTTAGAGACTGAGTAAAGTGGCAGGTAGATGTCAGAGACCCTCTTGGAAAGGCAATACTGCTGATTTGCAGAAAATCTCAAAACTGCACCAATCAAGTGGAAAGGGAACCGCTGAGTAAAGGTTTTGATGCCCAAAGAGGAAAATCAAAATAAGGCAAAACTACTGAGCCCCTTAAGGGTCAAAATTGACCCTTGAATGCTGCTTCAAATCTTCTGTTGAAGCTCTTCTCTTCATTGCAGGGTCTGGGCACGGCACTCAACTACAGACACATTGCACTTTCAAAAAGTTACTATTTGGGGGTGGAATTCAGTCACATAGCAGCATATTGCAAGTTGCACAATTCAGGTTGATTGGAAAGTCTTGCACAAGAAACCCACTTCCCCCCGAAGACCAGAGTTTTGTGATAAGGAAAGTGATAGGAAGATGCACTGGGTAGTGTGGGGTAATGTTTGTTTTGACATAACGTCACCTAATCTCCCTGCAAATAAATCAGGGTGAGTACTGTTACAGGTTTAGGAGCTCAGTCTAGATGGTGCCTGTGGGTCCCTTCCAGACCTGTGACCCTGTATCTGTGAGAATACAGAGGATACAAAGGATACAGAGAATACAAAGGAACCAACTGGTTCCTTTGTTAAGGTAATGGCCTTGGCTGGCCAGTTAAGTACTGCCATTTACATGTCCAAAGAGGTTGCCTGCTGTCATAGAGACGAGTGGGTGGACCTTTTCCCACCTCACCTGGCACATCATCCTAGGAGGGAGAACAAGAGCCCAAGGGGTGCTGTGTATGCATATATTTTGGCTGATGCTGGAAGCTAGAGACATAAGAGACTGGTCTTGCTGTGTGCCAGACCCAAAGTTATGGCTTGGAGAATCTCCCAGAGAACCTGAAGGGGAGGAAAGATCAAGTTGCACATATGTGTAAATAAAACAATGAGTCCTAAAGATACCAATGTTTCCATTGGCCTTCATTCCAAGGCAGCCAAACTCTGGAAAGGTGAAAGCATCCCTGGAGTGTATTGTTGCTCAGAGATTGGGGCATGTACTCAATGAAGAGGACATCTGGAAGAGCCCCCCACCTTCATAAATATCCTTTTTGTCCCCTCGAGCCTCCTCCAGTTCTTTCTCCAGATCTAGCAGCCTCTGCTTGAGTCCTTCACTGTCAGCCATCGCCTGCCTGGCCATATCCCTCCGGAGAACTGCAGGTCAGAAGGATAAACACAGCAGACATGCAAATGTATCCAATCGAGGCTCAATGCCTATTTTCTCATTTGGCTCCCCAGATCCTTTGTACAAATAATTATCTCCTTATCAGAGAGGGCAAAACAGCTAAAAGGGGTACGTTTCCTGGACTGGCTTGCTTTACAGTGGTACCTTGGGTTACATGCACTTCAGATTACATATGCTTCAGGTTACAGACTCCGCTAACCCAGAAAAAGTACCTCGGGTTAAGAACTTTGCTTCAGGATGAGAACAGAAATCGTGCGGCGGCGGCGCAGTGGGAGGCCCCATTAGCTAAAGTGGTGCTTCAGGTTGAGAACAGTTTCAGATTAAGAATGGACCTCCAGGACGAATTAAGTATGTAACCAGAGGTACCACTGTATTTGTCTGTATGAATATTTATATACTGCTATTTCATAGTAACTATAGAGCGGTTTACAATAGTACATAAAACTAAGCAATAAAAACCATTTTTTGAAAAATAAAATCAGAATGAAAATCACACCTCAATTAACTATTGTGGAAAAATGCATCCTTAGTTGCCTACATAGGCATGGCACGATAGAAAGGTTTTTAAAAGAAGGGTGCCTGTTGAAAGTACCTGTTGGCTGATTGTTCCAAAATACTTGACTGGTGACACTAAAGGCTCCATTTCTTCTTGTGGACAAGTGAGCCTCTTGGACTGCTAATGATCTCAGTGTTTGAGCATGCAAGCTTTTGCATTACACAGAGCTCTTCATGCGATAGAATGGGGAAAAGGGAACTCTCACAAATAGGGAACCCCCGGGTCTATGTAAAATATAGAAAGCTGACTCCTTGGTCAGGAGTGGGCAGATGCTGAGATCCACTGACAGATATCTGGGTAATTTTCAGGATGTAGGCAAGAGTTTCTGACTCCCAGTGGTTTAGTATGTGTAGTCGTTAGAGTGCTAGACTAGGATGTGGAAGGCCTGAGTTCAAGTCCCTTACTCAGCCATGACACTCACTAGGTGACCTTGGACCATGCACTCTCTCTCAGCCTAACCTACCTCACAGGGTTGTTGTGAGGATGAAATGAAGAGCGGAAGAACCATGTATGCCACCTTGAGCTCTTTGGAGGAAAAAGTGGGATATAAATGTAATAATAAAATAATAATAATATAAATAGAGCAACAGTATCACCCCCCTAAAAAAACACATTTTACTAAATTAGGCTGATCAAACAAAGAGAGCCTAGGGTGGCATTCATATTTTTGTGTTACTGGATGGTGAGCTCAGTTCTGCTAATGAAAACTATTCCAAGTGCTGTAAATGTACAGAACTGTAAATGTACAGAAGCCCCCAGCCCCTCCAGAAAAAGTGCCATGATTTTGCATCTGGCTCCAGTTGCTGGATCTTGAGTTTCTAGGAAAAAAAACCAAAGTAGTTCTGTCAAATGTGATGTCAGACCACCCTGGCTTACCCAAACCACTGTCATCCTGCAAGCAGATTCCCCACTCCCCCAGCCTCGTATTATTATTTTTGGTGGGTATATTTGGCAACACTGACAGTGCACTGGGATGAATTTGTACTGGACTCTCCAAACATCACTCTGCTTGATTAGCTTGTCCTGCAATACTTCCCAAATGTTGCTGCATCCTTGTAATGTACTCTTGCATTATAGTGCAATGAAAAGTGGGACAAACCTCTGTCCCGTCTTGGAATATTTTGCAGTGTAACAAGCAAGAAGCTCTGGGACATGTGCCCCTTAGAAACGATGTGGTACGCCTTCCCCGAAACTTTCGCTGGCGTAAACACTATTGAAAGCGTGATTGTGTACAATCGGCCTGTTAGCACCATGAACTCACAAATCATCACTGAATCTGCAATAATAATAAAAAAGGATGTCTGGAGAGGCCCCCAAATCTTTTCCCAGCTTGTCACTTTCCAAGATCCTTTGACTGGATATGCTGAGGCAGTGCATTTTTTTTTCTTTAAAAAATGTTCAGGGGTACTCTCATTTTCCTACTCATATTGAAATACTGCCCCTCAATAAGGCCAAACTTAGATTCACAAAATGTTTAGGAGTATGCATACCCCTGCGTAACCCCCCCCCCCCCGAAAAGCACTGTGCTAAGGATTGAACCTGGGGGCTTGCCCATGTTTTGCATGTGCTCTACTTAGCTGCGTCTGCCGCAATTATAATGCAAAGTATTTAAAAATTACTCCCAGCAGAGTACTCATTTTGGAGTCCATTATTAAAAGGACTGTGTGGCAATCACTTTGCTTCACAATGCACTCAGAAACTATTTCCCATTTTCACTTCTCCATGAAAATGCTTGGATTGGTCAACTGAGAAGGGGGGGGGGGTCAGAAAGGGACAGTAGTCCTGCTACTAATCTGGTCCAGACAGCCGTGCTGGCAAACCCTTTGTGCCTTTGTTCACGGAAGGTTCATAGCTCAGTGGAAGGTCCCGGGTTCAATCCCTGGAATTTCCAGTTAGGGCTTGGAGAGACTCCTTGCCTGAAACCCTGGAGAGCTACTGCCAGCCAGTATACAGTGGTACCTCGGGTTAAGTACTTAATTTGTTTTTAACCTGAAACTGTTCTTAACCTGAAGCACCACTCCTGCTGCTGCCGGAGCACGATTTCTGTTCTCATCCTGAAGCAAAGTTCTTAACGTCTGTAACCTGAAGCGTATGTAACCCGAGGTACCACTGTATTGTATTGTACTGTATTTGTATCCCACCATTTTTCTCCACAGAAGTTGAGGTGGTGTACAGGGTTGTCCCCATCCCTGTTTTATCCTCACAGCAACCCTTTGAGGTAGGTTAGGCTGAGAGGCAGTGACTGGCTTCCAAGGTGAGCTTCAAGGCTGAGTGAGAGTTTGAACCCTGGTCTCCAAGTCCTAGCATGTAGACAGTAAGATGGATCAACCTTCTGAAGTGGTATAAGGCAGCTTCCTATAAGATTAGCATAGAAAGCTTGGCAATCCTTCTACCTGACCCTTCCAAAAATGCCGCCTCTGCTGTAACCTCTTAAGGCCCTTGCGCAATATCAACAAAATCTCCTCACCAAGGTGCTGCTTTAAGGTATCAACCTCCAGCACTGCTTTTCTGTACTTTTCCTCATCTGCAGAGAGAAGGAAAGAGAGAGAGGAAGAGAAATTGAAAGACTTTGGCTGGGTACTAATTGCCACTGATACCGAGACCTCCTGATCGATGTGCCATTATTATTATTCATTTAATTTATGAATTGTTTCCTATGAAGCAACCTGAAGCGCTTTCACAAAACAATGACAGATAAAAGTATTGTATATATAAAACGTCAAACAATTGCGCAGGTAAACACAAAAAGCAGTTGCATAGGTACAAAAGCAGTTGAAACAATGGCGTGTGTAAAAGCAGTTTCAAATCCCAAGAGATGCAAGGCACATGGAAACAAGAATTTGCAAGGCATGGGGCTGCTGGAATCTCCTGCATGCTGCACAAAGCCTTACCTGGCCCAGTGTTTTTCTTCTGCTTTGCTGATTTTTTCCCCTTCCCTTTTTTGGTGGGGGCCATCCTTGCGCGTTCTCCACAGCCTGCAAAAGGGAAAAGATGAACAAACATTATATTTTTGGTGCATTCCAACTCCTGACGTTCAAAAAAGAGCCGGATCTTAAAACTGGTACTGATGGGGAGCTTACGGAGGGCCATCCTTTTACACGAGGCATACATTTCTTGGCAGCAGAGTGAGGGTGGTCTCTGCTGTTTGGGTGGACAAGTGAACAACTGTTTGTATGGTGGAAGAGAAAGGTGGAGGCAAACATACCTGGGAGCAAAATGTTTCTTCTGCCTTTCTCCCAGGTTCTCACAAGTTAATCTGTGGGCAGTTAACTAAACACTCTTTGCAAGAGTGTCATTACAAGCAGCCAATGCGCAAGGAGGGGAAAGAGGCGCTGGCTTTTCGGCAAGCCTATCCCAGCTGGCACAGGTTGGGGCTCCTTGTGTCGCTAGGCAACCGTCCTTCTTTGCTGCCATGGTGACCAAAGGAAGCTTGGCAGACACACCGGTGCTCCAGCAAAGGAGGTCTGCAAAATTGCATCCAATTGGCCTGAAAGAAGAGAGGTTGGAGGATTTTCAGGCCCATGTTCAAAACTTCTTTTGCAGAAACAGAAAGGGGTGGGAAGGGGGTAAGAATCAAATAGGCCCCAAATTCTCTTATGCACAGAGCTTCTTAGAGCAAACCCATTTTCCGCCATAAAACATTTGGCTCAGCTTTGACACCAAGGTCCTCATCTACAACTGAAGGCTGAGTACATAGAACAAGATTTCCACATGTGCATTGTTGACTTCCCCTCTTCCGCTGCTGAAGTTTAACTTGGAGGATCTTTGGGGCAGGGATCATTTGGGGAGGTTTGAAGGTTTCTTATGATTTTGCCTTTTATGTTACTTTGAGAAATGTTGTATCCCTTCATGTTGCAATTCTACATTTTATTATTATATGTCACTCAAGTGGCCCCTACAACTAAATGTTATTATTATTTATTATATTTAATAGCCTCCCCTTCCTCCCAAAGGAGCCCATGGAAAACACATCCGTAATAAAACAGTACAATTAATGTTGCAATGTAGTTTGCTCCTGTTCAAGCAGATGCAGCCAGCCACATCTTCTTCTATGGTCCTCTATTCTGTTCCCAGTTCCCCACTCTAACAGCCAGCACCCCATGCCCACTGATAATATTCAGTCTTCATTGGACAGGTGTTTTTTTTTTTGGGGGGGGAGGATCTTGCCCCTTTTACTTGCCCCATTTTTTCTGCAAACCTGCAGGTTCCTCCGAGACTGCCGATTTCTTCCTTTTGTGCGTGGTTGTTGTGGATTTGGCTACATAAATATAATGAATAAATGCATGTACAAAGCTTACCACTCAGCAAATGAATTTGCTATTAGTATCTATGATGCTATTAGTATCTCTGCTATCTGCTTTCAGAATAGCCAACATGGTGCCCTCTGGATATTGGACTACAATTCACACTAGCAGCAGCCCTCATGGCTAACAGTCTGGTACATGAGGAGAGCCCTGCATTGCCTATCCCTGCTTTAGAAAGTTCAGGGAGGCTCAAGTAGGGTTTGCAGGCAATTCCCACACTGCACACAGTTGCCAATGTCATGACTGTATCCATCCTGTGATGCTTGAGAGCAGCTGCCAGTCAGAGCAGACAATACTTGGTTAGATGAACCGCTAGTTTGGCTCAGGAAGGACTCTGCACTCTGCAGCTATCTTCTACTCCCCAAAATTCCTGAAGATCAGACCAGGCTAGGTCCACACACGTAGCAGCTGAGATCACAGCTAGAAAGCATGACATAGCTAATGTGGACTGATGGTTATGCGAAAACAGCACATCATGTGGCTACAGGAGAAAAGGGAAGTGCTTGTCTGCTCCCTTTTGAACTTGCTACATGGGATTTGTTTTGTTGTTGTTGTTTGCTTCCACATCTCAAGTTCAGATGTGGGGTGAGGACCACAAAGGCTCAGTGAGAAAGGACATGATCCCTGCCAAACCTGCAGGATCCAAAGAGGACTGATGCAGCCAGGCTGCTCCACTTAGTGCTACAACTCCAATTCATGAGATGATTCCAGAGTTTGTGATGTTTCAACAGCTGGGTGCTGCATTTTAGGGCTGACCTCTGACCCCTGAGATTATGCTGGGGTTCTGCAATTTAAGTCTACGGGTCGTGGGAGTTTCCCCCCTTTGCCACAGAACAGCCTTCTTCCTCACCCTCTTCCTGTGGGGTAGTCTCTAAACAGGATCTTCTGTTGGATTGATTCCTCTTAGTTGTTGGTAACGTTAATGACTCACTTATTTCAAAAGAAAAAGGCTTCTCTCCATTTCTGCTTTCCTATTTAAAGGAGTGTAGTTACTTCCCTTATCTGCTGTGGAACAGAGCCCTTTACTACTCCCAAGTCCCTCCCTTTCCTTGGTACAAATACTCTTTAGTTAGGTTTTCACAACTTTGCAAAGAAATCGATTTCACATGCATGGTGTTGTAACTGCATTCATCCTTAAGGAGTTGAAAACAAAGGGGTCCCAGCAAACTACCTATTGCATCTTTTATTTGCATGCCTGCCCAAATCTCTCCCTTCCAATGCTGGGCATTCACTGCCTCACGAGGTAGTCTGCCAGCTGGCTCAGGTTCGCCAGCTAGGCTTCCTTCAAGAACCCAGGCATCAATCCTTACTTTTATGAAATTTGCATAACTTTGCATATGCCTGTATAGCATCCATGAAGTGCTTCTCCCGTTGCCCAAATTCATCATGGCCACCCTGTTGGCCTTTTCGAAATTGCGCATGCTCGGCGCCGCTCCATCTTTGACCATGCGCAGCAGCCGGCACACTGAACTAAACGCCTTAGTGAGAGAAAGGCCAATCAAGACGTGACTATGCTAATAAGGCGCTAGTCGGGCGGAGCCTCTTTTTCCTAAGTGGGCCGGTTTTCCTCTTCCCTTCAGCGTTGACAGTCGGGAGCGCGGGAGCGCGTCTCACTCAGCGTGTGCGCTCACGGTACTAAAGAAGAAGAAGAGAACTCGCTAAGAATGAGCCAACCACTTTTAAAGCCGCCTGCTCGGTCGCGCGCCTAACTCACCGCGCGCTCACGAAACATACTGAGACCTCCGCCGCCCCGCCCCTCGCCCATCCCCCTTCGCTGTTTGGGAGGGGGAGCTCTGGCCAATCAAAAACGCGACTCAACCCTAGGGGCGGGCTGTTGAAAACGAGCGACCCAATCAGAACGCGCCTCCCCTCAGGGAGCGTTTCTCCCCTCCTCCACACACAGACACACACACACTCTCGGCTTTCCTCCCACCCTCGCCACTGCCACAGCCAATCAGAGCGCCCCGCCGGGGGAGGCTCGCGATCCTGTCACGGGGGGGCGGGGGTTTAACGCGCGCGCCTCCCCCTCCGTCGCGCGCAACCTCCTCCTGCCTTCCTGCCCGCCCGCTTCCCTTTTTCTTCGTCAGTCGGGCGCGTCCCCGGCGCTCCTGGAGCCGCCTCCCCTTCTCCTCCGCCGCCTCGACAGTCGGTGGCCAAGCCGGGGAAGGAGCGGCCTGGCGGAAGGGACACGCCTTAGCCGCCCGCCCTCCGTCCCTCCCTCAGCCGGAGCCTCCGCCGCCGCCGCCGTTGCCCCTCTTCGCCGCCGCCCCCATGTCGGCCCCGCTGAAGAAGGGCCCCGGCGGGCTGATCGGGCTCATGAAGGACGCCTTCCAGCCGCACCACCACCACCTCGGCCCCCACCAGCCCGGCACCGTGGACAAGAAGATGGTCGAGAAGTGCTGGAAGCTCATGGACAAGGTGCGAGGTCGGGGGGGCTGGGGCGTGGCCGCCGAGGGGGCAGAAAGTGGGGCGAGGCTGGAAGGGGGTGCGCAGAGAGGGGTCGGGGGGGTAGGGCGGGGACGTGGGGAGGGGTCGTGGCCGCTGACGACGGTAGCATTGCCATCCTCCTCCTCCTCCTCCTCTCCATGTACCGTTGGATTCCAGGTTTTCTTGCGACGAGATCCTGTGCTACGCAAGAGTAGGTGTGTTTCTTCACTCTGTCCCGAGGAATTGCGAGGGCAGTCAATCGATTGCTAACAGCTCGGTCTGGGGGGGGGAGCCGCTTTATTAGCATAATAATAATAATAATAATAATAATAATAATAATAATAATAATATTAAATAAATTCGAGTTCAGCTGCAAAAACTGGGATGGCTCAGTCAAAGTTCAGGAACAGTTAAAGGGTTAGCGTCACTGTCAGCGTCATTTATGAAGGGCCTAATATGTGCTGATCCCTATACAAAAATAATAAAGTGCAAGTCCCTTCCTGTAGGCTCAATCTCTCCATTTCACCTCATCAAGGCCTTGTGGGAGGTTCATTGGCCATTTGTAATGTGGGACTGCTTTCCGGTGTGGGTTATTGTCTTGTTAAAAAAAATTTTAACAGCACTTAGTCATATTAGGCTTTTTATAAGTAATAGATGAGATGGGACAATAATTGTAAATCACTCCAGAGCAAAGAGATTTTATAGTCTATTTTGCAGCTGTCCATTGGAGAAGAAGGGTGAGGCTGGATAGATCCAGGCTGGCTGACCTGGGAAAATTAGGAGCTGAGGGGCAGAAGTGGAAGTGATGGGCCAGAATGAGAGCAGTGAGGCAGGTAGGGCTGGAGAGAGGTGCTTAGTGTTGGCTTAGCGTTGACATCAGAAGTAAAATTAGCAGCTGCCATTTGATAAAATGTTTGAGGTGACATACAGCATACTTATTGCATATGTACAGTGGTACCTCGGGTTAAGAACTTAATTCATTCTGGAGGTTCATTCTTAACCTGAAACTGTTCTTAACCTGAGGTACCACTTTGGCTAATGGGGCCTCCCGCTGTGCTGCCGCCATGCGATTTCTGTACTATTTCTGGGTTAGCGGAGTCTGTACCTGAAGTGTCTGTAACCTGAGGTACCACCGTATTGCTATCAGCATACTTCAGCTCATTACAAAGTGATGCAAGCCGTGGTCCTTGAGGAGTTGAGTCTTTATTTAGTGTAAAGCAGGGGGAGAAATTGGAGAGGGGTGAGGGAGAGGCAAAAGTAACATGGAATGAATGCAAGCAAGTGGGCAAATCCAGTTGGAGCAGGCGTTTTCTGCTAGCTGATGAAAAGGACTGGAGCTGGGTAGACTAAGGTAGTGCATGGCTTGACCTGTGGAGAGGGAGATGTAATGTGGAAGGGGTTGTAAGGGCCCCAGTGGTTGAATTGAGCGACAGGGAGTTGGAGGGTAGATTTGAGATTGCATGCTGAGTTGGAGGAAGAAGTTGAAGAAGGGCCTGCTGTAGAGGGCTTAGATTGATGCTCAAGGCAAAGGATTGATGGAATAGGAAGTGGCTGAGCTTGAGCTGGGAAATGGATTTGGAAGGCTGAAGGACCATGGGGAATAGGTAGGATGGATCATTTAGGAGCATAAAATGATTGGCTCCGTTAAAGCAGCTCAAGTTCTAGCTCTCTATAGCTTTTTTCCATGTTATTTCCCCTATTTTAATGAAACCATCACAGAAGTTTGCTCAGACTTCCTGATTAAAGGTTTCAAAATAACAGTTCACATTCACAGGATAGCAACTATGTTTGCTGACCTTAGTGTCCTTTTTTAGGAGAAATGTGCCTAAAGGGTGAAGGACGGGAGCAGTAGAGGAACAGGACCTTCCTGCGTAGTTCTTGGGCAATGTGCTGTGAAAGGGTAGACTTGCCCATTTGCTTCTAGGCCTGCTCTGAACCCTCATGAAGGCATGTTTAGAGTGCTACAAAGCTCAAACTGTTTGCTAGACAGGAAGTTGTTTATTGTGATATCATGGCTCAGAGCAGTAGAGTAGCACAAAAGAAAGCTTTGCAGTCTTCATAATCCTACTTTGGAAGCATGAACTTGTGCTAAACTATGGGAAACTGGAGCTTTAAGAGATGCTCCAGCTTTTGTAGGATTTAGACCAGTCTCTGTGTTCTTGATCGTTCCAGTATAATACATCAATCCATTTGACTGTGTTCTATTGATTTGTCAGGTAGTCATTACTGCTGGACTCTGGATTCTGGTGTAGTTTGACAAGTGTGCCATTAAGTTGTGGTAGATGGAAAATACAGATAAAAATAACGTTAAATATTTAATAATCATTTTATCAAGTGGATGTGGTATTCCAGCTCGTGTGATCAAGATGGCTGATAAAACAGAAGTTGCATTAATAGGTTGCATTAGTTTTAACACAAAGGACATGCTCACAAGTTAGCATATTGCATGGTCCTGAGTACTCAAATAGTCAAGTTTTAGGAAACCACTAGTGTCTTTTGGGGAGGATGTAAATTTATAAAATTATGCCTGGCATTGAGAAAGTGATGTTTGCTCCCTCTTTCTTAATATTAGAATCTGGGGTTATCCAGTGAAGATGAATGGCGGGAGGTCCAAGTACAAATGCAAGTATTTTTTCATAGACAAATTCCTAGAGGATATGACTGTCAATGGCTGCTGGTCATGGTGGCTTTATGCCATCAACAGAATCAGAGGCTGTTGAACACCAGCTTTTGACCTGCTTTTGATTATCATAAAGACATCTGGTTGGCCACTGTAGGAAATAGGATGCTAGACTTGATTAGTCTGATCTAGAAGGGCCCTTCTTATGTTCTTGCAGTATGGTACTGTCTCACAGATATGCCTGAGCAAAATAAGGCTTATTTTGCTGCCAGAGTATATGAGTGGAAATATTAAGTTTATATAGATTTGAGCTATAAATGAATTGAAAACCAGATACTTTTCAATACATTGTATTGGTGACCTAAGAATAAATATATTTGGAAGCCTGTTGTAAATTACTTCAGAATATGTTGTCGTTTACTCTTTCCTCCAGGAAAATGATATTCATTGCTGTGTAGATCCCATCATAACTGCTTTTGAAGCATATAGGTACCACCTCTTCTTTTCCACACAACAGTTATATGTAGCCTTGTTAATGGCTTTCTTTGGGTCCAGAAAAGGAAGTGGGCAGTGCATAGAATTCTAGAGGTGGATCTCAAGATGCAATCTATGGCTGCTGTACCAGTAGCAGTCCCACTGCGTTCAGCATGCCTAAAACTGCTGTCTTGATTTAACTCAGCAGCTTATGGGAAAAGAAGAGTTGCACACCCCAGTTCCTGTCCCCGTCCCCCTGCCGGAGATCAAGCAGTGATCTTGGCACCCAATGCAGAGAGGCAAAACTGATTTGCAAAGTCTACAATTGAGTTTTAAGGAAATTTCTTCCTTTACAGAATGTGTGACACTATCAGCTGCTTATGATTTGCCTAAGTGTTGAAATCTGGGAGTTAACTGACCTACACTGCTAACAGATTTTGAGCAATGATTCTCTGATGCAGGAATTCTGCCTTCTAATGAAGGTAAAGGTGAAATGAACTGGTCCAGTAACATATTGATGAAAACTTCAAATGATGCCTTTTGGTGAATGTAAACTGACTACCTAAATGTATCAGTACTTTGAACCAGTTGTATTTTAATATATATACAGTGGTACTTTGGGTTAAGTACTTAATTCGTTCCGGAGGTCCTGAAACTGTTCTTAACCTGAAGCACCACTTTAGTTAATGGGGCCTCCTGCTGCTGCTGCGCCGCCGGAGCGCGATTTCTGTTCTCATCCTGAAGCAAAGTTCTTAACCCGAGGTACTATTTCTGGGTTAGTGGAGTCTGCAGCCTGAAGCGTATGTAACCCAAGGTGCCACTGTATATTGTTTTATTCCTTTCTAACCATTTGTATATTGCATATTATTAGTAGGAGTATTTTGGTATATATTAATGTAAATACATATTTTGGTCAACATTGTTCCTCAATACTGTGTTAGTGTGTATATTATTATTATTATTTATTTGGTTGATATGATTGTCAAAACAGTAATAAATGATGACCTAGCTGCTTATAGAGAATCCTGATCACCTTGTGACAGATGCTTAAAATTAATTCCTCTCAAACACTGTAATCTAGTTGAGAAAAAAAATATATAAGTAGTAGCCTATAACTTTAGCTGCCCATTACAGTTGTAGAGAAGGGATACATGCTATATTCATTTCTGCATAAGTAAATACAGTTTTCTGATGGAAATCTTAATGCTTACCTAGACTAAAGAAGAGGAATTTGTTCAGCAGTGATAGTCACCACAGCTGCTTTGCATTGCTTAATAAAAAATGGGAAGTGTGACTGGCAGATTGACAATTCCCTTTTTGCTAGTTGAGTTTTTCCATCAAGCTGGGGTGACCAAGAGATATTGATGGTTAACCCTAGGTATGGCACAGAGCTGACATGTTTCAGAATGTTATTCATAAGCACATGCGTTGGAGAAATGTAGCTTGCAGACTCTAGGATTCCCCTAGGAAGAAAACTTCAAAAGGGGGAACAGTGAGATGAAGGCTATGTTTATGCCATAAATTAGCCGTAATCTGATTTTGATCCAGTTCAGCTGTTGTGGCTTCCTCATGGAAACTTGGGAAATGTAGTTCTGGAAGGCGGAAAGGATAATTCTGTTAGAAGTTCCTAGTCTTTTCCCATAACATCTGTTCTGAAGATTCCTTATGAGAAGTCCTGACATGTGCTGGGCTCTGACCAGCCCACATATTAAACATCAAGAGGCTAGGAGAATGCTTGAACTTCCTACTTGTATTTGTACTTGTATGCAGTGGGTTTGTCTTCCAACCCATCACTCATTCAAGTCATTTTCAGTATGCTTGTGTTTCTCTTTCCTACAATTTGTTTGAGTTTAGAGTACTGAGGACTGTTGATGTTATACTCTCTTTCTTTTCTCTATTGCTTTCATTGGAAGTTTAGCTCGAAGGATGTTGCAGTCCTACTTCCTGTCCTTTACTTTGATCTGCTTACCTCCAAACCTGCTGTAGATGTTGCTGGTGACAGCTGAGCTTTCAGTCTCTGTTTTGCCCTAGTTAATCTTGAGCTTAATTTGGTGGAGGGTGGGTTCTTGCCTGTAATTTGTATACAAACCCTTTTATAATTAATTTTACAATCCATTTCACAGGCTCAGTGGAATGGCAAGCTTGTTAAGTTGTCTTTTTTAAAAAAATCCTAAGGCTACAATGTGAATCATATGTGCTAGGGACAAAGTATCCATTGGACTTCAAGTACTGTAAATATGTTTAAGATGAGGTACAAGTATTTTAACACCATTGTATATTGTGTGATATTCTTTCTAGTACTTCAGGTTTTTACCTTCTGAAAATGTAGATGCAGATAGGCCAGTGGATTTCCACATTCTTGAATGAAAACATATTCATGTTCCATTCCTTAAATAACATCAGAGATCTGACCAAATTATGCTGATAATTGAGACAATACTTTATAGTGCACTTTAGTTACATTGCTTCTTTATGTATTAGTCTTTTTTACATGGTATTTCTTAATGTGGTCTAGCAGTTACTGATGGCAATCAACTAAAATTGTTTGCTACAGCCAGTAGTCAGTTTAAATATTAGAACATCCATGTGGAAGTAGACAAAATTTTTACCTGTATTTGTGCATCACATGGTGGCGATAACATGTTTTAGACTGCAAAGTGAGACATTTTTCTATCTTAAGAAACTCTGTAAAGTGTGAGATACACTGATATTAATGTGTATTAATGGGGAAAGCTCCTTAATCCCTCACTTCAGCCACTGTGCTTATAGTGCATTGCACATCTGTCCTGCATACTTCTATGTTGGTGAGCTTTCACTATGTTTGGGGGCAAGTACAAGAGGTGAAAGGTTTTTTAGATGTTTCCACTGTGTGTCATGCTGACATGGGTCAGGCCTCCATGTGAGGTGCAGATTCTGTCATAACTCTGAACCTCTTGATTAAATGCTTCGTTGTACTTTTCCTGCCTGAATAGTAAGCAAGTCATTATCTTTATTCTGCCTGTAGCTATCCTATATATTTTCCTAAGATAATGTCAGGGGAACTGTTTTCCTTGGCTTGATCCTGCTTGTAGTTTGCCTGCATTATGTGTGGCGATTAAAGCACATTTTTTAGAGTATAAAATGTGAACAGGAAATACATAGTTCCATATTTTGGCTGCAGGTGATATATTTTAACTTAATGATGCTGTTTATAATTAGGAGTTGAAACATAAATTACAGTAGAATAAAGCAGAAGTGTAGCACATGTTGGTATTTGGGGGAAAAACCTGTAGAAAGTCTGGGAGGTTTTGAACTGGAAAGGAGGAAAGACTACATAATAAGCTGTTGCAGAAGAATGATCTGAGCTTAGACAATGAATACTTACGTGGGTGTGCAGCAAGCATTTCCATTGGCATGTTAAATACCTTGAAGGGGGCATAATCAGGTAGTTTATTTGCTAAGAATTCAATGAAGAATAGTTACCAACAGGGAAGCAGCAAAGTGGTGTGCCTATTGTGATAAAACCTAATGGCGGGTGCCTTTTTCCTGAGCAGGAAACATTCCAAAACTGCCTGTTTTTGGTTCTGTGGAGAGTGTTTTTTAAAAAATAATAGCCAATAACTGGGAGAAAGTGTTCTAGTTACAGGTAGGTAGCCATGTTGGTCTGCCATAGTCGAAACAAAATAAAAATATTCCTTCCAGTAGCACCTTAGAGACCAACTAAGTTTGTTATTGGTATGACCAACTTAGTTGGTCTCTAAGGTGCTACTGGAAGGAATATTTTTATTTTGTTTGGGGGAAAGTGGTCCATTTTATTGCCCCTTAGACACTAACTAGTTCAATGTGGCATGGTCATTTATAGCAAAGAGGCTGATTCATTAGATGCATGTGATGCATTAGATGCATACGATTAGACCAAGAAGGCCATAGGTGAGAAAGGTATGTGAACTGAGGAACAAGAAGTTCCCTCTACCAGTGCATTTGATAGCATGAACCTATGAAAGCTCCTTCCAGATAAACAAAGTAGCTGTAAAATTTCTGTTACAATTTGCTGATATAAGATATAATGGTTTATTCTTTTCAAAATAGACCCCCAACTTTAAATTATGGTTTGTAAACAAGTTCTTGTAATTCATCTGTTTGTTGTGCCTTATTAAACATTAAATTAGCAACTTGAGGTTGTTTAGTCATGTAAAAATAAACTGGGGTGAGGTGGGGAACCCAGAGTGCCTTTCCGTTTTATGTATTTTTGCTCTGCACACTAGGCATAAAATTAGTTTCGCTGTTTCCCCTTTTTTGTTTGGTTTCCTTAAACCATTGGGTAAGAACTTGTGGGTATTTGTCTCTCTCCTTCTCTCTATCTTTGTTCATCAGACAAAAAGAGCTATGTTGTCACCCTAGGAAAGGTTTTCAGAATCTGATATTGCCTAATTTTTTAAACTTATTATTTTCAGCTGGAATCTAGCCCACTATATTTGTTACTTTTCCTTCCTGCTGAACAATTAAAAGCCTTCCTTGGACATTTGGGGGAAGGTAGGATAAATTCTCACAAATAATCATGGGAAAACCCCTTGAAATGGTCACAAAGTACTTGCCTACACCATAATTGCTTCTTTTAAATATGTTCACACTTGATGTGAAGACTTAGCAGACTATGGCCAAGGAACAAATGGCTTCAAAAGACAGCTAAGGAGCCAAAGATGGAGAATGAATGCAGTGTGTGCTAATTTGCTGGTATGCTGCTGATTTCCCAGAGCTGTGAAACATTGCATCTGGCAGTAGTTGTGTTCTGCAAGGGCACACGAAGGGAGCTAAGTTGAAGACAGGTTTTTGTTTTGTTTTGTTCAAAGGAGGATCAAGTCATACATTCTGGTCTGGTTCAGACATAATGCTGAGGCTTAGCTTAGGATTGATTGGTTGATTGATTGATTGAACAAGCTGCAGGGAATTTTGGGCTCCCCTTTGCTTTTGTCTATCTCTTCCAGCGTGGTGATGAGGAGCAGTTTGGAAGTTTTCACTTCCATTTTAGCAGTGCTTTAAAACAAAAAGAAAGAAAAAGAAAAAAAGTGTTGGTATTCAACATGAAGTTCTTGTAGTAAGTGCCATACTCAACATTTGGGGATGTGGGGCAAGTTCCTCACTTTAAATAACAGACTTCCATGCTGCACCATAAACTGATTTGGAAACTCCTCACGATTTCAGAAGCTCTTTCAGAAGAATAACTCATGAATTATAGCAGCATGGGAGTCGGGCCATGCTAAGTAGCCTCACCCCAGGATTGCACACTGTGTAGCCATGACATTCATACACATATTGAAAACATCTGCAGAGTTGAGCTTTCACACCTGCAGCTGTGTACGTAGAGCCTTTCCCATAGTCTGGAAGCCCTAATTTTTTGGGCTTGCCAATCCCATGAACCCCATGAAGGACATCACTTGTACACAGCTGTACACTCAAAGGTTCTCTCCTTGCAGGAATTTGTGCTGTTTACAGAAATTCTTGGGCAGGGAGCTACTTGGAGTGTGCAACATCAAGTGGGGAGCTAGTTGGTGTGGCTCTGCTCTCTGCTCACAGGTTGATAAAATACTTGAGTTGGTTCTTCTTTGAATGCCATTTTGCGAAAGCGTGCAGCAAGATGCTGTGCAAGAAGTCCAGAGTTCCAGTGAATGCACAGAATTTGTGCAGTTGTTGAATCCTGGTTGTAATGGTTAATGAGAAAAAAGTACCGCTATGAATTACACACATCTCATGAAGGTGAATGGTTGTTGATATGATGCACTGGTTGTGAAACAAACTGATAGAAGATGATGTGTGCCAACATTGGGCCAAGCCCATAGTTAGAGCCTGGATAGGACCCATCCATAGTAACAGGTGAAACTCTTGTCCAGAATGGTAACTGCTGTTCTTGTAAAACATCTACGATCTGCAGAGAGGAAAAGATTTACTCTTTGGGGGTATTCGTTGCTGTTGGTTGCTTGGATTACTGATCCAGTATTTTCCAAATAAAGTCTTCTGTTTGGTTGTTCCAATATATAGTAAATTCTTTAGACTTGGGGAGCTGGGCAAGTTGCTCATTTTAATACTGTACCCACTATAAAGCTATTTGCGGTACCTCAACAAAGTACTGCATTTGGGATGTGGATCAGCATAGTGTTTGTCAGTCTTCTAGAGCTGCATTTAATATGAATAATTGATCATATATTCAGGTCCATTTCCTTTCTGATAGTTTGGGTGCCAAGTGCCATCAGTGCTTATAGGCGAATCTCACATACCTTGCAGAATTTGACATAGATGGCTACTCTATGGTTGATCATCTCAACTTTTAAAATGCTCAATCAGTATAAACGTTTGGGTGTGTACCATATCAGCCACAAACCTTTTGCACAATAACATACATTGATTTGGATGCTCACTAGATTGAGCAAGTCTGCAGTGAGCAGGAGTATCATGTAGTTCTTTCATCACTATTTAAGTAGCAAACAAGAATGAGATGCCCATGATGGAGAGATAAAAGCAAAGTCTGATAGACTGCTTCAGTTTGCTCAGTAACTATTTTTATTAGGTGAGAATGAGAATGTTTATGATCAGATTGATTATTCATTTACACAGCAAAGCCTCCCTTAAGTTCCTGTGTCTGGTAGAGGATATTGATTCAGTTGAGAGATTGGTCTAGGTTGCACATATTGCTGAACCATTGTTGGCCTGTGTTCCCCACTCCAGCACAGCTGCTAGGAGATCTGAATCATTTGCTTCCATTTTCAACTAACTCCTGTCTTTGGAAGAGGATGATAGTGGAGGGGAAATCCATAAACCTCAGCCTCATGTTTTTCATGTGAAGTAGTTTATTAACTGTAGTTACCATGCTTTTATTCAGATTAATAGTAACCAAGTTGATCTTAAAGATAAAGTTAGTATTTACAATGAAAAAGAGAAATCTTAAATTTTAATCTGATATTTTAAGTTAACAACATCCATTTTTATTCACACTGAATTTCAGTAATATTGTTTTGATTGTAGCTTAAACATTCTTTTTAGATTAGCAGAAATAACATAGACCTCTTAAACCTACTTCTTGTCTCATGTTTCAGGCTCAGTATTTTGCATGGTTTGAATATAACCTCCTGTAGTGTTGCAACTTGCAAATAAAAATGAATCACATTATAGGTTGCGGCTTTCATAATGAATATTGAGTTTCTGGGAATTCAGTTAAGCATGTTGACATCTTGGTTGTAAATCCGTTTCTTGCATTTGCAAACATGATGGCACTAGTTAAGCTAGAATCTTATATTTCATTATCCTTGTTCATTCTTTATTTCTAGGTTGTGCGTTTGTGTCAGAATCCCAAGTTGGCACTAAAAAACAGTCCACCCTACATTCTAGACCTGCTTCCTGACACTTATCAGCATCTGCGAACCATCCTGTCACGCTATGAGGGGAAGATGGATACTCTAGGAGAGAATGAATACTTCAGGGTGTTCATGGAAAACCTGATGAAAAAGACAAAACAGACCATCAGCCTCTTTAAAGAAGGAAAAGAGAGAATGTATGAGGAGAATTCCCAACCTAGGTAACGTTTTGTGTTCTTAATTGCTTGTAGTATTAAAATCCAAGTGGGTCGTTGGAGAGCACTCTTGAAACTCTTCTTATTTCAGTGGTTCTTGGGTTCTTATGAACTCTTATGGTTTCTTTCAGAACATAATGTTTCTCTGGAAGTTCTTGACTGTAAGTTGGGCTTGCTATTTTGTGTGATGTCTTGTTGGTGAAATCGATGGTATAATTTCAAGTAATTATTAAGAACTGGAGGTGGAAGTAGAAAAGGTCTGGAGATGCAGTTAATATTCATGACAGATGCATGTAGCTCACAAGCCTGTTAACGCGCTGGAGAATTTATATTATATACATGGCTAATGTTTTGCTTTAGCATTCATAGTATTTTACACATAATATCAGCAAGTTTTGCAATAACCAAGTAAAGTATGTTGGTATTATCATACGAATAATATTGAGTGAAAAACAATTATACCTACTCCAAAGATACAGGGCTGCTGTTGCCCATTAGTCAATGGATCCTGATGATGAGCCTGCAAGGAGGGACTCGGGCAGATGTTAACACCTGGGCAGGTTTGTATGGGTGTAGATGATCCCTCAAATAGCCAGGTCCTAAGCCAGAATGAGAATTGTATTGCTAAGCTTAGCTATCCAACAGGTTCCTCAGCAATATTTCATGGCTAATTTTTAACAAGCTGGGGGAAAAGGGGATGGGGGTGAAAAGAGAAGTATTTAGCTTTGTGGTTTGAGACAAGGGTCTATTACAACTTGTTCAACATGGTGGATGGGTGCTCTCTAGCATGTGTGACCAACCCCAAGCTGTTTCCCAACCTTGAGATTGCAGCAACAGGAGGAGACAATCTTCATGGCGTGGAGGAACCCTGGGCTTTGTTTTGGGCACTGAGTGCTCCAGGTTGCGGGCGTGGAGCAAGGGCTTGTTTCCACATTGTTTGAAATCTGCTATTCCCCCAGCTCCAATCATGTAGCTAAAGAAGCAGGGAGGGGATTGTCCCTTACTTTATGCTTACTTTATGGTTTAGCTTTAACATTTGCGTCAAGGCCAGGACAAATCATGCTCCTTTACCAATCTCTGAAAGACATAAGCAGTGTCAAAACTATAGGAGCATCTGGAATTATGTGTGGTTCTGTTCAGGTCAGCATTTTGTTTTGTTTGTCAAACTGATAGGGTTGCATTTCCCCTTGTGTATTTGCTGAGTAGTTTTGCATGTTACGGATTGTGTAATGAACACTGACTTCAGGAGGCCGGGGGAGTGTTGGTGTGGGTGGTGTGAGCATTTACTGTACAACGTAAACTTGATTCTGTTCAAATATTATTGACAAACGAGAGCAAACCATAGTAAAGCAAGTTTGCATAGCAAAGGTAAAATGCAGAAAATATGCACTTCAGCTCTGTGCCTATGAGACCCATCATCTAATGTAAGTGTCTCAGGGAGGGTGTATGTGTCTTGTGTGTCATAATTGGAAACTTTCATTTTATTCTCTCTCCCCCCCCCCCCCCGTATTTATATGCTGCCTTTCAGGGCAAGTTCCCCATGACATAAGTAAAAAGCATTCCCTCCTCTCCCCTCTCCTCCCCTTTTGAGGAAGAAGGGCAGTCTTAGATCTGTCTTTAAGAGTTATGGGAGGTACAAGCTTCAAAAGGAGAAGAGGAGTTTGAGGTGTAGGAGCTGCCTGTCGAGGCAGATTGTGGCTAGAAAGTGTGTGGGAGGAGGAGAGTCTGTATATGTACAAAGCAATTTGGTAGGCCAAGCTGTGTTCTAAAAATTACCTCCTGACATTAGTGCATCATTAAAAACACCTTCCAGTTCCAAAGAGAAAGCTGGTAATTTTCTAGTGGATAACAGTGTGTCAAAACTTTGTGAATTATTTTTAAGATCTCTATTGAAGTTTTGTGTGTGAGAGGGAAGGAGAGATGATAGGTTAAACTCTGGATTCTAGACAGTAAAGTCAGCACTTAACTATTGCCACGGTGAAAGTTACACTTCTCATTTGTCCACTGCCCCAGAATTCACTGTTCAAAAAGCATCCGCTACTGTGGTTAAAACGGAAAACAGACTTGGGTGCTCTGCATGCTCCTATGCATGCAAGTTAATCATGTGTGTTTTTCTAGACTTGTAGCTCTTACTGTTAACTTGCTGCGATAATACTGATGTCAAGACATTCAGTGGTAATGGCAGTTGACTTGTGCTGAAATTTGATATCTTACGCACGTGCAACAGTGTGTTGCTTAGAGGCCTTTAGAGATGTCATACAAAACAATTCCAGTTTACACATCTATTTAAAGTTCACATCATTATGAGCCAATGGCTTTTATCTATTATGTAGGCATGTCACACTGGGCTAGGTGCTGTGGTCTTGGTTTCATTGAGTTTTTTACCACCTTGAACAGCACTGAGCAGATACAGTGGGAGGGCAGTGGGAGGAATCCTTTGTTGTTGCTGTATTTGTGTGTGTGATCAAATTAATACTGTGCAACGTTCACCATGTCTGCATTCTTAAGTGGTATCCTGCAACCTCAAAGCTCCCACTTCCTTACTAAGCCAAAGACTGAGAAGTGAATGGAGGGGGGCATCTAGTGTGTGTGGGATATCAGTAACCCAAGATTGACCCGGGTGTGTATGGAGCTGCCAGTTTCAGCCACAGATTATCTTCTGGAATACATTTGGATTTGTTATCTTTCATGGAAGCAGTCATATTTGAGTACTGCTTGCCTCAAAAGATGTGCTGTACATTTTAGTCCACTGTCAGCTCCAGAGTAATTGAGGTACAAAAATTCATATATAATTATCTGACTGACTGACAAAGATGAAGTCAAGGACAACATATGTGGTTTAAGTTCTGTAGCATGTTATAATATCCCTGAATTCTTAAATCAACCCTTTCCCCTTTATGGGAATTGAATGTCCTGTCCTATATAGAGAGGTTGCAGTAAAATTCTAATGGCAGCCAAGGTGTTGAGCTTGGAACATTTGTTGTCTCTCCTTGCAGCCAGACTTGTGGGGTTGCTGTCTCAGCAAGATTTTGTGTTCGTCATCAGCTCTAGGGCATAGAGGAACAAATCCATACAGGAAAAAGCTGCAGATACTTAATATCTCTTCTGTGTATAAATTGTGCGCAGCCTTACCCAGGAAGGAAACTGATACTACTAAGAGGTTTGTTTTTTGAAATGTTGATTTTTAAATCAAACTGGCTATAGTTATAAACTGCTTATAAAGCACTAAAGCCCCCAAAGTACTAAAACAAATTCTGTACTGATAATTTTGTCTCTTAAAGTGAGAAGCTGTGTTAGGAAAACACTAGAACGCATTGTTGAGGCAGCCTATCAAAGCCTGTTGTGAAAGAGTCCCCTGTCACTTCCTTCGAATGAAACTTGCACTTCAGAATGTGGAAAACTTGTGAAGCCTACTTCTGCATTTCAATTAGAGTATCTTAGAGAAAATTCAAAAGCTGCCTATAAAAAAAAAAGAGTCTTGACTGCCAGGTTGCTACATAAGAACATGAACTGCTTGCTGCCTAAAGAGACCCCATTGCCATGAAGAAAATGTGCTTAGATGTTGATCTTTAATTAGGTCCACTGGGATGGGCAAACACACCCAGGTTCCTGTAACAAATCCTGGGACCCCAAGCTTTCATTTTGAAACTTCTGAGTCCTAATGGTTTCATGGAAAGTTTGAAAATGTGGTAAAATAGCAATGCATGCAAGTAAAAAGGATCTCAAATTCAGCTCACCACAGTTTCCAATACAGTGGTGCCTCGCAAGACGAAATTAATCCGTTCCGTGAGGCTCTTCGTATAGCGGTTTTTTCGTCTTGCGAAGCAAGCCCATTGACAGCTTAGCGGATTAGCGCTATTAGCGGTTTAGCGGCTTTTAGCGGATCAGCTGATAAGCGGCTTATCAGCGGATCAGCTGATAAGCCATTTAGCGGCTTAGGAAAAGGGGGGGGGGATGGGGGAAAAACCCGCAGGAACTCGCAAGACATTTCGTCTTGCGAAGCAAGCCCATAGGGAAATTCATTTTGCGAAGCGCCTCCAAAACGGAAAACCCTTTCGTCTAGCGGGTTTTCCGTCTTGCGAGGCGTTCGTCTTGCGGGGCACCACTGTAGTCATTAAAGGGATTACTCAAAGTATGCATTTATGAGGGTAACAACTTCTAGTCTATGGTACAGTCCTTGGTGCTGAACATGTCTACCTTCATCTACATTAGTGCTAGTGGTGGAAGCCACTTTCCCCTTTCCATTTTCCCCTTTCCATTTTCCCCCACAGGAATCCCATATCAAGGTAATTATAATGTTTATATAACAAGTGTGAATATACTAATCTCAATCCAGAAGCTGCTTTCCCCTGCATAACTAGGTTTGGATATGTGAGAATATGAATAAAAGAGCCTCAAATTCTGGTTTGCATCTGTTATCAGAACCTCATCTCAATGAATTAACAATTTCAGGTTTTGCAGTGCTGTTTATTTTGATGTTTCCTCATTAAAATAATCTCCACAGAAATCTCATTTTACACTTAATGCTTCATGCATTTCCAAACAGTTTCAAATGATTAGAAAACCCATAATCTTATTTTGCTTTGCTGGAACTATAATTTAATATAGATTGTAGCCTTGTATATTAAATCTTGGTGTCTGATAGAAAGGCACTAAGATGTGGCGTTGAAAGATTGCACAATTGCTTTATGTCAGACCAGTGAACTTGAAACAGGATCCAAATGTAACTAGGCAAATTCCAGCATGCTTTGTGTGTGGTAAATAGCTGCAGCTCTCATCCAATTACAGAACTCATAATCAGTTATACAACTAATATGATTATGATGATTATTCATTAATTGGCATTAGTGACCAGGAAACTGAGCGATAGATCAGGAAAGGTCCTGGTTTGAATGTAGTTTCTGCCATGAACTGATGTGATGCCCTTAGGGCAAGCCACTCTCTCTCAGCCTTGCTCCTCCCCATTTGTAACGTAGGGGATAATAATATTGATTAACTTTACTAAGTTGTTGTAAGGACTCTATTACTGCAATACATTGTATGTGGGCTTGCCTTTAAAAACGGTCTGGAAACTACAGTAGGTCCAAAACAGGGCCACAAGATTAATAATTGGGCTGGGTGTTTCAACCATATTATGCAAGTGCTTTGTTTTCTGTGCTGGCTCCCATTCTGGCACTTAGTTTTAAAACTCTAGTCTTAATCTTTCAAGTGCTTAACACACAGGTGAGGAAACTTTGACCCTCTAGGTGTTGTTGGACTACAACTCCCATCATCCCTGGCCATGGAACTTGTGGGAGTTGGAGTCAAGCAACATCAGGAGGGTTAATGGTTCCCTACCTCTGTCTTAATGGCTTGAGACCAGGTTACATAAAAAAGATACTTTCTATCCTTTCTAACTGAACTTTAAGGTCCCATTTAGAGGACCTGCTCGTGGTGCCCCACCCAGGGAAATGAAGTGAATGTCTACTAGGGATAGTTTTTGGTAGTGGGATCTTAGCTTTGGAATAGCTGCTCCAAAGAGGCTTACCTAGTACCTTTCTATGTTTTTTCTAGTGCCAGCTTCTTATTTCTTAAAAATTAGAAAAATAAAATAAAATATTTGCAGTTGAACCACTGAAGGGATCCACAAAGACTTTTAAGGTAAAATTGTTAGAGGCTGTGTCCAGCTCAACTGTTGATTTTTTCTGATAGTGGGTTTACAGCATCTAATTATGTCGACTTCCTGTTTCATGCTGGTTCCTTGGCGAATCAGTCTGCAGAATCAATGCAATGCTAGCTGACTGGCTGCAGACTGGCATGATGGACATGTAATTTGATGGCTCTAAAATCTGTCTGGATGAGTCTCCTACTAAGCAAAAGACAGTGGGCACTTCATTTTGTATATCAGTTTGCCCTGCAGTTCTCTGGAAGGTGACTTATGCTTCTATCAGTGAGAGTGAAGTGGAATTTCAATCGCTTCCTGTGTTGAAAGTTTACTTGAAAGTAGTTCCGTTGTATATCTATTTTTAAAAACTGATTACTCTGTGAAAGGCTCTGAAGCTGCACAAATCTTATAAATGTTGACATAGGATGTTTAAGCATGACTATTCAGCACTTATTTGCAAGGGTCAGAGTAAAAACTGATAGCAGCAGGGGAGTTGTTGCTTACATGGAATATCGTCCTGTTACAGGGACTCGGTGCAATCATTCATCGGCCTCAATGGGGTCTGACATGTTAGATCAGAGGTGGAAAACACATGGCCTACATGCAACATTTGGGCTCTTTCGTGAGGCCAGAGATATTCTTTTAGTGCTTCCCCCTGCCCCAAAGCTCCGTACATTTGTTTGAACATGAGCTTTAATGACTTTAGAGAGAAGAAAATGGCAAAGACACAGTTGCAGCAGTGGCTCAGGATAAAAAGAAAATAAGAAGCTCCAACTAATTGCTTTTCATTTACATTTTTGTAAGTTAGGTCTGTAACTTAACCCATCCCACTTAGGGTTGGTATCCGAAGCACTGCCATGCCACCTCTTCCCCTCAAAGGAGAATAAAATGTATGAGCTTGTAACAAGAGGACGTGGTTCCTACAGAATGTTTGGCCTAAGCCCTTCAGGGCTTTATGGGTTAGTACAAGAATCTTAAAATGCTGTTTTTAATATTCGGTTGGGAGCTGCCCAGAGTGGCTGGGGAAACCCAGCCAGATGGGCGGGGGATAGATAATACATTATTATTATTATTATTATTATTATTATTATTATTATTATTATTATTAAATGTGCCCAGAGAAAAGAGAGTGAATAGAGACATCAGAGCAGTGTGCTTTGGTGGTGGTCCATTTCTTTGGGGAGATGGGTTGCTGCCTTCTGTATCAGAAGAAGCATGTGAAGTTTTTTCCAGAGCAGCCCCATATAGAGTGCATTTCCTGCACAACCCCCCATGTGCATGTGCATGCAGTCACTTTTGGCTCTGAGTTTTGATACTCATCTGCTCCTGTGTTAGAGTAGAATCAGTACAGTGATACTTCGGTTTTCAAACGTCTCCAATGACGAACATTTTGGTTTTCTCAGAAGTAAATGCTTCGGTTTTCAAATACGCCTTGGAAGTCGAACATGCCATGCATCTTCCACTGAGTGCAAGATCCTGAGGCCTAGCTGTCAGCCATTGAGTTTTCGGTTTTCGAACGTTTCAGAACTCAAACGGTCTTCCAGAACGGATTACGTTCGAAAACCGAGGTATCAATGTACTCAGAAATTACTGCAACCTTCTAGTGCAAAAACAAGCAAACACAACACCCACTAAAGGTCTGGGGACTAAGGGCGTCTCTGAAGTGAAATACTAGCCTTGTTTTACAGAACAGCTGAAACTAAGCCTATTCTGTTTCTTGATGAGTGTGTGGCATTTGTTAGGGAAGTCTCCAGTGAACATTTGGGAGCAAAGCTCGCTGAATTGACTCTTGAAATGCTTCTTTGTCATGAGACCTAATATCCATATAATCTAATTTTTCTGCATAGACGAGTTTTCTTTCCAAAGGCAGACCTAAACCCTTGGACCATGTTTACTGTACCAGTCTGTCTTTAAGCTACTGATGCAGTGAGAATAAGCACATGACATTGTGAGGAAACATCACATGTTAGCACTATTTACAGCACCCAGAGAAGTATAAGGGTGCTTTCTAAGTGTAACTGTTCTTACCTTGAGGTGCATGCTTCTCTTTATCCAAAGTTATAAATATGTAGCATTATTTGTGCATTGTGTTTTTTAAGTGCTTGAGAATGCAATATTTGGCTTCCATTTCTTCTCCCTGCAACTAAAGGTGTGTTTTTTGTTGTTGTTGTTAGATTCAGCCAGAAGTAGTTATGATGGGAAAAACACAGAGGTGGGAATTGGGAGGACTATGATAGTTAACTTGACTGATTCTGGACAACCAGTCTGCAGTTCTGGACTCCTCATTTCTATACAGCTATGGCTACACTGCCTTGTCTTAGTATAATTATCAACCTCTTTGCTTTCATTGATTCTAGTAGGCCTGAGATGTGCACTTTGAGAGACTCCAAACCTTCCTAGTAAGATGTAAAATATGTCATTGCCCTCTTTTGGGAAAAGTTGGTTTTAGCAAAGTGGGCTGCCAGAAAAGGGGGAGGAGAGTCCAACCACCAACATTGAGAGTCCAACCAAACCAGCTCCCCCAGCCCCCCACCATCGCAGCCAGTCAGGCCTTCCCCATGAAGTTTTGTAGCAGCCCTCCAGTTCCTCGTGCCTCAGAGAAGGTGTCTGGGTTGCTGCTTGCTTCTTGCCCTATCCTTGATGAAAGCCTGGCTGGCCACAGCAGAAGAGCCGGCTGTGCTCAGCTTGAGATGGTGTCCATTGCTAGATTTTCATCCCGTCTTGCTCCTGACCTCCTTCCCTAAAACCAACATTTTCCAAATGGGGAGAGAACAAATTTTACATCTTGCTAGTAAGGCTCAGGGTGTCTCAGAGTACACATCACTTTGAGATACCCAGAATCTTTCTAGTAAGATGTAAAATACGTTTTCTTCCTCAGTTGGAACAAGTTGGTTTTAACTTGCAAACATCTTGTATCTTCCCTTCATCAACCTGTGAAGAAAGCTTCCCTGATACAGAACATCTGAGTTACTTAAGAAAAGCAATATGCTTGTTAATATAGTAATAGAGCAGTTCTCTAATGAGAATATGTATCTTCTAAGGGAGAAACATTCTGATTTTTCCACCATCAGTTTTAATGTTAGACATTTTGAATAAACAGTGCTTGAAGAGAACAACTTGCTTGCACAAGGTGTCCCTAGGTACATTTTTAGTCTTCCTCACAAAATGTAAATAAGGAAGCAGGGTTGTTATTTTTATAGGGGATATTTGTATTTCCAGGAGTCTTGTGCCTTTAAATCTATTCATAAAATTAGTGTTTGTAGAAAATTAGGCATTCCCAGTATTTCTTCTTACTATGTGTGCATAGAGGAAATGGATGGTGTACTTCTTGTAACCTTTCTGCAGACTTGTCAATTGTAGGATCAATATGTCTCCAAACTGTTTTTCTGCTTAATTACATTACCATTCACATTTTTGGCTAGAATTTTCTAATTATAAGAAATTGTAAGTACATTATTTTAGGGCCAAGACTAGAACAGTAATTACATGCTTAATTCTAATGTTAGTTTGAAAATTGCTACGTGTAAAATGAGCTCCCTGCTGGAGCTTCTGCTAAATGTGCAAAGTGTATTAACTCTTCTCTGCATGCTTAAAGGAACACTGTAGGATTCTGACCATCATAAATCTAATTATAGAAACCTGTATCAGGAAGTGATGCGTAGACAATAGAGAACCTTATTTTGGACTCTCTAATTATCTGTGTGGTATGTAGCTTATTTTTACATTGGAATTTATATACTTCCTGCTTAAAATAGCTATATGCCCAGAAGGGGTGGATTTTGTAGGTTGAATAAATTATGCAAATTATGCAAATTTTCACTTTTCATTTGCATACTTTACTTCTGCCATAGAAATGAAGTATGATATGCAGGTCATTAAAGCACAAGTTACTGATCACAAGGGATGGATGAATCTGTTAGTTTTGGTTTCTCTCAGTTCCTCATTTTTCCAACCTTCAGTTTGCTCCATTTCCTCATCAATTTGCAACTTTTAAAAGTTGCACAAAATTCATATGTGCATATCTCCTAATATATGAATTTTTGGATACAGTTTTGCCAAGCATACACACATTTCTGTTAGCATCTCCTCTGATGTAGTACAGTTTTTCCCATTGTTTTCACTGATAGGGAATTAAATGCATTCTCATTGGCTGGAGAATTAAATCACAAAATTCTAAGAAGTGCAAATTTCAAAGAATCCTCTGTGTTTTGGTTTGGGAAGGGTGAACTGATGATACTATGTTGGTATGAAAATGAAAACGGAATCAAGTTTTCTCCCATCTCAAATGGTCACTGGGAGTTCCCAGTACTCCTGTGCTTCTAAGCCTGTTCGTATCCTTCCCCCCAAAAATGAAACCCGAGATTCAAAGAATGCTGAATCCTGTTCCCAGTGCTAAATTCCACATTTACCCTCTGCTTGCTTTTACTGTAGTTGTTGGGTTGGTGCTTAATTTTGTTTAAAGTATCTTGTGCTAATGGGTAGCAGCATAAGCCAGACTTTCTAGTGAATATGAATTATACTAGTTTTGTTGGTTTGCTCTTAGTTCTGAGAGTAAGATGAAATCATTCTAGGAACCCCAGTAGGGGTTTTGCCAAGTTCAGCAGGTACTGGTTGGGCATGTGGAATTATCTGATTATCTTACTGGTGCGAAGAAAGTCAGAAGGGGTTAAAATGTGGTTTGCTGTCTTCTGCAAGACAAACGCTTACTGTGGAAGAATGCTTTTATCCAGCAAACAGGAAACAGGAAAGGAACAGCCTACTGCAGGTCAGAGGGGAGCAGGTTGAGAAAGCTGAACTGGGGGAAGTGGGGGTCCATTGAGAGGCTGCTGTGAAGGTTTCGGCAGGATTGGAAGTACTTGGTTGACCTGTTGACTTCCTGCAAGACATATGGAGCCAAAACAGTAATGAAGGGGGGTAGGAAGTAGTACAACCACAGCACAGGGGAGGGAGAGAGCCGAGGACAATATCCGTTCAGTGTCTTCAAAATTGGATCTTGCATGGCTTGTCTAATTTTTAAATCTGTTATCTGATTGAACTACTTTGACTACAAGAGGTTGTGGATGCTTATGTTTTGTGAAACTGGAGGCTGTAAAGCTGGAGTGGAAAGGTGATCCCATCTCCAGTTTCTTCAGTTCTGAGAAACTCACTTAATAGTAGGATTGAATTAAAAGGACTTGTCCCATCGCTAAGCAATTAATTTTTCAACAGCTATATCAGTGTTCAAAGTGATTGCCTGTTCAGGAAACATTGGTCTTGCTCTCAATTCTTTATTTGCTTTTAGCAAGGTTATCACTTAGCCAAATCTGATTGGCTGCATAGTGACATGACACGATCCCTGATTGGCTGGAGTTGCCCATGTGACTGATCCCAGAAGAGGATGTAGTAAGAAGAAAATGGAGAATTGTTAAGCAGAAAGCAGATGGGAGAAATAATATTGGTGCACAGGTTTGTAAAAAGGGAAACTAACTTACAATTAACACTTCTTTCAGGAAGGACTTCTGTCCCCTGAAAGCACTGCTTTTAACCTGACAATGGAAATGAAACAGAAAAACATTTAACACAGCCCTGTGTTACAATAGATTTAAATACAGAGGCTCTTGTTAAATGTTGGTAAACGACAATATATGCCAAAGAACGACTGTTTCTGGGCTACAGCTGTGGCCACAACATCCAACACACCATTAATTCTCGACAAATGTTTCTTAGTAGAATATGCATAATGATGCCTGGCATGTGCTGAGCGCTTCTTCCATATGCTGTTGCATCTCATGCCTTTGCAAGCAGGATTTTCCTTAAAAACATCTTTACAAATTAAATGCTGCCACAAACTTGTTGCTGCTGCTGTCATTATGGTGGCTGATGCCAGATCAGTTGTTCTTTCTTTTCTTTTCCAGAAACTAAAGTAACAATTTTAAGTCAGACCCTCTGATTAATCAGGCCAAATTTGGTATTGTTTCAAAGTGAGGAAATTCCATTAGAGTGTTGTTGTTGGTGGTAGTAGTTGTAACAACTTTCAGGATAGAAATGTAGCATATGAACCTAAACAGTAAAATGCATTATTAAACATACAGTAAGAGCAAGTTTAGTAAATAATAACTAGTAACTAGTAAGCAGGCACATTTGTAAAGCTTCATTCATGGGATGGTGTCTAACTAAAGTGGCAGATGTGAGTCACTTGGGAGAGCTGGGAACTTCTGCTTTCAGTGGTCTTCCACACATTGTGCCAGATCTACCCAAAATTGCAATATAAGACTTGAGTAACCAGATGCTCCTAGTGTTTACTAGCAAGTCTATGTTCCCACCACCATGCTACCATTTTGGATGACTGTTGCTTGATCTCCTTTAAGTGAAACAGAAGTGGTTTTAATTGGTGCTTTTCAGGAGCAGGTGCTGGTCTGAAGTTTCTGTGTCCTTCCTGTGTATCAGCTGATGGCTTGAAGGAGAGCAAATGGTGTTTACCTTGTTAACCGACTTTCATGTGTAAAATTAAACGATGTAGGTTTTTGTTTTCTTTCAAGCGTGCTATATTCCCAGTTAAGCCACAGCTCTCGTTCATTGCCAGGTGGATTCTGGATCTCAAGCCCTGAATGGTTCCCTTTGCAAATGTGTTCATGCCCTGCCTGCCAACCACAGGCACATAAAATAGTCGTTCAGGGTTTTAGCTTTCCCTCAGGCTTGTGAACGTTGTAATTTTATGTCCTCATTTATACTTGCAAATAGTCTTTAAATTTATGCTGCTTAAGCACCTGAGAGCAGCTGTTAAAAAGTTAGCTTGGCTAATTGTGTTGCTCAGTTATAACTTCAGTTTCCTGGAAAAACATTTTCCATCGGCAAAGTCCAGTGAGGCAAGAGATCACGTTTTCCTAGTCAGACTTTAAAGAAGCTGCCAGTGAGTTGGATATGTACAACTTTGCAAAGCTGTTGTGTTTGAGTATTTAAAATAAAGTTGTGGTGCTCCTGCAGCGTCTTGTTAGTTTATTACCTTGAGCCCACCTATGCAGTGCTCTTTCCTAATCCTAATGCAAGGCAGTATTAGCCGAGATGCTGAATAATCTTTGTGTCTATGGGTTCTTTGAGACATGTGATCCTTTGAGTATTTTAAACAGCCATCCTCAAAAGTATCTACTCAGGAGAGTTCAAGCACTAGTGCTAAAATCATGCTTACCTCCTTTTCATTTTTAAATGAGAGCTGTTTTAGCTGTTCTAATGAAAAACACAGCCACAATAGTTGACTTGAGTGCACATTCTCACTTGAGCAAGATATGGAGGGGAGGAGGATCTGTCGTTTTCCCTTTAATGACTCAAATGAGTGCCATTCTAAAGGAAGCTAAAAAGAATTAAATAGGAGGGTGGCTCTCCCATTCACTCCAGTATTGTATTCTCGGCCCAAGAAATGGATGGGCAGACATAGTGCACACAGCTGCCATGTTAGAGCAGATTTTGATGTGGTGAGGGTTAGTGCATTGATCCAGTCAAGATGTGCACAAATAAGGCTGGTGAAGAGAGGCCTGAGTTCCAGTGGTTCATGAGCCCTTAGAAAAGGTTTCCTCCTCACTTAATAATAATAATAATAATAATAATAATAATAATAATAATTTATTATTTGTACCCCGCCCATCTGGCTGGGTTTCCCCAGCCACTCTGGGCGGCTTCCAACAGAGATGAAAAATACACTAAAATGTCACATATTAAAAACTTCCCTGAACAGGGCTGCCTTCAGATGTTTTCTGAATGTTAGGTAGTTGTCCATCGCCTTGACATCCGATGGGAGGGCATTCCACAGGGCGGGCGCCACCACCGAGAAGGCCCTCTGCCTGGTTCCCTGCAACTTGGCCTCTCGCAGTGAGGGAACCGCCAGAAGGCCCTCGGAGCTGGACCTCAGTGTCCGGGCATGCTTCAACCATGGGTCTTGACTCTCTTGTCACAAGCTTCAGTTCATCTGGAAAATCTGCCAGTGTACCTGTCTCAAGAATTCCAGTACAGCCCAATCTTAAAAATCTGGATTTGACTAGTTTTTGTAAGGAAACAAATCAGTGGGGAGCTGCCTGATGCTGCAAATGGTTGGCTTTTGTACTATTTTTAAGTGATTGCTCTTGTCTCCTTGTTTTGTTAGCCACCTGGGTGTCTCTTTATTTAAGGTGTAATGCCAACATAAAAATGTTTAGGGCAGCATAAATTAAAGGTGAATAGTTGAGAATGAAGTACTTGTTTGTACTTTTGTTAAGAAATTGGGCTTGGCTTCGTTAACTTCTTCTAGCATGCTCAATAGATTATCTGAACACTGCTAACATAATCAACGCATACTACCAGGATCTGCCAAGATGATCAAGTTTGGAATAGGCGGACCTCAGGCTGGGCTTAGCTGGTGCTACACTGGTGTAACTCCCTCAACCTGGCGCCGCAGTGCATATTCCAGCAAAATTCCCTCAGCCTGACTGAGACAGGGCTATGCTGGCTCAGCCAGTGGAACTTAAGTTAGCAGAGTTTACACTGGTGTAAGTCCCTCAAAAGGGGCTTTCCTGCGGTGTGGCAGGGATGGGGAGCAAGGAGAGACTTGCACCTATTCCAAACTTTTTTCAGCTCAGTTACGTAATGTGGCAACCTGGCAGAACCTATGCGGGCAAAAAGAGTGTTGTAAGTGAAACTTTATTTTAAGGGCCTGTTTCCTCTTTTCTTGGTTTGGGCCATCTCAGCCGGCAGCCAGGAGCCTCCTGAACAGAATTTGGAATAGGCTTAATTTATGCCAGCTTCCTATATTTAGGATTGCTTTGTAAGGTCGCTTATGGTTGCTCTTGTTTTGTAACATTCACAAACACCTTCTTGTTTGGAGGAAGTGAGTAGTGATAGGCATTTTTAAAAATTGCAGATTTAGAGAGTGGGAACTCTCTCTTGCAAAGCTGCACATCTGGAAAATAGTCGTAAACAGCATCAGTTTTTGTGTGTGTAATCCTTGAAAGAACGTAGTAGGTGTTTTAAAAACGACCACCACCAAAAAAATATTAGGTGAATAATGACAACGGGTGCAAATTTAGGAGTACAAGTTTGAGCCCTGCCCCCCCCCTCTTATAAAAGAAGAATATACATTCCTAGCAGCCCATGTAGCACTAATCGGTTAAAAACACAGTGCAACTTAGTTGACCTTGTCTCACTTTTTGATACAGAAAAAGATAATGAAAGAGTTAATGGCTTTAAGAAAAAAGCTGTCTCATATGATTCGAAGTGAGCTGAAGTCTGGTGTAACAGATTAGGCATGTTGGGGAGGGAAAGACCCCTTCTGCTGCACTGAAGATCAGTAATAGACACCGGGCAGCGGCAATGTCCCTTCAGCTGCTGCTGACTCCAGTTGTCTTCCTATCGTTGTTCCATTTTAAAAAGTGGGAACTCTCCTTAAATTTGCAAGGACCAGTCTTTGCATATTGCAGTTTTCTGTGTGTTTTAAACGTTGCAAAGGGAAGCAAGCCTCATGTTTCTCTGGGGCATTTTAGTTTTATTTTTCTTTAGAAAACTGCCTGGTGTAAAAAAAATAAAAACCTTGGCCATGAACCAAGACTTCCCTCTTTGAGCCCTTAATTTTATTGTAAAGATTTATTTTATATATGCAGTTTCAAACTATGAAAGCCATTTTTAAAAGTGTATATGCAGAAGGGAACAGTTGCATTGTGCTCTTTGAGGGACAGATTTTTGTGTTCAGGTATCAAGGCAGGAATTTAGAACTTGGTGAGAATTTACTTGTAAAGGAGTCAGCTGGCAAAATTCTGGTCCTGGCTGCAACATGAAGGGAATACATTGTGGACCCTACGTGCCAATCCATTCATTCCCCTTGCTTCTTATTCTGCCAGCCTCTTTCTCTCACCTCAGATGCCCTTGTTTCCCCCCCCTTTCACCACCTTCAGATTTGGGGATCACAAGGTGCTTTCTCTATAAAAACTTCCTCTTGTGAAATCTTGAACTGATCCAGGTTAACAGAAAATGGAACAGAAAGGTAACCAAAAAAACAATGAAACATTGAGCAAGGGCTTGTGAATTCTAGCTTGGTAATAAACCTCCTGTGTAGCATAAATCGTTCTCACCTTTCCATTGCATATCTAAAAGTAGATAACATACTTTTCTGCAAGGGACTTGAGAGGTAAATCTAAGCTTCACAACTGCTGTGCAGTATACTGCAACAAATGTATCATTGTTGGAAGAAGCATTCCAAAATGTGACTCAAAAATCCGGCTTTCTGCTCCTTTTTCTATCCCCCATCTGGCTGTTTGTTTCACGTTTCAAGACAGATCTGTGTTTGTGATCCTGCAGGCGCAACCTTACAAAACTGTCCCTGATCTTCAGCCATATGCTAGCAGAACTGAAAGGCATTTTCCCAAGTGGACTCTTCCAGGGAGACACATTCCGGATCACAAAGGCAGATGCAGCAGAGTTCTGGAGAAAAGCTTTTGGGGAAAAGTAAGTACTCTTTCCAGTATCAGTTTCTGCTTTGGCTCCAGCAAATCTGTTGGCGATGGGGGCGTGTAAACGTGGAGCAGCTGCAAAAAACACCTTTCTGCTGGTGTTGGCATCTGTAAACGTCATAGGATGGAACTGCAAGGGGGAGCTCACAAAAGAGGTTCCATGGGAGTGGCTATCAATCCTCTCCTTCAGGGATCTTTCTGCCAGAAACAGCTGGAACGACCTGAACTTCTCCTAGCCTAGCTCCCACTGTGGCCACTATCCACTCACAGGGTCACTACCCGAGAGTTTGTTTCAGCCTTACTGTGTCATTGGCATGTTGGTCCTGGCTCTTATGCAGTGTAGCATTGATGTTAGGGTGACACTTAACGGAACAGAAGACAATGATGAATAGTTGCAAAATAGGCCCATCACTCAAATGAACCAGGCATTGCATGACTACTTACTAGTTATGTAAGACACAGTACCACTGAATTAGTCTTTTTGTATCTGCTTTAGGCAGAATGGGAATTAACATGTCCCTTGGATGCAGGGATGGAGACTGTCATAACTCTAGATGGTTGTCTGCAGAGATTAATTTAAGTGTCGTTGGACGGGGGGTGGGGGAGGCGGGGGAGGCAGGGTCATACATTCATTTCTAATAGAGTGTCTGTTTATGAAATATGCATTGCCAGTCTCCTGAAAGGTACTTGGAAAGTGCTGGTTAGCAAGATGCTCGCTCATAGATTGGCTTCCCTCCTTCCTCCCCGCAGTTAACTTGCCACTAGCTTAACATCAGAAAGCCGCTAATTAAACTGGTTTACATGAGAGACCTTGTTTAGACAGAGATTGTGTCGCATCTTTTTCTCTTGCAACTACACAAATATAAGTGCTTCAGACGCCACTTCCATCAGTTAACTGAACAGCTTCAAAATTAGAAATGATGCTGTCCATTTGTCCTTTAGCGTGAATCATTTCTCTTACGCAAAATGTCTTGTTCTTGGCATCCTGTTGTGTGCGTTTTACATTCCTCCCTTCCGTTGTGGCTGTGAATCTATATGCATATGGAGTTAGGGAGTTTCTGAGGTCTTCCTTTTCTCCCACTTCCAGGACCATTGTTCCATGGAAGACCTTCCGTCAGGCCTTACATGAAGTACATCCTATAAGTTCAGGGCTAGAGGCAATGGCACTGAAATCTACTATTGATTTGACATGCAATGATTACATTTCAGTGTTTGAATTTGATATCTTTACCCGCCTCTTTCAGGTAAGTAAAACAAAAGGGAATGGCTTTCTTAAACCCAGGTGAAGCTTCACAATTGACAAGCTTCCCTTGGTCTATAGTACGCTTATGGTGTTGTTATCTCTTGTGTTGGTGGTGAGCTAGATCTGTTGACCTGCCATCGCCATTTCTGACTTCTGGAAATTGGAGGATCATTTTTGGCACAAGGGGACTGTTCATTGCAGCAACTTTGACAGGAAAGCTCCCTTGCATCAGCCGACTTTGTTCTGTGTCAGTACAGAAGGTTGGGATTCATTGAGAATTCAAATCATAGTTTAATCACACACTTCATATTAAGCTTCATTAGCTTCCAGCCTCTGTTCTCTGATTGGAATATTAAGCAGCCCATTCTACAGGATGGTTGATCAGATAACTGAGAGCAGGATTGTAACATTCATCTTGCGGAATCATACAAGATTGTGTGCCACAGTTTTAAATCCACTGGATGCTTACTTGGGAGTAAGTCCCATTGAACATAAGTTATACCCAGCCAGATGAGTGGTTAACAATAACAATAATAATAGTTATTATTTAACAAACCTGGGTAATCTGGCTGCCTGAGAAATAGCAGAAGAGGCCTAGTCTGATTAAGCAAAGTGTTTACGTTTATCTTGGGTTGGAAGTGGGAGAGGGGGGTGGAATTGGACGGCTGATTTTCCTATTGAAATGGCAAAGCTATTTTGTTGGCATTCTTCTCCTTCAGCCATGGTCATCTTTGCTCAGGAACTGGAATAGCCTAGCAGTGACTCACCCTGGTTACATGGCATTCCTGACATATGATGAGGTCAAAGCACGGCTTCAGAAGTTCATCCACAAACCCGGCAGGTGAGTTCTTGAAGGCAGCATCCCATTCTGAAGCCTCTTGTTATTCTACTGTCTACTGCACACTGCACTCTTGTCAAAGGAAGGTTGACATGACTCAGGGCTGCTGGAAGGCACTGTGGCATTGCTGCCAGAGATCTAAGCTTAAGGCAAGACATAAAGGGTTTTAGCATTAACCCATTGGTCTCCCTAAACTTCAGCAGTAAAAATAATAGGGCTGCAGAGCAGGTTGTTTTAAGAGGTGTGGGGAAAGCTCTTCATTTTTGAGAAATAAGGACAGGGTTTAAGGTCTGTCACTGATAGCGTGGGTAGTTTTACAAATAACAGGTTGTGTGTGCGTGTGTGGCGTGCTCTCCACCTTGAGTAACAAATCCCAAAGCTCATTTAGGGCAGTGATGTACCGCCAAGTCATCACTTCTGTGTTGTGTAGTCCAAAGCAAAATCCAGCGCTTGCAAGTCTCTTCAAGTCTCTACTCCACCTCTCTTGTCAGCAAGCCAGGGGTGGGTGAAGGAGTTGTGCAGGAAGTGTCTAACCTCCTGGAAGTCCGGAAAAATATCCCGAGCCCACGTGGTAGCTTTGGACCTGGCCAAGGGACTAGAACACACTGGCTGCAAGTTTTGACGTGCTCTTCAGGCCTAAAATCCTGCAAATATATCTCTTTCTGGGAAAGAGATTATTGCTTTACATTGCCGAAGAGCTGCCTTCTAGGTATTTCCTTCAGAAATGGAAAGCTGCTATATAATGTAAAACTAATTTACTGCCTCTAGGAAGTCAGGAGCATCCTTGCAAGCAAGAAGGCTCAATTTCATGTTGAAAGAGGTCTTCAGATAATTTGAATCCTTTCTGTCTGGCTGTAGGGTTCTGCCTTTGATCTGCAGGCGAAACTGTTTCAGCCGTTCTGTCTGAAGGAAAGAGCTCTGTCCAGCTAGCAAGTTTATCCTGCCCTCAAGTCTGTGTGTTCCTTTTATTTTCAGTTACATTTTCCGTCTGAGCTGCACGCGGCTTGGCCAGTGGGCCATTGGTTATGTCACTGCAGATGGAAATATTCTCCAGACAATCCCCCACAACAAACCCCTTTTTCAAGCACTGATCGATGGTTTCAGGGAAGGCTTGTAAGTAACTCATCAATGTAGTTTGTCATGACTCCTGCCCATTTTTGTTAGTGTGTCTGTAGGATGATGCCCTTCAGATGCAGGTTTTACCTCCTTGGCTCCTGCCCCTGGAAGGCAGATGGAAACAGCTGCATTCATTATGCTGGGACTTGTCAAAGGTGTAGTACTTTTGAAACATCAAGCAGTGATAACTCCATTCTCTATGATTTTTTAAGGCATTTTCCCATTCTGTTGACCACGTAAATGCACAACCTTTAGGCTTATACATTCACAGTTTTCACAAACACATGCTTAATTGTCAGATTTGGGAATGGGCTCTGAATTTGAGATTATTCTTGCAGTCCTAAAATGTGTGTCAGTTTCGCCTTTCAGCTTTTAGGCTCTTCAGTTGGACGTTGTGCTCAGAGCACAAAGAGCACAACTGTGATGCAGTTGTGGCCTTGCCCAGTTGTTCGGCCAAGGTATTGTGACAAGAGTGACTAGGTGAGGAAGTTGAAGTTAAAAGCACTTGTCATTTATCATCACCTTTGTTTTAGCACATATGGCAACCAGAAAACAAGCTTTTTAAAAAAGCATTCTTCATTTTATAGGTGCTTGCCTTTAAGACAATTATTCATCAAAATCACCCCCCGCTGCCCAAAGCATTATATTTCCCAACTGAGGGAGTTTCCTGAATAGTGCCACATTCATCTGGTTCCACTGTAGACTTTTTATTTCTATTGAACCAAACAATGTTCTGCTCTGTAGTTACTTATATCCTGATGGACGGAATCAGAATCCTGACCTGACCGGTTTGTGTGAGCCCACACCCCAGGATCACATTAAAGTTACGCAGGTGAGCAGAGACTGCCACAACTTCATTCCTTTCTTTCCTTACATGTTGGCCAGCAGCATTACAGTGGTCCTGTTGCAAGCAAGCTTGGAAGACTTATTTTTGGCCTTGTAAACAAAGCATAACTCCGAGCTCAGCTTTGGGAGGAAAGACCATTAAATCTCAATTGGATCCCAGGGCAGTCAGGAACATGGTTCAGAGTGGAGAGCTTGTAATGTTAATTTTTTTCTTCTTATTCAAGGGCATGACTCTGGAAACCTTTGTTCTTAAGGAGTGGGGTGGTATAATCAGGCCAATTCCATTTTGGTGACCTTTGACTGCCACCTCTTTGGAGAAGAAAATATGTGGCCATAGGCCTTTTTTTTTTTTTTAAGTGCATGCCTTAAATTTTTCATTGCCAGCACTGGGATTTTGAAAGCCATCTAGGTGACGCTCTTGGTTATATTAAAGAACACAAATGTTACCACCTCGTACATTTGGGTTATCTGGCAGTTATTACAAGGAGCAGCATGATTAAACCCTCCCACGTGTTCTTTTCCCTCTTGCTCTTAGGAACAGTATGAATTGTACTGTGAGATGGGCTCCACCTTTCAGCTCTGTAAAATTTGTGCAGAAAATGACAAGGATGTGAAGATAGAACCCTGTGGCCACCTCATGTGCACTTCCTGCCTCACTTCCTGGCAGGTAAGGGATTTGCTTCCTTTCAAAGCAGGCCTTGGCCCTCCACAGCTTTCACACCAAGATGACCTGCCTGCCTATGCTTATGTTGTGTATTGATGAAGCAGATACTGGCAAGTCTACAAAAGGTGTCTCTGTGGGGGTTGGGAGTTGTCTTTAGGCCATGTTGTCTTCAATGCAAATAAGCGGTTATGCACAGGAAGAGCCTGGTGGCTGGATCAGGCCAATGGCCTATCTAGTTCACATTCCTGTTCTCACCACAGCCAACTAAGGTACCTAGAAGAAACCTGAAAGCCGGACCTGAGCACAACCACATCACTCTCCCAGTTTGTGATTCCCAGCAACTGGCATTCAGAGCCGTACTGGGTTGTAGCCAACCCAGTTAAGTTAATGGATTAAGTTAGGCCCATTAATTTTAAAGCGTCTACTCTGAGGAGGACCAGAACTCCCAACAGTGGAAGTTGAACAAGGCCATTGTGTTTAGTAGCCACTGATAGCTTCCATGAAGTTATCTAATCCTCTTTGAAAACTATCCACATTGTTGGCTGTCACTGCCTCTCACAGGAATGATTTTTATTGTTTAACTTTGCACTGTTCTTTTGTCTCTCCCGATGTTCAGTTTCCTTCAATGTCCACAAGTTCTATTCTAAAGAGAGAGAGAGAGAATGAAACACTTTCTTTGACTCACTTTTTTATGATATTGACAAAGAATAGTTCTAGCAGAAATGCTGCAGTTGTGGGGCACTTCAGTTTTCCTTTTCTTTCCTCTAGCTGGCATTAGTATGTTCTTACTGACAAGGTTTCTTCTCACCATGGGTACACCATTATATGTAGGCTGCCTTGAGGCCTGTCAGAGAAAAAGGCAGGGTATAAATAAATATAACAACAACCACAAACTTGTAGCCAATCATCTCTCCTTCTCTTTTTCTGCAGGAATCAGAAGGCCAGGGTTGTCCGTTCTGCCGATGTGAAATTAAAGGCACAGAGCCCATTGTCGTGGACCCGTTTGATCCCAGAGGAGGGGGAGGGCTCCTGCGCCAAGGGGCCGAGGGCGCTCCCTCCCCAAACTATGATGACGATGATGATGACAGGGCTGATGAATCACTCTTCCTGATGAAGGAACTGGCTGGCGCAAAGGTAATTTTATTTTATTTAGATCCTTCTTGTCTTCAGCTCAAGGTGGTATCGCATGTAGCTCCCATGAGGTCTCCTATCTAGGCATTGACTCACCCCAGACCTGCTTGCTTTCAGCAAGGTCGCAGCCGCCTCTGCCTTCAGATCATGCCCTGGAACCTGACTCCCTCCCAGTATGAGCTGTGTGTGCTGATCTTGCCTAACATCTCACTTGTCCTCTTGGGTGGCTTAAGACTTCCTGGATTCAAATGCTAGTCATAGATCCAGTGGTGTTGCTCTGGTGATGGTATGATTTCCTTAATCCTCTGGAGCAGATTTTGGAGGGGGCAGGGGGTTGCAAGGGGGAGAAGGAATCACCAAACTTGCTTCCTTCCTCATTTTGTAGAAAGAAACGACTGAGTAAGAAACCTTGGCTACAAACCACTGCCAGGAGATCTCTCTATCACACACACACACACACACATATATATGTGGATCTGCAACAAAATGTTAGTGTGGAGCTTTCCTGTTCAAGATGCCTGCGTGCCAGCCATGCCCATTCTACTCCACACCATTCCGTTCTGATTGTCCCCTTTCAGCAGTCACTTAGAGCATGCATTGCCCCCAGCGTGTTTTGGTCCTCATGAGGCTGTTTTTTCATACCATCATAGAATTGTGGAGTTGGAAGAGGCCTCACGGGTGGTCTAGTCCAACTGCCTCCAATGGAGGAATTGTACCTAAAGAATCCCTGCCAAATGGCCATCCAACCTCTGCTTAAAAGCTTCCAATGAAACAAGAGCCCATTGCCTTCCGAGGGAGACCATCCCACAGTTGAACAGCTCTTACTGTCGGAATGTTCTCCCAGATGTTTAATTGGAATCTTCTTTCTTGTTATTTGCATCCATTGGTTTGGTCCTGGCCTCTGGAACAGCAGAAAACAAGCTTGCTCCATCTCTCATGTGACAGCCCTTCAGATATTTGAAGATAGCTTATCATATCACCTCTCCTGTTTAAATATACCCAGCTCCTTCAAGCGTTCCTTATAAGGCTTGGTTTGCAGACCCTTGATCATCTTGGTCACCCTCCTCTGCATACCTTTCAGTTTGTCAGTATCCTCCTTCAACTGTGGTGCTCAGAACTAGACGCACTATACTCCCAGTGGTATCTGACTCAGGCAGAATAGAGTGATACCAGTACTTCCCTTGATCCAGACACTATACTTCTGTTGCAGTACAGAACATTAGGGGTTTTTGGCTGCTGCATCACATGGTTGACTCACATTAGGTTTGGGGACTACTGAGACCCCTAGATCCTTTTCGGAGGTACTGCTGCCGTCAGTTGTCCCCTATCCTGCATCTGGCTTTTCTGGCCTAAGTGTAGAAACTTACATTTGTCGCTGTTGAAATTTGTTTGGTTAGTTTTGGCCCAGTTCTTCAATCTGTTAAGGTAATATTGAATCAATCTTCTGAGGTATTGGCTACCCCTCCCTCAATTCTTTCACCCAAGTCTTTTATAAAGATGTTGAACAACAGAACCTTGGAGCACCCCACTTGTCCCAGTTTTCCAGGATGGCAAGGAACCATTAGTGAGTGCTCTTTGGGTTTAGTCAGTCAACCTGCTACAAATCCACCTAACAGTAACATCATCTAGCCCACATTTTACTAGCTTCTCTGCAAGAATATCATGGGGGACTTTGAAAGCCTTAGTGAATTCAAGCTATGTACATCCACAGCATTTCCCTGATCCACTAAGCTTCTAACTCTCTCTGTCAGAAAAAAAGAAGATTAATAAGATACAGTGGTACCTCAGAACTCGAACATAATCCATTCCAGAACACTGTTCAACTTCCGAAACGTTCAAGTTCTAAGGCACTGCTTCTGATTGGCCGACAGCTAGGTTTTTGCACAGTGGAAGCCGCGTTGGACGTTCGTGTTCCGAGAAACATTCGAAAACCAGAGCACTTCTGGGTTTTCGGCATTCAGGAGCCGAAATGTTTGAGAACGGAGCCATTCGAGTTCTGAGGTACCACTGTAATAGGAATAGTTTGTCTTCTTCCTTTTAGCAGCCTTTTGCATTGTTCTGTTTTGTAATTCCATGGTTCTCCCAAGCCCAGTGATTCTCTCGCATGTGGGTCAAGCTGCTTTTGGCTGTAAATGGATCCGTACCTGGAGAAGGTTCTTAACCTTGGCCTACCTTAAAGCAATTTTATAATTGCATATAGACTTCTGGTATTTGGTTTGACTTGTATGTGAACCATGTTGTTCTTTGTTTTGTGCACATAATCATGGCAAGAGACCATTTACACAAGTATTTCCTATTTCTGTGTCAGCTGGGCCTGTGCTCATGATGACAGAGCACGCCATCTAGTGGCTAAATAAAAAAAAATAGCCAGGTTGAAAATCCAGTGCCTGTGGGCTGGGTTGTTTGGATATTTAATTTCTATACGACTTAATATATTGAAAGCCTCTCTAAGCAGTGTACAGGAAACTGAAGCAACCACAGATGAATAAAATATTATAAAAAATGCACGTTTACAAATAAAAATGTTATGTTGATGCAACGTTACCAATATATAAGAATCTGTACAAATTCATTTTCTTTCTGACACACCTCCCACTCAGCTTCCAGGTTCTCACTCAGGGTCCAAGCAAACTCTCAGCTCACCCCCCCCCCAAAAAAAAATTCCCACAATGAGAAGAGTTCCTGGAAACAGTGGACATCACCCTTGCCTCTCACTCTACAGTAGATGTGCTTTTCATGGACAGCCCAAGGTGGGCATGCAGTGTGGTGTGCAGACTTGTCGGTGACAAGTCTATATTCAGAGCATGTTCCTTTCGAAATGAAGTATCAGGGCTGTGGGGGAAATTCAGCGTATCTCTATATGCCCAGCACTGTGTTCAAGGTAAATTGCTAGCTCACAGCCTCAGGCAGTGGGAACTTTGTTATTAACACCCACACCCACACACCCACCCACCCACACACACACCCACCCACACACACACACACACACACCAACACCTTTAACCAGGGCTTCTTTTGAAATATTTGCAGGTAGAACGTCCTCCTTCTCCATTTTCAATGGCTCCTCAGGCATCGCTCCCCCCAGTACCTCCCCGATTAGACCTTCTGCAGCAACGAGTGTCCAATCCATCAGGAGCTTCTAGTCCAGGGACCACCTGTAAGGTACAAACTCCACCTGTCTTCTTTTGTAGTGGTGAAAGTAGGTGTAATGGGTTAAGGGGCTGCTTGTGTGTAAATGGTTGAGTTCTCAACTCATGCAATCAGTTTCTAAACTCTCCCAGTCCGCGGAGCCATGGATGCATGGCTACCTCAATCGCTGGCAGAATCCGTCAGTGGGCGCTTCCGGAATTTACGCCAACATAAGAGTTCCTTAACGGAAACTCTCCTTCTGGATTCTCTGCGTGACAGTTTCCTGCGCGGAGTAGGCGTCCCCAGCGGAGGTCCTGAAACCTCTCCGCTGTTCTCACTGGAAGTATCTTGGAGCCATCCCTCCGACTGAGTTTCTGCGGGAACTCTCTCTCTCCCCCTGCTGGTTCCTTCCTCAGCATCCGAGGGTCTCCTAGCCTCTTTGAGCCCTTCCACCACCTGACTCTCCGATGGCAGTTCCCTGACAGTAGGAATGACACCTTCCTCTTTCCGAATGGGGTAATCTTCCTTTTATCCGAGGAGATCTGTGTGGAAGCTGTCTCGTGTGTTTCATTATTTTGCTATCTGGACCATCTCTTCCTTGAGTGCAAACCAGGGTACGCATTGGCTTGCCATCTTGTCTGGCGTTTGACACTCCTGGCCGCCGTACTGATGGATATTGTGTTACTCAGCACAACCATTTAGTGGTGCTTGCCCTCAGGACATGCCTCAGTTTCTTGTTACCCTGCAGTTGCTACCGGATTCAGGTTTTTGTGGGACACCAGGATTCTGATTGCAAGCTTAGACTTCACTTGCCAGCTTTTCCCATCTTACTTACTGGTCTTTGTTTCTCCTAGGCTGCACCCAGCTCCCTCCACAAGGACAAACCTTTGCCGATCCCTCCGACGCATCGAGATCTCCCCCCTCCGCCACCTCCGGACAGGCCGCATTCCCTTGGGCCCGAGAGTCGGCCTCAGAGGCGGCCTCTGCCCTGCACTCCAGGAGATTGTCCTACCAGGGACAAGTTACCCCCTGTGCCTTGTAACCGCCAGGGGGACCTCTGGTCGTTGCGGCCGATTCCGAAAGCTCCAGCTGTAGCCCTAAGCCCCAATGAGCCTTGGACAAGTCGGGAGTTGACAAACCGGCACTCGCTTCCATTCTCGCTGCCTTCTCAGATGGATTCCAGAGCTGACACTCACAGGCTCGGGAGCACTCTCAGCCTGGACACCCCAGCAGTAAGTGCATCTCAGGCCAGCGGCTGTGTTAGTTTTGCACACTCATACGCCCTGCGTGGAAAATTGCTGCTCTGTATTATTCAGACGCGGGTGGCGCTGTGGCCTAAACCACAGAGCCTAGGGCTTGCCGATTGGAAGGTCGGCGGTTCGAATCCCTGTGATGGGGTGAGCTCCCGTTCCTCGGTCCCTGCTCCTGCCTACCTAGCAGTTCAAAAGCACGTCAAAGTGCAAGTAGATAAATAGGTACTGCTCTGGCGGGAAGGTAAACAGCGTTTCCGTGCGCTGCTCTGGTTCGCCAGAAGTGGCTTTGTCATGCTGGCCACATGACCCGGAAGCTGTCTGCGGACAAACGCCAGCTCCCTCTGCCTATAGAGTGAGATGAGCACACAACCCCAGAGTCGTTCACGACTGGACCTATTGGTCAGGGGTCCCTTTACCTTTATTATTCATTAAGTGTTAGAAAAAAGATTTTGGAGGAGGGATTCCAGATCCTTCCCGCCAACTCTGACCTAGTGAGATCTCACAGAACAATCTTTGCCTGTGAGTTGGTTCATACACTTAGCTGGAACTCCTCTGGAGGGTGTGGGGGTGAATCAGTATCAGTGTTATGCCTTCCCCACCATGTGTGCAGCATAACCAGCAGAGATGTAGGCTGTAGACACTGACATCTCTGGGATCTTATCTCACCTTTCTCATTCTGTGAATCTATGTGCATGAATCGAAAGGGGCAGGGTTGCACAAATGGTGCGTGTATTTGGACTGGTATTCTCAGGTCTCCTGTGTTAGGTGAATGTGTGCAAGTGTCTGTGGTCTGCCACCCCACCTAGACACAGAGAAGGCCTAGAATGAACTGGACTGTAGCATTACATATTAAACAGAATAGTTAACATGGAAAAACTCCTGTAATGCCAGTTGCAGTTGAGTTATTTGAGTGGGCTAGGAAGCAGTGTGAAGAGTACTTGTCCGCTGAAACCACCGGTACACACACCCAACAATGACTACTTGGGTCATTGGAGGCACTACACAAGAGCAATATTTTAGCTACTAAGCCAACAGTTTCTGGTTTGTCCAGAACATCCCTACTGGATTCAGGGAACTGTTTTTTATAATCTCACTGAACCAGCTTCCTAACACTGCATGCTTTACCCATAATAGCAAGCAGCCCATAATAGCAAGCAAGGAAAAAAGCTTGGTTTTTTTTTACCACTTGCCCTGCTTGCTTGGTCATATTTTTTTTCAAGCAAGTTTCCAGACAGTAGCTGTTTCGAAATTGCAAAGCAAGTCTTTCTGACATACGGCCCTTTAGATTGGGTAACAAGCAACCCCTAGGAATTCCTTCTTACCATGAAAAGGTAAACGTGGGCTTCGTGGGGATGTCTCCCTTTTCTTTCAGACCATCTGCCATTGCTGGTATTTGATTTATCTTGCAGAATCAACCTGGCGGGGTCCCAACTGGCTCAGACAGTGAACATTCTAAAATAAAACCTTCTTCTTCTGCCAACGCCATCTACTCTCTTGCTGTAAGGTATGCTCTGGAGCGGGGGCTTTGCCGACAGAAATTTCCTTGAATTGCAGCCAGTGTACAATTGATGTATACCAAGGGTCATCAGTGGGTGCATTTCTGAGATGAATTACTGGACAGTCATACCTCGTGTTGCATCCGCTTCATGTTGTGTCTTTTCGCGTTACATCCCGCAGCAACCCAGAAGTACCGGAACAGGTTACTTCCGGGTTTCGCCGTTCATGCATGCGCAGAAGCGCCAAATTTGCACTGTGCGCCTGCACAGACACGGCGATTCGAGTTGTGGGCATTTCACGTTATGGACGGGCCTTTGGAACGGATCCCGTCCGTAACATGAGGTACCACTGTATTGTATTTGAATGCAGAACTCCAGCCTTGTTAGTTTCAGCATGTGGCTTCTCTTGCATTTGTCACTTACTGTGCTCCTTAGAGGGGTATGGGGGGGCAAATATAAAATAAGTGCAGGAACTATGGAATAGATCAGATATTTTACATTAATCTGGCTGAATTGGAGGTTTTGAAGTTTTTTTTATGTTACCCTGTTTATGTTTTTGAGTTATTTCAGTCCCGAAAATCAGTCAAAATGTCCTGAGGACTCCCAGAGTTGTAAATTTATAAACCCGTCTGGAGAGTGGTTAGAGCATCGCAACCCTAAAAGGGTATAATAAATCAGCTTATTGAAACTGACCCTCCTTCCCCATTTACCCACAAGGCTCTGAGGCCTCTGCTACCTGACAGATGCCACCATGGCACACCTTGAACCGCCCCGTGTGACACACAACACGTCACAGTGTTGCGTTCCTAGAATCTGATTCTTGAGCTGGAAGCCCCTTGTTTGACACTTTGTTCTCAGAGAGCCGATTGCTGCTATTTTGTCCTTGTTAGATGTCACCGTTGACTGTGAACCTTCTCGCTCTCTCCTCTAGACCGTTGCTTGTGCCAAAGCTACCGCCTGGAGAGCACTCGGAGAATGATGAAGACACAGAGTACATGTCACCCTCGTCCTTGCCTCTTGTGCCCCCTGGCTCTGCTGTACAAAAACCAGAGGCCAAATTGCCCTTGGAAATGAGTCAAAGCTCACGGTGAGGCGGCCCATTCAGGGCAGTACAATGGCTGGATTATTTACTTGCTTGCCATTGGGTTTATTTATTTTCCCATTTCTAGATTCCAAAGGCTCTGAGTCAGTTGTGATACTTAAAAGCAACTACTGATAACTTACGGATTTATATCAACACTCCATCTGAGTCCCACTTTGAAAGTTTTGGCATAGCCTTTGAAAGACAGCCCATCATCCAAAAGTTTCTTCGTTATGTCCCTTGATTTATGTAGTATTGCCATCTGCAGTTGAGTTGCTTTGTGTCTGGGTGTGGGTTCCTTTTGAATGTGTCCAAACAGCTGCTGCAGAGTCAGATTCATAAAATATTTTGTGGCAGCTGTCAGTCAGCCCCTCCTCATAAGGATGCATCCTTCGTTTGCCTTGCTCAGAAATCTTGAGATGCACTTGGGAAGTTACCGTATTTTTCACTCTATAACACGCACCCGACCATAACACGCACATAGTTTTTAGAGGAGGAAAATCCGTAGGCATGCCACCCGTAGGCATTCCCTCCATAACACGCACAGACATTTCCCCTTACTTTTTAGGAGGAAAAAAGTGAGTGTTATGGTGCAAAAAATACGGTATAAATACAAAAGGATATTAAAGATGTATTACGCTCACAACAAAACAAAACAAACTCTGACTTAGTTTTGTATGGCAAATGTTTGAAATTCAGTTTTGAATACAACCAAAACAGAGACTTGCCCTTCTAGGGTAATCCAGATCCTTTGGGATGGGGGGAACCTCTGGTCCTCCAGAAGGACGGGACTCCCAACTATCAGGAGTGATGGGAGTTGCTGTTCATCAACAACTGGCAGTCCACAGGTTCTAAAGCTTATTCTGGTGTGGCAAATGCTTGCTCTCCTCACCTCATTTTTGTCACTTACTTTTTTAAAGGGTGTATTGCATTTGTATCTAATGTACAGTCGTACCTTGGATCCTGAACACCTTGCGAGTTGAACGTTTTGGCTCCCAAACGCCACAGACCTGGAAGTGAATGTTCTGGTTTGCGAATGTTCTTTGGAACCCAAACGTTCGACCCAGCTTCCGATTGGCTGCAGGAGTTTCCTGCAGCCAATCGGAAGCCACACCTTGGTTTCCAAATGTTTTGGAAGTTGAACGGACTTCCGGAACGGATTCTGTTCGACTTCCAAGGTACCACTGTACTGATGATCCATTTCCCAAAAACAACTCAACACGATACACAAAGTTTCTGTGTAGCAGTAGAAAAATACAGAATGGGGCCTTGGAGTAGAAATGTATTTGAAAATATGGTGGTGAGTGATGCTTCAAGGTTTGCACAATGTAGGGGACAAATGGAGCGCAGTTTTGGCAGTATGTTGCCCAGATATGTTCTGGGTGCTGATGGCCCTGGGTACTAGGTGCTGATGGCCCTGTCCTCCTGCGGGATCCAGCCGAGTTCCTGAAGCCAATGCCCTTTCTTTTTCTTCTTCTCTGCTTAGAATGTTGGACTGTGACCAGGAAATGGACGGGTGCACCTATGAAGCAATGTTCAACATCCACTCCCAGGCAGCTCCTTCTGGCTCTGAGGCTACCAATATTCCTGGTAAGTTCCCAGGGGAGAAACATCATGATTCAACCAGGAGAAATACCACAGCCGAGTCCTCTCACTTCCACTGATGGGATTTTTGCTTTACATAAGGAAATCAGGGTGTCAGTAAAAGAGAGCCTAATACAAAATAAAAAAGGTGGATGGTGTTTCGCAGCCTGTGACATTGGGACAAGTTTTGCTTCCCTTCTGTTCGTTGCACTTTCTGACGTTTGTACAACATCCTCCGCTTTGGGTTTTGGCTGTGAAGTGTCTCCCTTTGAAACGTTTCCACTCAGACAAGGTCTGCCGGAACTGGGGCTGGAGCCAAAGGTGTCTTCCTTGTTTTGTAGTTTCTTGCTTCTTCTTTTAAGATGGAGGGGATGTAGCTGCTGCCAATGCCAGCAATGGCCCCGAGGAGTCAGAGAACGAGGAAGATGGTTATGACGTGCCCAGGCCAGCCCTCCCGTTGACTCTGGCTCGCCGCACCCTCTCAGATATCTCCAATGCAACCTCTGCCTTCAGCCGGACCTCTCTGGATGCGGAAATCTTATCAGGTTCGTTGGTTTCATATAGTGTTTCTGTGCTGCCCAACAAAAAAAGTTCTTTGGGTGTTTTAAAGCATCAATCAAATAATAAAGTACAGATTTGAGACCACAATACAAAAAGAAAGCATAAAGGTTTAGAAGCAGAACATATAATCAATACAGGCAACTCCCCATTTACACATGTGCATGTTCAAGGCACATGTGATCACACACACACACACATCACTATGAACCCAGAAGTGGCACAAAAAGGGGCAGAAATGGTGTCTAGCAATCCCACAAACTTTTGGACCAACCTTTGAGGCCTGTGAGGTATTGGAGTTCGAGCAAGGAGGTTTGGAGGAAGCATGTGCGGTGGAGTTTGGTGGTGGTTGTTTATTATTATTATTAATTTTATTTTGATTGATTGAATTTGTATACCACCCTCTACCCTGAGGTCTCAGGGCATTTTTTTCAAGGGTTTTTCAAGGGCTTACAGAGGTTTGGAGGGCATTTGCAGGCTTTTTCAATGGTGTTCCCAGAACATGTGATTTCATTTAAATGCGTGGTGCCTTGGAACGTAACCCCTGCCTAAATGGGGAGCTTTCTGTATAAGCAGTGGAAGATTTTTAACTACATTTTTTTAAATGAAAAAAGCCTCCCCCCACTCAAGACTTAAAGAGATAAATAAAATGCCTGGAATAATAATAATAATAATAATAATAATAATAATAATAATAATAATAATAATAATAATAATAATAATAATAATTGCGTTTTATATTCATTTATACCCTGCCCATCTGGCTGGGTTTCCCCAGCCACAGATAGACGCCAGGTAAGCCTTTGTGCGGAAAGCATTCCACCAGCAGGCTGGCATCAGGGCACACTTCCAATTTTGCTGCATGGTAGGTCTTACAGGCCAGCCCTGTACTCCCCTCTTGCGCAATTCCATGGTTCGTGAACAGTGTAGGGCAGAAGCATCTGCTGTGGCTGACAAGCTGCTTTCCACCTGTTGCCAAGGGGATCTTTTGCACTAGATTTTGATGCTGCAAACCCGCCGGTGCCACATCCCAACTTTTGAGAGAGCTCATCCGTAGCCCTTTGTGCTCTGGAGTGAGCTCCGAGAGGGACTTGCACATGCTTTTCCTCTCTTTGTTTGTAAGAGAGGCTGGGAACTTGGCAGGCAATGCGGTTTTGAGGCGTTCCTTTTTCTTGCGCTTTGTCAAGCATTTCTCAGAATGCCTGCAGCACGAAGGCTACTTCTGCTTAACATCACTACGCCAGATATGACTCAACCTAAACCACAAAGTTTGCCATTTCACCTCCCCGGGGTGATAAGAGAGGATTAATAGTCAATTTCAGCTGTTGAGGATAACTATTGCATTGATGCAAGTAGCACCAAATTTAATTGAGTTTTGATTCCAGGTAAAACATGTGGCTGTTCCTCTAAGCAATTGACTAAAGTGGTGTATCTCGCCTTGGCTGATGAAGTTAGCGTTTTGCCTGTTTTTAATCTTTAGGTTGTACATAAATAAAATAGTGCTTTATATTGTGTATTAATGCTCCTGAACAAGGGAGACCAGGTTATAAATAAACGAATTGTCTATCTGGGTGTTCAAGCTACTGAATATCTGAAATCTGTGAATCTTTCTGCATACAAGGTTGCAATTATATTCCGGTTAACCATAGGATTTAATGGTGAAGAGTTAGGTCTTGTGAAAGAGAAGGATTTCGGCTGCAGATTCCCAGATGTTCAAAGAGCATGAAGCTGAAACTGTGTGACCTTTAAAAAGTACCTGTCCTCCTGCCCCTGCCCCACACTCCCCAAATGATATGGTTCTTTCTCTTCCAGGTTTGTCTGATGGCTCCCAGGTCCCAGAGCGGCCTCCAAAGCCCTTGCCCCGGAGGATAAACTCTGAACGCAAAGCAGGCAGCTGCCTGCAAACTGGTGGAGCAGGGCCGGCCCCTGCTTCCTCCCCGCAGCTCTCCAGCGAGATCGAGAACCTCATGAGCCAAGGCTACTCATATCAGGACATCCAGAAAGCCCTTGTCATTGCCCATAACAATATCGACATGGCCAAAAATATTCTGCGGGAGTTTGTCTCCGTCTCCTCCCCCGCTCACCTAGCCACATAGCACACATCCCCTTGGCCCTGCCTGGGACACCCCTGCACATCCAACCTGCCTGGGCAGTCTCCTGCCCAGCTTCTACCTAGAGGAGGCAACGGGCTCCGCGAGAGACTTCCTGCGAAGGCAGGCTTGCCTCGACAGAGAGTAATCGGTCATCAGGGTTTCATGCGATTCCAGGTTTCCAAGCAAACGGAACGAAACGGAGCAGATAGGTGCGTCCTCTCCAGTCTGTGTGTCTTTTGGAGTCCCTCCCCTCTTGGCCCCTTCCTCCCGCACGTCCTCGTTGGAGGGGGCGGTTGTGTCGCTTTGGAAAGACCTCTTAGTTCCTGTGCTGGTGGACAAGAGGGCGGGAGCGGAAGGGCGTTTGCCGGGGTGTCTTGTGTCGTGCTGTGAATTAAAAGGGGATGCCAGTCTGTCGAATGGCGTCTCCACCTTTCTTGTGGCGTGCCCTCCTGTGGTTCAGGGTACTCTTTGCTGCTGTATGTTTTGGCTCAGGCTTTTTAGACCACCTGCTACCGGGTACAGATTCTTGACTAAGGAAGTGGTTTTGGTAGCTTCCTTCTGCTACAACACCCTCCCTCTCTCCCCCCACAACTCCCCCAAATGTTCTCCCTGTTCCCTTTCTACATCTCCAGTCATTTCTGGCTCCTCCTCGGTCTGAGTCATGCTTCTCCTGTTGCCAGCATTAACCTGACGCACACTGGATTTTAAGGCATCGGAGATGCAAGACTTCTTGCCTGCTCTCGGGCTGGTGTGATGATTGGATGTAGCTGCGTGGCCCCCCAGCTCCAAGCATTCTGTGCTGTCCTGCTTTTACGTAACCGAGGCTGTTGAGGACTGGAGCAGCTGCCCTTTAACACACCCAGAGCAGCTGCTTGGTCAATGTGGCATGTCATCTTCGTAGCATCTACAGGTCCCGTGGCCATCGGATCCCTTATTTCCTTTCACTTCCTGTGGATGAGAGTTAACTGTGCTGGATTACTTATGCATTGATGTGGGCAGCTGCATCCAGCATCTGTGGAAATAATTTTTGACCAGCTCAGCAGTCAAAATGCAACAACTCCCTGCAGGGCTTTTGTGAAAGGGGATGATTCCCCACCCCCACCCCCCGCCTCCTTCGCTCTGCTTGTTGCATTTTTCTTTTTAAAGTTCAGGTTCTTTTGACAAACAAGTCAAAAGAAACCGTAACGGGAGGGGAGGAAAAGAAGAGTGTGGCTTCTGAATGTTGCCCTTGTTTGGGCAGGCTGATGGAGGTTTAGAAAGATGAATTTGGACCTTGATGGCCACCGTCTGGCTGATGGACAGCAGGCAACCTGAATTTAGAGGACGCCTTCCCTCTTCCATCCTCTTCCTCAAGCCTTCACTACAGTCTCCCCAATTACAGCATTAGTCATGTGAAAATGTATATCTTAAAACAAGTTGCATGTTTGGTTTTCCCTGCAGTTTCCCTGTTTAAATAGGCCTGGTTCCTCTGCCCCAGATAAGGATACTAAGACTTTCCCCCCAGACGAGGGGGCGGGCATAGAAAGAGGCTGCTTATCTTGTGTTTCTCTCTAAATGGGCAGCCTTGCTTGTCCACAAGCGCTTGGATCCCTGGGGAATAACTGCAGAGGATGTCAGAGATGGCACCTGGTTGTGCAGGTGCCGTGAATGCACCTAGCTGGCACTTTGTTAATTGTCAGCAGTGCTGTTTGAATGACACACTATGAAGATTTGAAGACTGGCAGGAGTTTGCTGTTGCCTGCAGTGGTCCAAAAGCAGAATTGTTGACCTGGCAGCTGTGGCCCTTCTCTTGCTGCCCAGAGAAAGAGTTGTCAGTTGCCAACACCTCACAGAGGCTTCAGAAGCCCCCTCCATGCATGGGATGGGCAGTGGCAATGTCAGTCTGATCTTGCTGCTTTCATGTGAAACACTGTGAAGATTATTACCTAGGGGGTCTCGGCTAGAGTGCATTTTGAATAACTTGATAGCATTTAGGAGCAAGGTGAGCAGAGGGTCTTTGCGACAACTGCAGAGTAGAGAGTTGTGGCCAGGCAGTTTAGGAACCAAGGGGGCTGTGCAATTTCAGAGTGTGAAATGTTGGAGCAACCACTGGACGCTCCTCTTGGATATTTCTTCCCACATCCGGGCCACGAACTCCACATCAGTTTTGGAGACTAGTTTGGTGAGGACTAGCTCTTTGCAAAGCTGATTTCCTAGTCCACCGGAGAAGCTGTTGGCATAGCACTGGAAACTCGGTTGCAGTCAGCCTTAATCTCTTTGTGCAAAGCGGCAGCACCAACTTGCCTTTGCAGATGGGCCTCTACAGATGCTCTCCACGCCCTGAGCAGGGCCATCCTCGTTTCGGGACGCCTTCTGCCTGACAGGAACACTCCACATACTATAGCTGACCGGACTTTACTGCATGTCTCCTTTTTGTCCACTTCTTGTGTCTTACATTTACATGAGAACTTTTAAAGTGGCTCTTTCTCCTCGAACCACATGAATGTCTTTGTTTGCAAGCACAAGGGAGGCAGAGCGAGAAACGCCTCCCGGGGTGTGTTCCCTGCTGCTTTTAAAAATTTTACCTTATTATGTTTCCCCCCCGTGTCTCTTAATCTTTAAAAAAAAAGAAAAAAAGGTTGACTTATTTTACTTAAAGCCAAATGTATAGTGCCTTTTGATGGGGGAAATGCTCTATCTCCAATCTTGCATCTGAAGAAGAGACAGATTTAAAACTTGACCAGGGAAATCCATGGAGCTGCTCCTTGGAAGGAGAAAGCTGTCGCCCCAAAGCTAACATGGTGTGTGTGTTTTTGTGTGTGTGTGTTGTTCAGCCTGAGCAGGTTTTCTTTACCTTAGTCCTTAGTGTTGGAGAGTTGTTCGTATTGCTGGCTGCCCTAAGCTTGGATTGAAGGCAGTAATAGCGCAACTCAGATGCAGGATTTTGACACAACCAGTGTGGGTCACCCAAAATATCCCAGTTTGTCGCCCCCCCCATCCTTTTTCTTTTTAAAAACAAATGAGGCTTAAGACTGGAAGCAAAATACAGCTGCACCTCCAGGCGCATGTGCCAAGTTTCCTGACAACTTCCGAACCTCTCTGTATGCGGGGATGGAGTGCAGTCTTCTGGGATCGTCTGTTGAGACTCCAGTCGATTCCCCCATAGTTTTGCAAGAGTTTCCTGTGGATTTTGCCCTGAAGTATTAAATGTCCAGTGCCTGTTCAATTTGCAGCGTCCGTTTTGCAAATGCTGCCTCCCCCATCTTAGAGCTGCATATGCATTTGGGGTATGGGTGTGCGGCTTTATGAATGTCACTTCGAGTAGCCAATTTCGGAGCAGTGCGACTTGCCATCGGCAGCCCTGTTAGCTCACTGGTGTACAACCGCTGCTCTCGTGACTAAAACTGCAAGGCGGGGGGTGGGGGGGCTAGGAAAGCTGAAATGCTTAATGGATAAATTACCTTTGAGTGGGAGAGAGAGGTTATTAGTAGCTTTATTTCTCCTGAAGGTTGAGAACCAATTTTAATATCAGTGTTAAAAAATAAATGAATTCAGATTTTCACTGACTATTTTAAAAGTTATAATAATGTCATTAATATAAAAAATATATTAGCAGTATTTAATCCTTTCAGACCTGTAAAGAATAAGAACAGAAGGTAAATATTCTTACAGAGTAGCTGAGCTTTAAGGTTCATTTGGTCTAAAGTCCTCATTTTGTTCTGCAAAATGCATTGTTAATGTTTTTAGAGGTTATACTAATGTTATTTATTTTTTATTTTTCATTCTTGTAAGCTGCCCATGAAAGAGCTTGTGGAGGATTTAGGGTATTTCATGTGTGTCAGTAAAATAAAAAAAACAAAGTTTTATTTTTAAATAAATTTCTTTGTTGTAGCATATTGCTTCTGTTGTGTCATTTGCAACTCCAGTGAAATTGGGCCTCTTATCCCAGTAAGTTTTACGTGTACTCAAAACTTCACAAAAGTGTACCGTGGCTGTCTCCCTGGAACTGATGCTCCTTGCTTAGGATCTCTGCTCACATTCCATCCAAGTCAGAGCTCTGCTTCTAGATATGGGTTGTATGATTTGGTGTATTTTAAGTGCTCAAAAAAAAAATATTATCATGTGGTTTGGAAACCTGTGATCCCCCCAGATGATGTTGGATGGTGACTCCCATCCTGTTGGGAATCATAGAATTGTAGAGTTGGAAGGGGCCCTGGGAGTAATCTAGTCTACCCCCTTGCAAGTTTAACAGCATATGAAGTACTGCAGAAATGAGGACTAAACTCCAGCATTCTAGTGACCTTTGCCTTTTCTGTAAGCTGGCATCCTTAAGTCAATGAAAGATAAGGCTTTCATTGGGACAGTGTTTGTGGGCAGGGCCCAATGCCTTCTGCAATTTTTCCTATCTGAATTCTTGCCCCTACCAGCCTGAGAGGAGGTTTACAATTCCTTCCCTTGCCCACAGAACCTGGTTTCACTTACGATTGTGACAGAACTCCCACCCACCTATACAGAAATGCCAGGCAAATATTGCTTACATTGATAGAAGTGGAGAGGGAAAGATGTATGTTTAAAATAAACTAATCTTCAGCAAGAATTTTTAGACACAATGTGTCATGTTACCTGCTAATCCATGCCTGTGTGAATCAGGTTTTTTAAACCTTCAAGTGCTTTACAGTGGCTGATATTTTCTCCTTGCCATGTATTCCATTCATTAGGAAAGAGCCAATGCTTGAAGACTTTAGCTTTTTATTTTTCATATACATATATATATATATATAAACCCTGCAACTCAGACACTCTTAAATTTACACACATCAACAAAAATATATAACAAAAGCATTTTTTGTTTGCTAATTTTATAGCTTACACAGAAAGCGCAACACCCCCTTCTTCCCCCCGTTTTTGGTGGATGAGTTTGCACTTTTTAACCACTCGGAAAACAAAGAGTGTCTAAAGCAAAACCTTAACTGTTTTACCCAGTTTGTGTTGAAAGCTGTTCACTTCTGGGAGGCTTTGAGGGGAATGGAAAGCCGAACTCTGCAGGAAGTAATTCCGTATGGAAGCAGCTAGCTACAGTATTTCCGTCTGGTGTCCATTTAGAATTCTGGGGTGTGGACAGAGAAGCAGAAAGCTTTTCTTAGGCACTGGACCAGCATGGTGAAGTACGGCATTCTGTAATACTTCCTGGTATGTTTAAGGACGAAGAGAGTTGTCATCAGCACCTGCTCCGAAGGCTGCATGACAATCTCATTTTGGTACAGGCACCAGCTTCCTTCACATTCTCCGTGTGTCACCTGCTGCTGCTGCTGCTATCAGAGCAGAGCAATTCAAGATGAATTTCAATGCACTCGATCTGTTAGCACAAGAATTTATACTTCTCTCTTCCTCACCCCCTCATCTGCCCTGCTCTGGAGGGTTGAGAAAACAGATTTTTTTTGGGGGGGGGGAGGGACCACCAGGGAGGAAGCATAAATCCTTGTGCTAACAGAGCAGGTTCCTTGGTGCTACACTAAAATAAAACCCAAAATAATTGTAGAAAACTACCTCATGTGCTTAACACCCTATTTTAGTGCCTTGTTTCTGCTCCTGTGGCCTAAGGAGAGGCAGGACTTCCAAAGACTGGCAAGTGTGTCACCTGCAGCAAGGTAACCCAGAAGCTCTGCTGAAGGGGGTTTGGGGGGGGGGGGCAGAAGGGACAATAACCTACGTTCTTGGGTAAAAACAAGTGTGACTATACAGTGTTTGTACAAAAAAGAGACTTTATTCCTGTCATAACATCTGAAGTGCAGAGAGAGCCTCCTCTCTGTACAGTTATCCTTTATGTTATATTGGAAGTAAGCAGCACTGACTTCAATGAAACTGAGTCCCTAGTGAGTGTCCTTAAGACTTCTTACCTCCATTCCCACCCCACCCTCTGCCGTTTGGAGGGCTAGGGCTTCTGAAGCGCAGCTGATTCCTTCAGCACCTTGCTGCGAAGAACAGCAACAGTTCAAGGAACAGCTGAGGCAACTCTGGCTTTCCACAAGTATTCCACATGCCAGACAGAGCCAAATCCATCACACACTTGCCATTCTCCAATCCTGTCTATAAGGTAAGATTTTTAAGTTTTCTTCTCCAATTTACAAAGTCTCAATTAAAAAAAAAAACTCCAACCAATTCAGCTCAGCAAGCGCTGTTATATTTTTTCTTTTACAAACTGACTGAAGCCCCATACAATTATGGTAGACTATATGTTCCTCTACCTGCCCCACTCAAAAACCCCTCCTTAACGTGGATTCTCTAAAGGGAGTAATTTTTAAACTAAGACTCCCTTTTTTTGGTCTGAAAACTGATTTGCTTCAGCTGCTTTGTCCTTCAAAAACCTGAGGGTGAGGTTGCAAAGTATTATTTGCTGTGGAGCCATCTTGTGCCTTATTTGCTGCTGCTGTGCCTCTGAAAGACTATGACCGGGGGAGCAAGAGGGGTGGAGGCATCGAGAAGGAACAGGAGAAATCTTCAAAGGGGCGCAGCTGTCTCTCCTTTCTCAGTTCCTCAAATCGATGTATTTCTCTCCCTTTTTAAAGCAGCAAAAGAAAAAACAGAGTTACATTGCAATTATGGCCCAGTAAAATACATGCACACCCACTTCTGTTGTCCCACAGTGTGAGATAGCCGAGGTAAGATGATGGCAGCCGTTTTGAATGAGATTGCGTGACTGGCTTGGAGGCACAGTAAAAAGAAAAAAAAAAGCACATGCAGGACCATTTTTCTGTATTGGAATAGAGAAGCTCCTCTGGCTAGACTGCAGGAGAGAGGCAGGAAAAGCCCTCCCATAGGTGGTTGCTAGAGAAAAGCTGAGGGGAAGAGAGAATGGGGCTGCATGCACACTGTCCACATGGAGCACGAAAAGCTGCTTGATGGGAAGGTGGCAGGAGGGGCACCTGCCAAACGCAGGGAGCAGCAGGGGCTGAAGTTGCTGGATCAGGGAGACCTAAGGGGAGGGGCAGAGGGGCATCTGCTGACACTAAGAAACCCACTTTTGGCCCATGCTAAAAGGCATGGGGGAAAAGCGAGAGCTGTACCCCTTACGCAGAGAGACAGGCTCTTCCTGCTTGGATGTCTTAGCAGTGGAAAATGCTAAGCTTCCCCCGTTCAGTTCACTATTACAGTTTATGAAGCGGTGGTGGGCTTCCTAACGTAACCACAGCACATTCAAGAGTGGGAGTGGGGGGCAGAAGGGCATAGCAGCTGGGCCAATCTACACCAGGGGTTACAAACCTCCCCCCCGAACATTTTTTTTCTTTAAAAGGAATGGATAGCACACGGGCCGAAAGCCATATGTGCAACCCAAGGTGGATTTGGGGAAGGATGACACATTGCATCAAAAACAACGTTTTTATATACACCATGTTTTTATACACCACAGCTGGGTCCTCTGAACCATCGCCTCTGCTAGCCATGGCAAACTGGCCTACCTGGTCACCTGCCGATCTCTTCTCGCCGTTGGCGCCCTGCAGGAGCCCCGCCTCTTCAGGAAGTTTATCTGACTTAACTTCAACTACAATCTCGTCTTTATGCGCTTCGGGCTTTGTGCTAGGGAGGAGGGAGGGTAACAGTGTTGAGACGCATCCCTGCAGAGTGGGTGGGCTGCAGGCTGGGACAGAACAGCAGTTCCCGGGGGGCTTATCATTCAGCTCCTCTGGGTCCAGCAGAGGCTTGAGCTAGGCAAGTGCTTCAAGGGAGTGGAAGGGAACCCCACCACAGACCTTGTCCCCGCTGGAGTCTCTGGCCAGCTTTGGAGGCGCTTAGAAAGCTTGCAAGGGGTGCGGGTGGTGCTGTGGGTTAAACCACAGAGCCTAGGACTTGCCGATCAGAAGGTCAGCGGTTCAAATCCCCGCAACGGGGTGAGCTCCTGTTGCTCGGTCCCTGCTCCTGCCAACCTAGCAGTTTGAAAGCACCCCTAAGTGCAAGTAGATAAATAGGTACCGCTCCGGCGGGAAGGTAAACGGCGTTTCCGTGTGCTGCTCTGGTTCGCCAGAAGCGGCTTCGTCATGCTGGCCACATGACCCGGAAGCTGTATGCCTGCTCCCTCGCCCAATAAAGCGAGATGAGCGCTGCAACCCCAGAGTCGGCCACAACTGGACCTAATGGTCAGGGGTAAAGCTTGCAAAGCACTATTTGACCAGTGACTTGGGTGGGACAGAAGTCAGAAAGGCGTAATCTCATGGCCAAGGGCAAATGTCTTTTGCCTGCAGCCATCACCGATCAAGCCCCTAAGGCTGCTGAGTTGGAAATGACGTTGCAAAGGGCCTAGTGGGCAACAGCAGTTCAAGGTCCACCCCACTTCCTCCCTCCCATGGGATCAGAAGAAGCGCGCTGCTTGGTGCAAGGAGACTGGGAGGGGGCAGGAAGGGAAGAAGCGTGGTCTCTGGTAGATGGATGAGAGGGAAGGAGGGAGGCACCCAAAAGGCTGCAAGGAAAGGTGTGTGTGCTTACATCTCTTGTTTGCCTGAGCGGCCACAGGTGAGCTTCCCTTTCTTGTGCAGGAAGTAAAGGACGGCGCCCAGGACAGCAATCGCCAGGATGCAGATGACAACGGCCACAATGATCACACCTTTGCTCTCCTGTGCTGTCTGCTCTGCTCGGGGGAGGGGGGTGGAGGAGGAGGAAAGAAAATCCAAACAGAATTACCCTTCTTGCAGCCACAAAGCAGCTCTCAATATTTCCCTGGCTTCCTCCCAAAGTGTAGCTTGAACCAGGACTGAGCCCTTGCAGGTTGAAATAGAGATGGGCCTCTCTGAGCATGGGCAGAGAACCACGAAGGCACAATTCGTGCAGGCATCACTTCACTGTTCTGTGAAGAAGATTACAGCACTGCTGCTATTTCCGCTCACGGCTTTGGAAGGACTGACATTGGGAGGAAGAGAGAGAAAAGGCATTTCTGGGCAGATCTAAAGCAGATCTAAAGCAAAGACCTGTTCAAATGCAAAGGCCACCCAAGCAGTTGCTGGAGGGTTCTGGCAGCAGATGTTTTGGGACTACAATTCCCATCGTCCCTGATCGCTGGTCAGGCTGGCTGCTGGGAATCTGCTGGGAGTCCAAAACGGTTGAAGGGCACCAAATTGGGGAAGTCTCCAATACATCTCAGGAGATGGAGGGAGTGGAAGGCTCCTGGATCTTATGGCAAGACTGCCCCTCCTTCCTTGCAAAGCTTTGCCCCATAATGCTTCATGGCAAGGCTCCATATGTTGCTGTTTCTGGAACACAGAGGAACAGCACAACATGGAACTCAAATTCAGCTCGTTTCTTTTTTAAAAGGAAAAAAAGCAGGTTCCTAGTCCTCTTGGCAATGGCAATGGAGTTTAGTCAACACCTGCTCCAACCTCAGGAACTGACTTAGATTCCCAGAGGGGCAGGAGGGCAGCTGACTTACAGCTCCTGAAGACTAGTAAAGAAAGAAACAAATAAGACAATCATGCACATTGACGCAGCTTCTCTTCCCCCGCCCCCGCCAGTAGCACAAAACTTTTAATTTTTAGTTGTGTTTTTCAAAGCGCACACAGCCCTGGCTACTGTCTCTGAGTCTGGAGTCAAGACCAGCCAGCAAAATGCTAACAGGTGGCAAGAGCAAGCGTTGGTCCGATTGGCTGAGGAAGCCCCTCAGGATGAGGCCCCCCTAACCAAGGGGAGAGGTGGCTAGAGCGGAAGTAGAAAGGATACCTTCCTCAGCCCTTCCAGGAGTTTGGGAAGTTGATGTCTGGTTGTACCCAAACTCGGAAGTTTCGTTCCCTGGCAAGGTGGTGTTGGAAAAGTCATCTGGGCAGCGGCGGGTGGAGAATGCAGGCAAATGTTAACATTTAGTGCTAAGGATGCTGGGAAGCTCTTGGCTTCCAAAGGGGAGGATGGCTCACATGCCCTCTACCCATCTCCCCCTGCCTGGAGCAGCAGGTGTTAAAATGAGTCCATACAAATGTTCTGTGCCAAGACCCATTTTCAGTGAACAAAAAAAAAAAAAAAAAAAAAGTATTCAGTTCCCCAGTAAGCAGATTCCTTCCCCGCCCCCCCCCCCCAAGTTAACAGTACGACAAGCTGATCAATGAAGTATTGTATTGACTTGCTCAAACACACACCCCACCTTAGATTACAGGGTAGATTACAACATCAGAAAACATAATAACAGGCAATCAGTAGAAACGAAAACCGCTAAAACATCTAAAATCTGTATCAACAATCTCCACCGCAATAGGCAATGAATTGGCACATTGAGCAATGCCTAGATTTCAAAAGAAAATTTATATACATATTTACATATTAAATTACACATATTTTATTGTGCTTTCACTATACAGAGCAAGAGTATAGCCTAAAAGAAACAAAAACGAGATATAGTACCTGGATCCATGGGAGGTCCATTTGATAAAGGACACAAACGTCAGTTTTGCAAGTTTATGCTAAACATTTCCCCTCTACAGCATCCCACTTCTCTAGTGACCCATCAGCTACAACCCACCCCCACCCCTGCCAAAGCAGAACAGGGCTGGATTCCCCAAGAAGAGAACGTCAGCCAGAAACCATCACTGCCACCACGCCCTGCCCCACAGCACACCCCCTTCTTGAATCCCCAAAGCATCCCCTGACATGCTCTCCAAGTTCAGTTTCAGTAGAGGTCGAGCCCTGCAAATCGGAAGGAAAAGTTTGGCTCTGAGCACGTGCAGAGGGCTATGCAAGCAACTTCCACACCAGCCTGAGTTCTGGCTTATCTCATTTTGGAGGGGAGAGATAGAGAGAGAGAGAGAAATTTAAGCACAGCTGCCCAGCTAAACTGCTCCCAGTGTCCTCCCCTAATATTTCCTTTGCTGCCCACAGGCTGCTGTGGAAGAACTGCAACTGTTTTTGAGAGAAAGAGAGACACGGAGAGGGGGCTTTTCTCAGGGGCCCAACATAGGCCTGCTTAAATGCAAAGGCAACCTGAACGGGTGGTAGTGGAAACAACTTTCAGATGCAGACTAAGAAATAGCACAATATCACGGAAGGTGCTGGAGGGCGAGGGGCGGCTCCTAGTTGCTGTAGCAAAGCTGATTTTTCCAACCAGCCCCATCTCCCAACAGAGCTACCCCATAATGTATGACATTGGGGGGCAGGATTGGAATGATGTGCTACACGCAGGGCTGGGCATCATCTGAGATTTCCTGGAAGCGCAGAAAAGCTGCAGGGCACAGAAATCCAATTCGGCTCCTGTTGCTTTAGAAAAGCAGCTCCCTAGCCCTTCAAGACTGTAGGCATTTTGTGAGAGAGCACCTGGTTGCTGAAACCTCAGGAGCCGAATGAGATTGCCGGGGGTGGGGGGCAGAATCAAGCACATTCACAGATCAACGTTCTTCTTCCTGCAAAAAACCACATTCCACTTTTTGTTGCTGCTTTTCAAAATGCTCTGACGTTTCCCTGTGAGTTTGGCCAGTCTGCATCAATGCTAACAGGCAGCGAGAGCATGCGTCAGTCCAATTGGTGGATGGGGACCGCCCCTGGGGGTTGCCCCACACCAATGGGAGAAGCTGCCTCAGCAGAAGGAGAAAAGATACCTTTCAGCAGGTGACTTCACGACATACCTTCTGCTGTCTGGTTGTACCCAAACCCTGAGGTTTCATTCCCTGGCATGGTGGGGGTGGGAAAGTCCTCTGGAGAGCAGCGTAAGGGGAAGGGAGGAAGTGTTAATGTCTAGCGCAAAGGATTGTGGGACTCGTGTCATTTGCCAGATCACGTTAGGCTTCTCACCTGGAGGACAATTTCTTGCCCTACCCCCTACGGCAGGCATGAAAGAGTCTATAGGCAATAGCACACAAATGGTCCTAGCCAGGGCTCTGCTTTTAGTATGAACCTCTCGCAGGATGTTGGAATGGAGGGTTAATAAACCCAAGAGGCTGGTGGCAGCATCTCAATTACGCCAGCGACGTTTTACCAATACAGCAATTAAAAGCCATTCTAATTGAAAAACAATTCCTCAGCTCAGTTGAAAAATCAATTAAATAGCACCAAAGTTAATGAAGCTTTCAGTCTAGGAATTGTGAGTTTTTAGCAAACCAGCAATTCATAAGCGCTAGAGACAAATACTAAAGGCCAAAAATGCATTTAAACTGTTATGAAGTACGGTAGTCAGACAGACATAAACGACAAGAGTTTTGCAGGTAATGCCAAACATACCTCATCTATGACAATCCATTCCCAGAGTGGTAAGCCAGACACAACAGCCACACACCTTGCCTCCTGCTTTTAAATGAAATGTGTGGAGCGCATGGGAACTGGCTGGGCTCTCCAAGCCCCAAGGACAAAAACAGCAAGCAGAACGCATATGTACATACACCGCCCCTCAGTCTCAATATATAGTCACCTTTCTCATATCCAGAAAACAGCTCTCAATATTTTCCTGGCTTCCTCCCAAAGCTTAGCTTGACCCGGGGCTGAGCCCTGCAGGTTGAAATAAAGATAGGCCTCTGAGCGTGGGCAGAGCATCATGAATTGCCACACAGGCCTTAATTCTGGTATTCTGTGTATTTTGTAAAGAAAATTACCCTGCCATCATTGCATTGCTGCCTGTTTCTGCTTGCCCACAGAGACCAATTCAGAAGAAGAACTGCTCCTGCCTTTGGGAGGAAGAGAGAGAGAGAGAGAGAGAGAGAGAGAGAGAGAGAGAGAAGACCTTTCTGAACAGGACTAGCAAGGACCTTCTCAAAGGGAACCCAAGGAGCAAGAGCTTTCAGGGGCATCAGGGAAACAGTGCAGTATCAGAGAAGATGCTGGAGAGAGGATGGGGAGAGGCTCCTGGACTTTGTCAAAACGTGTTCTCTCTCTCCCTGGCCTACGGAAAGGCTACCCCACAAAACAATTCCCTGGATATGCTCCTATCAGGATGAGGTGTTGCCTTCAATATCCTAGAAGCACAGAAAAGCAACAGAACATGGAAATCCAATCCAGCTCCTGCTTCTACTGAAAAGCAGGTTCTTAGCCCTCAAGACTGTGGGCATTCTGTGTCAGCAACTGACCAAGACCTGCTGGGACCTCAGGAGCTGAATGGGATGGCCAGGAATGCAGCCTCAAAAGGAATTATCATGCACATTCACAGGGCATTTTCTTCTCCCTGCAAAAAACCACATCCCACTTTTTGTTGCTCACATTTCAAAGAGCTCACATAGCTCTGACCTTTGCCTTTGGGTTTGGCCAGTCTGCATCAATGCTAACAGGCAGCAAGAGCATGCGTCTGTCCAATTGGTGGATGGGGACCGCCCCTAGGGGTTGCCCCACACCAATGGGAGAAGCTGCTTCAGCAGCAGAAGAAAAAAAGATACCTTTCAGCAGGTGACTTCACGACATACCTTCTGCTGTCTGGTTGTACCCAAACCCTGAGGTTTCATTCCCTGGCATGGTGGGGGTGAGAAAGTCCTCTGGAGAGCAGCGTAAGGGGAAGGGAGGCAGTGTTAATGTCCAGCGCAAAGGATTGTGGGACTCCTGTCACTTGGCGATCATTGATGGGCTTCTCACCAGGAGGATAAAGGATTGCCTGCCTGCTATGGCAGGCATGAAAAAGTCTATGTGCAGAGGTATATAAATCTTCCTAGCCAAGGCTCTGCTTTCGGTATGAACCTAAACACAGGCATTGGAATGGAAGGTTAATAAACCCAAGAGGCTGGTGGCAGCATCTCAATTAAGATGTTTTAATATGGCAATTAGAAGCCATTCCTCAGCATATTTGGGAAAATCAATTAAACAGCACCGAAACTTGGTTAATGAAGTTTTCAGTCTAGGAATTGTGAGATTTTAGCAGATCAACAACTCGTAAGCACTTGAGAGCAACACTTAAGGCTAAAATGCATTTAAAATGATACAAAATACAGGAATCCAACAGACAAGAACAGCAAGTCTTTCAGGGCCATGCCAAACATACCTCATCTACTGGAGTGGTAAGCCAGATACAACAGCCACACACCTTGCCTCCTGCTTTTAAATGAAATGGTGTGGAGCAAACAGGAACAGGCTGGGCTCTCCAAGTCCGAAGACGAGAACAGCAAACAGGACGCACACAAACACACCCACCCCTCCCACTTGCAATATATAATAGCCTTTCTTGTATCCAGAAAACAGCTCTCAATATTTCCCAGGCTTCCTCCCAAAGCTTGAACCAGGGCTCAGCCCTGCAGGCTCAAATAAAGATGGGCCTCTGAGCATGGGCAGAGCGCCATGAAGGCAATTTCCACACAGGCCTTAATTCTGGTATGTTTGAGGTATGCGTTTCGTAAAGAAAATTACACCACCATGATAGAATTGCTGACCGCTTTCTGCTTGCCCACAGAGACCACTTCAGAAGAACTACTGCCGCCATTGGGAGGAAGACAGAGAAAGAGAAGGCCTTTCTGAACAGGACTAGCAAGGACCACCTCAAAGCGAAAAGGCACCCAAGCAGCTGCTGGAGGGATTGGGTAGCAAGGGCTTTCAGAGACATCGCAGAAAAGGTGTCATAGAAGATGCTGGAGGGAGGATGGGGGGAGGCTCCCAGACTTTGTCACAAAGTGCTCTCTCCCTCCCTGCCTTCAGATATAGTTAACCCCTCCCCCCAAAAAAAGTCACTGGATATGGGGGGCACTAAACATGCTGCTATCAGGACTAAGTGTCACCTGCTATTTCCTGGAAGCACAGAAAAGCCAGAGAACATGGAAATCAAATTCAAGTCCTGTTTCCTCTCCTTTCCTTTTTTTTTTTTAAAGCAGGTGCCTAGGCCTGTTGCCCGTGATGCAAGAGAATGTGTGGCAAACACCTACTGAAATTTCAGGAAATAAATCATATTGCCAGAGGGGCAGGGGAGGGAGGGAGGGAGGTAGAACTATGCACATTTCTAGCTTTTCTTTATCCTAGCACAAAATGGTGCTTGCTTTTTAAAGCACATACCTGTACATGATCTGAACTCAGAAGACCAGCCTAACAGGCAACAGCATGCATTGATCCGATTGGTTGGAGAGGATTCTCAGAGTGCCACTCTGCAACCAATGGGAGAGGCTGCCCTAGCTGAATTATAAACAGATACCTTTTTGTGTGTCATTCCCAGCGGTACCTTGCTGCATTGCTGCAGGAGTTTGGGGAGTGGGTGTCGGGTTGTACCCAAACTCTGAAGTTTCATTTTCTGGCAAGGTGGGGGTAGAAAAACCATCTGGAGAGCAGCGGGCGGAGAATGTAGGTAATGTTAACAATTTAGCACTAAGGGATCGTGAGAAGCTCTTGGCTTCCAAAGGAGATGATGGCTTAAATGACCCATTGGAGGCTCACTCATTAAATTAGGTCTGCAGAATTTCGACGATTCATCAATTTAGAACAAATTTCATGTAACTAAAAAGATGCCACCCTCAATAACGCAGTCAGAAGCTTCCCCCGGTTAATCTTATTGATTGAAACTGTGCATGAAGAAGTTCTGGATTTAAAAAGGGGGGGAAATGGAAACTATATATATAAATTAGGCATATTTTTTTGCTCTTCAACTATAGACAACGACGGTATGTACTAAAATGACAAAAAGTAAGTTATAGTACCTGTTTACATGGTGGTTCTATTTAATAAAAAGACGAACATTCACAATCTACAACATCCCTTTCCCAAAGTGGTTAACCAGATTCACCTCCCGCTGCCACACACCTCTCAAAGCCCCAAGAAACAGAACGGCAGGCTGGAAGACCAAACCCCCTCCCCAAATTCTCTTCTCTCTAAGATTAGGAGAGGATACAAATTTTAAGACTTACTTGCTTAAGAAAAGAAAAGAAAAGAAAAGAAAAGAAAAAGTAGACCTCTTTAAAAGATTTTTCTAGAGATAAAGACAATGGATGAGTGTTATGACAGACTGCTACTATTTGCAATTTCCAGAAATGATGGAATATATTTTCGTTTCGATACGTTTTTCCAACTGGATGGGTGGTTATTTTCATTATTCTAAAACTGATCTTTACTGGGATTTTGTGTTTTTTTTAAAAACCTATTTTAGTTGTTTTTATGACTGCAAATCATTTTGGGCAATGTGAAAGGCAGTTCATAAATTAATAAAACAACAATAATCTTTTTAAATCTCAGGAGTTCAGGGCCATAAGGTGCCAAGGTTGGCATCCGGTACAGCATCCCTCAGGCCTTCAGGGGATGGTGACCAAATATTATCACCCCTCTCCTGACATCCAGCATAACCTTCTGCAAGGGCAAAGGGAGCCGAGCAGATAGGCACCCCTCTTCCTCTCCTCTCCCATTTGATGTATTTTACTTACTCAAAATGGATCCCACCTTTCTTCTAGGATAGAACGAATGAGATGGTGGCGGTGCTACAGGGGGTTCTCAAGGAAATTGTCCATCCAGGCACCAACCAGCCTCATCTTTGCTGGGTTTCAGAAAGTCCGTTCACTTCTCTTGGTGCAGCAGCTTGGGGCCCCGACGGTGGAATTCAAACGTCAGTGCCCTTCCTGATAGGCGGTGAGGGCATAAGCCCCCGCCGCCTATAAGGAGCCGGATCCTAGCCTGCACCCTGTATTGGCAAATGGGAATGCAGGCTGGGATGTGGGTTGTGCCGGGGGCAGAGCCAATGGAGCTGACGGTGGGCTTCCCTCAGATCCGCCCCCTGCCCATTTAAGCAGCCCACACTTGGGCCACAGCCTGTTTATTCCTGCGCCGGGTTTCCCCATCCCACTCACCCACGGTTTACGCTGATAGGCAATGAGTTTGCTGTGGCTATGGTGATTGCCGTTCTTTACGGGGCTGGGTAGGAATTTGCCCACCAGGATAATTGGCTCTTACCCGGTGGTTTTGCCTACTTCATAGCCATTTGTTACAACTGGATGGGCATTGGGACAATCCCTTGTTTTGGACGGAAGGGAGGTTGTAGTCCCTGCCTGCCCCTCCAAATGCTGGGGAATGCTGTTAAAGGGATTCGGGGGGAGTGACCATGTCCACATGCCCAGAGGGGCCAGGGCCAAAGGCACTCCCCCACAGCAGTCCCTGCGGGGGTCACACTATTGGATGTAAGTTTTGGGACCCCCGCCTGGACTGACCACGCATCACTCCCACCAGGTGGGCCAGAAGTATTTAGATTGCCCCATGCCCAAACCAAATCTCTTTCATCTGTATTTACCCAAAACCCCAGTCTCATTGGTCTCTTATTTATATGGGTTGGGGTATGGGAAGTCAGATGCCTGGTCCTGCAAGTAGCCCTCCTTGTTCACCTTCAGGACACTCACACCCTCCCCAGCTTCCTCCTTCCTGCAAAGCCCAAGCCATCTTCTGTGGGTTAGCTCCCGGAACATTTGACAGCACATTCATGTCCATTTGACAGTCATAAATGCTCGGTAAGGAGGGGCTTACCAGTCTTGGCATTGGGAGTTCCTCCTTCTAGCCCTGAAGAAAGAAAAGAAAGAGGAATAAATACAAGCTGGAAGTGGACTGGTTTGTCACAGGTTGCCTGTCTTGCTGTGAAAGGAATTGGGGTGGGGCTGACACAGCCACTGGCTTCATCTGAAACAGACGAAGAGAGAACTCAGCATGGTGTACAGTGGTACCTCGGGTTAAGTACTTAATTTGTTCCGGAGGTCCGTTCTTAACCTGAAACTGTTCTTAACCTGAAGCACCACTTTAGCTAATGGGGCTTCCTGCTGCTGCTGCGCCGCCAGAGCACGTTTCTGTTCTCATCCTGAAACAAAGCTCTTAACCCGAGGTATTATTTCTGGGTTAGCGGAGCCTGTAACCTGAAGCGCATGTAAACTGAAGTGTATGTAACCAGAAGTACCACTGTATAGGAGTTTCAGGGTATTGGTGTCGGAAGAAGAAGAAGAAGAAGAAGAAGAAGAAGAAGAAGAAGAAGAAGAAGAAGAAGAAGAAGAAGAAGAGTTTGGATTTGATATCCCACTTTATCACTACCCAAAGGAGTCTCAAAGCGGCTAACAATCTCCTTTCCCTTCCTCCCCCACAACAAACACTCTGTGAGGTGAGTGGGGCTGAGAGACTTCAAAGAAGTGTGACTGGCCCAAGGTCACCCAGCAGCTGCATGTGGAGGAGCGGAGACGCGAACCCGGTTCCCCAGATTACGTGACTACCGCTCTTAACCACTACACCACACTAGCTCTCCAGTGCAAGACCACACCCCCTCTACACCAGGTCATGAGAAATAACCACAGCCTCTCACTGAACAGCGATAGTCACATAAAATGACACTCAGTGTAGAGCTGTGGTTCCCAATGTGGGTCACACGCCCCACAGGGGGGCAATTTGATTTTTAAGGGGGGCAATTCGAGAACGACTTATTAACAGTTAATGGCCTTTTAGGCTTCCTCCAAGTGAATAGTTCACTTTTTGAATAATAAGGGTTATATATCACCGGGGGGGGGGGTGGCACCCGGATTTTAGAGATGCTTAGGTGAGGCATGGTCAAAAAAAGGTTGGGAACTGCTGGTACAGCGGAAATACTAGGCTAGATGGACCAGCAGTCTGACTCAGCATAAGACAGCTTCCTATGCTCATGAAAGTGGAGTGACATTTTCAGCACAGCTTATTTCAAACCACTTTCTGGGCCTGACAGACTGATGCGCCTTGGTATACTTTCTTCTGGTGTTGGGGACAGCTGTGATGGAAGAAAAAACGTTGGAGGGTACCATTATTTCCCCAGCCCCAGCCCTTCCCAGAAGGGCAAATGTACCCGTCACCACCAACACATTCTGGGCTCATTCAGGCTTTCGCTTGGCTCGCCGCTTTCCCCTGCGGATATCTGATCTTTACTGCAGAATCGGAGCAAACGTCCATTGGGTTTCTTGTGGATTGAAGTTTGCTCCGATTCAGTCCTAAAGAGTGGGACAACCGGGAAGTGTGGATGAGCCCTCTTCTCAAGACAAAAGGGATGGACTTACTCTGTGCCAGCATGAAGTGGTGCTGAGTGGTGCCCATCCTGTTTTTGGCGGTGCAATTGACTCCCGATTCTAGAAGGGCTTCAGTGACTTGGAACAGGACTGTGCTGTTGCGCTGATGACCCTGCATGACTGAAGTAAAGACCTGTGGAAAGAAAAGGGAGGGAGGATTAATGCTCCTAAGGAGAACTTAAAACAAAACAACCCAAAACAGGGCAGCAAGCACTGTGTCCCTCCAGATATTGCTGCTCTGCAACTCTCATCATCTCTGACCATTGCCCATGCTGGCTGGGGCTGAAGGGAGTTGAACGGCCAAGTTAGGGCTGAGAGGAGTCGCAAATCAACAATATCTGGAAGGACACAAGTTTCCCATCCCTGCAGACTAAAGCATATCAAATGGGGGAAAGTCACATTATACTTTGTTGAAACAGTCTTTGGACATGAAAAATATGGAACATTTGTTAAATATTATTGCCTTCTGCAGCATGTTTCATAAAGCATTCACATCCCATAAAGTCTTACAAATAACCCTGCGAGGTTGACCACTATTATCATATCATTTTATATTATTGGGGGGAGTGAGGTAGACAGCAGTGGCTTAAGCAAGTGCACCAAGTGAATTGTTGATGAGGTGAGATTTGAATCAGGGGCTCCTCGCTTCACAGTTCTCCATTTTTTCCTTTGAAATAAACCCCATGAAGAGCACATCTTACCGATCCATTGACACTCCATGAGATTAGCAAGGGGGGTGTCGAGTACCCGGTGCACGTTAAGTTCACCATCTCGCCTGATTGCACATGTACCACTTCCTTCCGTGCGACCAGAACTGGTTTTGCTGCAAGGAGAAGAGGTGGCTAATTGTTGTTGCTGCCCCAGCACCCAGGACTGGGATGGGGGAAAAGACACTTAGAGAGAGCTGTCACTATGCGATGCCTACCATGGACGGTCACTTGAACCTGTTTGGAGCGGGAAACAGCAGGGGTGCCTGGCATCGGCATCTCTACAACACAGGTGTATTTGCCTGAGGTGTCGAAGCCGACGTTGGTCAAGTTCAGAAGATTCCCCTTCTCAATCACCCTCCCTTTCTGGAAAAGCACAATATACATCGGGCGGTTTAGTTTGGTCAGAATCAAGTAGATACTTTCAGAGTTAATGCTAAATACATTACAGTGGTACCTCGGGTTACAGATGCTGCAGGTTACAGACTCCGCTAACCCAGAAATAGTACCTCGGGTTAAGAACTTTGCTTCAGGATGAAAACAGCAATTGCGTAGCAGCAGGAGGCCCCATTAGCTAAAATGGTGCTTCAAGTTAAGAACAGTTTCAGGTTAAGAATGGACCTCTGGAACGAATTAAGTTCTTAACCTGAGGTATCACTGTACTTCTGGTAAATGAGCCATATACAGTGGTGCCTCGCAAGACGAAATTAATCCGTTCCGCGAGTCTCTTCGTCTTGCGGTTTTTCGTCTTGCGAAGCACCCCTATTAGCGGCTAAGCGGCTATTAGCAGCTTAGTGGCTTAGAAAAAGGGGGGGGGAAGGGAAAAAGCTTGCAAGACTCGCAAGACGTTTTCGTCTTGCGAAGGAAGCCCATAGGGAAATTCGTCTTGCGAAGCGCCTCGAAAAACGGAAAACCCTTTCGTCTAGCGAGTTTTTCGTCTTGCGAGGCATTCGTCTTGCGGGGCACCACTGTAGCTGCTAGAGGGCTGTGAAAATTTGTGTCCTGGGCTTTTTAGACTTGTATACCCATGTACTATCTGCCCCTCAAGGGGTGCATTGGTTGCCAGATGTGAAATATACAGTGGAACCTTGGTGCTTGAAATGGCTTATTTGATGAACAAATTGGCTCCCAAACGCCGAAAACCCAGAAGTGTTCTGGTTTTCGAATGCTTTTCGGAAGCCGAACGTCCGATGTTGCTGTCAGCTATTGTTTCCAGGGCATCTGCACCAATCGGAAGCCACGCCTTGGTTTTTTAACATTTCGGGAGTCAAACAGACTTCTGGAACAGATTACGTTCGAGAACCAAGAATCCATTGTATTGGTTTACCAACTGGTCAACAGCCAGACAGATAACCAGCTTTCAGAGCAACTGTGTGCATGTTTACATTGTGTGCAGTGGGACTTCAATGTGGCTTACTGCAAAGTAAGTGTTTTTGGATTGCGGTCTAATACAGTACACCATTAACTCAAGTCAACAGCCCTAAAATGAGAATACCTTTTCCCAGTGGAATGCCAAGGGCTTGGAGCCTGTTGCATTACAGGTAAGGAGCGCATCCTCTCCTTCCTGCAGCTGTCTGAGCGAGGTCACTGGAGGCACAGAGGTTATCATAGGCTCATCAAGATCTAAGGGAGAGAAATCATATACTTGAGGCAACACAGATGAGATTCCTTCACTTCACCCCATCTTTATGCACTGTGGAGCAGCACCTATCTCTCTCAGGCAGTTACATCTGCCTGGGAATCAAAACCTGAAGAGCCACGTCATTCTGATAAACAGAACAGCTCAGAACATCCACGAAGGCTTTGCTGAAGCTTTGCTGCGCAAATAGGAGTATATCCACTGCCTGTCTCTCACTGCCTCCAGTGCGTCTGCTTGGCCCTCACACATCCCTCATACTGATGAAATTCTGGGTTCTCTGACAACTATGGGTGCAAAGTTTAGTCCATAGATTGGCTGGCATGTTGTGAAAAACGTCTTAATTATTTTAGCACTGTGTCTGTATTGTAAGGCAGATGTCAAAACAAAAACCACCTCTCCCAAGAAGATTCCTGTGAATGCCATATTCAAAAGCAAGGAAGCCAGCTTCGCATCCCCACATTTATGCAGTTTTAAATCAATCAACTGACGCTCCCGAGAACAGCCGGCTAAGATTTATCAAAACCGGATGACAGCTCTAATGAAAACCCGTCAGGCCACTTTGTACTGAATAAAACGCGCAGGTCCTACTCACAGTTCACCAGCAGAGTCACGTTGGCCGTCAGCTCCACAAACGTAACATCCTGCAAGTCAAGCACTTTGCACAGGTAGACCCCGCTGCGCTCCTTGTTGATGTTGTAAAGGTGCAGGAACCCCTGTTCAGAACCCTGTTCGGTGACTTCCTCCTCCTAGCAGAGTGCAAGACAAAGAAGGACAAAGGCTGAACCTGCAAGTTGATGACAACAAGGAGGAAATACTGCCCAGCCAAGAGACCCAGTCACCAACATCCTATCTATCTTTTCAGGGCAGGGTTACATTTTTCTGCTGCTCCTCCCAGATAGTTGATGGCCTGTCTGTTTTAGCTTTCTGATTATTTTTTACCAGTGTTTTTTAAATCAAACATGCATTCGGGGTCCCATCTCTTCATCTTGTACTTTATATCTGCATGGTGGTAGTGCTTCTGCTGCAACCCGCCTTGAATCAGGGGATGACCCCTCAGCTGAAGACCAGTGTGGTAGGCAGCACTAAGCTAGATGGACCTAGGGTCTGTGGCTTGGTATACAACACCTTCCTCTGTGCTGCAAGCTCAGCTTCATTCTTTTTTTATTATTATTAAAGATTTTCTTGTTTTACAGAAGTATGTGTAATGTCTCTCGTATTTTTTCCATGTAACATTTTTACAAATCCGTTTCATTTGTTGAGACATTAGGGGGAGAAAAAAAGGGGTGGGGAAGTTGGGTGGGGGTGGGGTCGTGTGGCGATGTTTCTATAATGCTTAATGTATGTAGGGTTTAGTGTCAGCATTGCTTGTGCTGTTCACTTGCGTTCCTTTGGTGGTGAGAGAGGTTGGGGTTGGCCTAGGGTGTGGTTGTTTGTTTGTGATTGGCTGTGATGATCTTTGTTTTCATGTGTGAGTGGGGTGGGTGGGTGTTTTGGATCAGGTTAGCCATACTGATTTGTATGCTGTTGGTGGATTATTGTCATTGTCTTGTTGGGCTGTGTATGTGATAAAGGGGAGCCATACCAGGGTAAAGGCGTCTTTTTCGTGTAAGTTTCAGTTTATTGGTTAATTTTTCTAGTAAGGCTGTTTCCCAGACTATTTGGTACCATTGGTCCATGCTTACTCCTGACAGGTCTCTCCAGTGTCTGGTTATGGTGTTTCTGGCTGCTGAAAGTAGGTGGGTTATGAGTTCTTTGTGGTGTAAATGGGCATTGTTGTCTTGGAAGATGTTTAGTAGGGCCACAACCCCTCTAGACGCAATCAAAGCTCACCATTCTGTACAAAGTATACAGAGGTGGCGGATTCCCATCTGCTTCGCAGCGCAGGGTCACATTATCTCCCTCCTTCACATCCGGGCTTGGAGCATCAATCATGAAGCGGAGACTCTCAGAGGGGTCTACAGAGAGGGGCAGGGGAAAAAAGAACCTTCATTTGCCTTCTGGTGCTTCTCCTAATAAGCGCAGACAGAGAAACTTGGGAGACACAGCAGATCAAAGAATCCTAAGAGCTGGAAGTGAGGCTTCTCATCCAATCCCCTGCAATGCAGGAATCTCAACTAAAGCATCCATGGCAGATGGCCACCTAACCTCTGCTTTAGAGCCTCCCAAGCACAGAGAGTCCACCACTTTTCATGGAGATCTGTTCCGCTGTCTAAAGAAGCTCATACTGCTAGAAAGTTCTTCCTGATGTTTAGTTGGGACTCTCCTTTCTTGTAACTTGAAGCCATTGGTTCAGGTCCTAGCCTCTGGAGCAGGAGAAAGCAAGCTTGCTTCCTCCTCCTCCTTGTGACAGCCCTCTTTTCCAGACTAAACAAACCCAATTCCCTCAACTGTTCCTCACAAGACACTCCATTTCCAGACCCTTGATCATCTTGGTCGCCCACCTCTGCATATGTTCTAGCTTCTCAATATCCTTAATATTGTGGCACCCAGAACTGGACACAGTATTCTAGATGTGGTCTGACCAAGGCAAAAGAGAGCAGCACGATTACTTCCCTTGATTGGGATACTTTCCTTCTGTTGATGAAGCCTAGAATAACATTAGCTTTTTTTTGCTGCTGCATCACACTGCTGACTCATGTTATGCTTGTGGTCGACCCCTAGATCCTTTTCACATGCGCTGCGCGTAAGCCAGGTGTCCCCCATCCTATATTTCTGCATCTGTTTCTTCCTGCCTAAGTTAGAACCTTACACTTGCCCCTATTGAAATTCATTTTGTTGTTCTGGCCCAGATCTCCAATCCATCAAGTTCATATTGAATCCCAATTCTGTCTTCTGTGGCATTAGCTACCCCTCCTAGTTTGGTGACATCTGCAAATTAGATGAGCATTCTCTAAATTCCTTAATCCAAATAATTTATAAAGAGATAAAGAACTGCTGGGAGGGGCAAGGAGGAGGGGACTGCCACACCAAATTTTTATGATTATGATTATTAAAATTTAAAATTTATATACCGCCCAATACATGTCATGCGTTTCCCCCCAATAACAGCACCCATGTAGCTCCCCTTAATGTACTGGTTGGTCCTCAAGGTCCCTTGGGCTGTGGGGTCCTGGGTTTTGGCCCCAAAGTCCAGCCCTAATTGCACTTCTGCATGAGGCTCAGTCTTCTCTCAGCAGGCGAGGCAGAATCTCCTTTCTTAGACCTCCCAACGAATGTGCTCAGTGCTCCTAAAAGGAGCTCAGCCCAGCCTTACAATGAACGTCGACTTTGAAGCTGTCCGACTTGGATGTCTTGTTATTCCCCATCAGGGTGTAACTGACTTGGCAGTAGAACTCAGCACTGCGGTCTTCTTTGGTGACTTTTGCCGAAAGGGTGCTGCGGACAGTCCACAGGCCACTTGATTCCTTGATGAGCCCGGGACGGATCTCAATTTCTGATTGAAAGAGGAAGAGAGGAGAGGTTTAGGAAGAGCATTTAATTCGTGAAAAGTGTGCATGGGTGAAAACCCGCTGGAGGAAGGGTCAAGTAGAAGACTATTCTGAAGAGCAGCTACAAACCTTACATGTTACTCTGCTAAGGAGCAGTTTATGCTGCAAAGGTCACCTGGCCTTGTTTCTCCAGCTAAGATAACCCTTACTGCAAACTCAACATAGTGGCATGTGCTAATGCAGGGGTAGGCAACCTAAGGCCCGGGGACCGGATGCGGCCCAATTGCCTTCTAAATCCGGCCCATGGACAGTCCAGGAATCAGTGTGTTTTCACATGAGTAGAATGTGTCCTTTTATTTAAAATGCATCTCTGGGTTATTTGTGGGGCCTGCCTGGTGTTTTTACATGAGTAGAATGTGTGCTTTTATTTAAAATGCATCTCTGGGTTATTTGTGGGCCATAGGAATTCGTTCATTATTATTTTTTTCAAAATTTAGTCCGGTCCACCACATGGTCTGAGGGACAGTGGACCGGCCCACGGGTGAAAAATGTTGCTGACCCCTGTGCTAACAATTCACAGATCTGTAGCCCTGATGTCTTGCTTTTCCCATGAGCTGTGATGCCCCATATTGTATCATTTAACATATTATAACCCACTTTACAGGCAAGATCAACTCCCATGGCAGCTTACGATTACAGTCCGCCCAATATAATTAAGGATAATTAAGTCACTTCCTCCAGAGGCCGAGGATGGAGGGAGCTGTCAATGACACCAGAGGATGGGTGATAGGAGATGCCGATCCATGAAAGCAGCCCTTCCTTCCCCTGCTGAGCTGCCCCAACTTGTACTATTCACCCATCATTACTCATACTGTTCTGCAACCAAGAGGAGGCACGTCCCTCCAAAGGCAGCAGCTTGGAGCCCCCATAGGAACAGGGCTTCTCATGAGGAGTAGCTGGCCATCTTTGCCTCTGCTTAAAAGCATGCTGGGTAGGCAGGGAAACTTGATAGAATAACATCACAGCTCCTGTGCCACATTGGAATTCTTAATATGCATCTTCGACTTGTGAACCCTGGACCCTTGTGCCTAGACTGGGCCTAATTCCTGCTAACCCTTTGCCTTGTAATAAGCTTCTGGACTGTACCCGGCTTTTCTATGCCTCCAAGTCTGCTTTAATAGATTTAGCTTCACCTGATAATGACTCACCATTCCCATCCAACTTCAGAGGGACTCCATCCTTGTACCATGTGAGGGTTGGTGTTGGATAGCCATTGCGGCTGGTGCAGGTTGCAATCTGAAAGACAGACAGACTCAAACACTCCATACTCTTCAGGGCTTATAGTCCATAGGTTCAAATCCCAGACTGATTTATCTTGTTCCATTCCAGATCCAGACCAGATTACATAAAAGGGCTTCCTGCTAGTGCAACAAAACATCACTTCCATAAATCAAGGCTGGGCAGTTGGCTCATAGTCTCCTTTACGATATCTTGATAGCTGTGGGCTGTGCAAAGTCTCTAACGCACCACTGTGTTGTACTCCTAGTGATTTTTTGGTGCTAAAATTACCTTCTTGCTGCTTCAGCAAAAAATGTAGTCTTTACTGAAACATCCCCCTTACTGCTGGCAATAGTCAAATTTGGCTCTCTTGAGAATGTTAGGCTTTTGGCCGGAAAGAAAAACCTGGACATACAAACTGTCAGGCAAAGGGAACTCTGGCCTGGGCTTTAGGTGGTCAGTGTGTTGAGTCTCAGTGCACTGCCACTCCCTCTCCCTTTCCATTCCACTGCTAGATGAGACAAAAGGGCTAGGATGTGCCTCTAGGTTAAGGTTACCAGATGTCCCCCTTTCCCGGGGACAGTCCCTGGATTTACAAATCAGTCCCCATACAAAATCGATTGAAGTTGAAAAATGTCCCTGGATTCATTGAAAAAAATCTGGTATCCTTACTCTAGGTTTAGCCTGGTTTGAGTGTAATTCAAGGAGTACTTCTACTATCTGCAGACCCCCACATAGCCAAGGATGTCTACTTTGTGCCCAAACAAGAGCAAGGAAGCCCAAACCCTTCACTGACCACTGGTAATCCTACTCAGAACCCATATAGTTTTGGAGACATCTCAACATTTACAAACTTGCCTGCTGGACCAAAATAACTACAAACCTGCAAAGTGTATATTTTTTTAAAAAATATTAATAAGCAGAGAAGGCCAGGGATGGAGAATTCTGTGGCAGATACCAAATCCAACTTTGTGAAGTGCAATTGCCACATATAAAGCTTTAAACAATTTAGGACCCAAATAGGTGAAAGACCATCTCCCTCCCTACTTGCAAGTTTTAAACTGTTTTTAATGTTGTATATTAACTTGGGACCTTATGGTAAAGGGCAGGTAATTAATAATAATAATTGCAGGTGCACTAAACACGGCAGTTCTTACCTCACTCAAATGAGGGTCTCCTGTGCTGATACCACGATTAGTCTTCTGAATCTCAGGTTTTTCTGGAGCTTCTAAAAGAAGAAAGTAACCAGGCAGGGCTAAGTGGTGAGGCAGGGAATAAAACAACCACAGCCTAGACTGTCTGGGCATGTCCTCTTACTGTGCAATAAGCCCCATGGGCAAAATGGACACACAATAAGCCCCCTTACCTTCAGTGCCCCATCAACTCTCTTCTCTCATATCCTAACTCACCCCCATCAATGACCTTCGTTCCTCTGGCTACACCACCATTCAAAGGTATTTTCTCTCTTCAAAAGGCTTCACTCTTTCCCCCCCTTCTTGACCATAAGCCTGGAACAGACTCCAACACAACCTGCACAAGTCCACCTCTCTTACTTCCTTCAAATCTCTCCTCAAAACCAACCTTGGCGGACCCCATATTCTACTGTAACCAAGCTCAAGTGTGTTAATTGAAATAACCATATATTCATCCTCTGGTCACTTCTCCCTCCCCTGCCCCAGTGTTGGACTTAGAGAGGTAAAATCCTTGGGTCCTGTTCTCCTCTTTTTGGCAGAGTGTCATGAGCATGGAAGGCCCAATCTAGAGCCTTGCATTTAGTAACTCAAGAGGTAGAGGAGAGATGGGTTGTTTGTCCCTCTTCTGCTTCTTCTGTTTCCATACTGGTCTGGGGGAAGGAGGGATGGCTCACTGTCTTCCTCCTCTGCTAGGCGGCTGGCAGAAGGCAATTATTTTACTAGCCTGGCTTAAGGTCTGCATTTCAATGCTAGGTGCAAAGGAAGGGTCTTTCCCCTCCTCCATGATCACCATGAAACAAGAATTACGGACTAGCAACTTTTGTGGGCTTATTTATAAGGCTGACTTCTATAAATATTAGTGCAAGTGGGTTAAAACCCAGCCTCCCCAGTGCAAAAGGCTGCCACCAAACTGCAGAAGAACAAGGTTTGGGTCCCAGGGTGTGTTCTGAAGCCACTTGAAGCAGCCACCTTTCTAAATGTGAGGAAACGCAAGTCTGATCAGTATGTGGGAACCAAATGTGCACCACACCTTGGGTTCCCTTATGGGAGGTTGAAGTTAAATCCTTCAAAGACAGAGCTCCTTTGGCTGCGTTGGGACGATATGGGATTGGGGGCGCAATTCCCATCTCTTGCGGGGGCACAATTAGTGCCAGCACCGTCCGTTAAGAGTTTGGGTGTAATCTTCGACACCTCCCTTTCCATGGAGGCGCAGATTACAGCTATAACAAAGGCGGCATTTTTTCATCTCCACCAAGCTAAGCAGTTGGCTCCTTACCTCTCTCGCGCTGACCTAGCCACTGTGATCCACGTGACGGTAACCTCCAGTCTGGATTATTGTAACTCACTCTACGTGGGGCTGCCCTTGAGACTGACCCAGAAACTCCAGCGGGTGCAGAATGCCGCGGCGAGACTCCTTACGGGGTCCTCACTGCAGGATCACATTCACCCAGTGCTATACCAGCTGCACTGGCTCCCGACTGAGTACAGGATCGGGTTTAAGGTGCTGGTTTTAACCTTTAGCCCAATGGTTGCCATTAATTTGATTCTGAATTGATTTTAGAATGAACTGATTTTAGAATGTATTTCAATTAATTGACTGTGATTTTATGTAAACTGTGCTATTTTTATGTTGTTAGCCGCTCTGACCGCTGTGGCTCGGGAGGGTGGGATATAAATAAAATTATTATTATTATTATTATTATTAGTAGTAGTAGTAGTAGTAGTAGTAGTACAAATGTCAAACCAACCCATGACTGTGGCACTAACAAGTGCCAAGAGTGCAGAGAAAGTGTCATGATAACAGGGGCAGAGGGGGCATTAAAAAAGAAGAAGAAAAGCTTGGCGCAACTATGCATCAGGCGCACAGCCATTCTGTGAGGTTCAGGGGACCACAGCAGCGAAGCAACCACAGGCTGTGCCTCCCAGTGACTAACAACAAATCTAGTTGGGATGAAGGGGGTGCTGTGTGGTTGCTTGTGGACAGTTAAACACATGCCCCACTTGCAGTCCAGCAAGGTATGCAATCCGAGGAAGGTCTGGATTGCAAAAACACTGTGTTATTGCACCTGCTGTAAGATAAGGGGCCCCCAGAACCACTCACTGGAGACGCGCAGTTCACTCCGGTTCTCAGCGACGCCGTGCATGCCGAACCCCACCTGGCACACGTAATTCTTGGCATCCTGTAGGACCACTTTGTTAATCTTGAGGAAGAAATCAGGTGTGATGCTTAACCGGTCATTGAGAGGCTCTTCTTGGTGTTCTTTGCCCTGGACCATGTAGATGATCTTCTTCCTTTCCATTTTGCCCTTCTCCATCTAAAACATCAGGGAGAGAGAGATAGCACGCACTACAATGCCGCAGTGCAAATAGAGGGCAAAACTCGCCCCTCCCATTCAAGGTCATGCATGCCCTACTGCCAGTAGCCAACGCCAAGTAGGAGAGGATGTGTGTTTGAAGAGAGAGAAGCACCTGTGGCAACAGGACTTGACAGCTGTCCATGGGTGGAGAAGGCCAGGAAGGGTTAAGAGTCATGACTTCCGAAAGTAAAAGAAGTCTAGGTGCTGTTCAGGAGCACAGGGACATTCAAGTTTGCAAATATCTGGGAGAAACATGGAAGGTTGGTAACACGCAGGAGGAGTTTGAAGCATTTTTTCCAGTTTTGACGCTTTCTGTGAATGAAGCTCAACTTCTACCGTTGCTGCTGTTTAAACAGCTGCCCGTGCGTTTACACATTTAAAAGATCATTCAGTCCATTTATGAATGAACCAGGAAGCGTGTGTTTGTTTCCAGATTCCAACCAATAAGCATAGTGCATAGATTGCTCCTGCCACGGACAGCCTCCCCTTGATCTCGATTTCCTGAATGTCTGCATGCTCTCTCTTTTGCACTGATGTTCAGAAGAGATATTCTGAATATTTTTAAGTGCCTTTAACTGTGCTTTACTGAGAATTTTAATGTTTTTATATTTTTGTAAACCACTTTGGTTTTCTTACAATCAAGTGATATATAAATTTTGTGAAATAATAAGTAAATAAGAAAGAAAGAAAGAACAAAAGAAATATACTGAAGAGCAAAAAGTGCCATCTATTTAAAAAGAAAAGAAACTCACAATAAATCACTTTCGATTTTAGCTGCCAACACTCCATTGCACAACTTCATTAGGATGTGCTTTACAGCTGCCCCTATTTTTAAAAACCCTCGAATTTTTTAGGCCACAATCCTATGGGACTAAGTCCCATTGAGCAGGACTTACTTCCATACAGGCATTCATAGGTTTTTACTATTATTGTGCCTTCAACTGCATTCAGTTAGAGTTCTGATAAATGCAACACACAAGTGGTGCAAATCTAGCCAATTATGAAAGTTTACTTAAAAAATCACCAGTATTTAAAATGTCTAAGTGTTAGAATGAAATGTTCCCTGGTGCCTACAGTTATAGAATGCCTTCATTCAAATAAACCCCAAATTTGGTTTACTGAAGTTTCCTTGAAACAGGGTTAGGTCACGGTGGAGGAGCTTTTTCCATCTGGAGGGACTGCCCAGTGGGTGATTTGCCACACGATGGCAGTGTGGGAAAGCCTATAGGAACTCAGTCCTGCTGGATCAGAGCAAAGGTCCACCTAGTCCAGCATTCTGTTCCCACTGTGGCCAACCAAATGTTTATGGGAAGCCCACAAGGAAGATATGAATGCAACAGTTCATTCCCACATGTATTCACCAGCAAGTGGTAGTCAAAGGGCAATCTGCCTCTGATATAGGAGTCGATATTCTTGTCCTCTGTGAATATTCTAATCCCCTTTAAAACTGCCCAAAGTTGGCAGTAATCACTACATCCTGTCACAGCAAATTCCATAGTTTAACTATGTACAGTGTCAAGTACTTCCTTTTGTCTATCCTGAGTCTTTCCACATTCAGCTTAACACAGTAAAGACCTCAGCCCAAAGGAATTACGCTGTAAGGCTAGAGACATAGGGTTGGCAGGAGAGGTAAGAACTAATAAAAAGGCAGTGAGGATGGGGGTAGAGGGGAACCTAGTGGAAGCAGAGAATGAGAGATTTCAGTGAGACACAACAAAGGGTTGCTGAAAAATGGGATTTAAAAGGGAGACCAGGGGAGAGGGGAATATGATTAACGCACAAAATCAAGCTTTGGACAAAGTGGACAAGCACAATGGAATGTGAAGGGGCTAATTGCAGATTGTGAGTTCAAGCCCCATGTTTAGCAAAAGATCCCTGCATTGCAGGGGGTTGGCACAAGATGACCCTCGTGGTCCCTTCCAATTCTATCATCCTTTGATTCCATGATTCAGAGTGTTCCTCCAAAGTGACAAATAGCTCTGCATCCTCAAAAGCTTCCATTCACTTTCAACTCTGGTTGAGCCCAATGAAAGCACAAGGACTCAAGTCCTCTTTAGGTGTTCAGTTTAAAATACTCAAGAAAAAGGTGTGTAAGGAACTAGGTGCCCATGCACTGGCACCACAACGTCCCCAATACATGATGGGTTTGACAGCTGCCCTATCCCCAGCCTTAACACATTGCATCAAAAGGGGCTTTCTATGCATGTTCAGCTGAATGCACTTTGAAGCCTCCTCATAATTCTGAACCCTGATAGTGCAGAGTTCCAGACTGCGGGGATGGTTCTAAGCAGGTTCTCTAAGCAGAATGCACTTAGAAGCCCTCTTCAACCTTCCACACTCAACAGGAGAAGGTCAGAAGAGGAGCCCATAGGGAAGTTGGGAACAAGGGTAGAGAACATGTTCCTGGCCCACTATGCACTTCTTGCCTTCACAAGTTAAGGAGGGGACTATGGTGTTTCTCCATTCCCAACCCTCTCCCCAAAGCAACCTTTCCCAAACCCTCTTTTGACTTACCGAGTACCAGTTGACATAAACGTAGCTGCCATTCTCTGGGAGGGCGAATTCGCATTTGATAATGGCTGTATCCCCAAGCTTTGCCTCCACCAAATCCGGCATATAGACTGCCACATTGCTATCCGCTCCTCCTGAGAGAAAGAGGGGGAAAAACATTTGAGGTAAGAATTCCAGGCAACACCTCAGCTGCTTTCTAGGGACAGCAATTTTTGTCCTCCCTTTCCAATCCTCTCTGGGAAAATATACAGCCGTACCTCTACTTACGTACCCTCTGGATACGGAATCTTTGGGTTACGGTCATGGCAAACCTGGAAATGTATACTTCTGTGTTTTGCCCCACGCGCATGCACAGAAGTGCTCAATCGCACTGTGCGTGTGCACAGAAACACGCTTTTATTTACATTATTTTTGGGTTGTGAACGAATTAAGTTCGTATCCAGAGGGTCCACTGTATTCTTTTTTGAACCTCCAACAAGTGAAAGAAGGAATGCAATGCCCATGCTGTGAATTTCCTAGCAGGCATAAGCCCATAATATTTGCAAGACTAACTTGTTCCACGGATTATTTTAGTCTCCCTTCCTTGCAAGCTCTTCACCCAATGTTAAGCATCAGCGGCTGCAACATCTAGTTGGTTAAATGGTTACATTTCTGGGAAACATTTTTTTTAAAATAAAATAAAATAAAATACAAGTATTTATAAGAACATAATAATCCGGCTGCTAGAAGTAAGACATGAGTGTAACGACATTCTCCCTTCCTGGGGATTCCAGCAACTGGTATTCAGAAACACCCATCCTCTTAATCATTTTGATTGCCCATTTTAGAGCCCTTTTTTTTAAAAAAAAGGGGGGGGGGACCCCACAGGTTCATTTTAGAAGAAGCCTTGCCTCCTGGGACATAAAAGGGACTAACCCTTCTGAGACACCAGGTGTGACACCTGCACACATGATCTAAAAAAGAAAGTACGGCTTTTCTCTTTAGTACGGTTGACTGCTTTTCTCACACATCAAATCTAACCACTTAATGAACTGAATATTTGTACAATTAAAACCCATACCATTAATTGTCTGAATACTAACCATATAATAAATTGGCAATAGCATTCCACCCCCCCCCAAAAAAAAGACAGTACAACTCACATACCCTGCAATATTTCACATCTGTACCACACCCACTTAAAAGCAAAGGAGAAATTGTTCTTTTCCCCATAATATGTTATCATACTTTTACCACAGTTCACACCCATTAATCCAGGGGTGGAGATGCTGTGGTCCTGCAGTTGTGGTTGAACTCCAAATCCCATCAGTCCTAGGTCCTAGCTACAATATATATTTAAAGCAACATCGTACCGCTTTAAACAGTCATGTCTTCCCTCAAAGAATCCTGTTAAGGCTGCTGAGAGTTGTTAGGCAAAATCCCCTTTCCCCCTCACAAAGCTAAAGTTTCTAGAGTGATTTAACAGTCAATCCATCTTCCCAATGAATTCTAGGAATTGCAGCTCTCTGAGAGGAATAGCAGTTCGCTAACAACACTCAGCACTACGAACTATAGTTCCCCAATATCCTTGTGTGAAAGGTGCGACCGTTTGAAGTGGTATGATACTGTTTTAAATGTATAATGCAGATAGGACCCCAAGGAGTATGGCCAATGGTCAGAGATAATTGAAGTCCACCAATATTTGGGGGTCCACAGCACCCACAGTTCTGGATTATAGCAATAAAAACTTTTTAAAAAAAGATTAACCACAAACAGACAGGATTAATTTTTTTTTTTTAAAAAGAATACAAGTGCTTTTAAAAACTACAGGTAGCAAGCATTGTCTTTAAAGAGGCATTTTCACATCACTAAAACAAATTAGAAAAGAATCCCCCATGGTCCCCTCCAAGTATCAATAAGTTTATGTGGATTTCCCATTGACTGTACTGGTTGCTTGGCAACAGGGAGGATGGCTGGTCTCTGAAGGCCTCTCCCCTGGAGACTCCTGGAGAGGTCATTCCATATTTACCCTCGAAAGTCTTTAAACTGGTTCAATAGTCATTTCTGCCTCTCTAGGAAACTATTCAGGATCCTTTGCCAAATATTCAGCACCTTGGCTACACAGAAAGCCTCAGGATTCTTTGAGGGAAGCCATGACAGTTGAAATTGGTATAAAACCAGCTTACAAATGTACCCCCTGAGCATCAAAGAGCTGCCAGTGTGGAAAGGGAAAAAAGAAAGAGTGTATACTCATCACCATCCTAACCCTAGGAGCAAAGTACCTCAGAGCATGTGCAGAGTACACTTCCTTTATGAATGTTTCCCAGTTCATGATAGTGTGTCTCTTCAGTTGGAAGAAGCTTCCACCTTACGCAGGAAGCCAGTAAGACTTTCTAATTCAGCCACACACCCTGTATCCCATCCCACCCTCAAACCATCCCCATGTGAGGAATTCTATATTACACTAAAAAAACACAACTGCTTCCACTATTTTATACTGAAGACTAGTTTCCCCAGTAAAAAAAAAAAGTATCTTCTCCCTTGTTCTATTTCCCAGAGGCTAGGGCATTTCTTTATTTTCCCATCAAGATGCATATACCCCTTAATCAGCAAAAAAACAACAACCTTTAAGCAGTTTACATAGAACAATATAAAATATTCATAATAAAATGCCGATAAGATCAAACTCGAAAAAAGAAGTAGACATAAAATTTATCAAAAATTCACAGGTGAATGGTAGGAATCCTTTCTGCGAGTCACATAATTGGCTTTTTTCCAGGCCTATCTTGGCCCGGGGCTTTTATTCTTATTTTTAAAGTCTGGAAGGACAGGGGAAACAGCAGCTGTGTTTCCTCCAAGATGCACACACAGAGGCTGCTGTTTCTATCAAGCCCAAGAAAGGGAAATTGGCTGCACCCACTAAAGTGACTTTCCAGATGCTGTTTGCAAGGGAACAGGTGGAGGATCCGGAGATTAGGCCCCTACACAAGGAGGTTCCTATTCAACCCCAGCTGTGGGCAGGCCTGCCAGGCTGCTCCAATTACCCTCTTCTCTTCTTCCTCCTCATCACCAGCCATATCCTGCCCGCCCATTCCCCACCTCCCATTTGTTCCGCAATGACATCACAGACCCCCCAAGCAGGATGCTGGACCCGTCTGGAGGGATATAGCCCTTTTGTTGAACATCTGCTGGGGTTTGATTCATCCAGACAACAGACAAACAGAAAAGGCTTGGATGTGTATATATGGCATTACATGTGCATTTAGCTGGTGGGATTAGAGTACTACCCCCACCCCACCTCCACTCTACAAGGAAATCCCAAATTGCTTCTGCTGATGTTCTTTGCTTTATCAAGACAAAGCAGATTTAGGGAGGGAGGGAGAGACGGCGGTGTTGCTTCCATGTGCTACTGAGACACTGCTTCCACAAACAGCGAGAGACCTACCCACCACCAGGTCCCAGGGCAGCTTACCGCAATTTTAAAAATCAGCATTAAGAACAACTTACAGTCACAATAGCAGGGTGGGTCCTCAAATACGTCCATTAGATGTCAAGGCCAAGGGTAAAGAGGTGCATCTCCAACACTGAATTTAAACTATATGTTGAAGATGTCAGATGGACCTCTTTAGAGAGGGAATTCCACAGCCTAGGGCCTCTCAAGGGCTTCCACCATGACCTCCAAACCTCTGAGGGTGGTTGAACTACCAATAGGGCCCCCTGAGCTGATTCTAACACCCAGTATGGTCTGCAGGGAAGGAGGTGTTTTTTTCCAGATGCCTCTGGAAAGGCCAGAAGCAGGATATGACAGCAAGAACCCTCTGAGAAGACCTGAAGCCCTAAAGGGGAAGGTTGGAGAAGACCACCACTGCCTTCAGTGACCATCTCAGCTTTCTCAACTTGCTTATCTTCCCAAGTTCCTATAGCCTCATCTTAACAAGAGTTAATCACATGCATCGTTTTTTGACAACATTATAATTCTGAATCAAGGACCCACAAGTATGGCGGTCGGAAATTTAATTCTGACAACCAGCAGGGAAAGGCTCCGCCACAGAAGTAACACACACAGCCACCAACCACACAAGAGAAGCAGAGAGTGGTTCTTCCAAAATGGTGCCTTGCTATGTCTGGGATTGGGGTTCAGTGCCCGTATCGTGGGTTAAAGGGGACAGACTGCCACAAAAGCCCACATCCTGCCCATAGCTTTTTTTCTCTTGGAATACCCCCCCCCCTCACAAGGCAGCAGAAAGAAAAGGGGACACCTATTCTGCACTTGTGAGCAAGAAATAAAAAATAAGAAAAGGAAAAGGAAACCCATGATGGGCATCTGGTTGGTCACTCAAGATCGGTGGCCATTAAGAGACCACAGTTCTATGAAGTTCAGCCATAGCTAATGTAAGAACATTGGGGAGCCTGGTTCCCAAGTCCTCTTCCCACAAGTCACTTCCAGACAACCTGTTTATTTAGCATTCACTACAACTTGCCTGCTAGGAGGCTAGACAACACTGGGTCAAGCACATGTTATCCAGCACATCTTCCTGTCACCTCCTTACCTCCAAAAGTCCTTTAAAAAGGGGGGGGGAGAGACATTTTGTTGTGGTGTGTAATTTAATCCCACCTGAAAATTGTGAGGTGGGAATACCAAATGCCCATGGAAAGCCTACAAGTACGATAGGAACAGGATAGCACCGTCTCCTTGAGTTGGAGGGTGCTTGTTCTGAATACAGAGCTCCTCCTGCCTCTTAAAGTAACACTGGACACTTTTATTGCTTTTTTTAAATGTAGAGGAAGGGTCACAGATGAAAACCCTCTTGTGCAGCTTTCAAGACTGCTGGGGCCTCTTGTTTGTTCAACTCCCCTGTTTGACAGCTTGAGCAATTTTTACATTAACACCAGCCAAGACTCAAACTTCTCCTTTCACTGTGCGTGCCGTTCACCATTTCTTAAACTTCCTCTTCCACAGACTGAGAAAGCAGCACCTATAATTTGGTTCTTCCGTTTCTTTAGTTTACTGTAACAGCCACTGGGAGCCTGGTAACTTTGGGATCTGTAACTCAAAACGTCTGAGAGGTGCCAACCAGCACAGTTGTGCTGGTCAAGGCTGGTGAGAGCTGTAGTCTCAAACATCTGGAGGGCACCAGGTTGGCAAAGGTTCTACATGAAATTTCTCCACATCCTTTAGGTCACACACAACTGCGGACATGGGTCGCCTGGTCCCATCTATCATATTTGCTTTTTATTGCTGAACCAGCAAAACGTCCATCCAATGGCAGGGACATTTATGAAAATCCAGTTATGAAGATGAGCCATAAGCCCAGTGGATGAGCATTTGCCCTGTCATGTAATGTGTCACCAAGCCAGCCACAGAATCACGTTCTAGAGCCAGCCTTTTACTAACTAGCTAGTGGTTGAGAACCATTGACACCTGGGTCCATACCCGGCTGGAGATGAAAATTCTACCAGCTAATGGGCAGGCAGCATGGCAGAGAGAACACCAGCTCCTTAGTGTATTTTGGTCCTCAGGATTTTCTCCAGGTGATACTTCCTCCTCAGCCATTCCTTGCCTGGCCAGAATGTGTCACTGAGCTGTGATAATGCCTCTCCCTTGCCAGGTTGGAGGTTAAAGATGGGTGGTTTGAGTGGGTAAAAAGGTAAAGGTAAAGGGACCCCTGCCATTAGGTCCAGTCGTGGCCGACTCTGGGGTTGCGGCGCTCATCTCGCTTTACTGGCCAAGGGAGCCGGCGTACAGCTTCCAGGTCATGTGGCCAGCATGACTAAGTCACTTCTGGCGAACCAGAGGAGCGCATGGAAACGCCATTTACCTTCCCACCGGAGCGGTATCTATTTATCTACTTGCACTTTGATGTGCTTTCGAACTGCTAGGTTGGCAGGAGCAGGGACCGAACAACAGGAGCTCACCCCATCGCAGGGATTCGAACCGCCAACCTTCTGATCGGCAAGCCCTAGGCTCTTTGGTTTAACCCACAGCGCCACCCGCATCCCCGGTTTGAGTGTGTAAAAACGAAGATCATGGCCACTGGGCCCATCACCTCCTGGCAAATAGATGGAGAAGAAATGGAGGCAGTGAGAGATTTTACTTTCTTGGGCTCCATGATCACTGCAGATGGTGACAGCAGTCACAAATTAAAAGACGCCTGCTTCTTGGGAGAAAAGCAATGACAAACCTAGACAGTATATTAAAAAGCAGAGACATCACCTTGCCAGCAAAGGTCCATATAGTTAAAGCTATGGTTTTCCCAGTAGTGATGTATGGTAGTAAGTAAGATGTATGGTAGCGAGACCATAAAGAAGGCTGATCGCCGAAGAATTGATGCTTTTGAATTATGGTGCTGGAGGAGACTCTTGAGAGTCCCATGGACTGCAAGAAGATCAAACCTATCCATTCTTAAGGAAATCAGCCCCAAGTGCTCACTGAAAGGACAGATCCTGAAGCTGAGGCTCCAGTACTTTTGGCCACCTCATGAGAAGAGAAGACTCCCTGGAAAAGACCCTGATGTTGGGAAAGATAGAGGGCACAAGGAGAAGGGGACGACAGAGGACGAGATGGTTGGACAGTGTTCTTGAAGCTACCAGCATGAGCTTGACCAAACTGTGGGAGGCAGTGGAAGACAGGAGTGCCTGGCATGCTCTGGTCCATGGGGTCACGAAGAGGCGGACATGACTAAACAACTAAACAACAACAAAGCCTTTACATTCATTGAGCCACCCCACTTTTGCCCGTGGATGTGCCCGCCACTGGAATGCGGCCCCCAGAAAGCTGCCCCAGAACAGAATGTAGTCCTCAAGCTGGAAAAGATTCCCCACTACTGGGAAAGATGAACCCTGAGCACATCCCTCAATCCCTTCCGACTGCCTTCCTTCCTAGCTGCATACTTGTTTTCCCCAGCCCTGGATGCAGGAACTACGTCACTCCAAGGACAACGGGCGATGGTTTTAAGCGCTGCAGTATTTGATGGAAGGAGATGCAGGGAGGGGTGGAGAGGGGTTGGAGCTTCAACGTGGAAGCATTGTTAGAAAGCACCCAGCCTTCAGAACAAGGCCTGACATGCTTTATGACAAGACTTTGGTGTTCTCTGACAAAAGGCAGAGAGAAATATAGAGGGAAAGGGGTGGCTCACTTAAATGGCTTGAAAGAAACTAGATATCATTACTGAACCGCGCGAGAGAGAAAGCAAACATGCTGAGTTGACTCTCTCCTCAACCTCCAGCCCCTTCTATGCACCCTCAAAGCATCTCCAAGGAGTCAGGGAGGAACAGACGGAAGCTTGCAGGTGGGCCGTGGTTGGGCTGATTCCCGGCTCAGCACAGATAATGGAGCCTCTGGCTGGACTCCAGGGGAGAAGTAATGAGTTCAAATCGATCTGATGCTATGGTTGGGGCTCCGGGGAGCGAAGGCAAAACAGAAGAGAGGGTAAAACAATTTGCAGTATATTAAACAGAGTGGTAACCAGACCTGTGGGAGAAGCTCCCCTCGCCCCCTCGCTGTATCCATTTCAAATGACCAAGAAAAGATCCACAGAGACTGTATCCCTCAAGGACACATGTCCCTTTCCCCCAAGATTGGATCCAGCCCATCTAGAACTCAGCCAACAGTATGAATGGAAGACAATGCCCAGCTTGAGAACAAGATCCCCGGAAAGACAGCCTGCCTTCTCTTGGTAGAGCTCACCCGAAATTACTAATTGCAGATCTGAACCAGGGTAATTAAAACCAGGGATTTTGGGGGGGGGAGAGACAAGGGAAGGAAGCCCCCCCCCAAGAAGACAGCAAGGAACTTTTGGATCAATACAAAAGACTTTGGCGCCAGAGGCGAAAGATCCAGACTATTAAGCAAAGGAGTTGCAGGGGAGACTGGCCTCAAGTTTGTGGTGTGCAAACACAGACGTTTGCTTAGCAAACAGACAAGACTGATGGAGACAAAAATTGGGTGGAGCAATGGATATAATTTTTACCCCTTTACAGTAGGCTAGCTCTTACACACTCCCTTTCCTAGTCTGCACCCAAACCAGAATAATAATAATAATAATAATAATAATAATAATAATAATATATTTATTATTTATACCCCACACACTCTGGGCAGCTTACAGCATATCTAAAAACATAATAAAATCATCAGGCATTAAAAACCTCCCAATATAGGGCTGCCTTTAGATTAAAGAATTATCAGAATTCAAGGCAGGCACAAACACCCCTTAGGAGGGCTGGTGAAAGGCTGGCCTAGGGAGGAGGCCATAAAGAGAGGCCTAAAGGGCCACATTTGGCCCCTCAGGCATCTAGTTCCCCACCCCAGTGTGATCCCATTGAGTCAGGGTGATGTAAACCACCCCCCAACTCAATTAAGCAAAAGGTTAATAAAGGCAGGAAACCATTAGTGAGCTGCAAAGGAAACTGGAGCATAAGCTTGCAGTGAGGAAGCCTTAATGGCGTAGAAACCGTGGGCAAGGAAGGATGGAGCCATCTCTCTCTGGCAGGAAAGCCCCGCTCTCCATCACGGAGGGAAATATGAAAATCTCTCTCCCTCTCTCTCTTGCAGCCCAGTTACTGTAAATTGCAATCAATATTCACTACATTTAGCCTTAAAGACTATTATAACCTCCATCACAGCAAATATATTTCTATACAACAAGGTCAAGCCCCCCTCATAAGCTTGCAGGAAGCCGGCATAAGACTGGGCAGACTTCCCCAAGACTTCTAAGAACTGATCTTTGTGGGATCTAGAAGTCTACAGCAAAAAAAAGAGGAACCAAAATTTCAGACATGTGAGGTGGAAGACTGGACTCTGGAGGGAGAGGGAAGACAAAATAGATGGTGTAATGGAAAGAATAGCAGATTGCAAGGTAAGCAATCAGTTCACACCACTGGCAAGGTATCTGTACCCCTTGGCAGCTGTTGGGTGGAGAGGAAGAGAAAGAAGGGGGAGAAGGAAAGAAAGAGATGGGGGAAAGGGGTACCCTACTTTGGGGTCTGGTTCCTGCCACTGCTGGCTACATCGCTCCCCACCATCAACTCTGGCCCCCAAAATACCCCCCTCAAAGGGATGCACATCCTTTGACAGGGGGGAAAACAGTCCTCGTATCCGTGGTCTACAGGCTGCTTCTTGATGAACTCTTGGAAGCTGGGTCTGGTGCTTCACACAGCACCCCTTTATCCCAATATTCCAAATTTGGACTGCCCCCTCTCCAGCACAGAAAGAGAATCAAGGAAAGGAAAGGAAGAATTATATTTTTTTAAAAAATCTTCCTAAAATAGCCTGCACTGCATAGGTCGATAAATAGATGGAAAATGTGACACAGCTGAAACATTTTGACTATACCGACTGTCAGAAGGATGGAATTTATGAAGAGAGCCAAAGCAGATAAAAGAAAAAAGAAAAGAGGTTCTTCGTTATTGGGGCAATTGAGATAAAAGTGAAGGTAGGAATGGGCAAGCTTTCAAGCTTCGCACAAAACTTCATCGCAAAACCGCCTCCATTTCTAGACTTTGCTTCCCCCTTGCCTGGAGGGCAGGAAGCTGCAAAGCCAAGTCAAGCCACGCGAGGGTTGATGTCAGAATACCAGTCCATCCATGTGCCCTCCTCATCCATCTACAATCCCCCCCCCCCTTGGCACCAACCATTTCCTGCCGGTGCCATGAGCTCACGGCCCAAGAATTGCCTAGCGTGCGCCACTCAGCACAAGTCAGAAAACGTGCCTTTTGTTAGCCCGCTGTCCGAAAGCTGGCACCCGGCTCCACGTCGGATCAGCTGCTGCCAACGCTCTCAGGGAAAGGAGGGGGTCGTGCATGTGAGGGAGGGGGCGCAGGCCAGTTGGCGAAAGTGAGAGCTTGGTCCCACAAGCAGTTGGGACAGATGGAAACGGCAAGATGGAATGAACTCGTGAAAGGTTTCTTCACTCCTGGTGCATTTCTGTTTAGGAATCACAGTCCCAACCAACTTCGCTCTTCTTCTACACAGGGAACTCACTCACTAAGCAACCCGCCCCGCCCCCCCAGGCAGGCCTCAGGCCTGAGGGAAGAGTTCAGAGGGGTCCACCCCTCCTCTCCCCTCCCTCTTTTTGGGAAGGCGAGTGGGAGCCCGCCAACACAATGGCTTTATTCAAGGCGCAGAAGGCCGCAAGGAGCCCTGGGGAACTTTCCAAGCCGGGGCAAAGGACACAGAAGAGACCGGCTGGAAACAGAGACCCGATTCTCCACGAAAAACGTCTCCAGTTTCCAAACGCCCACCGAATTCTGCCTGAACGAAGGGAGTGGGTGGGGGAAGCAGAGGAGGGGGCTGTTGAGGTTTTCGAGCCCAGATCCATCTGCAGCAAAGGTCCTATGCAGGTCCCAAATGGGTAGGGGGACGGCCCTGTCCAACTGTGCTGTCAGATAAAAGCTGCTCAAATGAAAACCCCCCAAAAAGGTCATTTGGGGGCATCTAAAACAAGATTCCATGGACATGAAAATGAAGTATAGACACTATATGCTGAAGACTCCAATTCTGGTGGGAGCAGAGGATTAATCCTTAACAGACATATAGGAACCATGACACTGTTAACAAGTCGCTTTAAGAATACACAAGATTAGAAAATTAGCATTACTCTGTCTATTTAGCCCTGTCCTTTCTTCTCCTGAAATCTCCTTCCCTCTCTCCCTCTGAGAAGACAGCTGGGGCATTTCTGGCAAGGCTCGTCTGAAGTTAGGTTTCCAACCCGGCTGCCACTGGAAAGCAATTCACTACACCTTTTGCCATTTATCCACCCTTTTGAGCACTCTCAACTACCTCCATTTCATTTATTTCATTTATTATTCCCACCCTGTCCACCAAGGAGCCCGGAGTGGGGTGCATGGTCCCTCCCCTTTCATCCTCACAATGACCCTGCGAGGTAGGCTGAGAGCATGGTTAGCTCAACGTCACCCAATGAACTGTAGAGCTGAGCAGGAGTCTAGCAGCCCGCAGCTCCCCCTGTTGCCAATTCAAGACTCTACCTCAGGAAAGGGGTGACCTTTCAGGTGTTGCTGGACTACAGCTCCCATCACCCCCCAATGGGAACTGTAGTCCATTAACATCTTGAGAGCCACACGTTCCTCAACCCTGATCAAAGTGATCATAGATTCGAACCACCAACCTTATGATCGTGGGGATTCGAACCACCAACCTTATGATCGGCAAGCCCTAGGCTCTGTGGTTTAACCCACAGCGCCGCCCGCGTCCCTTCTGGTTAACAACCAGATATTGAGGTGCTGCCTGCTTAGGTAGACCACTGGAGGGGTTCTAGGTCATTGCTTTGCATGCAGAAGGGCCCTATATTCAATCCCTAACATCTCCAAATAGCCAGTACCAACCACTCATTGCTCAATCTGATCAGAGCCAACTGAACAGCATCTTCAGATCTGGTTTGGGTACAATTGGTACAGGCTCGGATTTAGCACCGAAGTGAAACTGAGTATAGAAAAAATGATGGTGTAATAGTCAAGCCAAGCCTTTATGGAATTCATTTCCAGTATTAACCGCACAGCCCACAATTAGAGAGATCTCTGCTTCCACAAAGTCCAGGCATCCAGACTTTTAAATTCCCAGGAAATACTCATTAACTGGCAGGTAATTGCATGAAGCCACAGCGGGGCTGAGCAGGGTGGGGAAACAGCACAGAATTACGATTAGAAGGGGAAGATGAGAAACCGGCAGATCATATTTTACTTGCTTTTAGCTAATTTTGCCAAAAAGAGCTAAGCCAATCAGGCACAGAGCAACATTATGATGGAGCGGCAACTGGCAGGCCTCTGAAGGAGTGGGGAGAATCCGAGAGACAAAGTCGCAACTACTACATCTATGGCAATGGAGGGGAGCCAATGGGGTGCTTTCCAGATGCAGCTGAACTATCATCCTGGGGCTGATGGGAGTTGTAGTCCGACAGCATCTGGAGAGCAGATTGGCTACTCTTAACCAAGAGGGATCTGCTTTATTCTGAAGCCAGCATTCTTGAAATTCTGGCAACTTAAAAACAAAAAATCCAAATGCTGTACGAGGTTATTCATTGAGTCCACATTTATATCCCAAAGTGCAGGTTATAATCTAAAAGAAAACAAGAGATTAAAATGCCACTTAATAAAACCTCAAACCCTCTAGAAGGTGCTTACATTGACATACAGAGCCCAAAGTGACTTGGGGCCCCACATTTCTGAAGTATTGACTCCTCCCATGTTCAGGTGTTGAGATCTGCAGGGAAGGCACTGACAGGGACTTCCCTGTAGTAGCCTCCCGGTTGTGAAATGCCCTCCCTTTTGAGCTGCTTCTGGTCTCATCACTGTACAGTGGTACCTCAGGTTACATACGCTTCAGGTTATAGACGCTTCAGGTTACAGACTCCGCTAACCCAGAAATAGTACCTCGGGTTAAGAACTTTGCTTCAGGATGAGAACAGAAATTGCACTCCAGCAGCGCAGCAGCAGCAGGAGGCCCCATAAGCTAAAGTGGTGCTTCAGCTTAAGAACAGTTTCAGGTTAAGAACGGACCTCCGAAACGAATTAATTACTTAACCCGAGGTACCACTGTATACGTTTCAACACTGGGGTCAAGAGGACCCACCATTCTGCACAGGCTTTGGGGAAGGAGGAGGTCAGAAAACCCCTTCCATTGCAGCGCTGTCGCTCTTTCTCACTGCCACTGATTTGGTTCGATTTATGGTCTAGTAAGGTTTATGCATTGCTTGCTGTATTGAGATGTATACCAAAAAAAAGAAAAAAAAAAAAAAAAAGGTAAAGGACCCTGGACGGTTAAGTTCAGTCAAAGGCGACTATGGGGTTGCAGTGCTCATCTCGCTTTCAGGCCGAGGGAGCCAGCGCTGGTCCACAAACAGTTTTCTGGGTCATGTGGCCAGCATGACTAAACAGCTTCTGGTGCAACGGGACACTGTGAAGGAAACCAGAGTGCATGAAAACGCCGTTTACCTTGCCGCCACAGTGGTACCTATTTATCTATTTGCACTGGTGTGCTTTCAAACTGGTAGGTTGGCAGGAGCTGGGACAGAGCAATGGGAGCTCACTCCATCACGGGGATTCGAATGGCTGACCTTCTGATCGCCAAGCCCAAGACACCCAGTGGTTTAGACCACAGCCCGTCCTGGGACAGTGTAGTGAAGGGTGAGCTAAAAATGTGTACATTAAATCTCCCATCTTGAAGAGCTTGGGCAGGAAGCTTTCGCAAAAACCTACAGGAAAGTGTAGCTTGCTCCTTTTGCCTTCAACATCTCCTACAGTGAAAGCAGCACATGAAATGGCTTTGTTAGTGTGCATTTAGGTGTTTGTACGAACAAACACACCTCAGGCTTTAGCTGAGAAAAAATGGCATTCTCTACGCTGGAGGAGTTCCCCATCATCGATGAGGGAGGTGAAAGTTACTAGCATGTCCCAACCACCTTAAGTCCAGGACCCTGCCTTGGACAAATCACTATGCCTGGCTCAGTTTTCCCAATCCATATAATGGGAACATCAGTGACCCTACTCATAGCGGAGATCAAATCAAAGTCTAAGAAGCTATTAGCAAATGAAAGAACTGGCAGAAGGGTGGGAAACGGTGGCAGAGGGCAAGCAATCAGTTTTCTACCTGAAAAGCAACTGCAGGAAAAGAGAGAGAGAAAAAATGAATGTGTCAAAATAGGTCCGGGTGGAAATATAACTAGCAAAATAAAGCCCTTGTTAGAGCAAGAGCTGGGGGGGGTGTCTTTCAAGGGGGGGGGCTGTGTGCCAGATTTGGAATGGGAACAATCTGGACGTTTCAGCTTTCCAGCTTCGCTCACTTCCCCAGCCCAGGCCCCATCTGTCTGGCATTTGCAGCTCAGCCTCCCAGGTGACAAGTCCTGCAGCCCCAACAATCATCAGAAGCAGGCCTTTTGTTGTTCAAATTTCTTTGGCAGGTGAACGTGGGCAAAAGATGCTTCTGGCTTGGAGCGTGTGCTCGTGTGCACACAATTGCACACATATAATGTGGAAGGAAAACTCTGTCTGCGAAGGAGAGGGACCTGTCCTTGCCCACAAACAGATTTTCTTTGTTTTGGGATGGATGTTTCTAAACCTTCCCCCAAAAGGCAAAATAAATTAAAATATCCCAAACATCAACCTCAGCTTTAAGAATATTTATTTTTCCTTTTTTGAAGCGCAACACTCAACTGCTATCTTTCATTTTTTGCTGACCAGGCCGATCTAGTAGGAACCGAACAAGCACAGAGACAAAGCACTGTGGCTTGCACGCTCAAGGACCCTGTGATGTAGGCGACCTGTTTTCCTGAATTTTCTATATGACATGGAGCAGAGGTATGTGGAGAGAGTGGTTTGACCAGAGAAAGCCAGTGTCAAGGAGAAACCAGTTTTCACTCAGAACTCCAAAGCTAAAGCATTTGAGCAAGGCTGGGGGCTTTTTAAGAAGAAAAATTGAATACTAAGGAGTGGCACAATACATTTATTCGCAGTATGGAGAAAAAATTAGTTTTTCCTCCCAGTTTCCCATACTTCTAGAACTTGGGTCCATGGCATAACTTCTTCATACCCTGTCTAGCTAATCCGCAGAATTCACTGCCCTAAGATGTGCTGATGGACACATGACCTCAAATGGCTTTTAAAGGGGGCAATTAGACAAATTTATGGAGGCGAAGAGGTTTACCAAAGGCCACTAGTCATCATGAAGGCCAAGTAGAACCCAGGTTCAGGGAACAACAGTGGGGAAAACTCTTGCCTCCAAGCCCTGCGTGGTGCTGATAATGCCAAGGTTGCAGGTTCGATCCCCGTGTGGGACAGCTGCATATTCCTGCACTGCAGGGGGTTGGACTAGATGATCTACTGGGTCCCTTCCAACTCTACAATTCTATGATTCTCTCTCAGCCTGGATAGCTCCATTGGTTAGAGCTCCCTGGAGGCATGTGCATGGCACTACAGAAAGCAAGATGGAGGACTAGGTGGGCTTTTGCTCCAATCCAGCAGGGCTCAGCCGCACAATTCTTCAGAGGCACCAGCCTTTGGGCTGGAACTAGCTGCGAGCTACAGGTGCCTTTTTAATTTCTACTGGCATTTCAACCGCCAGAGTCACCTGTGCTACAAAATCTGTTTCCAAAGACCTGTCAGCTGCTGGAGAGAGAGGGGTGAGGGTTCTGTCAGTCTTCAGGGCGATGTAGAGGCCTGCAGAACCTGATTTTCCTGTACGGTGATGGCCAAAGGGATATATATGGGTGGGACAGCAAAAAAAGAGAAGGCATTTGTCACCATGCTGCTAGGAAAAGGAAGATCAACCTGGCTACTACCCCCAGGTTGACCCAACAGCCCAAATTCTTCCCCTGTGATGTCATTTGTGGAGAGTGAAAAGGAAAGGGGTAGTTAACACACATGCTCCTCAGAAGCCCTTCTCTCTACAACAACCAAAATGAATTTGCGTTTTGAGCACGCATATCAAACACACAAACATGCAGCTGGATAACTTTAATTCCATTACCATTATTATTTATTCAATCTATGACTTACCCATCACTGTTAAGGTTCAAGGGTGAGTCACATCAATTTAAAATAAAATATTTAAAAAATAGTTTGAAGGAAGGAAGGAGGCTGAGAAGCCTCAGCAAAGCCCTGCTGACACTCTGGCTCATGAGGAGACCCTCCCTGGAGCCTGAAGAGGTTTTATTCGGGTTCTGGGGTAGGTCTCCTCAGGAGCCAGGAGGACTCTGCTCCCCATTTTGCACAATTTCGTGTATGGCAGGGGGGTTCAGAATGCAACCCCCATGTAAATGTGGAGTCACATGTAAAACAAAACAAAATGCACACTGCTGCACTCAGGTCCTGCTTGTGGGGTTTTCCTCTGGCCGCCCACCATGCAAAGAGGATTCCCGACTAGCTGAGCCACAGGCCTGATCCAGCGGGCTCTCCTTTTCTTCTTATCTCCATGTCTTCTTACTTACAAACCAGCCAGGGGTGTCTCTATCCATCAATGGCTTTGGCTCCACCTACTGTTGGTCTTGGGATGCGGGTGGCGCTATGGGTTAAACCACAGAGCCTAGGGCTTGCAGATCAGAAGGTTGGCGGTTCGAATCCCCGCGACGGGGTGAGCTCCCGTTGTTCGGTCTCTGCTCCTGCCAACCTAGCATTTCGAAAGCACATCAACTTCAAGTAGATAAATAGGTACCACTCCTATGGGAAGGTAAATGGCGTTTCCGTGCGCTGCTCTGGTTTGCCAGAAGCAGCTCAGCCATGCTGGCCACATGACCCAGAAGCTGTACGCTGGCTCCCTCGGCCAATAAAGTGAGATGAGAGCCACAACCCCAGAGTTGTGCACGACTGGACCTAATGGTCAGGGTCCTTAAAGCATTAAAGCAAGATTAATGAGTGGTGCCACAAACACTCTGAACCAGTGGAAGCTGGTCCATTTGAGCAGATGGGGCATTGCCCCATCAACCATAGTCAATACCCACACCTCAGTGTTCGAAATTCGCCAGGCGCATTTTGCTCCTAGCTATCGACCACTTGCGACCAAGTGAAGATGCCCAGGTGCCAGGATGGCGACTGGCGGCTCCACCATCTGGAAACGCAAGCCTGGGGATCTTTGGATCCCCACTGTTTTCACACACGAGCAACACATCCTGTAGAATTCTATCCACGATATTTTATCTGCACCATCAGAATGAATTTCAGGAACCCAAAGGTTGTATTGAAAAATACAAGCCATCTTGGCCCCCAAGAATAGCAACTACAAGCCATCTTGAACCCCAAGAATGGCAACTAGGCATTCCGTTTTGGCAACTATAAGCCTGGTTTACCTTTACTGTTGGTCTTCCTGCCTCCCTACAATTCCCAAATGCCCGGGCCCCAGCCACCGCAGAACTGCACTGCTCGCCCCCACTACAGGCAACGAATGATCTTGGTGCAACGGCTTTGCCACCAGAAAGAAGTGCTTTCATTCAGCAGAAGCCAGCAAGATAAGAAGAACCGCTGCAAGACGATCCACCATCCCGCCCGGATGATTTCCAGATTGGGCGCACACAGCTTTTTCTCTCCAGCATGCCCACAGAGACGGCTGGGCCAGGGTGAGGACGGAGGGTCATGGGAGAAGCGCGCAGCAGCCTGACTCACAGGGAGGCAGGTTTCGGAGGGCCCTGCTTCAGTTAACCATATTTAGCTTGCCTGGGAACTATCAGGAGGCAAGACTTGCAACCCGGCCAAGAATGACAGGACATCAGCCGGCCGCTTCCAAAAGACGAGGCAGATAAATAATTTTTAAAAGGGTTTAGATGGGAGTCAGCCAGGCAGAGAGAGCTCCTGTCTTGTGCGTGTCAGCCTGGAGAAGGGACGAAGGGAAAGAAACGGGATGCTCTGGCCCAGTGGGAATTTAACTCGCTTTGAGAACGGAAGAGGGGCTGGATGGGCAGGGAGAGAAGGAAGCTCCAAGCGGACAAAGCACAGAATAATAGGCATGCCAGAAGGGTGAAAATAGCATCTGGAGGGGATAAAAAAAGGAAGAGCAGGGAAGTGCACTTGGGAGGGCGGAAAACTCCATAGAAGGGAAAGCGAAGGCTGCCTCCCATTACGAAGGAGTAGCCCAGGAGGGACCTTATTTATAGTCCACTATCGCTCAACACTAGGTTGCATTTTCTTTTCCTATTGACTCACTGTATTTCTACCCCATCTTGCCTTCAAGGAGCCTGAAGTACAAACCCAGTACAACCCTGGAAGGTGTGTTAGGCTGAGAGGTAGCAAGTGGCCCAATAAGCTTCAAGGTGAACTGGGGATTTGAACCCTGGTCTCCTAGGTCTCAGTCCAACATCCTAACCACTGCACTACACAGATGTTAAAAAGGTAAAGGGACCCCTGACCATTAGGTCCAGTCGTGGATGACTCTGGTGTTGCAGCGCTCATGTCGCTTTATTGGCCAAGGGAGCCGGCGTACAGCTTCCGGGTCATGTGGCCAGCATGACTAAGCCGCTTCTGGCGATCCAGAGCAGAGCACGGAAACGCCATTTACCTTCCCGCCAGAGCGGTACCTATTTATCTACTTGCACTTTGTGCTTTCGAACTGCTAGGTTGGCAGGAGCAGGGACCGAACAACGGGAGCTCACTCTGTCACGAGGATTTGAACCGCCAACTTTCTGATCGGCAAGCCCTAGGCTCTGTGGATGTTACGTGTTCTATTAAAAAAATCCATCCATGCACACAATGCTTTACAAAGGCCCCATCTGCCCTCTACATTATAAAGCAGCAGCGTAGCCCTCCAGTTGTTTTGGGACTACAATTCCCATCATCCCTGACCACTGGTCCTGTTAGCTAGGGATGATGGGAGTTGTAGTCCGAAAACATCTGGAGGGCCGAATTTGGGGGTGCCTGCTAGACAGTTGTGAGGCTGAACTCGCTGAGGAGCTGGCCTGATCCCAGCAGGCTTGTCCTTATGTTCTTATGTCCCTGAAAGAATCCCAGGAACTGTGGTTTGTTAAGGGTTCCGATAGCTGTCACGAGACCCTATCTCCACCCTCAGAGCTACAATTCCTAGAGTTCCCTGACAAGAGGGGTTGATTCCTAAATTTCCCCAAACTTGGGCCTCCAGCTGTTTCTGGACTACAATGCCCATCATCCCTTTACTGGTCCTGCTAGCTAGGGATGATAGGAGTTGTAGTCAAGAAACAGCTGGAGACCCAAGTTTGGGAAACCCTGCTTTAGAGCCTTCCTCAAATCCACCGTTTCACATGAAAGTTAAGGGAGTGTTGGGAGGGGAGACCTCACTGACAGCAAAGAACCTCTTTGCTACAAAAGCACCTGTCAAGCTTTGCATGTGATTTAGCAAGCTTTTAAAACACAATGTGTACCTTCGTACAGGAACCAGAAATGTCAGCCTTTGCAGGGAAGAAAACAGATCAGCTTGGAATCACTGGAGGAGAAGGATGTTCGGGGCACGACTTTGGGTCAAATGCTCCCTGGCTCCAGCCTTTCCTTGGGGCCGACAGCTCAGAGGCAAAGAGGCTGCTGTATATGCCGGGGTAGGCAACCTAAGGCCCGGGGGGCCGGATGCGGCCCAATTGCCTTCTAATTCCAGCCTGCGGATGGTCCGGGAATCAGCGTGTTTTCACATGAGTAGAATGTGTCCTTTTATTTAAAATGCACTTCTGGGTTATTTGTAGGGCCTGCCTGGTGTTTTTACATGAGTAGAATGTGTGCTTTTATTTAAAATGCATCTCTGGGTTATTTGTAGGGCATAGGAATTTGTTCCATTTTTTTTCTCTTCAAAATATAGTCCGGCCCACCACATGGTCTGAGGGATGGTGGACTGGCCCACGGCTGAAAAAAGATTGCCAACCCCTGGTATACGCAGTGGGCCTCGGGTCCAATCTCAGGCCCCTCCAGCTAAACGACAACAAGGTTACCTCAAACTTCCCAGAAAACTGCTAACAGTCCAGGTGGTCATTACTGGGCTAGATGGAACAATGGCCTGTCTCACTCAGTGCAGAAGGCAGTGTTTGTGTGTTCTCAGCCCATGGAATGGGTCCCTCACTGGGAAAAGGAGTGAGAGTTTTCAGGAGGGGCTGTGAGGAGTTACTATCATACCAGAGTCACGCCTCTCCCACCCCCAAGCCTAAGCCGTTTAACATTCCTGGCCCTTGTTGTACATAGCAATCCTCCTCCAAGTTTTCGCCTTTTCTCTTCCTCACACCCTTTTTAAGCTTGACTTTGCCCATCCCCTCTGGAAGGCTGCATTTAAGGCAAGGAGGGCTCAGAATGTACCCCGCAGTGCAGATCATCATATCTCCCCCCAAAAAGTATTGGATTTCTCACTTTGACACCAAAAACAAAGCTGTAGCCTACTCAGAGTAGACCCACTGAAGTTAACAGGCACATTGACCGTAGGTTCATTAATTTTAGTGGGTCTACTCTGAGTACAGCTTAGTTGAATACAACCCAAAGGGTGGAAATTCAACATAGTGTTTAACCAGCAGAAAGGCTCTCCCTTCTCCTCCCATCCCACAGTGTTTTGAGGGTTCATCTGATCCTCCAGAGCAGATTTCGGGAAGGTTGGGAGAGGGGTAGGAAGCAGGGAAACCCCACTGGACTAATGGGAATCTTTGCGCTGGCTTCTGCTACCAGAACAGGGTAGCTGAATTGGGCCTTAAGTTTCTGGTCCTCATGGTTTGTTTGCCAAGCTGAAGGACTTGTTCCGGTTGCAGAGGTCATGCCAACACCACAAACGTAGGAGTGCCTTAAAAATCACGACTAGCACCCTTGTTCCCAGAACTTCTGGACTCTCGTTATCCACACCAAACGACCATTTCCAGCATTCCTTCAAGTTGCAGTGGTTACACTGGTTTTAAGACGCTACTTGTTCCAATAATGTGCAGGCAAACACATACAATTATGCTGGGTCCTTTTTAGTGGCCACAAGGGGGCAAGTGCTAGCCAGGGTCCAGTCCGTACCTACACAATTCCGAGGCAAGGAAGAACACTCACTTAGGCTGTTGTTCATGTTACTTTTGCTCCTATGACAATCCTGTGAAGGAGGACAGTATTTTAAGTTCCCCTTCTCCAGAACCAAAGCACACCGTAGCCACTTTCTGTGCAAAGAAGCCAGAGCAGATGTGAAATGTGGAGAAAAGTTCATAGCTCCGTGGTAGACCACCTACTTTGCAAGATAAGCTCCCAGGTTCATTCTCTTGGAATGTCTGGAACTCTGGACAGCTGCTGCCAGCCAGTGTAAGCAATACTGTGCTACATGGGCCAAGGGTCTGACTCAGTTACAAGGCAGCTTCCTGTGTCCCTGTGAGATCAGGCCCTCAGATCCTAAGTGAGCTCTTTGTTCATTGATCCACACTGGCTCTGACTCAAGGAAACCAATTAAACAAGCCGTGTTAAGAGGATGATGAGCAACTATGACCTCATCCATCAGAAGAATTACAAGTTCAGTCATTAAGGTGTGAGGAAATTACACATAACTATAAACGGGAGGGGGGAAGAGTGAGCAAGAACCTGATTGACTGTGAGCATCAAACATAAGGGGGTTCATCATTCAGATCCTCTCTCTCTCTTTTAAAAAATATATTTTTAAGTTTTCAATTTTACACCTTAAAATAAACATTTTACATACTGTTAAATATCCAGAGACTTCCCTCCTTCTCTTTCCTTGGTTTATTAGTCTTTCATTCCTGCATATTTTGCTATAATCATATTAATCTGTTCTCCGATTTTACATCACTCAAACATTAATTACACTGTTGATGTTATCTCCAGGCTGCCAGAGCATTCAGATCCTGTCTTCTTGGGATAGATATTCTCTCTGCCCCTGCAATGTGCCCTATTTTACAAGGTCAGAGGAGTGTAAATATGAGAGTGTTGGGACTGGGAGCTGGCAGACCAGGGTCCCAATCCCCATGTTGCCTAGCCTACCTCTCAGGCTGTTATGAGGATAGCAATTGAGAGGTTGGGGAGGAGAATAAACAAACAGTGTAGACCACCCTGAGCTCCTTGGAGGAAATGTGATACATAGACATTAAGAACCAATAATAAATAAAATAAGCATTAAAGCAAGATTAATGGGTGGTGCCACAAACACTCTGAACCAGTGGAAGCAGGTCCATTTGAGCAGATGGGGCATTGCCCCATCAACCATAGTCAATACCCCCACCTCAGGGTTTGAAATTCACTAGGCACATTTTGCTCCTGGCCACCTGCGACCAAATGAAGATGCCCAGGTGCCAGGATGGCGACTGGCAGCTCCACCATCTGGAGACGCAAGCCTGGGGATCTTTGGATCCCCACTGTTTTCACACATGGGCAGCACATCCTGTAGAATTCTATCCACGATATTTTATCTGCACCATCAGAATGAATTTTAGGAACCAAAAGCTTGTGTTGAAAAATGCAACTTTCAAGCCATCTTGGCCCCCCAAAATGGCAACTAGGCCTTCCGTTTTGGCGACTGTAAGCCTGGTTTAAGGGGCCATTTGGCGCCTAACTTGTATATCTGAGTTTCTAACACTGCCCCACCTGCCTGCCTCCTTGCTTACTACCAGAGCAGGGGCTGGCACTGCCTGTGAGATTCTTCCTCTTTGGCAGGGGTCAGCAAACGTTTTCAGCAGGGGGCCGGTCCACTGTCCCTCAGACCTTGTGAGGGGCCAGACTATATTTTTTTGGGGGGTGGGGGGTTGAACGAATTCCTATACCCCACAAATAACCCAGAGATGCATTTTAAATAAAAGGACACATTCTACTCATGTAAAAACATGCTGAATCCCAGACCGTCCGTGGGCCGGATTTAGAAGGCAATTAGGCCGGATCCAGCCCCCCGGCCTTAGTTTGCCTACCCATGCTCTTTGGCCTCAGCGCTGTCCTTGTTGAACTCAGCAGGGAGGAGGATAGGAATAAAAGTGGAATTACTTCTGCCAATCTCTGACTGTGGCTCCGCCTTCTCTTGGTCCCTCTCTGCCCTCCCAGTCCCAAAGGACACCAGCCACCAGTTATTTAAAGTGATATATGTTATAATGAATTAATACATCAGTTAGCCTCTCATGGGAACCAGCAAACCAGTGGCCGTTTGGTTAGCAGCAAGACTGCTCTCCTTAGTCCACAGGGACCAGGAAATTATTTCCCCCCCTACATCCCAAGGATGTATCAAATGCATAGGAGAGCCCCAGGTGAGCGGCTTGCTTTGGGCTCCTAAAAATAAACCAATATGATGTTAGGAATGTGCCCAGCCCTGCAGCTACACACTGAAAGGCCGTCCTTCCCACAGCCATCACTGCAGCAGCAGACTTCACAAAGAAAGACGGCAGCCGAGCCGCGGTGGGAAGTGCTGAGCAGGCCGTTCCCATTAGCCAGGGGGTGGGGAGTGGAATTCAGGCAGGAGTCCAAACGACAGAGCCTCTTTGCAGATATTTTATGGCTCAGCTTCTGGGATGAGGGCTCGAAGAGATCTCACGAGCCGCATGGGACACCAACTGCAAATTCTTCCCAGTTGCTAATGTTACCCTTCCGCTTACTCTGAAGGTGCAGCACATACCTGCTTGTTTTATGCAAGGCGGGGCGTGGAAATAAATTTGAAATGCATAGCTGGGGCTGTGCATGACCCCACACAGCAAGGTCAGAATGCCATAGGAGTGTAGGAAGCTGCCTTATAATGAACCACACCTTCGGTTTATCTAGTTCAGTATTGTCTAAACTGACCAGCACCATTATGGACTACAACTCCCATCATCCCTGAGCTCTGGCCTTGCTAGCTAGGGGTGATGGGAGTTGTAGTTGTAGTTCAACAACATCTGGGGACCCACAGGTTGAGAAAGGCTGCCCTAAGCCTTCCCCACCCCAACACATGCAAACACTCACTGCCCCCTTGAAAGTGATGAGAGTGGCTACTTTTCTTCCCTTAAAAAGCACACAGAGGTGAAGGATAGGGGGCTGGGCGATATATCGCCCCAAAGCGGTTTGATCCATAGTGTGATATCGGTTTCATAATTTTTAACCTGGCAATATATCAAAAATCATGATGTGAGGGATGGCGATATATCATTCAAAACTGGTTTGAATTCCGTAATGTGATATTGGTTTCATAGTTTTTTGTCCTGGCAATAGATTACGAATGATGATAAGTTTGTACTCATGCTACGCAAAAACAATCAGGTGGGAAAAACTGTTAAGCCAGCCAATGCCTTTACATAGCTCCACCTTTATTTCAGACATATTATCAGTGTATCATGATGTTTAACTGGTAATATATCACGATGTTGAAAATCAGATATCGTCCAGCCCTATTCAGGTACCTCGCTATTTTAAATGCAGTTGGGGTGTGTAGCTTATCCAGAGCAAGGCCTTTTTTGTGTTGGCACCCTTCTCTGCCCTGTGTTCCATTTTTGCTACTAGCTTTGCTATAACAAAGTCGCTGTAGCTTTGCTGCGTTATTTCAAAGACTCCACAAGCCCTCTGAGTCGCCAGATAAGCCTCCTGCCTCCCAATTGCCGCTGACTATATTTGTAAGCTTAAATTGCTACTTTACATAAATGTTAATGTATTGACTATGCATCTCATTTCATTGTTGAGCACTGCCCTGGAGCGTTTGGGCAGAAAAGGCAGGTTATAAATATTTTAATGAGCAAGTAATAAATAAACCAATACAAAAACAGGAGAAAACTGTATTCCCTTATCTGAAGAAGTTTGCTTATCCTTTTACTGAAAACACACGCAGCAAGAAGAAAGCTTTGCAAACACAAAACTGGAGACTGTTTGTACAAACGAAAGGAAATTGTTGTACAAACGTTACAACCATTGGTCAGCTTTTGGTCACATGTAGAGTCCAAATTTTGAGATCCCCATTTTTGGAGGGCAGGGGAGACTCATACTGAACAGCATCTTAGGAATGCTGGAGTTTGGGGGTGCATGCCTACAGGTTTGCTATGACACACCAACAGGAAAACTGGTGCCACAGCAGCAGCCTTAAAACTTACACTCTGGATGATGCCGCCGTTAAAATCTCAGACAAACAGGCTCCGATGATGCAGTCTGTTCCAGACAGAAGCTGAGCTCAGAGCATGTGCCCAGAATCCCTCCATGGCCTCGTTTTTGGTGGGTGGGGGTGGGGAGAAGGCAATGCCGATCCTCCTGTCATCTCAACCGGGCTTTGGCTTCACTCACTTCTCAAAATCTATAAATGCTCCCTCTGTCCGAATCCCAGTGAACACACTTAGCATTTGCCTAAACTTGTGGGTGAGACATGGGAACCTTCTCTTCAATAGATGGCCAACAGGAACTTTTGAGGAAGGGACTCAGCTCATGGGCAGAGCAACAGTTTTGGATGCAGGTTCAATCCCCAACAGCATCTATCTCCAAGCAGGTCCTTGCCTGAAACCCTGGAGAGCTGCTGCCAGCCCGTGTAGGCAGCACTGAATTAGATGTCCCATTGACCTGACCTGGTATAAGAGATAGCTTCCTACTACCCTACCTCTGGCTTCAACCTTCCTCTCTAGGCATCTTAGAACAAGTATTGCAGAATCAAGGGATGGGATGCTCCACCCCCACCCTAAATCTCTGCTTCACCCAGATCCTTTCCCCCATACTATCTGGGGGGGGGGCGTGTAGAGCGGGGAGCCTGAGGCAGCCAAATTCACAATAAACAATCCCACTGAAAACAAAGCATGAGCTGGGGTGCTTAACCTGATTAAGACTGTTCAACCCCATGGGAGGGGGGCAAGGAGTGTGCTTTATTTCAGAACAATAGCGTCTGCCAGATAATAAACTGTGGCCATATAGTAAGACTCAGCACCCCGCTTACAGTATGTTCAAAGCGATTCACGTACAATTATCAGTCTTCATAATCTACCACCCTTGATTATCAACGCTTCCCGCTGTGCACAGCATAGGAGGTGCACAGATCCTGCCCGGAGGGGCTCAAAACGTATACGAATATGTACTATAATAGGAACGGGGGCTGATGCACACCCCCTTCCACCAACCAGCCTCTCACGTCTGTAATAAAACTCCTCTCCCCCCCCCCCCCAATTCTCAGTACTTGGGGATGGGCAGATTGATCATTTGGGAAATCCCCGTCCTAAACCCTTAACTGTACAAAGGCAGGCTGTTTCCCTTCTGGGACTTCTCTTCACCCCACGAGGCTCAGAGGCACTCGCAGAACGTGGAAGGTTTTGACACCCAAATATTCCGCAGTAAATCAAAGATGGGGGAAGGAAAGGGTTTGCAAAAGGGGAGAACATGGAGGGGTTTCTAGACAGCACTTCTGATTTTCAAACGGGGATCTCAGATATCGGTGGCAGCAGGTTTTCCTTTCTTATTTTTTTAGCTTATTTTCCACATAGATCTGTGATTTCTTGGGGGAGGCGGGGAGCTGGTATTTTTTATGCCAACGATGTCGTGTGAACTCTGGGAGGGGGAATACTTGCATGCATCAGGACCCCCAATCCCATAGCAAAATATTTTTTAGCAAAAATATGGGGGGAGGGGGCTCCAACCCAAATCCCCCCCCCACCTGGTGGGTCGGTTTGCACACAAGCGCAACGCAACACGCCCCCTTTTCTAACACCAGTTGCAAATCACTTACAGTAGCGGTTACACCGCGGAGGAGAGGCAGTGTGAGAAGGTGGGTGTGTTTTTGCAAAACCCATTCTGCAAACTGTGTGTGTCTCCTTCCCCACCTGTGTGTGTTTATTTATATTTATATGGATCCAGCTCTAGGCACCTCGAAATATGTATCTCCTCGTGGCTTGGACAGAAATACATTGGGGGGGGGGTGTGGAAGCAACCCCCGGGGAAAAACATTCACACCTTCGGTTCTAACACCATAAGAAACTAATCGTAGCAACCCGGGGAATCCTTGCAGAACTGGAATCGGGGTTTGGGGGTTCGGCAAGAGTTAACAAGACAAAGCACGTTTCCCCGCGCCGCCTTGCTTTGCAAACGGAGGGGAGCAGCGCCGCGGTGCCCAAGGCTTACCTGGGACAGCGCTGCCCTGCAAATCTGCAGTGCAAGTTGCCCGCTCAGCCCCTCTCCTTCTCCCTTTGTTGCCCGCCACTCACCTCTGCTGCAGCAGCAGCCGGCCAGGAGCAGGAGGCAGGCGCGGGCGAAGCTTGCAAGCCGGCAGCGACTCATTGTTCCCGGTGCCAGAGCCGAGAGTCCAAATGCATCGGAGGGGCTTGGAGGAGAAACCCAGAAAGCTGACGTCAGGTGCGAGGGGGAGGGAGCTGAATGCAGGGGGGGGAGGGGGCTGCACTGCTCCGAGGGGGGGGGGAATACACACCCACCCACCCACAAGAGCACCGGGAGCCCAGCCCTCCTCGCACGCTTGCTCCAGAAGACTCGCCTGCAACAGCAGAGAGGAGTCGCGCTTAAGCGGAGCGCCAGGGGGCGAGGCGAAAGCCTACCTTAGACCCCCTTTCTCGCTAGAGCCCTGCTCTTAATGCAAGACTTCGGTGCAAAAAAAAACCTTGCAGGGGAGTCGAACCTTTTCAGCCCGTGGCAGAGCAAGGAAGCCTTAGTCCGTTGCAGCAAAAACAGACGAAGGGGCTTCTTCCTTCCAGACCCGGGTTTAATCCTGTTGCTTACAAACTGGTCGTGGGCAACAGGTTCTTCTTGTAATTGCTCTGGTTCCCCCCCTCCGCCTGCTCAGAAAGGCTCGATCAGGATCAAGGCGGGGTGGGGTGAGGAGAAACAGGGGTTGGCATTTGACGAAGCTGCAAAAAAAAACCCTGCATCTATTTCCACCTGCCGGGAAAAGATGTTGTCTTACGTGCTATTTTTATTATATTCATTCATTTCCCTCCCTGTTGGTTGGGTCTATTGTCTTTTGCCATGCTGTTTTGCTTATAGCAAAATAAATTATGCTGTTTATTCTAAGCTGCCTTGAGGCTCCGTTTGCAACATGGTAGGATTAAAAAAACAAACAAACAATAACTCAGTAAATAAAGATGGATGGTTGTGTTACTGACCGGTGTACTGGGACAGGAACTTTGCTAGGCTCTTTCCCCAGGGAACTGGAAAGCAGCAAACCGCTTTCAAGTGACAGGACAACCCAGAGGACTGTTAGCTGAACATTCATCCTGGTTTATTTGCAAGGACATTAGACAACGTTGGCTATTTGATGAACACCCTGATTTGTGTGGAGATGAGGCGATGTTACGTGAAGGCAAGTGTTATCCCACACTTTCCAGTACGTTTTTCGGTCATTTTCCTTAGTGCATAAAGTCATATTTTGGGAAAGCAGGCTGGTTGCACAACACCACCCAAACCAATTAGTACAGGCAATTCCCAATTTACATGGGGGTTACGTTCCAAGGTACCAGGTGTTTAAGTGAAATGGGGGTGTATTTGAAACATCATTGAAAAAGCTTGCAAACACCCCGTTCCAACCCTTTTTGTCGCATTTTCGGGTCACTTCCAGGTTCAACGTGATGCACCCTTGTAGCGTCACATGTGCCTTGAATGCACATAAATGGGGAGTTGCCTGTAACTTGAATTTGCTGGGATGTGACTGAATCCCACTCAGAAATAACAACAGGATGGAACTGCCCAAGGTATACCCAGAAGTAAGGTCCTGGCCACAGCTCATGGTTAATGAGAGAGAGAGAGAGCTTAACTGTTCAAACAATGCATTAAACCGAACCTTAACTCAGCACAATAACAAAAACGACAAAGAAAAGGGAACGCTCCTCCCCCGGGGTCTCAGTAAACCTAGGTTTGGTGCAAACCAAGCTGATATGAACCGGTTATTGCAGCTGAAGATCAAAGCTTTGGTAAGCTCCAGTATCCTGAGCCACCTAATGCATTTCTAATATTTGTTTGTTGTTTTCAAATTGTAATTACACAATTGCAATTCCACCCCCTCCAAATATAGTCAGCAAGAACTAAAAGGGGCAGAAAACACAACCTCTAAGAGGTACGTAAAGGACAGCCAAACACAATCTCACCGTGGCTGAGTTAAGAAGTGAAGCTTCTTTTACAGTATTTACAGGAAGAAGGGATCAATCACAGCACATCTGGTATGAACAGACAATCAGAGCACATTCTCTTCCCCGGGTTCAAATCTTTGCTGCTCCGCTTCCTCCAGTTAGTCCTTTCCCATGATGTGGGCAACCTTCTGGGGGTTGCATTCGAGTGCTGGACGGGGCCAGAGGATCAATGGATGGGAGTGACTCCCAGCCTCTGTGCACTTGGCTGCATTTCAGCCAGGCGAGAGCCAGAGGTTTCTGTGCCTGCAGCTGCTGCCCACCCCCACCCCCACATCTCTCCATCATCCAAGTCAGTGAGAAGCATTCTCGTAATTGAAAGCCAACACAGTCAAAAGAGGGTTCAGAGCAGGGTAACTCTTAAACATGTGGTCGCTGGTTCTGAGGTTTCCTACCCCGCAGTCAGTCCATTAACCACTTTGGAAAAGGGTGTGTGTGGCTGTTGCCTTGGTAAGCGCTTCGTTCTGCAACAAAGCTTTCAGATTTACATTCCAGAGGAGCTGTGCAAGTGCAGAAATCCAAAGATTTTTTAAATTATTATTTTAAATAATTTTTATTAAAGATTTTCATTTACCAAAGCACATGCATTGTCTCTTGAAGGGCTGGCCGGTGTGACCTATGATCTGGCAAACTGCCAGATTGCTGCAGGGAACTCTGGATCGCACGAGAGACCTGGCTGACCCTTTGCCCTAGTTTACTGTCCAGCCTGCCTTGCAGATATTGCAATACCCTTCCCCCACCGTTTGTATCTGCCATTTAGAATCCAGGTGTTGCACTCAGGCGGCGTGTGCATGACATTCAAGGCACACCGGCATCTTGTTTTTTCCTACCGAGTCCACACACAATCTGGACCTGCTTCCATTTTATTTTAATGCCCCCAACAGCACTTTTTCACAAGCTAGTTTCATTGCCAAAATATAAAGCTCAAGTCAAATTGATTTTGCATTAGCCATTTGTGCGTGTCCATTTGCAAAAGGATGGTGGCGGTTCCAGCAATGGTGGGGGGTGGGCTGTGGCCTCACCTGCCTAATGATTTTCTGAAGAAGGGAACCATATATCAAGAAAGCAATTACCATTTCCTTCCTTATTCACCGGCGCATGTGCAGGGAGGAAAAGGCATGGGTAACCCAATCAAAGGGAGGGTTTTCGAGACAAATGTCTTCCAACAAAAAACGGTGGTGGGGGTGGGAGTTCAAGTGCGGATCAAACCACCCTTGAGGGCTGCAGAATTTAGAATCACTCTGAATTGAAAGCAGCATGTTGAAGACAAGCACACACAATTCTGTACAGAGAAAAAACTACTTTCCAGTACACCTAACACACACACACCCCGCCTGTTTTCCAGAAAAGGTATTTTGCAGTTTGGAAAGTGAAGAGGAAATGCATTGAAAAGTGAGATAAAATAAATGGTGAACAACTATGCTCCCCCCCCCCCGAAAAATAGATGCTGGTACTCACCACAAAGTTGTTACAGTTAGTGTCCCACTTTTTAACAACAGAAAGAGGTGCCGATGCGTACCCCTGAGTATCCCCTAAAATCTCTGGTTAACAGGAAGACGTGTAAATACCCTGCAGGTAAATGGAGATGGTTGCAGGAATGAAAGTTCATTGTCATCCAAATGCAGCGTAAACAGATCCGAGCAAATGCTCAGTAAAAAACCGGACATAGTCTAACCTCACTGTAAGCTTTCTGCAAGCAAATCAGGATGAACAAACAGATTGCCCAGAAAAGCCCAGTATTAGCCTCAGCCCCCACACTTTGTCTGCAAAAGAAGATAAAGGCATAGCGACTTGCCAAAAGGCTCCTAAAACCCTTTCAGACACCTTTATATAAATGTGTGGAGTGGAGACTTAGCTGGATCATGCAACCCTAACCTCCACATGTTCGTAAGAAGGTTTAGAAAGAGCCCCTGTGCATATGATTGCTTCTGTACACCTTTAAGAACGCAGGACTTGAGGTTGGCAGGAAAAGAGGGAGGTGGACACCAATGTTTGGGTTTCTGTTTTGTTTTTTTAAAGGCCACAAATTGATTGATTGATTGCAGTTATATGCCACTTTTATCCTCTCCAGGGAGCTCAAAGTGGCCTACATGGTTCTCTCCCCTCCTCTTACAATCCTCACAAGAACTCTGTAAGGTAGGTTAGGCAGAGAGGTGGTGACTGGCCCAAGCTCTTTTAATGACCAATGGGATCAGTGCCCATGGAGTGTGATGGAGAGGCCAGGCCGTGTCCCTCTGGTGGTGCCATGCTCAAGATGGAGACTACAGGTTTCCCACAGACCTTCCCCAAGTCTCACCTGACCATGGTTAATGGTAGAAGAGAAATTCAAGGCAAAGGCCAGGCTACCTGGTTGACAGTTTTTAGCCCGGTGCAACTTTAGCTCTCTCGAAAGCTTTGCCTGACCTGGAACTCCTGCAGCAACCGGCCCTCTTGCCACAGCCATCCTGCTGGTGCACCAGGCAATGCCTATGAGATGCCCTTTCTTCGCTAGCATCATAAAAAAGCCCTTGTAACTCTAACCCCAGAGGAACTGCGGGGCAGGGTTTCGGAACATTCAATTTGTTTCATTGCTTAAGCTCTGCCATTGCTTTCTAATGCCCATTTAGCTGAGACAGCTTGGCGTTACAAATGCACACAGAGTATTTTTGTGTGCGTGCTGAGTGTCCCTGATGTCTTCCTTCTCCATTTCAGTCTCAAAATCAGAGTGGGTTGTTTTTTTTTTAAAGGACCTTCCTTGCACCAAGGCAAGGGGACCTTCTCCTTCAGCGAGAAAACACTTTAGCCCATAAATATTACTAAGCTGTTATCTCACGCTGGCCTGTTTACACAGTCGCCTAAGCTGACATAAACACCCATTTAACCGGCTTCAGCTCCCAATTTGTTTACACAAATGAAGAGGCAAAGCAACGGAGGGGAAAGCAGGCAAGAACAGACATGTAGGGCAGCAAAGCATTATGCAATTGGGGGCTGCCACACTTTTCACCCCAACTCATTGCAGAGGATTAATAAATTACAGGAGCATGTCTGGATCAGACCCAAGGTGTCTCTTGCCAGTACAGAATCCTGCTTCTTACTGAAGCCAACTGGATATCATTGCTATTTATTTATTTCACTTTATATTCCCACCATTTTCTCCAAGGAGCTCCAGGTGTTATCCTCACAACAACCCTGTGAGGTAGGTTAGACAGAGAGACTGCGACTGGTCCAAGGTCACCCGTTGGGCTTTATGGATGAGCAGGGATTTTAACCCTGGTTTCCTAGGTCCTAGTCCAACACTCTAAATGGTGTTCAGGCCTATACCGTCCTCTGGAAAAGGGGTTGCGACACACATCTCACTTTCAGGCTGAGAAAGCTGGTCTTTGTCCACAGACAGCTTTCTGGGTCATGTGACCAGCACGACTAAACCGCTTCTGGCACAGCAGAGCACCATGACAGAAACCAGAGCACACGGAAATACTGTTTACCTTCCTGCCACAGTGGTACCTATTTATCTACTTGCACTGGTGTGCTTTTGAACTGCTAGGTTGGCAGGAGCTGGGACAGAGCAACGGGAGCTCACCCCATCGCGGGGATTCAAACCACCCACCTTCCGATCAGCAAGCCCAAGAGGCTCAGTGGTTTAGACCACAGTGCCACCCGTATCCCCGTGGGTTCTATTATTATTATGAGAGAGGGAGAAAGGTGTGTGTGTGTGTATTTTCCAGCCCAGTGGTTATTTTGCTTGCCCTTTTCTGCATCTTCTCTCAGCAGTATAACATCTCTCTTGAGATGCAGCCTTGATGACCAGAACTAGGCTCAGTATCTCAAGGGTGGCCTCACCATTGATTTCTATAATTGCATTACAATACTGGCCATTCCATTTTCGACCCCTCTCCTAATAATCCCTAGTGTGGAATTCACATTATTCGCAGCAGCTGCTACATGCAGGGTCAACATCTTTATTGGGCTATTCACCACAATCCCAAAATGTACAAACAAACCCCTTCATTATTTCTGTTCAGGGGATGAATACAAGAAACAGGGGCCCTGAATAATTAGGGACTCTTAGCGTACCTCCCTCCGACACACAGTAAGTGATCCTTGGAAACAGTGACATTACTCAAAACACTCAGGTGAGTAGACTTTGTGAATTCAGTGCAAATATCAAGGCCTGGGAGAGTTAACGTCAGATAGTAATCTAAAAGGCTACAGCTAAATTATCCAGAGATTCCTCCCTTGGGTAAACAAAGACCATTGGTTCAGTCTGACACCTTCAGGTACTGCTGTTTGTGAGGGCAACCTTTATGTGGCATACTGATCTTCAGCAAGGTTGCAGTCTGATCCGAGGTGGGTTGAAACAGCAATACCCACCACCACACAAATATATGGTGAAATGGTTGCCCAAATGCATGTTTGCATTAAAGGTGGGTCCCAGGTTTGGAAAAGCCAAAGATTGCTTATGTAGCACAATACCACTCAAGGATAAATCAATCCAGAATCACTTGAGTTTCAGCTTCGGGGCTTAGCTTGTAACCTCAAATTGCCCAGAACAACGTGAAAAGCTACACAACGTGAAGAAAACACAAAAAAGCCAACAAACATAAATCCTAACTGTACATAATCCAATCTTAGTAACATTGTTAAGTGACTTCCTCGAATCCCCCTGACTGAGTTTCAATATGTATCATTGTAACAGTTTTCCAAAACAAATTTCTCATAAAATTAACTTAATCACTTAACATCTTTATTTCTTTTCATTTTAACTTTAAACATATTATTCTGTAACATCACATATTTAAATCCTAAGCCTATCTGGTATTTGCAAGTATTTCTATTTAAATTATCTTAGCATAGTTTGTTAGTTTGTTTATAAATTTTGGAAAATCAATAATTTTTTTTTGGAAAAACACACAAAAAAACCCCTTTATCCTACTTAAACAGCAATACCCCACTTCCGGAGGCGGCGCGAACGGTAATGGCGGTCCTCTTCCACTAGTGAGGAGGAAGCTCCGCGGAATTGGGTCGTCCGCTACGGCGAAGCGGAGACCCACTTTGGAAACCCACAGGCAGCAAGAGCCTGTGGTCTTGAGACTCGGTGGGCGCCAGAAGCGACCCCCAAAGCGCTGAAGGAACCCCGTAAGGGGCTCCGGAACGTGGAGGGGGTAGCGGCGCTGTGAGTTGTTTCGCGATCCGCGGAGTGAAGCCGCGCTGCTGCTGCCGGTGAGCGCTGACCTCTCTTCCTGAAAACTTCTGATTCGGAAAAGCAACAACCCGTGAGTAAAGAAGGACTTTATAAAATTTGAGACTAAAAACTATTGAATTTGGCTGAAAGCGGAGCGATGTAAAAACAGGAAGTCCGTCTTCCGCTGTCACTGAATTTCAAAGCAAAGAGCTGGAGGAGTGGAGGCAAAGAAAGAAATTTCTAACTTAATGGATCTGAGCACCCATTGAATTTTCCTGTAAGCAAACAAGGACTTTAAGCATTTGATTTATGCTCTTTATCTGCATTGTGATACCTTTCTTCTATTGGAAATATAATTTGAGTAAGAAACCCAGGTGTTGGAGCTGCCTGAGCTGTCAGTTTGCAGATTTGGACACTTTGAATTAAAAATTGCAACAATCTGAGGGAGTTTGGACTTGCTACTTTGAAGTAACATTTGGAATACCAGCATGCACTGTCTGAAACAATTGTGACTGCCAATATTAACTCTGCTTAAAACTTGTTATTGAAGGTTCCTGGATTTTAAACTTGACTCTAGTAATTTTACCAGAACTGATCTCTTTCCTAAAGACATTTTAAGCTCCCCCTAGAGGATTTGGGATTTATAACAGTGACATCATTTTACTTTCCTTTTCCCGGCCTCCTGTTTGATTGTTAACATCTGGGCTGTCGCTTTCTCATGGGAACAACTCAGCTTGACCTTGACTTTTAGATAACTCTGGAATGAGTGGCGCAAGAAAAAAGGGACCAAAAACCAGACAAACAACTTTAACAACTTTAACCTCAGCCTCACAGACACGTAGATCATCTGTACCTACTCTGCCTTCAGAGGAAGAAGCTGCTTCTCTGCCACAAGCAGGGGAGGGAGAAATTGAGCAATTACAATTGGAAGATATGGCCTCAGGAGCAACTGCTTCTATATTAGAGAAAATTTATGAAAAATTGGAATCTTTGGATAAGAGAGTGGAATCTTTGGATAAGAAAGCTGACGAACAAACAGCTAAAATTGACCAAAACACAGAATGCCTAAATAGATTAACTGGTCAAGTATCACAGAACGTACAAGTAATTGGAGAACTGACGGAGGCCACAGTAGAAAATCGGAAATTGGCTGAGGATACTAGCCAAAGACTTGGAAATTTAGAACAAGAGGTAAGACCACTCTGCAAACAAGTAGGTGAACACCAGACCTATCTCTCTATGATAGAACTGCGGAATAGGGAGAGTAACCTAAGGATAAGGTCGATACCAGAAGCGGAAGAAGGCAACTTAGCTGAGTTTTTGACCAAAGAATTTTCCAAGTTTTGGAATTTAGAGGAAAAGGACTTTAAAATTGTATCAGCTTTCAGGCTTGGAAGACTGGCAAAGAAAGAGAAGCCCAGAGATTGTTTGATAACATTGAGATCAAAGGAGGAAAGGGATAAGATTTGGGGCCTACACTACGAAAAGTCACTGAACATTTTGGACAAAAGAATTGAAATTTATAAAGACATTCCTAAACAACTGTTGGATCTTAGATCTGCCTACTTGGAATTGGTCAGACTGTTGAGGAGCAACTCAATTATCTTCAGGTGGGAATTTCCTCAAGGATTATCCTTTACCTTCAGAGGGAAGAAGGTCAAAATCAGAACATTGGAAGATAGAGACAAATTTCTGATTGCACACGGAGAGGACCTTCAAAAAGGAATTGAATTACCTCCTGGGCCTGGAGCACCGGCGGTACCTGCACCTTCGGAACCGGAAGATCCAGTGAATAAGATACCACCCCCAGGAAATTAACCAGATTTATTCAGGATGTCTCTGCAACTTTTGAGTTGGAATATAAATGGCTGTAACATCCCGGAAAAAAGGAGGAAAATATTTCATATATTAAAAAAAGAACAATTGGACATTATTTGTTTACAAGAAACACACGTGACTAGGCTCCATAGAAAAGTGTTAATAAATAAAAGACTTGGCCAGGAATTTATATCTTCAGACAGAGTAAAGAAGAGAGGTGTGGTGATATATGCAAAAGAGAGCCTGTCACCTAAATTTTTATTTAAAGATGAACATGGAAGAATTTTGGCAATTGAGATACAGCATCAAGGAGAGAAGCTTTTGATATTAGGAATTTATGCACCCAATGAGGGGAAATCGGAATTCTATAAGAAGTTGCATGAGACTATGTTGGATTATCTGGACTACAACAACATCATTATGATGGGAGATATGAATGGGGTCGTATCAACTAACATGGATAAGTCACAAAGCCAAAACGTTACAAAAGACGGCAGACTACCAAAGACTTTTTTTTGAAATGACAGACAATATGGATCTGATTGACATCTGGAGAACAAAGAACCCCTTGGGAAGAGAGGGAACATTTTTCTCTGAAGCCCAGCTGACCTGGACAAGAATCGACCAAATATGGATATCTAGAGGTCTGGCACCCAAGGCCAGAAAGGTGGAAATCTGCCCAAAGACCTGCTCCGACCATAACGCAGTAAAGATGGATATGACACTATTACCAACCGGTTCCTTTAGATGGAAGATGAATGACAACTTGTTTAGAGATCAGGAAATTATTAAGAAGGCCCAAAAAGCCTTGAAGGATTACTTCGAGATAAACATGAACACTACGGTGGAAAAAAGAATTATCTGGGATGCAAGTAAGGCTGTGATGAGGGGGTTCTTGATACAACAGAATGCTGTAAAGAAAAAGATACAAAATGAGAGAAAAGATAAGATCTTGGAGAAAATCAAAGAATTAGAGAAGACGTTAAGATCAAACCCGAAGTCACAGCCGATTCTGAGAGAAATTAAACTTTATCAAGCTCAATATTCTAAATTGATAAATCAGGAAATAGAGTGGAAGGTTAAACTAATGAAACAAAAAACTTTTGAATCGGCGAATAAATGTGGAAAACTGCTAGCTTGGCAGTTGAAGAGGAGACAAAAACTAAATACAGTTACAAATCTAGAGATTGAAGGAAGAAACATTCAGAACCCGGCAGACATTAGAAAGTGCTTCCAGAGATACTTCAAAAAATTATACACTCAAGGGCCGCAAGATGAGGTTTAGATTAAACAATTTTTGGAAAAAAATGGACTACCAAAATTGTCACAAGAAAATAGATTAATCCTGAACTGTAAAATAACACGACAAGAGATTGAACAAGCCATTCAGAACATGCAACTGGGCAAATCTCCAGGGCCAGATGGGTTGACCTCCAAGTATTATAAGACATTAAAAGACTATTTGATACAACCATTGATGAAGGTTAGCAATGAAATTATGGAGGGGAAGAGGGCGCCGGAATCGTGGAAGGAAGCCTTTATCACGTTGATACCAAAATCGGAAGCTGAAAAGACACAACTTAAGAACTATCATCCCATTTCTCTTTTAAATGTGGATTACAAAATATTTGCAGACATTTTGGCAAGTAGACTCAAAAAAGTTCTAAATGAAGTAATCCACAAGGACCAGGCAGGCTTTCTCCCAGGTAGACATTTGTTCGCCAATATAAGGAACATTATTGACATTTTGGAACTTCTGCAAACAGATATAAATACAAAAGCAGTATTAATTTTTATAGATGCGGAGAAGGCCTTTGATAATATTTCCTGGAAATTTATGAAAGGAAATTTAAAAGAAATGGGAGTGGGACGGGGTTTTGAGAATGGGATTGATGCAATATATTCAGAACAAAAGGCCAAATTGATAGTTAACAATATGGTTACAGAAGAGTTTAAAATTGAAAAAGGAACACGACAAGGCTGCCCCATTTCCCCTTTGCTTTTTATTTCGGTCCTGGAGGTGCTCTTGAATATGATTAGAGAGGACCGGTTGGTGGAAGGAATTCAGGTCGGAGCGAAACAATATAAAGTTAAAGCTTTTGCAGATGACCTAGTTTTGACCCTGCAGGAGCCAGAATCTAGTACGAAAAGAGTATTACAATTGATTCAAGACTTTGGTCGGGTGGCGGGTTTTAAATTAAACAATCAGAAAACTAAGGTGTTGGAAAAAAATTTGACAGATACAGAGTCAGAACGGTTTCAGAGAGAGACAGAATTAAAAGTGGTTAAAAAAGTAAAGTACCTACGGGTAAGGTAAAGGTAAAGGTACCCCTGCCCGTACGGGCCAGTCTTGACAGACTCTGGGGTTGTGCGCCCATCTCACTTAAGAGGCCAGGGGCCAGCGCTGTCCGGAGACACTTCCGGGTCACGTGGCCAGCGTGACATCGCTGCTCTGGCCAGAGCCAGAGCCAGAGCCGCACACGGAAACGCCGTTTACCTTCCCGCTGGTAAGCGGTCCCTATTTATCTACTTGCACCCGGAGGTGCTTTCGAACTGCTAGGTTGGCAGGCGCTGGGACCGAGCAGCGGGAGCGCACCCCGCCGCAGGGATTCGAACTGCCGACCTTTCGATCGGCAAGCCCTAGGCGCTGAGGCTTTAACCCACAGCGCCACCTGCGTCCCTACCTAGGGGTAAACATAACAGCAAAAAATCTGAGTCTATTTAAGGATAACTATGAAAAATGTTGGTCAGAAATTAAGAGAGACTTAGATAGTTGGATAAAATTGAAACTTTCCTTGTTAGGCCGAATTGCTGCTATCAAGATGAATGTATTGCCAAAAATGTTGTTTTTGTTCCAAACACTGCAGATTGTGGACAAGACGGAGTGCTTCCGGAAGTGGCAGAGAGACATCTCTAAGTTTGTCTGGCAGGGCAAAAAGCCCAGAATTAAGTTTAAGATATTAACGGATGTGAAAGAAAGAGGGGGCTTTGCCCTGCCAGACCTAAAGTTGTATTATAAAGCCGCAGCTTTCTGCTGGCTAAAAGATTGGCTACTTCTCGAAGACACTGACGTATTGGACTTGGAAGGTTTCAATAACGCTTTTGGTTGGCATGCATACTTATGGTATGACAAGGTTAAGATCAATAAGGCCTTTAAGAACCATATTGTCAGAAAAGCAGTGTTTAATGTCTGGACAAAATATAAAGACTTATTGGAAAACAAAACTCCAAGGTGGCTTTCACCTCTGGAAGCTAAGGCCCGAAAAAGACCCAATATGGAGGCCAAATGGCCAATATATTGGGAAATACTAGAAAAAGATGGAGACAATTGGAAATTGCAGAGTTTGGAGAAATTAAAGGATAAAGTGCGAGACTGGTTACACTACGCTCAGATTAAAGAAGTTTTTAAAAATGACAAAAAGTTAGGGTTCCAGGTGGAGAAATCGAAATTGGAAACAGAACTGTTAGAACCTAAGACTAAGGTACTTTCAAGAATGTATAACTTGCTGTTAAAATGGAACACACAAGACGAAACGGTTAAATCGGCTATGATAAAGTGGGCACAGGATATTGGGTATAATATCATGTTTGATGACTGGGAAAGGTTGTGGACCACTGGGTTGAACTTCACTGCTTGTAACGCTTTGAAGGAAAATGTAATGAAAATGATATATAGATGGTACATGACCCCAGTTAAACTTGCCAAAATATACCACCTGTCTGATAACAAATGTTGGAAATGTAAAGAAAATGAAGGAACATTCTTTCACCTCTGGTGGACGTGCCCTAAAGTGAAGGCTTTCTGGGAAATGATATATAATGAGTTGAAAAAGGTATTTAAGTATACCTTCCTTAAGAAACCAGAGGCCTTTCTTCTGGGTATTGTCGGCCAGAGGGTGATAAAGAAGGACAGAACTTTTTTCTTGTATGCAACAACGGCAGCAGGGATACTCATCGCTAAATATTGGAAAACCCAAGATCTACCCACACTGGAAGAATGGCAGATGCAACTGATAGACTATATGGAACTGGCTGAGATGACCGGCAGAATCCGAGACCTGGGAGAGGAGAGGGTTGAAGAAGATTGGAAGAAATTCAAGATTTACCTACAAAAATATTGTAATTTGGTTGAATGTTAATAAGGATGCTAGATCACAAACAATTGAGCACCACTAAAAGGGACGCAGGTGGCGCTGTGGGTTAAAGCCTCAGCGCCTAGGGCTTGCCGATCGAAAGGTCGGCGGTTCGAATCCCTGCGGCGGGGTGCGCTCCCGCTGCTCGGTCCCAGCGCCTGCCAACCTAGCAGTTCGAAAGCACCTCCGGGTGCAAGTAGATAAATAGGGACCGCTTACCAGCGGGAAGGTAAACGGCGTTTCCGTGTGTGGCTCTGGCTCGCCAGAGCAGCGATGTCACGCTGGCCACGTGACCTGGAAGTGTCTCCGGACAGCGCTGGCCCCTGGCCTCTTAAGTGAGATGGGCGCACAACCCCAGTGTCTGTCAAGACTGGCCCGTACGGGCAGGGGTACCTTTACCTTTACCTTTTAAAATAGTTGGAATTAGGATGATAAGTGAGATTGAGGAAAATATAATTTTTTTGGAGAATTATTAATTATATTTAAACGAACGGGATATAAGAACGCAAACAAGTTGATAAATTGCTGGCAAAAATTTATAATGATGTAAGTGGGAGTGGGAGACGTGAGGGAGTCCAAAGAAGTTATGAAACTATGTTATGAAATATGTTACATTGTTTACTAATTTTGCATTGGTATTTAAAAATTTCAATAAAATATTATTAAAAATAAATAAATAAACAGCAATACCCACTCAATTAAATTCTGCACCGAAAAGACCTGCTAGCTGGATATGCAATGCAAAACTCATTATTTTGCTATACACCTGTTTGTATGTGATTATTTTTCTTTTATGCTGCTTTTCCAGCTGTGCAGTACACCTCTGTGGGACCTCTGTGACACTTGTTCAGGCTTATTGTGGCTCCTGGGATCCATAAGCTCAGAAAGGAACTTGCTATAAAGAAGAAGAAGAAGAAGCAGCTGATATTTAACTCTACATTCACTTGCTTCAGTTGCAAAATGTACAGAAAACAAGGGCATGGTTATGACCGCCCAGAGGACTCAGCTACACGGGCAATGGATAAAGGCAACAAATAAATGAACAAGCAAATAAATAGCTCTGCGAACGTCAAGGCTTTGCCCTTCGTTGCGGCTTCTGATCCTGGGGCAGAGAAGCTTGAGAGCAAAAATGTCACCTTGACAAGGGTCCTCTTGTCTTTCTCTCTCTCTTCCCCTGACACACAGATTCCAGATTGGAAACGGGTGGGCACAATAGCTCTGCGGGGTGGAAGGGGAGAGAAAGTTTGCATTGCGCCTTCCTGTCCTTCCAGTGTGAAATGAGGCATAGCACAAAAGTGGCAGCCTCGGCCCAAACTCCTTAGCCAGCCTGTGCAGCTGTCGGGTCATGCCTAGTGTGGCGGCTGTGGGAAAGCCGTTATCTGTCCCGTAAGGCAGAGGGGGAGGCCAGAAACCAGGCGGCGGCGGCGGCGGGAGCCTCTTGCGTGCGCTGAGAGGCTTAGACAAGGCTTCCACTGTCCAGGAGGAGCCCCTCGGAGCCTGCCTCTTTAGCGAGCCCTTCAAAGCAGGCGTGGGCAGGACTGGCCTGTTTGCACTGGGCCCAGAGTGGCCCATTCAAACCTCTCAGGGGTATCACACGCTGACTATCACAACATCGGCCGGGAAGGAGGCAGCCCTTGAGCTCAAGAAAAGAACCACAGAGAGGCTATCCCACTAGCCTGCTGAATCTCTGCCCCTTCCGTCAACACCCGCCACTTCTCTCCCCGTCACAGCCAGTGGCTGCTAAATGCGCCCAGCGTGATCTCTTGCAGCCCGTCTTTCCTTGTCGTTACCCATCTCCCTTAGGGATGGCTACCATCCTAAAGGTAAAGGGGACCCCTGACCGTTGGGTCCAGTCGTGGCCGACTCTGGGGTTGCGGCGCTCATCTCGCTTTATTGGCCGAGGGAGCCGGTGTACAGCTTCCGGGTCATGTGGCCAGCATGACTAAGCCGCTTCTGGCAAACCAGAGCAGCGCACGGAAACACCGTTTACCTTCCTGCTGGAGTGGTACCTATTTATCTACTTGCACTTTGATGTGCTTTCGAACTCCTAGGTTGGCAGGAGCAGGGACTGGGCAACAGGAGCTCACCCCGTCGCGGGGATTCGAACCGCTGACCTTCTGATCAGCAAGTCCTAGGCTCTGTGGTTTAACCTACAGCACCATCTGCATCCCTGGTGGCTACCATCCTAGATGGCTTTAAAAGAAGACTGGACAAATTCACAGAGACTGTTGATGGCTGTGCTCTGCCTCCACAGTTGAAGGCAGCAATGCTTCCGAACAGCAGTTGCTGCAATTCACAGGAAGGGAAGAGGGCTCTCAGGCTCAGGTCCTGCTTGGGGGTTTCTCACAGGCATCTGGTTGGCCAGTGTGAGAGGAGGATGCTGGACTAGATAGGCTTTTGCAGGCATAGGCAAACTCCGGCCCTCCAGATATTTGGGACTACAATTCCCATCACCCCTAGCTAACAGTGATCAGGGATGATGGGAATTGTAGTCCAAAACATTTGGAGGGCTGGAGTTTGCCTATGCCTGGGCTATTGGCCTGACCCATCAGGGAAACTTTCCCAGCTAGATGAATATGGCTGCAAACACATTACTATTTGTTCTGACTGCAGTGTGCTCCCACTGCTGGTGTTTGAAGCCAAGTAATCTTGACGTTAGCCTATCTGGTGCAGCACCCTGTTCTCACAGTGGCCAGACAGATACCTGTATGAAGCCTGCAAGATAGACATGGAAGCAGCACATAGGATCCCCAGTAACTGGAACTCAGAGGTGCAATGCCTCTGGCAGTGGAATTAGCACACTGCCATTATCGCTAGTAGGGACGCGGATGGCGCTGTGAGCCTAGGACTTGCCAGTCAGAAGGTCGGCGGTTTGAATCCCCACAACAGGGTGAGCTCCCGTTGCTCGGTCCCTGCTCCTGCCAACCTAGCAGTTCAAAAGCATGTCAAAGTGCAAGTAGATAAATAGGTGCCACTCTGGCAGGAAGGTAAATGGCATTTCCGTGCACTGCTCTAGTTCGCCAGAAGTGGCTTAGTCATGCTGGCCACATGACCCGGAAGCTGTATACTGGCTCCCTCGGCCAATAAAGCGAGATGAGCGCTGCAACCCCAGAGTCAGCCACAACTGGATCTAAAGGCCAGAGGTCCCTTTACCTTTACCTTTTAGAGTTGGTGGCTGTGATTGCCTCCTTTGGGAGCGAGTTCTATAGTTTTAACAATGCACTGCACGAATACTTTCATTCATCTGTTCTGAATTTCCCAACATTCAGCTTCACTGGCGTTCTAGTGTTCTAGTTCTCCCTCTAGAGAGAGGGTGGAAAGCTTTTCTCTGTCCATGTCTTCTCCATGCTATGGATAATTGCATACACTTCTGTCATGTCCCTCTTACTTGCCTTTTCTGTAAATCAAAAAGTCCCAAACGCTGCAATCTTTCCTCAAAGTGAAATTGCTCAAAAAGTTCACCCAACTGCCAGGTCCCTTAATCCCTGGGAGGACTGTGCTATACTTCCATATTTCATTCTGTCTTCTGTTCACTTCCCCCAACAATTAAGCCACAGTCTGATTCCTTCGTCTTTTGTTTCTGTAGTGATGTACAGCTCTTTTGTCTTGGGCACAGAGGGGGGAAAGGAAAAAAAGAAACTGGAGTGGGGGGGGGGGAGAGAAAGAGATAAAGGGCTTGGTCATGGAAATGGAGGCAGTGATAGAAGCCCAGAAGTTGCCAGAATCAGCTTCTTGATTCATCTCTTTCCCAGGGTTCATGTATGAAATAAAAACCTTGTAGCATCATACTAGTCCTCTCTAGTAAAGAGATGGCCCTCTACATATGCTTAGGGCCAGTCTTGTCTTGACTGTGAGATTTAAAATGGCTGATAAATCATTCAAACCCTTGGCGAATTCATTGATGGAAACCATTTTAAGTTGAGAAAGCAAATCATAAAAAGTGCTTTAGTAGACAACTAAGTTTAAAGGGGGGGGGGATTGTTTTTGTTTCAGAGTGGTCCTTCAATTGGGAATGAGAACAGAAAACAATAAACCCTAGAGGCCTCTCTGAAAAATGAGTGGTAGCTTTTGTTTATTAACTTGTAAGTTAATTTTGACATTGTGCCCTTTTATCTACATTTTGATAGATCAGTCTGTTAAAGTGCAGACAATGAATCAAGCAAACATTAATACAATGTTGTCTGTTCCGGAGATGCAGGAGGAGATGGCTTTGCCAGTCCAAAAGGTCCACTGAGTTGGGCCTCATTAAACAATAGGTTTGCTTTGTCCCACCCCTACCAAGCCAGCACCCAAATACCTGAGCTACAAGAGCAGATAAGCACCTCCCAGAAGGTCGTCTGCCTGGTGCTCCTGGAGAAATGCAAAGTGTACGTGCACCTTACAATGAAACTGCGGCTTCACATTAAACATGCAAAGGTCAGTTTAGTCAGCCACACCCCTTCCCTTGCCCTGCCCTGGGACACAGTTTCAGTGGAGCCTGCTTTTCTCTGGAAGCCCTCTCCCCTGCCCTTCTAGAGATAACATATTCTGACCCACCACCATCATTTCAGCCTTCCTTCCTGCTCCTTTCAGATTGGAATGGGTTTGGATGAATCATCAGAAATGATTAATTCCCCTTCCGAATGAGATTAGTTGCTTAAAATGGCATCATTGGGCTGAGATAAGATTGCGGGCACCAAAATGTTCCTTTCGCAAGCAGGGAAACTGACTAGTGCAGCAGCTGGAATTTTGAATACAGGCCAGCAGCAAGTGGATTCTGCCCCAAACAAGGAGGAAATAGGATCTTTACGACCGGAAACTTAAGAGAGAATTGGCTTCCAGCTGACCAGCTTATTGAGCATTTATTTGTGTGATTCGGGCTGTGCAAAACACATTTGAAACACAATTGAATGCCCACTAAGCATTCCGGACACCACATTTTACGCCTTAAAGGTAAAGGTAAAGGGACCCCTGACCATTAGGTCCAGTCGTGACCGACTCTGAGGTTGTGGCGCTCATCTCGCTTTATTGGCCAAAGGAGCCGGCGTACAGCTTCTGGGTCATGTGGCCAGCATGACTAAGCTGCTTCTGGCGAACCAGAGCAGAGCACGGAAATGCCGTTTATCTTCCCGCTGGAGCGGTACGTATTTATCTACTTGCACTTTGACGTGCTTTCGAACTGCTAGGTTGGCAGGAGCAGGGGACCGAGCAACGGGAGCTCACCCCGTTGCGGGGATTCGAACCGCCGACCTTCTGATTGGCAAGTCCGAGGCTCTTTGGTTTAACCCACAGCGCCACCCACGTCCATTTTACACTTTTCAGAACTACAGTTCCCAACAACCAACTACAGTTCCCAGAACTCTTTGAGGGAAAGAATGTGCTTTGAGTGTGATGTAAAGATTTAGTGTGTTTATACTGCCTTGCTTGCACAGAGTGTGCAGCGAGTTATTTGCCTAGCGGGATTCTACAATGTTGTGTTGAAAAAATTGCAGTTCTATGCTTTCTCATCACTTTACTTGCCACAAAAAATTATGGCTTGTTTTTGAAGTAGGCTGGTTGTGCGAGAACACATGCAATTTTTACCACTCGCAAAATAACAACAATATGGAATAGCTGCTGAAAAGCAATAAAAGGATAGCAGCTGCAATCTTTTATTTTATTTTTTAATGTAAAGTGCTCTTCTGGCCATGCAGCAGTTTTAGATCCCTTTGCCAAAGACTGGAAAATGAACGTAGGAATGAATGGGCGCAGGAAAGTATTGACACTTACTACACAAATGCCTCCCTGTGGAACAGCTACACAGGTCTATCAGGCCAGGATTCAAAGTGATTTCCAACCTTTAAAATTATCTTTCCTTGAGCAAGAGTTCTGTGTTGCTCAAATGCTGGTTTGTTTACATCTTTTGGCTGCAATGCGGTTCTTGTGGTCTCTGTGCAAGGCAAGTTCTGTATGGACTCTTGCATCAGGAAAGTGTGTGTGAGTTGTGATGTTACACCAGCACAGCCAAGCACGAATCCAGGTGGTGTACCGACAGGATTGCACAACTGCACAGTGTGATGTTTTGCATCAGTCAGATGTGGCTGGAGAGGTGGGGATCTGGTGACTGGGGACCGTATATGACACAGTCAATTCTATGCATAAACTTTTCCATAACAGTATTGCATAAATTTTTCCATATCTTCAGGACCCTTTACAAACACAAATACCTTCTTGGAAACACTTGTCAAGGCAAAAGAGGGAGCGGCCTCCATTTGGACTCTCTCTGTTGCCTTTAACACTTGTCATTTTTTCCCACTTGGTGTCGTTGGTTTAAGCTCTGCAATTTGCTGTCAAAACAAACAGCAGATTAGGGACCGAAGAAGGTCAGCCAGTTTCATTCCCATTCAAACAGCTGGAGATCAAAAGTTCAGACCAGACCCGGTGTCTGTGGATAAGGGCCAGCCCAGCCAAGGATGCAAATCAGAAAGGTGTGTGATTTTAAGGAACTGGCTGTGGGTGGTTTCTGCAGGACTGGAGGGTCTGGGACAGGGGTCAGAAACCTTTTTCAGCCATGGGCCAGTCCACCGTCCCTCAGACCATGTGGGGGGGCCAGACTATATTTTGAAAAAATAATAATGAACGAATTTCAATGCCCCACAAATAACCCAGAGATGCATTTTGAATGAAAGCCCACATTCTGCTCATGTAAAAACACTAGGCAGGCCCCACAAATAACCCAGAGATGCATTTTAAAGAAAAGGACACATTCTACTCAAGTAAATGGGACGCGGATGGCGCTGTGGGTCAAACCACAGAGCCTAGGACTTGCCAGTCAGAAGGTTGGCAGTTCGAATCCCCGCAATGGGGTGAGCTCCCGTTGCTCGGTCCCTGCTCCTGCCAACCTAGCAGCTCAAAAGCACGTCAAAGTGCAAGTAGATAAATAGGTACTGCTCTGGTGGGAAGGTAGACGACGTTTCCGTGCGCTGCTCTGGTTCGCCAGAAGCGGCTTAGTCATGCTGGCCACATGACCCGGAAGCTGTACGCCGGCTCCCTCGGCCAATAAAGCGAGATGAGCGCCGCAACCCCACAGTCAGCCACGACTGGACCTAATGGTCAGGGGTCCCTTTACCTTTACCTTTACTCACATAAAAACATGCCAATTCCCAGACCATCCGCGGGCCAGATTGAGAAGGCGACTGGGCCGCATCCAGCCCATGGGCCTTAGGTTGCCTACCCCTGGTGTGGGAGATAAGGTGCAGGTTCAATATGTGACACGTGTCATAAAAGACTTGCTGTACCAAGTCAAACTAAAGTCCCAACAGTCCTTGCATTCTGATTCTCAGAGGGGGCTAGTCAAATGTCCCTGGGGAAGCTCCTAAATATGACAAGGTGATCATCGCCATCCTCTGGTGTGGGGTGGGGTTTTGCACCTGTATCTGGTTGTTCTATCTGAACATGCATATTCCAGACCTAATTGGAAGTGAAGCAAGAAGCTAACATTTGGAGCAATCACTCTCAGGGCTCCCTGGAGAGGCACAGAGCTCTGCCAGACAGGAGTCAGCTTCCTTTGGACCCCTCCGAGTACAGGCCCCAAGTGAAGTCAAAATCAGATCGCGTGGCCAGCCAAGACACTGTGAAATGTTATCCTGGTGGCCAAGTGTGATCTCTATCATTTACATATATCTTGCATGCGTCATGTTCAGAATTTCCTGAGAACACAGATTTGAACCTCCTGGCTAAAATGTTGAGATGTCAAGGCTCATAACTTATGTAGAGATATTAAATAAATATTGTCATGTTCACTACGTACTTATTCTGTTACAAAATGCACACATTGTGCAGCTGTGTAAGAAAATGAAGCTTGTGAAATCAGCCCTCGACAACCGTCTGTTGCGATGCTAGAAACTCAGTCCCAGCTCCTCCTGGTATCTCAGTCTTTCCAAGTTATGGAAAACTTATGAATTTTCAAATTCCTCTTCAACCGTGAGTGCTGAAAGAATGCTATGTCCTGTGCCAAATTAGAAGTTATAAATTTCCTGGGGTGGTGCTATGGGTTGACAGAATACTCACACCAGTCTGATGTGATATGTATATATACATGCAACCAACGTGAACTCAAACTATCTGAGGGTGAACTCTTTGGGGAGAAAAATGCCTATTTATTAGCAGGGCTTAACAAATTTAAATCAAAGAGACAGGCCTTGATCCTTGCAGGTCTTAACTCTGGGAAAGTTTAGGTCAGAATTCTTACTACCCTGGCTCGTTTCCCATAAACACATAAGAAAATAAGCTGCAGCAAAATTCCACAAGCAGAGAGACTGGGGAGAAGCAGCTCTGGGGTGAGGCAGATTCAGTGGGAGCCCCACCCCCAGATTCCTCCCAGCCCCACCCACAAATAGCATTTTGACCAATATGGGGTAGCAGCAGCAGAACCGAAATGGTAGCTGGTGCAGCCCTCAGTGTTGGGTTGCTGTAATGAAAAGTTGTGTGGAAGCAAAACTGCTGTGTTTATAAACATTTAGGCAACGCTCCGCTCCAGACCCTTAACAGGCAGCAAAGAGTGCTCCCCCTCTGTTTCAAAGCAAATGGAGTGGGGAGAAGAGGTTACATTGCTGTTTTTTATTTCAATTAAGGGGCAGATACACATTTTGTTTTGTTTCCTCTCCTCGTCCCTGCCCCAGCAGCTCTCCACAAAGGCTATTAAGAAAGCATCATGTGGGCATAATGGGATGGTAGATACAGGAGACATCTCACTGGGCTTCAATAGCATCTGGTTAACAGGTCTCTGAGAGATGTGGATGAAAACCTGATATTAAAATCACACTTTTCATTCCGTCCAGGTCCATCTGCACTGTGAAACCAACACCTGCTAAGCTTGGTCATTTACTGTAATTGGAGGAGGATAAAGGTGAACAGGGCGTGTCTACCTTTAGTCTCACGTTTTGAAGAAAGCTTTATTGTTATACGCTTTCTGCTCTTCCCTGACATCCCCCTTTATTCAAAGACCACTGATCTGACAGCAAGCGTAGTTCCCTGTCTGTGATAACTCTGCTGAAATCTGCACTGGTTCAATTAGAGACCGGATTATCATGCTCCCTTGCCAGTCTTTCGTCTTTCCTCTTTCATGTTTGCTCTTTATGCAGAAAGACCGAACTATTCCAGTGTTGCACGAGTGTGAAAGTAATAACACAAAAGATCAAAACTCTGGATGTGCAGATAACATCATTAAATAGTTTAGGCGGCATGGACTGAGGCTGTGTTCACATTTCTGTTCACTGTGCACTCACTGCATTTCTAGTCCTGAGTTTTTAATCCATGTACACACAACGCAATACAAAATGCATGCGTATCCTTTACCTTGTTATAAAGTCCTACAGTTTGATGCATTGTTTCTCAAACCAGCTTCACAGTGACTGGAGTCCTTAAGTCTTGGAGTCCTTAAGTTGCTCCTTATTCATCTCTAGCCAAGGTGCAAACACTTTGGCATAGGGTAAAGACATTCCCGACATGTCAACAGCCCCAGCAGGGTGTCCAAATCTGACACTAAGGAAGCTGTGTGAGAGCTGTGAAATGCATGGGGGGGGGGACAACTTCACTGCACTCTAAGGCGGTCATGTGAACACACCCATAACTGTATCTGGGTGGAGAGGAGCGACCTATTACTGCTTTATTTATTTTTCCTTTTTTTTTAAAAAAAAATATTTTTTATTGGTTACTGTTTTACAGACCCTCCAAAGTGTCCCTATTTTCCAGTGACAATCCCAGATTTACAGAAGCCATCCTGGTTTCTGGTTTGATCCCAGAATGTCCCGCTTCTCCTTAGGACGTCCCTATTTTCATCAGAGAAATGTTGGAGGGTATGGAGTTATCCGACCCCTGAGCCAAGGAGACAAGTAACTATGCAACCTTTAGAAGACATCTGAAGGCAGCCCTATATGGGGAACTTTTAAAATGTTTTACAGTGGTATTTTGGGTTACATACGCTTCAGGTTACATATACTTCAGGTTACAGACTCCGTTAACCCAAAAATAGTACCTCAGGTTAAGAACTTTGCTTCAGGATGAGAACAGAAATCGTGCTCTGGCGGCGCAGCGGCAGCAGGAAGCCCCATTAGCTAAAGTGGTGCTTCAGGTTAAGAACAGTTTCAGGTTAAGAACGGACCTCCGGAACGAATTAAGTACTTAACCTGAGGTACCACTGTATTATTTTTTTTTACACATTGGAAGTTGTCCAGAGTAACTGGGGCAATCTAGTCAGATGGGCGGAGTAGAATTATTATTATTATTATTATTATTGACCTCCCTATTTTCATCAGAGCAATGTTGGAGGGTGTGATTTTAGTTACCTTTGTGAGATACTATAACATTCTTGCCTATCTTCGTGACAGATATCCCCTCTAAACCAGGGAATGGGAGCCTTTCCCTCTCTGCCCTGACTACAATTCCCATCCATCTCTGACCATTGACCTTGCTGATGAGAGCTGGAGTCCAACAACACCTGGAGGGCCACAGGTTGCCTACCTGCATCCGAACCCTTCCCTGATAGTGGGTGCATTCACACTGGTAGTGAACTGCTGAATATGGTTCTGCAATAGCTTTGGCACCATCATTTCAGCAGAAAGAATATCAAGATTTTGGCAGCAAGAAGATAAAGAAATCAAAATACTGCTTCAGGTTGAAGGGTTGGAAAAAGCTTGATTCCATAGTCCACATATATTACGCAAATCTGCATAGATATTACTAATTATGCATAACTTCTATTATTTAAGGTGAAATAGCATAACTCCCTCTCCCAAAACATTGGGTGTCCTGTTTAGCCTCTCCCCCTACTGACTGACCTCCAGGATTTCCCCTGGCTTTACCCACCAACATAAAGCCTGTATTCTCATGCTTAGGGACTAGAACAGGCATCCTCAAACTCAGCCCACCAGATGTTTTTGGCCTACAACTCCCATGATCCCTAGCTGGCAGGACCAGTAGTCAGGGATGATGGGAACTGTAGTCTCAAAACATCTGGCGGGCCGAGTTTGAGGAAGCCTTGACTAGAAACTTTAAAAACAACATCAATAATTATTATCAGTGTTCTAAACTGCTGGCCCAAAACTCTACACTTGAGTGTTGTGTATGTGCTTGAATAACAATAGACTAACTACTGTTCTGGTAGCAGCAAGAATATAGAAGTAGCTTATTGGATTGGATCAAGAATCCATTTGGTGCAACATTCTGGTTTATTATACTGAATAACTTCAAGCAAGTTCAGAAGCGAGGCATTCAGGGGCAAGTATGAGACACATCTATTTTTCATTATTATTAGACAAACTCGTGTAGTTCATAAACCACTGTGTGAGAGAGGTTATACTCTGCCCCCTCCTCTTCCTCTGTCTTGCTTTATTTGTGGATTATTAACCATAGCTACAAGGATCATTGTTTATACAGCATGGAAGGCTGGTGGGGAAACTGAGATGGCTGAGACTAATGAGAGAAGAGGAAGGAAAACGTAAGCTGTGGAGGAAAGGGCTGAGTTTAAAATAAAACACATCTGGATTTTCAGGTTGGGTTAGCACGAGACCACGGTCACCCCCTTCAGAGGCAAGCCACATGCAACACACAAAAGGAGCTTGAGTCACACCATCAGGACACACCCCACCTTCTCTGCTTGATGCAAGCAAGGGGAGAACAATAAACTTGTTGTCTAAACTCCTGAGACCCATCTCCAGCCCTTTCTGACAAATTAAGGGGTGGGAGCAGAGAGGGGAGGCTGTCTGAAACAAAGGACAATATGGTGCCTCTACCCCACATTCAAAGTACAAAAGTATACTAGGCTGGTCATTGAATCTCACTTTGGCAACAGGACAATTTCCTCCATTTCACCTAAGGGCAGCAGAATAGTGCCCTGTGTGTGTGTGTGTGTGTGCGTGCGTGGGCGCGGGCGCAGGGCAGGCCACACACAGCTCTCTCTACCCCTTGCCCCTCAATATTTGTTGCCTGAAGCAGCTGCCTCACTCTCTCTCAGAGTAGGGCCAACGTAGTGACAGGTGAGCATAGAGTGAAGTAAAATTGATGGAAGGCAAAAGAGCAACTCAAAGGTACCACGCAGGAGGAAAGCCTAATGAGGATTTCCAGAGTATAAAGGGAATAAAGATCCCATGATGTCATGCACCTTTTCCAATTATTTCCTATCTTACTGCTATACTTGCGTTGAGGGTATCTCTCTAATCTCATACCCTCCAAAATTTGTCTGATGAAAATAGGGACGTCCCATTCAATAGTAGTAGTAGTAGTAGTAGTATGGATTAATATTAGATGAAATTTTAAAGTTAGAATATGTGAGGAGAAATAATTAAGGCAAAATTAAGATGGTATGAATTTGCTGAACAAATTTTTAAATGGAATACAAAAAAGGAAGGTGTGAGGAAGTCATGAAAATAAGTAAATGAATGGCGATATCAGAAAGAGGGATTTTTATTTTTTATTTTTATTTTTATGTGAAAATCTGATTTTTGTATTTTTGTATTTTTCTATGTGTGTTTTTTGTTTACTGTCTATTGTTTTGTAACTCCTTTTCTTTTGTTAAAAACTTAATAAATATTATTTTAAAAAAAACAATAGTAGTAGTAGTACTAATAATAATAATAATAATAATAATAATAATAATACAGTTTATACCCCACTGAGTTGCCCCAGCCACTCTGGGCGGCTTCCAACATATATAGAAACATAATAAAACATTAAACATTAAAAACTTCCCTATGCAGAGCTGCTTTCAGATGGCTCGGGGGGTCAGATAACTCCATACCCTCCAACATTCCTCTGATGAAATTAGGGGCGTCCTAAGGAAAAGCGAGTCATTCTGGGATCAAATCAGAAACCAGAGCGGCCTCTGTAGATCCAGGACTGTCCCTGGAAAATAGGGACACTGGGAGGTCCGTCAAGGGTGCAACAAGGTATGTGGCAGAGGATATTTGCAATGATGAGAATCTCAAAGCCTTCCTCTGGCTGGTGACAGCAACCAGCAAAATAAGGCAAAGTAAGGCTGGGTCCTGTTGTGTATTGAGTCAAAGGATTTTATATCTGTATTATTATTGTCTGTAATTGCATTAGGGTAAAGTAACTGCCTTTTGGTTCCAGAGGGTACAGCTACTATTGGTTCATTTAAGCTGCTGTATTTGGATCCCCTGTCTTATTGGTTGCCTCCAAAAGGCAGGACTGTGATTGCCTGATATTGTTCCCTCCAAAATGTATCCCTTCTAGCTAGTTCCCTGTCCCTATAAATGTAGCTCTCCCCTCCTCAGGTCTTAGTCTTGTTGCTTTAATAAAGAAGTGTTACTAGAGAACTGTCTCCAGCATATTATGTCAAGAGAGCTGAAATCACAAACCCCACGTCACAACAGGTCCCATATTTGAAGAGACCACCAAGTGAAGCTCCAACAGCAGTGCAATTCCTAATATCCCCTTCCAACGCTCTTTTAAGCACTGAGGAGACCGTCAGGGAGTGTGCATTAGGAAAGATGGAAGGGAATTTGGAAAGGTCTCTTCTCCAAAGTCGCCCACTCATCACCCTACCTGCGAGCACCCACAAACCATGCAAACCTTGTGCTCAATAAGGGCAAAATGCTTTTTAAAAATTTATTTCTGGGGAGTGTGACTCCAGCCACCCAGGGCTTAAGGCATTTTCGCCAGGGGACAGGGTATAGGACAAAGTGATGAGCCAAGACAGAGACACAGCCACATTTATGATGCCTGCATGATCTCTGGCAGAGGCCGAGGAATTTGCAGAGCAGAGGGTGAGCAAATTAGGCACAGAAGTATTTTAAAATGTGTGGGGGTGAGGATGGAGGGAAAAGTGGCAGGAATGTTTGCCCAAATGACTATAGCTGGTGAAAAGGTGTACTGCAATATATAGGTGCCTCGTGGTAATGTGTGTGGAGTTTAGCACTACCACCACCCAAATTCTACTACCAAGAAGTATTAATATAGTTCTTTGCCCAGGTGCTTCAAATGCCAGTCGGTCTTATTGCCCCCATGTTGCAGATGTGGACACTGAGGCTCATAAAATAGTATCTTGTCGAAAGCTATCAGGAATGTTAATGTTAATGGTTGAGGTGAGTCTTCAAAACATTGCCTTTCTGGTTCACAGCAATTCACACACTTTTTCTTCTTGTTTATTATAAACATGAATATGGAAACATGAATGGATGGAAACATGAATATAAACGATGAATGGCTCCCTCCCTTCTCCTCAGGGGTGCCAACTTGAATGAAATATTGCAGGGGCCCAGGTAAGCCCCGTCCCACATAATCACATGGCATGGTGCACACGCACCACTTGAATGGCAATGCCCAGCCCCCCTCAAATATTTTATTGCAGGGATCAAAGCCCCCACAACCCCTAGGAGTTGGCTCCTATGCCTCCCCTTCAAGCCACTGAGGTGTGTTAAGTTCCATGTCTTACATAGTAAACAACTTACACATAAACTGGTTTGGAATTTCTGGGGATACAGACTAGAAAAAGAAAAAAGGAAAGGGGAATTTAAACAAAAGGGTGTTTTTTTAAAAAAAAAATGTGTTGATTGTGCAGAGGGCTGATTAGTGCAAGGAGAGAAATCTGCCTTCTATTCCTCAGTCTGCAAAAATGGTTCTCTCACTCTCCATTTGTCTTTGCAGTGTTTCTGTGCTAAACCACTAGCACCCCACTATCGACAGCACATGAAAACCAGGTGATGTAGACATACTGTACTTAACCTGCAATCTTCAGCTTGACCCAGGTTATAAAATCTTACTGTGTTGCTTAGGTTCTGTTTCATCCCAAAATGAGTTCTAAGCAATGTGCAGGGCCTCTGGGTAAGCAATGTCCTGTTGTCGATGCCTCTTGACTACAGCACGCACCCATGCTTGTTTCCAGAGCAGCCGGCAGCATCTGTTCACACAAATGTCCCTGCCCTTCATTCATTTGCTCCTGATTAAACAGCATCCCACAAAGCCCTGGTCTCCTCTGTGTATTAGAGGAAGGATGGAAACAGAGGGAGTCAAAAGAAAGAAAAAAGAAAAAGAATTAGCACACTTGCAAGTGATCTTGCTCAGCTAAAACTTTGTTCAGTGCTGGCATTTCTAAAAAACACACACCCCAAACCACCCAAGGGGATAGGGGAGCTATAGTCTCCAGGATCTCTGAATCCTCCTTCTAGTCCCAGATAGTTTGGGGCAGGCTGTCATTACTCAGCAGAGAGGGAAATGAACTGTGCACATGATGAGGCAGCTACATTTTTTATTTTATGTTCACCTGTGTGGAGGCACAGAGCCCTGGCATTCAAAACAGCCCTGGTACAATGAAGCCCCAAGAATCATCTCTCTTAGGCGATGGAAAGAGCACAAGAGAGGGGCTTTGAAAGGGATGCTGCAGCAGTGCCAAAACCATGCGGATAGAAAGCTGTGTGTGCATTGTTGCTTACTCTGGCTCCAGCACGCTATCATCGCTTGACGTTCGAAGCCAAGTGCACATGACATTAGCCACAATCCACCTGTATCCTGTAGCTTTTTGATAAATACTCCCGTTTGATGTGTTTTCCCACAAACCAGCTTCAGCCCAGTTAGGCTATGGAAGCCGCGGTTAAACTGAGGTGTGTACATTTTAGGCATTGCATATGCACAGACGAATAATAATAATAATAATTTATTATTTATACCCTGCCCATCTGGCTGGGCTTCCCTAGCCACTCTGGGCGGCTTCCCCCCCAAAAAATATTAGAATATTGTAATACATCAAACATTAAAAGCTTCCCTAAACAGGGCTGCCTTCAGATGTCTTCTAAAAGAATGCTTTAGGGGAACAGAAGTTCAGTGCAAGGAAACAAATCAGGTAACGGGTGTTGTGCGAAGACATCCCCACACTCCTTCTGGTGTGAACAGCAACATAAAAAAGCAAATCAAAACACAGTGGGCGGAAATGACCTTGCTGTGTTTCAAGCTGCTAATATATACATAGCCCAAACATATAAATCCCTTTGACCATACTAGGTGTTTTGTGTATGGGCACAGGAGTGAAGCTGGTGTTATCATATATTTGGCATTTGGACTGTCAGCAATAACGTCACACTTTTCTAGCATTTTCGGTTTTATTTTTTCTTTCTAGGCCAATGCAGACTGGAGGGGAACATTCAAAATTTGGAGGGCAGAGCAATGATTCTGCCTCCAGGAAATGGGCTGTGCATTTTTGAACGGAAGAAGCAAGAGGGAATCCCCGGGCTTCTATTTTTAAGCTCCTTTTTTGGTTTGCACGAAGAAGAAAAAACTCTTGCGTCCATGTTGCCCTTTAGCACACGCACGGGCAAAAAGCCTCCGTTGTCCTGGAGCCAAAGGGATGACGAGCAAAGCACTCGGCAGCACAAAGGCTGGGGTTATTTGGCCAGCCAAGCGAATGCTGTGGACGGCAGGAGGAAAGTGAGACCGCAGGAAAGAGAGCAGCTGCTAATCCTCCTTCCTCTTCTAATGAACTAATTAATCACGGTCAATAGGACTGGCAATCAATTCCATCCTCAAGGGGCATGCCAGGTGGGCTCTAGGCAGGAGGGAGGCTCAGGTGGCAGGCAGGCTTGCAGCGGCAATTTATCCCTGTATCTGGGAAACCCCCAAGCCTGTGGATGGAGATGGGATGTCACTGTCAGTCAGCACTGTGCATGATGCGGGACTCCCGCTGGCAATTCCTGGCACACAGACATGGATCAAGTCCTGATCAAACAGTGCCTCTGAGATTTCCCTCCTCAGGAGACTGCTCAGACACTCAGATTCCTAGTAGCCATGTCAGCCCCTCAGGACACTCCTGGGTGAAGGCCTTTTGGGGTTTCAAGCACAGCTAATAGGCCCTATTAGGCGTACTGAGGCAGTCATATAAGGCAGCTGATTTTGTTTGTTATGAAAGGGCTGCAAATTGTCCCAACATTTAATTTATTATAGTTGTATTTTTGCTGCCAGGGAGGGGGAGAGGTGTTTGTGTGGGTTTGTGCTTCAGGTGTCAAAATAACCTGGCAGTCCTTGGGTACTGTGCACCTTGATTTGGGATCGTGGGGACCTTTGTTGCTCTGCTTCAGGCAGAAAAAATGTCTAGGGGAACCCCAGTTTTGAGAACGCAGACTTAGGAGAAGCAGAAGACAATCATCAGTGGGAGAAAAAATGCACCAAGTAACAACAACAACAAATTTAGCCATGGTAGAAACTGCCATATCTGGATATAGCTTCTGTAAAAAGGATGTTGGAGTAAGTGAGACAATGCTTTGTTTGGATCTTTTTCAAAAGTGCACAGGCTGCATGCCATCAGGAGATGGTGTTTTCAAAGCAAAGACTAGCCCAAGAATAATGTTCGCAGGGGAAACACCAGGACATACTTCCCCTGGAATCATTCCCAGTCTTTAATTTCTACGAGGAGAGGTTGGTCAAACCAGGCAAATTTATCTCATCTCGAATCCCTTCAAGCTTAGGGCCAAATGTTGCAGGGCTGGTTGTAGTTAAACAGTAGCAATAAAAACAGCACTCTTTGCATGGTTGGAGGCACTCTTATTATTTTGGATGATTCTGGGGCCGAGCTCTGGCACTCAGAAACACGCTATGCAGCTGTGCTGTGGCTCACATTCAGACATACAGTATTCTATTCTTCTTTTAAAAGCAGCTTCTGCTTTGTCATTTCTAAATTCAGGCACCAAGCAGGCCTGCATCTCCTGGCCATCTCTTGCATCTCCTACTGTTGCAGCAGTGTAGGTCTTCCTGGATGCAACAGCAGCCCAGACAGACATCTTTGTGGTTCGCAGCAGCAGCAGCAGCAGCAGCAGCAGCAACGTCTTTCTTACACTCTGCCAGGCACTACCCAGACACTGATGGATGCTGTAATCACTGGTAGGCGAGCAAGGGCAGAATGTAACAGTCCTTCCTGTTTGGGGCTTTGCGCCAGTACCTATTCATAAACCACCTCACAGCAATAGCAGGGAAACAGGGAGATAGAAGCAGCCAGGGCCATGGGCTCTGTGATCCATCATCCTTCTGGACAAGGTTTTAAATTATCCTGCCTGGCACTGCCTCTCTCTCCTGCACAGCACGTCTCAGCCCAAGCAGCTTCATTGCTATGATGCCAACGGCTCGAACTTTTCACATCTTTCTGCAAGTGCTCAAATTATTCAGTGCTTGCTGTACAAGAGAAAAATGGAACTGAGGGTAGCCAAGACTGGCTTGGAACTTCTCATCTTGACACTGACACCCCCCACCCCATTTCTCGTTTCTCTTTTATTTTGACAGCATTTATATAAAGATATTGTGCAATATTTTCGTTAGCAGGATTGAATCCTGGGATAGTTTGCTACAATATAAATTTGCCTCTGAGCACCTTTGGAGCGCCCTCTCATCCCATTACTAAGCAACTGTATCACGCCCACACAAATTTCAGATTATAGAGCAGAGCTTACAAAGCGCATTGGGAAATGATTGAAATGCAGTGAGTTCCTTCACAGATGGGGAACTTAAACTTGAGGACTTTGGCATGTTCCAACTGGCAGCTCTCTCTAGGTCCAGTGGTTTGAAGCAGAGGTTTATCACGTTGTCTGTTACCTGATCCTATTCAACCAGAGATGCCAAGACTGAAACTAGTGCCTTCTGCATTCAAAGCAGGTGCTGTACCATTGAGTCATGGTGCTTCTCCTGCAGGAATGTTAATAAGGAATTGGCTTGTTTGGGCTCCCAAATATTTTGAGCTCTTTTGGCGCAGTGTTTTTAGTGGCACCTGCGTTTGTTCACAGAACGCTTACATTCTGTTGCTCCTGTCTTTATGGGGGGGAAAAATTCTCGAAATGCTCAGTCAATACAATCTTGAGGGCCAGCTGGCTGAATCTTCCCAGCTTTCCAATAGCCTGATAGGAAACAAGCAACTGCTCCACTCTTGAACATCGTGAGAGTCGGTTATCAGTTTTTGCAATATAAGTAGCGCATTTATCACCTGCACATGCGACCATCACCTCTTTATTTTTGCTGCCCGTGGCTGCCAGTTTGTATTGCCACCCATGACCCTTCTATCAAGATACGAGTACCGGCTGCTCATTCCCTGTCCCCAAAGCACTGAAGGTAAGTATCTGCTCTATAACCCCACCCAAAGATATATACTTACATTGAAAACCATGCTTCGTGGTCCATCTAAAGCAGCTTCAATTGGGTTTTGTACACATAATCATTTACTCTGGCTCATGGGTGCTCCTGTTGCTGGTGTCTGAATCCAAGTGTACACAATGTTAGCTATAATTCATATGTATCGTGTCGTTTCTTGAGAAATACTGCTGATTGATTTGTTTTCTGTCAAACCAGCTTCTATTCAATTTGAACATGTAAGCTGTGGCTAAGCTGAAGTGTGTACATTTGAAACAGTCATTGCACATTTGCAGATGATGGCTTCATAGGGGTTCTGGTGTGTGTGTTGAGGCATGGGGGAACAAACTATGTAATGTATACCCTCCAAAATTTCTCCGATGAAAATAGGAATGTCCTATTCAATAATAATAATAATAATAATAATAATAATAATAATAATAATACCCCATCCATCTGACTTGGGTTGCCCCAACCACTCTGGGTGGCTTCCAACATATATAAATACATAAAACATTGAACATTAAAAAAACCTCCCAATAGATGTCTTCTAAAGCTTGTTTAGTTACTTATCTCCTTGGCTCATAGGGTCACTTAACTCCGTACCCTCCAACATTCCTCCAATGAAAACAGGGCCGTCCCACGGAAAAGCGAGACATTCTGGGATCAAATCGGAAGCTGGGGACAGATTCTGTAAATCTGGGACTGTCTCTGGAAGATAAGGACATTTGGAGGGTCTGTTTAATGTGTGGAGAAACAAATCAAGCAATTTAGTAATGGTGTGTATAGTAGTTTAAAACGCAACATGAGGTGCAGCAAGGAGGAACACCTCTGCTGCATTTTAAGCTGCTGATGTGTACATACTCCCTACTCTCTTGACTGGCAGATAGAGCTTGGCCCATGAACAAGAGATGCCAGAAATTAAACATAAGGCCTTATGCATGAAGCTCATGTGCTCCACCACACATGATGCCTCTAGAGGAAATGGATGTTCAGTGATACTGGAAAGCTGCTTAGTACCGGGGAATGGGACTGGGCTTCAGTTATAATGATCCTGCTGATGTACTTCGATAATAAGAGTACTGAGTGTATCCATGTGTTTTCTTGTTTGAAACCACAAATGAATCCACAGATGAATAGAGCCTGCCTCATTCTTACACTGTAGCTTCTTGCTACAGATTCCTGAGTACTTAAAAGCATCTGAGCACAAGGAACAGAAATGAAATATATTGAAGGGTGAAATATATTGAAGGGTGTGTGTGCGTTTTCTTATGTCAATATTCTACATTCTTAATCTGGTTTAATACGTACAGATCAGAAGTCCTAATCAGTTTGGCAAGTATGGAATGAACAGAGTGAGGAACACAGCTTTTCCCATCATGGTGCTGCATCTACTAAAAAGTGCATAATAACCTTAACCTTAATAACACAAGACATTCTGTGTATTCAAGTATCTATCTATTTACAGTAATGGAAAATGAACTGTTTCCCCCCACAGCAGACTCAGAAAACTCAGGCATCATTTGAAACGAGGCAAAAAGAAAACAATCAGCTCTGTCAGTTATGATCTAAAAGGTGATGGCTGGGAGGATATCAAGAACGGAAACTTCACACTGGAAGGGAATTCCTGATAAGGATTCAGAGCTAAAAAGCAGTCCAGCACAAAGCTGATCAGTAGGGCAGAGAACAAAATTCACCTTTAGACCCTGAATAATTAGGGGAAATCCTCCAGGAAGCGACAAAGGAATGTGTCTGTGTATATACACACATACCTTTGTTCCAACAGTGTGCGTTTTTGAGCCCAAACCCATGAAGACGGTATCTGGCTGCAGTTCAGGAAGCTGCAACTGAATTGCTGTAATCATAGTTCTTCAAATGGAGAAAAACAATAATAAACTTACTTTATGAACTACCATGAGGTAGGTTTCCAAGAGCAAGACACTGAATTTGTTGCAAAAAAATTGGGGGGCAGGGAGAGGCTGGCCTGCTGAGCTCTTTTTTCACTCTTGGCTACCCTGAAGTGATTTAATTCAGGGTTGCTGGCCTAAAGAAAAAGCTCATCTGCCATTCACTACTAGAGAGGAAACAGCAAGACTGAAGAGGAGAAAGGTGACTTGGCTTGGGAGTTGTCATGGCTGCCTGGGTAAAAATATGGAACATATGATGACAACATAGGAAGGCTGGGTGGGTAGAGGGCATTACAGAGAGTGGTGATGTGTAAAAGGAGGAGCTCAATGGGACCATGTGTGCGCCCTAAGGAGAATCAGAGCAAAAAAATAAAGGTTTTTATATGGTTAACTCATTCTGTACACCTAGTTAATGGTTTGGGGAAACAATATTTGCTAGCCGCTTTTCTCAGAATATCTATACTGTATAGAAGATGGCAATTACATTGGGATGGGGTTCCAAGGATGGGGTTCTCCCCCTGCCAAACAGGAAAAACCTCTAGTAACTTAATGGAATTACTCTCATCCTGTGGGAAAGCCTTTGCAGGAAATGCTTCCTTGTACTGTACACTACTAAACAATGCTTTGGTGTCCTCCAAGAAACCCATTTGTCATCCACTGGGGCTCACTGAAAGCTGAAATCTCTGGCTCTTTGTTCTAGCTAATTTTCCCCATTCCTCTAACACCCACACAGTCCATTATTAAGAGATTCTTTTGGGATCAATCCAGTTTGTTCAGAGTGAAACAGAACCTTCTATTCTGGCTGCTGACATGAGGTTTGGCTTACAGTTTAACCCTTACAATGCATATTCTCCTTGCATGCTAGATAGTGGCACTGGGAGTCAGTCTTCTTTTATCCTAAGATTTGCCTCTGGGTTCAAGACTCTTCAAACTTGACACATGCTTTTTGTAACTGGATTCTAAATGAGACTACTGCACTGTACTCTACATGTGCCTGGCCTTGAAGACAATCTGGAAATTTCAACTGACTCCAAAAGCACTTGTACTCTATGCCTGAGGTGCTGAAAAACTCAGTTCTTTTTGAAAAGGAAATTTCTACGCTAGGATCCCGGAGCACAGGACCATTCTAGATTTTTAAAAGAGTTTTATTTCTTCTTTAATGTAACCACCATCTCTATGTATCCTTCAACAATCATTACATGAAGCAGAAACACTCGTAATAAAATCCGTCCACAAGCAAACTTGTTTTCTCATGCCTACTTATCAGAGTATCTTGGAAGCCAGGCAATGCATGCTCACAGTGTCAAAACAAAGAGACAGATCGTGAAGGGGTGATTCCTGTTGAGTTTTGTAGCCACATCCCTTTTCTGTTGCTGGTGCTGCAATCTTCCCCTTCCCCTTTCATAGCTCCATATTTTATAACAACCTCAGAGAAACCGACAGCTGGGGAAAAGCCAGCTCAGATGACAAAGCAATGAAAGAAGTGGGTGAACTGGAAATACAGCAGGACAAATATCAGCCACCTGCCCATCAGTGACAGCCACCTGCCCATCAGTGCAGGGTTTAGCCACCAGCTGGGCGTCGTCGTCACCCCCCCCCCATCAACTTTCACCAGCTTTGCCTGCCTTTTTGCTCCACCCACAGCTGGGGCCCCTCCATCCTCTCTCTGGATAACAAGGCACCTGCTCTTTTCCCTCAGCTATCCAGAGTTTCCACCACCGTTTCAAACACGTCATAGTGGTTAGGCAAAAACAGTTAGACTTGCACGTTTCTGCTGCTCCTAAGAGAAAACACAGCACAGCACATGGCACCAAAATAATTTTCTTAGAAGCGCTGTATTTTTTAAATCTTTTGCTGAATGGTGGGGCATGGATCCATGCTGGTACTTATCTCTTAAAAGTGTGGCTGAATGGTCAAATTGCAGTCAATATTTTGTAGGGCTCATGATCAACCACATCCTACACAGCAGTCATAACAGCAGTGGGCACACCAATACTGGCTTAAAATGCAGCAAGGTCATTTTTTTCTGCTGGGTTTTGAATCACATGTACACGTGATTGTGTTTGCAAGTCTCCTACTTCAGTGGGCAGGGGGTGGGCCCAGATATGGTTTACATTTCAAATTGGATCAAAGCTGGTTGGGGGGGGGGAGTGCATCAAAACACATTACATTCTCGAAAAACTTCAAAATAGATGTGGATCGTGGCTAATGTCATGTGTTCCCATTGGTGGGAGTGCAATGCATGCAGAGGAAATGTGACTATGTACACAGCCACTGGGATGAATTGTGTAGACCTCTGTGCAAATTTCGGTGGGTTTTGTGTTAGAAAAATGTAATATTCATGCAATAAAAGCATAACCATGAGCATTTAATACCCATGTCTTATGCAAAGACTACTAAATAATAGTCAGTCATTGAACAGCTGCCACTAAACTACCTTTAAATTGCCATTTTAGTGATAGTGCTGGGAGACTTCTGGCCACGCAGACATTGCCAACCATGACAAGTTTTTAAAGCACTTGGAGAGAAACTGTTTTGTCTTTGCTAGAAGACCAAGTCACACTTTCCTACAATAGATGCTATTGCCTGGAATTCTGGCAATTCTCAGTGCCAACTGCCAGAGGCTGTTCTCTTCCAGGGCTCTGCCCGCATAAATATAAGCATAAATGACTCCTAATGAAATTAGATAAGGGAGGCTGGTAATTTGAGAATGAAGCATGAGGCAGACCTGGGAAGTTCATTCAATTCTCAAAATCAAAAACAACAGTAAATCAGAGTCATCTGAGTCAAGCAAGCATGTAGGAAACAGTGCACTATATTCTTGAAGCAAGGATGACACAGCTGTAAAGGGACAGCTGTTGATTTGTTTTCCAAGCAAATGAGTGTGTGCCCACCTTCAGCAACTGTCTGAAACAAGAACCAGCTTTGCAAAGGAACTTGGAGTGAGGCAATGCTTAACGGTACTTTCCAAGCAGTAGGAAGTTGAGTGCTCTTCTGTTCTGCTGTAGGCCTTCAGCTGCTGCATGTTAACTGAGTCGCCTCATTATTTCCAGCTTATTGCCAAGAGCTGCACTCATGCTTTTGTAAGAGAGATTCCCAGATCCTGTGATGTAAGCAGTTATGGCAGAGTGAAATAACAACTCCTTATCATGACTCAGGTACTGTACTGCAGCTTTGCGGATACAGCTGACACATGATAATACCTATCTCATGGTGTGTAGGGTCACTTTATAAACTGGAGTCTCCAGACTTTAAATGTCTAGGAAAAGGGGGAAGGCAGGTGAGGAGAGGAAAGCAGCAGTAATATGCTCTCTTTGCTGGAAAAAGTGCCAGGAGGTCAGCCTCTGCCAAATATTTCAAATGGGCACACCAATAATATTTTCTGTTTGAGACCTGCCTATCAAATGCAATGTCCAGTTTGGAAGCTAAATGTTAGGTTCAGGGAGAATCCTCCGCATGCAGGAGGAAGTTATGAATGGGACTGGAATGAAGAGCCAAAAAGCCCCTCCATTTAAACAGATAGCGGTGCCATGGTACACAGAGTGGCCACTTCTGGGCTGTCACTATTTTCAGGTGGACTTCAATCACATAAACACAATCCAGGTTGTACAGGTTGATTTAACAAGCCTACTTCTCCCTGCCCCCGCTCCCCTGTCTTTTTGCCATAAGGAAACAGATGGGGAAAGTATGGGATGACAGTTACTTGACATAATGTCATATAACCTCCACAAGACCAAACCAGAATGAATGCTGAATAAATAGATAGCATTGTCTATCCTCCCTGCAAACATCGTGCAAACAAAAGCAGCATGACTGCTCAATAAACCGGTCAACTTGAAGCGACCAGTGACAGAAAACAGTGTTAAGGAGCAGAAAAGAAAACATAAAGATTTAGAGGAGCATTTCACGAACAAATCCTAACTTGTCCTGGGATGCCTCTTATATGCTTCATTTCCCCCAGCTCAACAGCCTGCCACAAATAAAACTGAATGAAATGGACAGAGGCCATCTTTCTTTTTTTAGGGATCACAAATCCAAACATTACCATAAATGCCGAAAGCATCTCCAGCTCTGTTACGTTGTAAAGGGGTGTGTGAGATGAGGAGCAGGGGAGGATGGCACAAGCAGAAAGAAATGTATGAAATTAGAGGAGAAAAGACAATCACACCAAAGAAATCCACAAAATGAAAATTGAGGGGAGTAAGTTAATATCAACATGAAAACAGAGACTGTTATGGTGAGAACTGAAGAGATTGGCTCATTGCTAATTTAACAGGATTATAAATAAATGCAATCTGGTGCCTTTTTTGGTAGCTGCATTGACTGCACAACTCAGATTATTAGAATAATGATAGCATGAGTGTTGTGTATACAGACAGAAATGATGGTATCTTTGAATGGAGAAATACAGCTATGGTTTTGTTTAAACAGCCTACAGGCTACATTTTCTCCCCCTCTCCTTGAGTCCACTGTTAAGTACTAAGAGATGTGTTGTGGATGTTGGGTAGTGTTTTCCCTTTGGCCTTTTAGTCAGTAATAAACAGCATAAGAGCCAATTGCAAGCTCATGTGTAGCAATGAAGCTGTTGTGTGTAGTTTAATAATTTTAGACCAGGGGATTTCAATGTATAGCTGGCCTCTCTAAGTATAGAGGGAACAGATGTTCAACCCCTCAAGAAAACAATAAAGATCAAAATGAAGGCAACAGTTTGGCTAGTACAACTAATTCTTGTTTTATGGCCAGGAAAAGGCAGATCAAAGAAGAAAGCAGAGAGCATGGATAAAACTGTAATGACACATGAAGTGTGTATTATCAGTGCTGCCACCCACATTGCAGTCAAAATACTTTCCCCTGCTCTCCCACTTGAGATCACTTGTGCATCCCAAACTTCACTAGCAAGTTTATTGGCTCTCCATGTTGGATGGTTACTGTTACAAAGTCATACTGTACTATAAGGTAAAGGTAAAGGTACCCCTGCCCGTACGGGCCAGTCTTGACAGACTCTGGGGTTGTGCGCCCATCTCACTTAAGAGGCCAGGGGCCAGCGCTGTCCGGAGACACTTCCGGGTCACGTGGCCAGCGTGACATCGCTGCTCTGGCCAGAGCCAGAGCCAGAGCCAGAGCCAGAGCCAGAGCCAGAGCCAGAGCCGCACACGGAAACGCCGTTTACCTTCCCGCTGGTAAGCGGTCCCTATTTATCTACTTGCACCCGGAGGTGCTTTCAAACTGCTAGGTTGGCAGGCGCTGGGACCGAACAGCGGGAGCGCACCCCGCCGCAGGGATTCGAACCGCCGACCTTTCGATCGGCAAGCCCTAGGCGCTGAGGCTTTAACCCACAGCGCCACCTGCTATAGAGCTTTATAAACCTTTCATGTTGGTGACATACTTTTTAGACATGCATCATTTCGTGACACAGTTATTCAGTTTTACTAGCAAAACAGTGGTTAAACTAACCCCTTTCCAGTCATGGGAGAACAGGGAGCGTTCACGCTACACCCTGCAGCCGACACACTAACATGTCGCGACACACAGTTTGGAAAGCTCTGCTGTACTACATGTCCTTGTCCAGGCACGAACCCCCTTACTCTTTTTTTATGTTGTTGTTTGTCTTGCTACACTGCTGTAATTATTGAGAGGTATAAAAGATTAACAACAAATCTCCTTAAAATACATAAATTGAAACTGTGTGTGAACACAGTTGACATATCCAAGACAAGGAGTGGTATCTGGGACCATATTTTGTCCCCTTCCCCCAAGAGAAATGAAATCCTGGAACCACCAGGAGACTATTGCTTACACTAGCAGGGCAGTGGGTCAAATCTTACCTAGGAAGACTCTTGCTCTGTCTACAATTTCAAGAACCATGCTTTTATACTGTAATATTTAAGAAGAATTTTCCATACAACTAGCTTAAGAGGTATTCAAGAGTTGCAAAGCTGCAACACACATTGTCCAGAGCCACACTAAGGATATGATCAACAAGCATCCACAGTGAATTGTGGAGGATGCTCTCCTAACTGAGCAAGTGAGAGGATCTTCTGCTCTCTTTCCATAGAACATTTTCCTCCTTCCCTTCCCTTAAAAAGCCTTCTGCTTGAGGGTCTTGCTCAAAGAGCTTGCCATCACTGACTTCAGAGCTCAATGGGTGTGGAATGCTGCTCTCCAGGGACCCTAAGTGCTAACCCTGCAGTTTGCCTTACAGTTTACATACAGATTCTTAACCTGTTGCTTTCAGTATTGTGGGGAAAGGAATGCCAAGCCCAGAGCACTTGTGTTTGGAATCAGGGAAAGGAATGTAAGCTTGATTCCTTGAAGTGAGCCTCTTGGGGTGGCACTGGAATTGTTATGGATGCTTGGAAAGCAACACAAAAATGTTAATTTCTAAGCAAGAATGGGCCCCGAATGAGGGGTTGTCTCTGTGTGTTTGTGTTGAGGAGGGTCATGCCTCAAGAGAAGAAATTTAAAGCATGACACGTAATGTAATGCTTGGGATGAGAGCATAAATCTTGCTGCAGCATGGCTGTACTGAGCTACGGGCAGGTGCTGAGCTTCCCGCCACCATCAGGATGAAGCACTGCAACCCACAGCCCCCTCCCCAATCCGCTTTTATTGCAGGCCTTCATATAATCTTATCCATATGTATTATGTTCAAATATGTCTTACGTTATGGAGCTTAGCTCTTGAAATGCTGCCAATACACCTTTGTTCTCTTTATCTGCTGTGTCCCACTCCCATCCCACTTCAGTCCTGGTACTCACTATATGTCTCAAGATATACCTTATGGAGAGGATGTCAATCTATATTATGTGCACAAATGTTTTCCAGTAGCTAGGACAAGACCTTGCTGTGCTAAATTTCATCTGTGGCTCTGAGCAGTGTTAGAAACTGAGATATGAAAGCTAGGAGCTAAATGGCACCTTAAACCTAGGTTATGGGCACAACAACAGAATGTCCAGGCATGATTTTTATATAACAATACAAAGCTGAAGATGAATGAATATTCTGAAGAGGGTCTCTTTCCCAGTCTTCAGAGAGTAGCTGGAAGTGGAGAGGCAGGAAAAGGTCCTCCTTTCCTTCCACTCTGCAGTTTTAATCTGAAATCTTAGGTGTACTACTGTGCCCAGAGCTGAGAAACTGTCCACACTAATGAAATTCCCTGTCACAAAATGCACCTAGAACAATGGGAGTTTTAAACACTGGCTCTGAGGTTTAAGCTGTTTTCATAAATGATGCACCAGTTTTTTTGCCCCCCTTTCCTGCATCTGCAGTTCAGATGTAAAAAACTGGATGGATGGATGGATAACAATATATAGGCTAAATGTCCATCTGAATTTAAAGTGTCTTTCATTCACTTTCTATCCATCAGGCTTTCTGTTCCAGTACACAGTATAGAAAGGAATCAGCCTAGTCATATCTGCATGGGCCATTTCTTTAAATGATGTTCCCAGTGCTGTTTATGATTTAAACTAATAGCAAAGGAAATTGTGCTAAGAAGAACTGCTCTTATATCTTGGCTTATTCTTTCAATCTAATTGGTGTAAATACTCAGTTCAAGTTTGTTTTCTACAGCTAATGAAGAAAACAGGACAAATGTGATAATATGCAGCCCTGCCTTTAAGACCAGGGCATCTGGCTTTAAACAAGACTCAGATTCTGTTAAATCAATTAAGCTTTGACTCTCCTAGACTTTGGAGAAAGGGCACCTGCACAAATAGAGTACAAACAGCTCTTCATAATGGAAAAATACAAACACCAAAGAACACCAGGAAAGCAGAGCTGGGGGGAAGCAGCAGACAAGACGGCTTTGGGAGCAATAGCAGAATGTTGCTAGGGACGCCACTGTAGAGAACACTGCGCTGCAGGACTGAACTGAAGCCAAGATATTTTTCCATTACCTTGGCCCAAAGTCATGATTAACCCTATGACTTCCCTGTCTAAAACAATCTCTTTCAGTACAGTTGAGAGATTTTGATGCTTCAGGATAGGCACTTTTGCATCCCAGCTAAACCACAAATGTGGAAAATTATACTCATAAGAAGGCATACTGTTTCATGTGTTTTTCAGCAACCACAATTTTCTGCAGAAAGGTTGTGGGGTTTTTTTGTACCAGAAGCACAACCTAGAGGGAATAAATTCACACTCTGCCCCACACTAGAGTACACATTGTTTGGGGGGGCGGGGATTGCCTGAACAAGTGATTGTCTTACAGACAATCTGAATTAAGACAAGTCTGGCTGTTGAATCATCACATATCATAACGCCTAGCAACAAACAAACAGAAGGAGGGACTTTTTGTATCAGGTCTTCTACTGGAGGCTTATTGTATGCTTCTTACTGCAAATACTTTTCTGAAGAAGCTAAAACAACTCATGAATTCTGGAAGGAATGGTAAAATGTTCCATTCTGTTCCAGTCATAACACTTTCTGAAGTAATGTCAACTGCTGTCAAAATAATGTATATAAACAGTTTGAAACAAAAAAAGATGGAAAACAAGAACTATTCTAAAATAATATGTTTTGGCTGACTGCAAATAAACTGTCACATAACTTCCTTGCTTTCTTTCCACTGCCAGAGGGAAAAAGTTTTTATATTCCTTGGAGCTTGTGTTGCCTATTAAATAATAAATGTTGTTACTGCATGTTTTATTATTATTTACATCATTTCTATACAGTGGTACCTCTGGTTGCGAATGGGATCCGTTCCGGAGGCCCGTTCACAACATGAGCAGAAGGCAACCTGCAGCGGCGCGTCTGTGCACACACGGGTTGCGATTCGCCGCTTCTGTGGATGTGCGCAACATTATTTTGCGCGCCTGCGCGAGCAGCGAAACTCGGAAGTAACCCTTTCAGGTACTTCCGGGTTGCTGCGGGACACAACCTGAAAAAACGTATCATGAAGCAAATGTACCATGAGGTATGACTGTACTGCACAATGTATTACAAATATCTAAGTGGTGTATAGAAAACTGAAGTGACAACTTAAACAAGTTGTGGTCAGTGTGGGAAAGCAAAATGTAGATGGACCTTTCATTCGATTGAGCAGGGCTCCTCCTTATGTTTTAAAATCTCTTTTGCTAAAGCAAATGGAAGGAAATCTGTGGTGATAACCTTTTGCCAGGACAAATAGAAAGGCATCGGTTTTGATAACCTTGCTACAACTTTTGGAAGGTATAAATCTCAGCAAACAGGAAAAGAGGCTCCTTTTGTTTTGCTTTTTTGCAATTTAGCCTTGAATGAATTTAACAGCAATTTAGCCTTGACTTTTTGCTCAGAAAATCAGCTTTTGTAGCTTTTTCTAATTTCCCCCAAGCACGCACAAGACGGATCAAATTTCTTACTAGGTTTAATTTAAAACTTGCCAGAACAGGTTTTACGACCCTAAGTACTGAACAAGCATTTTTTTAAAAAGAAAAAAAAGGTGATCAGTGCAACCCCTCATGGTGGGCCAACAACCAAGCATATATGCTTGCCCTTGTAGCTAAAGCACCTCTGTCACAGGTAAACAGCACCCAGATATTGCAGGTGTGTGTGTGTGTAGGGCTGTTGATGTGAGAAAGGAAGCATAATATGTGGTGAACAAAGAATAGCCTTCAAACTGAATTAGGTTATCAGGTCTCCTGAGGTTCAGAGTACAGAACTTGAGTCCTCAAGGGTAGTCCTTGTGAAAAATGGAGCACTACTTGGGGAAGAAAGCTCATGCCATTCTTAATGTGGTATAGGCAATTGACAGGGATGCGGGTGGCGTGTGGTCTAAACCACCGAACCTCTTGGGCTTGCTGATTGGAAGGTTGGCGGTTCGAATCCCCATGACGGGGTGAGCTCCCGTGGCTCTGTCCCAGCTCCTGCCAACCTAGCAGTTTGAAAGCATGCCAGTGCAAGTAGATAAATAGGTATCATTGCAGTGGGAAGGTAAACGGCGTTTCCATGCGCTCTGGCACTCGTCACAGTCCTCCGTGCGCCAGAAGTGGTTTAGTCATGCTGGCTACATGACCCGGAAAACTGTCTGCAGACAAACACCGGCTCCCTTGGCCTGAAAGCGAGATGAGCACTGCAACCCCATAGTTGCCTTTGACTGGAGGAAGCTTACTGGATGACCTTGGTCCATTCCCTCCCTCTTAGCTTAACCTGTTAGCCACAGTCTTGTTGTGGGGATAAAATGTGGGGCGTAAGAGAGCAATGTAGCACCACCTTGAGCTCCTTGAAAGAACATGATATAAGTAGATTAAATTTCGTTTAAAAAGGCTGAAGAAAGCAGGATCACTATCTTCCTTCCTGCTTCCAGAGATCATTTGCTATGCTATGTGCATGTTCACCTCTCAGTCAGTCTATCCCACAATGAGAGGAATAGAGAACGCCAGGGCTGGAACAAACTGTGGAGATATAAAAAGATGGTTTATATTTATGTGGAATTTCCAGACTCACAGGTAGTCTACCTCAGGAAACCAATTACTAGTAGGAGAGACTGGAGAAAAAAAGGGCAGGGAGACAGCTGTTGATTCCATGTCTTGCTTGGGGGCTGCTGAACTAGACAGGCCTTTGTGTTAACTTTAAAAGTGCATAAGAGACAATTCTGCAGGGTGGGGATGCCATAATATATGTTTCTGCTTCCTTAACCCAATATTTAACCCTCACCTTCCAAAGTCTCTGAAGCAAGGACTTTTTAACAAAGTAAGCATTTTAAGTCAATATCTTTCCCAGAGTTCCCTTCTGCATTGGAATTGTTTTGAATATATACTTTATTACTTGTTTGCCACCCTGGACTCCTTTGCAAGGGCAGGATATCAATGTAATAAATAAATGCATCTTGTTTCTGCCTACTCAGAAGTAAAAGCCGAGTTTAAAGGATTTGCTGAAATAACTAATTGAACTAGAATACAAAAAAGGGAGGTGCGAGGAGGTCAGGGAAACAAGTAAATGAAAGTCAAGACATGGAAAGGTTGATTTGTTTTTAATTGTTTTTACTTTTTTGTATTTTGTATTTTTTGCTTCTTTTTCTTTTCTTTTTTTTATTCTTGTAACTTTTTTGAAACTTTAATAAATACTATTAAAAAAAACAAAAAACCCGAGTTTAAAGGGACTTACTCCCACATAAGCGTAGCCAAGGAAGGGGGAGGGAGGCAACTGCCCCCCAATCAGTAAAAATCAATGCAAATCAATACAAGTCTTAGGTTCTGCCCCCCCCCCTCAGCAAAAGCCCTCAGGAAAATCCTAGCTATGCCGATATACTTCCAGGAAAATGTACAGCCTAAAACCCCCAAACCTTGGGTCAAACTTTGAGACCTCTGTAAGGACCTCTCCCCCCCCCCCACTTTTAAACATCAGCTGAAGACTTTTCAGTTCCATCAGGTTTATGCAAGCAATTAAAAATACGACCTTTCACAATAGTTAGCTGATTCTTAAACATTTCGTGTGGTTTTTAATTGTATGCTTTTGTGTATCACTGGTGTCTGATGTTTTACATGGGGCAAAGAAAGGTAAACCTTTACACATAGCAAAATTACTGGTTTCCTCTGGATTTTCCTTCTATATAAAAGAAACGTGTTGTTTCTCTCACTCTATTTTGTTAATAACATTATCAAAATAGCACTTTCAATGAAATAGTAGACAGGATTCGTTCTGCACTATTTAAAGACTACAAAAAACATCCCTCCCCCCGAAAGGGTGTGGGGCGGGGAAATGAGCTCCTTCCTTCGGTTTGCAAGTTGAGCTCCTGTCACAAAATCGTGAAATTTCACCTCAAATTTAAAATAACAGAAGAGTCTTTTGTCTACACTTGCCCCCCCCGCGCCTTTCAAACGAGGGGGAGAATCCCCTCAAGAAAAAAGGCGGGAAAATTATACTCCCCGTCACAATAATACACTCGCCTTTTAAACCTGGGACCCCGCCCACCACAGAATCACGTGACCTACTAACAGTCAATGCAGCGTCCGGCCTCCCTCCTACGGTTATACTCCCACTGTATTGGGGCGGGGCTTCCCCCTCTCAACGGCCTCGGCAAAGCCACGCCCCCTCGGCACTCTCCGTCAACCGCCCAGTGGCGTTTTTCAAAACTGTCCAATCGTGGCACGGAGGCGAAAAACAACAACGACGACGAGCAAATCACGCGCTGGACGGTTAAACGTCCGTCGGGTTCCCCTGGGTTGATTGGCTGCGGAGCGTTGGCCCCGCCTACCAAAATGGCGGCGCCCATCAGCGCGAAGGTAAGAGCTTCGGATGCACCGGCGAGTGGGAGCGATTGATAGACTTAACGGGAACGACCTGCCCACCTTCCTTATTCCGCTGCTTGCAAGTAAGAGAGGGGTGCAACGCAAGAAGGTGGCAGCGGTTGTCAAGGCGAGGAGTGGGTGCTGTCCTCTGCCCTTGAGGAAGGGGGCTACGGAGGGAGACCCACCCGGTCTGGGCTCCAGTTTCCTAAGCTGACTTCGGAGACCTTCTTCAAGGAGCCCCCCTCAGGGGGAGGGGATTTCACTGGAGCCTTTCGTCCCCTCCCCCCTACCCTGCATGCGTCCCTAGTACACTAGTGGGCATGTCCTAACTTGCCTCCCCCGTCTACTGTATCCCCCGCTTTTTCGCCACAGCGGACTGATAAGAATTTCACCTTTCGTCTAATGGGGGTCTCCCGTATTTTCCCCATGCAACTAAAAACACACTCGCTTCTACCCCTTTTGCTGTCAGCATAATCCTTAAATAAAAAGCTCAGCGGGAAGAAAGAAGCTCTCACTTGTAGCATATGGGGACATTTGCTTAGATCTCAATAACTCTCAGTGAAGTGAGAGTATTTTTTTCTTGTCAAATGACTGATTTAGGAGCCAGACGTGCTCCATTCGGAAAATGGAACAGTTGCTACATGGTCTGAAATAAATACTTTGTATATTCAAATTGGAGAGAGAGGTAACTAAAAGCAACTCCTCTTCCAAATTGGGCATTCCTACGAATTTTAAAAGAAGGGATTAAGCCTCAAGGACAAGGGAGCATCAATGTTTGTCTTCAGTGGACTTTCCATCTTGATGCTGAAACAGTCCCTTATTTCATAAAACTCTGAAATACGTAAAAATCCATTCCTAGGATACTGGGACCTCTCCTTTCAGTCTTTTGGGAAGCGTTGCAGCTCCCTTCAGTGGCAATCAAACTCTCGTCAGTCCAATTATTCCTATTTTTGCCCACTCTCCATGTGGAGCTCCGCTATGGATCTAGTGTTTTTGGTTATCAATGGTGTGGGAATGATTTTGGACCTCTTGGTTCTCTTACTGGATGTCAACTTCTTCCTCTTTTCCACACTAGTGTCCTTCCTCGTCTGGCTCATTGCATTTGTTTGTAGCCTGCCCAATACCTTGGTTGCTTGTGTGATCCACTGCTGGAATGGGATTACGTTATCCTCGCTATGCATAGCCGAGGCATTATATTACTTGACTCTGGGCTCTGTGCACACCATCGTCAACATGCTGCGGGGCTTCTTCTCCAGCATGGAGAGCTTGAAAGTAGTGGGCCACCTGTTCACCCACCTGACGCTTAAAAGCAAAGAAATGATGCACCGTGGTTTCTGGAACCTGGTTGGATCCGGCCAGTCACTTCTCAGGCAAGTGTGCGAAGTGTGTGCCATCGTCATGAGCCTTGTGGCTTACTTCGTCAACAGCATCATCAACATCTGCCTCATCGGAACCCAGAACCTTTTCTCTCTGGGACTGGCCCTGTGGGAAACTGTTGTTGGCCCCTTTCTAAGGGTCACCGATATTTTTGCAGCTTTTGTTGCACGGCTGTCCAGCAGTGCCATCGCTATGGCCATCCTCCTGTGGACTCCCTGCCAGTTGGCGTTTGATCTGCTGGCCTCTGTGAGCAAGCTGCTGCTTAATGTTTTCTTCCTCAACCTCTATGGTTTGATGCTGCTGTCTGTGATTCTTGCCACCAGCATCTTAATCCTCAACCCTCAGCTGACGTGGACACTGGCAAGCCAAATGTCTGGCTATTTGAACACCATGCCTTCTTACCAGCGCCTGCTAAGAGACATGCGCCGCCTGTATCAGATTGTACTCTTGTCATTGGAGATGGTCTTGAGCTCGCAAGCTTGGCGCAGGTTAGCTGACTGGAGCCTCCAGATGGCTAGCTGGAACAGAGGTGGCAGGGGAGGAAACCACCATGTGGAACAAGAGCAACAGCTTTTGATTGAGGGCAACCAAGAAAGGCCAGGAGGACCTGCTGTAGTTCAGGGACCAGCTCCTCCTGGAGCAACTCATCCAAGAAGACAAGGACCACCTGTGACTAATCAGCAGGCTGTACCCCGTGCCCGCCAAACATGGCAGGCAGCAGCTCGAGTCAGCAGGAACCAGCACAGAACAGAAGATGATCTGGAATCAACTACACAACGGAGTCTGCAGTCAGGGCAGCACTTGCAGCCTCCTGGTGAAGGACCAAGCACATCACATGCCAAACCTGCAACAAAAGAGCAGCTTAATGCTCTGGAGGACGACGATGACCCATGGCTTCTTCTCAAAGAACAAGAAGAGCGGAAGAAATGTGTCATCTGCCAGGACCAAACAAAGACAGTTTTGCTACTTCCCTGCCGGCATCTTTGCCTCTGCCAGCAGTGCACTGAAATCCTGCTGCAGCAGGCCATATATCAGCGCAACTGCCCACTCTGCCGGCAGATGATCCTGCAGACTCTCAATGTCTACCTGTGACCTATGTGGAGGGGATAGCTTTTTCCACATTCCTTCAAGCTTTCCATGTGCATTGGCCAAAGCATGTGGGGCTGCTGGCATTTTGTACCTGCTGCTTTCTATGGCAGCTGGTTGACAGCAGCTTTATGCTGATCGTTGATATTGGCAATGGCTACCCTTTTTATTTCCAAAGAACTATTGCAGTCAGTGCAACTTGTAAAATACTGTGGATGTTTTCTATGCACCTCTGTTTTCATTTTCTTGTTGCTGCCACTAGCCAATCATAGTAATCATCTAGAACTTTGCTGTTGCTAAAGATGCTGAGCCATCATGTTGAATATACAAAAGTGTGGCTTAAAAAAAAACAACCGGTAAAATGTCAGCCAGAAGCTGACAAGTAATTTAAGGTAGATTTCTGGTAAGGAGCTACCTGTTGCAAAGAGAGCAGGTGCTGAAATTGTAGATTTTTTGGCTTTCCTATAACTTAGCATGTAAACAACAACAACAACCCTTAGCAGGCTTGTTTGGTAAACACTTGGGAAAAATATGTTAATCCTTCCCCCATTCTTTTACTGGGGGTATGAAAGAATATTCTCACCCCGGCATTTCTTTCTAGAGCAGGGGAATGTTCCTGGACTACAGCTCCTGTAATCTCTGACCATCAGCCATGCTGACTAGGCTGATGGGAGGTGGAGTCCAATAATGTCTGGAGAGCCATAAATTTCCCATGTATGTTCTAATAGTGAGACTTCAGCAACCTGAAACTGACCGGTAGGCCAGTTTCATGGTTCTCTTCAGAATATTGTCTAGTTACCTTAACGTGTATTTGTGCATTCTGTAGTATGAAAGTTCATACTTCCAAGCACTGGTGTGTAGATTTCTGACAGGTGCTATACATAGAAAGCCTCACTAATTTAGCTTGCACTTTTAAAAACCATGCACCACAGAATTCCTACTTTCAAGAAGTACTTCCCAATACCCAGTGAGCATCTTTTTGATGTGTAATTTTGAAAGAGCTGTGGCAGCACTGTCATTTCCCACCCACCCCTCCAGGTTTTCTGTGCTCATTTGTTTCAAGACTTCATATAAAAAGCAAGTTGGACACCAAATGTGCAGCTGTGGAGCACAGAGACACCACACACAGTAGTTCACTAGCAAGCTGAAGTCAGGGTCCTCTTGTCTCTGCTGGCATGTAACTTCCACAGGTCACCTATGCAAAACTATTACATTCCAGCTTTATTGCACAACTGATTGATTGATATATATTTTCCCTCTTTGGGGTCCAGCTGGGGAAAGCTGATGTAACCAAATATAGTCGTAACAAGTGGCAAGCCTCTTATCAACAGTGCTGGAGACTGCATGGTTTGACTCCAGGCTCTGGTGTGGACTGATAATAAGATAAAGTTTTTTATGACTACTTGTCTGGGTAAGATTTGAACAGGGTGGTGACCTCAGTAAGAAAGCCTGGCTCTGGGTCTGATCGCTTAAGTCCAGAAGACGAAACCAGTCTCCCAGGTGCAAGTAACATTCGTTCTAGAAGGAAAATTACGAAAGTAGGAAGGGACATAGGCTAGAGTGGTTTGTTTTGACTGTTGCACTTGGCATAAGAGTAACCTCTGGGCTCCCTTTTTCCCCAGACCTAGTCAGAAAGCATCCATAGCTCTGCTTATTGGAAATTGGGCACGATAGCAAATCCAAAAGCATAGAAAACTCAGTGAATAGCTGCTGCTGATCGTCATCCTGTGTCTAAAATGTGGAGATGAGAAAGACAGATAGTGGTTTACCCGCCTCACCTGCCACCCTGACCAGAGCCACCTGGTTTCTTGAATGTTTAAACTGGGAAAAAGAAAGCTGAGAAGTAGAGGTATGAAACCCTGACAAGTTTTATATTCGTGGTGTTCTTTTGAGCTTTCTAAATTATTGAAAGCTGTTCCTAGTCATAAATGGAGTGCTGCACCTGGGCCGGAGAGATTTTTGCAGCCTTGTTGAAGCTGTGACATAACATGGCTTGATCCTGACTGTATAAAAGCACCGGATATCACCGTTCTTCACAGAATCGTTTTAATAGCATTAGAATGTGGCTGGCACCCTGGTCCTACGTGTTTGCTTTGAAGTATGCCCTGTTGTTTTTAATAGCGCTTACTTCCCAGTGACTATCTCTTTGTAACAGATGAGGTCCACAGCTGAAAGGTCAGGGTGTCATGAAGTCCACCATCGTGACCTTACGCAGCACCCTTTGCAGCAGACTTGAGCAACGCATCCAGGAGACCTTGCCTTTTGTAACACTGCTCAGTGCCCTCTGGGAAGGTTGTTCAACCCTCACCCCCAAATGCTTCAGGGGCTAAACTTCACTTTGCAAAATGAGAATGAAGACTGGAATCTCAAAGCAGATTTTCCCGTCCTGAAAACTAGAGTGTCTACCTTGTTGAAACACATTGTCTGCTAAGCCAGATGCTAAGATTTGAGGTTTGAATGTTGCGGGGGTACGCAGTGTGGGGGTTGCAAAATCAGATTTTTTTCAGTTGCATTGTAAAAACGGGACTATTTAAAACCCTCCCAAAGTGTGGAGTTTTGTTTTTTTAATTGGAAAGTCTTCTGCATTATGTTTTTAATTTTCTTTTAATTCGAACCTTGCAGTTAAAACTGCACAGTGCAGCTGAATCCCAACAGAGTACTTGCCAAGTTCTTTGGTTTTAAGGCAGAGCTGTAGCATCCCTCTGAATGATACGATGTACTATTGTGTGGAGCCAAAGGTTTGGTAGCAGAAAAATGGATTTGAGCAAATGCTAAACTGAGTGCCTTAATGATGGCAGGTCAGAAAGGAAGACAGTGCTGAAGGCAAGCTAGCTATAAAGCTAACAAATTCAAGTGAGCTTGTGATTGAGTTTATATAATCAGTTGGATCTAGACAGTCAACATGTGTTACAAGGTAGTAGGGCAGACTACAACTTCTGGCTGCAGATGGGTGATTCTATTTTTGTAATCCTTCTCTACATAACAAAACTTTCTACAAGTTAAAAACAAAGTAGCACATCAGAGAGGGGTTCTTAGTCATCCTGCTCCTTATTATTTACAAGTAGAAAGCTAACAAATTATTATTATTATTTATTTGGAGGGGAACATTCAGTAATGTGAACCTGCCCACCTGCAGTCTGAATCAGTACAGGCTCTTCTGCTCTATAGTTCTGCTAGCATAGACCAGAGTTTACATGCACTGATTTGTACTGAGCAACTAAAGAAATGTGCAAGTTGGAGAACAACCTAATTTAGAATAATATGTGATTCTCTCTAACCATCCCACCCCACCCCAAAAAATCTGTATCTGAGGAGTTTTATTCCAGTCTTTCTAAGCAGTTAGATGCGTAGAACTGCACATTTTGCAATTTTTTTGGGAGGTGGGGTGGATGGAGAATTGAGCAGGAGCAGAAATGTGTGGTGTTACAGCAAAGGCCTGCCTACTGTCCTGTGGAGCTAGCTGCTCACTCCTGATCTGTGCCTTGTTCAAACTGCTGCCCACTCTCACAAACCTTCTGAAGATGATGTGCAATTGCCTTTTATCCAGTACCTGCTCCGTTGTCTCCTCTTGCAGTTGCCCTTCTTGCTGCCTCTGGAGGGGCCTTTTGGTTTGCTTATGTGGTAATGGCAAAGTCTATTCTTTGCACTATGTAAAATGATTGTTTGCAAATTAAAAGGAACCCTTTTCACAAAATCAGCTCTTCCCACTGTTCTTTATAAACAATTTTATTAAAAAAGGAAGGCACTCGAGGCCTCTCCTTTTTGTTTATTCCATTTATTCCATTTATGTTTTCTGGGCTGACGTGTCACCAAAGGAGCCTAGTGGCTCTGGTGGAACTGAAGAAACTGGATACAAATCCCACACAGAGCCACTAAGTGGCCTTAGGTAAGTTATTATCTCAGCTTCAGTTCCCCAGCTACATGATACAGTTGAAATGAAACCTTCGTTGCTTTCCACAGGCAATGCAACCACACTTTTATTTCCCCCAACTTTGAGGACGAGTAATTTAAAACATATCACTTGGGTAGCATTTTCTACATAATATACCAGCTTATGTGCGAAAGTCTAAATGAATGAGGTCCAGAACTCATTGAGGGCAAGTCTTATCTTGGGTAACGTTCTGCAGTCGGTATTTTCCACCTCTAGATTTAATCCTTCAGTCCGATGAGGTTGGCTCCTTATCTGCATTCTGACTTGGGGCTGCTGTGAGTTAAATTCTAGCAACCACTTCTGCAAAGGAAAGTCCCTTTTGAGGCACAGCTGGAATCTTGCCAGGCCAGATCGTTGTGGTCTCTGGCAGCCACTATGATTCCCTTCACGAAGTTCAGCCAAGAAAGCGAAACCTAAATCAAGTGACTCTCTCACCCTGGAATCCTCCACTGTAGGATGAGAGAGGTAGCTGGATGGGTTTCCAGAGCAAGCTGGGAAAATGCTGATTAAGAATTTAAAGAATGCACCTGGGGTGATGATAGTGGTGTTAACATATATTATGAATGAGCTGTTTTTCTGTTAATAACAGTAAAAGCAATTTGCAATCGATAATAACAATGAATACTTAAAAGAGTGTTCAAAGTGCTTTGCAGATGTGGTGGGATGATGCAACAACCCTTTAAATCAGGTTGGTATCATTGTTCCAAAATTTCAGAGGATGGGGTGAGTGAATGGGCCGAGGCTGAAAGACAAGTGGCATACTTTTATAGCTCAGGGGCAAGTTACTCATTTTTATTTATTCTGTTTATTGAATTTCTACCCACTTTTCCTCCCAAAGGAGTCTGGGGTGGTGGACATTACACACAGAAACATGTAAGGAGGCATCAGCTTTTCATAACTGAAAAGCAGCCACAGCTGGCTGTGATTTTGTCTTTTCATGCAGAGGATGTAAATAATGCTTTTCCTGCTGGCTATTTTTCTCCCATGTTACATGATTCCAGGTGAGTATTTGCAATAGAAAATGTTCACCTAGATCAGATCTAAGGGTTTAGCAGCTTGGGAGGGAAGAAATGGCTGTCGGGGAGACAAGCAAGTGGAATGGATGTACTTCAGTGTCAAGAGTAACAGCTTTCCATGCAGAAAGTCCCAGGTTCAGTCTCTGGCATCTAGTCGAGCTGGGAAAGACTCTTGACCCCGGAGAGCTGCTGCCGGTCAGTGTAGACAATACTGAGCCAGGTGGACCAGTGCTTAACTCGGTATATGATGCCTTCCTATGTTATTATGAAGGGACGCGGGTGGCGCTGTGGGTTAAACCACAGAGCCTAGGACTTGCTGATCAGAAGGTCGGCGGTTCGAATCCCCACGATGGGGTGAGCTCCCGTTGCTCGGTCCCTGCTCCTGCCAACTTAGCCATTTGAAAGCACGTCAAAGTGCAAGTAGATAAATAGGTACCGCTGTGGTGGGAAGATAAATGGCGTTTCTGTGCGCTGCTCTGGTTCGCCAGAAGCGGCTTAGTCATGCTGGCCACATGACCTGGAAGCTGTACGCCGGCTCCCTCGGCCAATAAAGCAAGATGAGTGCCGCAACCCCAGAGTCGGTCACGACTGGACCTAATGGTCAGGGGTCCCTTTACCTTTATGTTCCTATTGATAAAGTACTCCCTTCTCAGCCTTACCCAACGCGGTACCCTCCAGATGTTGTTGGACTCAAACTCCCATCAGCCCTAGTCAGTGACCAGGGAAGATAGGAATTGTAGTCCAAAACATCTAGAAGGCTTGAGGGGAAGACTGGCTTAAACCAGTGACAATAAAAGTGACAATAAAAACAATATACTCAGTAGGGCAAAAAATGGGACTAACTGCCTCTTAGGAAATGGTTTCTGAAATAGAGTGAAAACAGCCACCACCTGCTTTTGGATGTCCAGTAATGAGGGATCTAGATGGGCATCTGAAAATGAATAATTCCAAGGGGTGAATGGCACTGTGGCGAAAGCACAAAAGACTGGATTGTTTAAGGAGATTTATATTGCAACTGGTGCATAATTAGGCTTCCTTAGAACACCACCTTTAACAAAAAATATTCAAAGTTGCTATGTCTCATGCTTTCAGAATTTTTTTTTTAATGTGCAAGCTGTGGAGGTGGGATTTCCCCTTATTCTGGTGTGATGTGAAGAATAAATCGCAATGGCAATGCAGAGTACAGAAACCTGATGCAGACGGGCATTGTGGTTTTACAAAAGGAATGGAAACGTTTTTACCAGCTGAAAAGTTTCTTACATAAAGATCAGTAACAGGCAAGACAGTCCCTGACATCAGGCTTGCTTGCTATCTGAAAGACAGAACCCAAAAGGAAAAGGGGATAAGGAGGAAAGAAGAAAGAAAGAAAGCCCAGACCAGGCATAGGCAAACTCGGCCCTCCAGATGTTTTGGGACTACAACTCCCATCATCCCTAGCTAACAGGACCAGTGGTCAGGGATGATGGGAATTGTCGTCTCAAAAAAGCTGGAGGGCCGAGTTTGCCTATGCATGGCCCAGACCTTAAAAATCTCAAAAGTTCTCAGAATAACTAGCTTGACTGGAAAGAGCTCAGGGAGAAGAGGAACTGATGGAGTGGGGTTTGCTGCCTTGTCTCATCAATTCCTCTCTCGCTGTGAGGTGATGGCTGAGGGGGTCTCTTTCCTCCTTCCTTTCCAGTTTTACCCTTCTCTCCATAGCTTCTTTGTTTTCTGTTACTCCAGTCCTTGCTGAAATAAAGACAAAGCTATATGAAAACCCAAATATTGCAACCACAGGATTTTTTTTTTTTAAAAAAAAACACAACTTCAGATATGTACAGAATATATATTTTTAAAATACTGGGGTCAAAGTTGTTGCTTTAAAAAAATAGAACTGAGCACCATTAAAAAAAACCCTTCACGATATATCTTGTTCACACATCAGAGATAATTCATTAGCTGTTTGTGATGGGACAAAGGTTTGCCCTTTCAAAACAATTACGCACACATGCATATTCCTTACACAGCCATGTGCATGTGGTGATCTGGTGCTGAGATAGCAGCTATGTGGAAATTTCCTAAGGAAAGACAAGAAGGGCTGAGAGAGACAGCAGGTCTCGTTTATCCACACAGAATCATTAGCCCAGCTCCGTGAGAGGGAACACGATAAGCTAAGAAACCCTTGAGGGGGGGAAAAAACCAAGAAAATCTCGGGACACATCACAGCAGGCTACACCGACCTTGCAATCGCCATATGTTCTTGGACTCCAGCTCCCATCAGCTGCAGCGAGCATAGCCCATGGTCAGGGATGATGGGACTTGGAGTCCTAACAGTAGGTGGAATTGGGCACCCCTGTTCCAAAGTGCCATGAAAGAGCACCATTGCTTATGCCAGCAGGAAAGTGAAGCAGAGACTGACATCATAATTCCCTATTAGACGGTAGTAAGAATGGTATATCCAGTCTGGTCCTTGAGCCAGTGTGGCTTAGGCCAGCTTCTGCTCGTGTACACAGAAATATGTCTCTGTGATAGAAGAATCAGATAAAGCCAGTCTGGTTGGAGAGCAGCTGTTCCCTTGAAAGCTCCGAAGGAGCAAAAAAACACACAAAACCCCCAGCAAGGAGTTTATCTGTAGATCAGCGCACATTTGTATCTTGTAATGCACATGACCAATGTTGCTCTTCCACCCTGGTATTTTCTCCCTACCCATACAGTTTGCACACGGCAGGGCTGTTGGGAGTGATTTTGTCCTGGAAGTTTCTTCTCTCTCTGTTTCTCCCACTGCCTGACCTGAACGTGAGGAAACTGCCCCCTGGAGCCATGAAAAGCAAGAGACACCCCCTAGACACTGGCATCTCTGAAAGAATCAAGCAAGCAGGTGATGGGAAGGAGCTCTGGCTGAAATCTTGGACAGCCACTGGCACTGCCAGTTATAGTAGGCCATACTGGGCTACATTTATAAATTGTCTGACCTGTTCAAAAGTATCTTCCTGTGTTGTCCCAGAGGCAAAAGGAACAGGGTAACTGAAGGTCTGCTCTAATGGATTGAGTGGAGTGGCCTTTCTATTGATATTCCACATGTGACATCACGATGCAGAAGCATTTCGGGTGGGACGTTAGTTTAGGAGCTTGCCAATATTTTGATTTGTGCAAACTTTCCCGGCCAGGAATAATTTCCCCTTGTAAACGCAACACAAAATGCTGATTCAGGCAGAGTGATTGTATTCTTTCCTGCATGCATGTTCATCACCTAGTGGCTATAAAAAAGCATTTGACAATGTGTGAAGGAGCTCTCTCATATATTGCAACATGAGGGTAGGTGGGCACAAATCATTCAATATTTGGTTCAGTCGCCATGACAGCAAATCAAGAGATCTACACGGCCACCCTTAGATCCTCAGGGAAATGTGGTCTAAGTAAGGGTAATCTGGAAAAATGCTTCCTCTCTTCATTTGTTCTATAAAGCCATTTCCGTCCATGTTCAGAACACATTCCTCTTTCCTGCCCAGCTGGAGAGCACATTGTGGAGATGGTGGGGAATGGAGTTTAGATCTCACGTACAGATAGTTTTGCTTCTCTCCATGCCTCCTAATCATGCTCTATTTATAAACTCGCCTCAAAAAAGCTCTAGTCTCAGTGGAATTTTTCTTCTTCATATCTTCTTAAAACTGGTGGGAACAAGGGACTGTAAGAAGAGCTTCAAAACAATGTGCCGTTATCTGATTTGGCAACCGCTCATGCGCAACTCCTCCAAGTGGCACGGACCAAACAAAATCCATCTCTTCCATGACGATCCCTGCTTGGACTTCCCAGAGCTCGCCATGTTACTCGCCAAAAGGGCACAATTCCAAGAACCAGCAGGGTAGGAAACATGGATCAAGGGGCAAGTGGACAAGTGGACAAGGTTCAAGATGTACCTGATGAGAATCCCCCTTTAAGAAGAAGAAGTAAAAAACAACAACAGGGAAGGAGGGAACACAAGAAATTCAGAATAGAACTGCGGTGGTTTAACTCTTTTCCCTACATTATTTTCCCAATGTAAGTTTCTCCTCTCAGTGTTGCGCACGCCCTGGTCACATGCATAAGGTGTATGGCATACCCAAAGAACTCTGTAAACTTACTTATTGAGGGTTCTGGGAATACGGAAAGTGGAAAGTGTGGAGGAGAAACCCAATAACATGTTTTTGTGAACCTGAAGGGTAAAAGATGCACCAACCCAGAAGCTTCTCATTTCTAAACGAAGCAAAAAAGGGAGGAAGGAGAAATGGATTGTGGCTGTTCATATGACTTTGACACAAATGAATCGTTACTGCGATGGGGAACAAATGACTCACTCAATTCTGGGGGCGAGGAGAAGGCTGGATGAATGGATAATGATGCTCACTGTTGACCGAGGTCCCTTCTGTTGCTCAGCCATGACTGTCCCACCAGTCAGACAGAAGCAAGGGCATACAGGATTGCACCCGAGGCAACTTGTGACACTTGTGATTCAAGAATGTGGTTCTCCAAAGTCTGGCCCATGAAGAGAAGGATGCAATTCCCAAAAGCTCATAAAGGTCCCACAGCCCTCCCCTTGCTAAAACTCATTGTGATGTTCTGTGCACCAGAGAAAGCAGAATGATGTGGCCTCCTGCATTGTGGTGTAACCCATAGGCAGTGCAGTTTACACACTGCTTAGCTGTTACGCATAGAGAAAAAGGCAACTTCATCTAGAACAAAAAGGGCTATGTGTCATGTAGCCTTACGTTTTAGGGTTTTTTCCTCAACAGGAAAAGCTGAGAGCCCTCCTTAGCTATCACCAGTGCTCAATCATCATCATCATCATCATCATCATCATCATCATCATCCACTGCCCATTCGGGCCCACAGCCACTCTGGGAGGCTTCCAGTACAATATATAAAATAAAAAAATGTCAAAAACTTCCTGATACAGTGCTGCCTTCAGATTTCTTCCAAAAGTTGTGTAGTTCTTCATCTCCTTGACATCTTAAAACAGGCATAGCCAAACTTGGCCCTCCAGCTAACAGGACCAGTGGTCAGGGATGATGGGAATTGTAGTCCTAAAACAGTTGGAGGGCTAAGTTTGGCCATGCCTGTTGAACACTAAGGTAGCCTTGAGTCCCCAGATGTTGTCGGACTACAACTCCCATCATTCTCAGCTAGCAGGACCATGGTCGGGGATGATGGTAGGTGTAGTCCAAGAACGTCTGGGGACCCAAGTTTGAGGCTACATTGGGGGGAGGCACAGCATTTTCTAAGTTTGGGGTGGGGGCAATCTCATGGCTTCATCACTGGGTGAGATACATTTTACGGTGACACAGGCTAGGGCCATGGTTCCCAAACATTCCCCCCCCCCATAGACCACTTGAAAATTGCTGTGTGTCCTGGTTTCTCTGCCTGTTCTGGCAACATGTGGTGCAGGGGGCTGGACTAGATGACCCTTGTGGGTACCTGCCAACTCTACAATTCTACAGTTCTGTGAACTGTAATGTGCTGTGCTACAAGCGGTACAATTTTTAATTGAATTTTTACAGACATGCTGCAGACCACCTGAACCAAGCTCATAGACCACCTGTGGTTCATGGACCACAGCTTGGGAACCCCTGGGCTAAGGCCTTCTCTGTGGTGGTACCCCAATTGTGGAAAACACTCCCCCCTGGAAACATGACTGGCACCAGGTAAAGACACCCCCCTGTGTTTGCCTAGGCATTCAAGGGATGCAGTTAACAGATGGTGGATATGAAAATGTTCCATGGCTGACTCCATAGGTGATTTTAGGATGCATAAGTCTGCTTGCTTCTTACCTTGTTTTTTTTTTTTTTTGTTCGAACTGTTTCATAATTCTGCATTTATTTGTTTCTACATTTAAATTGCCAACCTAGCAGTTCGAAAGCACGTCAAAGTGCAAGTAGATAAATAGGTACTGCTCCAGCGGGAAGGTAAACGGTGTTTCCATGCGCTGCTCTGGTTCGCCAGAAGCGGCTTAGTCATGCTGGCCACATGACCCAGAAGCTGTACGCCAGCTCCCTCAGCCAGTAAAGCGAGATGAGTGCCACAACCCTAGAGTCGGCCACGACTGGACCTAATGGTCAGGGGTCCCTTTATCTTACATTTAAGCTGACTTGTAATCTGATTCTGGGATGCAAGAGAGGTTGAAAATACATTTACGATATGAATATAACATAACCACAAGTATTTCACTTTTTGTTAAAGTGGACTGTTTCCATACTAGCTGTTTTTCAGCATTAAAAATATGAGGACAGCCTTTCTAGAGAGGTTGGGATCCTTCCCTGGTTGTGATGTGTTGGCAGACAGGCAACTTCCTCAGAGACCTGAGACTGTTGGCAGAGTGTGAGACTCTTAATCTCAAAGTCATGGGTTTGAGCAAAAGATTGGGCAAAAGATTTCTGCATCGCAGAGGGCTGGACTCTACAAATCTATGATTTTGAGTCCAGAAATAAGGATGCCAGCAGTAGCCTTGGAGGTATCTTTCCCCATCCCTTGATCTCAACCTCCCTCCCCATGTTATTGGAAAAGCTCCCTTTGATGTGAGCTAAACCAAAGACTGATTTATCCCCCTTAAGCCTGTCTCTTTCTCCCCCCTGCTCCCCACATCTGCCTCCTTTGTCTGGCCGAATCTGAGCCCAGTGCTATGGGGGGTAAGATCAGACGACAACTTTAATGAGGACGGTGATTTCCCCTGTTAATTCCCCCCCCCCCATTAGCCAGTTGGAGATGGACCGCAGAGAAGGATTCCCTATGGACTGGCTGGGGCTTCCCCCCAGGTGTCCCTCTATGTATAAATTAAGCGGACCCCCAATCCAACCGCAAGCTAGGAAATGAGTTAATGAGCAGCCAGACATCAGGCAGCTGAGCCATTAGGCTTAAGGCAAGGAGTCAAAGTCATTTCCAAAGCAGCACATGGGTGTAAACATACAGCTTAGCTTCCTTGTGCTTCTGCTAAGGCTGTAGTGGCCTCCAAGGCTGGGGAAAAGGAGACTAGGGCAGGGGCTTAGGGCAGCCATATGCAACTCAAAGCCAACATCTGCACCCATCTAAGTGCAGTCTGCTGATTTTTCTTTTACGTTGTTTGGCTGTCCAAGGGGTCATTAGACTGACACGGGTGGAGTTGTGGTCTAAAGCATGGAGCCTCTTGGGCTTGCCGATCGGAAGGTTGGCAGTTCGAATCCCCGTGACGGAGTGAGCTCCTGTTGCTGTGTCCCAGCTTCTGCCAACCTAGCAGTTCGAAAGCACACCAGTGCAAGTAGATAAATAGGTACTGCTGTGGAGGGAAGGTAAACGGCCTTTCCATGCGCTCTGGTTTCCTTCACGGTGTTCCGTTGCGCCAGAAGCGGTTTAGTCATGCTGGCCACATGACCTGGAAAACTGTCTGTGGACAAACGCCGGCTCCCTCTGCCTGAAAAGAGAGATGAGTGCCACACCACATAGTCACATTCAGCTGGACTTAACCATCCAGGGGTCCTTTACCTTTTACCTTTACCTAGACTGAGAGGTTGGTGAAATTTTTCAGGAAAAGAAGTTTCTTATTTAGGGACCTCCCTGTGTTCTTTTTTTAGAATAATAGAATTGTAGATCTGGAAGGGACCCTGAGAGTCACCTAGTCCAACCCTTTCAATGCAGGAATCACAGCTAGACAATCCCTGGCCACCCAACCTCTGCTTAAAAACCTTCCCGAAGGAGAGACCACCTCCTTCCAAGGGTGCCAGCTACACTGTCAAATAGCTGTTTCTGTGAGAAACCCTCTTTCCATTTGAACCTCTGAACCCTGAGATCAGTTTCTGAGGCCTTTCTTTTGCGTGCCTCCTCCATTTGAGGTTCAGAAGGTGGCCTTCTCTGTGGTGGGCTCCCCATGCTCTCCCCAGGGAGGTTTGGCTGGTGCCTTCATTATGCACCTTTAGGCACCAGGCAAAAACATTCCTCTTTAACCAGGCCTTTGGCTAATTGACATCCAATGCCCTTTTAAAATGTGTTGAGGTGGGTGGTTTATTGGATTATTCTTGTTTATATTTTGATTATCTATTTTGTGTTTTTATACTGTGTTTTTGTGAGACCTGCGGGTATAGGACAGTATACAAATTTGATTAATAATAATAATAATAATAATAATAATAATAAGTTCTTCCTGAAGTTTAGTCGGAATCTCCTTTCTTGTAACTTGACTCTGTTGGTTCGAGTCCTTCCGTCCAGAGCAGGAGAAAACAAGATTGCTACATCTCCCATGTGACAGCCCTTCAGATATTTGAAGATGGCTATCATATTATCTCTCAGTCTTCTCCATGCTAAACATACCCAGCTCCTTCAACTGTTCCTCATCAGGCTTGGCTTCCAGACCCGTCACCATCTTGGTTGTCAATTGTGCATTCATGGTGATTTGTGCTCATAACGGTATTGGGGCAGATATATGTAATCCCTGTTGCAATAACTGGGTCAATTAGCTCTTGAAACCCTTTTGTATGCAGAGTGAGCAGCGTTAGGCAAGTGAATCTTGGGTGGGAAGGAGGCTATACCAGTCGCAACCGCAAGAAAAATGATTGTGAAGTGAGAAAAAATAACAATAGGGAAAGTGTCCTTCGCAGAGCAAAGCCAGGCCAAGCATTGATCGGTGGATTCACTTAGTTGCTGGGCGAACATCTCCGCTTAGGAAAAACAGATCAAATCAAAACATTCAGTCAGCAATAATTTAATCTCCTTCCAGGAAAGAAGCTTGGGCACCAGGGTGAGGGATAGGGGGCGGGTATGAAACAAACATCCCTGAATGTTCTCCATTTGGCGAGAGGGCTTGAGAAGTCATTTCCAAAATCGTTGCAAGTGACAAAGAGGAAAGAACAGAAAGAGATTATTCTCTTTCTCTCACATAAAAGGAGCAGTACAACCCGCCATCATCAAAGGAAATGGATTGTTGGCATGCCTGAGAAAGATGAAAAGGAAGTGCATTTTACTGAGTGCTTCATTATCTTACGAAATTCAGCTCCACAAGACGTTAGGATAAATATACATGGAGCGTGGAGGAGACTATCAATGGCTACTAGCAGAGATAAGGACAGAGGCAGTTTACTTTTGCTTGGGAGACTGAGTTTCTCTCAACCTCATTCTGCATGATCTGTAGACTCAATGCTATCCCTCTCCCCATCAGTTTGAGACAGTGGGGTGGAGAGATCTTACCTGGCACCTCCAGGCAGCAGGTGAGAGGACACGTAAAAAGGTAAAGATAAAGGATGCCTGGATGGTTATGTCCAGTCAAAAGCGACTATGGGGTTGCGGTGCTCATCTCACTTTCAGGCCAAGGGAGCCGGTGTTTGTCCACAGATAGCTTTCCGGATCCTGTGGGCAGCGTGACTAAACCGCTACTGGCGCAATGGAACACTGTGATGGAGACCGGAGCGCATGGAAACGTCATTTACCTTCCCACTGCAGTGGTACCTATTTATCTACTTGCACCGGCGTGCTTTCGAACTGCTAGGTTGGCAGGAGCTGGGCCAGAGCAACAGGAGCTCACTCTGTTGCAGAGATTCGAACTGCCAACCTTCCGATCGGCAAGCCCAAGAGGCTCAGTGGTTTAGACCACAGCGCCACCTGCACCAGATGGACAGACCATCTGACTAGCTACAATGGCTAGCTTCTACCTTCACTCTTGGAGGCAGGATATCTCTGAATGCTAGTTGCTGGGAATTTCAAGTGGGGACACTGCTACTGTTGTCCTCAGGTCACATTGAGGGTTTCCCATTGGACGAGAAGAGAATGCTGCACTAGATGGGCCATTGGCCTGACCTAGCAAGTTCTTCTTAAGATTCTTATTACTAAGACCCTGGGCAGCTGCCAAGCAAAGCATAGGGTGCTACCAGTATATTGCAGGAGGCATTTAAATGCATGCCAGGAAATGTATGTTTGCACAATTATAGCGGGCCATTGTGTGTCCCCCCCCCAGCAATTGTTCCCATAAAAAATAAACAAAATCCAGGGAAGCTATGAAACTGGATATCCTCCTTTTGCTCCAGATCCCACAGCCCTCTTCACAGCTGAGTGGGGAAAACAGGAAAATATTGGCTCGCGATGCTGCTGCAGTCCCATTGCAAGATGCAGGACACAGCGTGTCTTTGTTACATGGCTGACACAGCCCCAGGCTCTGGCTTTACAGCCCAAGCGTCATTTGCAACAGATGTCTGTCGTCAGCGTTGACCCGGGTGATGCTTTCTCTGAGCAGGGAGGTCGGGGTCAGCGCTGGTAAAAACTGAGATCGCTCCAGGTCAGCCTGAAGCTCCACATCTCCCATTCCTCTCTAAGGTCTGCTTTTGGTAGAATTATTTGTGTTCCCCTATATATCTATCCCTCAGCCTCAAACCAAGTCCTGTGTAAATGGCCTTGAAAAACCCTGCCCCCCCCCAAGTCCAATCAAATCAAACCTCTTGGCTTAGCTTGGCAGAAATTGCTTTGGTACCACCCGGACACAGGTGCTGGCGGAAACCGACAGGATTCCTTCTTTCCAGTGTCCTTGGAGCCTCCAGGTGAGACCAGGACGTTTGCAGCTTGCTTGGACACTGGGAAAGTTCTGCAGCTGGGAGCAGTCCAGAGACATTAGGGAAAATGAGTGCAACAAGGCCTATTTTGGGCAAGAATGCAGAAAGCGTGCTTCCTTCCCCGTGCTAAAAATAAAGGACCTTTCTTCCAAATTGGGTCACTGTTCTCACACTGGAGAATCTGGGACCAGAGAAGGCAAGCTGACCGGCCCCAGTCCCTGTCACAGCCCTGTAGGAAAGGCTGAGCTGTGGCTATCCGCACACATTGCTTTCTGTGGACAACACTTGGCACGGATAAATGGGTTTGGGGGTCACTTGTAGATAACCACAGAACTCAGGCTGCCTTGCTCTCTGCCCCCCAGACACAGAATGATAGAACTGCAGAGTTGGAGGGGGCCATGAGGGTCATCTAGCACAACCCCCCGCAATGCAGGAATCTTTCACCCAACGTGGGACTTGAACCCACAACCCTGGGATTAAGAGTCTCGAGCTACGCAGCAAGTCCATCAAGGGCTTCTGCAATAGGCTGCACCTCTTGAAATTAGGCTGAGGGCTGCATATACACCATTGGCTGCAGTTTCCCCAGCTCAGATTCAGAAGAAGCATTACAGGAAGTTGGTCATCAGGATATTGGGTCCTGTTGAGCACTGGCCTATTTGCATTGAGTTAGTATATTCATCAATGACAGTATCACATCCCCATTCAACTATGCCAAATTCCAATAAACCATTCATCAGGCAGGTTGAGGGAATAATTGAACTTTCCCCCATCTCTGGTGGGAATGCCCACAGGTTGCGTCATTCTGGATTGAAATTTATTAGGAGATTTAAAAGATTATTAAAACACATATTCAGATAACTACCCAGTTATTCCTACTAAATACATGGACAGGCACTATGAAGACATTTCACCAAAATGAACTTTTGACACGGATGCTGCCAGGATCGCTATAGCACAACAGTGGAAATCGTTTAAAATACCTGACTATATCCTTATGGTACCTTTTAAAATCACTTATACAGCCTCCAACATCCAAAGATAGGTCCACGTTGAAGGAATAACTATATGAAATCTGGCTCAGAGGTTAAATTGATGAATTCATCAGTTCAAAGACAGGGAATGAATCAATAGGTTCTTTAATTTCTAGTATACAAGAATTGAAACGGATGAAGTTTTGCTCTCTTTAACTCTGTTTAATGCGGCGGGCGGGATGTCACCCACTTATTTTCTCTTTATTGGGCTGCTGTAAAATGTTGAGGAGCAGGAGTCGGGAAAAACATTGCAACACCTCCCTCCAAAATGCTTTCTACCAGTAAAAAAGATCTCTCCAAACACTGATACTCACCCCGCCATACAGAGATATAAAACCGCACCCAAATCTTTTCATTACATTTAAAACACTTTGGAAGACTAAGAACAAAAGAGTGAATATATGCATACACACATCCTTTGCATACAGGAATAATAGACTAACAAACTCAAATTTCCATGTAGGAAAAAAGAAATGTCATGCGTGAAACAATCTTACAAACAAAATCCATTCTAGGGTTAATTAACTTGGCCAGCAAACTTTTTAAACTTTGGGCTCAGGGAGCCCCCTAGTGGATACCTCATGCCACACATCTATAACATCTATGCTAAACTTTTTACTGCTGCTTGGTCCATGAATGAGAATTTGTGCACCCTTTCTGATATATATTCTCTGCAGTTGGGCTGTGAGCAGAGCAGTCAGCTTGCAACCTTTATCTTGCTCTAGGCTACCCAATAGGAAAAAGGCTCTTTTCCTACCAGATGGAAAACGACACAGCCAGAGCCTTGATTTCCAGTCCTTCTTAGGTTAAAAATAAATGAGTGAGCAGTGATGGGCCCCTTTCATTGCTGGGAATGTTGCACAAGAAGACTCTGGATCTGTGGCTGCCCGTAGTGGCTGTTGGAACCTTCTAACAGGTTCTAAATGACCCATTCATACTGTCATAGTGGTACCTCTGGTTACAAACTTAATTCGTTCCAGAGGTCTGTTCTTAAGCTGAAACCGTTCTTATGCTGAGGCGTGCTTTCACTAATGGGGCCTCGTGTTGTGCGCGTGCCTCTGGCGCGTGATTTCCATTCACATCCTGGGGCAAAGTTCGCAGCCAGGAGCAGCTACTTCCGGGTTAACGGAGCTTGTAACCTGAAGTGTTCATAACCTGAAGCGCTCTTAACCAGAGGGACCACTGTACTGTTGTTTTTAAATAATTCCTTCTGTGGCATTTTTCATTTGTGCAATTACTCTAATTTCTCTCTGCAGTGCCATTAGGGCTAGGTGATATCAATATATCGTTCAAAACCGGTTTGAAGTCCACATTGCAATATTGGTTTCATCATTTTTGACCTGGGAATATATCGGGAAACAAAATGTGTGTGTGTGTGTGTGTGTGTGTGTGTGTGTGTGTGCTATGCAAAAATCATAATGTGGGGAAAATCATGAAGCCAGCCAATGCTTCTCTTGATTCCTGCAGCCCCTGCTAACTCTGCCAGCTCCGCTGGTATATCATGAGGTTTAGCTGCAATTTTGAAAACCAGATACCACCCACCCTAAATGCCACATACGAGTTAAGATTGATTTCATGGTTTAATAGGGGTTTGATCCTAGTGATCTTGCTCTGGACCCTCCTTCCCCTTTGACAGGGAGAGGAGCAGCTGCAGAAATACACCAGCCCCTACCAGTTGGACTGCTTCTGAGGAACTGTAGGGAAGGGTGGCCTGTCTCCCTATAAACAAACAAAAGGACTGAATGTCATGCTTTGCAGTTCACAGGACCGCCGACAGATGGCCACGTCAGCTGCAGCACGAGAAATGACAGGGTAGCCCAGGCAAGCTCTTGAATGGCTCCTGGCTGACCTCCGTCAAACATGTCTGCTGTGAGGTTTGACAGAGGAAAGAGAGGCGCTTCATAGAGTCGTTCAGTCAACTGTGCCTCCCTCCTCCTTTAAAAGGGTGTGGAGGTTCAGGCGAGCTGCGAGGCGAGGACAAGGGGGTGTAAAGGGAGGGTGGTTGGTCAGATAATAATAACAATAATAATAATTTTATTACAGCAGTACCTCGGGTTACATACGCTACAGGTTACAGACTCCGCTAACCCAGAAATATTACCTCAGGTAAAGAACTTTGCTTCAGGATGAGAACAGAAATCGTGCTCCAGCGGCATGGCGGCAGCAGGAAGCCCCATTAGCTAAAGTGGTGCTTCAGGTTAAGAACAGTTTCAGGTTAAGAACGGACCTCCAGAACGAATTAAGTTCTTAACCCGAGTTACCACTGTATTAACATGCCACTCTTCTGACTGGGTTTCCCCAGCCATTCTGGGCAGCTTCCAGCAAAATATAAAAACACAACAAAACATCAGACATTAAAAACTTCCCTCTATGGGGCTGCCTTCAGATGTCTTCTAAAAGTCATGTTGTCATTTGACATCTGATGTTGGGCAGGGTGGTTACCAAAGGGATAGATGGGGCTGGCAAGCGAAGCAAGCAGGGCACAGCCCTAAGTATGTATGTGTATAGATATAGAAAGTAAATCTACTCCGCAAGGAGTACACTGTTTGCTAGTGCGCTACAAAGGTCACTTAACTTCTCTGCTGCACAGCTATCCTGACCCTGGGCTGAGGGTTTGTCAGACACCTTCTGGGAAGAACCTACAACCCTTTTACAGGCATTAGCTAAAGGGGCGCCGCACCCCTCGGGTTAAGAAGGGCCACAGGTATCCCCACGGATGACAGCTGTGGCAGAGCCAAGAAAGGGAGTCCTTCGCAAATCGTGTGGTGGAGAGGGGTAAGTCGTCTCTCAGGCAAAGACGGGAGAGTTTTGCCAGTAGGAGTAGACCAGGAATCCTGTGAAAGTGCTATCTGTCTTGATGCTGGAGTAGAAGCCAAGGTAGTCCCCTACCCCGACCTGCACCCAGACTTCATCCTCCGGCTCCAGCCGCACCAGGGTGCCACCGGACAGCGATGTGGGCTTGGGCCAGTTGCCGTAGAACTGGAAGAAGGAGGCCACTGACTTGCCATTCTTCATAATGTCGAACTGGAGGCTCATGCGGTAGACGGTGGCATGGACGGCAAAGTAGTACAGTCCCGGAATCTCGCAGAGGAACTTCCCCGTGTTGCCGTCGTAATGTCCTTGCTCGTTGACCAGAACCACGTCGAAGACGATCGGCTGGTCGGCCAAGGGAGGGCTGCGAGACTCGGAGCGCTTGGCGCTGAAGGCTGAGCGGGGGGCCACTGCGCACTCCCCAGGCGCCCCTTTCTCTCCGGGAAACCCATTGAGACCAGGGTTGCCTCTTTCCCCTGTGGGGCCCACTGCTCCTTTACGGAATGAAAACAACAACAACCAAGGACAGTGTTAGGATATGTTTGAGAATGAAAGATGGATCTGATGTGTTTTCGCCACAGAGGAATGTGGATATGGGTGGAAGAATTTAATACCCTGCAATATGGAGTAATGGTGGCAGGAATTAGTAGAGGTGAAATTAAAAGAAACAGATGGCTAACATTTATTAATAATTATGGAACCTGTCTTGGACTTTTCGTAGGGAAAAGGAACAAATGATTCTGAGGCACCCTGACTTTAAAGAAATTGCTTACCAGAAAGTGGGGAAGATGGATGTTTGCATGGACTCAAGGTTTTAAATATTATTATTTTTTGCATGGACTGAGGGTGATTTTATATACAGTGGTAACTCGGTTTTCGAACATAATCTGTTCCAGAAGACCGTTCGAGTTCTGAAATGTTTGAAAACCAAAAAGTCAGTACGGAAAACTCAATACGGAAAACTCAATATGGGAGCCACATTTCTGGTTTGACTTCCCAGGAGCGTTTGAAAACCGAAGCATTTACTTCTGGGTTTACAGCGTTTGAAAACTGAAATGTTCAGCAACGGAGACCTTCAAAAACAGAGGTACCACTGTATGTATGTATGTGTGTGTGTGTATATATATATATATATATATATGCACATATGCACACATACATTTTCTATTACTGGCAGATGGGAAATCGGAAGTTCTTCGCTTGCATCTTTTGCTAACTTTTTCTTCTTTTTTATCTTACTCTTCTCTTGAAATGGAATTAGGAAATTATGTAACATTGAGCAGCGAGTAAGGAAGGGAAGAGAAACATCAAGATAGCGGGGTGGGAAGTCCACTTTCAAATTTGTATTAAATTTGAATTAATTTGATGTTAATTTGTTGATTTTTTTTGGAAAAGCAATAAAAATTAATTGACAGAAAAGAGAGAACTCAGTAGAAAGCAAAAAACCAGCTATCCCCTTGTCTTGCTTGTGGCGACTACAATAGTTAGAAGTTTGGGTCTTAATTTAAATGACCTCATTTCCCTCAGAGGGGTGAGGAACTTTCAGTCCACAGGCCTTATTACTTCCGCCAGGCATCCCCATTTGTCTTGTGAGGCCATTTTAGCCGTGCCCAGCTGCTGATGGTTGGGGCTTGCATAGCTCTGAAAGCCAGCTGGCTGTCCACACAGACAAAAATGGGTCACCAGACAGGCTGGCCCTGCTCTATAGAGTTGATAACTCAACAGAGTGGACTCCTTCCCCCAATACACTGTGAGACAATAATGCTGGAATTACCCACTTCAGGGCTTCTGCAGAATTAGCTTGCTTAGCATGACAGAAATGGACCTGGAAATAACAGTGCTCTCCTGGCTTCCCCAACCTGCCTCATCTGCATCTAAAGGCCAAAAGTTTTCCTTCAGGCACCAGGAAGGCCTTTGAGATCCTCCTAAGGCAGAGGTGCCCTTACCTGGTGGACCAACTTCGCCCTTTTCTCCCGGCGTCCCTGCTGCTCCGTCACGCCCATCACGCCCATCTCTGCCTGGCAGGCCTTGATTACCATGGATCCCGGGGGTGCCTGGAATTCCAGGGTGCCCAGCGCAAAGGCTGGGGATCTTATTGTCCTCAATCTGGACAGAGTCTGTGGTCAATGTAAGCAGGAAGAGGAAGAGGTAGACGGTGTGCTCCATTTCTGGGGGGGTCTACAGAGAGAGGAGTTTGTCAGATTCCTCCAAAGGGTCTCGGAGAAGTGGTTTTTTGCAAATAGGTCCACAAATTATTATTTTTTATAGCTTACCTAATCCAATGCATTTATGCCTCCAAAGGACCAAGTTTAGTAAACCTTCCTTGAATGGTCACCTGCATGAAATTCCTACTCGCCCTAGGTAACTACAGGTGAAACTTGAAAAATTAGAATATTGTGGAAAAGTTCATTTATTTCAGTAATTCAACTTAAAAGGTGAAACTAATATATGAGATAGACTCATGGCATGCAAAGCGAGATATGGCAACCCTTTATTTGTTATAATTGTGAATATTTAGAATATTAAATGAAATCAGCAAAACAAGGACTGCAAATAGAGCACCTCTGAGAAGTAGAAGCATGCAGATCTCTTTTCTGATGAGAGCAGCTTTTGCATCTCATTTGTAAACCAAGGACCCAGAGTTGGGAGGAAGAATGGGGAGGCACATAATGCCAGATGCTTGAAGTCCAGTGTGAAGTTTCCACAGTCTGTCTTGATTTGGGGAGCCATGTAATCAGCTGGTGTTGGTCCACTGTGCTTCATTAAGTCCAGGGTCAATCAATGCAGCTGTCTACCAGGAGATTTTGGAGCACTTCATGCTTCCTTCCGTAGACGAGCTATATGGGGATGCTGACCTCATTTTCCAGCAGGACTTTGGCACCTGCCCACACTGCCAAAAGTACCCATGGTTCAGTGCCCATGGGATTACTCTGCTTGATTGGCCAGCAAACTTGCCTGACCTGAACCCCATAGAGAATCTATGGGGCATTGCCAAGAGAAAGATGAGAGACATGAGACTGAGCAATGCAAAAGAGCTGAAGGCTCCTTTTGAAGCATTCTGGTCTTCCATAACACCTCAGCAGTGCCACAGACTGATAGCATCCATGCCACTTCGCACTGAGGCAGTAATTGATGCAAAAGGGGCCCAAACCAAGTACTGAGTACATATGCATGCTTCAACTTCTCAGAGGTCCAATATTGCTCTATTTGCAGTCCTTGTTTGGCTGATTCCATTTAATATTCTAATTTCCTGAGATTGTTAATTTGGGGTTTTCATCAGCTGTACACCATGATCATCACAATTATAACAAATACTGTAAAGGCTTGACATATCTCGCTTTGCATGTCATGAGTCTATCTCATATATTAGTTTCACCTTTTAAGTTGAATTACTGAAATAAATGAACTTTTCCACAATATTCTAATTTTCTGAGTCTCACCTGTAGTTAAACTGTTGATTCCCCCCCCCCTCTCCAGAAGAGGCAGTGATAGTTGCCAACTGGATGGCTTTAAAAGACAAATTCAAGACTACCAGTAGCTACTAGTTGTGATGCCTATGTACTGTCTGCAGTATGATTGGTTTGGTATTCAGTAGCCTCTGAATAGCAGTTCCTGGGAATCACAAGCGGGGGAGAGTGCTGTTGCCCTAGGGCCCTGCTTACGGGTCCCCCACCGGCTTCTGATTGGTCTCTGCGAGGATGGTGCCAGTTACATAGATGGGTCTTTGATCAGACCCAGTAGCTGGGCTCTTTTTATGTTCTCTCACATAGTTAAAACAAACAAACAAAAAAAAAAAATCACTGCCAATAGGAAGAAGTGCAGCTGGAAAGAACTAAGCTAGAATGCTTGGCCTAGACTAGACTGAGCAGGGAAAGGGCTCCAGCTCAGTGGGAGAGCACCTGCTCTGCATGCAGAAAGTCTGTGGGGTTCAATCCTTGCATTCCCAAGTAGGACTGGGAATGTCCACAGTCTGAAACCCTGGAGAGCCACGGCCAATCTGTGTGGATAGAACAGAGCTTGATGGATCAAGGGTGCAACTCAGTCTAAAGTAGCTCCCTATGATTTTATGTTGTTCCCTGGTGCATTAGATTTCCAGAGTTTTAGTCAGTCAGAGTATTTATTATTATCCATTTATTATATTGCTATCCCACCTCCAAGGAACACAAGATGGTGTACATGGTTCTCCCCATCTTTGTTTAATCCACACAACGTTCCAGCTGGTTTAATTTGAAAGATGGTGCCACTGAGCATGTGCAGAGTGCCTTTATCTCACCACCCTCATCCCACAGACCTGCAGTTAAGATTCCAGGTCCAACTGGTTTTTATTCAGGTTAGCATTCCACCTCTCCTCGCAGAAATTGTTCGCAGCAACCGTTTCATGAAAAGTTAGAAGACCTCCAGCAAAACCAGAGCAGAGTATTGCCTCTTAGACACCCACCTCCATGGTTGTTCTCCCAGGGAGCCTTTACACCCTAATCCAACTGTAAGACTAGCAATTGTGCAACCTAAATCCATTAATGCATATGATTCCCTTGGAACAGTTTGGAGCCTCAGATGGCTCAGAATTCTCTGGCTTTCCTAAGCTGCATTTTGTGTATTTTGCGGTGAGCGATGGGGGCAGCAGGAAGAGAGACAGAGAGAGGAGGAAATGTCAACTGGCTCTTAAGCAACCGCCTGGGATGTCACGCTCCTTTCGCCTCCCATGGAGTCAGAGGAAAGAAGCCAGAGCCTCTCAAGAGGCTAGTCCTGTAGAGGCACGACTGATGCCAGGAGCCAGCTGGGCACGCAATGCAGCCTTCAAACCACAGAATCAGCCTGTGAACTTTTGTCCTGGTTTTGCCCTCCTTCTGCCTGCCAGCCAGCCTGGTCTGACAATTTGCTCATCTATTTCTCCTTTCCTTTCTCTTTTCTTCCCCTCTCCCTCCTGCCCCTGCCATCTTTTGCCACTTTTTACAAGAGTCCAGGTTGTCTTAAGAGCTCCTATAAGTTTCAGCTTTGGGATTTAGCCATAGCTAACAGGACTGGAATGCAGCAAACCCATCCAAAATCTCAATGCTTTACATTCTTTCAGCATTGCCTGAGCCTGGTGAGGATTGGGGGTGTAGTGGGGTGAGTGTCGAAGCAACGATTCTTCAGCATAAACTGGCTGAAGACTCGTCATGTTGTTCAGATGCCTGATTATCGTCTTCCAATGCATCTACTCTATCCCAAACTTAAAAATGGAAAGCGTAATGCTGGTGGTCAACAAAAGAGGTTTAAAGGCTCTCTCAAGGCAAATCTTTAAAAATGCAGTATAAAGATAAAGGGACCCTTAGGTCCAGTCGTGGCCGACTCTGGGGTTGCGGCGCTCATCTCGCTTTACCGGCCGAGGGAGCTGGCGTATAGCTTCCGGGTCATGTGGCCAGCATGACTAAGCTGCTTCTGGCGAACCAGAGCAGTGCACGGAAACGCCGTTTACCTTCCCACCGGAGCGGTACCTATTTATCTACTTGCACTTTGACGTGCTTTCGAACTGCTAGGTTGGCAGGAGCTGGGACCGAGCAACGGGAGCTCACCCCGTTGCGGGGATTCGAACCGCCAACCTTCTGATCGGCAAGTCTTAGGCTCTGTGGTTTAACCCACAGCGCCACCCACGTCCCATAAAAATGTAGTATAAACACCAACAATTGGGAAACACTGGCCTGTGAGTGCTCCAATTGGAGAACAGCCTTTACCAAAGGTGCTGTGGACTTTGAACACACTCAGACTCAGGATGAAAGGGAGAAATATGCTAAGAGGAAGGCACGTTTGGCAAACCCTCACTATGACCCACTCCCATCCGGGAACCTATGTCCCCAGTGTGGAAGGACATCCAGAATTGGCCTCCACAGTCACTTACAGACTCACTGTTAAGACCGTGTTCATGGAAGACAATCTTACTTGGCTACAAATGATTACCAAAGAAGAGAAAAAAGAAGGATATTCTTTGGGGAGCCTAGTCCCTGTATTTCTTAAGCTCTGCTATAACTAGCCAGGGTGTGTGGGTGAAGTCAAACTGCTGCATTATCAGCACTGAAGTGACCTCCTTGGGGTGCAAGCCTGGGCAGTGTGTACAGAGCTCCTGAACTGCCCAGACAATAAGACTCTTGGCATCGTTGGTGGGGTCCACAGGAAAGCAGAGCAAGACGTTTGGCATCAGCTTGGCTGCAGTAGTTGCCAGAAGGAGGTGCACAAGGCAGCATCCAAGTGGCTTAGGGTCTCCAGATTTGGGTAGGGTTCTTCTTCCAAATATATCCAGCAAGGCAGTGGAGGACCAGAGTTTTCCATCTGCTAGATGTGCTATGTTTCTGGGTTGACGAGCCCCATCTGCCCCTTCCCCCTAAAGCATGTGGAGAAACCACTTTCTTGACCATTGGTCAAGAGACTATTGGTCTTGTCTGCTCAATCTGCCAGAGCCTGTCTTTGCATGCAGGGGAAGTCCCTAACTCACAGAGGGTTAGAGACCCAGCAGGTACCCTCACATGGTTTAGCTAGCCAGCCAAAGCCATTCCCAGGGTATGGCTAATATCACATGCTCACAGCTTCTAGGAACCACAAGTGAGAGCTGAGTGCAGGGTGGGGTACCCCCCAGCAAAGGTACTACCCTCCCCCTAACACCCCACACACCCAGGCTCAGGTTGTATATATGTGTAAATATATCAAAAAGATAAATGTCTCTGCTGTTCCTCATTCTGAGGAAACAAACCCTGGGTAATTCCTGGTGTCCCTGGAATCTCGCATAGCTCAGATTGGGGTGGCATGCAACTGTACTAATATAGGCATAAAAATGAGCCATTGGCATATAGTTCTATCTTCACGGCTCTAGGATCTCTACTGGTCTGTCTGATCTACAACAGATTGCAAAATGGGGTTAATAAAACAGGCCAACTTAGCAGGACTGTTGCAATGATTACTGAGAATAAAGGGCACAAGGCCCTTTTAAGCATTCAGCAAAAACCAAGTTTCACTACTGACTTTTAGTATTAGTCTCCTACCTGTGGATTGCAAGCAGCAATAACTTTTGCATATAATGTGCGTGAGATATAATAGTGAATATCAGTCCAGAACGGTTGATTTTCTTTCCAAACTGTGGGGCACTTGCAGCAATCAAAGCCCCTCATTCCCACACCTTCCCAAGAGTCAGAGTGACCTAGCAGATAGTGTTTGGTTAGGACCAGGAGACCCGAGTTCAAATTCTGTAATGGCCCGAGTTCAAATTCTGTAATGCTCCTCTGGGCGTATCCTGTATGTTATTTTGCAGGAAGGCTTCAAGAGCACCCCAGGAAATCTAGGTTTGCGCAATTCAAGTAGAATACAGCACTCTCTTCCCCTGGAGCAACAAATCCACTTTTAAAAAAACAACCAATCCAGACTTTTGGTGGCTGAGAAAGTGATGGGAAAATGCATGGAAAAATGTGGGATGAACAGCTAATTCATGGGAAGATGTATAAACACCCCACAAGCAAATTAGGCTCACCATTGTGGAACAAATCAGAATGAATACTCAAATTAAAAACCAGACTAACTCAAAATTGGAATCCAGACCCCCCCCCCCTTTAGTGGTGTTAGATCAGGCCATTCTTTTTTAAAAGCCACAAACTTTGGCCAATTTTATTACAATTTCCCCAAGAAAGCAGCTCTTTCTTCCAGTGCATTTTTTTGGGCAAGGCTTTTGGGTGGCTCGGATTAAAATCAATCCCAAAGAAAGCTAAATCTTCTCCCGCTAGGCATTTCCCAACTCCCGGGTGATCTTCTAAAGGGATCGCGTCGGTCCCAAAACAAAAGCAAGGTGGTGTCAGCAAAGTCGGGAGAAACGGCAGCTCCAAGCAGGCAAGTTGGGAACCCGTTGCCCAGCCTCCCTTGCCCACCAGCCCGCGTGAATCTGCTATACTCACGCAGCGGCGGCGGCGGCGCTCTGGGGCTGGGCTGGCAAGCTGGCGCTCCGGACTGCTTGGGGAAGAAGGAGGACCGCTTACTCTGGCGAAGGAGGCCGCAAGCCAGCTCCGCCGGCCGGCCTTCTTTCCCCCCTCCCCACCCTCCTCTCTCCCTCCCCTCTCTCCCTCCTCCCCAACTCCGATGGAAACCGGAGAGTTGCAGAGCGGAGCCAAGAGCTACAGGCAAAGCGGGGAAGCGCGTCGGAGGCAGAGGCGCTCCCAGGGACGGGCATCTCTGGGATGGGGCAGAGGGGAGAGGAAGGCGGGAGGGGAGGGAGGAGGAAGAGTCAGGAGCCGGCAGGGCGGCGGAGAAGGGGTCAGAGTGGGGGGGTGGGGTGGGGGTGAGACCGGGGGATCCGGGTTCAAATCCCCCACTCAGCCCTGGAGGCTCACTGGGTGAGCTTGGGCCAGTCCACCTTGCCTCTTAGCCTGGCCTACCTCGCAGGGTGGTTGTGCGGGGAGAATGAGGAGCAGGGAGAAGCAGGTGCACCGCCTTGAGCTGCTTGCAGGTATGGCCAAACTTGGCCCTCCTGCTGTTTTGGGACTACAACTCCCATTATCCCTAGCTAAGAGGACCAGCGGTCAGGGATGATGGGAACTGTAGTCCCAAAACAGCTGGAGCGCCAAGTTTGGCCATGCCTGCAAGGTGGGGTGTAAATAAATGTTCTCTATATTTCCAAGGAAGCACCTTCACCCTCATAAAAGCAATGGCGGGATGAAAGGCAAGGAAACCCATTTCATCAAACGCGAAACAGCCAGGACTTTCACTGACGTGGGCTGTCACTTTTAAGAACTTGTGCCTGAGCTTGGTTTTTGCCTCCTCCCTCCTATTCCCATTTTCCTCTTGCGTCACATCTTTTCAGATTGTGAACCTAAGGTCAGGACCATATTATAACTGATTTTTGTAAGCTGCTCCGACACCCCTTTTGGCTAAAGGTTGAGACAGAAATACTGTACACAATCCAAGAAGAAGTGGGTTTGTGGTTCCATTTCCACTCTGCCCATCATTTTGGTTTTTTTTTACCTTGAGCAGGCACTAGAGCTTATTTTCTGCCAGAGCTCATCACAGGAAAAGAAGTGTCTTTGGGCATGTACAGAGTGCCTGCTGCTCATCACTTAACAATAACTCTCTTCTCCATATGAATCTAACATTAGAGAAGCATCCAGGAGTGGCTTTGAGGCCAGGCTGAGCTCTGCTACTCTCCTCTTGAAGAAAAGAAGAAAGTAACATTAACAGACAGGATACGTAACGTGTTTTAAAAGCTGGGAGTCAACAAAACATTACAGAATATTTTCCAACCAGGCAGAAGCATAGGAGTGAGTGTACAGTAGCTTCCCACAACCTGGTGCCAACCAGATGTTTTGGACTACAACTGGTCCCAGCCAGGATATCTGCAACCCTTGGGGGGTTCCCTAAGCCTGCTCATGCAGTACTTCCTTCATGTGGGGTGTGTGTGTGTGGCTTTGGCTACCTAAAGGCTCCCCCTCCATTTGAGCTTGCTATTAGAATATAAGATAAGGATGCTGCGTGATAACATATGTCGCTTGATCAATGTGCATTTTATACTGCTGTCTGGGTAAACCAAGCCCTTTGGGAAATGCTTATGCTGGGCACATCTTATAATCCATGTCTACCAGAGAAGGGGGACGCGGGTGGCGCTGTGGGTTAAACCACAGGGCCTAGGACTTGCCGGTCAGAAGGTCGGCAGTTTGAATCCCTGCGACGGGGTGAGCTCCTGTTGCTCGGTCCCTGCTCCTGCCAACCTAGCAGTTTGAAAGCACTCAAAGTACAAGTAGATAAATAGGTACCACTCTGGCAGGAAGGTAAACTGCATTTCCGTGTGCTGCTCTGGTTCACCAGAAGTGGCTTAGTCATGCTGGCCACATGACCCAGAAGCTGTATGCCGGCTCCCTCAGCCAATAAAGCGAGATGAGCGCGGCAACCCCAGAGTTGGCCACGACTGGACCTAATGGTCAGGGGTCCCTTTACCTTTACCTTTACCAGAGAAGGGATGCAGGAGGCACCTTGCAAACTTACTTACCCATGGCTGCATGCAAACCAGCATGGTTCAATCCCTGAAATCCCCAGTCAGAGTTGGGCAAGGCTCTCTGCCTGAAACTCCAGAGAGCTGCTGCCAGTTTGCGTGATCAACACTGACCTAGATTAAACCAAGCATGGCTCCCCATGCTCCTGGTGAATCCGACCAGAGGCCCGTTTGGTCCAGCATCCTGCTCTGGCAGGATGCTTATGGGAAGCCTAAAAGCCAGGAGCTGAGCACCACAGCATCACACCACCACCCTTGTGATGCCTAGCAAACAGGTAGTTGGAGGATCACTGCCTCTGACCCTGAGAAGTCGCCATTGCGGCTATAAGCCCCCAGGTAAGCCTGAACCTCCATGAATTTGTCTCAGCTTTTTTGGCTGGCCATCGCTGCCTCTTGGGATAGCAGATTCCTGTGTGACCAAATCCTTCCACTCGTCCATCTGGAACCTTGCGTTGTTCAGCTTTCTTTCATTCTAGTATTATGATAGAGAGAAAGGGTGGGAACTGATTCTCTGCTCCCTCTGGTACATGCCCAAGTGTACATGCCCAAACACAGGCACGAATCCCACCCACAACTTGTTTGCAGAGTTTGATGGACGGGACTTGGCACCCTGAGCATTTTTCTGCTTTGACAGCAGCAGCAGCAGCTGGATGGGCGTTGCTCCCAGATTGGTTTCACAGACGCTGCTGCCGCCAGCTCCCTTCCGTAGAAACTCCTCCCTTGTCTTGGGGTGATGCTTCCCAGATTTAAGCTGGGCTCCGATGATCTCAGAGGCTGCTGCGCAGGGATGGAATGGAAGGTGAAGTAATTCACACATGGGTGGTACAGAGCTCCTAGGACCATTTAGTTGCAGGTTGGACTTTTTAACAGGTTCAAATGCTCTTTCAAAACAATTGCACACAAGTGTGAAAAGTGAGGCTAGATCTCTTTGGCTGACGTGCCAGTTTTCTGTGGGTGGGGAATTCCTGATGACAGGAATCCAAGAACTTGTGTATCCTCTCAACTGAAGCCTGAAATGCTGCAGTACCAGGGACAGTGGTTTCTGCAGGGAGGGCTGAAGCTCAGTGGCAGGGCACCTGCTGTGCGTGTAGAAGGTCCTAAATTCAATCCCTAGCATTTCCAAGTAGGGCTGGAAGAGGATGCATGGTTCTCCCTCCTCCTCTCCATTTTTATAATCACAACGACCCTGTGAGGTAGGTTAGGCTGAGAGTCAGCAACTGGCCTGAGGTCGTCCAGTGAGCTTCATGGCTGAGTGTGGATTTGAACCCTGGTCTCCCAGGTCCTAGTCTGGCATTCTCACCTCTACTCCACACTGTTGGCCGTGAGGTAGAAGAGAAATCAAGTGGTTAAATCTAATAAGCCCACTTCAGAGTGCAGGTGGAGGGATAACAAGTATGTAGGAAAGTCCTTGCATTATAAACTCCTTTTAACTGGAAAGCTAGCATAGGAAGACATGAAGCTCTTTCCCTTACACACTAGCTTTCTTGTGGGTTGTTTTCCACTCCTCTTTTGCTCGGGGATTATTTTTTTAAGGGGATCAGCCACCACCTGCAGTCTGAAGTAGGGCAGTCTTTTTACCACACTACCACTTCATTCCACCAAGATCAAACAAATAAATTGTGCAGTCCTGTCAATTATTGGGGGTGCTGGAGGGGCAAGCTAGAGTAATTCCATATCACCCACAGGTCTGAAGCATCCGCTTTCAGCTACAAGGAACACTGGAAGCTCCCAGAAGTTTTCTCTGTGTTGTTTCAATCACTCCTCAGCTGCTGTAATAGCTCAATCTCCAAATGAGGCAACTCTGAAGTCTTCATAATCTTTGCATAATCATTATTAAACCAGATGTATTCTGGAAAGAAATACTTTCAGCAGGGCTTTGCCGCAAGGGCTGGGCACATTTGACAATTACATGCAAGCACAGAAAACTCACAGGATGTGGTTTGGGATGGAGGATTCAGCTTCTTGAGAATGGCAGCTTTCATTAAACAACAGCAACAAGCGCCTAGTCCTTAAGATGTATAAAAGCCCACTGAAATCTCACAAGTCACGTGGGTGGCTGAATAAGATTTGCAATGTTCCAGGAACAGGAATTCGGGGCTCTGCATGTCTCTTCCCACACCCGCTCATGATGAGCACAGACGGAATGCATTTTGCAAAATAAGGAAAAGTCTTGCTTGATTTGTGTGGTTTATAGAGGATGCTAAATTCAGCTGTCTTTGACAAATAATTCTGAAGGGTGTTTTTTAAAAAAATATATATGCATGCACAGTTAACTCATGAGCACAGGGCAGAGCTGAAATGGGAGATTAATGTAAAATCACAATCCATTAAACTACTATGTATAGTGCAATCCGATGCTGTGTTAACTGGAACAAGAAGATGTCCTTCTTTGCTGGTTATAATCAAGAATTATTAGGGTTGTCACTCATAGAAAGGAACTTTTTGTGGATGAATTGTATGACTTTTAATCAGCGAATCAATCAACTTCATTGCAGGGGGTTGGACTACATGACCCCTGGGATCCTTTCCAATCCTAAAGTTCTATGATCTGAATGAATTTGCATTTTAACAACATAATCCTGGTAGGCAAATCTTCCTTCCTTCCTTCCTTCCTTCCTTCCTTCCTTCCTTCCTTCCTAGCACATGTGCTGCTGTAGGTATAACCTCACAGGAGGCTTTTGCTCCCATGTAAGAGAGAAGAAAGAACCCCCCTTCCAAGAAAGGGCTCACAAGCCATGGACTTGTCAGTATGTACAGTAAAAACCATTTACATTAATCTTTTCTTTTTTAAAAAAATGCCTTTTAAAACCAACCACAAAGACTTAAAAACAAATCAGCTAAATATTACAGCTCTAATTAGGATGGAAGCCCCCTGCAGCCTCTGATATATTATTATCCAAGTTATTTATATGGGCACCATCAAGGCGCATAGAACTTTACGAAGGGTACGAGGACACGCCTCTGACCCAAAGTGCTTACAATCTAAAAACTCAACCCCAAACTGCAAATTGTCCTCCTGTTGCTCAGATTCCACCGATTCCTTGGAGAGACGTTCATCAGTGGATGGCCTACAAAGCATTGCAGCTCAGATTGCAAGGCCTTCTGGTGGGGGATTTCTTCTGATGGGGAACTTCTGCTCGGGAACTGGCGGCCTCCAAAGGGTCTCCCGCCTAGCTGGGCAATGAGAGGAGCGTTCAGCTACACGGCACGTGAAGTAGAGGTTGCGGACGGAGCGGGGCAGCCCCTCTTATGGCAGGAAGCACTCCAAAGGGTTGTTGGAATCTAGCAGGACGTTGCAGTTCAGGGGCCATGGGAGACCCAGAAGGCTGAGGGATTGCTGGCAGCTCTGCTCGGCTGCCAGGCACACGGAGCGGCATGGCTGCAGGATGCCCCCGTCCGGGGTGCACTTGGGTACAAAGAGGCTGCACAGGAGCAAGCGCAGAGATGGGTAGCAAGAGAAGTCCTTCAGCATCTGAAAAAAGAACGAGCAAGGGGCAGCAGGGAAAGGCAGTTGTCAGGTGTTGGATTAGCCCTTCTCTCACTACTCCTGGAAAAAAGTGAATGATTTACTGCAGGCTTCCTCAACCTCGGCCCTCCAGATGTTTTGAGACTACAATTCCCATCATCCCTGACCACTGGTCCTGCTAGCTAGGGATCATGGGAGTTGTAGGCCAGAAACATCTGGAGGGCTGAGGTTGAAGAAGCCTGGTTTACTGTACCTAATACTGCATTTGATAGCCCATCCCTGGAAGTACCCCATGCAGAGATGGTGGTCTCTTGCCTTAGCTCAGTGGTTCCCAAAGGGGGCGCTAATGTCCACTGTGAGGCAGTGGAGCTGTAAGTGAGCATCAGACTTTGAGAAGCTGGTAACATAGAGTTATGAAATTCGAAGCGGTTCCAAGTGTTATCTTGTCCGATGCCCTGCAATGCAGCAATCTCAATAACACAGGATCAGGTGGAATACTGTGTCCAGTTCTGAGCACCACTATTTAAGAAGGATGTTGACAAGCTGGAACATGTGCAGAGAAGGGCAACCAAGATGATCAAGGGTCTGGAAACTAAACCTTATGAGGAACGGTTGAAGGAGCTGTATATGTTTAGCTTGGGAAAGAGGAGACTGAGAGGAGGTATGATAGCCACCTTTAAATATCTTAAGGGCTGTCACATGGAGGAGGGAGCAATGGCTTCATGTTTCAAGAAAGGAGATTCCGACTAAACATTTGGAAAAACTTTCTGACAGTAGAAGCTGTTCAGCAGTGGAACAGACTCCCATGAGATGTGGTGGACTTTCTTGGAGGTTTTTAGACAGAGGTTGGAGGAGGAGGAGGAGGAGTTTGGACTTGATATCCTACCTTTCACTCCCCTTAAGGAGTCTCAAAGTGGCTAACGTTCTCCTTTCCCTTCCTCACAACAAACACTCTGTGAGGTGAGTGAGGCTGAGAGACTTCAGAGAAGTGTGACTAGCCCAAGGTCACCCAGCAGCTGCAAGTGGAGGAGTGGGGAAGTGAAACCGGTTCACCAGATTACGAGTCCACTGCTCTTAACCACTGCACCACACTGGCTGGCCATCTGTCATGGATGCTTTAGCTGAGATTCCTGCATTGTCGGGGGTTGGACTAGATAACTCTTGGGACCCCTTCCAGCTCTAAGATTCTATGATTCTAAGTGCATTAATTTTGCTGAATCAAGAAAACTGAATAGTTTTAATTGGGCTTTGAATAAATGTCTAATTAATTGCTACTGCTTTGAATTTTTATTGTGTTATCTTCCTTAGTGGATTGTGCAAACTGCTGTTCTGAACAATGTGTTATAGGCACTGAGAATGAGTTTATAGAGCAGGGGAAAGTCTGGGAACTACTTGCCCTAGCTGAAAAAGTCTGCAAAGAAAAACGCCAATGACGGGCGAAAGCAGGAGGGACAAATCTGAAGATATGTGGGACCCCTTGTCACGTGACCTGTCAGAAAGCTGCAATACAACCGCTGCTTCTCCAAAAATTATTTCAGTTAGGTCTATTACTGAGACACCTCCTTGGCTAAGCACTCCTGAGGGTTGTTGTTAAGTGGATGCATTTAGTGCATTTGCGAATTTTCTCTTTTAACACATAGAAAACGGCTGTGCACTGTGTGGATTATGGTTAAGTCAAACTTCTTTTCTAGAATTGTTGCCTGAAGTTGTGATGACATAGATTTATATATATTTTTTTAATAAAATGAGCAAAGGGGCAGAAAGGGAGTCATTTTCCTGGTTCTGGCTCTACCTGACCTAGAACCAAGGATAGGCACTGGCCAACAGGCTTGGTGGGGGGCATTTTTCAGGGCTCCCACATGCCCAGGGACCAATCTATCAATTTTTCTAAAGTGGTGGGAGGCATGTTGTCCTGCTGGGTCAGATCTTTCTCTCCTGCTCCCCTCTCTGTGGCAAGGTGCTTTCTGTTGATGTTCCCTGCCTTCCCCCCAAGCCAAGGGTCCAGCCCCCCCCCCATCGCTCTCCCTCACTCCTTTCCCCACCTTCCTCCAGGCTCACCATATAGTCTTCGAGATGCTCTTCTGCCTCTTGCTGATCCATAATGGTCAGCCAGATGTTGGGGAAAGAGGTGGTATTGTAACTGAGACCCAAACACATCTCCACCTCAATCGGCTCACAGGACGGCTCTGCAGGTAGAAGGAAAAGGTGCAGGTATATGTGTGTTTGTGTGGCAATGTTTCAGATTAAGCTCAGGAACATACAGAGCAGCTTGGCTGACCAGCTCAAAGTTACTTCTAGCCCAGCATGTGGTTACCCTCCAGGAAAATTATCGCTGGGCACCAGAGGTGAAAACCCCCCAGCAGCTCATATTTATAGTTAGATTATGCATAGTGTCGCTGTGGCTTAAACCACAGAGCCTAGGACTTGCCAATCAGAAGGTTGGTGGTTAGAATCCCCGCAATGGGGTGAGCTCCCGTTGTTCGGTCCCAGCTCCTGCCAACCTAGCAGTTCGAAAGCATGTCAAGTAGATAAATAGGTACTGCTCCAGCGAGAAGGTAAACGGCGTTTCCGTGCGCTGCTCTGGTTCGCCAGAAGCAGCTTAGTCATGCTGGCCACATGACCTGGAAGCTGTACGCCGGCTCCCTCAGCCAATAAAGCGAGATGAGAGCCGCAACCCCAGAGTCGGTCACGACTGGACCTAATGGTCAGTTAAATTCAGTTAAATGCAAAACTACCTAATTCACATTTCCCAAAACAACATGCGAACTGAAACACAGCTAATTTTGCACTTCTCTGAATTTTTTGATGCATTTTTCCAAAGAAAGAAAAAAAAGGGATTGCATACAAAAATGTGTATACTAGGGCAAAGTATGCATAAAAATGAATACATTTGTGACAAATAATGTACGGAAATGCAGCATATTAGGGGGAATTGCTTGCAAAAATGTACATATTTGACAAAATTGCATACAAAAAGAGGTATATTGGGATAAATGTGCAAGGAAATGCTAACAATTTAGCGTAAGGGTGTTTGTTTGTTTTAAAATTGCAAACTAATGCAGAAATCTAAAGTGCTGAACTTTAGGTTAGGGGAAATGAGAAACCGGGGGGGGGGGGAGGGGCACCACAGTGGGCAAATTTGCCCATTCTTATTTATGACTCAGTCTCACGTGACTGGGCAGCCCTTTTTCAACAACTGGTGCAGGACCTCAACTTTAGGAATCTTGTTTCACAAGGAAAGAATTGCCGCTTACCAAAAGATGCATAGGTGAGGCTGGTGCAGTTGAATTCGTCGCTCCCATCCGGGCAGTTGTGCCAGCCATCGCACACCAACGCCTGAGACAGGCACTCGCCATTTCTGCAGGAGAAATCCAGGGGGCTGCATGTTTCTGGAGAGGGGTTGAGAAAGGCAAGAGAGAGGACAGCAGAAGTATTAGGTACCGTATTTTTTGCTGTATAAGACTCACTTTTTACCTCCTAAAAAGTAAGGGGAAATGTGTGTGCGTCTTATGGAGCGAATGCAGGCTGCGCAGCTATTCCAGAAGCCAGAACAGCAAGAGGGATTGTTGCTTTCACTGCGCAGTGATCCCTCTTGCTGTTCTGGCTTCTGAGATTCAGAATATTTTTTTTTTCTTGTTTTCCTCCTCCAAAAACTAGGTGCGTCTTGTGGCGTGGTGCGTCTTATAGAGGGAAAAATACGGTAGATGACACCCTGCTAAATGGCAGCGTCAGCCTTAAGGGATGGGGAACTTCTAAAGCAGCATGTGACTGCTTTAACACAAACTTATTTTAATTCACCTCTGCAAGGCTTACTTCCCCCCCCCCTTAATCTACATGTCAACACAGATAGCACCATTATATAGTTTTGTCACAAAATGGCCACTAAATCTGGGTAGGGGAGCCTGGAATTCCCAGTTGCTTTTCTTCTTTCAGAGAAACTTGAAAATTCTTCCAAAGAATAAAGGGAATAATTTGGCCCACGAGAAGCACTTGGATGGTATTCTGTCCTGGAACTCCTCATCATTTGATGAGGAAGCAAGGAACTTGGGGTGGGATTTGATTTTGTTTGTCTCTTAATGAGAAACTACCTGATTTGCACTTCCTGAAGCAATGCACAAAATGAAACACAGCTGTCCTGTGAAATTCACCCTTCTTCGAATCTTGCGATGCAATATATTAAAGGAAAGTGTTCATAAAAGACACGCCTTTATGAAGACAATTAATTGTATTAGGGAAAATTGCTTGCAAAAATGTGCACATTAGTCAAAACTGCATCCAAAAATGGATTTATTTGGGGAAATTCGCACTAAAATACTGATAAATTTTCACGAGCTTCTTGTTCTTTTAGTGCAAATTGCTGTGGAAATGTGTTGACCTTTGCATAAGATTATCAGAACAAGAAAGGGAGAGAAAGTGAAATTGACAGATTCATCCATGCCTAGTGTGTGCAGTTGTACAGTTTAGCAGTTCACAAGTTTGGCCTGGAGTCAGATGTGAGTTTTCCTCTAATCACATGAGAACGAAAGCTTTGAGGTCAGTGGCATTCCCACTTAGAGATTTCCCTCTCCCCTGGACGGAATTTTCCTGCTGTAAGGCTAAGTAGTAATTATGGAAAACAACAAACACACACAGAAAAATCCTAACTGCCAAAATGTATGTAATCCCAGGAGGACTAGAGTTTGAGAACAAACAAATGCAGTCCTTCCCAAGAGATGACCCCCCCCGCCCCCGCCCCCGCCCCCAGATCCAGCACCATCAGTGCCACCTCAAGGCTTTTATGAATGAGGCCCCTCCTCAAAGCTCCATGACTGACGTGGCAGAAAGCAGGAGTTTTTCTGCTATTGGGGAAGTAGCTTCTTATGGGTGGCAGCTGGCCCCCTTCATAACCCTCTGCCTGAATATTCCTTCTTTCATCCCCCCCCCCCACCTTGTTTTCATTTTAAGAAAAAGCATGCTTCTAGGCAGAAGAGCATGCAGAGGCAGAAGAGAAAATGTGTGGATAGCAGTGCAGTGCAGACTGGTCCCATTAGGGCAAATGGGAGATGACCCTATCGGCCTCAATCTGACCTCGGCTAGCCCCTACCCTACGCTGGTGAGCCAGCGTGGTGTAGTGGTTCAGAGCGGTGGACTCGTAATCTGGTGAACTGGGTTTGCTTCCCCGCTCCTCCACATGCAGCTGCTGGGTGACCTTGGGCCAGTCACACTTCTCTGAAGTCTCTCAGCCCCACTCACCTCACAGAGTGTTTGTTGTGGGGGAGGAAGGGAAAGGAGATTGTTAGCCGCTTTGAGACTCCTTAGGGTAGTGATAAAGCGGGATATCAAATCCAAACTCTTCTTCTTCTTCTACCTGCCTGCCTTCTTACTTACAAGCAGTCCTGTCAACCTCCTCCTTAGTCTCAGTGCTGCCCTTGTAGAACTCAGCAGAGAGGAGGATACAGACAAGACTAGAATGAGCTGGATCTGCTCTGTCTCTTATCCGTCATTGGCTCTGGCGCCACCAACTGTTGGCCTCCCTTATTGCTGCCCTCCCAGTCACAGTGGGGACCAGACACTGTGACTTCTAACACTTTCTGTTAACAGAGACAGAAGGGAAGGTATGTGGCCAGCAGTCATTCGGGGGAGCAGGGATGATGTCCCACCCCCACTTATTCAACAGCAAGGAAAACATTTCCCGACCCTCCACATGCCAAATCAAGTGGATTTTCTCAGAGAAAAAGCCCACCCAACATGCTGATAAGGAGAGGAAGAGCAGGAGGTTAGGCCAGCATGCACATCTAAGGGTCAAGCTACCATTCTTGATTCCAAAGATTCCAAAGTCCCTTTACTGCAAACAACCGTAATGTTACAGAATAGTACGTGAGCTTCTGAGTGCACCAGAATGCTTCATCAGGCTGGATATCAAGGCAAGTGTTTGGGATTGGTGGTGAGGTAGGGGAAAAAACATGGCTTAGTTTTAAAACCAAAATGTCTTTATAGTTCAACCTCCCCCCCAATTTAAGGAAATTTGGCTGGAATCCCAGAGATCTGGAAAAGTGTCTTCTCTTTATAATGGGAGGTAACAATTTTAAAAGGGGAGGGTGCCTCTGAGGATGGGCAGAGTGCTGCCCCTTTCTGAGGCCCACGTGGGGAGGGGGGAAGCTCCAGGAGCTAATGTGTAAGCAGGGGCTGGTGGTAAACAAATGTTGAAGAGAGAGCTGGCTGGCCCATTCTACCTCAGCTGGCGGTAGACAAAGGCGCCAGGAGCCACCATCACCTACTTTCCGTGGCGTTGTGGGCATGGTAAGTGGCAAAGAACCCATTGTCAGCTATTCCTTCGTCCGCCACAAAGAGGACTGTCATGACGTGCTGTGAGGAGGTCAGGACAGGGGGCAAGTTAGAGCTGCAGAACCTGCAAAAAGAGGAAGGGGAAACTGACTTTTAACAAAGCACCCAATTCTAAATATGGGGATACACACACACACACACACACACACACACCTGTGTTGTTTGGGGTTGGTTATCTGGAGGCAAAGCAAGCACTGACTGAGCAGACAGACTATGGATGCCCAGCCAGAGAGAGAAGTCTGGCTTTGCATGAAGTGATGAATCACTCTGATTAAGGACCAGATCAGGATCAGAGGCTTTACAACTGGGGTCTGTAGTAAAATGTTGCGGCGTGAAATGCTCCTGCTCAGGGTTCCAAACATAATGAGGCATCTAATCATAAGCCTGCATTTTTATCAAAGTTTATATTTTTGATCAGGGCCTGTATTTTAAAATGAGCTTAAAGATTTTCAAATGTTTATGCCAGGCAGAAGACCAGCTGCCTAAGAACCTTGGCAATGTTTATTCTCCTGGACAAGGGGCCCCCCTGATTTATAGCAGAAAACAATTCTCAAAGTCGTAAAAAGGGAATTACAGGCTGAGAGTGAGGACACTGACCTTGCATGTTGCAAAGTACAATTAAGCTGTAAGAGTGGTTAAATTAAGAGTTGGTAAATAGTAAAATAAAACCATGTGCCTCCCATTAAACTTGAGCCATATTTTCCTAAGGTTGAAAGGTCAAGAGCAGTGAAAAAGGCAACTGGCTTGGCTGGAGAAGATAGGTTTCTTCCTATCTTATTTTGAGGCTGGAAACTGTTCCTTCCTTTTTTACTTTGAGAAGGTTTATTCTTCTAAAAAGCTATCTATGTTATGTATTAAATATATTGGCTTAAATGTAATTATGCAAAGGATTTAGAAAGAAAGAAATGTTAAATCCTTATGCTAGATTCTTATTTCATATAGTTGGAAAAGATCACAGGGGCCATCAGCCCAGCCCCCCTGCCAAGCAGGAAACATCATTAGAGCACACATATGGTTGTCAGGCCTTTGTTTAGAGACCTCCAAAAGAAGGAGATCTTTCAATGATGATGTGAACTCAAGATCCTTGACATCTGTTTAAGATAAAAATTTAAGATTAACCATCTGTTTTGGAGGGCAATAGGGCGAGGTGAGCTGGTAATTAAGGTTCCTTGTTGAGACACATGTAAGATATATTACTACTTATTTGTCATTTATAGATAGAAGAATATATAGCTTTTTGTTTCCCATAAAAGGGCAAAAGGAAATGGGTGTATTGGTTCTAGCAAACAGCCAATAGGAATTTCAACCAGGCTGACTGGACAGAGGCAGCCACAGGAGGAGCAAGGGGGCTGGATTAAGGAAATATAAGTGCTGGCCAGAATGGCAGGAGGGCAGGCCAGAGCTTGGTAACCATATACCACTGTGCCTCTCATTTATTTGTCTGACAAATAAATTATTATTTTAATTTCTCTATTGCTGCGTTGAATATTTCATTCCAGCTAAGCGTTAACCACAAGCAGGGTGCTACAATAACATGTTCTATGGTACTCTATTCCATTCCCCTTCCACCTGGTTTTCCATTCCTGTCCATACTCAGCATTCTGTTCCCACTGAGCATGCTCAGTATTCTACGGGCTTGAGTGTGTTTTATTTTGGAGGGGTTCTCCTTTAATTTCCTCTCACCCCTTTAAATAAATCACACCCTGCAAGTGTCCTGGAAAAACTGGGACATCCTAGGTTTTCCCATGAGACCTTGGTGGCCATTTTGGGTGCTGTGATAACACACAATTTCACGCAGAGATCTTGCCCCGAAAAAAATTCTTTTATTGGGGCTATGGTCTCAATGTGGCATCTTTTGGCCTCTGTGATCTCGCACGGATACATGACTTGGTGTGGAAGCACAGATGGGAAGATGTGCATCCCAGTTTGGGGACTCAAGATGCTGGAGGGATATATATGGCAATTCTGTGCACCTTGGGGTTTTCCCCGAAAGACCTGATCACCTGCTCTTGAGAGCAGACGGTGCCATTGGGACTACAAAAGGATCAACATTCAGTAAATGAGTTTGCTATTTGCATATAGGATAGAGCAAGGAAGACCTGATTGGTCCCTTTGTGTCACCTGAGAGCTGCCACACTGGTTACTGTGCTAGTGGTTTCTGGATTGCAGCATAGACCTAGGCCAGAGGCTCCCTCTTCTGGTGAAAAACGTCCACTGAAATGTGTATACATTATTCACAGTGGACAGGGAAAGGCATTGTGGGGAAAGCAGAGAGGAAAAAAGCATTTCTCCCTCAGTCAAAATATTAGAACCTGTGGAAATCTGATGAAGTCAAAGGTTGGAAGACTCAGGACAGGCAGAAGGAAGGACTTCTTAACATGGTGCAGGGCTAAATCACAGAATTCACGGTGACAAGATGTAGTGATGGCCATCAATCTGGATGGCTTTAAAAGAGGACATCTCATCTGGTTGACCATGGAAATAGGACACTGGATTGGACTGGTCCCCTTTGGCCCGATTCTGCAGTCAGGCTCTCCATATATTTTCATGAAACTTCTGGGAATTGTTGGGTTCTGACCATGGTAACAGTTTGAATTCGCTACCGTTACTGGGAGGTGAGTGGGTGGGATGAAAGACCACCATACCTGCCCATGACGCTGGTTGCTCCCATCCCAGCGCTATCGTACACCTCCACAAAGTCATAGTTGCACTCCTCCTGGGACTCGAGGCTGAAGTTGTGGAAATGCAAGTCCACCACGTGGCCCACAGGCACTGAGATATGCCAGAGGCAGAGCTGGAAGAGAAAGGCAGGTCTGGGAGGTCTACTGTACATGATAGGGGAGCTCCTAGTGTGGCTCAGCCTGGCAGTATAAGAGCTGGACTATGGAGGGTTTCTTTCTACTCAGATCTCAGGTTCCTAGGAAGCCATGTTATTCTGAGTCAGACCATTGGACCATTTAGCTCAGTATTGTCTGCTCTGGCTGGCAGCAGCTCTCCTGGGACATCTCCTGCATTCTCAGAGACATGCAGGAAACTGCCTTATCCCGAGCTCAGTGTTGTCTGCAATGATTGGAAGCTGCTGTCCAGGGTTTCAGGCAGGGAGTTCTCTCCCAGACCTTCCTGGGGATGCTGGGGAGACCACCAATGGCTGGGGTTCATGGATTCTGGTGGGGCAGGTGGCAGAGTCTGTGAGAGGCACAGACAACTAGTCTCTAGTTCTGCCATCATCCTCCCCGCTGCTGACTTTCAAAACTGAAGCCATTCATCAGTGAGAAAGATGGGGAGCTCATCCCATCAGCTTTGCTGTATGACCAGCAGTATCAGGCACCTCCTGCTGCTAAACTGAGCCAGCAGGTCATTACAGAGCAAACAGAACCAGTGCTTGAGTTTTAGTTTTTCTTGTTCCTTTCTCTTGTGTGTCATGTTTTGTTTTGTTTTAAGATTGTAAGCTTGCAAGCAGGGACTGTCTTGCTTTAATAGGTTGCTTGTAAGCCACCCTAGGTGTGCCTTTGGCTAAAGAATGGGGCACAAATGCTCTAAATAAAACAAAACAAAAAATAAACAAACAGTGAGACCAAATAGGAGGAAGCTGATAGTCCATGCTGTCCACTGGGCTGGAAGTAAGTAAGAAGACAGGCATATATATGGGGGTTCATAAGGAGCAGGCTGAGGTTGTTTTGACAATGTCCCATTTGCCCCAATGGACAAACCTCCATTGCTGGGGGCTGAACCTACCGGGGAACTTCTACATGCAAGGCTGAAGCTCTGCTAATGAGCTACAGTCCTTTCCCCCAAGCACAAATTTAGGTTCTGGAACTTTGCTACATTTTGAACTTGTGTGCAAACGTCGTTCCAGCCCAAGGGCTGGGCAGAGATTCTTTTACATGTGACTCTTCCCCTCCCAGCAATGCAATAAGCCTCTAAGAATAAAGAGGTGGAGAATCTTAACATTCCCAAGCAAGTATTCATCCAGGAGCTACATTCTGCCACTAGGGTGGGCCAAAGCTTTTAATGTTTGATGCATTACGGTGTTTTGATATTTTGTTGGAAGCCGCCCAGAGTGGCTGGGGAAGCCCAGCCAGATGTGCAGGGTATAAATAATAAATTATTATTCTATTATTATTATAAAGCCACATTTACACATCCATCCCACTCACATGCCCACATTTATTATTAGAGGATTGCATGGTCTGAACTACCATGCGTGCTCTACTGAAAATTTCTCAAAAGTCCCACAGTTGCAGCGGCTTTCCAAGAACTGACACTGACTGCTTCAGATTCTGCCACTTACTGGGCGTTGCATTGCTGCAAGGTAAAAGCATCACTGCCCAGCTCTGTTGGGTGCATGCAAGGTAGTGTGGGGCAAGATGCGTCTCCCTGCTCTGGTCCACAATACATCTCAAGTCGCCACTCACCTGCAGATGTGGGTATGGCTGTGGGTAATTTGGGGAGAATAATTGCCCTTCCATGCTGGTGAGGGTCCCTCCACAACCTGTAAGGAAACACACATATTGTGGTGATGGATGGGCTTGCATTATTGGCACCAGAGAGAAGGATATCCAAGTGATTTTTCCCTCTGCACTCTCTCTCTCTCAACTTCTCTCCCCCCCCCCCTTCTCTTTTCCTATTGTACTTTCCTTCTTCTCACAATGAGAGGCAAATTCTTTGCAACTCCCATAGCTATTTCAGATGAAAAACAGGACAGCGGTCCTAAACTCTTAATAGTTGTGCAGCAATACTGCTGAACTAATAATAATAATAATAATAATAATAATAATAATAATAATAATAATTTATTTATACCCCGCCCATCTGGCTGAGTCTCCCCAGCCACTCTGGGAGGCTCCCAGTCAAGTGTTAAAAACAATACAGCATTAAATATTAAAAACTTCCCTAAACAGGGCTGTCTTCAGATGTCTTTTAAAGATAGGATAGCTGCTTATTTCCTTCACATCTGAAGGGAGGGTGTTCCACAGGGTGGGCCCCACTACCGAGAAGGCCCTCTGTCTGGTTCCCTGTAACCTTACTTCTCGCAATGAGGGAACCGCCAGAAGGCCCTCGGCGCTGGATCTCAGTGTCCGGGCTGAACAATGGGGGTGGAGACGCTCCTTCAGGTATACTGGACCGAGGCCGTTTAGGGCTTTAAAGGTCAGCACCAACACTTTGAATTGTGCTCGGAAACGTACTGGGAGCCAATGCAGATCTCTCAGGACCGGTGTTATGTGGTCCCGGCGGCCACTCCCAGTCACCAGTCTAGCTGCCGCATTCTGGATTAATTGCAGTTTCTGGGTCACCTTCAAAGGTAGTCCTACATAGAGCACATTGCAGTAGTCCAAGCGGGAGATAACTCCTCATTTCCAGCATGTCCACTCAGATTCCAGTAACAGATTTGGGAACCTGGCCAAACCACTTCACATAGAAGCCCCCTCCCCAGATCTATTCTGAAACAGACAGTGCTAAGCCCACCCCCCCGGTCTGAACTACTCTTTTAGAGCAGTATCATATCACTTTAAACAGCCGTCATGCCTTCCCCAAGAGAATCCCGAGAACTGTAGTATGGTAAGAGTGCTGAGAGTTAAGCAACCCCCTATTTACCTTGCAGAGCTACCATTTCCTAAGTGGTTTAACAGTCAAACGCTCTTCTGAAGGAACTCTGGAAATGGTAGCTCTGAGAGGGTTAGAATTAGTTGGAATGCCCTCTCAGTAATGGAAGCAGTGGGGTAGATAGAGCGCCACCTCTTGTACTTCCGCTGCCTGAGGTGGCTGCTTCACCTTGTGTCCTGGGTGGGCCGGCTCTGGTTGGAGATTAGCCCAGGGGACAATCCCATGCATTTGCCTGAGAGGTGCAAATTAGGTCAGTTCCAGTAAAAACTTGGACCAGAATGAAGGGAAATTCTGGATGTTCTTAACTGCTCCACCCATAGAAAGGGAAGCTCACAATTTGGTTTGGAGCTCATTCCTCTTATATTGGCATTTGCCTCCCCTTTGCAATGCCTTCCCACCAATAATTCTTCTGCCACTGCCCTACAGCAACATTGGGGGTCAGCTGTGTTGGCTGTTTCAGACTGTACCTTTGTGCTTTGTGCTACAGTTGGCTTCATCTCTCTTGTCATGGCAGTCGTGATAACCATCACACACGTAGGCCGAGTGGAGGCAGAGCCCCTGGTCACAGAGAAACTCATCCCAGGAACAGTTCTCTGGAACAGACAAACACCCCCGGAGCACAAGAAGCTAAGGTTTCCAACTGGCTTGAGACTTGTTTTGGAACTGGTCGAAAGCGCCATGGCTTCTCCCATCTCCTTGAAATGAATGAACCTAACTTAGGTTAGGTTCATCACACTGAAATGAACAATCCTAATTTAGTCTTCTCCATTAGCTTCAATGGGTCTCGGTAAAGGTAAAGGGACCCTTGACCATTAGGTCCAGTCGTGGCCGACTCTGGGGTTGCGGCGCTCATCTCGCATTATTGACCAAGGGAGCCGGCGTATAGCTTCTGGGTCATGTGGCCAGCATGACTAAGCCGCTTCTGGTGAACTAGAGCAGTGCATGGAAACGCCGTTTACCTTCCCGCTAGAGCAGTACCTATTCATCTACTTGCACTTTGACGTGCTTTCGAACTGCTAGGTTGGCAGGAGCAGGGACCGAGCAACGGGAGCTCACCCCGTCGCGGGGATTTGAACCCCCAACCTTCTGATCGGCAAGTCAATGGGTCTAGCAACCAAGTAATAATACATTCCCCAAATCACCAGCACTACCCAGTACTTGGAATAAAATGTTTGGAAGGATCTCTTTTGACCCCCTAAGAGAATTTCTCTCTGCCCCCGCCACCTCCACACCACCTGGATTCACTTACTTTCACTGGGCAGAACGGCCCGATACCAGGCAGTGAAGCCCGAGGGAGCAATGTTGTCATCTGAGACAAAGATGACCTGAAGCTGGCTGGAGTTGGTGTTGATCGTTGCCGGTGCCACGGAGCCACAGTACCTGCAAAAGCCACCTGTTTAAAAAGGGAGCCAAGGGGAAAATAGCTAGCTCTTTCCCATGGCCCCCTGGGAGGGGAAAGGGGTGGGAATGGTCAGAGGATATATCCTGCCCTTCCTCCCAAAGGACAGAGCAGCAAAACAGTGCACTAAAAAATAAAGTCAATTCGAAATAAACAATAGGACGATGGCACTTTACCTGGTACTCCCATCCCACAACGAGGAAGCGTCCTGCTCCTTGAATATCTCCAGCCGGTCGTACAGGCATGAGGCAGAACTCTCAATGTCTAGCTCCTCCACCTTCAGCTGGATCGCCATCCCTGCCGTCACCCGGATGTGCCACTTGCACAAGATGTTTGGGGGGTAGGGGGCTGGGTAATTGGGGGAGCTGAAGGTGCCCTTGGGGCCAAGCAGGATCCCTCCACATACTGTACATGGGGAAAACAACAACAACAACAACGACACTGTTAAGTTGTGGGTAAACATATCAGACGACACAGCGATCCTTCAAACAGCTCTTGTTTATTCACAGACCCAGAACAGAACTGAACTGAAGGGCTCAGCCAGCCTGCTTATATAGAGCTCCACTACAACGCAACAGTAACAACTTTCTGTAACTATCCAATCACTGAACATCATATTCAATTCCTTATTTGCATATGTGGACCTGAGTGAAAACTATCTACAGTATCCCCCTGCTGGCCCAGGGTGAGAACTTCAGTACACAACAGATACGTCGAGTGGATTTACAGCAGGAATGGGTAATCCTTTGCAGGCTGAGGGCCACATTCTCTTCTGGGCAACTTTCCAGGGGCCACTTGTCAGGGGTCGGTAACAGAGTTTCAACTCTGTGACTGTTCATTGTACCAAATGGAAAGCAGGCATCCCCCACACAATGGGTAGGGCTCATGCTTCTAAAGGCGGGCATGGAAACAACTCTGGCATCAGCTGTCTACTCACGAGGTGCTGGCATTGTGGTGACAGGCGACTCTCCTCCCAGGGATAGCGTCCCTGTGGGCTGGGGGCTTGGCGAGGTCCTGGTGATGGGAGTTGAGGTAGCGGTGATGGTGTGAGCATGAGAAGCCCCGAGCGAGGGTTTGACAGGATGGTGGGACTTCAGCTCTGCTGCCATAGAAAGAGAATTTACAAGGGATGAGAGTGGCTGAGGTTTGCCTCTCCACCCTCAAGCAGAGTTAGGAAGCTGCTTTATTCAGAACCAGACCTTTGGCCCATCTACTGTGGACCAAATATACATTCAAAGCACATCCAACATGCATTTGAAGCCCATTGCTTCCCCTCCAAAGAACCCAAGGAACCATAGTTTGTTAAAGCTGCTGAGAACTGCAGCTCTGTAAGGGGGGAAACTACACTTCACTGGGGGGTGGGGAGCAGTGTGAGTCATTATATCGCTGTCCAATCACTGAGGACTTCAGGACAGCCACCATGGCCCAGCCTGTGCTATAAATTTAAAGTGGTATTATACCACTTGGAACAACCACAACCTCCCCTAGATAATCCTGGGAACTGCGGTTTGTTATGGGTGCTGAGAGTTGGACAGAGATCCACAACATGGCTCAGACACACAGCTTATATCCAATGTTGTGGGCCTACTTTTATGAACCTCCAGCTGAGCTCAGAAAGGCCCCCCTCCCTGTTGAATCTACAGTGCTTACTGAAGACTTCCTTAAAAACCCCAGAAGGCATTGTAACTGAATTTCATAGTTTTGTTTTTTTTAATTTTAAATTTTTATTGGAAATTTTATTTACAACATAACATAACCCCCCCACCCCCAATACAGAAATCTACCCTCATAAAACGTGAATGTAACATACAATAAGCATAACATACAACAATACAAACACCCAAATAAAAGACTTCCTTTATCCTGTATCTGACTATTTAAGTTATAATTAGTAAAATCTTAATAATTATTCATAAACAGCTTATAAGAAGTAAATAAGGAGGCCAGATACTGAATTTCATAGTTTTAAATGATTTTCATCTTGCACTGAGTCCTTGTACACGACTACTGCAACTAAACAGGATGTAAATTGCGAAGACAAATGCAGTAACTAACTAACTAACTAAAACTAACTAACTAACTAACTAACTAACTAACTAACTAACTAACTAAATATAGAAAACATCTGGAGGGCACCTTGTTGACTATCCCTGCTTCTATTAGATCTTCCAGCTCTGCCTTAAAAGGTGGTGGTGGGGGGGTTGGTTGGTTGGTTAGGGCAGAAAGAAGTACTTTTTGGGGAAAGCAGGAGGGGCCCACCCCCTCTGGAGGAATTCTGGACAGGTCTTGGTGCCTGGAACTTACGGGAGGCGATGATGATGCCCACCAATAAGGCCAGGAGGAGGAGAAGTACCGTGCTGAGAATGGCCACGCAGAGCCAGGAGAACTTGCAGTCTGGCTTGAACTTCCTGCTTGCCATGTCCCGGACCTGTTGGGCTGCAGGCACAGGAGTGGAGAGTCACAGTCATGGCACAGAAACCTCCCAGCATCCTCCCCTGTACCACCACCACCACCACACTACCCTGCAACAGGAACATAGGAAGTTGCCTCAGACAAGTGAAGCTATTTGGCCATCTAGAATCATAGAATCATAGAATCATAGAGTTGGAAGAGACCACAAGGGCCATCGAGTCCAACCCCCTTGCCAAGCAGGAAACACCATCAGAGCACTCCTGACATATGGTTGTCAAGCCTCTGCTTAAAGACCTCCAAAGAAGGAGACTCCACCACACTCCTTGCCAGCAAATTCCACTGTCGAACAGCTCTTACTGTCAGGAAGTTCTTCCTAATGTTTAGGTGGAATCTAGCTAGCTAGCTTGCATGCTTGCTTGCTTATTTATTTATTTATTAAATTTATTTATTTATTTTTATTCATTGCATTGCATCCACCAGATGTCAAAGAGAAAAATAACTACCAAACTTTTAGAAGACATCTGAAGGCAGCCCTGTTTAGGGAAGCTTTTAATGTTTAATAGGTTATTGTATTTTAGTGTTTTGTTGGAAGCTGCCCAGAGTGGCTGGGGGGACCCAGCCAGATGGGCAGGGCATAAATAATAAATTATTATTATATTATTATTACTATGAATGCAATGCACCCAAGGCAGTTTGCAGTTTTAAAAAGTGGTAAGATGCTAAATTGTAGTGGTGGGTGAGGAGCAGGCAACAGTTCTGACTGGATTGGTCCCTGATGTTACCTATGACTGCATCCTGCACACACTTCTTCTGTAGCTTTTTGCTGCCATCTGCCTTATTGCAGGGCAGATTTGAGGCTAAACTATACGCGGAACGAGTCTGCCCCTGCGGCTTGATGGGGGTAGAAACTGTCTTCCATGCCTTGTTACGCTGCCGTTTCTATGAGGATAAACACTCGGTATATATTACCCCTGCTATGCAAAAATCTCCAAATGAATCTGAACTTCAATGACTAAAATCCCTGGTAGAGGACAAGGATCCTGAGATCGCATTATGGGTAGCCAAATTCTGTGCGACTGCCATAAAACTTAGGGGACAGGCTGTGCTATCATAATGACTAAGGCCTTAAATGATAATTTTAATGACTATGTTTTAATTTATATATTTTAAACTGTTGCTATATCTGTATTGTCCCTGTTATACCTAATTGCAAATTCAAATGTATCCCTATCATGTTTTATGACTTCCTTGATATTGTATGTGGGCTGGAACTGGTCTGTGACCGAAATAATAAATTCATTCTTCTGTAGCTTAGCAGCACTGCTTGCTACTCTTGGTTGGCAGTTTCTCTATCACCGACTGTCTCCTGGGAGTCTCCCTAGGCACCCCTTCTTGTCCTCAGGCTACATCCTTCATTGTCCCTGCCTTGCACCCTCCTCAAGTGTTTCTGTCTGGCTGGAATGTGTCCTTGAACTCTGAAGGTGATTCTTGCTTGCTTTGATGTTGGAGGATGTAAAGGTAAAGGTAAAGGTAAAGGGAACCCTGACCATTAGGTCCAGTCGTGGCCGACTCTGGGGTTGCGCGCTCATCTCGCTCTATAGGCCGAGGGAGCCAGCGTTCAGCTTCCGGGTCATGTGGCCAGCATGACTAAGCCGCTTCTGGCAAACCAGAGCAGCACACGGAAATGCCGTTTACCTTCCTGCCAGAGCAGTACCTATTTATCTACTTGCACATGACATGCTTTCGAACTGCTAGGTTGGCAGGAGCAGGGACCGAGCAACGGGAGCTCACCCCACCACGGGGATTTGAACCACTGACCTTCTGATCGGCAAGTCCTGGGCTCTGTGGTTTAACCCACAGTGCCACCTGCGTCCCGCGTAGGTTGTAGAGGATTGCTAAAGCACAAAGGTAAAATTCACACCTGAGCCTCTAGCCCTTCCAGCTATTAGCATGTAGTCCCTGAAAGTTTGCCCAGAAGGGACTGTGCCCCCTCCCCCGGTTGAAAAAAATAATCCTCTACCCCTGGCCTATGGCTCAAAAGGCTCCCCAAACACCTTTGCCCTGAAAGGATTCCCCCACTGGACTACTTGTTCTTTTTCACTCATGCTAACACCCTCAAACACAAATCTGCCTAGTGGGGCCCTGCCAATGTCTTCCTCCTTCCCCAGTTGGTGATACCAAAGCCGTTGGCGGAGAGTTTGGTGCTGTTTCTGTTCTCAACGTCCGGCTGACTCTGGGCTGGTGCCTCGCCGTCCTCTTCAAACACGGGGTTGGAGAATTCTGTTAGCAAGAACCGCGGCAAAGGTGGAGCCAGGGGGCTGGCATTTTCCTGGGGGAAACCAAGCACCAGTGAGATGTACATATATATTGCTGCAAGCCACACCCCAATCTGCAAGCGGAGGGAGAGAAAAGGATGACGTCCTTCCTTCTTGCCTTCTTCTAAGATCCCAATAATGATCCGATGCCCCCATCTAATTTTTAAAAAACAAACAAACACCTGCACAGTTAAAAGCAAAGACAAAGACACAATCTCCAACTAGGCCCTCAATTGCTTTTCTTCTACCTGCATTCACCTAAGACACCTCTAGTAGTGAGCGGTAGAGCAAAGAAGAACAATAAGATGATTTTGTGAGGCCTAGATTACACAGTGCCTTACTTAGGAACATAGAAAGATGCCTTTACTATTGAGTGAGACCACTGGCCCATTGAATTCAGTCTACTGTGAGTGGCAGTGCCTCTCTGCTGTTTCATGCAGGGGTTTTTTCCAGTCCTACCTGGAGGCATTGAGGATGGCATCTAAGACCTTTTGCATGCTCTACCACTGAGCTGCCGCAGGGGATGGGACCCCCTCATCTTCACATGGTATAGAAGAAGAAGAGTTTGGATTTGATATCCCGCTTTATCACTACTCAAAGGAGTCTCAAAGCGGCTAACAATCTCCTTTTTCCTCCTCCCCCACAACAAACACTCTGTGAGGTGAGTGGGGCTGAGAGACTTCAGAGAAGTGTGACTGGCCCAAGGTCACCCAGCAGCTGCATGTGGAGGAGCGGAGACGTGAACCCGGTTCACCAGATTACGAGTCCACCGCTCTTAACCACTACGCCACACTGGCTCTCATAGCCCAAGGGTGAGCTGACTTATATGATCCAGGTGCTTCAAGGCTGTGTTTGTGGTGGGGCTTAATACTGTAAACCAGCCTTTCTCAACCTGTGGGTACCCAGATGTTGTTGAGCTACAACTCCCATCACCCCTAGTTAGCAAGGCCAGAGCTCAGGGATGATGGGAGTTGTAGTCCAACAACATCTGGGGACCCACAGGTTGAGAACCACTGCAACACAGTTCATGCAGGTATCACAAACAGGATGTTGACAACAGGTTTTTCCATTTATCAGATCTCCCCCGGAGAGGGTAAATCTGGATTAAATTGGGGCCAGAATAGAGGCTGACATTTTGATGCCAAATGTGTTGTGCAGGTACTGCAAAAATAAAAATAAAATAAAAATGGCATAGGTGAGGAGCATCTTTTCCATAATAAACACCTGTCTGAAAGGCCCTCTATACTGTTTTGGCTCTAGAATCCAGCTATATGTCTGCATACTTAAAACACACACTTCTCCCTTTCCCAAGAATTTTGGGGAAAGCAGTTTTTAAGGCTATTGGATGGCAGACAGATGAATATGCTCTGCCACTGTCATATTAAAATGCCTGTCTTAATTTCTGTTCAATCAGTTCAGATCCTCTGCTGCAGCCCTCTGGTTGCATTATAAGTGGCCCCTCATTGGTAATAAAAGTCTTTGTCCTTCAACCCATCAATGTTTGTGGTGCTGGACTTCTATTCAAACCTTGTGAAGGTTATTTCCAGTGGTCCAGGATAGCTAGATTTGCATCAGCCCCTGCTTTTCTGGCTTTGGTCAAAATTATCTTAGCTATTTTGATCGCTGATTCAGCTTTCACCTTGCTCTGGGCATAGGCAGGTGAAGATGTCAGATGATCAAATTCCCACTGCTTTTGGAATGCCCTGAAACGTTCCAAAACAAACTGGGGTCCATTCCCAAAAATCTTTGGACTCAACATCCATAGGTCTTGGCATCATCCAGATTGCTTCTACTTTTGCTGGGTCCACTTTCTGACCCTCTGCTGTCAACAGGTGGCCAATAAAAGGCTCTTCCTTTAGTCCTAACCTGACTTTATCAGGGTTTGGTTTCATATTTCTATCTCTGCACCTCTCAAAAAAACATGTTTAACTTTTTTGTCATGATTTTTTGTTGCCGCCTTTCCACTATCTCCTTATCCCACAATTAGTATGTCATCAGCAATTATTTTCAGGCTCCTGATTCAGTCGACACAGAAAGAGTTCAGGAGCAAAGTTGATGCCCATTGGCATTCACAGCCAACGATATATGCCAAAAGGAGTTGCCAAAGTGGTCAGATAGTGTGACTCTGTGTCAAGCTCTACGCGCCAGAATCCATTTTTTACATCAAACACCAATAAAACCTTGGCTCGGGATAGGTCACATACTGCAGCATCAATGGCTGGTGTCGGATAATGGCTGTGATTTAGGGGTCTGTTCAAAGGTTTAGGATTGATACAAATGCACAGCTTTCTTGAGGGTTTCCAGATAATAACTAGGCTGCTGATCCATGCTTTATGTACATCAAATTGAGGCTACTCCTCCATGGTCACTATTTGGGTGGGGGCTATGGCTTAGGGTGGGTGGGGAAGCCAGGGTCTACTGAGGCTGGGTCCTGGGTGCAGCTGGCATTTACAGCCAGGGAATAGGCTAGAGGGAATAAGTTTTCCCTCTGGTCCACTCAACCATACCATGCCCCCGGACTCACCTACGATTGGCTGCAACTGGGGGCGAGCCCCAGCAGCCAACACAGCCGGTGGAGGAGGAAGTGATGTCCTCTCCTGGCCACGCTGAAGTCAGAAAAGACCACCAGACACTGACACGGCTGTGCTGGACTGCAGCCACTGCTCCTCTCCAGCTGTCATTAAGGTAAAGGTAAAGGTACCCCTGCCTGTACGGGCCAGTCTTGACAGACTCTGGGGTTGTGCGCCCATCTCACTTAAGAGGCCAGGGGCCAGCGCTGTCCGGAGACACTTCCGGGTCACGTGGCCAGCGTGACATCGCTGCTCTGGCGAGCCAGAGCCGCACACGGAAACGCCGTTTACCTTCCCGCTGGTAGGTAAAGGTAAAGGTAAAGGTACCCCTGCCCGTACGGGCCAGTCTTGACAGACTCTGGGGTTGTGCGCCCATCTCACTTAAGAGGCCAGGGGCCAGCGCTGTCCGGAGACACTTCCGGGTCACGTGGCCAGCGTGACATCGCTGCTCTGGCGAGCCAGAGCCGCACACGGAAACGCCGTTTACCTTCCCGCTGGTAAGCGGTCCCTATTTATCTACTTGCACCCGGAGGTGCTTTCGAACTGCTAGGTTGGCAGGCGCTGGGACCGAGCAGCGGGAGCGCACCCCGCCGCAGGGATTCGAACCGCCGACCTTTCGATCGGCAAGCCCTAGGCACTGAGGCTTTAACCCACAGCACCACCTGTGTCCCCCAGCTGTCATTAAGTGGTCCTTATGCTTGTCTTTCTCTCTCTCCAAGGCAAGATCCCGATAGAATTCAAACTGTTCTCTCCAGCACCTCCATGCCTGGGCTAGATTAAATGCAGTGAAATTCAGTGGTGCTGGAGGTTTCAGGCTTCTCCCCATGATCTAAAAATCCTTGCTTTTCTCTGTTTAATTTCTTTGCTGTTTCAACCGGGTTCTATTTCTAAACCGCTGCCATCATGTTTCAATTGGGGTTGATTATTGTTAAGGATCAGGCAGGAGTATTACAAAACAAAGAACTTTATTTAAATAAGCTTTCTTTAATTCCAAACTCTCTCTGAGCCTCCTGCTCAATGCTGAATCACTGTCTCACCGAGTTTCTCGCCCGACTGCTGTCCTAATCCTCTTAATTAGTTCCACGTACATTGATAATGACAGCAGTAGAAGACCCTGGTTGGATCACACCAAAGCCCAGCTAGTCCAAGGTCTTTGGTGAGAATCCTGGCATTAGCAGTCATTGGCCACTGTCTGACTTCTGCTGATGTAGTAGATAGAATGTCAAACTCAGATCAGGGCAGACCTGGGTTCGAATTCTTACTCAGCTATGTATCGTACTGGCAGCATATCCTTGTTTATGTGTCCTTGGGGTTCAGGCCCACTGAGTTCAATGGGACTTACTCCCAGGAAATTTGCACTTGTACTTAGGCTTGCAACCTGGGTGACTTTGGGATGGTTATTCCTACTTCATAGGGTTGTTGTGCTGCTAAAACAGGGCAAAGGGAGAAACTAGACACCCTTGATCTCTATGGAGGAAGGGCAGAGCAATTTTGTTTTAAAAAAATTGTAACTAAGAGTAAAGCAGCTGTAAATACTTAAACAAAAATGCGGCTCTGAGCATTTTTCTGTGTCTGATGCAAAACCAAAGTATAGCTCAGAATTTCCCTCCCAAAGTTTGGAATCTCTGGTTACAAAGCAAGCCAGTCTGGCCTTGTGAATAGAATACAGTGGTACCTCGGGTTACATATGCTTCAGGTTACAGACTTCGCTAACCCAGAAATAGTACCTCGGGTTAAGAACTTTGCTTCAGGATTAGAACAGAAATCGTGCTCCGGCGGCACGGCAGCAGCAGGAGGCCCCATTAGCTAAAGTGGTGCTTCAGGTTAAGAACAGTTTCAAGTTAAGAAGGGACCTCTGGAACGAATTAAGTACTTAACCTGAGGTACCACTGTACAGTCGGAGTGTGTTGATCATAAACTACACCTCCATCTCACTTGCTCTTCTTTGCTGGCAGATGTTCTTCAAACCGAGGGATTGTGGCTTTCATCAGGGAAGGAACGCACTGGATCCCTTCCTGCATACTTTCACAATGTGATAATTGGGTTTATTTTGGGGAATCAGAATGAGAGCAAGCAAGCGCTTTTACATAAGCCTAGCCCATAAGGAATAATAATGTTGCTATATCAGCTATATCCACAGGCACAATCCCCTCCAACCAGTAACAGCACTTGTACGTCAGATTTCTGAGTTGTTCAAAGAACTAAGCCTCCATGATCTCAGTGGTCCTTACAATCGCTTTGCAAGGAGGGTCAGTATTGGCACAATCATGTCACAGGTCGGTGGGGGGGGGGGAGGGAGCTGGGGCTGGGAAACCATGAACGGAGGTATAAACTAGGCTCTTTCCAGTCCACTTTTAGGAGCTATGCTAGTCTGGCATATGCTAGTGGGTACATCAGCCTACTTGTGTGCATAATAGGAATGGGTGATTCTGTCAATTTAATCTTATCTTGGTTTCTCATTTATCCAATCTTAAATTCAGCTCTTCACATTTCCACATCAGTTGGCAATACACACACACACACACACACACACACACACACACACACACACACCGTATATATAGAAAAGTCCTTATGAAAGTTAATCAGGATTTCAGTGCAAATTTCTTCTAATATATAAATTTTTGCATGCAATTTTGCTTAATATACACATTTATGCAGAACAATCTTAACACAATGCATTTTTGTATGTTAATTTCATAAATATATGCATTTCTATGCACACTTTACTGCAATATATGTCTTTTTGTATGCATTACTTGGCTGGAGAACTGCACTGCAAAATTCGGAGAAGTACAAATTTCAAAGGATGACTGTGTTTCAGTTGTGCATTAGGCAGGTTTGTTTTAAATGCAAACTGAATCAAATTTATCCCTATCCCTAAGTATAATGCAATGAGTAATGTCCTCACTCCAATAAATTGTTATGATCCCACTGAATTCCAAAAGGCTTTAAACTCCATTTAAATTGCCTACCCCACAACTCCTGAGAATGCATAATTAGGAAATTTATTTGTTAATTAATTCACAATATCTATATACTGCTTGATTGTAACCAATCCTCAAAACAGTTTACAAAAAAAACCACTAAAATTATCAGAGAAAAGAAGTAAAAAACAACTACTTAAAATATCCAAACAATAATTAAAATCAAGTTATGAGCTACAAACCAGATTAAAGCATGTGCCAACATTCTATGCATCTGGACAGGCTTGCTTAAACAAAAAATGGTTTTAGTAGGTTCCCAAAGGCATACAGTGAAGGCGCCTGCCTGATGTCAATAGGGAGTTCCAAAGTGTGGGCGCTGCCCCAATAGAAGACTGATTTCTTAACCAATGCAGAATGAGCATTACAAGGCACCTGTAACAGAACCAGTTACGCAGATCGAAATGTTCAAGTAAACTGATTCCAAGCTGTTAAGGTGAGTCATAAGAGCATAGGACCAGACCAATGGCCTGTCTAGTCCAAAATCCTGTTTTCTGGAGTGTCCAACCAGATATTTCTGGGAAGCCCAGTGTGGGAAGTCTGAGTGGGGAAGCAGAGCCCCCTTCCTACTATTATTTCCCAGCAACTGGTGCACAGTCTTCCAAATATCTTTAACCTATTTCCTCTAATATTTCACAGACCTAAATAGGGATGTACTTGTTAACTTCCCAATTCACTTGCAGCTAGACCATTTTGTACCCTGGACTTACTGGTTTCATGCCCCTCACCCTTTAGATCAGAGTTCCCCAAACTTGGGTCTCCAGCTGTTTTTGGACTACAATTCACATCATCCCTGGCCACTGGTCCTGCTAGCTAGGGATGATGGGAGTTGTAGTCCAGCAACAGTGGAGAACCAGGTTTGGGAAACCCTGCTTTAGATGGTCAGGTGTGTTACTTCACCTGGGAAATACACATTTAACATGTATCCTTTCCCACCACTTCCCACATTCATGTTTCACATCTGCAGGGTTAGCCAATGTGGTGCCCTCCAGATATTGTTGGACCTCCATTTCCATCTGTACAGCCAGCAGGGCCATTGATCGGGGTAATGGGAGATGTCACGCAACAGTATCTGCAGCCATCATGTTGGTTATCCCTGTGTTAGAGAAACACACACACACACCCTCCAACAAGCAAGAGTTTGCCAACCCTGATACTGATAATTAAAAATACACTTGATTCATTTACATCTTGCACAGATTCAAAAGCACAAAGGGGATTTGCCTTTGATCTAAAGATCTAGAAAATAAAAATAAAAATAGAATTTTAGAGTTTGAAAGGATCCTGGAGGTCATCAGTTCCAACTCCCTAGTCCATGCAGGAGCCATAATCTACATTTTCAAAATGGACCTCACAAGCACCAGTGTGCAACACTGCACCTCTTGCACTACACAATGCCTTCGTGTTCATGTGTGTACTCTTTTAGAGACCCAGGTAGTGGGGAGGAGGGGGAACTGAAAGCGGGAAGCAAGGCAGCTTCAACAACTCACACACTAGCAAAAGCACTCCAAAATCTTCGTGAATGGTGAGAACAAGAACACAGAAAAATATAGTGGGTTTTTTTACTAGGCACAGAGACCAACTCTGTATACCTGAGGGAGCATCTCTACCCCCATCATTCAACCTGGACACTGAGATCCAGCTCCGAGGGCCTTTTGGTAGTTCCCATGTTGCGAAAAGTGAAGTTACAGGGAACCAGGTAGAGGGCCTTCTCAGTAGTGGCACCCACCCTGTGGAATGCCCTTGCATCAGATGTCAAGGAGATAAAGAACTATACAACTTTTAGAAGACCTCTGAAGTACAGGGAGGTTTTTAATGTTTGAGAGTTTTTGTGTTTTAATATATTGCTGCCCAGAGCAGCTGGGGCACCCTAGTCGGATGGGTGGCAAAAAATTATATATATATGGGTGATGTCCTTGGTAAATAAGACCTATTGGTGTCATTGGCAGTTCCCATAACAGTGATGCCCTGACCTCCCTTTGTACATACCTTGCTCTGATCCAGTGCTTCTGGCTGGAAGATGACCTCTGTGTAGTCCTTCATGGTTGTGGGAGAAGGCGTGGGGAACGTGGACAGGATCCCTGCCCGTCCTAGGCTGCTGCATCCCCCGACCTCTTGCGGCATCCGGTTCGTGGCTGCACACCAGCTCCCCTTATTTTGGCCTTCTGATATTCACCACATTGGCAAGGAGAAGACAGCAGTGAGGGCTCCCTTCCAGGACCACAGTGGGGACTGTGCCGAAGGCTTGATTTTTCTAACACAGAGAGCCTGACAGGGCACTTGAACCAAGGGCGCTTGTCGTAGCCTCCACCACCAGCAAAGACCATTGGCTTCCTGGCAGGCAGGCTCCTGGGACAAGAGGCCTGCCAGCTCCTGGGAAGTGAAAGAATTTACAAGCATTAAAGTCACCAACCTCCCCCCCCCCGCCCCCCACTTCTTAATCCAACTCAGCTGAGGAGGACGAGGTCAGAGGCTCTGGCATGGACAACTGCAGTTTTAAAGGCACAGGATTGCCAAACTCTTTCTCTCTGTCCAAGGCAGCCTAGAACTGACTCTGAAAGGGTCACTACCCAAAAGCAGGCTCTCTCGCTTTCCAAAACAGCAGCTGTGTTAAAAGTGGTAGCAGTTGTGCTCCGTTCCAGAAGCAGTTGCATCTTGCCATGTACATTACGGGTGCAAGACACAAGCACAGTTATTGAAGCAGCTGTCTGCTGAGTGCCAGCAGAAAGGACTGAGAACTGGCTTCTTTCTCCTGCTGTTCAGAGGTCTCCACTTTTATTTTCCCCACCGTCTTACTCCTTGGCATCCTGCCTTGCAGTGCCCTCTGCAAAGTCCTTTCCAAAACAGCAAAGCCAGAGAGCAACCACTCTGAGCATGCAGTGCTCATTCCCAGCACACTTCCCCCTGGAGATGTCTATCCTCTATCACAGGAATAGACAGAAGGAAGATCAGGATCTGCTGGAAGATCCTTGGGTGACTTGTAGAAGATGGACTTCCAGTTCCTTAACAGCAATGACAACTTGATTTTTGCCACCTAAATTTGTCTACTGGAAGCAAGGAAGACGAAGAGTGGACTTGCAGATATCTCTCTCGCCTCTCCTATACTCTCCCCAATAACGGCATTACAGCCGGCTTTTGTGGAGTCTCTAGGGCCATTGCTAAGTCGTGTACATTCCAGGACACTCTTAGCGCAAAATCTCTTTACCCTGTTACTAAAGCAGAGGAGAAAGGGGGCATTGTTTGAGCGCCGGGTTGCTGGGGAGGCAGGGAGGGACTTGGGCCTCTCGTAGGCATCGGCAGCCAGAGAAGTGTGTTTTTTGAGGGATTACTCGGCAGCCTTGTGGCACATTCCCCCCACGGCCTTAGAAGCAGCCTTGGGGATCTTTCATAACATGGAAAGCGGCACAGTGCGCCACTGAAAGAGATCAGCTGCGCTGCAGGAAAGAGAAGCAGCTCATGGTGACTTGTGGAAGTGAGCCAAGCTACATTTAGCAAAGACGATACAATAGGGTGTCACCAATGTGGTGACCGTGGAGGCTGTGGCGCCCTCAAAGTCTTTCCTTGGCACCCACACACCCTGCCCTCTCAGGTGTTGAGGGTAGTTAACTTTTTTCTCCACTAAAAAAGGAGGAAGTTGGAAGCTCTTTCCCACTTGCCAATCTATGAGCTCTTCAAGGCTCAAGACTTATTTTGCTGGATCCAAGTTTTACCCAGACCCACTGAAAAATCAAAATGTGTACATGCACAGTTTCTCTTTTTGTCTGTTAGAACAGGGACCTGACCAGGGGGAGGGAGAAGTGACCAGACGAGGGTGGCACCTAGGGCACTGCGTCTATGGGCCTTAAAATGTTGGCAGCCGCTTCAATACAGCCTCCTGCTGGGTCATTGCCACTAGGTCTGGCTCAAGGAAAGGCAAGACAGCCCACGTCGGAGGTCAGATTTCAGGCTAAACTTGGACCTCATTTATTTATTTTTGGCCTTTTCTGTGTGCAATAAACATGTGAGCCCAGGACCCTGTGGATGATTGTGCTAGCTCTGCACTCCAGAGTAGCATCCACATCTCCCTACACAAGTTCGATAGAGGCTCCCCTCGCACTGCCCCCCCCATGTGTTTACCTTATAGTTAGGTGACATGTTTAGAGAGCTATTATAGTATTACAGTCACCTTACTATATTTTTTATCAACACTGGGGGTGGGTTGCAATTTAGATTCTCTGTCTCAGGCTTCCAAATGTCTTTTAGCCATGCGTTCTACCGTGCTTACTTGGAAAATGAGCCAAATTTGCTTGTGTATGAACTCCAAACCGCATTTAAAAATATATATACAGTGGTACCTTGGGTTACACACGCTTCAGGTTACAGACTCCGCCAACCCAGAAATAGTACCTCGGGTTAAGAACTTTGCTTCAGGATAAGAACAGAAATCGTGCTCCAGCGGCACGGCAGCAGCAGGAGGCCCCATTAGCTAAAGTGGTGCTTCAGGTTAAGAACAGTTTCAGGTTAAGTATGGACCTCCGGAACGAATTAAGTACTTAACCCGAGGTACCACTGTATATGGAGAAATGTGCACTTAAATGCTGATGGAGTTACATGTGGATTTCTTTTTAAAAAATCTGATGAAATGTAAAGAACTGAAGCTAAGGCAGAAAGAACAAGTATGCAAGATTCGTCCACCCCGAGTCACCCACGCGTACACAAACATAAAGAATCCACGGAAGTGTTCATCAAGCTACAATTTTTATTTCTGTACAAGTCTCCCTTATGAGTCACAGGAAGTCCCTCCCCTATCATTGCTTACACAGTAAACAAGCCATTAAGTCAAACGGGGGGGGGGGGGGGGAAGCACACAAAAAACAACAAGAAAGTCCTCCTCACACGAACCATTTACATCTTGCATTGCCCATCCAGCCCCCTCTCCACTTTCGGGCCTTAGCGTCAGCCATCTTGAAATGGAGTGAAAATTGCTACAAGGTTGTTTTAAAAAAAAAAAAATTAAAAAAGGAGCTTCCCTTTGAATGTTATGTGGGGTGTGACTGTGTGAGATCCTGAGGGAGGACTTTATAGGAAAAAGGAAGGGTAAAGGGATTTTCAATGCTACAAGCCATTTGTGGTTTGGCATGGCCAATAATTTCATTCGGTATGCCTGGTTAGGCACCTAATAGTCTGCCTGATTCAATATTGTGGGGTGGGGTGTTAGGCTGCCTCCTTACTTCCCTGACCAAGATTTGTTGCCTTTAAAGGCTTCATGATAGGAGAAACTAAAAATAAAGTGCAGGTCCAACACTCAGACACAACAAAGAGCACACCCCACTGGATTTCTGCCTGTCGTGAAGCTGTTAAAAAAGCCCCTTTGGGTTCCTCTCATGTACATCATATGGGTTGAAACACCTGTGCATGTGTGTGTGCATGTTAGAGAAAGAGTGTGTGAGGAGATAATAAATAAAAGTTTAAATAAGGTTATTGACATCTGTCGGCTGACCAAAGGCTGTTATCCAGTCCTTTGCCTCCTTGTGAGAAACACATTGCTGGCAGGAGAAGCCGCTGCCGGGGGCTTGTTACCTCAGAAAACCAAAAAAACTTAAGCAACCGCGTTCCTGGAAACTCAGCACTAACTTCCCAAAGCATTTCTGAACAGGCCTCACTCTGACCCAGGACAGGAGAGAGGGATACGCGTGTGTGTTTGCACGTGGGCGTTTTGTGGAGGGGAACTGCAAAGAAAGCATTACACCTCACGCTCCTTCGAAAAGGGCGTTTGTTTGTTTTTTGTCCACATAAAAACATCCGTTTCACCCGGAAGGTTTTAAGGCACTGTTGTGAGAACAGATAGGTAGGAATCTACCACCCATCGCCCTTTGCTGGAGGCCGTCAAATCCAGCCGGAAGTGCCCCTGGGTTTTATTAGGAAGAAAAGAAAGCTCGTTTCAAAATAAAACAAAAAACGGAACCAAGAAGCATCCCTCCAAACGAGAGCCGGGAGCGAAGGAAAAGTCACTCGAGGTCCTTGGTTGCAGCAGGAAACCAACTCCCGTGCTCCGTGTGGGCTTGCGATGAGCTGCAGAGCTGCCCTCTGTGGTGAGCTTGCGTGGCATGAGCACACAGTCCTAGGCAGCAGGCATCTCAAGTGGTTAGCCAGTCATTTTGTTCACAGCTTTGGAAAAATGGCCTCCTTTGCCTCACACCTCCAACAGGGTAGACAATACGATGCCAGGAGGTGGGCGGGTGCAGAAACGCCAAGGCTGGGTTCCATAACTGTAGTGCAATTAAACAGTTCCCCGAGGTGCAATGCCCGTCTCCGGGTGGCGCCGTTCCACGGGGAGGAGAGAAAACAGGGCCGCCTCCTTCCGTTGCCCAGGTCGAGCGCTTGAGATCCCTTCTCATCACACTTTTGAACCCGGCGAAGGGGGTGCAAGCCGTGGGCGTTGTGTGGATAAAACGGGACAGACAGATTTCTGCCCCATCAAGAGCTGCTGTTCACGGTTTATTATTAAAGCGGGGAAAGGTGGAAATGAAAGAGAGAATCACACACACGGGAAAGGGAGACAGAGAGGCAGGAAGAGAGGAAAAAAAGGAAAACGTTTAAAACCACCCCTGACAACACTAGGGGAGTGATGGAGCTGTGGGGTGCCCCTGGCCCTCTGTTTCCGGCGTTCTCTCCCCGGCGTCCGTGAGGCTGAAGGGCATGCTACTCTTCGATGACAGCCCCGGAGCAGGAGAAAGGCCTTTCCGTAAAAGTCGGCAGCTTTAGTCAATGCTTTATTAGGACTTTCTTTCTCCCCCTTTTTTGTTTGGTTTTGGGTTTTTTTTTAAGAAAAAAAAAACAAAACAAAAAAAACACCCCGGCTTAAAAAATCCCTGGAGTCACCATTGTCCTGGGTTCTGTCCCTCCCTCCTTTTTTTCTTTTCTTTTTTGCATCAGAGAGCTGGTGCTCGGCTCTCTTCCTTTTTTCCTCAAGGGTTTGTGGTGGGGGGAGGGCATGTGGAAGCTACATGCGCGAAGACGGGCTGGCCAGCTCGTAGAAAAGCAGGTAGGCGTCGCTGCTCCGGACATGGCTTGAGGAGAGCGGTGTCACGCTGCAGGGGGAAAAAGGAGAAAGCAGTTAGGGGGCTGAGGTCTGGCACTGGGGTGGGACCCCAGGGAATGTATATAATAAAAGAACGTAAAGGAGGGATCTGCTAGACCAAGGAACATCGAGTCCAGCACCCCACTTTCCAGTACGGGCAACTCCCCGTTTATGCGGGGATTACGTTCCGAGGCACCACACGCTTAAGTGAAATCGCAAAAATTGGGAACACCATTGAGAAAGCCTGCAAATGCCCTCTAAACCTCTGGAAACCCTTGGGAAACCCTTTTAAAAACAAAAACATCTGCCCACCAAACAATCACATCTCCAGAGGCCTCAAAGGTTGGTGCAAAGGATCCTGGGATTGCACTTGCAAAGGTTTGTAGGATTGCGAGATGCTACTTTTGCACTGGTTTTTTGCCATTTTTGTGCCCCTTTTCATGCCACTTCTGGGTTTCTGGAGATTGCGCATGCGTGCATAAGAAGCATATGCTCTACCACTAAGCATGAATGTCCACCGGTGGTGGGGGCAAGGGAACCGTAATGCTCTGATTCCCAGTTTTCTTTCTTTCTTTCTTTCTTTTTTAAAAGAGAATGTTTCTAGCATTTGTAGAACCTAAGATTTGAGATACAGGCGCTGCTAATCTCCTGTGGGCCCCCATGTGAAAGCTGCAGCCCCCTTCCAATAGAGAAGTCCTAGATATACCGTGAGTCATTGAAGGCATGCCACTCTCCGGACACAGGGTTTTTGCAGTAGGCTGTGTAGTGACCTCCCATTGTGGTCCCACTGTGATTGGAGACGGCGTACAGGTTGTAAATAGCATGATCTGCAAGGTGAGAACAAAACAGAACACACAGCGTCACTTTCATGTTCTGTGCTCTACACATTACTTATCAATGTGTAATAAGGGGAAGAAACACAGGCATCAGGACTTCATGAATCACATAGGCAAACCCTGGTGAAATTTTACTATAGTCTTATTCAATCACCTCTTTTTTGCTACTCTCAAAATTCTTTTGGTGCTGGCTCGAAATTTCACTTTTGCAGAAGTTTGGTAGGGGGTTAGCTCTTCGCCACCCCTGCATTTTCAATTGGACATCCAGAACAGATGAGAGGTGGCTGCGGGGAGCCCGCAGCATTGCTTGACAAACTAGCTGTGTTTGCGTTTCTGTGTGTTTGCATGAGATGTTGCCAGTCTTATTGAAACCAGCTGCAAACCCGTTCAATCCTCGTGGCTTCAAGGGATTCTAGGCAGGGTTGTGGCACTGGGGCAGCTGAGCAAAATTAAAAAAGGTCAACAGCATAATGGATTTATAATGCCCAGATGCTTTTGTGTGGCAGCAGGGAGCAGAAGTGGATGGTGTTATGGGGTGATGGCAATGACCTGACCTCCCTACAGGTGAGCTACCGCTGTTATTGGGAGGAAGAGGGGTCAGGTAGCAGGGAGGCCAGAGAATTGCAAATGCACTGGCAGGAGTACTGGACTGGCTCTTCCGATGCATTTGCACCACGCTGATCTTTCTGTTATCGTGCCCTTTATCCTCCCAATAAGCTACAACGACCCAGCTGTCAGGAGGTTAAATGTTCACTGTCAGCCCATCATTTCATCTGCTGCTAGTGGGGAGCCAAGACTGTTAAACCAGTTTCAAACTAGCTTCATTTTACAGTGGTACCTCGGGTTAAGTACTTAATTCGTTCCGGAGGTCCGTTCTTAACCTGAAACTGTTCTTAACCTGAAGCACCACTTTAACTAATGGGGCCTCCTGCTGCCACTGCGCCGCTGGAGCACAATTTCTGTTCTCATCCTGAAGCAAAGTTCTTAACCTGAAGCACTATTTCTGGGTTAGTGGAGTCTGTAACCTGAAGCGTATGTAACCTGAAGTGTATGTAACCTGAGGTACCACTATATAGTGAACATAAAATGCTACTCACTTAGCGCAACAATAAAGATTTGATTTATAGTGTATACAAGAGGACTAAGAACTGCTTTGCTAGAATGGACCAAAGTCTATCTAGTCCACACTTCTGATTTGAACAGCTGCTGCCAAGCCTTTGGGTGCTTTCACACAGGGCATGGTGGTGATGGCTATCTTGTTTGTTTGTCTCCAGCAGCTGGCACTCGGAGATGGACTGCTCTTGTATATGGAGGTTCCATTTAGCTGCACTTGATAATGTGAAGTCCTATTGTTGACGCAACCTTCCCACCTGCAGTGCCCACCTTGCCCCTCTCAGGCTCCTCCCACCCATTCTAGTTCCTGCAAGGAAAAAACAAAAAACCACTCACTGCAGTTTTGGGATGCAAATTCCCTCAGGTCCAAGTCCTTGAGTGGGAAATTAACGAACGTGGTGAGCTTGCTGGATCGCATCCTTGCTTCAGAGAAACGCTTCAGGTCTGGGATAGGAAGTTAAGGAAGAAGAGCAGACGAACTAACAGGACATATATATTATGGGGAAGAAAGGAGGCTATTGGGCAACTTGTCCGACCCGTTTCTCATTGTTGGAGCGAAGGGTCTGGGCTCCCTGGAAGCTATCTTCTGGAAGCAACCTGCTACCCGTGGAAAATTGGCTACTCCATCAAGCATAATCAGGGCTCTGTGTGTGCCTTACTGTATTTTAAATCAAAGTTCTAACAAAGCTAGATTCCGTGACCTATACGGCCTATTCCAATCAAGTGCATTTGCTTAGTTTTGAATTTATTCCAGTCCTGTTATTTTGAATGCTTAAAAATTTAATGGCACATTTTTATCCTGCCCTTGTTCCAAGTTGCTCAGGGTGGTGTACAAGGTTCGCTTCCTCTCACAACAACCCCAAGAAATAGGTTAAGGGGCTGGAGAGAGACTTGTAAAGGTCACACAAGAAGCCTCCCAGCCAACTGGGCATTCGAACCTGGGTGCCCTCATTTGACACATCCAACAAACTGGATTTCGAGATACAGGAAGCAGCACTGGAACTCCATCCCCCTTCACCACCCCAGCTCAAACTTCCTTGCTCATAGTTTGTGGCTAGCATGAGGGCTAGAATCTTGAACATTTAAAATCAAAACATTAAAAGCTGAGATCTTGAGGTGCTGAATTCTATGCCCAATACAAAACCCCTATGTGATGTTATTGCAGAACAGCTTCCCCCACCCCCATCTGTGATTCACTTGCTGTATATATGCTCTCTAGAATAAGGACACAGCCACAGGGAAGGCAAAGGATACGCAACACTAAAATCTTTGGGAACCTCTGGATGCTGAATTTTTTCATGCATTTTGTTCTGGCTTTGCAGCGGCAGCAGGTCTGGAAAATAAAGGGAATCCGGATTAGTGGGAAGATATCATTAAAGTGCTGTGTCACAGGGATAAGGCTGGGCTAGCTCCTCTTCCTCTCCCTTCTGGTGGCCAGGGCTCCTACCCCTTGAGGTGGCAGCTGCCTGCATTCCAGTCCACAGGAGTGCAGTAGCACCACTAGGAAATATTATCAACGTTTGGGGGCACCAACAGCCACCAAGAGCTAAGGAGAAAGGGAGAGATAAAGAGCAGCAAATGCTGGCTGGATTTGCTTGGAGTAGGAAGTGGGTGGCAGGATTCATTCAGTTTGCCTTTTAAAGAAAACCTACCAAATTTGCACTTCTTTAGCCAGTAAATTAAAAACACAACCCCCCCCCCAAAGTTGCTGCTCAAAATTCACTCCTCTGAATTTTTGTGATGCAGTTCTCCAACCAAAAATTGTGTACAAAGGTGCATATATTAGCGGAAATCATGTACAAATCCACGTAAACTGCTTGCGCAAATGCATATATTGGGAGAAATGCCAACAAAAAGGCACATGAATATCCCTTACTGGTTTCTCATCTCCGTCTAGGATGTCCTCCTTGGTGAAGAGATACATGCAGTCAATCAAGTTCACCTCCCCGTAGCTCTTCTGCAAAAAGAGGGAAGACACACCAAAGAGGTGGGAGTTAAGAGCGTTCCACCAGAGCTGGCATCAGGAAGGGTGTGGGAGACAAAACAGGACCAAGGTGGCCAGGAAGTAATGGAGAGCACATGGGTTACCTTAGCAATGGGTAGTGACAGGTCCCAGAAGGGATCGAAGGCTGTTGAGCAGTAGCCACACTCACTGCACGTCAGAGAACTCTTGAGCTGCCCAACAAAGAGATCTGAAGAGGCAAAAAGTTGGGGAAAATGAAGAGCGGGGACAGGCAAGGGAGGGATGATTCACTGTTGTTGGCTGGACCAATCAGCAAAGGCTATCCAAACACTCAACCTCTTCCCCAAACAAGACTGGGCAACTGGGAGCCTGAATACTACACTTGTCCCAGAATCCCATTCTGCGTGGCACTTGGCATCTCTACCAACCCATCTGCCTTACTCACAGCAGAGGACTGGTATTCTGTGTTGGCCTCTGGGTGGAAACTTGCTAGTCATGTGACAGAGTGAGGCCATTGCCTCGGGTGGCAGATGCTAAGGGGTAGGGAGAGCTGTGTGTGTCACAGGGCCTGTTCTGCCCACCTGCCTGCCAAGCTAACCTGCTGCCTTCTGGGAGCGGTAGAGGTCCATGTCCTGTTGCCAGTTCCAAAGTAAGATTTGACTGCCAGCCTGGCAGAGGCACTATCTAGTCCTTCGCCTCAGGCAGAAACATATCTTGGATCCACCTGGTAGCTAATCTGTGGCTTTCTAGGCAGGTGGAATCCAAATTTATGGGGTTCCATTTTGCACTTCAGATGCCATCCTAGGGAGAGGCTTCTCCCACATGACTCTTAAAGGCTGAGGTTTTGATCAAGCCTCCTCAATTAGCTTTAATGACTCAGAAAGCCTTCTGGGCTCTATGATGGACCATCAAAGCCTTCTCAACTCCTGGGCCTGAATCAGGTCACCTTATCTTTCTATACAAGCTTTGAAATCCAAGGCCTTCTCAAGCTGCTCTGATAAAACAGCCCCACTAAGCCAAATCACTACGGATCAAGATGAAACCGTAAGCCAGCCTTTGTTCTCTGTGTGCAAATTTTAAATAACCACATCAAGGCTCAATTTTGCGCAAAACTGTACTTGAAAGGGCCTCTTAAGGGACAAACTAGATGCTGAGTACAGTTAACCTATCTCACTTTTAGCATTTAAATAGCAAATGTGTGTGTGAGAGAGCGAGTAAGGGTGATAGTTGTGAGATCATTTTTTAAAAAAATGGCACAAAATGAAGCTTTCCTCTTAGGCTAAGATCAGCTTCATTGGAATGGAAGAAGGGGAGGTAAATTTATCGACTGCAGTGAAGGTGAAAGGGTTAACTCCCCACCCCCTGCTACTTACATGCCATCTCCTATGGCCTGCTATCTAAGGCCACATCTGCACCAGACATTTAAAGCAGCACCATTCGTTAATGGTACCAAGATTTGTTAGGAGACCAATTTCTGCCCCACAGAGCTACAATTCCCAGAATTGTTTAACCATCGACCTCTCCCCCTGGGCAACTCTGGAATTATAGCTCTGCAAGTGGATTAGCAGCCTCTTAACAATGCTCAGAGGGACGTGGGTAGCGCTGTGGGTTAAACCACAGAGCCTAGGACTTGCCGATCAGAAGGTTGGCGGTTCGAATCCCCACGACGGGGTGAGCTCCCGTTGCTCGGTCCCTGCTCCTGCCAACCTAGCAGTTCAAAAGCATGTGCAAGTAGATAAATAGGTACCGCTCTGGCGGGAAGGTAAACAGTGTTTCCGTGCACTGCTCTGGTTCACCAGAAGCGGCTTAGTCATGCTGGCCACATGACCCGGAAGCTGTACGCCGGCTCCCTCGGCTAATAAAGCGAGATGAGCACCGCAACTCCAGAGTCGGTCATGACTGGACCTAATGGTCAGGGGTCCCTTTACCTTTAACAATGCTCAGAACCCTCAAAAAACTACAGTTCCCAGGATTCTCTGGGGAAGCCAAGACTGCTTAAAGTGGTAGGACGCTGCTTTGAACGCATGGTGCAGAGATGTGGCGTAAGATCTAAAAATAATTAAAAATGTTAACTGAAATCACACAGTTAGTGCAATGCTTGATGCTGTGGGGAATGTGCTGAGTCATGGAATGCCAGGACAAGGCACCTGTCTCATTCAGAATTCTGAGCTGAAATCACCACCACCCATACCTGGGATCCTGATGCCTTCTCCTAACTCCCAGTTCATCCTGTAATGGTTCTGGAGTCTCATGGGCTGCACTTTAAGTCACAGGTGGGGAAACCTTTGGCCCTTCAGATGCTGGGAGCTGCTGCTGGAGGGCCACAGGTTCCCCCCTGCCCTGCTCTCCTGGCAAAGACTTACCCCCAATCCGGCTGTCTTCTCTTGCCAGGTATTTCATCCACATCTGCCTGCCCTTTTCATCATCGCTGCAAAAAAGGAGATAGAAAAAGTCTATCCAAGGCTCTTCCCAGGTCAAAGGGAACTCACATGAGAGACTGCAGGGGTGTGTGGAGTGCTGGATTACAACTGGGGAAGCTTAAATCCCTAAAGCTCATGGGGCAACCTTGGGCTAGCCACTCTCACCCTACCCTACGCTACAGGACTGGTGTAAATATACATTTAGGAGGTGTGGGGGCAACTGTGTACAGTGGTACCTCTGGTTAAGAACTTAATTTGTTCCGGAGGTCTGTTCTTAACATGAAACTGTTCTTAACCTGAGGTACCACTTTAGTTAATGGGGCCTCCTGCTGCAGCCGCACAATTTCTATTCTCATCCTGAAGCAAAGTTCTTAAGCCGAGGTACTATTTCTGGGTTAGTGGAGTCTGTAACCTGATGCGTCTGTAACCCGAGGTACCACTGTATCTTAAAGTATAATTTTATCCTGCTCTTTGGCAAAAACAAACAAACAGCCAACTGCTCCCAGAGCACTTCACAAGTGTCCATAATAAGACATTCCCTGCCTTCAAGCTTACTATCTAATAGGCACGACACAAAATGAAAAAAGGGATTGCGATGGAGAAAAAGCAAAGCAAAGCCAGACACCATATCCTAGTTACAATTTCTCTGTATCGTTCCAATTTTAGTATATGTGCTGCCGAAGCGAGCACCCTAGTTACAATTTCTCATTTTTCCAATCTGAAGCCACATTTTCCACATCAGTTGGCAGCTTTTATTTTCTTTTAAAAGCCCCTTTCCATGCAGTTTTGATCAATATATACATTTCTGCAAGCAACTTTCCCTAACAATATAATTCATTTTAGGAGCCAGCGTCACCCGCAATCCAATGCCCACCCCCTTCTCTGCCTGCTCTTCCCAGTTCACACTCTACTGCGACTCACGTGAGATGGTCTAGGTTGTCTTGGTTGCCTTTGGGCCGCACCAGCACTCGGTTCACCTCACTGTGGAGCCCATCAAGGAGAAACCGCAGGAACTCCTGTGCGTCTTGCTGGCTGCAAAGAAGAGAAAGGTAAGCGTTAACTAATCCCCATCAGAGCTGCAGGTAAGGTCTTCCAGATAGGATCATGAGAGCTGGAAACCTAAGTCCCACTTGGCTAGTCAGCTTCCTAGCCAGCTTCTGAGACCAAATTCAGGGCAAACAGAGGCCTTTTGCAGGAAGAACTGGATGGTGCAGGCAGGGTTAAATGCCATGGTTCCTAAGCTTGTGATCCTACCTTGCAAACATCCACCTGCTGCCTTTCACATCAGCTGACACTAGCTATGCCTGCATTGAAGCAATTCCTATTACGGTAAATGAATCTTACTCTAACTCTGCACCAGGTTATTTTGGGTGGGTGGGCATAAAGGAGCCCAAAGCTTGGTGCAAGCTAAAGGCATATCTGAGGTTGGGGTTTTTTTGCAGGTGTATTCTGCAACATGCCATTGACACATTAATACTGCATTAGCCATCAATTTATACTGGAACGTCTGCACATCATTCCGCTTTATTATTTAATGGTTTCCCCAATGCTTGTGCGTTACTGCCACTTGAAAGGGCGGTCCTGCTCTACAGCACAATAAAAAGTAGGAACATTTGTGGCAGGTCCCAGGATTTCAGCCAGAAGTAACAGGACACGCACCAATTGGAAATGAACCAGGATAGCCGCTCGAAAAGCTTTTGCAGGGGCAGACAGCATTGAAAGTGGGATTACGTATAACTACCCTGATACCGGGGACGCAGGTGGCACTGTGGGTTAAAGCCTCAGCGCCTAGGGCTTGCTAATCGAAAGGTCGGCGGTTCGAATCCCTGCGGCGGGGTGCGCTCCCGCTGCTCGGTCCCAGCGCCTGCCAACCTAGCAGTTCGAAAGCACCTCCGGGTGCAAGTAGATAAATAGGGACCGCTTACCAGCGGGAAGGTAAACGGCGTTTCCGTGTGCGGCTCTGGCTCTCCAGAGCAGCGATGTCACGCTGGCCACGTGACCCGGAAGTGTCTCCGGACAGCGCTGGCCCCTGGCCTCTTAAGTGAGATGGGCGCACAACCCCAGAGTCTGTCAAGACTGGCCCGTACGGGCAGGGGTACCTTTACCTTTACCTTACCCTGATACCATCTCATGCACAAAGCATCACAAATGCACAACAAAAAGGACCGGAGGGGCTACATCTGGAGACCACTAATTAATCCACCCCCTGCAGCCCAACAAATAATTTTGTCCATTGGAAAATTGCAGGTGGTAACATTTCTTACTTGTAACCAACAAAGCGGGGCGCGTATCTTTGAATCTGGGTCTTGAATTCAGAAGGACTCACGGATTCATTGGGGGATGATGTCCACAATGCCTGGATGAGCTTGGCAAACTCTGGACAGTGGAAGGGAGAAGGTGATTGGGGAGGTGGGGGGCAGAAAGAAAGAAAATACTTGAAGGTTAGGTTTGTCAGGGAAAGGCAATGGCTTTGCCATGGAATCTATTTCACAAAATGTATCTGAAAGACCCTAAAGTCTAGTCTGAACAACTATGCCAACAACAATTTCCCTATGCCAAAACTGGATGGACAATTCCAGCTGGGAGTGTGAAAACAGAGGCAGGTGGTGAATTGGGGGGGAAAAAAACCCCAAGAGGTCATATAATATGGATAAGTGGTTCCCAAGTTGTGCAGTACTATAGTTGCAATGATATGGCGAGACAGTGTGATGTAGTGGTTAGAGAGCTGGGAGACCAGGGTTCAGATTCCCACTTGACCATGAACTTGATTGGGTGACCTTGGGCTGCCTCTCTCAGCCCAGCCTACCTTGCAGGATGGTTGTGGGGATTAAATGGAGAGTGAGAGAGCTCTTTGGAGAAAAAGGCTGGGATATAAATGCAATATATTATAAATATTTAGGCTGCCACCGGTCTATTTTGTGGAAGAGAATCACATGCACGCTGGAAATTTAGGTTTGCACAATTAAAGTGGATTAAAATGCCCCCCCCCCTCCTCTCTCTTGCTCAAGTATAACGAATTCAATTTGCAAAAAAAGGATCAGACTGCTGTTTGGAAGGTGAGAGAGGAAAGTGCGAGATGAACAAATGACTCATGGGAAGATGTATAAAACCCTACAAACAAATCAGGATGGATGTGGGACAAAGGCTCATTGCAATATACCGCCCGTAATCCCGCAAACAAATTAGAGTGAATGTGTAATACATCAGGATATAGTCTAACCTCTGTGTAAGCTTTGTGCAAGCAAATCAAGATGACTGGCCAGTGAATAGGTTATCTGGGAGGAACCCATAGATAAATAGAGGTCCAACTATTGGTCTACTGAGCTCACTACTGTCTACTCTGGCTGGCAGCAGCTCTCCTGGGTCTCAGATGGAGATCTCACATTAGCGAGAGATGCACCCCCTGTCAGATGCCTGGTTGTCCACCTCCATTTTGGCACTTCTGGGAAGGCAGGAAATGCATTCAGGAGACTCATCAAGTCCACCACACATGACTGGAGTTTATCTCCTGCTGCAGAGGAGACAGAACAACGAAGAGGGTAAAACTGAAACCCAGAAAAGCCATTTAGCGTTTCATCAGAGTTCCTTATTGTTGTATTTCTGTATCGTTTTGAGGCTCGCTTCTCTTTTTGCTCAGCTGTGGAGGAAGCACTGAATTTCCTTCTGCCTCAAAAACCAACTCACCCTTCTTGGGGGGGGGGGGCGGCTTAAAATCATATCTGCCCCTGGCAAAGACCCTGGTCTGAAACCTCTGGGGAGAGAGCAGCTGCCAGTCAGTGTTGACAATATGGAGCTGAGCGGACCAAGGGCCTAATTGGTATAAGGCTGCTCGCCCTGTGTGTGAAATGTCACGGTCCTTACCAGCCATGAGGGCCATCTGCATGCGGCTTTTGTTGTTCAGGTCGTGGACGTACTGGTTCTGCAAGCAGTAATCTCGGAGCTCTTTGGTGTTGCTCAGACACTGCAGGATTGAGTTCATAAAACACTACAGGAGGCAAACAAATGAACATGCATGAAGTGTAAGGACAGACAAAATAGGTCAACTTTCTTTTCCTTTCCCCTTTTACTAATTTCAAATTCAGCTGGCCACAGTTCTGCAACAGATCGTGACCCCCCCCCCCATCCAAATATCATAAATATCTGTCTGCGTTTTAGTGCCCATTCGTCCTAATGTGCGCATTCTGGTATGCAATTTTGCCTACTATACACATATTTGCAAGCGATTTTCCGTGCTAAGAACTTTATTTAGGTATGTAAAACATTTATACATCTTGCCGTTCATCACCAAGAGCTCTGTTAGGTGGCTAACAGAAACGAAACCATAAATTAAACCTTTTTAGCGTATCGCTTGCAATTTTACAAGCCAAAGCACCAAAACAGAAGGCAGGAACTGGCATAATCCAGCAGCAGTAAGAACCGTAAGAAAATACAAAAGAGAATGTTAGAATCAGGTCAGTAAAGGAACCCCAGCCATTTGCAGTCTAAATGCCTTCCGAAAAGGGAAAGGATTCTTTTTAAAAAAAAAAAAAAAAATCTAAATATACAAAAAAGGCCATTAAAGAGATGGTGGGAGCGATGAGCTTGCTTCCCTCAGGAGAGAGTTCCCAAGCATAGACAATGTATGTTTTATTATTGCTAAAGCTCCCTTAGGGCCAGGGTCCTTTAATGGCTGAAAAGTATACTACGAATAATTTCATATAATTCTCTGGAGTCTTTTTTTTTGCAATGTGTGTGTCTTTCAACCAAGATTCCTCCTTTTGGGGAAAGGAGATACAAATCTGCATTGCTTTTAAATGCAAATAGTGGGTGAAGCTGAGCTAGTCGTTAACCGGACTGATAACTTAATTCTTCCTCCCTTCACCTGCTGTGATCCTGGCTAATAAAAACCCTCTTCTGCAGGTGCTGGGAAAGAAAGCTATCATCTGTCCTAGTGGGTGGATTCTCTCTCCTGCTCCCAGTGTAGCAAACAGCAGCTTCAGAGGAGGTGTCCCCCTCCCCCAGGACTGCAGCAGGGGGGAAAGGGTTAAAACTCCCCTCCATGTCTGCTGTGATTCTGTTAGCAGTCAGCCTTGTCCCTCTGCCCCAGTCCTCTACCACCACCACCTTCCCTGAGTTTGAGGCCAGCACCAAAATCTGTATAAGTCCTCCTGTACTAAGATATCTGTGATCACATCCACACCATACTGTACATTAAAAGCACATGGCTTCCCCCAAAGACTTCTGGGAACAATAGTTTCTTAAGGGTGCTATAACCTTCAGAGGGGTAAACTACAGATCCCAGGATTCTCTGTTCAAGTGTCATAAATGTTCTGTGTGCATAGCGTGTGGGTGTCTGAGATGGCGAGGCTGTGGAATAAAAAAAAAAATCCATGTAAGACAGGCCCTTATATTTCCAAATGGGCCTTAACAGTTATCACTTTACCTAAATGTGACTAGGGATCTGATAGTGTGGCGGCTGCATTTTTAATGTTTTCTTTCTAGTTTTATCAACGGGGAACATTTTCAAAAACACATTTATTGTCATTTGACGTTGCGCTTTCATACATTATGTGAACTGCTTTGAGAAAAGAATGTTCTTCCTGAAAGGCTCAGGTGTGGAAACCTATCGGATGGGCAAACCTCAGCTGCTCGGGCCCAAACTAGGCCTTGTGAGGTTAAATGCTCCTCCGAATTCAACATGTAGGTGTTTGTGCCTGCACTTAAAAACAACTCTAAACAAGCATTGCATGTTAAACCTAAAAGAACATTGAATTTCATGAGTTTGGGCCTGAACGGTTGAGGCTTGGTGGGGTGGGAGGGTGACACACTTCCTGAGACAGTTGCAAAAAGGCCCTTCAGAAGGGCAGGGGATTCCCACCACAGCAAAGGGGAACTGAGGGACAAACAGTGGTGGAAAGAGCTGTCGAAATTTCCTGCGTTGGCGGGGTACCCACCCACCGGGCACAGAGAAGTGCCACACCACTAATTCAGCCGTGACCGCCGGGCTGCACTGGCTCAGCTGGCGTTGTGTGTGCACGACTTTCCCACATACTATGTTCTCATTACAGTGCCAGAGGCAATGTGGCTTCTGAACGCCCGTTGCTGGGGCTCACGTGTTGGGAACAGCGCTATTGAGCTCAGACCCTGCTTACAATATGATAATCTTTATTGTCATTATCCCATACAGAACAACGAAATTGGAAAAATCTACATCAAAATTGGAAAAATCTACATTCAAAAAACAACAAACCTGCTATCCCAGCTATCCCAGCCTGGTTAGCCCCCTAAAAACTCTGATAAAAAGGTAAAGGGGCCGCTGACCATTAGGTCCAGTCGTGGCCCACTCTGGGGTTGCGGCGCTCATCTCGCTTTATTGGCTGAGGGAGCCGGCATACAGCTTCCGGGTCATGTGGCCAGCATGACTAAGCCGCTTCTGGCGAACCAGAGCAGCGCACAGAAACACCGTTTACCTTCCCACCGGAGCAGTACCTATTGATCTACTTGCACTTGACATGCTTTCGAACTGCTAGGTTGGCAGGAGCTGAGACCGAGCAACGGGAGCTCACCCCGTTGCGGGGATTCTAACCGCCGACCTTTTGATCAGCAAGTCCTAGGCTCTGTGGTTTAACCCACAGCGCCACCCGCGTCCCTTTAAAACTCTGATACCCCATAATTAAATACAATATACTCCCATAGAGACTACTTTACACTGCGTTTAAAACCAAAATTGCATTCGGATAGAAACTGTTTCTCAGGCGGCTAGTCCTAGTCTTTATAACCCTGTACCTTCTTCCAGAAGGCAGAAGCTGAAAGAGATAATTTCCAGGGTGCGCACTATCCTGCACTATCTCTGCAGCTTTCTTATGGCACCTTGCAGGCTTTCCCTTAGAGCATCTGCTTGGCCATTGTGAGAACAGGATTCTGGATTAGATGGGCCACTGGCTGGATCTAGCAGGCTCTTCTTACATTTTGTGTGCGTGCGTACATGCAGTGCCTAGACAGCTCAGTTGGTTAGAGGGTGGCGCTGATAATACCAAGGTTGCTGCAGGTTCGATCCCCGTGTGGGGACAGCTGCATATTCCTGCATTGCAGGGGTTAGCTTAGGTGATTCCCACAGTCCCTTTCCAACTCTACAATTCTATGATTCTATACACAAGGATGGGACGCTGGTGGCGCTGTGGGTTAAACCACAGGGCCTAGGGCTTGCCGATCAGAAGGTCGCGGTTCGAATCCCCGCGATGGGGTGAGCTCCCGTTGCTCGGTCCCTGCTCCTGCCAACCTAGCAGTTTGAAAGCACGTCAAAGTGCAAGTAGATAAATAGGTACCGCTCCGGCAGGAAGGTAAACGGCATTTCTGTGCGCTGCTCTGGTTCGCCAGAAGCGGCTTAGCCATGCTGGCCACATGACCTGGAAGCTGTACGCCAGCTCACTTGGCCAATAAAGCGAGATGAGCACCGCAACCCCAGAGTCGGTCATGACTGGACCTAATGGTCAGGGGTCCCTTTACCCTTTATACACAAGGAAGCGGCATGTGAATCACAGTGGCGGTAATTATGCCATACAAACTAGCGCATGCATGCTATCACCCTGGGGCTCCAGGAGCCTGATGTGCAAGGATCTGAGAGGTAGCTGCATGGTGGTGCGGTCATGCCACGCTCTCCCTGCAAGGCAAGCCAAGCAGTGTGAATTTGGCAAGGAAGTAGCAGCAGCAGGGTGATCTCTGTGCTTGACCAGCCCAGAGACTGGGTTTAACCTTGCACTGCTTTTTAAACTGTTCATTTCAGAGAGCTTTGGTTCGGACTTGCGATTCAGAGGCTCAGCTATATGAATCGGAGAGCTCTCCCTTTGAATCTTGCTTCCGCTGCGATCTCACTACGAGGTGGGCTTCAACAAGCCACTCTAGCTCTGCCTCAGTCCTGCCATCTGCATTATGGGGCAATAGCTGAAATAAAGTGAGGAGGAAGAGGAGGAACAACAAAGTTTTCCCTTTGCTCTGCTCCTTTTCCAGCGTAAACCCGCTCTTTAGTGATAAAGGTAAAGGTAAAGGTACCCCTGCCCGTACGGGCCAGTCTTGACAGACTCTGGGGTTGTGCGCCCATCTCACTTAAGAGGCCAGGGGCCAGCGCTGTCCGGAGACACTTCCGGGTCACGTGGCCAGCGTGACATCGCTGCTCTGGCCAGAGCCAGAGCCAGAGCCAGAGCCAGAGCCGCACACGGAAACGCCGTTTACCTTCCCGCTGGTAAGCGGTCCCTATTTATCTACTTGCACCTGGAGGTGCTTTCGAACTGCTAGGTTGGCAGGCGCTGGGACCGAGCAGCGGGAGTGCACCCCGCCGCAGGGATTCGAACCGCCGACCTTTCGATCGGCAAGCCCTAGGCGCTGAGGCTTTAACCCACAGCGCCACCTGCGTCCCACTTCTTTAGTGATAGATCAGAACAAATGGCAATCCGGGGAAGACCCAGATTGTCATTTGCTCCAACTGAGCATTAAATAGCAGTGTTCCCAGGTGGGGGTAAGGAAGTGTGGGCAAACTGAAGGGGTGGTCTGGATCTATCACTGCAAGTGCAATGCAAACAATCCATATATCTGGTTTTTATTATGCTGAAATGCCACACAGCTCGCCAATAGGAGCCAAGGGCAAACGAGTGACCTAAGTGGGTATACATAAACTAAGAATTAAGGAACAGGGTGTGCCGCAAAGTGTAGGCTCAGCCCAGGAGCGTGTGATCGGCGCCACTATCAAAACTCACAAATCCTTTCACGTGAAAACCCACTTCGGGTTCACCCCATCCCAAGTGTCTGTCGCCCACCCACCCCCAGCAATTTGCAGTTTAAGCTTTCGGGATCTTGCTGTTCTTAGACACTAGGCGTCAGAAGCCCCTTTCTGGTCTACTCAAATCACGTAGAGGCCTGTCAGCAGATCTCAGGCTGCAATCGTACCATACCCTTAGAGCAGAATCATACCACTTTAAACAGGTCCATGGCTTTTCCCAAATAATTATTGGGAGCTGCAGTTTGTTACGGGTGTTGTGAATTGTTAGGAGACCTCCCTGTCCCACCCCCACCCCCCCGACAGAGCTACAATTACCGTATTTTTTACTCTATAAGATGCACCAGACCACAAGACGCACCTAGTTTTTGGAGGAGGAAAACAAGAAAAAAATATATCTGAATCTCAGAAGCCAGAACAGCAAGAGGGATCACTGCGCAGTGAAAGCAACAATCCCTCTAGCTGTTCTGGCTTCTGGGATAGCTGCGCAGCCTGCATTCGCTCCATAAGACGCACACACATTTCCCCTTACTTTTTAGGAGGGAAAAAGTGAGTCTTATAGAGCAAAAAATACGGTACTAGTGTGGTTTAACAATCAGTTCCTCTTCCCAGGGAACTCAGGGAATTGTAGCTCTGTGAGGGGAATCTCAGGGCCCTTAACAAACTACAGCTCCCATAATTCTTTGTGGGGAACGCCACGGGACTTTTTGAACTGGTAGCATTCATAGTGTGAATGTGATCTCAGTTCTCCCACCCCAGTGCAGATATACCCAAGTGGAGGGGGGACAGGGATGGAAAGAGAGAAGAGTGGACTCACAGTGTTGCCGAGGTTCCGGAGGCCGGTCAGGCCCTGCACAGTTTTGGAATTCTGTCAAGAGAGAAGAACATGCATTGGTTGTGAGAATGCGGTAACTCCGGGTCGGGTGGATATGCAAACACAGCCAAATCCAAGGGTGGGGTTTTGGGATCACGGGCATAAAGATTTCAGGCCATTAAACCCACAGCTTGCAGGGAACCTCAAACCCCTGACACATCCCTTGTCAATACTTGCTGAGCAGGGGCAAGGCTTAAGGGGAAGGTTCCTTACTGGGGGGAAAGTGGTGGTGGTGGGAATCAAGAAACAGAGCCTACAAAGCAAAGCCAGTGCCCTGCTTTTTCCTACTCTGAGAGCCAGAAATGAATGATTGCCAACTCTAGCAGTAGCTGACAAAGCCTGTGGGAAATTTCTGCTATCACAGAATCAAAGGCTCTGTAGCAGATGTGGGTATTAATATCTTGGGCTCCGCCAAGAGATTTCAAGCGTTCAGGCTCAGTCCTAGAATATGGAAGTAATGGCGAAAGGAGTGGGGAAGAGACAGAGAAGGGGCTTCTGTGCATGTGCAAAGAGCTTTCCCTTTCCAAAAGTAAGTTAAGGCAATCGGACTCTGTCTCATCTAGAACAGAGGGCCCCTGGACTTCCAGCATGGCCCTGAGTTTCCCCTCACCTATTAAATGAATCCAAAAGGCTGAATGAATGAATGCAAACTTACTGTATTTATTACCAGTGCTTTTTTTTCTAAAAAAAAATTGTTTAGGGGTACTCTCATTTTGACCAGATAAAATCACCATTTTATAGTTCAAATCGGAAAAATAAATATAGTAAATGGACAAAAGTACAAAGATTCACAAAATGTTTAGGGGTATGTGTACCGCTGCATACCCTCAGAAAAAAGCACTGCTTATTACTGCATATGTACCCCAACTTTTCTCCAATGATCTTAAAGTGGCATAATATGTTTCTCCCCCACACCCACATTTTATCCTCACAGCAACCCTGTGAGGTAGGTCAGGCTGAGAGACAGTGACTTGCCAAAGGTCACCCAGTGAGTTTCATGGCTGAGTGTGGGATTGGAGCCCTGGTGGTCTCCCAGGTCCTAGTCTGACACTCTAACCATTATACTACACCGGCTCTCCTACTTGGGAGAAAGGTGCAGCAGACAAATTAAATATTAAATAAGCAGGCAAACAAACAAATAAATTCAGGACTCTCTGATGGTGCGTATATGATCATAATGTCGTTTGTAAGAAGTACGGATGAGAGAACCTGCCAACCACAGTTTCTCACTTCTCTCGTCTTAAATTCAGTTCTCCACAGTAGTTTGCAAAAAATCCTCATAAAAATCCATGAGGCGTTTTAGTGCAGATTTGTTAATTACATTTTTTCTGAGCATTTGCATCCCGCTATTCAGCCAAAAAAAGGCTCCCAGAATGGCTTATGTACAATCCTAAAAAACAACAACAGCACACAAGGGGAAAAGCTAAGGAGAGAAGAAGGGAATGAATGAATGAATGAATAAAACTGTGTCACCAATTTACTCAAATACACACACAAACACACACACATTTCGGCATGAAACTTTGTCTAATACATGTACTGTATACATATTTTTTCAAAGCAATTTCCCCTAATATAAAGCATTTTTTTATGAATATATGCATCCTCGTGTGCATTTTACCTTAGCAGGTGGGTTTTTGTACACATTTGTTGGCTGGAGAACCGCTTTGCAAAAACCGCTTTAAGCAAACGGTAAGACAGGGAAGGCAAAGGGAGGCCTTTGGCAGAAGAACAACAGGAGAGGAACATACAGCAGAGAGAGCCACCCAAAGTGTTGCATCAACTCCTTTCCCTCCCATGGAGGTGTCTGCAAAGCACTCAGTTGACCTTGTCTTCAGGAGGGCAAAATCCTGGGAAGCCAAAGTCCCATTTCCTGTACATGTGGTGCCCCACACATGGCAATGTAGCAGCCAGGGGAGTAACCAAGCTTGGCAAGTCCCCAGCAGCAGCAGCAGCAGCACCTTGGCAGTCTGTTGGGCCTGGAACACAGAATCCTGCCCAGAGGGCCTGGAATGGATCCAGCTGGCACCCAGCAGAGGGACAGAGGTCATGTGGGCATTGCTCAGGGGGTGGGGAAAGAGAATGGAAAAGCAGGGAGGACAAACTTCATCTCTGCATTTTGCACCTCTGACATAGGTAATGCAAGGAGTATCTGCTCTTCAATTTCCAGGTGGGCTGGGAATACATGCCGCCCCCCGGCTGATGTGGGGCATCTCTGCTGCAGACAGAGAGCGTTGGACTTGAAAGAGCTTAAAGAGCTTAAAGAGCTGGTGCCTGATCTTGCCTTTTCCCCTCTGCCCTCCGCTTCCTTCTTTCCTTTTGTCCCTTGTCTTTTAGAACGTAGGCGTGAGAGGGGGCAGAGACTGCCTTGTTTCAACTGATTGTATGCAAGCTGTTCTGGGAGCCTTTTTTGGGCGAAGAGTTGGTGTGTATGTGTGTTATAATGCACTACAGTGGTACCTCTGGCTGCGAACGGGATCCGTTCCGGAGCCCCGTTCGCAACCTGATAGGAACGCAACCCAAGTCTGCGCATGCGCAGGTCGCAATTCACTGCTTCTGCGCATGTGCGTGATGTCATTTTGCGCATCTGCGCATGCAGCGAAACCCGGAAGTAACCCTTTCCGGTACTTCTGGGTTGCCACCTGAAAAGACATAACCTGAACCGACCGTAACAAGAGGTATGACTATATAAATTCATAAAATGGTTTAGGGCTGCAGGCTGAATGGAGGCATGCCCCTGTTCCCCACCCCACCCCCCAGGCTGGACTGGGTTTGGGGTTCAGTGGGTTAAAGCATCAGCCCTTCTTCTTACCTCCTTACATTTCTGGCACCCCAGAAACTGAAGAAGAGGAGGAGGAGGAGTGGGGAGGAGGAGGTCCCTGCTGCTTCGCCAGTTCCAAAATAGCAGCGCTTGGCATGTGTTTGTAGGAGGGAAAGCAGCCTCCTCTCCTGTTCCTGACAAAAGCCCAAAATAGACCGGCTCAAACAGCACACGTTTCTGCTCTGGCAACACAGCCTCATGTCACATCGGGGGGTGGGATGGGGACAGGGATGGGGACAAGTGGACCCCTATTCTCCGTCTCTGAGGGTAGACAGAATTGCAAAGGAGGGGAGAGTGAAGGAAGGGGTTTGGGGTTCCTTAATGAAATAACAAGCCCTGATTAAGGATGGTGGGAAAATTCAATTCGGTTTGCACTGAAAGGCGATTCAGCCCAATTCGTGCATGAGAACAGAAACAAACATCCATCCTTTTGAAATTTGCACTTCTCTGAATTTTGCAGCGCAGTCCTCCGGGCAAGTAATGTGTACAAAAATGCATGAGCTAAGGTAAATACTGCATTTAAAAATGCATATACTGGTGAAAATAACAGGAAAAAACTCATTATCTCGGGGAAAATACAAATACAGTGGTATACTGGTTCTCGAACGTAATCCATTCTGGAAGTCCGTTTGAATTCTGAAACGTTAAAAAACCAAGGTGCAGGCGTCCTGGAAACAATAGCTGACAGCCGCATTGGATGTTGGGCTTCCGAAAAATGTTCAAAACCTGGAACACTTACTTCCGGGTTTTCAGCATTCGAGAGCTGAAATGTTTGCGTACTGAGGCGTTTGAGAACCAAGGTTCCATTATATTAGGAAAAGTATACATTGCTCAAATGTGTTATTACCCAAAATATATTTACATAGAATGGGAGCTGATGTGCAGTGGTTAAGGTGTTGGATTAAGGCCTGGGTTCAAAACCCCACTTAGCTGTAAAGCTTATTGGGTGGCCTTGGGCAGTGACAGTCTCTTAGCCTAACCTACCCCACAGGGTTGTTGTGAGAACAAACTGGGGAGGGGGAGAATCACGTACACCACCTTGAGCTCCTTGGACAAAAGGTGGGATATAGATGTAGTAATAATAATAATAACAATAATAATAGTAACACATAAAATTGTAAAAAAATACATAGGAGAAATGTGCACCATATTGCTGCTGAATTTTCACGAGGACTTAAAAAATCACAAACTGATGAGAAAGCGTGGAGAACTGATCTTAAAATTGGGATTTTTTTTAAAAAAAGAGCCCTGATTCCCTAATTTCACAAATATTAGCTGAATCCCACCCACCTACGCTCTTATTATCATTATTATCAACAACATTTTTATTATTAACCATGCTATTAAAAATCGCTGACACAGCCAGTTTGGGTGCTGTAGTTGGAGCGTTTGACTCAGCTGGGAGAAACCTAGGTTCAAACTCCTCCCCTTGAAACATTCTGGGTGATCAAAGGCCAGTATGTATTTCTCTTAGTCTAACTCAGCAGTTCTCAACCTGTGGGTCCTCAGATGTTGTTGGACTACAACTCCCATCATCCCTGAGCTCTGGCCTTGCTAGCTAGGGGTGATGGGAGTTGTAGTTCAACAACATCTGGGGACCCACGGTTGTTGTAAGGACAAAATGTGTGCAGAAAAAACACACACTCACACATACCCAATGACCCAGCCCTTCGACTTTGAGGACAAGGTGGAATAAAGAGAAATTAAGATAGTAATTACAGTCACTACATTTGCTTTGATGCAGAGGATTTTGGGCTTCTGTTGTGGAAAAGTAGCCACCCCACTATCCTTCTTCAGCTGTGATGCTCACCTGTGAGACAGGCGAAGACTAGAAATGATGCTAGGAACAGAACAGCCTCAACTTTAACTCCTCCAGCTAGTCTAGCACCCTGGTGGAGGAGAACATCTCCCTCCTCTCTACTTGTCAGATCAATGTGAGAGCGATGTTGTCCTCCAGAATGTTGCTGGACTCCAGTTCCCATCAGCCACAGGAAGCATGGCCTGTGGTCAGGAATGATGGGATCTGTAGTCCAAAATACCTATTGAGATAAAACATCTGAAGAACTGAGAGCAGGCAGTAACCCTCCCTCCTGATCTGGTCTGCCTTGATCAGCTGAGGTTGTGGTATGTGTTGAACAGCCACACGCAACAGTGTAGTGTCCCTTCGTGATCCAGCCACACCCTTTATAAGATTGTGCAGCTTTCCAAGTTTATACAGTAATCTTATAATTATGCAACAATAATAATTAGGGATGCATTGCATCGCTCAGTGCAGATCTCCATGTGTTCCACTTGAGCTAGATCTATTTTCTGTGCACGTACATTGGCAAATGATTTGGAATGCTCCAGTATCTTATTCTGGAGTGGCTTAGGCTGCACATTTCATTGTACACAACAGAACTTGTGCACCATTCCCTTGAAGCTGAAGCACCCTGAGTTTTCAGTGCTCCTAAACGCTTAGCTTTGGAACAGATAGTGGCTAAAAAACCTTCTCTTTCATGCTGACTGGGTGGTTTTAGGTCGCTGGAGACAGGGACCTTGCTGCAGAAAGAGTAAAGGGTCTTTGACACCAACCCACCCACCCTGCTATCTTGGACCACTAGATCACTGGTGAGATCCACTGCAAGCATGTAGCCAGAGGGTTGGCGGAAGCTGAATAATGGTGGTTCAACCTCTACCCTGGTTGAATAACTAAACCTGAAGGCATATGATAGCTGGCAGGTGGTCAGAGAAAGAATACTAGCTTTGAGAACTGAGCTGTTCCCCCTTACCCATCCTTGCATCAAAACCTTGCATCTTTTTTGTGCTGATACAATGGGATGCATCCTGGCACCATAAGCACAGTTTTGCAATGACCACATCTAGATCCTGAATGGCAACCAAGCCACTAAGCCCCACTCAATTATGACACTGAAAGCAAGCACCGAGTTAAGGATCCTGATAGCATCACCTTAGGATTTGCACCCTAAAGGAATTTCCTTGGAAGTGTGTTTGGTGGCAACCTAAACAAATTTAGCTGGATCTGGCAATCACACAAGGTCCAGAAGAACCGTGATCTCTTCTGAGCAGCGACAAGGACACGAGAGGTGCCTACGATGTGTGTCAAAGGGCAAGGAGGTTTGGAGAGGCTGTGACGGAGGTGACCTGATGCTCTGAGGTCTCTGGGGGTGGCCCAGCCCTGCTTAATCTACGTACATCCTTCCCGAAACATTTCCCAGCCCAAGGGAGTAGACAGAAAAATCTCTGAGGAGAGAACAAGGAACCGAGAGTGTGCTGGGGAATGGCGCATCGCCAAAGCATGCGGGACCAGCCAGCCGGCATTCCTCCGCTATGGAGAGGAAGAGGCAGGCCCCAGATGAACAGCCAGCCCACGCGAATCCAGAGGAAGGAGGAGAGAGAGGGAAAGAGAGATGGGGAAAGCCACTGCTTGCCCTTGAGCATCAGAACCTTGTTCCAGGAAATTCCTCACAAGCAGCGCTCCCAGTCTGACACAGGCACAGAAGGAACAGGTGTGCGTTATCTGGGACCTATCCGGATGCCTCCCATTCTGACCCAAAAACACAGGTCACCATGGGAGCACAGGCAGAATATGCTTTATACAGAGTTAGGCCACTGGGTCCATCTAGGTCAGCGGTGTCTACATGGCAGTGCTCCTGGGAAAGGCGCTCTGTACATGTTCATCAAGCGGAACTCTCTTGTTTCAAAGGCCCCAGGATGCGCCGGGACATTGAAAACCAGTTTGGAAGCCAACAAACCTTGGACAAATTAAACCCTGCAGCTATCCTTCCTGCAGCGCCACTGGGCTGGGAAAGGACTCGTGATGCCCCAACTCCCTGCCCAAGTATGTAGGCAGTTCCTTGTATTGGGAATGGTTTTGACGCAGACCGCGGACCCCATAATCAAGATTTATCCAACTGTAGGATGCAGGGCAAGGGGCGCGGGTGGCGCTGTGGGTTAAATCACAGAGCCTAGGACTTGTCAATCAGAAGGTTGGCAGTTCGAATCCCTACAACGGGGTGAGCTCCCATTGCTCAGTCCCTGCTCCTGCCAACCTAGCAGTTCAAAAGCACATCAAAATGCAAATAGATAAATAGGTACTGCTCCGGCGGGAAGATAAACGGCGTTTCTATGCGCTGCTCTGGTTTGCCAGAAGCGGCTTAGTCATGCTGGCCACATGGCCCGGAAGCTGTACGCCCTGCTCCCTCGACCAATAAAGCGAGATGAGTGCCGCAACCCCAGAGTCGGTAACGACTGGACCTAATGGTCAGGGGTCCCTTTACCCCTTTACCTTTAGGATGCAGGGCATAATGTAAAACCAGCTTGAGTTTCACTGCCAGGGGCTGGACAAGATGACCGCTTGTGTCCCCCTTCTGATTCTACTGTTCTATGATTCTGTGACTATGGGGCAGCTTTGCAACTCGTGTTTTAAAAACCAAACACTGATTAATAATAATAATAGAAATAATAATAATAGACATTCCCTAGCAAAACGAAACCCACTATGGCATCAGCGAGGAGAGAAAAACTCTCTCTCCACACATGCCACCAGCAGCCACCTGGTTCCAAATGGCTCAGCCTCCGTCTCCCTCCCCTCCCCTCCCCTGACAACTGAACTCTCCTTTCCCTTCCCCGGCCAGCTTGGATCACAGCTCCCTAGCTGGCCTCAGCTGCAGGAGCTCAGCAAGCGGCGCCAAGGAGGTTTCAAGCTGCCTGTGGGGGAGAGAGAGAGGCACGGACAACTCTTACATAACATGCCCAGCTCCATTCATTGACCGAACAAAGGGGCTGACCTGCCCTGAGCCACAGGTGCCACGGCGGAAGGGAGTCTATTACGTAACGGCATGGAACAAAGGCGCTCCCCGAAGGGCACTGGCCCAACGAGGTCAAAACGGTTCAGGCTTCGCGGAGGGAGGAAAGCACACCCCGAACAGCCACGTGGAGAGGGAGAAAGACCCAGGTGTCCTGGCGCCTGTCCGTCCCTCCCCCCAAACATCCCCTGAGATCCTTCCTGCATGCTCTGCTTTTATTCACTCTGAATAACTACCAACACTCTCCCAGCATTCAGAATGCACATTCTCTCTTTCTCGCTCACACACACTTTCACCCATAAATAAGCACTGAAAGGGTTTGAGCTTGGGAGGAAAGGTCAAAAGGTGAAAGGTTAACTGCTCAGTTATCTTGAGAGCATGCCCTTTAATTTACTGGGGCTTTCTGCCCGGGGGTGGGGGTGTGATGGGGGGCAAAAAACCAGAACGCGGTGATTTCCAGTCTCCTCTCTAACTGTGCCCCTTCTTAGAAATGGAGACCCGGTGAGCAACACCCAAAAGGTTGGTCTCGCAGCGGAAACTCTTGGGACCTAAGTACCAGGAGTTAACAGCTTATTGCTTCATTTTGCAGGCTGCTCTTGCAAACTCCATCTTCTGTAGGAAAGCGGGAAGGGTCTCCTTGTCGCCTCTAGTTCTTGCAGAACTCCTGCTTTTTGACAGCGAGCGTCTGCACCCACACAACCGTCTTCTGCTCTAGCAGATAGTTAACTACCTCCCTACTTTTAGCTTCTCCCACCCACCCATCTTTAGAGGTGCGATAAGAACAGGACGAGGCGATTTCTGGCTTTGCTATGGCAGCACCCACACTTTAACCCCCTCCCAGGCTGAAAGCAGGGTTCAGTCTCCACCTCAAGTCCACACAGTGAAGTCAGGAGCAGAGCAGAGACAAGGACCCAGTGCTCCTGCCAGGCAGCAACAGAGTGGACTGTTAAGATTGCTAAATTCATGCCCACCCAACACATGCGGTGCAAGGCCCACCTACCCACCCCGCAATTTGTGGCCGATCCACCCGGCAAGGCAGGGGAAACCCCTAGCCAAACCCAGCTTAGAAAATTGCCATGAGGATGGTGTGTGTGTGTGTGTGTGTGTGTGTGTGTTTGGGGGTGAAGCCGAGCTGTACCTTAGTTTTATTGAGCACCAGACCCACAAAGGCAGAGACCAGCAGTGATCCTGGCATGGGCGTCTTGGTCCGCAGCTCCTTTGGCATGCCAGAGAAAGGCGAGACGGGGGGCTCTTCGGGGAGGGTGACCGTGTAGGAATTCCGCATGCTGCGAGGAGGCACCCCTCGCCTCTTCCCTCCCACGAGCTTCCTTCGGTAGGAGATCCAGGTGTGGAGAAAGGTGAGACTCAGACGGGTCTGCTCCTCTCAACCCCTTGCTCCTCCTGCTCAGACAGCAAGGCAGCGTTCCTCCAAAGCAGAGATGGACCCGGTGGAATCAAAGAGGGAGCGGAGCTGCTGAGTTTGGCGTGCCTTCTGCCCCAAGCGGAACCACAAGTGCTTCTTCTCCAGCAGGGAGGAAAAGTTTGGCAGGTTCTTCTGGCTGGACATGGAAGTGTGGCAGAGCGCGGGCGACCCTCCACACTGCGGCTCCGGCTCGCGTCTTTAAAATCCAGGGTCCGCCTCAAAGCTGTCACTCCAGGCAAAGCCGCCGCTGCTGCTTTCGCCTTCCCCGCTGCTGACGGCACCTGAATCACTCTGACATCAAGCAGGGGAGGTGGAACAGACGCCCAGGCAAGGCTGCACAGAAGAGGGCTCCCTCCAGGGAGGTACCGACGGCCAAGGCTGCAGGCAACTTTCTGCGCCGGGTGGGGAAGCCAAGGGGAAGTGTGACGGGTGGCTCTGCCTGGTCCTGCTGGGTGCTCGAGCGTCGTAGCAACCCGGCTATGCAGGCCCAGCGATTTAAGGCACACACATACTCAGAGCAGGCACTGGGGGCGTGTAGAAGCCAATGAACTTTTCTTCCGGGTGGAACTATGACTCTCATCTCAGCCAGACAGAAATACTGTACTCAGTGCTATCCGTGATCTGTCTGTCTGTCTTTTTATTGGAGTCAGGGCAGGGAAAGGATGTCGGAAGAGCCCCACATTTAAACACGTTTTTTCCACATGTCCCACAGCGAGGCGAAGTGACTTCTCTGAGTCCACATGGTGAGGCAATGGTGAAGCTCAGAAGGAAAGTTGGTTGCCCTGCACAGAGTTGCTGCCAAAGTGAGCCAACTGAGACCACGCAGTACCTCTTCCCTGAAGTAATGCCTCAGGTGGCGTAGCTTCTCTCAGTGGCCCCCTCTTTCCCATCCAGCACATGAAACTACCCACATCCCAGGAGCGGGGCAGAGAAAGAAGGGAGCTCTCTTGGTGCAATCTGGTTGTGCATTCTGCTGGTATCTGAACTCCAATCCTGCCAAGGCGTCTAGTCTTTGAAGGGCAGAACAGTGGCATTGAGCATGAGGACTCAAGAGACCACCCAGTCCAAACCATCTTGCACCCAAAGGCGTTCATCCACCAAGCCCGCCACAGATTAACTGTCCACAGTGTGAATACTGCAGACAAGAGCGCAGAGGAGGCTGCTTTGAGACTCTTCGGTGGCTAGTTCCTTCAAACCTGTGTTCCCCACCCACTACCCCCAAACCATTTTACTGATATGGGTGGGAAAAGGGGGAGCAGAAAACTAAGGGGAAGAAAGTAAAAGGTTGTATGTGGGGAAATTGGAAGGAGAGAGCCCTGCAAGCTTGAGGGAGCTACCAGCGCCTTTGTGACATCGGCAGCCGGCATGCCAATCCCCACCCGCCTCTCAGACCTATTTGCATGCACAACAACCAACACATCTCACTTTTGTTTCTTTTATCATTGAAACTTTTCAATAAAATATCAACGTCGAAAATTAAAGGAAAGGAGCGACAGCCACTGAAGTACAAAAGGACAAGAAGGAATGCAGGGTATCCCAAGGCAAGCTATGTATGGCCATTGGGTGGCATTTTACCTACTTTGTGTAACACTGGCTGACCTCCAGATAATTTTCTGGTGTCAGCATTCTGCAAGGGGCTTGAGGTCTGATGCCAAATCCAGCACTGGCTTGGATTTCAATGACAAATATTTCCTCTGCAATGAAGCACCCTTAACGGAGTATCCACTGCCTGACAAGCATCCTTCTTTACACACAGAGAGAAACTGAGGCACAGAAATAAAAGGGGAAGCTCTGTGCAGTCGCAGCAACTAAGTTGCCCAGGATCCCAGACTCTCCTGCAAAACCACATATTCCCCACAGCCATCGCAACAGACCCATTGTCTGGTGACCTCTTAAAATTTCCAGACGGGACTGACCAAGCGCCCGACACAAATCTATAAATCCCCCGGTGAACGGTCAGATTGTCCCGCGGTAACTTTCCATTGTTTACGTCAGATGCTTTCAAGAGTCAGGATGAAGTTTTGGAAAGTTGCACTCGAGGTTGTTATTGCCATGTATCTATGCAGCCATAAAACCAAAGCATACGACCATAAGAAGAGTCTGCTGGATGAGGCCAGTGGCCCGCCCAGTCTAGCATCCTGTTCTCACAGTGGCCGACCAGACACTTGTGAGAAACCCGCAAGCAGGATCTGAGCACAAAAGGACTCTCTCCTCCTGAGGTTTCCAGCAACTGGTATTCAGAAGCGCGGCTGCCTCCAGCCGTGAAGCACGCTATACTGCTTCTGAGAGGAAAGGAAAGAAAAGAATGAACAGCTTTCCTTTCCTCTTTAATAAATCAAGCACTGCTTGTTCCTTTTTGCACTGTTTCCAACCTTCTTCCACCGTCCAACCAGATCTCTTTGTGCAGACGCTGCAAGGGAACTAACTTTAGCTTGGATGAGGTACGGCTATTTTTGGTAGCGTTAAAAATAAACCCAGGGAGACATACATACATACATATATCACAGCATTATTTATCTACAAGATTTGTAAGCCGTTCATCAGCATGACACTGTAACTCCAGGGAACGCAATCTGCAAACGCAGAGATAACAGCACACGGGAATAGTAAGGAATTGGAATCGCTGACGCACGAGGATGGGCAAATGCTCCATGCGTGCCCGGGACAGAGGTGATAGGAATGGCGCATTGTTACACCGCACACAGACCCAGGCGACAGCAGAAAACGTAATTACGGTTCTATAACTGTACCCAAATTGCTCTGCGCTCAGCGTGTTTTTGCAATCATGAACACAGTTGGAACGCAGGCAGGCTGCACACCCACACAGAGTTGAGAGTCCAGAAGTACACGGTGCCAACCCAGCATTCAGCTATCAGGAGACTGCGCAGGAAGACAGACAGAGGCGGCGGCATTGAAATAACAGGGTTCAATCACCTACGGAAGCCCTTTTCATATGCAAGAGTGAGCAGCGTTCAGCTAGGGCACGTTGGTTAGAGAGTTGACTTTACCTCTCGCAATCACAGACATAGAGAAGACACTTGTAGGGAAGAAAATAAGAAAGCTGTTTACTATAGGAAATGCCTAACTGGGGTGGCATGGCCCTGGGCACACAATTTTTGAGGAGGTGCAAACCAGGCACCCCCAGTGGGCTGGGGCTCTTCTCCGCTCGCCAAGGGCTGTATCAGCTGGCCAGGCTCCCCCCTGCGTGAGCAGGCAGGCAGTTCAGCTTGGCCCCACTTTGCTCCGGCAGGGGTGGTGTTGCTCCAGCAGCAGGGGCTGGGCTGGCACCCCTGCCTGGCACCCACCTGCCCTTGGCTCCAGCAACTGGCACGATGCCACTGTGTCTAACGTGAATAGAACAGTTTCTCGCTCTAGTCTGATCAACTAGTCTAGAGGACAGCATGGCAGCCATGCTTGCTCCTTTCCTTTCTCAGAGGATAGCTACAGATGACCTCTCACCTTGAGGTCTGAGAGAGAAGAGTGAGGAGGAGGAGGAGGAGGAAATGGCAAGCAGGATGCAGCCTAAGACTTATCAGTCCAATCAACAAGGTGATGGAGAAGTAAGGCACTAGGTTAAAGGTACAGAGAGAGTCTGGGGACCTGCCTTAACCCTATGCAAACCCCTCTTCCGCAAGCTGAGTTGCACCCAAACTTCCAACAGGAGGTTTTCGGGTTATCGCTGTTTCCAGATGGGATTCTGAGCTCTTCCACAATTCCTCTTGTCCTGCACCCTAGAGAGCACAGATTCAAGTGTATTTTGTTCTCCCCCTGCTTTCTGGGCATGGCTCTGAGTGGTTTTGCCTTTGCTCCCTGGAAAACCCGCTCTTTAGTGCTCCATGTGAACTAACAGCAGCAATCTGCAGAAAACCAGATTGTTGTTTCGTTCCGGATTCAGCCCAAACTGTGGGTTTTCCCAGGGTTGGGGAAAGAGGTGAGGCAAATAGAGGTGTGGATAAGCCCTCAGTCCTATATTGGGCAAACCCTGCTTCTGAAATTTTAGATGACTGGGAGGTTTTGCGCAACAAACTTGCTTTCCCCGGGAGATTGGGCTTTTTGCAATAAGGGAAGTGACGTGGGAATATACTGGAAAGCGCAGGTAACACTTGCATTGACACAACACCATCTAATTTCTCACCATCGACAAATCAAGAAAGAATGTTCATTAAATAGCCAACATCATCTCATCTCTCATCTCATCTCCCTCTCATCAGAATGAGTTCCCTAGGAAGAGGGACTGCTTGTTAAATCATGCTGGGAACTTTAGAGGGGAATAGGCCCCTTTGAACAACTCTCAGCACCCTTTACAAACTACAGTTCCCAGGATTCTTTTTTTGGGGGGTGTGTGTGTGAGAGAGAGAAGAATCCATGACTGTTTAAAGTGGTATGATACCGCTTTAAATGTATAGTGCAGATGCGGCCTGAACTGATTTTATAAATGTTCCACTGTTGCAGCTATACTCATTCGTGAGAAAGGCTTCAGGTGTAAATCACAAGGTAAAATTCACACCTGCTGCCTTGCAGGAACATCTTCAGGAGAAGAAAAGGCTAAGGAGTAAACCCTACACAAATCAGAACAGACCGATGGAAGTCAATAGGCACGACTAACTTAGGTACATTCATTTCAAAGGGTCTATTCTGTGCAGAACTCAGTTTAATGCAACCCATTGCTTATATATATGTAAATATTTCATTAGCATTTTTAAAACAAACACAATTATTTTGTGTGTGTTTTTTCTGTACTGTAAATTGCTTCCAGGAAGCCTCATGGGAAACCTATCCAATCAATCAATCAATCAATCAATCAATCAATCATTGCATTAATGCCCACTAAGAGTATACCCACTGAAATTACGAGACCCAAGTTAGCCATGTCTATTAATTTCAGTGAGTCTGACAAGCACTGGGGAAAAAACCAGTGTCAAAAGACTCTTCTCTATCCGTTTGTCTGATTTTTCTTTTCTTTTTAAAAGGGCACTGAAGATTCCTGTGTGATATGAAAGCTGCCACAGTTGGAGCAATGGGGGAAGGGGAGAGGGAGATATTTACTTTACTGGGTTTGTGGGTTCTTTAAGCAGCTGCTGGGATGGCTCTCTGACCACCAGGGAAGGAGGGGGAGGCCTCCTCCAAGTGTCAGATAGCCAAGAATTCCTAGAAGCCAGTTTATGGATGGAGCACGAGGACAGCTGAATGCCTTCCTGCGGGCAGCAGCGGCCAAGGCAAGTGAGGGTTAGGGCAGACCTCAAATGGCCCCGGAGAGCCTGCGTGGCACGTTGCATGCCAAAGGTGCAGCCCCAGTTGTGCAGAAGAGGGAGTTTCAGCAGGGAGAAAAGTTCCAGCTGCTCTCAAATGACAGTTCCGAGGTTAGATTGCTGCAATATGCTCGGTGTGGAGGTGCCCTTGGTGGTAATTTGGAAACTGCAATGGGTTCGGAATGCAGCGGCCAGGGCGACCGAGTGGAGCCAGCAGTTCGGATCACATTGTCCTGAACTTGAGCTGGGTTGTAGCTCAGCGGCAGAGCATTTGCTAGGCAAGCAGAAGGTCCCAGGTTCAGTTCCTGGCATCGTTCAGCCCGGACACGGAGATCCAGTGCCAAGGGCCTTCTGGTGGTTCCCTCATTGCGAGAAGTGAGGTTACAGGGAACCAGACAGAGGGCCTTCTCAGTAGTGGCACCCACCCAGTGGAACAATAACACCTAAACTGAGGGTCTCCAGGGGGAAAGAAGACCAAGAACACTCCAAGGTCAACTGGTGGGATTTTATTTCTCATGCTTTTGACTTGGTTGACCAGCATTCACTGTCCATGCCAGAACAGGAAATATAGATATTTTGAGTTATATTGGTGTGTTACCATTCCTCCTCCTCAGTATGATGGATGCTACTGTTCTTTTGGATTGTTAGTAATGGTAATTATGCCTCAATTTAATCATCATCATCATCATCATCATCACATTCTCCAATATCAGCACATTGTGCACTTCTTATCTATTTTCTTGTTGCCAGGTCTGTGGCTGTATAATAGCATTGGCTCTTCTGGCTTGTTTGTTTAATTATTTTCTGACATTCCTGCCTTTTTTCTACAGTGGTACCTCAGGTTAAGTACTTAATTCATTCTGGAGATATGTTCTTAACCTGAAACTGTTCTTAATCTGAAGTACCACTTTAGCTAATGGGGCCTCCTGCTGCCGCCGTGCTGCCGGAGCACAATTTCTGTTCTCATCCTGAAGCAAAGTTCTTAACCCGAGGTAATATTTCTGGGTTAGCGGAGTCTGTAACCTGAAGCGTATGTAACCAGAAGCGTATGTAATCCAAGGTACCAATGTACGATGGTTCCCAAAGGGTCACCTATCCAGGCACTGAGCAAGCCCCAGGCTGATACACAGCTGCAGGCGAGCACGACACATACAAAGCCCTCTTGGTGGTGGCTCCCAGAATTTGGTGTGGTCCCCCCAAGAGAGGGTCTGCCCAACTGCACTGCTACAATGAGAAGACGGCTTTATTTCAGTACTGCATTTTTTTGGGAGGGGGGGACTGGCGGAGAAAGAGGAGTGTGGGGGGAGCGCACCGCCCCCAGCAGCGTGATCCTGGTGGGGTGCCATCATGGCTGCCCCCCACCCACACTGGGCGGCGCCATGCCCCCGCAGGCGATGTGCCACGGCCCCAGGATGCACGCCAGCCCCGCCCCCACCTACTCTCCGCACCCGGTGCCAGAGCATGAAGCTCCGCCACTGGGGGGGGGGTAACCATTTTAAATACGCTGTTGCAGCTGCCCTCATAAGCACTGTTGTAATTTTCTTGCTGTTTGCTGGATGACTTCTCATTATTTGTTGGTAAGGATAGGGATGGGAATCCAATCGAAACAAATTTATATCTACGTGCGAAAATCAAACGGAACAAAAATTGCTTATATTATGCGCATGAAAGAATCAAGCCCTGTGCATTATTGCATTTCTACAGCATAACTGAATATGCATTTTCATACAACTACATGCATCTCTTTATGTGCTGTTTACTTGAGGAAACCTGGAGTGCATGTATGTACAATAATGTACATAGCGTTATACATTTATTTACATATATTATTTCTTAACTGTCCTTCACCATACTGTCCCAGGACACAGTACAACAATATAAAACAGTGGTACCTCGGGTTAAGAACTTAATTCATTCTGAAGGTCTGTTCTCAACCTGAAACTGTTCTTAACCTGAGGTATCACTTTAGCTAATGGGGCCTCCCACTGCCGCCGCCACACGATTTCTGTTCTCATCCTGAAGCTAAGTTCTTAACCTCAGGTACTATTTCTGGGTTAGCGGCGTCTGTAACCTGAAGCATCTGTAACCCGAGGTACCACTGTATACAGATACAAATACTATCTCTGTTCCAACTAGAGCAGAATATTATAATGCATACAATCATGCGAGAATTATTTGCATTTTTAGCAAAAACCAAAAGCAAACACCAAAATCACCCAGCCTTGATTCTTGTCGAGATCAAGATGGGAATGAGAAAAGAGGCAGTGCAGTCAAGCTCAACACAGAGGTTTTCAGAAAATTCTATCCCGACTTCCAATTATTTTATTGAAGCTGCCTTGGTCATTTTATAGAACGAGAGGGTGGAAAATGTTAGAATTAAAAGTAAATGATTAATCAATGCAAGCTGGCTGCCATACAACTCCTGGGCAGCCCCAGTGCGGAAACTCTCAAAGCAGGGGGCTTTGTAGTGGGGCACACCCCTCGAGTGATGGTGGGGCGGATGCAGCAGTGACCAGCTGGCCTCAGGTTACCCAAAGAACAGGCTGTGATCTTCCTACTTGGCAACGGCCACTGGGTTCACCAGCCTGGGACGATGCAGATGGGTGATTAATGGGGCGAGAAATTTCCGGAAATTCTGCCGCAGACGTCAGGAGGGAACGTGTGGAGAATTGCAAACATGGGCGGTGAGGTGTAGAGCTATTGGTGGATCCCAATGGGGGCTTGGCCCAAAGGCCAGAGAGAGAGAGAGACCCCAGGGAAACGTCAGAGAGCTACCCTGCGAAGGGGCTGAGAAGCCATCCAAAGGCAGGAGAAACCTGAAGGCTGCTTTGCTTAACCTGTTTTTTCTCCCTAAGTTACATGTCTCCTTTCTGTGTGTTCTCTGTTCCCACATTCCCAGAATGTTCGCACTCCTGTCTCAGCGACTTCTACGCTGGCTTGGTTGTGACCACAGGATGCAAGAGGGAAGGATACCTCAAGGGTGTGCTCTGTGGAGAGCTGGTGTCTGGCACCAGGCCCATTGGTGGAGCAACTCTGTGTTACAAAGATGTTTGCAAACATGGCACTAAGGCTGGCACCGTCAACCCTGCCTTGTGGGAATCTGTTACAGGCGACTGCAGTGCCTGGAGGCAGGCAGTCAAGTTGTGCATCTGAAGTGAGAGCTGGACCATAAAGAAGGCTGATCGCCGGAGAATTGATGCTTTTGAATTATGGTGTTGGAGGAGACTCTTGAGAGTCCCATGGACTGCAAGAAGATCAAACCTCTCCATTCTTAAGGAAATCAGCCCTGAGCGCTCACTGTAAGGAGAGATCCTGAAGCTGAGGCTCCAATACTTTGGCCACCTCATGAGAAGAGAAGACTCCTTGGAAAAGACCCTGATGTTGGGAAAGATGGAGGGCACAAGGAGAAGGGAACGACAGAGGACGAGATGGTTGGAGAGTGTTCTCGAAGCTACCAGCATGAGTTTGACCAAACTGCGGGAGGCAGTGGAAGACAGGAGTGCCTGGCGTGCTCTGGTCCATGGGGTCATGAAGAGTCGGACACAACTAAACGACTAAACAACAACAAACAACAAGCAGTGACCGGTGGAGAAATGGCGCCTGGGAGGAGGACAGAGAGAAGAAATGCCATGGTGCATCTGCAGCGGCACAGCCGGACGCCCTCATCTGCCCCAGCTGCTACAAAACATGTCTCTCCTATATCGGTCTCTACAGCCACAGCAGGCGCTGCAACTGTCCAACAGCTTGACCTCACCCCCAAAGGCGCACTCCTCCATCGTCTCCCGAGACTGACGGATGTTAGCAAAAAACCAAGGATCTCCTCCCCCCTCACTTAGGAATGCAATTCTAATGTTATTTGCATCAAGATTATTTAATGGTTTGTATGGTATTGTATTGTATATTGTATAGACCCACCTACTCCAGCACTGTGCTCCCATAATAGCCACTTGCCTCTCGGAATCCTGCAAGTGGGAACTGAGATCTTTCCCAACTTGTCATTCCCAGATATTGGCATTCAGAGCCATGATTCCTCTGACAGCATCTATTTTCATTGTTTTTTCTAAGCTGCCCAGAGGACTTTGGTCCATAGGCAGTCCAGAAATTAAACGAAATAAATAAATAGGAAGGAAGGAAGGAAGGAAGGAAGGTAGGAAAAAACCACTACAAGTTATGTAGCTGCATGCTACAACTTCAGCAAACATCTAGTTTGGCTCTGAATGCGCTCTGCGTGGGGCTACCTTTGAAGGTGACCCGGAAACTACAACTAATCCAGAACGCAGCAGCCAGACTGGTGACTGGGAGCGGCCGCCGAGACCATATAACACTGGTCTTGAAAAACCTACATTGGCTCCCAGTATGTTTCCGAGCACAATTCAAAGTGTTGGTGCTGACCTTTAAAGCCCTAAACGGCCTCGGTCCAGTATACCTGAAGGAGCGTCTCCACCCCCATCGTTCTACCCGGACACTGAGGTCCAGCACCGAGGGCCTTCTGGCGGTTCCCTCACTGCGAGAAGCCAAGTTACAGGGAACCAGGCAGAGGGCCTTCCTGGTAGTGGCGCCCTCCCTGTGGAACGCCCTCCCAACAGATGTCAAAGAGAACAACAACTACCAGACTTTTAGAAGACATCTGAAGGCAGCCCTGTTTAGGGAAGCTTTTAATGTTTAATGTATCACAGTATTTTAATACTCTTTTGGAAGCCGCCCAGAGTGGCTGGGGAAACCCAGCCAGATGGGCGGGGTATAAATAATAAATTATTATTATTATTATTATTATTATTATTATTAACCAAAATGAGGTAGAAACGGTGGTGTAGAACCTGTGATGAATCTTGTGCTCATATGCAGGTCATCACTTGATGTTGCAAGTCAGGGTGGAGTTATCTAATGCATACTTTCTGACACCATACGTGAAGTGACACAGAGGCAGCCTTAGAAATTCACACTTTCCTGAATTTCGCAGTGCTTGCTCTCCAGCCAAGTAACGTATACAAAAAAATTAATAAATGTGTACGTTAGGATAAAGTGTGCTTATGTTAGTGAAAACGGCGTACAAAAATGCACTCTTATCATCATCATCATCATCATCATCATCAGAAGAGTTTGGATTTGATATCCCACCTTTCACTCCCCTTCAGGAGTCTCAAAGCGGCTAACATTCTCCTTGCCCTTCCTCCCCCACAACAAACACTCTGTGAGGTGAGTGGGGCTGAGAGACTTCAGAGAAGTGTGACTGGCCCAAGGTCACCCAGCAGCTGCATGTGGAGGAGCGGAGACGAGAACCCGGTTCACCAGATTAGGAGACTACCGCTCTTAACCACTACACCACACTGGCTCTCACTGCTTTGCATAGATGCGTGCAAAAGGCGAAAATAGTGCGCCAGCATGTGTACGTTAGGAGAAATGGGCACTGCTAGCAAGTTTTCATGGGGATTAAAAAAATAAATAAAATTGGAAACTGATGTGGAAACATGGAGAACGGAACTTAAGGCACACATCGGCCCGACTGGCTGAGCAGTGTGTGTACATGGTGGCAGAGAAGAAAGAGGGCAGGGATGAGAGGAGATGAGGTCTTGGAGGTGCAGCATAGCAATAGTGGGTTGAAGAAAAGCTTTGGAGACAAGACTGTGTGGCAAGCTAAGCCCTACTTATTTACCAAGGCCTTTAAACTCAGTTTGGGCCCCATTTGGATCTATCCGTTTTTATGGTTGGCAGGCTTACTGATTTTAGTCTTCTGCTTGTGCTGTCAGTTTTAACTTTTCCAGTGGTTTTATCTATTTTTTGTTAAGAGTGTTGTTTCAATTATCTACTGTACACTAGCCTTCCTTCACTTGGTGCCCCCCTGGATGCTTTGGACTACAACTCCCATCAGCCCCAGCCCCGAAGCTGATGGGAACTGTTGTCTAAAAAAATCTGGAGAAGCCTGATCTGCAGAGTGGTATTATTGGAATACCTGACCTGTCAATGGGCTCGGTGACCTTGTCGAATGAAGAAAGGACCTTGCCATATGGTTAAACCCAGCTCTCTTTTTGACGGGGTGGGGAACTTTTTCCAACCCGAGGGCCACATTCCCTTCTGAGCAACCTTTCAGGGGCCACTTGCCCCTGGGGCTGAGGCTGCCCATCCCTGCCTTACGAGAACAGTGGCATCCCATGGGTGCTGGGCTGGGAGAGCAAAATGGCAGCATTCCCCCCTAGCTCAGATCAGATGCAAGAAAGAAGCCTAGGCTGACACTGGAAAGGTTTGCTCCTCTTCAAAAGTGGTCCTGTTTTCAGCTGCGGAGTCTCATGCCGACAAGTGCCTCTCGTTCTGCCCCACCCCAAGATGGCAAAGTCCCAGCCTCCCTCCCTCCCTGGGGTGGCTTAATATAGGAGCAGCTCTGCAAGGCAATTCTTGTGGGTCACTTGGGGTTATGACAGCCCAGTCCAAATGCCCTTTCATGCTTCTTGGTTGAGCTATTTGGTAACTGAATACAGGCATGCCATGGGGTTACAGAGAGGGGAGCTTAATGATCCCTGCTGCTATTTGCTGGTCTTGGTTTTCTTTGGCTTTTCAGAGTCAGGCAGCAAAATAAGAACCGTTATAGAAATGGATTGGTTAAGTTGCAATGCAAATTCCCGAAGAGTGTGTGTTTTATGGGAGTGTGTGGCCGGGACTGTGTTACGTGCCATTAAACTGACATCCCTGTGGGGTCACACCAGTCACATGGGATTTGCAGTGCGTTCACACTGCCAGGTTATTACAACCACCGGATGTGGCACATGACTGGCTAAAAATTATTCCTTTCCCCCCAAGGATACTTGAAAGAGATGATGCAAGAGCTTAAGAAGAACACTGTCTGGCTCTGACTTCCATCTCTCACAAAGCCCCAGCTAGTATGGCCAGTGGATAGGGGATGATGGGAGTTGTAGTCCAATAACACCTGCAGGACAGCAGGGTGGGGAAGACTGTCATAAACTCACTCTGCACCATATGAAGAAGAAATTTACAGGATGTGTGTAGAGATGGGTGTGACTGCTTCTGGGGTGAAAAGTGAAGGAAGAGGGTCCTTTTTATAACAACAGCATCCTCCAAAGGCAGCATCTGTTCTTGAACCTCGTGTCCCACAAAGGCACAAACCCAGGGCCGGCCCTGTTCGTGAGGCAGACTGAGGCAGTTGCCTCATGTGGTGGAATCCAAGGATCATCTCTGCTGGTGTCTGGCTGCTGATGCTACTGCTGAGGAAGTGAGGAGATGTGGCTGTGTCGGCTTCCGGGTTCCAGCGAGATCTTGTGAGAGCCCTGCGAGATCGCACAGAGGCCTTGCGAAATCTCACCAGAACCCAGAAGCTGCAGCCATGTGACCCTAGGAAGTGGTTTCAGTGGAAGCCGCAAGGGGCGGTACACACGAAAGGCAGCAATTTCCTGTTTTGCCTCAGGTAGCAAAATGTGACATGCTACCCCTGAACACACCTGTATCTACTAGGGCAGGGGGAAGGAATATGTGGCCCTCTACTTGTTGGGAGCTGGACTCCAACTCCCCCAGCCAGCATGGCCAGTGGTCAGAGCAACATCTGCAGGGCCGCACGTCCCCCATGTACATAGCTGTCAACTTTCAGATTTGAAAATAAGGGATCGGCAGCCTTGAAAATAAGGGGTCAGCAGCCTCACTTGTCCTGGGGACAGTCTATGGGATATCTAACAATCCGGGATAGCAGTGGGAAACGGCGCTGGAATAAGGAGATTTCCCGCAAAAAAGGGAAGGTTGACTGCTATGCCCATGTATCCCAGCACGTTTCAAAAACCAGGCTTCTTCAAGACAATGCATGTCGTCCTCCAACTTAAAGGTAAAGGTAAAGGTACCCCTGCCCATACGGGCCAGTCTTGACAGACTCTGGGGTTGTGCGCCCATCTCACTTAAGAGGCCAGGGGCCAGCGCTGTCCGGAGACACTTCCGGGTCACGTGGCCAGCGTGACATCGCTGCTCTGGCGAGCCAGAGCCGCACACGAAAACGCCGTTTACCTTCCCGCTGGTAAGCGGTCCCTATTTATCTACTTGCACCCGGAGGTGCTTTCGAACTGCTAGGTTGGCAGGCGCTGGGACCGAGCAGCGGGAGCGCACCCCGCCGCAGGGATTCGAACCGCCGACCTTTCGATCGGCAAGTCCTAGGCGCTGAGGCTTTAACCCACAGCGACACCTGCGTCCCTCGTCCTCCAACTTACCCGCCTCTAAATCTGTGGCTATATTTGCATGAAGGTTCTGGTAGGCCCATCATGCTAGGGACGAATGCATCGGGTTTTCCTCCTATCATCTGGGACTCTGCTCTGCTGATTGTTATGTTGCATGCCAGGCACGCATATAGGTGGGAAGGGATGACAGAGAATTCCAACAAGAACAGAAATGTTGAGTGGAAACAACTGTTGTTTGCTTATTCATCCCGTGTCCACAATGGAAATCAACCCGGAGAACATGACTAATATTCGCTGCTAACTTGGGTTGCTTTCAGTTCTCAAACAACACGTAATGGATTGCCTCCAATCCTAGTGAACAGGCAGACAAAGTCAGAGGGATATCAGGGCAGACAAAATCCCCCGTTATCCACGCTGTCTCATACTCTTGCGCCTGCTTCTGTCTTGAGGCTGTGCACGGGTGAAAGGAACAACCGCTTGCCCGGGGACCCTCAGGAGCACCCCAGTTGCTTTGCTGGCCTTCTCGGTGTCTGTCCCAGACGGAGCCAGATGGTGCGCCGCGTGCCCATGTGAAGGAGGCGTGTGCAATGCCAGCTGGGAGGCCGGCAGCCCCTCCCACCCAGCAGCCAAGCCCAGTGTTTGGTCAGAGCCAGCTGACACCAGGCCAGCGGAAGGAGGAGTAGAGAGGGAGGAAGAGGCAAGAATTTCTGAGGGAAGGAGAGAGGGGGGATTTAGGGAGGGGAGAGGGCAGAGGAGCTCCCTGCCCCCCTAAAGAATAGCTGCCTCCTTAAAGAAGATATGTCTGCAAAAACAGACGGATTTGGAGGATTAGACCCCAAACTGGCATTTATTGAAACGGTAATATTCAAAAGCCAATGGAGGGGATGTTTCACCTTCCCAGGACATTCTGGGTCCTTTTCATTTGTGATTATTTGTGCTTTCAGTACTGCTTGCAGCTGCAAAAGTTCCAGGGCAGGCATCCTGCTTTGCTTGCAATTGATCTATCTCCTGCAGCTCCCAGCTGATATTCCGTGACATTTCATACCACCAACTGTTACAGTGCTGGCTGGGGCTGGTGTGAGCTGTGGTCCAAAACTCTAGGTTTAGGAAGGCTGGAATAAGTGGTGAGCTTCAAAATTCTACACACACCCAAATTAAATAATAATAATTTTGGGTTGTTCTCAGAGTGCTAGCATGGGGTGTGAAGAAGAGGAACAGCACTGGCATTTGGTGGGTGGTTAGTGACAGAGATTTTGCCAGGGTTCCGGTTTGGCTTAAGAGTCCTGACACCAGTCCCTGGAAAGACCACCTGCTCCTTAATTTTATGTGACAGAGGCCAGGTTGCATTTCCCCCCAGTAGTGAGAGGAAAGGCACTCTGCACATGCTCAGAGGTACTTTCACCTTTGCTATTACTTCATACCTGCATCTTCAAAGGCGGGGAGGGGCATGGCTGCAGATTGGGATATGGGCAGATAGGCGTTTTAAGTTGGCAGAAATAGAGCGGCCACCCGAACCAGGAGCAATGGCTGCTTCTGGACTAGAGGCTACAAGCTCAAGGCTTCAGATACACATTGCTTGAGAAGTGCTGCAATCTCTTCCCATGCAGTACTAACAATGGAAGAAGATTCCTGCATAGCAGGGGGTTGGACTACATTGTCTCTTGGGGTTCCCCTTCCACCTTCACGATTCTATAATTCTAAGTATCGCTCCCTGTTCTGCCCTGCCTTTGTCGCATGCGACACAAGTTCACCTACCAAACTAAAGCTACGTTATTCGTCTCACGGTCTGCTGTGGCGAAACGTGATTAATTAGCATAAACGTTTACGTGATTAATTAGCATAAACAATGTTATTCTACCTCATTCATTTTACCCAATCTGTGCACCAAAGTAGTGGAGCCTTAAAATGGGGAAAAAAAGAACTGTACCACTTCAGACTGTGTGCATGGAATGGGAGCAGAGGAGGAAATTCCTTTCTCACTTAAAAACAAAGTGATTGCAAGTTAGAAAACAACTACTACTCACACTAATGTATTAGGGGGATGTTCAGTTCATTCCCTGTTCTGCTAGTTTTCTGTTGGCAGGGACCTGTGTTTGTTTTAAATGAGGGTGGACTGAAAAAATGGTACCCTCCGCTGGCCTGCCAGTTCTACCATGAAGTGGTACAGTCCACTCTGCCATCGTACCTCTGGAATCCACCAACTCAGTGTGCCCAGCCGTGAAGCGCTGGGTCTAACCAGCAGTAAATCGCCATGCAGCCCACCTGCCCACCTGCTTTGCTCAGGCTGAAGTGGAAAGTTACCGGCTGTGGTGTGAGAGAGTTCAAGAAGGCCATGCATGCATGCAAGGGCACGTGAACCTTTGCAAAGCAGGCGTCTCCCAGAATGTTAAGTGCTCTCTGCCACCCGTTTCTAGTCTAGCTGAGTTTACTGCAAACATGGAAAACTTCCCTGAGTTATGGAAGTGACCGGCGACAGCCAAGCAAACAAACAAGCCCTCCTTGCAACGCTGTCTACTGAAGGGCTTACTCTGAACAAATAGTTCCCCCGGGCTTAGCTCTCAAGACATTTCTGTATACCTTGCATCCACCTGCATCGCAACGGAGCCCCTGAGCATGTCCTGAGTGGCTTTCCCCACCAAAACCGACGGCACTGAAGAGCTTCTGAGATTGCACCTAGCCTGGCCCACACAGTTCCAAGCGTGCATTTTCCATCTTGAGGACCAGAAAGTTGCTTTTTACAACACTGAGGTTTTCTTAATTACTTGATGCCAGTTTCTGTGTCTGCGCAGAACCACAGCACACACTCGGGTCCTGGTTATGCCCTCTCACTTACATACCCTTCACCCCAAATAAGTGGCAGCCGGTTGCTGCCCAGCGGCGAGGGAGTGGCACTCTGCACGTGCTCAGAAATATACCTACTGACTCGGTATGATAACCTCAACACTGGAGAAAACAGGTTTTGGAGGGCAAACTCTGGTTTGTCTTACGATGAAGCAGGCATCCCCTCACCCCCATGAGTGTCTATGCTACCTTTTAGAATGGCAACCTTCAGCCACTCTGTGGAGACAGGAACAAGGGAGGAGGGACAAAAGCAAGTGCTGCAAGACTGGAAGGGCACCTTTGTTGCTCCCAGTGAGTGGCACGCCAGCTGGATCTGGCATCCTTGGCATTGCCCATCCCTGGTTATGTCATCTCTGCTGTGTTCACAAACAGTTGGTGGCGGAGGAGCACTGAATGTACCAGCGTGCCAGCCGTGGCAAGCGAGCTCTTGCAGCCGACTCTTCCTGCTTCCACCCAGCCAGGATCCTCCTTCTTCCTCTAAGCTGCCAGCTTTGGGTGCTAGTCAAACACAGCTGAATCCTGAATCACAAAAGCAGTGGTGATGGAGGAGGAGGAGGAGCAGAAACCTCTTTCTGTTCCCAAGCCATGGTGTGTTTTTTTCCAGCTGGAACTCACCAGAACTCAGTTCTGGCCCCTCTCAGGTGGGCACCACTGCCATTATAAGAGAACAAGGGTGAGTTCCAGTACCTGGTTTTTCTAGAAAAATAGCACTGCCCCAAGCCATCTTTCCAACGCCAATCTGGGCATCACCGCTGTGCCTCCTTAGCTCTGAGCCAGTGTGGTGTAGTGGTTAAGAGTAGTGGACTCGTAATCTGGTGAACCGGGTTCGATTCCCTGCTCCTCCACATGCAGCTGCTGGGTGACCTTGGGCCAGTCACACTTCTTTGAAGTCTCTCAGCCCCGCTCACCTCACAGAGTGTTTGTTGTGGGGGAGGAAGGGAAAGGAGATTGTTAGCCGCTTTGAGACTCCTTAGGATAGTGATAAAGCGGGATATCAAATCCAAATCCAAACTCCTCTGAATCTGCCAGGGTTGGCAGCAAAGATCCATCTTTGCCCAACATCCTGCTTTCCACAGTGACCAATCTGATGCCCCTGAAAAGCTCACAAAAAGGGCATGCGCTGCTATGCCCTTCCGCAAGTATTACTCTGACAGACTGTCTCTGTCCACAGAGATTACAAACCATAGAAAGCAACATTATTTAGGGGCTTTGTTTTCGCACACAAAACTGCATCGCACAAATAGAAGGATGAAGGCTTCGACGAAATGCTTTTGCTCGTCTTACTTCACTTGGAAACGTAACCAGGAAACAAGCTTAGGAAATGTGTTTTTAAATCTCTCCATGGAGATTCCAAACCACAGAAACAACATTCTTTGTGGAGGTTTTGCTTACAGACTCCACTAACCCGGAATTAGTACCTCGGGTTAAGAACTTTGCCCCAGGATGAGAACAGAAATTGTGTGGCGGCGGCGTGGCAGGCCCCATTAGCTAAAGTGGTACCTCAGGTTAAAGAGCAGTTTCAGGTTAAGAACGGACCTACGGAACGAATTAAGTTCATAACCCAAGGTACCACTGTACTTAGATTAGCTGCACTGTTCCACTGATTTATGATGATGATGATGATGATGATTAAATGACCCCCTCATTTTTCTCAATCATCCTTCCCTATCAATAATATTTATTTGTGAAAGGGGGTGAGCACATGAGAGGCTCTCGAAAGCACGATATGGAAGTCCTGCCCTCCAGTCTTAAACACGTGGAGACCAGTTGCAGTTACTTAGGCAAGAAAGGAATGCACTCTGTGCATGCTCAGCAGCACCCTCAGCCATCACTCTCGCACGACTGGGGAATGCCATTCAAAACTGAAAATGTGGGCCTGAAACTGGTGAGGGTCTGCTTCAAAGGGATCCCTGACACCAATCCAAGGACAAGGACTTTATAGACTTACGGACGGGGAAATAAATTGGGAACCTTATGGCGTCACTATTTGGGGTCCTCTGCTGAGCGCTGGCTGTGGACTCAGTGGGAAGCCACGAATATTTAAATGCGACACAAAAGCGCTCTGACAGTGTGCTGCGGGTGTGAGCTCATGCGCCAAACATCCCGCGCACGTCGCATCCCTAAAGGCGAACTAATTGCACATTGCTCTATCATGCGCAGAGGAAGGACCGGGGAAGCACGCCCTTGAGGCGCCTGTGTGCATATACACATGTGCACACACACCTCCATGTGCTGAGACAGCTGTCTCGGTCCGTGACACACTCTGGGGAGCACCTGCAGGCGGGCCCCACCCCAAACCTTCTCTAATCTGCTCCACGGGGGCCTATTGACATAGCAAGAGTTTGTGTGTGTTCTGAAGCGAGCATTAAACAATTATACCTGTTACATAAACTCAGGGGACTAGTGCCAGGCAGGGAGGGAGAGGTTGACAGGGAGACTTAATTACACAGGCTCTGAGCTCTGCTGCCAGATCACCTGTTTGCTGCCAGGACTGGGAGGAAGTTGTCCTCCCTAGGAGACTCAGTCCCAAGGGCAAGAAGGCCTGAGAACCTTTGCATTGAGGGGTCTAATCTGAGGCAGGGCTCCATGCGTAGAGCTTGTGCCCCAGGATGTGTTTCTTAGGCAGGACACCTCACCTTTCTCTCTGCTTTTAGGAAGCTCTCACACACGGCACATTAGATGGGACAAACGGAGCGACCCCCAGAACCTGCCCTCCTAGGTGTAACTGATGTATTATCCATTTATAGTTAATAACTAACCGCGGTAACTATGTCAATATCATCATGCGCTGTAGTATCTCGTTGCACTTAGCTACCTTGGGAGTATTGTGCTCCAGAATTCATGTTTGCATGTGTTGTGCGATACACTCAGATACGTTTATTTAGCTTTCACGGTGCAAGTCACTGTAGGATAGGAGGAATGAAGCAAAATAATACTCTCCGTCTGTGGCATGCTCTCCCCAGGGAAGTTCACCTGGCGCCTTCATTATACACCTTTAGGCACCAGGCAAAAACGTTCCTTTTTAACCAGGCCTTTGACCTGATGGACATCCTATACTCTTTTAAAATGTGGCTCTTTTTGAGGAGGGGGGGGGAGTTGTTATTGGGTTATTGTTCTTGTTTCGATTTTATATATTGTGATCTTTTCTGTGAACTGCCCTGAGGCCTCTGGGTATAGGTCAGTACAGTGGTACCTCGGGTTACATACACTTCAGGTTATATATGCTTCAGGCTACAGACTCCACTAACCCAGAAATAGTGCTTCAGGTTAAGAACTTTGCTTCAGGATAAGAACAGAAATCAGGCTTTGGCAGCGCGGTGGCAGCAGAAGGCCCCATTAGCTAAAGTGGTGCTTCAGGTTAAGAACAGTTTCAGGTTAAGAACAGACGTCCGGAACGAATTAAGTACTTAACCTGAGGTACCACTGTATTTAGCTTTCATGGTGCAAGTCACTGTAGGATAGGAGGAATGAGGCAAAATAATACTCTGAGGTGGCTCTCTGTCTGTGGAATGCTCTCCTCAGGGAAGTTCGACTTGTGCCTTCATTATACACTTTTAGGCGCCAGGCAAAAACTTTCGTTTTTAATCAGGCCTTTGGTTGACCTGATGGACATCCTATACCCTTTTAAAATGTGGCTCTTTTTTGGTGGGGAGGGGTTGTTGCTGGGTTCTTGTTCTTGTTTTGATTTTATATATTGTGATCTTTTCTGTCAACTGCCCTGAGACCTCTGGGTATAGGTCGGTATACAAATCCAATAAATAAAATAAAAACTGCACTTTAATATTCCTGCAACAGAGAGTAGTCTGCGTGTTCGGCAGGAATGCCAGTGCAGGCTCCTAGTTCAATCCCCGATGGCACCTCCAGTAAAGAAGGAAGACAGCCTGTCTTAAAGTCTGGAGAATCACACCAAGTCATAGTAATCCAAACCATGCTGAACGAGATTATCTCGCAGCAGATTCCTATGTTTCATTTGCTCCCAGCAGCCACAACCAGCAAGATGGCAGCTGTAACCCAGCAAGAGCCACAGGTTCTCCATCCTCACACGGGAAGCTTGTTTTACCTTGGAACCAGCGTTTGAAATTTGTCAGCTGCATTTTGCATCTGGCTATCGGCCACTTGCGACCGGGTGAAGATGCCCGGCTGCCAGGATGGCGTCTGACATCTCCACCATCTGTAGGTGCATGTCTGGGGATCCTAGGATGGATCTCGGCTTTTTTTTTTTTGCACGCACCAGCAGCACATCCTGTAGAATTCTACCTATTACATTTTATCTGCACAATCAGAATGAATTTCAGGAACCAAAATTTCATACAGTGGTACCTCGGGTTACATACGCTTCAGGTTACATACGCTTCAGGTTACAGACACCGCTAACCCAGAAATAGTGCTTCAGGTTAAGAACTTTGATTCAGAGTAAGAACAGAAATCGTGCTCCGGCGGCGCGGCAGCAGCGGGAGGCCCCATTAGCTAAAGTGGTGCTTCAGGTTAAGAACAGTTTCATGTTAAGAATGGACCTCAGGAATGAATTAAGTACTTAACCCGAGGTACCATTGTATTGAAAAAAAATGACTTTTGAGCCGTCTGCCTCCAAAATAGCAACTACGTTTTCCGTTCTGGTGGCTGTAACCCTCTTTTTAAGGAGCCATTTGGTGCCTAGCTTATATATCTGAGTTTCTAGCACGACTTGGAACCCACCTCCCGTGACTTCTGAGAAAGTCCTGCCTGTCAACGTGAACAAGAAGTGTGAAGGAAAGGCATTTGTCATGCAAATGAACATTCTGGCCAATGCACATTATATGATGCATTACAAGAACCAAACCTGAACAGCCTTTGCTTAAGCCTGCCGTTTTGAGAGGAGAAACCAGAGAGAGTTAAATCCATGCCCAGCAGAACTTTCCATTCGCTCCAGACAGTTGTTGGTTTCTCCTTGGCCCTGCATCCCTAAACATGAGGGCACATCGGTGACCGACACTGCTCTTTGCAGAAATATTTTGCACTGCGGCTGCTCAGGTATTCCTGATATAGGAACACAGAGAGCCTGGGGCAAAGGCTGGTTGTGGGAACAAGTGACTCAAGTTTGGCCACGTTTGACCTGACCCTTGCATGACAAAATCAGGTCGCCGTGACATGACCACATTTCCCGGCGGCCTCCCAGGTGCAGAAAAGACCCAGAAGCGCATGGGAAGTTGGGGCCAACATGGACCCAGAGCTGAACATAAGCCAAGATTTACCTAGTGCTCTGAGTGAGTTTCAAAATGACCAAAACCTGCATGCCCCCCCCTCCCCAGCAATAATTCTGAAGTAGGGGAACAGGGCTGTGGGTACCTGGAACTAACCTCCATCCCTTCCCTGCAGAAAAATATCACACAGTATGCTAAGCCAGCGAAACCTGTTATTCCACACACAGACAGCCTGGAAAGGAAAGCAAACAAAAAGAACCAGATCTCCTCCACTTGACAAAAACTCCTGCTTGGTGTGTTTACTCGCTGAAGCCACGGGGCAACTTCTGTGCCCGAAAAGCAAAGCAAATCCAGCAACCGTTAAAGCAAACTTAAGCCTGCAAAACGGAGCAAACTGGTGCTGAATTTGGAAGAGCAACACTGAAGGATGGGGCACCAGATTAAAGGAACCTTAGGCGATTGATTGAATCTGCTGTGCCACAGTAAAGCGCCATCAACTTATGAACTTAAGAAAAGTCCTGCTGGATCAGGCCAGGGGCCGATCCAGTGCAGCATCCTTTTTTCACAGCGATCAGCCAGAGTTGTCTTTGCGAAGCCCTCGAACAGAACCTGAACACAAGAGTCCTCTCCCTCTCCTGTGTTTTCCAACAACTGGCGTTCAGAAACATTACTGCCTCCGACTGCAAAGGCAGAGCATAGTCATCATGGCTACTAGCCATCGATAACCCTCTTCTCCATGAATTCGTCTCATCCTCTTTTAAAGCCGTCTAGGTTTAGCTATGTGCTGCGTGAAGAAGTCACTTGCTTTTGCCTGTCCTGAACCTTCCAACATTCAGCTTCTTGGGGATGTCCTTAAGTTCCGAGAGTTAACAGCTTTCCCCAACCCAGTGCCCTCTGGAGATTGCTGGGCTCCCAACTCCCACCAGCCCCAGTCAGCACAGCCATCAATCAGGAATAACGAGAGCTGGAGTCCAATAACTACACCTTAAGGGCTAGAGGATGCCTTTAGAACAGGTGTGGGGAAGCCTTCTGCCCTCCAGAGGTTGCTAAACTACAGCTCCCATCATCCCTGGCTGCTGGCCATGCCAGCAGGGGCTGATGGGAGTTGTAGTTCCCACACATCTGCCTTGGGAGCAGCATTCTCACCCCGGAGGGAATGCTTCTTCTAAGATGTCACTAGCCACCTGCAGTTTGAAGAGGAGCTGTAGAATAGTAATTATTTTAAAGCCCACAGCTTGATGAATCAGGGCATCTTTTTAGCCTACTGAAAAGGAGGTTTTTAAGTTTGTTTTTAATGAAATATCTTACCAGTGGATCAATTAAATGGCTATTTGTGCTCTTTAAGCCCTGGTGGTACATGCATTTTTCAAACTGGAGGTTTCCCTATTGGAGAAAGGCTGTAGCTCAGTCGTAGATCATCTGCTGTGCAGGAAGAGGGGCCCAACCTCAATCTGTGGCATCTCCAGGCAGAGCTGAGAATGTCCCCTGACTGAAATCCCAGAGACCCCCCAGCCACCCAGGGCTAATCCACACATCCATTTCTCTGCAAGCTTTCCCCTGGGAACCCAATCTCTAGTGCAGAATCAGAACAAACAGCAGCTGGGTTTTAAGTGGATTGCTGTTAATAATAGTAATAATAATAATAATAATAATAATAATAATAATAATAATAATTTATTACTTATACGCGGCCCATCTGACTGGGTTGCCCCAACTGCTCTGTGAGGCTTCCAACAGAATACAAAAAAACGCACACTACACCAGACATTAAAAACTTCCTGCCTTCAGATATCTACGGAAGGACATATAATTGTTTATCTCTTTGACATCTGATGGGAGAGTGTTACACAAGGCGGGCACTACTACTGAGAAGGCCCACTACCTGGTTCCCTGTAATTTCTCCCAGGTAGTGAACTTCCAGATGGTCCTTGGAGCTTGATCTCACTGTCCAGGCTGAATGATGGGGGTGCAGATGCTCCCTCAGTTATCTGGGCTGAAGCAGCTTAAGGTTTTAAAGCTCGGCACCAGCACTTTGAATTGTGCTTGGAAATGTACTGGGAGCCAGTGAAGATCCTTTAGGACCGGTGTTATATGGTCCTAGTGGACACTCCCAGTCACTAGTCTGGCAGCCACATTCTGGATTAAGTTTCTGAGTCACTTTCAAAGGTAGACCCATGCAGAGCACACTGCAGTAGTCCAAGCGGGATAGATAACCGGAGCGTTTGCCACCCTGGTGAGACAGTGGGCAGGCAGGCAGGGTCTCAGCCAGCATACCAGATGAAGCTGGTAGGCAGCTGTTCTGGGCACAGAATTAACCCGCACAGTTCTCATTTAGCACTAAAGAGAAGGTTTGCCAGATGAGAAAGGCAGGGGAAGGCAAAATTGCTCAAACCCGTGCCTAGAAAGCACCGTGGAAAACTGCTCAGACCCGCGCTTTCTAGGCACAGGGTGAGCAGAAGTGTGGACAATACGTCCCTGTCCCCCCCATGCAGACAAAATACAGTCGTACCTTGGTTCTCAAATGCCTTGTGACTTGAACGTTTTGGCTCCCAAACGCCGCAAACCCGGAAGTGGGTGTTCCGGTTTGCAAATGTTTTTCAGAAGCCAAACGTCCGACGCGGCTTTCGATTGAGTGCAGGAAGCTCCTGCAGCCAATTGGAAACTGTGCCTTGGTTTTTGAACATTTTCGGGAGTCGGACGGACTTCCGGAACGGATTATGTTCGAGAACCAAGGTACGACTGCACTGAGCTAAAAAGGACCAATGGCCTGGCTCAGAACGAGGCCGCTTCCCATCTTCCTAACTAACCCCTTTCGCAGGCCTTGTTCTGGCTGGGGCTGTGCCCTGCGACACACGCAGCAAAAACGCCAACTCCCTTTTCCCCGGCACCACAATGCAAGTCCTCCTGCCCCACTTCCATCCCTGAAGCCAGAGCAGAGCCCTACCTGGGCCTCCTTGGCCAAGATGTCCGTCCGACTGTCTGTCCGCTCCCATGGTTGAGTCGAGGAGCAGCTGGTGGGGCGCAGGGTGGGCGTGATGACCTCCGGGGTGGAGCCGTGGAGGCCGGAGCCTGGGGACCGCCCCCCTTTGCGCCTGCTGGACTCCAGGTAGTCCTTGACGTAATCCGACTGGTAGTACCCCTGCAGCGGGCACAGGTCCTGGCGGCTGCGGGCGATGTACGAGGCACGGGCAGGGGGCGGGTCGGCACGGTAGGAGTCCGACAGGTGCATGGAGGTGATGTCTCGCGCCAGGTCCGAGTGGCTACTGGATTTCTTGCGGCCCAGCGTGGCGCCGTAGCTGGTGGAAGGGCTGTTGCCATAGGAGTAGCTGGGGGCCCCTCCGCTCAGCCCCCCGCTGCCCGGGGTTCTCACCGGGATCCGTCCATAACTGGGGCTGAGCCTGGTGCTGGAGTCCGGGCGTTGGAGCAGCCGCCTGTCGTAGGTCAAGGAGGAGGAGGACGTGGTGGTGCCCGATGTCCGGAGGTAGCTGGAGGGCGCGGTGGGCTTGAGGCCGATCTTCTCCTTGTCCGGGTAGGAGGAGGATAGGTTGGAGGAGTAGGAAGAATAGTTCCCATAGCTGGTGGAGGCCTTGCTGTACGACGAGGTGTCCGAGTAGCGGGGAGCGTCGACATAGCGTTTCAAGGTGGAAGACAGCTGGGACATCCTGCGGGATGGGGCACTGGGGGCGGCGCTGGTGGCATTGGCTGGAAAAAAAGGGGGACACGATGGCAGCCGTTAAGCTAAGGATGGCCCACTACTATTATCAGGGTTGGGCCCAGGTTTCCTGAAAGAGCGTCTCTCTCCCTATATGAACCTGCCCAGGTTTGAAGATCCTCAGGTGAACGCCTTCTCTCTCTCTCTCCCCCCCCCCCAATCCTTTATTATTTTATTCACATAATATACCTTCTTTACAACAAACAACTCCAAAATAAACAGGCAACTCCAAAATAAAATCACATGTAACAAAACCGTAAGTCTCATGTTTTCATTTACACTGATCGCCTTCTCTCGGTCCCATCAACACCAGAAACATGGTTGGTGTGACATGAGAGAGCCTTTTCTGCGGCTGCTCCCAGATCATGGAAGTCCCTCCCAAGAAATGCTAGACTGGCTCCCTCTTTGCCCTCCGGGTATAGGGCGGTATATAAATTCAATAAATAATAATAATATCCTTCCACTGACAGGCTAAGACCTTCATGAGACATGCTTTTTTGAAAAATAAGGTGCAGAAGATGTTGGCCACTGCACTGCTGTCAGGACAAATTGTGCTTTAATGCTGGTTTGAAATGTGTTTTGAGGAACTTGAGCTGTTGTTTTCACATATTACGGGGGAATGTCAGAAGATAACATTATCTTTAATTATATACAGTACCTAATATATGGAGATTGATTATTGGCCAACGTGCCCTTACACCTACAAAAGATTGATATTGATACATTGGAAGGACAAAAATACGACTGCTTTTGATCAATGGATAGATGACATGGCAACTCTTGCAACCCTTGAACGGATCGTTTCCAGACGAAGATTATGTATGGATAAATTTAATGATATTTGCAACACATTTACTGAAACCATAGTGACCCATGAATCAGTGTATATTTGAGGGAAACAATAAATTCATCCATCTACATATGTTTTACAGTGATACCTCGGGTTCTTCTTCTCATATGTTTTACAATGATACCTCGGGTCTGTTCTTAACCTGAAACTGTTCTTAACCTGAAGCACCACGTTAGCTAATGGGGCCTCCCACTGCCGCCACATGATTTCTGTTCTCATCCTGAAGCAAAGTTCTTAACCCGAGTTCTTAACCTGGGTTAGCGGAGTCTGTAACCCGAAGCGTCTGTAACCTGAGGTACCACTGTATATAGTTCTTTAATCTTAATTACTGGTATATTCCACTGTCATGTTGTTATCATTGTTTTCCTCTATCTTTTTCTTTCATTTTCTTTTAACTCATTCTAATATTGTTAATAAATTAAACAAAGTGGTACCTCAGGTTAAGTTCTTAATTTGTTCTGGAGGTCCGTTCTTAACCTGAAACTGCTCTGAACCTGAAGCACCACTTTAGTTAATGGGGCCTCCCGCTGCTGCCGCGCAGCCAGAGCACGCTTTCTGTTCTCATCCTGAAGCAAAGTTTTTAACCCGAGGTACTATTTCTGGGTTAGCGGAGTCTGTAACCTGAAGCGTATGTAACCTGAAGCGTATATAACCCGAGGTACCACTGTAATTTTTTTTAAGGAATTAGTAATGCTGTGTGTGTGTGTGTGTGTACAGATTCAAAAAATGCAACCACATAGGTGCCCGTGGGAAACTAAAATGACATCAAACGGGGCAGTGGGTGAGAATCAACCAGCCCCGAAGGCAGGTGTTGCAGAGTCAGAACACCAAGGAGCCAGCTCCAAAACAGGAACAGCAGGTGGCATAAACAGAAACTCAACCCTTGATTCCTTTGCCAAGGTGTGTTTACATTTGCAAACCCTGCAGCCATACATAAAGGCCACCGGCGCCCTCTTCTGACCAAGACTATCTTTGCAACAGAACAGCAATACGATCGTATCACGGAGGAGCTCTCTTTTAAACTAGAATTTCTGGCAGATCAACACCATCAGTGTTTTTTTTTTTTACAGGGTGATACCCAAGGGCACATAGTAGCGGCACCTTTTTTTCTTAAAAAAAGCAGCAGCAGCAGCAAGCACTGCACACATACATTTAAAGCACATCCAATGAACATTTAAATCAAATGACTTCCCCTCAAAGAATCCTGGGTGCTGTAGTTTGTTAAGGGTGCTGGGAACTGTAGTTCTGTGCTCTATCTCAGATAATACAGAGTTGTCTGGCCCAGATCTTCAGAGTGCTCTCTCTCTGTGTGTACAATCTTTATCTTCCAAGGATCTCAAGGTGGTGTATATGGTTTTCCTCCTCCCCATTTCCTTCCCACAACAACCCTGTGAGGTAGGTTAGACTAAGAGATGGTCACCCAGTGGGCTTCATGGCTGAGTGGAGATTCGAACCCAGCACTCCCAGGTCGTAGTCCAACACTCTAACCATTACGCCACACTGGCACTGTTGTGCCTTTAACACAGCTGAATTAGTGGGGCAATTCTACGAGGAATTCTCCCATCCCTTAGAAACCTCAACAGGGAAAAAGTACAGCTTGCAGAATTCAGTCCCTAATGACATCTCCAGATGGGTTTGGGAATGTCCCCCATCTGAAATTCTGGAGAGCCCCTGCCAGCCGGTGTAGACCAGTGTTCTTCAACCCTGGGCGCCCAAATGTTGTTGGACTATAACTCCCAACATCCCACACCGTTAGCAAAGCTGGCTGGAGATGATGGGTTTTGTAATCCAGCAACACCCGAGAACCCACGTCTAAAAAAACCACCGGTGTAGATAATAATAATAATAATAATAATAATAATAATAATAATAATTTTTATTTATACCCCGCCCTCCCCAGCCAAGACTGGGCTCAGGGCAGCTAACAACCAATAATAAAAACAAGTTGATTGAAATATAACTTAAAAACAAGATTAAAATACAACATTAAAACATTAAAATGCAGCCTCGTCACAGGAGGAGAAAGGAAAAAATAAAGAAAGAGGGGGAGGGAGTCCAACTGATTCTAAACCAAAGGCCAGGCGGAACAACTCTGTTTTACAGGTCCTGCGGAAAGAAATTAGATAATAAGATACTAGATGAGTCCACTTTTTTGCCAGGCTGGCCACATACTATGACTGCATGAAGATGGCAGGGGGCTTCACCTGTGGGATTTCTGCCTGCCACCCAGCTATTCAAGGCACAGCCTTTCCTATCTCAGGAAATAAAAAAAAAAGCGTGGCCATTTGCCAAGGGAACTGCCTCCAAAACACAGCTCCCTGGGAACGACATGTTCTTTCATGAACCTCTACACTTGCAGCACACCTGCAGACGCCTTCAGGTAAGTTTCCCTGGCAGCCCTAGTCCTCATGCCCGCCTGCCTTAGCCTCTTCCCAAGCGCCTCATCGCCCAGGGTGACCTGCAGCTGCCCGCTCTGGACCCATCATGTGCAATCACGAGGTGCGCCGTGCAGGTTGCGTTGTGCGCAATTGCTGCCACTACCTCCCAGGGCCAACCAGACTGCTTTGCTCATGCAGAAGCACGACCCCTGGTGTCGCTTCTAGGAACCGCAATGCTGGGCTGTTGCTTTTCCTAGCGTGCTGCCTAAGATTAAATCTCCAGCTCTGCTAATAACAGGCCTCCGACAGCCCTGTTTTCCACTTCTGCTCTCTACACTTGCTCTTCTTGCTTCCTTGTTCCAGCAGCCTCTTGCTGAAACCTGAACTCTCCCTGGCACCCGGGACAACCTGATCACAGCCCTTCCAAAGCCTAGCACCTGCCAGCATCTTTGGGCCACAGCTCCCTTCGTCCCCGACCATTGGTCCAGGCAGTTGGAACTGGTGGGTCGAGCACAAGGGAAGCCCCACGTAGAGCGCTTTGCAGTAATCTAACCTTGGAAGTATCTGGTGCACAAACTGCTGCCGCCATCTCCCTCTGTTAGGGATTGTGGATGCTGTGCTTGCTCTTATTCAACCATCTCAAACTCCACTTTGCTCTATTTAATCCAAACAATAAAGGTTAGAGTTACTAGCAAGTCTTATGTTATCCCTCCATTCCAGCGGGATGATTGTTGGGACTGGCTCTCCACTACCATTTTCTTTGGGGAGTGACTCAACGACTGCCCTGCTCGTGGCCTGACCAATTGTCACGTTTAGGGCAATTATTTCCCAGCCCCCCCCCCCCAGGTCAAACTGGCTAATGACTCCATGGGATTTTATTAATCCTGTCGGCGTGTGGCCAAGACTCACTTGCCTGAGTCATTCAGAGCTATTTTGCTCTGCATGTATTTCCCCCCGCAACTGCACTTGCTGGTGATGTGTCTGAATCACAAAGGCTGTTCCTGGCTGCCTCTCTCCAGCTAAGGTGACTAGAGGACACTGAACTACAACTCCCATCATTCCTAGCTAGCACGCCCAGTGGAAGAGGATGGTGGGAGTTGTAGTTCAAGAACATCTTGTGCTCAGTTCTGGGCATCACATTTTAAAATGGACATTGACAGGCAGGGACGCGTCAAAAGGAGAAAGGCAAATGCGATAATAATGTGTCTGTATACCCAGGCCACATCTTCACCATACATTTAAAGCACTATTATAATAAAGTCATGGCTTCTCCCAAAGAATTCTGGGAAATGTGGTTTGTTAAGGGTGCTGAGAGTTGTTAGGAGGTGCCTATTCTGCTCACAGAGCTACAATTCTCACAGTTCCCTAGTAAGAGAATTGATTGCTAAACCACTCTGGAAATTGTAAGTCTGTGAGGGGTACTAGGGGAGTCTCCTAACAACTCTCAGCACCCTTAACAAACTACAGCTCCCAGAAATATTTGGGGGAAGCCATGACTGTTCAAGAGTGTTTTAAATGTGCAGTGCAAATGGGGCCCAGCTGTGAGTAAATTTGCTTCTGGGTAGATGCTCCAAGTTTGCCATTTAAAAAAAAAAATAATAAAAAAATTCAATTTCAAGCATTTTTTAATTCAAGAGTGCTTTAAACGTATGGTTCGGATGTGTGGCCCAAGTCCTATAAAGAGCTGGGTAAATTTAATCTGAAGAGAAGATTAAGAGGGGATACGATAGCAGCACCAAGATATCTGAAGGGCTGTCATGAAGAAGGTAGAGCAGGCGAGGGCATACAGCTATGTCTTTAAAGCACATTCAAAGCACATTTCCTCGCTCAAAGAATTATGGGCCCTGTAGTTTGGGAAGGGTTGCTGTGAACTGTAACTCTGTGAGGGCTAGACTACAGTTCCCAGAATCCTTTGAGGGAAAGAATGTGCCTCAGGTGTGCTTTAAAGGTATAGAGTTCTCGCTGCGGACTTGCAGACTGAAAAAGGCTTCGGGGTCGGGAAAAGTTGGCTTCGTGTTTAGCAAAAGCTCTTGAGCGAGCAGTGGCGCCACCTGCGAGTTCAGGAGCTCTGTGCCACGTTCTTGATCTGTGCCCGTACCTTGATTTAAAAGCACAGACAAACCGCTCAATCTTTTCAAAATCTTGAAGCGGTGTTTGGAAGGTGGGGTTGTGGGGCTGCTGGAACAGAGGGAGACACCGTCTCCTACACCGCCAGGTCACTAAGTCTGCCTAGCTAGTATTCCATGCTCTGACTGGCAGCAGGTCTTCCCCATCACTTGATCCTTTTTTTATATAAAAGGATCTGCAAGGAAAGTGCTTGCCGCAGCCTGGCCTTGCCTTTCAGCTGCGGGGTGGGGGTTAGAGGAGCTTTGCAAGCAGCCCAGCCCCCTCTACTCCATTCAGCTCAACACAAGCAGCTCCTCCATCAATAATTCAGGCACACAGATCAACTCCAGTTTGATGCAAATGGGGAAGGGAAAAGCCTTCTTTGATCTAGCCAAGGAGCTGTTTTTCCACTGGGCCTGCTGTTCATGTCAAAGTCCCGCCTCTCCTCCTACCTCACCTGCAAAGCGGGCAGGGGATTGGTATTTGAGGGGCATAGGCTGTTGCAACCCAGGGGCGAGGCAAGCCTGGCTGGTATCTCAATAAATGAAGGCTTTGATTGGTGCAGGAGGGAGAATACCGGACCGGCTACACCTCTGGGGTCCTGTGGCTGGTAGGGTGCCCCGTAATTTCCAGATGAAATGCTCCTATTTCCACATGAATCATTAGATCAACCTCTTGTTTTGTGGCAAATTGCTTCTATGGTTTCCTTTTCTGCGTTTGTTTGTTGCACAAATTACTAACTCTGGCACTTGCTCACTGAGAGGCCTTGGGAAAATCAATCACCCGCCAGTATCTTCAAGAACACCTGCAGCCCATTCCCTACACCAGTGGTTTCCAGTAGCACCCTGGGGTGCCTTGAATGATGGTTAGGGGTGCTGCGGGCAACACTGGCCTTTGGACCTCTTTCCTTCCCTCCCTCCTCCGATGCCCTCCTGTCTCTGCCTCCCAAAGGCTTGACAAGCTATTTGTTGCAGCAGTCCCGGCTATAAGCTCCCCAGGTGAATGGTGCATCTGGAGCTGGCCAGGGGGTGCTGGTTGCCAGGAGCTGAAGTGGCCTTGGAATAAGCAAGCAAGCAGGTGAAGGAGCCCAGCCAGCCAGTCCTTGCTGTTGGGAATGGACAGGCAAGGCTCAGGCCTCTGTGGGGCAGGGTGAAGAGGCACCTCTCTCTGGGGCAGGGGGGACGCAGCTCAGAGATCGGGGTGGCGGCTGTCGCTGCCCAGAGGACTCCAAAGGAGAGATGAGAGGAGGCTAAGGGAACACTCCAGAAGGGAGGGTGTTTGAAAAAAGGACGAGAGGCTGCCAGCTCTGCAGGCAAGGGGTGACATAACTGGGATCCTGAGTCCTACAGGGGTGTCGCAGAAAGAATGCAGTTGGTCAAGGGAGCCGTGGACTCAAAAAGGTTGAAAACCTACACAGAGGGAACTATTGTGCAAACTACCATATGTCTAAATTATTGTGGTAGCAATTGCAGATGCAGGTATTTCATGCTGTGTTCATGCGTACGAGCTGGGGTGCTGCAAGGAGCTGCAGGTCTGCATTGTGTATGCCTGAAATTTCTCACACGCATGATTATCCGCCCTGAGATTTTTCGATAAAAGGCAGTATATAAATTTAAATAAATAAAATAAATAATACCCAAAGCGTACGCATGCCCTGCACTAAAACAAGTTATCCATTAACAATATGGCTCAGTCTCAGTTTCACATGTGTAAAATGGGAAGAAAACACAACTTTTAAAAATTAGGAATAAGGCTTTGGCACAAAGGAGCACAGCTGTGTTTGCAAACTTTTCTCTTTTTTAAAAAGAAATTGATATAAGCTACAGCAGAATAAAGTGGCAGAGTGGGGAGATATTTAGGTTGCACGAAACCCCACAACTTTCCACAATACTGCTTGGTTTTAGGCAGATGATCTAACAGATTTCAATAATAATAATAACAACAACAATAATTTGACTCAGCTTTGGTTTGGGACATGGCTTTTAACTGAAGAACTGCAAGAGGCAAAATTATCCCAGAGCATGTGCAGAGTGCCTTTCCCTCATCATTCAGAAAGTGAAACCAAAAGCCTCCTCTCAACCCTGCCCTGCAAAAGACGTCACAAACACCTCAGCAGCAGCAGTGCAATTAGGTAATTTTAGAACCTGGACTTAATGAGTTGCATTCAACATTAATCATACTCAGAGTAGAACTACTAAAATTAAATGACTTAAATTAGTCATGTCCATTAATTTCAATAGGCCTACACGGAGCACACATGACAAATGCTGAATACAACCCAAAGGGGTTTTGTTAAGATGATAAATGGCAAAGCTGGCTTTCCACACTTTGACGTGAGTGAATTAATCAACATAGGCTATGTACATACCATAAACATACTTATAGCACATTCCTATCCCTCAACTCCCCGGGAACCATAGTGAGTGCTGGGAACCGTAGTTCTGTGATGGGAAAACTTAAGTTGCCAGCATTCATTTTTTTTGTTTAGGAGAGAGGGGTAATGCGCTTTCAATGTACACTGTGTACACAGCCAATGCTGATTACTTCACTCATTTCAAAGCGTGGCAAAGCCAGGCTGGCTCAGTTTTGGGGGGGGTTGGGTTGGGTTGGGGGGAGCTCTCCTGCTCATTCCTTTCAGTGGAGTCCTGTCCTTCTGCCCCAAAGTCTTGCCCTGACGGTGCAGCTGCCTCTAGGGTTACAACCGAAGCTCTCTTGAGCTGAAGGGAATGAAGTCCAAGCAGACAGGAGCCCTTTCCTTTGGCAGCTAAAGGCATAAAAGCAGCAAGTGTACAAAAAATAAAAACATCCGTCCGCAACGGGTCAAGTGCGCAAGTGCTCAAACGGGGCTTTAAATGGTGGCTTCATGGGATCCCACCACTAAGAGCCACAGGTGGGAGCCATGGCCCAAGACTTGCAGCTGCACAGAGGAGAAAGACTTCCCAGGTCTTACGTACCTTAGCGGGGCTTGGCTCTCCAATGAGGAGGAGAAAGAAGCTGTCGTTGTCCCAAACAGACGCGCTGAGAGGGTTTTTTTGGGGGGGAGGGAAATAGTCAAGTCAACTTGAAGGGCAGGTGCTATTCTGCTACACCCCTTCAGCCCAGAAGCACCAACCGCTCCCCCAGGGGGAAGCAGGAAACTTTGGGGTGGCCAGAGGGGGTGTCCTTACGGTTTGCCCTGGCCTTTCTCCAAGGCTAGCCGCCTGTTGGTGTCTCCCTCCCAACTTCTCCTTCCTTTTTTACTTTCGAGTTGGACAGCTCTCGCAGGGCTGAGAGTCACTGGTTGCTGGGGAAACAGCCCTCTTTTTCAAAGGCCTTTCAAGATGCCCAGCGTAAACTCTGGGCTTGGCTGGCTGCCCATGGCCAGGAGCCAGGCAGCAGGGAAACAGGCGGCCGAGGGAAATGTGCTCCGGGGGCTTGCAAACTCCCTTCCAGAGGGTACTGCTGGGCAGTGGAGGCCGGCCCCTTAGAGGAAATGGGGCAGTGCCCCACTAACTGGCCTTGGCTGACCCCCAGTCTGCCTGCTTCTTTACTTACAACCCATGCAGGGGTTGGTACCGCCTGCCACCTTCCTCCTCTCGCTCCTGAATCTCAGGGTTTCCCCTTGCAGAACTCAGCAGCAGAGAGGAAGATGGGGACAAAACTAGGATTTGTTGGCTCTGCCCCCACCTAAGCCTCACCTGCAGCCTCGTGCCTCTTTAAACAGCCATAGTGGGACGCAGGTGGCGCTGTGGGTTAAAGCCTCAGCGCCTAGGGCTTGCCGATCGAAAGGTCGGCGGTTCGAATCCCTGCGGCGGGGTGCGCTCCCGCTGCTCGGTCCCAGCGCCTGCCAACCTAGCAGTTCGAAAGCACCTCCGGGTGCAAGTAGATAAATAGGGACCGCTTACCAGCGGGAAGGTAAACGGCGTTTCCGTGTGCGGCTCTGGCTCTGGCTCTGGCTCTGGCCAGAGCAGCGATGTCACGCTGGCCACGTGACCCGGAAGTGTCTCCGGACAGCGCTGGCCCCTGGCCTCTTAAGTGAGATGGGCGCACAACCCCAGAGTCTGTCAAGACTGGCCCGTACGGGCAGGGGTACCTTTACCTTTTAGTGCGACTCATGCAACACGTTGGCGATTAATATACACAGAATAATAAATTATACATTCTTTATCAACCTTCTGAGAAAAATACAAAACATTAAACAAAGCCACAGAGACTTGAGAACTACCCAACCTAAGATAAACTTAGAATGTCTGGTTTCAATAGATTTTTCAAATGCTTAACTCAGTCTTTTAGGTAAGTTCATGAAGATACCACCAAAAGGTATGTTCGGTGCTATTCATAATACCGAGAGATGCTAGTGGAGTTGTAGATGGATGTTAATGAAGTTGTAGACGACAGGGTGCTGGTGTTTTGCACCTGTTTCGCCCTGGCAGTCCAAGTAATCAAGAGGCCGCTGTTCGCCCCCCGATGGGGCCCTTTTACTGGGGTTTGCAGGTAGCACACTCCCAAGATAGTTTTCCGGGCTTCTTCAGTGGTCTAATCTCAAAATCTTGATACGTATATTGATATTCAATCTTAAAGAGAATACTCTTTCTCATAGCTGTCAACTTACAGATTTGAAAATAAGGGACCAGCAGCCTCAAAAATAAGGGATCAGCAGCCAAAATAAGGGATTTTCCGGGCACAGGTATGTTCAACTTCTGAGCCGCTCCGAGTCAAAGGCAGAAAGCCCATCCAGCAGCCAAAAGAAGCCTCAAGCAGTGGTTCCCACAGCGCAGCAACCCGGCAAAGGGGATGCACCAAGGAAAACCACCGTCACCTCTCCGCTAGGAAGCGCTGAGCAAAGGTGAGTCCCCAGGCAACACGGCCGATTTGATCGGCACAAGGCATGCAAGCTCCACCCCCCAGTCATTCTTAGACTCCTTATTGGGAGAGCAACGCAGCCAAGCAACACATTTGGAGCCTCCCTCCTCCCTGGCCGCCAGGGAGGGAGGGAGAGGAGCTGCTTCCTTTGAAACCCCCGGGAAATTTAAGGGACATCATCAATAAGGGACAGCAGTGGGACACGGCACTGGGATAAGGAAGTTTCCCACCAAATAAGGGGCGGTTGACAGCTATGCTCTTTCTTGGCTTAAGCTTAAGAGACTGGTTTGCTTAGCATTTGTCTACCTTTAAACAGCCATGGCTTCCCCCAAAGAATCCTGGGAACTTTATAGCGAGAGTTGTTAAGATGCCCCTATTCTCCTCACAGAGCTACAGCTCCCAGAATTCCATGGGAAGGGGGATTGATTGCTAAACCACTCCGGGAACAGTAGCTCTGTGGGCAGGGGGGGGGGATAGGGGCATTTTAACAACTCTCAGCACCCTTAACAAACCTTTTCCAGCTCTTTCCACCCCACTTTTGTGCAGAATCCACTCTTCTACACAACTATCTTTAAACAGAAGGTACAGAAGTCCCATTCTCCTCCTCCTTTACAGCCCCTCTCTTCTGAAAACACCTTAAAACGGGGAATCTGTTTGCTGTCTCTAATTTCTTAGACCTTATGTGTGTATTTTAAAGCATTTATATACCACTCAGTATTTCAATAATATCTAAGTGGGTTGCTTGCCACCTGAGTGAAAGTATGCGGAACACCACAGAATGGAAAGACAACCTGGGAAACTCCATGCAGAGAGCAATCAGGAGCAAAGGCACCACAGCCTCCCAGGCTCACCTAAGGCCTAATGTGCTCTATACATTTAAACCAGCACCGTGGCACTTTAAACAGTCATGGCTTCCCCCTAAAAGTCCTGGGGACTGCAGTTTGCTAAGGGCCCTGAGAGTTGTTAGAGGAGTCCTCAATTCTCACAGAGCTACAATTCCTGGAGCATTTTAATGGTCAATCCCTCTTACTCAGGGAACAATCCCAGGGAACTCTGGGAACTATAGTTCTGCGATGAGAGAAGGGGGTCTCCCAACAACTCTCAGCACCCGAGGCAAACTGCAGTTCCCAGGATTCTTTGCCTGTGTAAAGTGGCATGATACTGCTTTGAACGTGCAACACAGATGGGGCCTAAATTATCTCCTCTCCAAGTGCATCAAAGTTGGATTCCCATGTTCACTTGCCACGCTGAAGCTTTGTAACGAGTTTTAGCACGGCAGCGTATCTACACAAGATCTTGGCCAAGGGAGTTAGTTCTGGATTGTTCCAGAAACTCTGTGGGCCACTGGAAAACTACCACAGGAACAAACCGCAATGCCGTGGCTAGAACACTACAGATGCCACAGAACACAACCATCACTTCATCCTGCAGAGTCATCTCCAGGCTACCAATCACTGTTCACTCCAAGCAGGCCCCATTTGGCCATAGAGGCCCAACCTGAAAAAGTCTCGTGCTACCTCGAGTCCTGCAACTCCACCTGAGGACTGCACGGCCCTGCCAGTGCACAGAGTTTTGACTGAACAACTCAAGTCTGAAACGGCATCATGCAACCCACCCGTGGGTGCTGCAGTGATGCAGGCAGGTGCCCTCAGCCATCATCAAAGGAAGGAGGGAGGGAGCTCTTCCAACAGGACAGAAATCCTTTGTGGGTCCAAACAATGCTCAGCACATCTATCCTGCCAAAATCCAAGGTCTCTTTGAGACCTTTTACCTCTGCAACATTTTGGACCTCTCGCTCTGGAACATTGCCCGCTCGACTCTCAAAGAGATAAATTTGTCTTAACCACACACAGACATCCACACCCTCGCCTGCCACTGCCCGCCTGCAGTCAACAGGTTGGCCCTGGCAAGGGAAAAAAAGGGCCTGCAAGGATATAAATTACCGTTTGTGTCCCTGGGGGTCATGTCTTCTTTCCTAGCTCTGAAAGGCAGCTGCTTCTGGGGTGGAACACGCTCTAACCGATCGTTAGCAGTAGAATGAGAACAGGTTTTGCCAGGAGAATCGCCAAGGCAGGATATAATTAAGTGGGATGGAATTTGGCACGCGCAGCCCAGCCGACACCTCAGAGCTCAACGCTGGCGCGTCACTATCTTAAGTGATTCCAGTGAAATCATATGCTTAGTTTTGTGCAACGAGAAAGCCCAGAGCTCTTTCGCGTGGTTGTTCATGCACGCACATGACCGCACGTGGCCAGAAAAGCACCCCTGTGGCTCTTTCTTACAGGGTTGAATAAATAAACAAACAAATGAATAAATAAATAAATAAATAAATGGAAAAGAAAGGCAGATGCTCAGCCACTGCTCAAAAATAAAAACGCACAGGTGTCCCAAGGAAGAGCTGGAGCTCAGGGATACATGCAAGTTCTGTTTGCAGAAAGTCCTGGATTGACACTCTGGCAAATCCAAGCTATGACCCCAGTCATGCTCCTGCAGCCAATCGGAAGCCGCGCTTTGGTTTTCGAACTGTTCCGGGAGTCGAATGGGCTCCTTGAACAGATTAAATTCGAAAACCAAGGTAGACCGTATTAAAGTTGTGGTTCCTGCATTGCAGGGAGCTGACTGGATGTCCCTTGGCATCCCTTCCAACTCTACAGTTCTATGATTCTACAAAAGCATGGTCTCCACAAGAACCCTGAAGAAAGGTCTGGAAACCAAGCCTTATGAGGAACGGTTGAGGGAGTTGAGTATGTTTAGCCTTGGAAAAGAGGAGACTGAGAGGAGATATGATAGCCATCTTCAAATATCTAAAGGGCTGTCACATGGAAGATGGAACAAGCTTGTTTCCTCCTGCTCAGAAGGGTAGGACCTGAACCAATTCTTCAAGTTACAAAAAAGGAGATTCCAGCTGAACATCAAGAAGAACTTTCTGATGGTACAGTGGAACAGACTCCCTTGGGAGGTTGTGGACCCTCCATCCTTGAAGGTTTTTAAACAGAGGTTGGATGGTCTTTGGCCATGGATGCTTTAGTTGAGATTCCTGCATTGCAAAGGGGTTGGACTAGATGACACTCAGGGTCCCTTCCAACTCTATAATTCTGTAACTTTAGTTTAGCAACCACAAAGCTACAGTTCCGAGACCCTACAGTTCCCAGGGTTCTTGGGGTGGAGGAGGTGGTGTTTATGCAGCCCTAGGTGGTCTGAATGCATGACTTCAGACTTGCTATGTTCCACGATGGCCCCTATGTGACCCACTTATTGAGAGTTCAGTCCAATTTACTTGCAGAGAGATTAGGTGACCTCAGTTATTTAACCAGCCCTTCACACTTTCTAGTGCATCTCACCACTACTTTCTAAATCTCAAAAAGGCCCAATCTTTTGGGAAAGCAGCTATGCAGGCAGCCAAAACTGCACAACTATGCCTAGGATACATTATCTTGATTTAGTGTGATTTAGCAATTCGAAAGCACAAAATGCAAGGAGATAAATAGGTACCGCTCCGGCGGGAAGGTAAACGGCGTTTCCGTGCGCTGCTCTGGTTCGCCAGAAGCGGCTTAGTCATGCCAGCCACATGACCCGGAAGCTGTACGCTGGCTCCGTCGGTCTATACAGCGAGATGAGCACCGCAACCGCAGAGTCGTCCGCGACTGGACCTAATGGTCGGGGTCCCTTTAACTTAGTTTGCATTGTATTTGTTTTTGTTTCCTTTTTGGATTTTTTAAATTAATTAATTAATAATAATAATACAGGAAGCCTGCAGCTTATGTGGGGGTAACATTCCAGGGATCACACCTAAAGCCAAAATCATGTACAGTGGTGCCCCGCAAGACGAACGCCTCGCAAGACGGAAAACCCGCTAGACGAAAGGGTTTTCCGTTTTGGAGGCGCTTCGCAAAACGAATTTCCCTATGGGCTTGCTTCGCAAGACGAAAATGTCTTGCGAGTTCCTGCAGGTTTTTCCCCCTCCCCCCCCCCTTTTCCTAAGCCCTAAGCCGCTTATCAGCTGATCCGCTGATAAGCCGCTTATCAGCTGATCCGCTAAAAGCCGCTAAACCGCTAATAGCGCTAATCCGCTAAGCTGTCAATGGGCTTGCTTCGCAAGACGAAAAAACCGCTATACGAAGAGCCTCACGGAACGGATTAATTTTGTCTTGCGAGGCACCACTGTATAGTCAAAATACATTACATGCAATGGCAGATGGGGTTGCCGAAGTCGTTTTCCTCAGAACCCTGCTCCTTTAATTTTTTATAATACTTTGCCCCATACATAGAGCTGAAAGTGTGCAAATTAAACTTGTGTAAGTCGTGGGCTTACTATATAGCTGTGAAACTTCAGTTTTCCAGTATGTGATTAAATCCCACCTCTCAAAGAAAGTGACGGTCCGGAAGCACCTCAAATTTCTCAGTACATGCCATACTTTTAAAGCAGCTTCCAAAGAATCCTGGGAACTGTAGTTTTCACCTCACAGAGCTGATTCCCAGCACCCTTAATAAACTGCAATTCCCAGGATTCTCTGAGGGGAAAGAATGTGCTTTAATATATACACAGCCTCAGTCTATGTCAGGCATAGGCACACTCGGCCCTCCAGATGTTTTGGGACTACAACTCCCATCATCCCTAGCTAACAGGACCAGTGGTCAGGGATTATGGGAGTTGTAGTCCCAAAACATCTGCAGGGCTGAGTTTGCCTATGCCTGGTCTATGTGCTCCCTATGACACCCTCACAGCAGTCAATGGCTGCATATCCAGTATACAGTGGTACCTTGGGTTACATACGCTTCAGGTTACATACACTTCAGGTTACAGACTCTGCTAACCCAGAAATAGTACCTCAGGTTAAGAACTTTGCTTCAGGATGAGAACAGAAATCGTGCTCCGGCGGCGCAGCAGCAGCGGGAGGCCCCATTAGCTAAAGTGGTGCTTCAGGTTAAGAACAGTTTCAGGTTAAGAACAGACCTCCAGAACGAATTAAGTACTTAACCCGAGGTACCACTGTATTTAAAGCACATGCCCCCCTCGAAGAATTCTGGGCCCTTGTAGTTCCCTTCACAGAGTTCCAATTCCCAGCTGCCCTTAACAAACCACAGTGCCTGGAATTATTTGACAGAAGCAATGCGCTTTGAATGCGCTTTAAAGGTGCACGAAACCTTCGCCCACGAGAACAGAGAAAGCCCATCCTAAAAGCCCAGCACCCGGCCCCAAACCCTCCCCGTGGGACGCTTACCGTCTGTGACTGCCACGTCTATGAGAGCTTCGTTCCCTGTGATGTTAGAAGCAACTTAGCATCATACCATTGTGGCTGCTCTGGCTGCAGGAAGGAGAGAAGGAGACAGCAGGTGAGATACACATACACACACACACACGCCTGCATCCCGTGGGAACTGCAACTGGCAGGAGGGAGAGCGTGGCAATACTGAGAAAGTCCCTCAGGGTGGAAGAGGGAACTTGGGCCATTTCCTGGACTTGGCGTGGCTTCTTCTCTCTCCCTTCCTCTCTCTCTCCCAGGCGTCACCAGGATCAAGGATGCCTGCCACATTTTTGGAGCGCCTCCTCATCTAATGGCTTCAAAGGGCTTGGGAGGTGTTGCGGTTCACCCCGGCCAGGTATGCAATCATCATTCCCACACTGCAGAGGCGAGGATTCGGGAGGCGCTCAAAGGGGAGTGGCCGGCTTGCAACTCCCGCAGCCCATTAGGAGGGAGGGGAAGCCAAGAGCGGCGCAATAGGTATAGAGTCCACTGCCTTCCACCATTGGAGGCAATGTGATTCTGAAGACCAGTTGCTGGAAACCAAAGGAGTGCTTAGGGGGCATCTGCTTGCCCACTGTAAGAACAGGAGCTGGACCAGACTGGCTCCCTTTGGCCTGACCCAGAAGGGCTCGTCTTAGAATCAAAGAATTGTAGAGATCGGAAGGGATCTTGACAATCATTTAGTCCAACCCCCTGCAATGCAGCAATCCCATACGGAAACCAAACCCGCGACCTCGGTGTTATCAGCACCATGCTTATGTAACTGTTGGGGAAGTGCTGTAGCTCAGTGGTACAACACAGGGTTCAATTTCTGGAATCTCCAGGCATGGCTAGGAAAACAACAGCCCTGCTTTAAACTCTGGGCAGCTACTGCCAGTTGCTGTGACAATACTGAGCTAGATGGACTTGGCCCATGGCAGCTTCTTACAGTCCTTATTAAATCAATCACTACAATGAGGACTACAAAGGACTACAATGAGGACTACAAATCAATCACTACAAAGGGACGCGGGTGGTGCTGTGGGTTAAACCACAGAGCCTAGGACTTGCCGATCAGAAGGTCAGCGGTTTGAATCCCCACAACAGGGTGAGCTCCCATTGCTCGGTTCCTGCTTCTGCCAATCTAGCAGTTCGAAAGCACATCAAAGTGCAAGTAGATAAATAGGTACCGCTCCGGCGGGAAGGTAAATGGCATTTCCATGCGCTGCTCTGGTTCGCCAGAAGCGGCCTAGTCATGGTGGCCACATGACCCGGAAGCTGTACGCCGGCTCCCTCAGCCAATAAAGTGAGATGAGAGCTGCAACCCCAGAGTCGGCCACGACTGGACCTAATGGTCAGGGGTCCCTTTACCTTTACAATGTGGACTAGAATCTTAGAAAGGCCTTTTCCTCAGCACTGGGTGACGTCAGTTAGACAGCTGTTGTGCTCAGGTCCCTGTTCGCAGGTATCCCCTCTGGTTGGCCACAAGGGTAGTTGACGGCTACCCTTACGTTCATGTTCTTATGAAAGCCCATGTGGTGTAGTGGTTAAAATGTCAGACTAGAAACTGGGAGTAAAGGTAAAGGTAAAGGGACCCCTGACCATGAGGTCCAGTCATGACTGACTCTGGGGTTGCGGCGCTCATCTCGCTTTATTGGCCGAGGGAGCCGGTGTACAGCTTCCGGGTCATGTGGCCAGCTTGGCGAATCAGAGCAGCGCATGGAAATGCCATTTACCTTCCCACCGGAACGGTACCTATTTATCTACTTGCACTTTGACGTGCTTTCGAACTGCTAGGTTGGCAAGAGCAGGGACCGAGCAACGGGACCTCACCCCATCGCGGGGATTCGAACCGCTGACCTTCTGATCGGCAAGTCCTAGGCTCTGTGGTTTAACCCACAGCACCACCCATGTCCCTTGGAACCTGGGGGACCAGGGTTCAAATCCCTACACAGCCATTAAGCTTAAGGGGTGACCTTAATGTTGGGATACTGCCAGGGAGACATAGGCCATCATGCCTCCACATCATCTCCCGGTCTCCCGTGGCTGCCTCCCAGCCTAACCTACCTCACAGGGCTGTTGTTGGGGTTAAGTAAGGAGTGGCAGAACCATGCACACCACCCCAAGCTCTTTGGAGAATGCAATGAATAAAAGCGTTCTTTGTTGTACAAGGTTCTCAGCAATGCCTCTGAACAACTCACTCAGGGTTTCGAGACTAAGCCGTTGGTTTTAAGCTTAACCCAGACTTGAATAGGCCCACTTGGTCGCCTCTCCCAGTTGTGTAATGGTGCATTTTGCTGTGCAGACGTTCTTACTGACAACCCCAAACAACTGCCCACCTTCTAAGACTATGCAGGAAGAAGAGGCTTTTGGCAGGTGCAGACATCAGAGCTTCAATATGGTCAGCATGTTTTGTCTGCCACTGCACCCCTGGTCCTAACCTTGTTTAACAGCCTGATGATGAGTTCTGGTGGACTCAGAAGCTTGCTTGCTATATTCTGACATTTTGATTGGTAATAATAATAGGACCTGGGGAGCTTTTGTGTTTCTTCTTTAAGGGAAGTGTACTTGAACCCCTCAGCCATGCATGCTAATATAGCCCCCTGTCCCTCTGCTTAACAACCTGTTTGATGGGTGTATCTCTGAGAAAGGCTTTTTTTTTCCATGCAGAGGAGTGGCAAACAGCAACATGGAAGATTGCATCACTGGCCCCGCTATGAAATAAGTAATAATAGTGTTTCAGCATCGCTGCATTACACCATTAGCCTCTGCTAAGTAACTATCATCTTCAGCTACCAAGCTTTCTAGAAAAAAAGGGGGGAAAGGGATCTGTTTTTTTGGAAACACTGCTGTGAACAGGAAGAAGGTGATCTTTTGAATGCTTCAGACCATCAACACAGACTCTTGACTTAAACAGGTAGTTGAGGGCAGGTTAACCCTTGAGGACTAGTAACTTCCTTTGCTTTATTTGAGAAGGAGGCATAACCTGCCTGGAAACCATCATGAATGGCAGCTACCGTATTTTTCGCCCCATAGGACGCGCCTAGATTTTTTTTTGGGGGGGGGGAAATAAAGAAAAAAAAAATTTCTGCCCAGGCACGGGGCTGGCGCGGGGGAAGCCGAGTTTCCCCCGACCCCAGCCCCCAGAACAGGCTGCTGCCTGCAAGCCTTGCGCTCCCGGTGGGACCTCCCGCCAGGTGCGCGAGGCTTGCGGATAGCTTCCTGAAGCCTGGAGAGCGAGAGTGGTCGGTGCGCACCGACGCCTCTCGCTCTCCAGGCTTCAGCGAAAGCCTGCATTCGCCCCATAAGACGCACACACATTTCCCCTTCATTTTTGGAGGGGAAAAAGTGCGTCCTATAGGGCGAAAAATACGGTATTTATTATTCTACTTAAATGTCGCTCGACTACAACTCCCATCATCCTTGACTATTTGGCCATGCTGGTTGAGACCAATGGGCCACCAGTTCACAACTACAGGTTTAAAGTAACTCTAAACTATTGCTTATTATTGAACAGAATCCTGCCTTTCCTACGGCTCCCAAGTAAAAGGACCAGAAACGTGGTATGTGTGTGCATTTGTTTTTCTTTTTAACTCATTGTTTCCCCCTACAACTGTTACTACTGAATATGTAGACTGATAACATGAAATCTTGGTTGCTCTCGAGGGGCCACTAGGGGCGCATCGGAAGATGGCTGACAATAACATCTCTCCGACCCACACAACGTAATTAGGAGGCTGTGATGGGAGTAAATAGCCTCCCTGCCCCCCCAAGCGTGTGTGTGGGGGACTGCCCTTGCCTGCTGTGCCCTATACCACCCCCGAATTTGTGGGGATGGGGGCACTAGGCAGAAAGCCCTTGTGCGGATCTCGGCGCTCCTGGATGCTGTCTCTGATCCGCGCCTCTAGCTGCAACAACTTCAAAAGAAACAATTAGGAGGAAGTGAATGCACATATTTCAAGGAAGAAGGGGGAGTAAAGACTGCTAACTGAAGAGATCTCTGATAAATAAGACGGGTCGGAGGAACAAGAATAAATCATGAGAAGACACACCAAGGCTCGGTATGTTTGGCAACGGGACTGGATGGGGGAGGGGGGAAAACTTTCCTTTCTTTTCTCTATGTGATTAACTAAGAATCCCCCCCCCCCACACACAAGTCACAAGTCAGAAATGCCATTTAAATGACTTAAGCTGTGGATTTAAGGCTGTGTGGAGATAATTTTCTAACCAAAGCATGTTTCAAGAAGATCGTGGAAAGTATAAGAGCTTTGGAATGACGCAGTAAAAAATACCGTCGCCATTTTGGCAAGTTCTGTCGGAAGACTTAAGTCTGGGAGGAGGAACAGAGCTGTTTTTATATTGTGGGTGAGCCTCCTCAATGGGACTAAAGAGCGACAGATTTGCGAGATTAATGATGGAAAGAGTGCTGTTATTTATGAAAGTGATGATATATGGAAACCATCTGGATATGATGATTGGACGAACGGAGAAATTCACACAGGATTACAATTGGTGTTTACCAGCTTAAGGAGATTATCAGAAGAGATCCAAAAGAAAAAATAAATAAATATACGAACAAGATGAGATGTGGAAACAGCAAGATAAGACTGGATAGAATTATGAACATTAATTGGACAGATTTGTGGATATTAACGCAGCAGCAAGATGATGATCGGAATCGCCCTTCGGAACTTGAAATATGGGTCCCCTCAACAAAAATTTAAAATTCGGCTTTGTAATTCGGAATTTATGTGATGTGATGTGATTTGATTTGATTTGATTGGTCGGTTAATAAAAAATATTTTTTTAAAAAAGAAAGCTTGGTTGCTCTCAAGAACTTCTGACATGGAGATGACGGGCAGAATCCGTGACCAGGGGAAGGAGACAGTGGAAGAGGACTGGAAGAAATTTAAAATATACCTTAAAAACTGTTGCAAAATTGAGGAATGCTAAGATGTCAAGGGGTAAGAAACAGAGAATTACAGCTGTAACTAAAAAACTAAAGGAAATTTAATGAAAAGGAATCAGGATAAATTGACCAAAGGGTTGCTAAAGAATTACCAAACAAGGATGCAGGGATGGGGAGGTATGGGGAAGTCGAAGGAAAGAAGGGTATGAAAATACAATTTTGAAGTTATATTTGTTTAAATGTTTTGTATGTTTTTGTTTTGTGTTTTGATTTTCTGTTTTGTGCTTTGTTTTTATTATGTGTTTGAAAAATGAATAAAAATTATTTTTTTTTTTAAAAAAGAACTTCTGACATGGATGCTAGCCGCAGCTAGGATTTCTGTAGCCCAGCAATGGAAAACCTTGAAAAATCTGCATTTGTCTTTGTGTTATAAGAACTTGTGGACTCTGGCTATTGTGGAGGAAAATAACACATAAATTGCAAGTCTCCAGAGGGATGAAGAACCCAGAATGCTTCTAAGTCACCTGGTGGGATTTTATTTCTTATGCTTCAGACTTAAGATGCCCAGCATTCACCAGGTACAGTACACCTGATGGGAAATATGGGTGTCTTGAATTATAATGGAGTGTTACTACTCCTTCCTCTTATTATTTTTGGCTTGCTTTGTATAGGGTAGGGTGTAATGAATGCCCTGCTGCTGCACCTTTGGATTGTTAGTAAGTGGTCATTATGCTACAAAAAATAAAAAGAAAGAAAAAGAAGAAATAATCTAGCCAGTTGCTGAAAATGCAAAGCTAGCCACTTTCGGGCTCTTTCAACTCTTCCTGATTCCTCTGGATGGGAGTTTTCGCCTCAGCTGTGACTCAAGCCTCACAGATCACGCCTTGTTGGCTGTCCCCTATAATTAAGTGTCCCAGCAAAGGGGTCAATAGTCGAAAAGGCCACTGAGGGTGAGGGAGAAGGATGAAGAGAGAAAGAAGAGCTTCAAGATGTTTTCCGTCCTCTGTGATCAGAGAATAGGCTGTTTTCTTCCCCCTTTCTCTTTTCCATAACAGCCTGGAGGGTTTTCTCGGAGGCCCTACAGTCAGGAGCGCTGTTGTTGCGCTGGCGTGGCTGTTTTGCAACAACAACAACAACAACAACCCTCGCAACGTTTTGACCTGTTGCTGTTTTGAACCAGATATTTAGGGCCGAACTCCACAAGAAGCAGGAGATCCACTATCGGATCTCCCCGAGTGGCTATTTTCAGTGAAAAACAGCTGCGGAGGCAGGCCCCGATTTGGATGGGGCAGCAATAGGGGCTGGAGGAAGTTTATTCCTTTTCCCCTAGTGCAGTTTCCCTAATCTAAACATTTACACCCCTAACCTTGAAGCTGCTATTTACCCCATTGGGGGGGGGGAGAAGGCTGGACAGGATAAGAGTTAACTCGCCCTATGCCATTTCACCTGTCTACATTGGCTTACACTCAGGTAACAGGGACACAGGGCTCCCTGAGGTACGCTAGAGACAATCAGGGCCAACCCAAGACATTTTGTTGCTTGAGGACCAAAGGATGATTCCTTCCCCAATTCCATGTACAAAAGCCCACAATGCTGGCAATTGAGGCCTCACCAGCACTATAGCAGGATCATACCACTTTAAACAGCCGTGGCTTCCCCCAAAGGGCACTGGAAACTGTTTAAGGGTGCTTAGAGTTGTCAGGATTCTTCTATTTCCCTTGTAGAGCTATAGTTCCCAGAGTTCCTTGGGAAGAGCGACTGGGTTGTTCAATTGCTCTGCAAACTGTAGCGCCCAGACGAATCTGATTCTGGCTTTAACTTCACGTCTACTCAGTCTTATTGAATTCAATGAGGCATACTCTCAGGTAAGTGGGGTTAGAACAGGTGTAGGGGGGCTTTGGTCCTCCAGCTGTTGTTGCTGGACTACAACTCCCATCAGTCTTCCCAGAGATGATGGGAATTGTAGTGCAGCACAATCTGGAGAGTCAAATGTTCCCCACATCTGGGTTTGAAGTTCAACTGGACTCTCTCACAGATAAAAGTCATTACAGACTTTAGAGGCCTGCAGGATAGAAACTGGGTGAGGTGAGGGGAGGTGAAGGATTAGGAAGACTCTCAAACAAACCCTGCTTTTGCTGCTGTTTACCATTTGTGCTGTTGCAGCGGGAATGATGTTGATTTATTTGTTTAATATTGTTCACTGCCATCGTGATATTGACTCTTAGCTGCACTGAGAACCTTGCTTCGGAGGATGATGCAGGAATATATATTCCAGAAGATGTTGGACTATGACTCCCAACTGACAAATGTCTGTGCTGGCTGGGGCTCGTGGGAGTTGTAGTCCAAAAAACAAAACAAAACCTCCAGCCTGTGTGCGAGTTTGTGGAGCAAAGGATTGCTAATAGAATTCTCAGTGCCCTCACGAAACCGCAGTTCCCAGGATCCTCTGGGAGACGCCATGACAGTTGAACTGCTATAGAACTGACTCAAATATCTGGCCTAGCTCTTTTCAAAGGACGGCGATGAAACCCCAGCAATGGAAAACCTTCCCGCCAAGTTCAAGACAACTTGGGCCAGCACACAGCACTCTGCACATGCCTCTCAAGGAGAGCATGCTACAGACCTTTATCGTCATGGCATACACTCTAGGGCTGGCGTTAAAAACAGGTTTCTGTGCACTAGGAGAGGGGCCTAAGGCCAAGTGGCAAAGACTGGAGTTGGGTTCAAGTGAAGGGAGAAGGAGAAAGAGATGGTTTGCCCAACACAAGATGGAGAGCTGGAATAGGAAAATGCCTTATATATCGCATTTGCCCAACTGCTGCTGTCTACCAGCATTCTTGGCTGGTCCATTAGGGCAAATGAGGCACTTGCCCTATTTGCCCTTAGCTGCTTCCTTACAGCCAATCTGGCTGTCACCTTCCTCCACCTGAGCCTCAATGTTCTCCTAGTGAGGAGGAGGATGGGAACAAAACTAGGTTGTGTTTCACATTGTATTTGTACACACTGGGGGCGGGGGTGTCTTCACTCAAAGCACATGACCCAATTTGTTTCCCGTGAAACATCCCACACCCCACCCGAACTCCGATTCAGTGAAGCTGCCTGCTGCTCATGCGCAATGGCTGTATTACCTGTGCATGCTTCATCTCAACGGCAGCTTATGTTTTCAGATGGGATGGAGGCTGGTTTGAGGGACAACACATCAATCAGCAGCCTTTCTCAAGAAACTACAGGATGAGGCGGATTGTGGCCAAAGTTATGCGTACACAGCTTCAAACACAAGTGGCAAGAGCTTACTGGAGTCAGAGTAAATGGTAATATTGGCTCTGGCTTCACCTTCTCTTGGCCTCCTTGCCTTCTGCCATAGTGATCCTGATAGGCACCAGCAACCATCCAATGACCTTCATCCCTGAATATTGTTGGACTACAACTCCCATCATCCCTCACTACTGGCTACACTGGCTGGGGATGATGGGAGTTGTAGTCCCAACAGTGTAAGAGGACGAGGGCTGGGTGATATATCGTCCAAAACTGGTTTGAAGCCCATATTGTGATATCGGTTTCATGACTGTTGACCTGGCAATACATTGCAAATCATGACATCTGTTTGTGTGCTATGCAAAAATCACACTGTTGGAAAAACCATGCCTCTACATACATCCTTATTTCAGACATAGGTAAAGGTAAACGGACCCCTGACCATTAGGTCCAGTCATGACCAACTCTGGGGTTGCGACGCTCATCTCGCTTTATTGGCCGAGGGAGCCAGCGTACAGCTTCCGGGTCATGTAGCCAGCATGACTAAGCCACTTCTGGCGAACCAGAGCAGCGCACGGAAAAGCCGTATACCTTCCCGCCGGAGTGGTAGCTATTTATCTACTTGCACTTTGACGTACTTTCGAATTGCTAGGTTGGCAGTAGCAGGGACCAAGCAACGGGAGCTCACCCTGTTGTGGGGATTCGAACCGCTGACCTTCTGATCGGCAAGTCCTAGGCTCTGTGGTTTAACCCACAGAGCCACCTGCGTCTCTATTTCAGACATATATCAGTATATATCCAATATGTATACCAGATATCGCCCAGCCCTATTTGGGACCCAAAATAGAAGAATGATAGCCTATTCTGATTGGCAGAGCTTTACTGGGGTCTCAAGCAGAGAGAGAAATCTCTCCCATCATGTGATCCCTTTTAAACGAGAGACTGATCCCAGGACCTTCTATGTGCTGAACTATGGCCCCTCCCCTATCCTATCCATCTGGTCCAATACAGTCTACTCTGACTGACAGCAGCATCTTTTGTCTTTTCATTCAACTGCTACTTGATCCTTTTTTTTAATTGGAGAAGCCAGGGACTGGATCTGGCACCAAGCAGGCACTCTCCCTACAGAGCAATGGCCTCTACGCAAACATTTAAAGCCATAGCCGCTCCTCCCAACCACCACCTCCAAAACACAAGAACCCCTCACTTTCTCTGCACAACTACTGGCTCCCACTGACCAGAAGGACACCAAGGAAATTTGCAGCTGGGCTCTTTAAGGTTGTGGGGGCCTCGGCCATCTAAGGTCAGAGAGCACCACCAGCTTCTGAGCTTTCTACCAGCGGCGGGCATTTTCTGTTTGCCAAGCGTACACCAGGGGCACGCAGTGCCCCTTCTCTGCATTGCAGCAAATTTCAGCAACAGCCCCAGGCAGACTGGATTTCCATCAAACACCCCACTGCTTCCTGGGTGTGCTGAGTTAAAGGAGCGAGCCTCACAAACTTAACTTTGCAATGACAGGGGAACCGACAGCCTTGGGAAGTGGTGGACTCGCCTTCTGTGGAGGCTGGATGGCCACCAATCAGGAATTCTTAATCTGTGATTCTTGCATTGCAAGGGGTTGGACTAGATGGCCCCGGGGTCCCTTCCAACTCTACAATTTGATGAATTGTTCAAATATATAAAAGGATGTCACATAGAGGAGGGAGAAAGGTTGTTTTCTGCTGCTCCAGAGAAGCGGACACGGAGCAATGGTTCCAAACTACAAGAAAGAAGATTCCACCTAAACATTAGGAAGAACTTCCTGACAGTAAGAGCTGTTTGACAGTGGAATTTGCTGCCAAGGAGTGTGGTGGAGTCTCCTTCTTTGGAGGTCTTTAAGCAGAGGCTTGACAACCATATGTCAGGAGTGCGCTGATGGTGTTTCCTGCTTGGCAGGGGGTTGGACTCGATTACCCTTGTGGTCTCTTCCAACTCTATGATTCTATGAATTCCATGACACAAATTCCTGCACAGCATACACCCTCCTGAACAAGTGGAGTGTTTTGTTTTGTTTAAGTTATGGACATTATAAAGGCAGCGGAAACAGGCAGGAAGGGGGAAATAGACTCTGCAATCAGTGGTTCAGAACAGAGGCTGACCAGGCCATGCAGTCTGCTGAGACCCTACTATGCCTTGATCTCCCATCAAGCAACAACCAACTGCTAGCCCAAGCAGCTTGCTGTGGACCAGTGTTTCCCAAACCTGGGTCTCCAGCTCACCAGACTTGGTGAGCAATATAGTTCCACAACATCTGGAGGGCACCACATTGGCGATCGCTGCTCTTGACACAGCTGCCTGCCTGCTACCTTTCTGCTCTGCCTGAGATAAAACATTTTGCACATGCTAATAATAATAATAATAATAATAATAATAATAATAATTTATTTATACCCCACCCATCTGGATGGGTTTCCCCAGCCACTCTGGCCAGCTCCCAACAGAATGTTAAAAACACGATAAAACATCAAATATTAAAAACTTCCCTAAAGTTTGCCGATTCCTACAAACACCTATAACCGGTCCAAAATAAAGAGGTTCATTAAAGTTTTTTTTTAAAAAAATAATGAAAATAATAATAATAATAATAATAATAATAATAATAATAAACCCCACACTTTGGATTGCTTAACAACTGCATTAAGCACACTGGGAGAGTAATTTGAGTAAATGCATAAAGCTCCCATCCCCACAAAACATCTCAGCCTAGGAAGAAACAGAGTTGTTTTGGACTTCGTTGAGCTATTTAAGGGTCCCTCTTTAAACAGCCCTCCAGCCTTCTGCCCCGGTTTGTACCCACCTGTGCGCATGGAACAACGGGCCTGAGGAGTAGTGGCATGGGGCTCAGTTCTGTCTCCGCAAGGTGCTTTTTCTGCGGCAGGATCGGGTGGAGAGAAAAAAAGGTAGGTTACAGAGCCAGTAGGTACTAACCTGTTTCTGAAAGTCAGATTTGTGGGGGATTTCTAGTTGTGTTTTTTGGAAGTTAAAGAGAGGTGGGAGGGAGGAGATCTCAACAAGCAGATCAACTTCTCCAGCACAGAATGAACTCGAATGCCTTTCAGTAGTCGTGTAGTCCACAGCAGAAATTCACAGCTCAGGTTACCAGCCAGATAAATATAGTGTCTTATCTGACCTCACAGGATGGCTGGAGCACTCTCACATTCCAGCGTGGGGAGACTTAAAGGGGCAGCGCAGGAGGGGCCCAGCCAGGCGGGGAGGGGGGCTCATCTCTGATAGAAAGGTGGGGGGGGGGCGGCGGATGGGCCGACAGGACTAGACTTCATGGTGAGAGGAAGGAAGAGGGCATTGGGGATAGGAAGTGAGTAAGATGTTACAAGAAAGAGAACTAAGGATATGATTGGAGAGGAATGGCTGAGAAACGGGATTCTTCCCAGTCTGAAGTCAAGCTAATTTGTAAGGACAAGAAGCTCACCCCCTCCTTTCTTAAAAAAAATTAAACTGTTATTCACTGAGTGCTGCAAACTGCCCTCAATATCAGTTTTTGGAGCGGCTCGTGCTGTTCATTTTAAGCTTTATTTTGGTACGCACACAGCCTCTTGCTGTTTTGTTTTTGTTAAAAGCACTTGTAAAACAATCATTGGAATTATTATTATAATAACTCCATGTTCATATGAGGAAGGGAGCAGCAGACGCACAGAGCCTTAATGAACCGGCGTGACCCCCTTAGGCGCAGATAGTATCTCTCAGCCTCAGTTTGTCATCTGTGAAATGGGAACATTAGCACAACCTGCCTAGCAACGTGACAGGCATTGTCGCAATGACAGATGGGGAGATGGAAACAGGTGTTACAATGTCCTGAACTCTGGGAGCAGAAATCTAGGACAATCAACCAACACTCTTCCCATTGGGTAAAGAAGCTGCAGGGTGTCACAGGTTAAAGGAAGGAAAAAAGGGGATGCTTTTAACTTACTTGGAACCGTTTTTTTCAGAGGGATGAGAGGCTCCCCCCTGGGAAAGTCTTTAGAGAAGAACTTAGGGCAGGCTGGGCCAGCCAGGGGCACCTCCAGATTCTGCTGTACTACAACTCCCATCAGCCCCAGCGGACGTAGCGCAGCAGCATTGTTTGGAGGGCCCCAGCTGAAGGACGCCCTAAGATGCAAACAAATCCACATAGCAACACAACACAAGAGAGTCATACTCTGGGAGGTGGAGCCACTGCTTGGGCCGGCTGCTCCGGGGCTCATTCCAGGCACTGACTCAGCCTGCAATAACAGGGAGAGATTCCTCAATGCCAGCTTCATCATTCCTGGTGTTAACAACAGATCCAGCTTCTCGGTCACATGCACCTCAGCACAGACAGAGAGCCCTGGCAGGGCTCAAAAGGGCTTGAGGCTGCTGCTGAATTTCCTTAGGGGAAACCAAATTTTTGCCCCAAGAGCTCCAGCAAGCAGCTAATAGAGAATGCTGCCTTGCCCAGTGAGGATCCGCAATAGATGTTTACTGACATACCAGAGCTAGAGTCTGGCGATGGAGGTTAAGCCAAACTGTCTTCCACCAACTGACCATGCGCAGCTCTCCGGAGTACAGGGAGCAATCAGGTGAGCTACCACCAACAATAAAGGTAAAGGGACCCCTGGCCATTAGGTCCAGTCGTGGCCGACTCTGGGGTTGCGGCGCTCATCTCGCTTTATTGGCCGAGGGAGCCGGCATACAGCTTCCGGGTCATGTGGCCAGCATGACTAAGCCGCTTCTGGAGAACCAGAGCAGCACACGGAAACACTGTTTACCTTCCCGCCGGAGTGGTACCTATTTATCTACTTGCACTTTGATGTGCTTTCAAACTGCTAGGTTGGCAGGAGCAGGGACCGAGCAACGGGAGCTCACCCCGTCGCGGGGATTCGCACCGCCAACCTTCTGATCGGCAAGTCCTAGGCTCTGCGGTTTAACCCACAGCGTCACCACGTCCCAACACCACCAATACTTTTCTTCAAAAAAGACAAAACTGAGTTCAATTTAAACTCCCTCTAGAACTTGCAACATGCAAGAAGTTGGGGGGGAAGAGTATACACACTGGATGGAAGAGGACAAACTCATTCCTTCTCCTGATGCACTTGTTTTATTATTACTGTACATTTATATTCCACTTTTTGTCCAGGATGATTAGGCTCCCTGTTATCTCCCTGTCATCCTCACAAACATGAACGGTAGGCAAGGCTAGGAGTTGATGGTGGGCATCACAGCCCAGTGGGGATTTGAAGCCCCGTCTCCTCCAAGTCTTGGCCTGACACTCTGTTAAGTGACTCCCTGCAGCTCTTTAATCTCAAGGTTGTGGGTTCGAGTCCCACGCTGGGCAAATGATTCCTGCATTGCAGAGGGGCTGGACTAAATGGTCCTCATGGTCCCTCTTCCAGTTCTACAATTCTATGCAATGAATCTGAAAGGAAGCTGGATAAATAGACCATTATGGTAAGTTTCACCTCTCCACAGACATTATGCAAAAGCAAATAAAAATGAAGGGTCAATTAAAAAAAATAACTGCCTGGAAGTGAAGTGACTAGCAAGAGAGAAATGAAAAGTAGTGTTCTGTGGTGCTTCTGAGCATGTGCAGAGAGCCTTTTCCAGACCACATAGGTGGGTGCAGTCTGTCGCGATACACAATCAAGAGTCCTTATCCTGGAGAAGTGCCTTTCACATATGGGTCTGGACCCCACCACACGCTATCTTACTTAGACCCTAAACTTGATACTATTATTAATAATAATGATGGTGATAGCGGCTTCTAATCTCTATGCCGGTTGCCTGCCGTTAGCTACCTCCCCTTCCCACGTACTTTCATTTAATCCTCCAGAGCATAACCTGGGATAGCTCTGTATTCCTGGGTGAGATGGGAGCTAGTAACTTGGGAAAAGGCGAACGCGCGTCGGGGAAGGCTACCGTAACGGCACCAGAGTTTCTCCAAGCCACGGACATACACACCGGGCGCCGATGCTTCGCCACGCCTTCAATCGCGAGGAGGGGCCCAACTCCGGAGTTGCCGCGGGCGGCAGGCGTCTCTAACCCGGGCGAAGGGAAGCGCCTCCCCCGCCCCGCCTGCCCGTGGTTAGGGGTGGGGATCGGGGCGCGCCCCGCACTCACCTGGCTCTCTCCTGGGGGGACGAGCCGAACCCGGCCGGCTCCATGGAGCCGCTTTCCCAGCCGCCAGCACCTGATGTCACAATCCGGGCGCAGCTGACGCACCGCGGGGCCAGAAGCGACACCCGCGTCCCGGAGAGCGCCGCGGGGCGGCGCGCGCGGAGAAGGGAGAAGGCAGGGCCGGGAGCCGGAGAGCGGGAAGGAACGGAGCAGGGGGACCCAAGCTTAGGATTTTGCCGGAGCTGGCTGCAGTAGGGGCGCGCGAGCTAGAAATGCACTCTGCACGCGCTCAGAAAAGGCGCTGCTCCTTATTGCTTTAATAGCACGCCTTTTTCCCAGTGCAGGACCCCTAGCGGCTCACGGCGTAAATAAACTAAAAAAACACACAGAACATATATATTGAAAATGTAGGTCACCTACATTTAAGAGCACAAGAAAATGTGTTTTGCTGTTTGCTTTTGAAACGAGCAATCTATTAAGGTTTTCACGGTTTTTTGTTTTCTTTTTACAACGGCGTAGCAAGCGACCCGCCTCCTTCCGAACAAACCTGCAGGCCCATTGTTTTTTTATGGATCGGGTGCGCTGCTGGCCGTTTATGCACACACGACTCGCAACCTGCTGGCGCGAACACTTTTCTGTGGAAGTAAATAAACCCGCATTAAACTAAGCCGGGATTCCGCCTGGCCACGTGGTCGAGCTCGCCACGCGTATATAAAGCTTCCTTGGCCTTTGGCGAAGTTGGCAGTTCTCTGGAAGTAAGCCATGGCGCAGGGAGGGCCGGGGGCGGATCGTGAGTGGAGGAAAGCGTCCTTACCGCTTCATCCTATATATGCGTTTCCTCAGAAGTAAAGGCCGCTGTGTTCAACTTTGGATCGGTGCATCAGCTTTGGAAGATCGAACTACACGGCAGCAGATTGTTGGAGTGAACTTTGTCGACAGAGCGGTTCTGGAGCTCAGGCCCGGACTGGAAACCAGCCTCTCGCATCTGCTGCTTGTTTAAAAGGAGATCTTGAAATGCAATCCCTTAAAAAAACAACACCCCGCTAAAAGTGCCAGATTTATTATTGCAGTTTTTATAGGGTTGGCATTTATTTTTCACAGTGGCCTAGCATGCAAAAATGAATTAAGTGGGTGCAGGTGTTTATATCTTTCCGGCAGGACATGAAATGGCGGGAGAAGCTACAGCTTCCTGTTAACTATGCATGATATGCAGAGATAAATTGGGGCCGGTAGAAAGGTTTGCCAAACTGCCTTCTGCTCACCCTCGAAAGACAATAGCAGCTCGACCGTATTCAAGGCAGGCCCGTCTGAAAGCCAAACACTGATCTAATAATCGGACTCCATACCAGATGCGGAATTCAACAACCTAAGGATTTATTGTGTGCAGACAGATCATCCAGGGGATGTGCACATAACAACACGCAGAAATCTACTTGTTCATTTGAAGCAGCACAACAAAAAGTTAACACATTAATAACTCACTTTGCATTTTCAGTTGTAGGGGTGTAAATATTGGAACCTTCCTTTTTTTAAAAAAAATGGTGCTGCTATGTAAGGGGTGTTAGAAAACTCCTCTCTCCCAACAAGAGCAGTGTCTACATTAAAGTGCTGTTCAAGTTTCATGGGATGGAGAGGCATTTTGTATCCTAGGGATGGGGAATTTGACTGATTGCATTAAAAGACAAATCTGTCAAATTCACACTTTCTGAAACGGCCTTAGTAAAACTGAAGCACAGCCATTGAGATTGGCTCTTATCTGATCTATTGCAGCGCAGTTTTCCAGCCAAACCATGTTTATGAAAATGCCTACGTTAGTGAAAAAAGCCATACAAAAATGCATTGTTTTAGGGTAAGTTGCTTGCAAGAATGTGTACGTTAGTCAAAACTGCATGCAAAAAACAAAGCTGTTTAAGGAGAAATTTATGCTAAAAATGGAGAAGGACTTCCAGGAGGATTTTTGCTTTTTGAAATTGCTGCAAAATGTAGACAAATTCAGACTGGTAAAATGGTAATTTGGTTTGGCCCAGATGATTGCCTTCTCAGACCGCTAGATGGCAGTGCAAGGCAGCCCTTTGCAGTAATGTTTTCTATCTGTCGGGAGGACTTAAGTGCTAAAGGTGGATCTCATCTTCCTCTGTGATGAAATCTAGGAATTGGAAAGGCACCTGCTCATCTGGAGAGGGCACTGGAGGTGAAAGGTAAACCCCCACCCCCCACTTCTGGTACTCCATTCTAAATCATAGTTGTGGCATCCCCTATGGCACTCCGAGTCTTGGCGCCCAGTGCAACTGAATGGCTTGTGCTCCCCTAAATCCATCTCTGCCCCCCCCCCCGAATCCTAGCTTGCTTACCAGTAGTTTGATTTGCAGACATCAGCAGGCGAAACTGTACATTCTAATCCATTATCAGTAAGGCCAGCTTCAGGCAAGCAAAGGTATGGCCTAAATGGGCGCTGCAGAATGTGATTTTTTTGCTGCAAAATAATTGCAAAACTTTGGCACTGGTTGGGATGAAATTGGACCATGTTGGATTTTTGGGTGTTACCTACAGACACCTGTTTGATGCATCAATGACTGTTGGGCAAGGCACCAAAAAAATGCAGGTTTCATATTGCAAAATGCTGCAAAGCAACTGCGAAACATTGGCACCAGTTTGGAGGGGATCCAGAATTGTGGGATTCGTAGTTAATGAAGCTCACAAAGTGTCGCAAGTCTGCTCCATCCTTGGAAACACCAGTGCAGAAAATGCAAATGGCTGTTGATTAAATACTAAAGGGACAGTGCCTATTGGTTTTTCTTGTCATCAGGGCTACCAGTCAGGTTGGCATGGGGAAACTTTGGCCCTCCAGATGTTGCTGAACTACAACTCCCATTGGCCTGAGGCAGCATGGCCAATGGTTGAGGCTGATGGGAGTTGTAGTTCAGCAACCTCTGGAGGGCCACAAGTTCTCCACACCTTCATTAGAGCAAAGGTGGCTGAAATCTTGGCAATTGATTTGCCCAGTGCCCACCCCTCCCTGCACATTTTTCTGGACCCCAGGACCTCACCAATTTGGAGGCAGCATATGTTTGCAGACGGCCACCACGCCCACTGGTGACTGGGAGCGGCTGGTGAGACCATATAACAACCGTCTTGAAAGACCTACACTGGCTTCCAGTACGTTTCCGAGCACAATTCAAAGTGTTGGTGCTGACCTTTAAAGCCCTAAACTGCCTCGGTCCAGTATACCTGAAGGAGCGTCTCCACCACCATCGTTCTGCCCGGAACTGAGGTCCAGTGCCGAGGGCCTTCTGGGGGTTCCCTCGCTGCAAGAAGCCAAGTTACAGGAAACCAGGCAGAGGGCCTTCTCGGTAGTGCCACCCGCCCTGTGGAACGCCCTGCCACCAGATGTCAAAGAGAAAAATACCATAACTACCAAACTTTTAGAAGACATCTGAAGGCAGCCCTGTTTAGGGAAGCTTTTAATGTTTAATAGGTTGTTGTATTTTAGTGTTTTGTCGGAAGCCGCCCAGAGTGGCTGCGGAAACCCAGCCAGATGGGCGGGGTATAAATAATAAATTGTTGTTGTTGTTATTACTGCTATTGTGGGGTCCCTTAGGTCAATCCTACTTGCAACAGAGGCTGGCAGATAGTTAGGAGATATTATATCCCATGCAGACAAGTAACTTGTATCTGATGAAGACAACCAGGCAATGCCAAGGTCTGTTGGCCCCAGACCTTTCTAGTAGTCCAAGAAAAGACTCGCATCAGATGAGGAATTCAACAATCTAAGGTTTTATTGTGTGCAGACAGATTTTTTTTCCTTTGACATAATTTCCTTTGATAATAAGCTGTGGAAAACACGCTACAAATGTTCACAAAACAAGACTAGGACAATGAGCAGTGTTGGGTTCTGCCTCCCCCCTCCCCCTCGCCAGATTTCCAATCCTCAGCTGATGAATTGCAGTTAAAAATCAAGTCTGGCTGGGCAAAAGATGGTTACGGAGAAGCTACCTGAGCAGTAAAATCGGGGGAGACAAGCCAAAGGCGTCAGCTTGGAAGGGTCAAGGAGCAGGCCTTAGCCTAGCACAGTGGCGGGGGCTGATGAGAGGTTGGGCACTGGCTGGGTCTGGTAAGTGCTGAGCGAGGCAGGATAGGGCACCAGGTTGGTGTGGGCAGGACAGAAGCAAGGAAAGGGGCCAGCTCATAACCACCCATGGTATCTGTATTTGCAGAGATCCACCTAACCAAACATCTCACCAATAAATCTCAGCTTCCTGTTATGTTTCAGGCAATGGATCACAATGGATCTACAGTATCTAGATGCAAGTTCCCTACCGCTCTTTCCCACTTTCTTATCCAGCAAAGAATTGCAACAGCTGTAAGCGCATTGCTCTGTTTTCAGTTGTAATCCCACTCACTCTCTGTGTTTACAAAGCCTGGTTTAAAAAAAGGGGGTTCGCCCTCCCCCCTTTTTAAAAAGCACACATTTTACTTGAAATCCCACAAGACGTGCATGTGACATGCAGATATCCACTTGCCCATTTCAAATGGCATAACAAAAAATACAGCACATGAACAGCTTATATTTTGCACCCTCAGTTCTGGGCACATAAATACTGGATAAATACGTGTGTTCTTTTTTAAAAAATAGTGCCACTATGAGTTGGTGAATGAGGTGGTGGTGGGAGAAAATTGAGAAAATTGCAAGTGCACAGTGTTTTGCAAAGTCAGCCAAAGGTTCTAGAGCACAGTTTTCTAGTAAAGCAAATTGACTTCAGTCATTTGCAGTTCAAAGAAAACTTTTGCATTCCTTCATGCTACTCAGAAAGCAGCTTAGAAAGAAATAGTTGCTGATATGGCTAAGCAAGGGGTGGTACTGCTGTGGGAGAACCCACAGGATATAGCACCCTGCAAAATCTACTCAAGCTATTAGTCCACAGTTTTCTACCAGTACTGGTAAAATAATCTATTTTCTATCATTTGCAATTGGCAGAGTTGGTTGGGTACGTTTGCTTTCCCTCTAATATCTCCTGGAAGCAACCTTCTGCTGCCAAGAAGTGACCAGGAAAAGTGGCTCGCTCCAAACGTGCTCCAGGAATCCAGACTAGAATTGCTTTGAAGGCATAATGAAAAGCACTTTATATTAAGCAGATTTTGCTGGAACGACAGAAATGAGGAGGGCCTGCTTTGCTCAGCTGCGATGCAGCAAGAGAATGTAAAGACTGGACCTTTTGAGAGTCAGGTAACGATACCATTAGTCAAACAAGCCCTGTTTTTGGGTAACACAGCCTGTAGACTCATGCCACTTAACATTTGGAGGTGGACTCTGCATCAATCTGTCCAAATCTTTGAGAACTGGGAAACGGAACTGTTTTAAGCTTATTTATCAATGCAGGTTGGGAGGATTCTGAATGCAACTATGAGGCAATTTAGACCTAAGCAATAGAGAGGAAAACCCTACAGATTTAATTCCCATGGTGATTTTGATGGAGCTGAGGATCAAGAGGTCCTCCCCTTATGGTCTATTACTCCAAGATAATTTCTCCCTAGCCTGTTGCAATCCAAGGTATTTCCCCCCACTCCCAGCTAGCTCTGACTGAATAAGTCCACACGGTTCCCCCATCACCTACCTTTGGCCCTTAATTCCAGTGGCACTGAGAATCCAAGATGGCCTCTAGCCGCAGGTGGGCAACTGGTGGCCAAGGAAAACATTTCACACTCTTTACAGCTGAACACTTTGCTTGCTTACTTATTCGTAAGACTCTGTGGTCAATGATGACACTCGCAGATTAAGGGTTGCTCCCACTTCCATTAAGAGTAAACCCAGTGAAATGAATGAAACTAACTTGGGCATGCCCATTAAACTTCAATGGGTCTACTCCAAGCAGGACTAGCATTGGTAAAGCCCTGCGGGACTGCAGCCATCTTCCCCACACCCAAAGAATTGAGCAATGAGAGGAATATCTACAGTAAGGCTGATTTATACCCAGCCAGATCATGGGCTCATCTCTCAGTCTTGCCCTTTCCTATCTGGACTGGGAGGGCGGGGCCCTGGTTGGCTCCGCCTACAAAGGCTGTTCAAGGTTCCAAGAGACCACCAGGGTGCGGATTGGCTAGGGGTTGTTGCTGGTGGTGAAAATTTAGGTTTGGAGATGCATGGATTTGGTTACAGCACTACATGGCAAGAAAGTGGCAACTTCCAGAGCAGAGGGGAGCAGGGAGTCTCTGCAGCTGATTTAGCAGTTCCTTACACACCCACACCCACACCCACACCCACACCCCGTTACTGCCTTCATACCCCTATGTTAGACATCTGCAGCTGCAAACTGGGGAGTTGGGGTAGACAACCACACTTAATGGTGCTTTCTAGCCTGGTTGCCCACGGGTCATTTCTCCTGGCCACTGGCCCTTTGTAAGACAGTGCTCCCTTTCCTTCCTCCACCTGAGGGCTGGGGGAAGACCACAGAATCACAGAAGAGTTGGAAGGGAGCACAAGGTCCAAGCCTCTGCAAAGCAGGAATCTTTTGCCCAGCATGGGGCTCGAACCCACAACCCTCAGATTAAGAGCCTCGTGCTCTACCGACTGAGGTATCTCATGCAAGCAAGCTGCTCAGCTATGCTTCCCAGCTGAAAGATGGAGGGCTATGGCTTAGTGGAAGAACATCTTGCTGTGCATGGAAAGGTCCCAGGTTCAATCCTGGTTACCTCCTCGAACTGTTGCCTGAAACCCCTGAGAGCTGCTGCCAGTCAGTGCCCATAATACTAGGCGAGGTGGGCCAATTGTACAAGGTGGTTTCTTTGACACACTAGGCTTTTCTTCAGAGAAAAGACCAAGATCTGTTTTGCTGACAGACTAAAAACTGGTCACCATGGGCTGGTCACCAACCGGAAAGCTTTGCCCTGATACTTGATAATGTTATGAGTTATGGGTGCAAGACCTGGATCCCTGGATCCAGTAATTTAATCAACGCTTGGAGTATTAAACTTAGAACTACACGCTTCTAATCCCTGCATTCAGCAAGTGTTAAAAGCTAATTGAGATACGTTAGGCTGCTGGGTGATGGGCCATTAAGAAAACAAAGGACCAAAGGGCTTGTCCTAGATGAAAAATGGGTGGGGGGCCTTTTTCAATGGATAAAGCCAGAGTTTAGAGTAGAGAGGTGAGAAGCAAAGCAGCAAGCTGGAGAGAGAGAGAGAGAGAGAGAGCGCACAACATTAGAAAGCCATGTTTGATGTCTGTTTGAATCCAAGGCTGTAGGTATGGAAGAAACAAGACCCTTTTGGGGTGCTGATGCTGTGAACCCCTTCATCATAGTTTAATAAATAAACAATATATCATAGATAAATAAACCATATATATAAAGGCAACACAGTCTCTGCCAGGCCTCATTTCCTAAAGGAAACACAAACCCTGGGTAAGCTCCTGGAACCCCAGATTCTTGAATTGCTCAGAGAGTGGTGTGCAACACTGGTGTCAGAAGTTGGGTTTCGGGTTTCCTGGAGGAGGGCCTATGAGAGATGTGTGCCTGAATCGGAGGGAACAACAGCAACCCTCCTTGAGTGGCTTAAGAGAGTGAAGCAGCAACAAAGCAGGCAGTTGGATAAAATGGGTCAGCTGCTGGCAGAGTGGCCCCAAATTCCCCGTGGAGATGAAAGCATGACTAGGTGCGAGGTGAGAGCCCTGCCTCATGAGATGCTACAGGGGTTTGGAAGTGACCTAGGAGCTCAGCTACAAGACGCTTAGATGGAAGGGTGGCCAAACAGATCCACTGTGTGGATGGGCAGCTGAGGGGCTTGGACCGCAAAGTTAGTAGCTGAAGGCAAGGGGAAAGACAACGCCTCCAGCTGGCTGGAGCTGAGCAGCTACTGCTGCTGACTGATTTCTCCACTCCCTCGGAGCCTGCTGTGGAAAAAGGAGAGTGCAGGTGGAAGGTGCCTCAGCAGAGGGCACACTGCAGGATGGAGGTGAAGAGCTGCTGCCTAGAGATCTCTTCATTCGATGTGTGCCAGCGGTGCAGGGGGAGAGACACAAGGTGCGCGTGCGTGAGCAAGGGGAATCGGCACTTGCGGAGGGGCCAGAAAAAGAGAGGTGTGAATATTCGTGCGCAAGTAGAGCAGCGGTGTTTTTCCCTGTGGTGGAAAAGACACCGGAAAAGCTAGAGGCAAAAGTGTGCATAAGTGGCTTGCAGAGGTGCCAAAAAGAGAAGAGATGCAGCAGGAGAAATTGGAGGTGTGAGAGAGCATGCAAGAAGAGCAGCTGGTGTCTGAGAAAATGGATGAGATAACCGCCCACAATGATTTTGCCCCTTGGGCCCCCCGATATGGACTTGCATGGTCAGGGCCCATCCCTATACAGTGGTACCTCTGGTTGCGAACGGGATCTGTTCCGGACCCCTGTTCGCAACCTGAGAGGAATGCTACCCGCGTCTGTGCACGCGTGGGTCACGATTTGCCGCTTCTGTGCATGCGCATGATGTCATTTTGCGCATCTGCACATGCGCAAGCGGCGAAACCTGGAAGTAACCCTTTCCAATACTTCCAGGTTGCTGCAGGATGCAGCCTGAAAAGACGTAACCTGAACCGTACGTAACAAGAGGTATGACGGTACTGGGTGCAGCCCAGCACCCACACTCACCCAGGATCCCATGGGTGTTGGAGGAAAGAGCCACTGAGAGGACTACCTGCCTTTGTTTTGGCCCATGAAGCATTCAGGAGATGTTGGGAGTAAGCAGAGAGGGGGATTCCTGGCTGTTGGGAGGAAACAAAGGGCCACCAACTTAGGGGGTCTGATACTCATGAAGATATCCCCAGGTAAAGACTTTGATTTGCAGTTTGGGGGCAGGGGATGAAGTGGACTGGCCCAGGGTTAGCAAGAGGAAAAAAGATGAAGGGGACCATCAGTGCGCCAGTGCAGAAACAGATGTGTTCCTGGGAAACCCAGCCAGATGGGCGTGGTACAAATAATAAATTATTATTATTGTTTCTTGCATGCCGCTGCAGAGACTGTTTGGGGACTGGAGTTTGGAGCCTCCGATCCACAACCAGAGGGGAGGGGAAAGAGAAATTTGAAAAACAAACCCTGAATGTGTGATTTGAGCCCCAAAGTAACTGTTGATCTACTTGGAACTGAGAACTCTGTGAAATCCCAAGACAAACAGACAAAACATGGCAGCGGTGGCGGGTGTGTGTGTGCTTTTTGGGACTGTTTAATTATTTGCTGCCGGGGACCATCCTGGAAGTTTTGGCAAGTTTTATTTATTTTCTGAATGCTGTTGATTTGTGTTTTTTGCATGTTTGGGGCTGTTCAGCTAACTGTATGTTTGAAAGCTGCCTTGTGAAGCGAGAACACAAGCGAAAGAATGAACAAGAGTGCTGAGAGTTGTATCCTGGCTTAAACATGTCAAAACTCACTATCTTGGACATGCCAAGCATGGAATGCAGAACTGACTCGGAGTGTGTGCTAAGGAGAAAGGAGAAGGCCTGACTTGTTTGAAAGGAATAAGCTGTTACTGTACTCAGTATTGGGTTGGGTTAAAAGTGTCATTGTGTATTATTATCATCTGTTTTTAGCGATGTGTGTTCTAATGCCTTGGCTTACTCGTCTGTGAATTTTCTGCAGGGGAGAGATATTTTGCTGTTTGTTGAAAATGTGTGGACAGGTGTCTGATTTTTGGGGGTGGGTGGGGAGGTAGTGTTATGAGTTTGTGGGTGCCAGATCACTCTAATCCCTGGATCCAGTAAGTGTTTAACCAAGGCTCGGGGTGTTAAATGGAATGCTAGAAGTGTCTAATTTCTGGTTTCAGCAAGTGTTCAAAACCAATCAAGTCAGGCTAGCCTCCTGGGTGATGGGCCATTAAGAGAACAAAAGACCTAAGGGCTTGTGCTAGATTGCGAATGGGTGGGTCCCCCTCCCTCAACAGATAAAGCCAGAGTTTAGGGTTGAGAGGTGAGGAGAGATGTGTCCTAGAAGGAAAGCAGCAAGTTGAAGAAAGAGAAGGAGAGCAATGTTAGAAAGCAATATTTGATGTCTGTTTGAACCCAAGGCTGTGACTGTGGGAGAAACATAACCCTTTTCGGGTGCTGAAGCTGTGACCTCCTCCTCCATAGGCTCAGGTTGTATATATGTGTAAATAAACCATATATATTAAAGACAACACAGTCTCTGCCATGCCTCATTTCCACGAACCCTGGGTAAGCAGCTGGAACCACCGGAATCTTACATCACTTGGAGACTGGGGTGCCGTGCAACAACATTAATTTTAAAATCTTCCTTAAAAAACAAACCAACCAGGGTTAGCATAACAGTTGCTTGGGCTAGGGCTGATTTTAATTCTCCTTCACGGAACCCAGCCAATTCAAGGATCCTGTTATGCAGAGCAAATGATGGGCAAATTTGAAGCTCACCCACCCGCTGCTCTTCCAAATGTAAAAAGAGCCCTGCTGGGTCAGTTGCACCTGAGCTCAGCACCCAGCTTTCTGCACTTGCCCACACTGGGAAGCCCACAAGCCATGCATGAAAAGAAACCAATGAAAGTCACAGCATACAACTCTCTCCCTCACTGCTGCTCCCTGGCAAACAGCTTTCAGTGACAGGTTGGCAGGGATTGAATCTGGAACCTTTTGCATACAAACACATGACTTCCATGCCACTAAAGCTATGACTCCTTCGTTCAGCAGCCAGCGCCCACCCCCGGTAGTGAATTTGCAAGCTTCTGCTATTCCTTTTGCAACCTAACCCTGGGTGGAAGAGATTTTCTATTCTCTTGCGCAGGTTTCCCAGCTGATAAGGCAGCCACGCTGCAATAGAGACAGCTGTGGACTCCAGAGGGGAAAGGGCATTCTGCGTGTAGGCAGTGTGGCTGTCCTCCAAAAGTTAATTTATTTCATTTAACGAAATGTATACACTGATTGTACTTAAACCTATAAGTGGTTTGCAAGAAATATGCAGGCTCTCAATGCATGCTGCCACCCTCACAACTCCCATGATGCCTGGTCAACAGCCAAGCAGGCTGGGCGCTGATGGGAGTTGGAATCTAAGATCCTGTTGGCTACCCCTGCTCCACGCCCATGTGGGGCTGAACCCCCCCTGCCTGACCCCTCTACATTTTGCTGGGCACCTCTTTGGTTTAAAATTTAAAAAGCATGCTGAGGCTCGCTGGCATTGCCTCCTTCCCTTGAGTCTCTAAGACAAAGCTGCAGAAGACCAACAGCACCCCCAAAAAGCAGGGCACATTTGGGGGAGGTGGGCAAAAAAAGAGGGGAACTGGAATAGTCAAAGTTGGCATGGGGTGGGACAAAACAAAAAGAAAGGGCAGTGGCACATAAATTCTGCCATGCTTGATTTCCGGATGGGGCGCTGAGGATCCCCCCCTCCTTTTCCTGTCCGTCCCCACCGGTGACCCATTGCTTGAATGTAGCGGCATGATACTGGCTTTTAGCGCAAATCAGTCACTTTCATCAGCTATGCGGCTATATAGAGATATAGAGAGATAATATTAAGAGATACAATCGGGGTTTGGCGTCAAACCGTCCTCCTTATCGGCTGCCTCTTTCTGGAACAAGAACAACAATGAAAAAAGGAAAGGGCCACGATGCTCTGTTGGGTTTAAGTCCGCTCTGAGCCGGCTCTCCCCATCCTCCCTCCCTCCCTCCCTCCCTCTCCCCATTTTGCTTGCTTCTCCTTCTTTACAGGGACACAAAATCCACAGCTTGCAGGAGAGGCAACGAGAGCAGCAGCAGCAGCAGCCAGGAGGTGTTTTGGATCAAGAGGCTGATTCCTGCGCATTTCTCCAGCCGGTCTGCAAGAAACAAAGGGTGCATTCAGACGTGGGGAAAGGGTTGCATTCGTTTTCCTGATGAAAACCCTGGGCCTGGGGATCCCCACCTTCTCTTTTATGCCGTCTGCTTGTTTAAGCATTTTTTTTTTTAAAAAAAGGGAAATCACCTTGGGAAAGGCAATCAGTCTATCAGAATCATTCAGTAAAGTCATAGATAGATGACATGACAACTCTTGCAATCCACAAATGGATCGCTTTTGGTTGAAGATGATGTATGGACAAATCTAATGATATTTGGAAAGTATTTATCAAAACCATAATGACCCATGAGTCAAGGCAGACTTGAGGGAAACCATAAGTTTATCCATTTACATACATATTATATAGTTGCGTAACCATAATTATATTTCATTGTCATATTCTTCTTCTTGTTTTCCTCTGCCTTTTAAAATGTTTTTTATGTATTCTTTTTATTTTTTTTCTATTTACTTTAACTCATTGTACCATTCTTAATAAGGATGATAAGAAAATAAAGTCATGAACCCAAAATAAATCACCAAAATGTGCCTACCTGATTTCTACTCTCCCTTCCATCCCCTGTGAATTTGGGAGGTTCACTTTGCCTCGTGCCTTAAATCTAACCCAATAAACATCTTTGCTTGAATTCACAGTTCACCACCCTTATGGATGCGCAAACCCATCCATTTTTGGTTCTGCAAATTTCCCATTCTTATCCAGCTTTAATACCAGTTCTCCACAATTCTGCAGCAATTTGCGCTTAAAAAAGAAAAGTTCATCAAAGTTTGACAGCAGTTTAGTGTGAATTTCTTCAGCTACACCATTTTGACAAATATACACATTTTTGCCAGCAACTTCCCACAATACAATAATTTTGGTTTCGTTTTCACTAAAATAGGTGCTGGTTTTTTGCACGTTATCTCCAGGATTTCCATTTCTGTGCACATTATTCGGCTAAAGAACCATACTGCAAAATTTGGAGAAGTGTGAATTTTGAAGGATAGCTGTGTTCTGGTCTAATTGTGAATTGGGAAGTTTCTTGTTAAGATGCAAACGAGATTGAATTTCTCTCCCACCCATCCACCCCGTTTCAGGACCAAGACCAGCTCCTCTGAATTATTTTCCTGCCTTGCATCCAGGCCTCCTGCTCACCTTTGAAAACTGAGATGTTTTTCATCTGGTTATCCTCATAATCGTTGGTGATCTTCAGCCTGCACACATAGGTTCCCTCATCGGCGGTGGTGAAGCCCGCGAGGTGAAGGCACACCAGGTTGTTGGACACAGTGACGTTGGCCCGGTTCTTGTACATGGCGTTGGGGACGTTCTGGTTGCTGGCAACAACAACCCCCACGCCGGCATCCCTGCTCAGGCGGAAGTCGTAGCTCAGGGCATTCGCGGTCTTCTTTTCGTACGCACAGTCCAAGCGCAGGCTTTGGTCGCTCATGCAAGCGGTCAGGCTTCTAATCCTCTGGCAGCGAGCAACTTGGAGCACTGAGGAAGGCAAGAAGTTTTCACCAACACAGGGAGAAACAATGATCTGCAGAGCTGAGCTGCAATCCCTGCAGCCTCATCAGTTAGGAGGTGAAATTAATACAACAAGAGCATTTTTAATCCCTCAAGTTAGGTTAATTAACTCATCAAAGGGGAGCATCCCTTTCGGGTCTCTCTTTCTGGGTCACTGCAAGGACACCACCTCCTTTGGGGGGGCTGTTTTCTATTGTTTTGATTCATTTACAGTGGTACCTTGGTTCTCAAACGTAATCCGTTCCAGAGGTCTGTTCCAAAACCAAAGCGTTCCAAAACCAAGGCACTCTTTCCCATAGGAAGTAATGCAAAATGGATGAATCTGTTCCAGACTTTTAAAAACAATCCCTAAAGCAGCAATTTAACATGAATTTTACTGTCTAACGAGACCACTGATCCATCAAATGAAAGCAATAAACAATGTACTGCAGTCACACAATCAACTGATCGATCAGTAGCTGAACTAGGTTGCACACAGTCACAAAAACAAAACAAAAAAGAGCTGCAAAATCACAAAATAAACAGCAAAAACAGGCAGACCTCAGCGTAAAACTCGAAACAGAAGTGTGGCACTCAGAATGGAAGCGTAACACTCAAAATGGAGCATGTTTGGCTTCCGAAGAAAGTTCACAAACCGGAACACTTACTTCCAGGTTTGCAGTGTTTGGGTTCCAAGTTGTTTGAGTACCAAGGTGTTTGAGAACCAAGGCATTATTATTATTTTTTAAAAATACTTTTCATGTAAGGAAGTGGCACCCTTGACATCAGTACAAGGCAATGAGTTTTACCTGTCACAAGGACTGCAATACCAATGGTGGACTTCATCTTCTTTTCGGTCTACGGTGTGGAGCGTGGGAGGAATCTAGGAGTAGAAAAGGCACCCGGTCATATAGAGATGGGACTGGGAGGGCAAAAGGGGAATTGTCAAAAATTATTCTGGCTGAACACAGTCGGTCTCGTGGTCTGAAGCTTATTAGAAAGCAGGAGCTAGATTTGGGGGAGAGGCCCTGCAGTTCCCTAGCGCGCGCACACAGACAACACACGCCATACATCCCTTGCTTCCCGCCTCAGGCCCTTGATTCCCCTCCACCTGGCCCTTCTCTCCCTGCAGCGGAAACCATGACTCAGCGCTGGGTGAGCTAAGTTGGGGATGAGTCATTCTAAGACTCCTGCAGTGGGGAAAGATGCCAAAGAGGCGGGTGAGGAAGCAGAGAGCGAGACAGGCAGATGGAGAGAGTGTGCCTTTTTGGCAAAAGAGGGGCTTTTAGATAGATAGATAGCCTCTTCTAGACACTTCTGGGGTACATGGGAACAAAGAACTTATTAATCACTTTAGCAGAAACCTCCACCCTGCTTTTCTATGTCCCTACTCCCATCAGCCTCTTCAGCTAGGCTCCAGCAGATAGCATGATGCCTTAGAAGCAGCCCAAACTCTCTCACCGCCCCTAAGTAATAAACCACATGAGCAAAGCAGTGCCATCTCAGGTGTATCTGCTCAGAAGCAAACCCTGCTGTGTTCACCGAGTAAAATTTGCATTCATTGCCCCATCTGCTTTTGCCTCTGGCCCTGCCCACCCATGTTATGTGGCCTCAGAGGTCAAAACGGTTTCCTGCTCCTGCTATAGGGAATTGCTGCTGTGCATGTTCTGCCTCCCAGCAGCCTTTGGTTCCATGCGGTTGGCTTTGCGAAAACCCTGCATCCTCCTCAAGTCTTTTCCACCTTTCCTTCCAAGTCTCCAACACAACACAGTTTGGAACCAGGAAAACCCCAGACTGGGCTGCTCCACACTTGCCTCTGGCCCACAGAGGGAAGGACACAGACTCAGAAATATGTTCTCTCTCTGCCAACCCAGACCCAATGTTCCTAGAGGTTACTCTAGAACCTCCAGAAGAAGGAAGCCTCTAGTCGTGGGGCAGCCATCAAAAGCGTCTCTCAGTGGGATATTATTGCCCCTTCTGGCATGGCTGAAGGACGGTATAGAGGAGGGGAGTGGAACCTCAGACCTAGGGGCTGAATGAGGCCCTCCAGGATGTCTATCAGGCCTTGGGGTTCTCTTCAGAGTGGCTCAGTCACTAGAGCATGAGACTCTTAATCTCAGGGTCAAGGGTTTGAATCCCATGTTGGGCAAAAGATTCCTGAACTTCAAAGGGTTAGACTAGATGAGCCTCCAGGGTCTCTTCCAACTCTACAATTCTTTGATTCTATGATTCAAGCTCTGTCTCTTCACTAGCCACTCCTCTCTCCAGGCCACACCCCTTGCCGGCCTTGTTCCACATAATCTGTGAAAGCTTTTGCCTGGCTGGAATTTGTCCTTGAACTCTGAGCACAACTCTTGCTTGCCTGGATGCAGGTTAGAGAGGGGCGTGCAGCCTGCTGTACAAACACAAAACTTAGATTTCATTGCATCAGTATTGGCAGATCCATCAAGGGTTTCACAGCTGCTAGCAGTTGGCTTGCTCCTTTGGCAAGGAGAATGATTTCAACTCCAGTCTTTCATCTGGCTTTGAAAAATCTATTGTCACTTGGCTCCTAGCCACTGCCTGTTCTTCTCGTTTCAGGAAGATGGCAAAAAAGCTTGGTTCTTCGCCCACCCCAACTCGCTTTCTTCTTCTTCTTCTTCTTCTTCTTCTTCATCATCATCATCATCATCATCATCTTATTTGTATGCTATCTTTCCATAGTTAAAACTATGCTCAAGGTGGCTCACAAAGTGATTTACATAATTACAAACATAACAAAAGTACTCATAAACAATAAACAAAGCACACCCAAAAGTAGACAACCAAATTTCCATACAAATCGTAAGATCTAAAAATCAAGATACTGAAAGATTGAGATCAAAAACAGTAACAAAAAGCTCTAAACGATACCCCAGCCCACGAGTCTTTTCAGCAGCTTCATCTTTTGTAGCTGGAGTCAATCTGGGCCTCAAAACACCCCGCCCCTGCCCAGCTTTGTCTTCAGAAAGACTCTCTGGAGACTCCAGCCTTTCTTAGAAAGTTGCACAGTCTGAAAGACAGTTCCTCATAATCCCAGATACATCAGGACTGGAGTAAGCAAGGAGCGGCACTCTGCACATGCACAAGGGCTCTCTGCTTTATGCTGTCCCCTCCCTGCATCACTGAAAGCAGGATGCCTAAACAAACCTCCCTGAGCTTTACAACTCGGTTGCTTTGGAAGGCACAGGTCTGACAGGTCCCTGAACCCAAGGAGCTTACAATAAGACACAGGGGCAAACAACAGCGGCGGGAGGGAAATAGAGGCAGGGCAAAGAAGCAGAAAGCTATGCAATTATTTTAAGCCTGTGCCCTTTTGCTGTGGCAATCAAAGGGTTTTGGGTCTTTTACCTCCTTCTATACCTTTCTTGCTGGTCTCTGCTGCAAGGGGAGGGAAGGAGGTCTCGACTCACTGCACACATGCCTTGTACCAAGGCCTCAGGCTTGAACGGCCACAACTCCAATTAAGATGATCGAGTAGCTACTGTGGCGCAGAAGGCCTTTCTCTGTTGGAGATCCTGGAGAGCTGCCAGTCAGCGCAGACAATGCTAGGCTAGAAGGACCTGATAAGGAGGCTGCTTTCTACACTTTTATTTCGCTTGTTTCCTCATTCATACCTGTACAAAGTTTTGCTTTGGGGGGCAGATATACAAGACAAGTGCTGCCTGTTTTGGGGTTTTGATTTTGGCATATGGGTTTTGCTGTCTCAGGCAGACTGGAGTGTGCATGTTTGTGGGGTTTGCCTGGCTTTTAATGTTTTATTGTTTTTTAGAGAGCGCATTGTGCATTTCCGGAGAGCGGGGGGAGACAGGGTGTGAACACGTGTTTTGCCTTTTTGCTTTGTTTTCCGTGTGCCACCATCTAGGTGGCCCATATTTTTTTTGTCTTCGTGATTTGTCAAGCCCACATGGCAACATTGCCCATGGCAGTTTCTCACACTGCCAAAACATGCCTCCCTGGGAATCCTCAAAAGTCTGGGGACCCCTAGTGGCAGAAGGCATTGCCAGCAGCTCAAGGAGAGGATATGCAGTGCAACGAGGGTCATTTTCTCTGTAAAAGGTCTGTGCTGATGTCTCCCACTCTGATTTTCTTTCTTTCTTTCTTTCTTTCTTTCTTTCTTTCTTTCTTATTTTCTTTCTTTCTTTTACCCAGAGTACTAAGCAGTAAGAAGGGACACGGGTGGCGCTGTGAGTTAAACCACAGAGCCTAGGACTTGCCGATCAGAAGGTCGGTGGTTCGAATCCCCGTGACGGGGTGAGCTCCCGTTGTTCGGTCCTAGCTCCTGCCAACCTAGCAGTTTGAAAGCACGCCAGAGTGCAAGTAGATAAATAGGTACTGCTCCAGCGGGAAGGTAAACAGCGTTTCCATGTGCTGCTCTGGTTCGCTAGAAGCGGCTTAGTCATGCTGGCCACATGACCCGGAAGCTGTACACCAGCTCCCTCGGCCAATAAAGTGAGATGAGCACCACAACACCAGAGTCGGCCATGACTGGACCTAATGGTCAGGGACCCCTTTAGTTTTACTAAGCAGTAAAGGTTACCTCCCACTGAGTCAGAGCACTGGTTCATTTATTTCAGTATATCTGCAATTATGGGGGTTTCAGGCAGGGGCCTCTCCCAGCCCTACCAGGAGAAGCCAGGGTGCGGGATCAAACCTGGGACCTTCAGCATGCAAAGCAGACGCTCTCCCACTGAGCTAAAGCCATTTTGCATAACAAAAACACAGGAAGGTGCCTTATGCCAGGCCTGAGGTTCTCCACCTCCGTTCCCGAACTACAACTCCAATCACCCTTAATCACTGGTCATGCCCTCCGTGACTGATGGAGATCAGTAACATCCAGAGGGTGACAGCGGCCCCTTCCACAACCCAGAGCCTTCTCAAGGGGCTAACTTTGTACAGTGGTATCTCGGGTTACAGACGCTTCAGGTTACAGACTCCGCTAACCCAGAAACAGTACCTCGGGTTAAGAACTTTGCTTCAGGATGAGAACAGAAATCATGCTAGCAGCGGTGCGGCGACAGCAGGAGGCCTGAAGTGGTGCTTCAGGTTAAGAACAGTTTCAGGTTAAGAACGGACCTCCGGAACGAATTAAGTACTTAACCCGAGGTACCACTGTATTTTTAGGATTTTGCATTCAAATCCCCACTCAGCCATGAAGCTCCATTGGGTGACCTTGGGACAGCCATCCTCTCTTAGCCTAATCCACCTCACAGGGTTTTTGTGAAGATGAAACAGGGAAGAGGAGAACCCATGTACATCACCTTGAGTTCCTTGGAAGATGAAGGAGGGATATAAATGCAGCAAACAAATAAATTGAACTTGTGCCGATGGGGCCCATCAGCTTGCAAGAGACCCCTGCCCCCTCTGTAGCTGCAGAGGCTCCCCCCGTACCCCAAAATTATCCCTTCTGTTGTTTTGAGTAGCTGCTGCCCATGCTGACTTCCGCGGTGGGAAGATATATTACAAGATGACTCACAGGCCCAAAGCAGATGTGATGCTGAAGAGTGAGGATTAGGACACAACCCATTTTTTTTTTTAATGAGTTAGCAGTTGGGCTGTGTATGTGAGCGGCTGTTCTGAAAACCCAGAAAGGTCTGCTGTGGGGAAGGGGGTTTAATTGAACCCTTCCCCCCCCCCCCCCCGGTGTGACCTTTTGCCAATTCTTCCCTACCCCTCCACTACTGCTATTAGCTCTGTGGAGTAAAAATACAGATATGAAAAGGTGTGTGTGTGATTTGCATCAGAAAAGGATGCAGAAGGTTTTAACTTGCTCCAAGAGCACCATCTTCCTCCCCCCTTCCAAAGCAGGCCCAGTGGGTTGCTAATTAGTAAAACTAAAGCTCATGGAAAGAGGGGGATATAGGATGCTGCCTTATACTGAATCGGACCATTGGTCCTTTTAGCTCAGTACTGTTTACACTGACTGGCAGCAGCTCTCCAGAGTTTAAAAGACAGGAGATGTCAGGGATTGAACCTGAGTCCTCCTGCATGCAAAGCAGATGCTGTACCACTGAGCTATGCTCATAGTTGAGCAGCAGAGCCTCTAATCCACATGCAGAAGGTCTCAGGTCCCATCCCTGCTTCTCCAGGTACGGCTGGGAGGCAGCTCTGCCTGAAACCCTGGAGAGCTGCTGCCAGTCTGGGTAGATAATACAGAACTGGATGGACAAATCATGGGACTCAATATCAGGTAGCTTCCCAAGGTCCCTGAAAGGGGATGTAAGAGAGGAAGGGTGGAGAAGAGGGAGATGAGAAGGAATATTTAAGAGCCAGTGTGGTATTTCTGGTTAGTTTGCCCAACTAGGACCTGGGATCAAATTCCCACCAAGCCATGAAGCTTACAGGGTATGACCTTGGGCTCATCGTTGTCTCTCAGCCTAGCCTACCTCACAGGGTTGTTGTGTGGATAAAATGGAGAAGCAGAGAAGTATGTAAGCCATCTTGAGTTCCTTGGAGGAATGGTGGGATAACTAAATAAGATAAATAGGAATTTGGAGGAGGCAGACATGGGCTTGTCAGACGGGCATCTGTTGTTATGAACCGCTTCCATCTACTGCACACCCCAACTCCTCCCCTTTTCCTAACGGTCATGCCTTAATTTAATATCAAGCCTGCCTTTGTCTTGCTGCTTCCCTCCCTCTCCCCGCCCTACATCAATAGGCACGCTCCGTATGGAGCAGACTTTGGTAATATGGCGCCCTGAGCGAGGACAAAATTTGGCAGAACCGACGTGATTGGTCAGCTACACCCATGTTGTAAGAATAGCACCACTGGGCATAGACTGAGTGCACTGTTAAGCAGAACCAGCCCAGTGAACACTCGGAACAAATAAAGTCTTTCAAGGCAGACAGTAGGAAAATTCATAGCCCTGCAATTAGTTTAGGCCATTTCTCTCGAGCTGTGCGATGTCCTGGGTTTGTGGGGAAGTGGCGCAGCTGAGTGGCAGAGCGTTTTCTTTGCACGCAAAAGTTTCCTGGCATCTCCAAACAGGGCTGGAAATGTCCCACCTGAAAATCCACTGCAAGTGAGTGTATCCAAAACACTAATCCTATGCGTGGTTTTCTGCCTGCAGAATGGATGATACTAAATTAGACGGACCAATGTTCTGGCTGATACTGAGCCAGATCATTGGTCCATGTAGCTCTGTATATCCCACACCAACTGGCAGCAGCTCTCCAGGATTTCCTGCCCGAAACCCCCGAGAGTTGCTGCCATTTAGTGTGGGCGGTACTAAGCTACATAGACCTATGGCTCATTGTAAAGACTGCTGTATGTTCCTATAAAGGAGCTGCGCTGCCCTGGAGAAGGTTCCTCCCTGGTCACCAGCTAAAGAGACAGACCAAACTGATGTCAGTTGCAGCCAGCTTGCAGATCTGGCAAGCCACAGCCTGAGCAAAAACAACAGCCTGTGCTGATGCTTCCTTGCCCCCCCCCCACTTTAATAACGCCTACCCTACAGGAAATCGAAGGACCAGTCTAGACTGCACCAGCAATGCAGTCCACCATGATGCTGCTGCAGGGCTGGCTAAGGTGCTGCCCTTGCAGAACAGGCAGCTGCGGAAAAAGCCTCGCCAGCAGAGCGCTTGGCACAGGGTCTGCGGCACCGCCATGTCCCGCACCCAGCCTTCCCAGACTGCACCTGCGTTTTCCACATTCCTAGACCTTGGCGCGATGACCGCAGCGCTCCTGACACCCAGCTGGAGTCCGCCACCCAAGAAGATCAGGTTACTGGTTCGAGGGCAACGGCTCTCTACCCTGTGGGGGATACTGCAGCAACCCCCCCCCCCCCCAGCCATGTGGCGCTGATACAGCAAGTATGCCCGCGTTAGACAGTCTTGGAAATCGGATGCCGGATCCGTTCCATCAGTACAGCCTCTCTCTCACACACACACACGCATTTCTGGGCAGGCGACGAATTTCTCCCCCTCCCTCCCAACACTTTCTGCATGTGGCGGTGGGGTCTGTAAGGCGGAAGAACGGGCAAATCTGCAAGAGGAAGGGCGGGGTGGCAGCCCCCTCCCACAGGGAGACCCTCATAAGAATACCAAGAAAAGCTCTAGGGTGATGAGAAAGATGGCAGCGCCCAATGGTGTCGCCCTCCGGGGCTGCTGCTGCGTCAGAGGGGACCCGAGAGGGTCACTAAGGCAGAGGAAGCAAAAGCGTAAGAGACCCAACCCTGCCCCCTTTGCCGTCCTTTTCTCTGGGGAAGCGGAGTCTGGTCCACAAAAGCTCAATAAAAGGGTTAGACTCTAAGGTGACAGGAGACTCCTTGATGTTTTTGCTGCAAGAGTCCCACCCGTCGACTACGTCCGTCTGGAAATCCTGCTCCTTTGCAGGGCATCGCTCCCCGCTTCAAGCGAGATCTCCATCCCCCTTTCCCTGCCCTTGCCTGCATTCCAGATCTATTCTCCTCCACCTTCGTGGCTCCTCCACTCTCCTCTTTCCTCCTCCATGCCGATCTCTTTCTTTCTCGGCTCTGTCTCTCCCTAACAGTGCAATCTTGGGCACGTTTGCTCACGAGTAAGCGCTGTGCTTCTACCTTTGCGCAAAGGAATGCAGTCTTTTTTTTATTCGTGCGTTCATTTCCCCAGGGCGGTTAGCCGCTCCTTTCCTCCATCCCACCTTTCCTACTCCATCTTCTTCCACCTCTCTTCATCGCCCACCCCACCCTCCGCCTCCGGTTCTGCGGCCTCACGTCTCCAAAATTTCCCGGGGGTGGGGGCAAGAAAATATGAACAGGAGAAGGGACAGAGGTATCCCGCTCCCCGCCGAACCCCCTTTCCTCCCTACCCTCCTCCTGCAGCCGCCCCACCCTGGAGATGCGCTCCTCCGACGAGAAGCGAGCCCCGTTACCTGCGTCCGGAGTGAGAATGCTGCGCGTCTCTGGCTCCTGCAGTCTGGGGCAAGGCGAGAGACTGCTGCACGAGGCGACAGGGAGGAGGGGCGGGGCTCCGGGACACGCCCCGCCCACGCAGCCCCACCCCCTGCGGTACAAAGCGGACTTCTCTGCAGGGGTGGGGCGAGCGCCTTCAGCAGCTTCAGGAGCCCCCTCCCACGCCACGTGGTACACGGCCGGGAAGGAGAGGCGGAAGTGACTGCCGTGGTGGCTGGTCTGCATCTCTCAGGTGTGCCTCAGTTTTAGGGACTCGCAGTTGGGGAGACGGCTCAGGTTGGTTGGTGGGCTCAGGTTCTACTTGAGGGCTTCCCAGAAGGCTGATCTCCACAAATACAGATTCCATGGGTGGTTATGAGGCAACCCTTATCTCCTGCCTTTCTCTTGCCTACCTGGTGCCCCATCCTGCCTTCCTCAGCGCTTACCAGGCCCAGCCAGTGCCCATCCCTCATCAGCCCCCGCCATTGTGCTAGGCTAAGGCCTGCTCCATCACTCTTGACCCCCCCAAGGACCCAAGCTGATGCCTTTGGCTTGTCTCCCCAATTTTACTGCTCAGGTAGCTTCTCCGTGGGAGGGACGCAGCTGGCACTGTGGGTGCCACAGAGCCTAGGACTTGCCAATCAGAAGGTAGCCAGTTTGAATCCCTGCGGCGGGGTGAGCTCCCGTTGCTCGGTCCCTGCTCATGCCAACCTAGCAGTTCGAAAGCACATCAAAGTGCAAGTAGATAAATAGGTACTGCTATGGCAGGAAGGTAAATGGCGTTTCTGTGCGCTGCTCTGGTTCGCCAGAAGTGGCTTAGTCATGCTGGCCACATGACCTGGAAGCTGTACGCCAGCTCCCTCGGCCAGTAAAGCGAGATGAGCGCTGCAACCGCAGAGTCGGCCACGACTGGACCTAATGGTCAGGGGTCCCTTTACCTTTTACTAGCTTCTCCATAACAATCTTTTGCCCAGCCAGACTTGGTTTGTAACTGCGATTCATCAGCTGAGGATTGGAAATCTGGCAAGGGAGAGGGAGGAGGCAGAGCCCAACATTGCTCATTGTCCTAGTCTTGTTTCGTGAACATTTGTAGAGTGTTTCCCACAACTTAATGTCAAAGAAAATCATGTCAAAGACCAAAAAAGGAATCTTGTCCGCACACAATAAAACCTTAGAATTCCAATAAAACCTTATTGAATTCCTCAACTGATGCGAGTCTTTTCCTGGAAGCTGTGTGTTAGTTAAGCACAATGAGTCTGGCTGTTTCTGCAAATCTGCAGAAGTGGTTCGAAAGGAGACCGTATGGTGCTTTCCAGTTCTGTGTGTGTCTCTGGGAAAGCTTAAGGACTGAGTCAGCATACATTGCCGGCACCTGCCAACCAAGCCCAGCCAGGCCTGCTAACTGGAAAAAAAAAGACACAAACAGCTCTGCTCTCTGTTCCTTCAAGAGAAACGTGGTCCACAGATCTCAAAAGGGGTGCAGATAACCCTGCTAACATTTGAAAATCAAAACTCCTGTGAAAGGCACAGCCACGGGGGTCGTTTGAAAAGTTGGCAACCATAGCACTGGCACATTTCTGTGGATGAGCACCAGACTAGATGTGCAACAACTCATATGAGACATCAACAAGGAGTTTGGGGTGGGGTGGGGCTCAGACCTCTGCCGGAAACCGCAAAGAACTGCTGTGTGCCATCATGAAGATCTTCAGCTGTTTGAGACCCAGCACCCACCTCTGACCCCCAGCCATAGCCTCCAACATTTCTCCAATGAAAATAGGGACGTCCTAAGGAAAAGCGAGACAGTTTGGGATCAAATCTGAAACCGGGACGGCTTCTTGTAAATTCAGGGTTGTCCCTGGAAAATAGGGACACTGGGAGGGTCTGCAAACCTGCATCATAGGACCCACTTTCAAATATTCCCTTTTGATTTATACTAGTATAAAGGCACACTGGACCATGAAGAAGGCTGATCGCCGAAGAATTGATGCTTTTGAATTATGGTGCTGGAGGAGACTCTTGAGAGTCCCATGGACTGCAAGAAGATCAAACCTATCCATTCTTAAGGAAATCAGCCCTGAGTGCTCACTGGAAGGACAGATCCTGAAGCTGAGGCTCCAGTACTTTGGCCACTTCATGAGAAGAGAAGACTCCCTGGGAAAGACCCTGATGCTGGGAAAGATGGAGGGCACAAGGAGAAGGGGATGACAGAGGATGAGATGGTTGGACAGCGTTCTCGAAGCTACCAAACTGCAGGAGGCAGTGGAAGACAGGAGTGCCTGGCGTGCTCTGGTCCATGGGGTCACGAAGAGTCGGACACAACTAAACAACTAAGCAACAACAAAGGCACACCAGGAATCCTAAAATGGCAATTTAACAGGGCAATATTACATAGTGTTGCTTTAGCATTGCTAAATGAAAACCAGTGAAGTAGGCAAGAGCCCAGAACAGATGTTCTGAAATGGGAGGAATGTGTACGTGAATTGGGGAGGAGGGAACAGGAGACAGGACCGCTTGAGGCATTGGGAACTAGGCGACTATACAGAGAGATCCATAAATGGATCCCCCTCTGTGTACAGCAATAATTCTCCCCCATGACCCAACCCTATTTCTAGTTATAGGAAGTGGAGTGAGCAGTGAGGATGATGTAGCAAATGCCGGACGACTGAGCTGCCTACCAGTGTCCCATCTGTTCTGGAAAGCCATAGAAACAGATTAGAAAATGATCAGATAGTCCTACTCCACAGAGAATTCCTTTGCTACAGGCATAGCTATAAGGAAGTGGGGGGGGGGGGAAATGCAGTTTGCCAGAGATACATTTATTATTGAAAAGGCTCTTGCATTTATCCTGCTACTGCAACACTCATGGAAATGGAAAGGGTGGCTTCCTAATGTGGATGTTGGTGGTGCCAAGGAGCAAAGTGGCAGAAGAGCCGGGCATTCGGTGGAGGGAGAACCAGCTGGGCCGCTCACAAACAGCAACAGAGAGAAGGAAAGGAGAGGGGTGTGTGATTGAGCATTACAAAACCATGCATGGTGTGGAGTAATGTGGAGCCAGTGTGGTGTAGTGGTTAGGGGGTCAGGCTAGGATCTGGGAGACCAGAGTTTGAATCCCTTCTCAGCCATGAAACTCACTGGGTCAGATTTTTGGGCCAGCCACAGTCTCCCTCAGCCTAACCTACCTCGTAGGGTTGTTGTGAGCTCTTTGGAGGAATGGTGGGAAATAAATAAAGTGGGCAGAGATTTCTTTCTCTCATAATACTAGAACTTGGAGACACATCCAATGAAGCTGAACACTGGAAGATTCAAAACTGGCAAAAGAAAGTACTTCTTCACGCAGTGCAGAGTTAAACTATGGAACTCACTGCCACAAGATGCAGTGGTGGCTACTAACTTGGATGGCTTTAAAAGAGAAATAGACACATGTGCAAAGGGGTGAGGCTACCAATGGCTACTGGCCACAAGGGCTTTGTTCTCCTTCCTCTGCTGCAGGCAGTATGCGTGATGGCCTGGGATTCGGACTTGGAGGCTGAACCTGAGGAATCCCAGCATGCACAGGATTCCCCGCCTCCAGAACCAGCTGAGCCGGGGCTGGGGCTTGAGCCTGAAGGGTCCTCACCTGTGCTGGATCCTCAGGTGCAGGCATCAGCTGAGTCTGCTCTGGCTCCTGAGATGATGGAGGACCTATTGCCTGCAGGTGCTCCACTCTCAACCCCGTCAGGGGAAGCTGAGGTTGCCTCTGGGTCCAGTAACCCTCCAGTAGAGGCTCAGGGCAGGGAGGCGGAGGGAACTAAGTTCCCGCAGGAGGAGTGCTCGCCTCCAGGCCAGGAGAGGCGAGTCACCTATGGACCGGGGCCGCCATATGCCTCGGGGCAGATAAAAGCCAGCCAGCCCCAGTCCCAGGTTGCGGGAGCAACATTGTTGGTAGCCTGTTCCTGCCTGCCTCCTGTCCAGCTCTTCTGCCAGAGTTCCTGACCTCACCCGATTCCCTGCCTTGGACCCCGCTTCAGCTTTGATGGACAGCCTCCATACTGCACCCTTGACCTCGGACTGAACTCGGACCTCACCGCATGGTTATCCAACAGGACCAGCACAGTATGCCTCTTAATGCCAGTTTGCCTGGAGTCAGAAGTGGAGAGAGAGAGAGATCTGTTGTGCTTGTGCCTGCCTTGTAGCGTCTCCCTGAGGCATCTGGTTGGCTGATGTGAGAACAGGCTCCTGGAGGAGATGAACCATTGGCCTGACCCAGCAGCCAAGCTACTGCAGTGTTCTTATGAGTAACAGAAGGCTGTTGCCTTCATGCCCTGCCTGGGAGCACCTTGGAGCCATCTGATGATCTGATGGTCCACCACTGTGGGAAGCAGGAGGTGGAAATGATGGGACATTGGCTTGATCCAGGAGGGCTCTTCTGATGTTCCTAGAATCTTAACATGGTGAACTTCAAAAGTAGGAAAGATGTGGGTGGATGGAGTGATGAGATTTGGAGGGGGAGAGTAAAAAATGTAAAATTTTGTCCAAAATGCATAAACTGCTGCTTGAATTGCATTTGAAAGATGAGGTAAAGTCGGTTATGATACATTGGGCCAAAGACTTTGGGTATAATATACAGTTAGAGGATTGGGGAAAACTGTGGAAAGATGGATTAAAACTTACTGCATGCAATGCCTTAAAAGAAAATGTAATGAAAATGATGTATAGGAGGTATATTACGCCTGTGAAATTAGCTAAAATGTATAAATTTAGTAACAAATGTTGGAAATGTAAAGAAAAGGAACATTTTATCACATGTGGTGGGAATGTAAAAAAGTGAAAAACTTCTGGGAAATAATTTATAATGAGATGAAAAAGATGTTGACATTTACATTTATTAAGAAACCAGAAGCATTTTTACTTGGCATTGTAGGAGATGATATAAACAGAAAGGACTGTAAGTTGTTTTTATATGCAATGACGGCAACAAGAATATTATTGGCACAAAAAATGGCAGCAAGAAGAACTACCGACAAAAGAAGAATGGAGGATGAAATTGATGGACTATGCAGAATTAGATAAATTAACAGGAAGAATTCGAAACCTGTGGGACCAGAGATTCTCAGAAGATTGGAGTAAATTTACAGACTATTTGAAAAGTAATTGTGATGAACAGATTACGCTAGTAGGTTTGCAAGAAGTTATGTAAGGTGAATTATCTGAAATATTGCAAAAAAGACAATGAGGAGAATTATTAGTTAAGGATATTAAAGGTAATATGAAATTAAGAAATGCATAATATGTGATAAATAATGGAAAATCACCAGAGGCATTGATGGAAGTCCAAAAATATTGTATGGGAGGAGACGTATGTTGTATGAATGCTGGAAATAATATGTTAAAAAATTAATAAAATGTTTATAGATAGATAGATAGATAGATAGATTAGATAAAAAGAGATTTGGAGGTGGAGAGAGAGAGAGAGATAAAGAGAGACAGATGTGGGTGGCTGTCGCCATGTGGCAAACAGATGCTTCTGGCAGCCACAGGAATTCAAGACCTTCTCTTTTCCTTGGACTCTTCTTTTCTGGGTCCTCCAGCAATTTCAGGAATTCAAGATAGAAGGGGCCTCAGTTCCCTGGAAAAAAGATTCCTGCCCATCCCTGATTCATCTCTCTCTCCATCCAGGACACTGGCCTTCTTTCTTGCTGCATAAGAAGTTTGGCAAAAACAGCCCTTTCCTTCTGGAGAGTGATCACACTAGGGAGGAGGGGAGGAACTGAGGCTTCGAAGATGATGCACACGGCTGGCCTTGCGTTTTGCACCACCAGAATCTGGCTCCAACTCTGAAGGATGCCAAAAGCAGGAGGCTTTTCCCTTCATTGTTGAAATGATCCTGCAAAGTAAGTGTGTGCGCATTGCCCTTTCAGCTTTGTTCTTCCCTCCTTCATTCTCCAAGACATTTTGACAAGCCCCAGATTGCACGCTTTTAATTCTGCGCTGCAAATTCCTTTGCCAGAGTCTTGTCCCTTCCTGATTCATCTTCCTGTTCTAGCTAACAACCCCTGAGATGTTTGGCAAAAACAGATATTTCTCGCTAGCAAGAAGCAGACTCAGCCTCCTCATCACCATGGAAGCAGCAATCTTTGCAGAAATGTCACAGGCTTAGAGAGCTTGAGATGTCTTGTGCATCTTGCAAAATGGGGGTGGGGAACACAAACAAGTAGAAAACGAGAGAGAGGTCAGGTGGTATGCACAAGTCCTCTCTTGGAAATGGGGTCTGTGCCTTTGGACAGGTTCCTGCCCTGTGTTACTTCATTCCACAAACACCATGCATCCCCTCCATGTATATTGCTGACAGGATGGGTGGCTGTCCCAAACATCTGGACGGCAGTAGGTTGACAAAACCTGGCTGGCTCTTTCCATTTCTCTCTTCTCTTCCTTCCCCTCAGGCTGCAGCACACTGCTCTGTTCTGTCCTCGCTTTGTCTAGCATCTGCCTCCCCCAGGGGCAGATTTTTTTAAAAAATAATATTTGGTAATATGGCCCCTTGAGCAAGGCCAAAATTTGGTGCTCCCAAATGGATCTTCTCAATTATGTATCTTCTCAATTTTGTGCCCCCTTGACTTGGCTCCCTGTGTGGAGGAACTGACGGCACCATCCCAAAACCAACGCTGTCTCCCCAACAGCCCTTCTGCTCATTGGTGTCTGGAGCCCATTGGGACTGGCAGGGCAGAAGCCAGGGAGGCCAACAGTAGGGGGAGCCAGAGCGGATGAGAGGCAGAGCCAACTAATCCTCATTTGCTCCCTATCCTCCTCGTCCACTTCTCTGCTGAGTTCTACAAGACTGGGATTGAGGGGGAAGGGGCTGGCAGGCAGTGCCATCTCTTAGACTGGTTGTAAGTAAAAAGGCAAGCGAGTGCATGGGGGTGGGGTGGGGAGAAGCTGTATTCTGGACTGGCTGGATGCAGAAGAGTGGTGGGAGGCAGCAGCTGGAGAACCCAAAGGGAACCCCCAAAGGAAGAAGGCTCAGAGCCAGGGGATTGGTGGTGGGACGACACTGAGTGGTCGGAGGGAGAGGTGTCAGAATCTGAAGAGGCAACAGGCTTTAGTGAGCAGGGTAGGTCTGTGGCAGAGAGCAGTTCAGAACCAGAGGCAGAACCAGAGGCTGGAGGGGTGTGTGTGTCAAGAAGCAGAGTGGAGACTGGCTGCTCCAGGGAGTCTTCCCCTCCTGCTGAAAGCAGCTCCCCTCCTCCCTGGTCTTCCAGAACACCCAGAAGAATGAAGCGAACAGAGCGAAGAGAGAAAAGATGAAGCAGCTTTAGGCTGCTGGGGAAGGCACCCGAGAGGGAGGAAACTTAAGAGAGTGGTGGGATGGTGGGGACCTTCAGTCCTTGCCACTGCCTCATTGGGGCAAGTCCACCACAAACTTCAGAGTTGCAAATGTTTCCCCATAGAAGAAGAAGAAGAGTTTGGATCTGATATCCCGCTTTATCACTACCCGAAGGAGTCTCAAAGTGGCTAACATTCTCCTTTCCCTTCCTCCCCCACAACAAACACTCTGTCAGGTGAGTGAGGCTGAGAGACTTCAGAGAAGTGTGACTAGCCCAAGGTTACCCAGCAGCTGCAAGTGGAGGACACGAACCTGGTTCACCAGATTATGAGTCCACCGCTCTTAACCACTACACCACACTGGCAATTTTAATCTGTGATTTGCCACCTTGCAGATGCAAGGCAGAAGAGGCAGTGCTTTCATCTGAGTTGTGGCAAATCTGCATTATTTTCAGAAAACAGAAGAACAGTGTGGTCGTGGAGAAGTATTCTATACAGAGAGCAGGCTGAGAGATCCTTACCATTGGATCTGCCCAAGAAGAAGGAATGTAATGGCTTCTCGTGCCTCATCTTTGGCAAGATGCAGCTCACGAGCTCTCGTGTTTCTCTGTGACCAGCTTGGAAGAGTCTTCATCAGAAAAGTGTGCTATCCTGATGTGTATAACAGATACCCCTGTAGAGGCAAATGCTTTGTATCTGCATCATAATGATCTGAGAGGGGGCTGCACTTCTGAGTGAGGAATCTGAATTGCAGTTATGCCAATTGTGGGTTCGTGATGCACCAAAATTATTCGGATTCTGTTTCACATTGTTTCAAATCTTGACGAAAGCAACACCCCAGTCCCTGTGCACCCTCAGCCCGGTCTCTGCCACGCCAATCCTTCACTCCCACCCCTCCTTTTTCATATTCAGTATTTATAAGCTGCCTAGGCAAGGACCATACCATTTCAGCACTCTGCACAGCACCTATTATACAGCTGGCACTATGCATCAGCTGAGCAACAGACAGGATTTGGGCTTTGATTTATATCCTTGAGCCTACAGTGCTTGGGAAGCAGCTTTTCAAAGGTTTCTGAGCCCTTTGGAACACTGAAAAAGCTGCAGCTTTTGTTGAAGGTCGGTGTGAAAATAACCTAATATTATATCTGTTTCATGAGTCCTCCAATGACATTCACGTGGCGAGGTTTTTTGTTTTTGTTTTTTTTTTTGTCTCAAAAACACGAGTTTTGCTATATCTACAAAAAAAGTCTTCCTGCCAGCTGCTTTCACCAGGTGGTGCCTCTATATTTATGTAGTTCATAAAGTTTTTTGTTTTTTTTTTTAAAAAAGGGATAAGAACATTATCAATAAGGCTGAGGCAAACCTACTCACTTTTCTTTTTGTGAATAGTTTCAAGAGTTTTACAATGGCACTTCCCCCCCAATGGCTATTTGGATGCGTGCATTTTATGAATGCTGGTGTTTTCGTTCATTTACGTTGCCCTCACTCGTTCTCACTTGCACTAGCCTTCATTTGCTCCCCAGTGACATAATCAAAAAGCCAAATCTGATTTGCTGTTTAGTAGGGCTTCTGCCTTGAATTGCATAGATGTGTGAATTAAAATAAAACCTTTTAAACTGGTGAAAAAGGCACCAGTGATTATTTGGGCACCATACTTAAAAAAAAATATCCAAGATTTAGAACCAAAGAGATCCAAGATTTAGAACCTCAAAGCCAAAGTGAGAGCATTTGGGTCAAAATTAAGGGAGAGAAGAATAACAGTGACCTCATTGTGGGAGTTTACTATAGATCCCCAACCCAAACGGAGGACATAGATGATGCCTTCCTGGAACAGATGGCCAAGCATGCAAAAGGAAGGGAGATAGTAGTAATGGGGGACTTCAATTACCCAGATATTTGTTGGATGTCAAACTCAGCCAAGAGCATAAGGTCAAACAGATTCCTCACTGGCCTTGCAGACAACTTCATTGTCCAGAAAGTGGGAGAAGCAACAAGAGGAACAGCCATTTTAGATCTGGTCCTAACCAATGTTGATGACCTGGTTAGTGGGGTAGAAGTGGAAGGATCATTAGGCGCGAGTGATCATGCTCTTCTGAAGTTTACTATACAGCGGAAAGGAGCAGCCAAGCATACTAGGTCTCAATTTCTTGACTTTAAGAAAGCCAACTTCATAAAACTTAGGGAAGTGCTGGGTGAAATCCCATGGACAGTAATACTAAAAGGAAAGGGAGTTCATGATGGCTGGGAGTTTGTTAAGAGGGAGATAGTAAAAGCACAACTTCAGGCAATACCAATGAGACGGAAACATGGAAGGTGCCTAAAGAAGCCAGGGTGGCTATCTAAAGAACTTTTAACTGAGTTAAGATTAAAAAAGGATGTGTACAAAAAATGGAAAAGGGGGGAAACCACCAAAGAGGAATTCAAACAAATAGCCAGCATGTGTAGACACAAAGTCAGAAAAGCTAAAGCACAGAATGAACTCAGGCTTGCTAGAGAGGTTAAAAACAACAAAAAAGGCTTTTATGGGTATGTTCGTAGCAAAAGGAAGAACAAAGAAACAGTGGGGTCACTCAGAGGAGAAGATGGTGAAATGCAAACAGGGGACACAGAAAGGGCTGAACTTCTCAATGCCTTCTTTGCCTCAGTCTTCTCCGATAAAGAAAACAATGCCCAACCTGAAGAATTTGGAGCAAATGATTCAGCAGAGGAAACACAGCCCAGAATAACTAAGGAGATACCGGTAGTACAAGAATACTTGGCTAGTTTAGATGTATTCAATTCTCCAGGGCCAGATGAACTGCATCCAAGAGTATTAAAAGAACTGGCAGATGTGATCTCAGAACCACTGGTAGTCATCTTTGAGAATTCCTGGAGAACAGGCGAAGTCCCGGCAGACTGGAGGAGGGCAAATGTTGTCCCTATTTTCAAAAAGGGGAAAAGAGAGGACCCAAATAATTACCGCCCAGTCAGTCTGACATCAATACCAGGGAAGATTCTGGAGCAGATCATTAAGCAAACAGTCTGTGAGCACCTAGAAAGGAATGCTGTGATCACCAATAGTCAGCATGGATTTCTGAAAAATAAGTCATGTCAGACTAACCTGATCTCGTCTTTTGACAGAATTACAACTCTGGTAGATGAAGGGAACGCAGTGGATGTAGCCTACCTTGATTTCAGCAAGGCATTTGACAAGGTGCCCCATGATATTCTTGTAAAGAAGCTGGTAAAATGCGGTCTTGACTATGCTACCATTCAGTGGATTTGTAACTGGCTGACTGACCAAACCCAAAGGGTGCTCATCAATGGTTCCTCTTCATCCTGGAGAAGAGTGACTACTGGGGTGCCACAGGGTTTTGTCTTGGGCCCGGTCTTATTCAACATCTTTATCAACGACTTGGATGATGGACTCAAGGGCATCCTGATCAAATTTGCAGATGACACCAAACTGGGAGGGGTGGCTAACACCCCAGAGGACAGGATCACACTTCAAAACGACCTTGACAGATTAGAGAACTGGGCTAAAACAAGCAAGATGAATTTTAACAGGGAGAAATGTAAAGTATTGCACTTGGGCAAAAAAAATGAGAGGCACAAATACAAGATGGGTGACACCTGGCTTGAGAGCAGTACATGTGAAAAGGATCTAGGAGTCTTGGTTGACCACAAACTCGACATGAGCCAACAGTGTGATGTGGCAACTAAAAAAGCCAATGCAATTCTGGGCTGCATCAATAGGAGTATAGCATCTAGATCAAGGGAAGTAATAGTGCCACTGTATTCTGCTCTGGTCAGACCTCACCTGGAGTACTGTGTCCAGTTCTGGGCACCACAGTTCAAGAAGGACACTGACAAACTGGAACGTGTCCAGAGGAGGGCAACCAAAATGGTCAAAGGCCTGGAAGCGATGCCTTATGAGGAACGGCTAAGGGAGCTGGGCATGTTTAGCCTGGAGAAGAGGAGGTTAAGGGGTGATATGATAGCCATGTTCAAATATATAAAAGGATGTCACATAGAGGAGGGAGAAAGGTTGTTTTCTGCTGCTCCAGAGAAGCGGACACAGAGCAATGGATCCAAACTACAAGAAAGAAGATTCCACCTAAACATTAGGAAGAACTTCCTGACAGTAAGAGCTGTTCGACAGTGGAATTTGCTGCCAAGGAGTGTGGTGGAGTCTCCTTCTTTGGAGGTCTTTAAGCAGAGGCTTGACAACCATATGTCAGGAGTGCTCTGATGGTGTTTCCTGCTTGGCAGGGGGTTGGACTCGATGGCCCTTGTGGTCTCTTCCAACTCTATGATTCTATGATTCTAAATAAATAATTGCTTAAATTATTTTAATGTTAACCCTTATTGAAATTATAGATGACAAGGAAAAGGCATTTCCTCCTTTATGAAAATGAAGGAGGAATATAGTCCTTCTTAGATGGTTCCTGGTGTGACATTCATGCATGGACTAAGAAAATTATGCTTCCCACCCACCATCAAAGACTGTGATAAGCAGTGCCGGATTTACATATAAGCTAAACAAGCTATAGCTTAGGGCCCCACTCTCTTGGGCCCCCACCCAAAAAAGAAAAAAATTGCATATTTTGTTATGTGCAAATGGCTTTAGATACTTATTACCGTATTTTTCACTCTATAAGGCACACCAGACCACAAGACGCACCTAGTTTTTGGAGGAGGAAAACAAGAAAAAAAAATATTCTGAATCTCGGAAGCCAGAACAGCAAGAGGGATCGCTGCGCAGTGAAAGCAGCAATCCCTCTTGCTGTTCAGGCTTCTGGGACAGCTGCGCAGCTTGCATTCGCTCCATAAGACGCACAGACATTTCCCCTTACTTTTTAGGAGGGGAAAAATATGGTAGGTCCACAAATTACCATATAGCATATATTCAACACAAAAACCAGCAACAATTTGTTGTTGACAAAGGACAGCTGGACATATAAAGGGTCCCATTACCTTCAGTAGCTTAGGGCCTCATCAAACCTAAATCTGGCCCTGGTGACAAGCAAAAGTTTGGGTTTTGTGACAAAAAGCCAGATTCGGGGACTGTAATCACACAACTGCACAGGCCACTTTGGTATTTGCAGAATGAATGGGAATGGGCAAAGGCTACTTGAGCTGTGCTCGTATCACAGGCTCTGCATCACAAAAACATTCTTCTCTCCCAGGGCAAAACACCAAGTGTCCTGGAGACACCCATGGTCACGCCACTGGCATCAGATGGACTTCACCGTCACCAGGCAATCAGCAGTAAACCTTTTTCGTGTCAAATGATGCTCCCACAGTGCCAACCAGTGGTGTAGCGTGGGTTGCCGGTGCCCAGGGCAAAGAAGAGTTGTTCCGTTGTCTGGTGAGGTCACTTCCTGGTTGTAATGGAGAAGCTGTTTTTAACAGAGCCCAGTAACGAAAGTGCACCCAGTGCCAAACTTTTGAGCCCCCTAACAAATTTGCACCTGGGGCAGCTGCCCCTGTCCCCCACCACGCTATGCCACGGGTGCCGACTGTGACACAGATCATTCCCTGGTGGCAAGCATGATGCATCTCCAGCCAAATAGGGCCCATAGCAGAAAACGCAAACTCAAACCAACACTGCAGAACAGTCATACCCGAACTTTGCAAACGCTTCTCTGATTCCAAGCTTGACCATTGCTCTTCTTTGTAGTCTTGCAGTGCAGGCTTGAAGAGGTGCCTTGCAAAAGATCCTGAAAAACGGAGAGAGATTGAGATCTAGATGACTCGGGTGTGTGAGCCAAGCCGCAAAACTGACACAAAACGCCTTTATTTCTAGGAAGTTCTTTTTTTTTTTTAATACATATTTATTAAAGTTTTTTGAATACAAATGCATAAATAATAAACAACATTACTTATTACATAACATAATTTCGTCACTTCTTTGGACTCCCTCACATCTCCCGCTCCCACTTACATCGTTACAAAAAAAAATAAATTTCAAGCAAATTACCCACTTGTTTACAATCTTATCTCCGTTCATTTAAATAAAATCTAGCAATTTTCCAGAAAGTTTATATTTTCCTTAATCTCACTTATCGTCAAATTCAGATCTAATTCAGTGGTGGGCAGTTATTTATGATCTAGCATCCTTCTTAACATTCAACCAGATTACAATATTTCTGTAAATAAATCTTGAATTTCCTCCAGTCCTCCTCAACCCTCTCCTCTCCCAGGTCTCGGATCCTACCAGTCATCTCGGCCAGTTGCATATAGTCCATCAGCTGCATCTGCCACTCTTCCAGTGTGGGTAGATCTTGAGTTTTCCAATTCTTAGCGATGAGTATCCTTGCTGGATTTCTAGGAAGTTCTTTACCCCATTAGAGCCGTGGTATCCCGGTCCATTAATTCCACAGTCTGCGCTTTTGGATATTCTTTGCAGTTTCCCTTTGGAAGCCCACAAGGAAGGCCTAGAAATGGCTATCAGGTTTTGCTTCCAGCTGCAAGATTATGCATCTGATTTGAGGAATGCTGACTCTAGCTGTCCTCTGCCAAGTGCTGCAGTTTGAGGGGAACCCCATCCCTACCCCAAATCATAGGCTGGGGTGGGAGGACTTGCCCCAGAGGGCTCACAATATTTTAGTTTGACCCCTTTCACTCGGGATGCTTGAGCAGACATTTATTATTTGCGCTGTGAGTTCCTTGGCAAAAAATAAAAATAAAATTAAAATCTCCTCCCTTCCAGGTTCCTCTTTGCATCCTGGATTTCTTTCCTCCCCCAAACCATCTGGCTCAAACACACATTTTCTTTGAGAGAGAGAAGCAGACTCATCGTTCTCAAAACCACCACCACCGCAGATGTGTTTCCCCTGAAATGTCACAGGGTTTTTGAGACACTTTCTAAGGGCCTATTCCCAGCTCACCCAGAGCAATATGCCAGGGAAGCAAGTTTTGGTTTGTGAGATTTTGCTGGTGTTGGAAGCTGGAGAATACAGAGGCTTGTCTTGCTCTGTGCTAGATCTTGAGCTGTGACGTCTTGTTGTTTAGTCGTTTAGTCGTGTCTGACTCTTCGTGACCCCATGGACCAGAGCATGCCAGGCACTCCATCTTCCACTGCCTCCCGCAGTTTGGTCAAACTCATGCTGGTAGCTTTGAGAACACTGTCCAACTATCTCGTCCTCTGTCGTCCCCTTCTCCTTGTGCCCTCCATCTTTCCCAACATCAGGGTCTTTTCCAGGGAGTCTTCTCTTCTCATGAGGTGGCCAAAATATTGGAGTCTCAGCTTCAGGATCTGTCCTTCCAGTGAGCACCCAGGGCTGATTTCCTTGAGCTGTGACTTAGGGTTCTCCGAAAACCTAATGGGGAGGCAAGGTCTATTGGAATGTCAAGGCAGTGAACTCCTCTGTCCTATGAACAGGCTGTAAATAAAACCAGATATCCTAAAGACTCCGTGGTCTTCTTTTGATTTTTATTTATCAATACTTATCCAAAGATATACAAAAGTTCAAACCCAATGCAAAGTATCTTTTTTTAAAATAATGCACTGAAATAAAAGAAACGTTTCTAAAATCTAACCTAAAAAGGAACGGAGGAGGAAAGAAGGGAAAAGGAAAACAAAGGAAGAAATCATTCCTGCTCTACACCTTCAGCTCCACAATTCTACGAGTTCCCAAACATAATGGAATTATTAATTCACCAGACCAGGTTATTTAGTTGTGTGTGTTGTAAATTTTCCACCACAGGAGAGGTAGTTAGCAGTGCAATTCTGACACCTAGTGGTCAGTTCTTTGAGGTGCAGGCTGGCCACCCCACACCCGTTGAGAACTCTCCCAAAGGATACAGAAATCAGACACCCTTTGGGGAGAGAGCTAATTGCAGAGACTAGATTGACCTCCACACCCCCTGCCACAATGCAGTGGAAGTGTGGGGCTGCTGGCCTCTGCTGTCGTACTTTACCTTCCTCTTCCAACAAGCCTTTTAAGCAGAGATCCCTATCTGTCTTGGGATTGTTTTTTAAAGACGTTTTATCGCTTATTGCTTGCTGCCCTGGGCTACTTTCGGAGGAAGGGTGTGATAATAAATCAGAAACATAATAAATAAACAAATAAATTGTTGGAACGAACAAACAAACAAACAAACAAACAGCGGGGCTGTGAGGGCACCATTTGCCTGATGCCTCTGTGGCACAGGGGGGTAAAAAGGTAACGTCCAGTCGTGGACGACTCTGGGATTGCAGCGCTCATCTCATTTTACTGGCTGAGGGAGCCGGCATTTGTCCGCAGACAGTTTTTCCGAGTCATGTAGCCAGCATGACTAAGCCGTTTCTGGAGAAACCAGAGCAGCACACGGAAACGCTGTTTACCTCCCCGCCACAGCGGTACCTATTTATCTACTTGCACTTTGACGTGCTTTCAAACTGCTAGGCATTGGTGAGAGCCAGTGTGGTGTAGTGGTTAAGAGCGGTAGTCTCGTAATCTGGGGAACCGGGTTCGCGTCTCCGCTCCTCCACATGCAGCTGCTGGGTGACCTTGGGCCAGTCACACTTCTTTGAAGTCTCTCAGCCCCACTCACCTCACAGAGTGTTTGTTGTGGGGGAGGAAGGGAAAGGAGAATGTTAGCCGCTTTGAGACTCCTTAAAGGGAGTGAAAGGCGGGATATCAAATCCAAACTCTTCTCTTCTAGGTTGGCAGGAGCTGGGACCGAGCAATGGGAGCTCACCCCGTCGTGGGGATTTGAACCGCTGACCTTCTGATCAGCAAGCCCTAGGCTCAATGGTTTAGACCACAGCGCCACCCACATCCCCGGCACAGGGGGTACAATGCCATTAATGGTGATTCCAAAGTGAGGGGTGGGGGTGGGTAAATGAAATTGTGAATCTCACCCCTGCATCCTAGGATCTTTATACATTGCAAGTCCTCTCTCTGCTCTAGGTCTGGAGGGGTGGCAGTCTGTGTCCCCCAGACAGGGATGGATCTATTAAGAAACTAATAGATTTCAGGGCCCCTAATCCCAGAGGGCCCCCAGAAGCAAGTTTAGTCCACACTGCTTAAAATGTTGGGGTCAATTTGACCCAATTTGAGTGGCATGACTCAGATGGATTAATTTTTTGTTGTATATGTTTCAACAATTCTGAAGTTTGACAGTACAATAGCACAGATGCTGTAAAGGTGTGGTGATCTGTCATGGAACAACTCCACAGAAGAAGATTGCAATGGTTACCCAGACCTTGTTGCTAATTGTGAAGGGGTCCTCGTGAAAGTTTCAGGGGCCCCCAAATGTAGGTCCGCCACTGCCCCCAGGTGGTGTTGGGCAGTACTTCCCATCATCCCTGACCATTGGCCATGCTGGCACCTGTCACCATGACCAACATTTTGCTAGTAATGAGCAGGAGTCCAGGGCCAAAGTTTGGAAGACGCTGCTGCAAACAGATTAAAGGTGTTGCTAGAGGGCTTTAAAGAGAATTGGGACCAAGAGGTGTGACATATAGCCATATTTTGGCATGAGATGCATGAACAATGGCATAGGAAGGGGGGGGTGCAGTGGGTTTGGGCCACCCCAGGTGTCATCACTGACGGGAGTGACAAAATGGCAAAAATATGTGTTTTTAAAATAAGAAATTCCCATCATGAAAAAAAGGTGTTAAGTGCTTATTCTCACAATGTTAAGTAAATAAACCAGAAAATAACACTTTCAACTGTAAGTATGTTATTTTTCCTTCTTTTAATATTTTCAATGTGTGTGTGTGTGTGGGGGGGGTGTGACAAGAAATTTTCCGCCCCGGGTACCAACTGACCTTGCTACGCCACTGTGCATGAACTTGGAAATCATTTTGTGGAGCCATTAATGCTTCTGAAAACCACTTGCTGGGGTGTTAGGTGAGGGGTAGTTCCTCTGGTGGGGGACCCGTCGTGCTCCTTCTGTCCACCTTTGGTCCCCACCCTGCACTCAACTCTCACCTCCGGCTCCTAGAAGCTGTCAACATGAGACAGCGGCACACCTTGGAACAGCTTTGACAGGTGAGGGAAAACTGATGGGTCTCGAATCCTCGGTGAGTTCGGGACTTCCCCTGCATATGAAGACAGGCTCTGGTGGACTGAGTGGACGAGACCAAGAGTGGATCGTACAGTCAAGAAGGCAGTTTCTGCACGTGTTGTAGAGGGACGTGAGGGGCAGAAGGGTACTTGTCAACCTGGGAAGGTAGCCCATCTCAGGGGAAGGAAACTCTGATCGTAAACCTCTGCTTCGGGAGAAGAAAAGGCTAAGGAGTAAACCCTTCACAAATCCATTCCTGAGATGGTTGGATGGCGCCTTGTGCACCTCCTTCCGCAACTCCTGCAGCCAAGCTGGTGCCAAACATATTGCTCTGCTTTCCTTCAGACCACATCAGTGGGGCCAAGAGAGGGGTCTTGCCTGAGCAGCCTCGGACCTCCATGCACACTGCCTAGGCTTGCACTTCAGGGAGGGCACTTCAGCGCTGCTAACACAGAGGTCTGACTTCACCTCTGCGGGTGCACTCCATTGTATCTTGAGACAGATGGATGCCAACCGACCACTTTCTGAAAACCACAGGGCTCTTCTGCTTGGGTCCTGCTTGTGGGCAGTGGCGGAGCAAGGTGAGGTGGTACCTGGTGCCGCAAATTTCTTGCCCCCCCCCATTGAATTGTTTTTTTGCCTGCAACAATGGTTTGACTTTACAGTCATACCTCGGGTTGAAGTAGCTTTGGGATAAGTATTTTTGGGTTGTGCGCTGCGGCAACCCAGAAGTAACGGAACGCGTTACTTCCAGGTTTCGCCGCTCACGCATGCACAGATTGTCAAAATGACGTCACGCGCATGCGCAGAAGTGGCGAATTGCGACCCGCGCACATGCAGATGTGGGTTGCATTCATGTCTGGATGCAAATGGGGCTCCGGAATGGATCCCGTTCGCATCCAGAGGTACCACTGTATTTCATTTTTTTGGGTGGGGGGGAGCCAAAGTTATTGAGCTTTTTGGGGGGAGAACGTGTGCCTTGCGATAAGGAACCTGCTGGCTGAGGGAGGGCTGGCGGGCAGACCATTTCGGTAGTGGGAAACCTGGGCGTACCAAAGCAACAGCGTCTCTCACAGCCGTTGGCTGCCACAGCTAGGTTTACTTCCGAGCAGGAGCTTGGGGGCATTAAAGCAACAGCTTCTGCCCCACTTCTTTCTCTGTTCCCCACAAGGATCTGGGTTTGCAGAGAGGCTGGGGAGGCAGTCCAAACAGAGCTGCGAAGCTTTATGAAAGTGCCTTGCCACGGATCCCGAGCATACCTCTCTCTCTCCAGCACGGTGGCCAGAGGAGGTGGGTGGCATGATCCCGGTGCATGTCAGCCAGGGTGGGGGAGAAAGGGGGCAGCAGTTGAGATCTACACACCCACCCACACCAAAAAGAGACAGAATAAAATACTTGGCAATGTTGGGCTCTAATCTGCATACCTGTGATGGCCTGGGATTCGGACTCGGAGGCTAAACCTGAGGAATCCCAGCCGGCACAGGATTCCCCACCTCCAGAACCAGCTGAGCCAGGGCTGGGGCTTGAGCCTGAAGGGTCCTCACCTGTGCTGGGTCCTCAGGTGCAGGATAAGCTGAGTCTGCTCTGGCTCCTGAGGTGATGGAGGACCCATTGCCTGCAGGTGCTCCACTCTCAGCCCCGTCAGAGGAAGCTGAGGTTGCCTCTGGGTCTGGTAACCCTCCAGCCTCTCCTGAGCTGCAGAGGCTCAGGGCAGAGAGGTGGAGGGAACTAAGTTCCTGCAGGAGGAGTGCTCACCTCCAGGCCAGGAGAGGTGAGTCACCTGTGGACCGGGGCCGCCCTATGCCTTGGGGCAGATAAAAGCCAACCAGCCCCAGTCCCAACAATGTTGGTAGCCAGTTCCTGCCTGCACCCTATCCTGCTTTTCTGCCGGAGCTCCTAACCTCACCCAACTCCCTGCCTTGGACTCAGCTTCAGCTTTGACGGAGTGCCTCCATACTGCACCCTCGACCTCGGACTGGACTCAGACCTCGCCTCACGGTTATCCCATGGGAGTAGCACAATAACACCCCTTCACTCATCATCCGCCTCCCTCATCTCCTTTTGGGGATATCGCATGCCTTGCAACGAGGAACCTGCTGGCAGCCATACAGCTGAGGGAGAGCCAGTGGATTGACCATTTTGGCACTGGGAAGCCTGTGCACACCAAAGGAACAGCGTCTCTCACAGCAATTGACTGCTGCACAGCATTTTGTCACCCTCCTCGCACCGCACCCACCGCATCCACCTTGCTTGCGGGTTTCCCTACAGGCAGTGAAAACAGGATGCTAGATTAGATGGCCACAGGACTGATGCACCAGGATTTCTTTAAATTCTTAGGAGAGGCGTTGGAAATGACTTTCCACATTCGGTCCCAGGATGGCCAGAATAGATGGCGCAGCCCAAAGAAATAACTGGCGCGGTGCAAAACTCGCCCCTGCAGCCAGTCTCAATTGCCATCGCATTTGTGAATCCAGCAAAGCAGGCAGGGAATTTGATGGTCGTCGTCCACAGATGTGGGGCCTATTAGGAAGATAAATGCAACTTGGTCTCTGCAGCTCCTGCAAAAAAAGGAGAGAGAGCGGGGAATGGATATTTATAGGCCCCAGATAGGACTTTGTGAATTGCTTTGTTGGATCAGCCAAGCGTTCTGCCTGCAACAGCAGCCAGCAAGATGCCTGGGAAAAGCCTTTAAGCCAGGGATGAAAGCAGCAGTCCATCCCTCTTGCCTTTGGCTCTGGTATCCACAGGTAGACTGCCCCTATAGATGGAAGGTCAGCCAGTCTATCAAGACATCTCTTTATTATGGTCAGTTACTAGCATTCCAAAAAGAAGCATTTTTACTGTATACAATAGTACCAAGCAAAAGAGAGACAATATCTAGCCATTCTACCTCTCCAGATTCACTGGGGCATTTATGTTGACAATGGGGGATTTTTCCTGAACCTCCACTCTAGAACTGTTGATGGAAGAACACTTAAACATTCCAGGCAGAAAGGCTCTATGCTGCTTTTGAACAGGGAGCAAATAAAGAAAGTTTGCTGGTTTATAAGGGCTGATATGCTCTGTCAATTAGCATTTTATCTGAGATTCAGCCTGGATAGGACTGGGAAAGACGTTTGGGTGACACCTGGCTTGAGAGCAGTACATGTGAAAAGGAGCTAGGAGTCTTGGTTGACCACAAACTTGACATGAGCCAACAGTGTGACGCGGCAGCTAAAAAAGCCAATGCAATTCTGGGCTGCATCAATAGGAGCATAGCATCTAGATCAAGGGAAGTAATAGTGCCACTGTATTCTGCTCTGGTCAGACCTCACCTGGAGTACTGTGTCCAGTTCTGGGCACCACAGTTCAAGAAGGACACTGACAAACTGGAACGTGTCCAGAGGAGGGCAACCAAAATGGTCAAAGGCCTGGAAACGATGCCTTATGAGGAACGGCTAAGGGAGCTGGGCATGTTTAGCCTGGAGAAGAGGAGGTTAAGGGGTGATATGATAGCCATGTTCAAATATATAAAAGGATGTCACATAGAGGAGGGAGAAAGGTTGTTTTCTGCTGCTCCAGAGAAGCGGACACGGAGCAATGGTTCCAAACTACAAGAAAGAAGATTCCAGCTAAACATTAGGAAGAACTTCCTGACAGTAAGAGCTGTTTGACAGTGGAATTTGCTGCCAAGGAGTGTGGTGGAGTCTCCTTCTTTGGATGTCTTTAAGCAGAGGCTTGACAACCATATGTCAGGAGTGCTCGGATGGTGTTTCCTGCTTGGCAGGGGGTTGGACTCGATGGCCCTTGTGGGCTCTTCCAACTCTATGATTCTATGATTCTATGACGTCTCCCTGCTTGAAATTCTGGACAGCCCCTGCCAGTCCTGAGCTAGATGGACCAGTGCTTTGGAGCAGCTTTCTGTGTCCTTGAACCACAGGTGATGGGCAGGTGGGCAGCCACCTGTCAAAGGGGTCCATGGAGGGTTGGCCATGTCTGGATCCATCCCTGCTTCAGAGATGTCCTCCATTAATCTGCTTACCAACGCCTGCGATATACTTTCATCCTTGAGTACAGAGCCAGTGCAAAAGAACAAGATGCCTTTTTGGGGGTGCGAAATAACTGACAGGTCTTAAGCACTTAACAAAGGCACCCTTAAACTTTCTCCGGATTGTTCCCATTGTGAAAATTGAGGCCGTTGCCAGGACAACGAGAAAGTGCTTAAAATTAGATTCAAATCAGGGGCATCCCAAGGGTGACACTGCAGAGGTGTGGGCAAGAGGAAGAAAAGGAAAATCATTATAGTCTTATATTATTATCCTAACTTTCCTCCAAGGACCTCAGGGCACAATAGAAGGTGCGCCCATCCCCGTTTTATTCTCACAACAACCTTGTGAGGTATGTTCCGCCAAGAGAAACATTTTCCCTAATAGAATGCATTTTTTATGTTATTTTCACTGATATCTTCGTTGTTGTTTTTTAATAAACAGGTGCCTTTATTATATGCATTTTTGTAAACATTGGTTGGCTGGAAAACTGCATCGCAAATTTTGGGTGAGCACAAATTTCGAATAATGGTTTCGGCAACAGATGGATGGAAGGATGACAGTTCGCATTTTGCTTTGGAAATTGCAAATTTGGGGTAAAATACCTGGGGGTAAACTTAACATCCAAGAATGTGAACTTATTTAAGGATAATTATGAAAAATGTTGGTCAGAAGTTAAAAAGGATCTGGAAATATGGTCAAGGCTGAAACTTTCCTTGTTAGGCCGAATCGCTACTATTAAGATGAATGTATTGCCTAGAATGCTGTTTTTATTCCAGACGTTGCAGATTGTGGACAAGATGGACTGTTTCAAGAAGTGGCAGAAAGACATATCAAAATTTGTCTGGCAGGGCAAAAAGCCCAGAATTAAATTTAAGATTTTAACTGATGCAAAGGATAGAGGGGGGTTTGCCCTGCCGGACTTAAGACTTTATTATGAATCAGCAGCTTTCTGCTGGTTGAAACACTGGCTACTTCTTGAGAATACTGACATTTTGGATCTGGAAGGGTATGACAACAGTTTTGGTTGGCATGCATATTTATGGTATGACAAGGTAAAGGTGTATAAAAGTTTTAAAAACCATATTGTAAGGAAAGCATTGTACAACGTTTGGATTAGATACAAAGATTTGTTGGAAAGTAAAACCCCTAGGTGGGTGTCACCAATGGAAGCTAGGGAAGTAAAAAAGCTTAATATGGATTCTAAATGGCCAAAATATCATGAGATCATAGAATACGATGGTGAAAGGGTGAAACTTCAGAGTTATGAGAAACTAAAACCTAAGGTTCGAGATTGGTTGCATTACTATCAGATAAATGAGACGTTTAAACAGGACAGGAAAATAGGATTTCAGAAAGAGAAGTCAAAATTAGAAACAGAATTGTTGGAACCCAATACTAAGAATTTATCAAGAATGTATAACTTGCTGTTAAAATGGAATACACAGGATGAAACGGTGAAATCAGCTATGATCAAATGGGCACAAGATATAGGTCATGATATCATGTTTGCTGACTGGGAACAATTATGGACCACCGGTATTAAATTTACTGCATGTAATGCTTTAAAAGAAAATATTATGAAAATGATCTACCGGTGGTACATGACCCCAGTCAAGCTAGCAAAGATTTATCATTTGCCTAATAATAAGTGTTGGAAATGTAATGAGACTGAAGGCACTTTCTACCACCTTTGGTGGACCTGCCCAAAGGTTAAAGCTTTCTGGGAAATGATCTATAATGAAATTAAGAAGGTCCTTAAGTGGACTTTTCCTAAGAAACCAGAGGCTTTCCTTTTGGGTATGGTGGGCCAAGTGGTGTTAAGAAAGGATAGGACTTTCTTTATGTATGCCACTACAGCAGCAAGAATTCTACTGGCAAAGTATTGGAAGACGCAAGAATTACCTACTCTGGAAGAATGGCAAACAAAGGTGATTGATTTTATGGGACTGGCCGAGATGACGGGCAGAATCCGGGACCAGGGGAAAGAGACAGTGGAAGAGGACTGGAAGAATTTCAAAATATATCTTAAAAATAATTGTAAAATTGAGGAATGTTAAGATGTCAGGGGGTAAGAAGTAAAGAATTGCAGCAGTAAACAAAAAAAAAAAACTTAAGAAATATTTACGAAAAGGAATTAAGACAATGGACTTAAGGGTTGCTAAAGAATTATTAAACAAGGATGCAGGGATGGGGAGGTATGGGGAAGTCAAAGAAAAAAGGTTATGAACCGATGAGTATGAAGTTATATTGTGTTATATTGCTGTTTATTATCTGTGTGGAAAATTAATAAAAATTATTATAAAAAAAAAAAAAGGAAATTGCAAATTTGAAGGATTCAGATTTAAATGTACAGCGAATCAAATTTCTCCTCCATCCTTACCAGGAAAGATAGGAGTCATGGTGGATAACATAATGGAAACATTGACGCATATGGGCCCATACTGAATTCTGTATTAGGGATGATTAGGTGTGGGTCTCTGGCTTGATTCAGTTTTAGATTTTAATGTTTTCTTTCTTGAGCTATTTGAGGGATGACCTCAAATTGCCCAAGACCTGCAGGTCTTTCCTGAATCCCATCTACAACATTCCCGGCATAAACTGAAAGTAACACCTATTGGTTTTGACTGGGATATGTCACTGTTCCATTCCCTGTAATTCTTCTGGGATTGCTTGTTTCCGTAGATGTCTCTCCCTTCTCAGTGAAATTGAGGTACAACAACCGGGAATGCAATACAGAAAGCCTGCAACTTACATGGCACTTAACTTGTGCACAACCAGTTTTACACACTTGGCAACTTAATAATAATAATAATAATAATAATAATAATAATAATAATAATAGGATTGCTGTATTCCCAAAAGTGAAAATCAGGAAAAAGTTGTTGGGCTTTTCTGGGATTTTTAAAGCATTTTATAAATTAAAAAAAAATCGCCCTACCTCCGGGTTTCCCCAGACATTTTGTTGATTCAGTGAAAATCTGCCCGGGCGACATTTCGCTGCCTGATTCCTGGACGTGTCTAGGAAAACCTGGACATATGGCAACCATAATAATAATAGTAATAGTAATAATAATAATAATAATAATAATAATAATAATAATAATGGCCTGCCCATCTGACTGGGTTTCCCTAGGCACTATGGGCGGCGTCCAACACATATAAAATAATAATAAAACATTCAACATTACAAAAAAGTCCCTATACAGGGCAGCCTTCCAGTGTCTTCATAATGTTGTATACTTACTTATCTCCTTGGCTCGGGGGTTGTATAACACCAAACCTCCCAACATTTTCCACATGAAAATAGGGACGTCCTAAGGAAAAGCTAGGGACGCGGGTGGTGCTGTGGGTTAAACCACAGAGCCTAGGACTTGCCGATCAGAAGGTCAGCGGTTCGAATCCCCGCGATGGGGTGAGCTCCCATTGCTCGGTCCCTGCTCCTACCAAACTAGCAGTTCAAAAGCACATCAAATTGCAAGTAGATAAATAGGTACTGCTCCGGTGGGAAGGTAAACAGTGTTTCCGTGCTCTGCTCTGGTTCGCCAGAAGCAGCTTAGTCATGCTGGCCGCATGACCCGGAAGCTGTACGCCGGCTCCTTCGGCCAATAAAGCGAGGTGAACGCTGCAACACAAGAGTCAGCCATGACTGGACCTAATGGTCAGGGGTCCCTTTACCTTTAAGGAAAAGCTGGACATTTCGGGATCAAATCAAACCGGGATGGCGTCAGTAAATCCGGGACTGTCCCTGGAAAACAGGGACACTTGGGAGGTCTGGGAAGAAAGACTCCACCCACATTGAACCCAATGTGATTTGACTATGCATGATTTTGACTTTAGGCTCAATCCCCAGAACATAATCTCCTTGTAAGTAGCGGTCTTACAGCACTTAACATTTTCAGCTTCTGAATTTCTTGCAGCTGTTTCTCCATTTCGCCACAAGGGGGCAATGTGTGTTAGAATACAGTACTGTACACAGCCCTGTTTTAAAAAAACATGACAAGAAAATAATATCTCACCTGCTGGTGACATTTTGCTGTAAATACAGATTGCACTACACTTGCCAAACTATGGAATATGGGGCTTGTAAATTCAGTGGTGTAGCGTGGGTTGTCAGCAAGGCAAGTAATTTGCGCCCCCTAACCCGTGGATTTTAGCACTCGAGTCTCTTCCGCCCCCCCCCAGATGTTGCGCCCGGTGCGGCCGGCCCCCCTGCACCCCCCACGCTACACCACTGTGTAAATCCATGGTTAGAGACCTGGTTAGAGACTGACCCACAAGGCTCCGATATTCCATTATTTTGGAAGTGAAAACCCTGAATGACTTTAAGATCACTTCTCAGACTATCCCGTGGTTTCAGAGGAATAGAAAATTGCCACAGAGGGAAAGCAAGGATAAAAAAGGAGGACACACACATGCACACACACCATGGCTGCAACTTAATGAAAAGGAGATTTATTAAATATTTGGAGGAATGTAATCTGCCTTTTGCAGCGCTAATACTTAACCAACACAGCTATGGACAATTTAAATGCAATGATTCCCTACTGCCACAGCTACATTTGCAAAAAAATACATTTGAGATAAATCAAGGGCATTGAAGGCTTCCCGAGATCTGTAAACAGGAATTAAATCAAGTGCGAAACCGCTGTAAATACTTCAAGCCCATTCTGAACTTTCATGCACCGCAGTCTCTGGGTGGGGGAAAGCTGCAGAATGACCTCCATTGCACCGAAAGCTATTTTAATTGCTTTCGCCCGGGTGTGTAAGCTGAGAATCACACGCGCATAATATCAGAGGAGGTGAAGTCACCTGGCTGGGCTCGGAGGAGCGAGGAGCGCAGGCCGCATCTCTCGTCTGCTGCACGAAGCAAAAACAGGATGGGAATCAGATGTCGCGGCCCATCGTGCCGGCACCTCGCTGCACTTCATAAGGGCGTTGCGGCAGGGCAGGAAAGCACTCAGGAAAAGGCAACTCAGGGCTGTGCAGAGTGCAGCATCATTACGCAGAACGGTGGACAAGTCAGTCATGGGGAGAGAGGTGGGTCCAAGAAGACAGGACAACGGAACGATGCACAAGCCTATCTCATGGTTGAGATGGGATTTTAAGGAGAGGCAGTGCGGTGTAGTGGTTAGAGACTAGGACCTGGGGGGATCATGGTTCAAATCCTCACTCTGCCATGAAGCTTACCATGTGACCACACGTGTGTGTGTGTGTGTGGGTGGGTGTGGGTGTATACAGTGGTACCTCTGGTTATGAACTTAATTCGTTCCAGAGGTCCATTCTTAACCTGAAACTGTTCTTAACCTGAGGCACCACTTTCACTAATAGGGCCTCCTTCTGCTGCCATGCCGCCAGAGCACGATTTCTGGTCTCATCGTGAGGTAAAGTTCATAACCTGAGGTACTACTTCCAGGTTAGAGGAGTCTGTAACCTGAAGTGTTTGTAACCCAAGGTGTTTGTAACCCGAGGTACCACTGTATATAATTTTCATTTCAATAATTTTACAATCCTTTTAACATCTCAAAACTCGACTTCCTTCCCCTTCTTCCTGCAGTTCCTTAAATTTCTCCTTTACATTTTCTGCGTATTCCAAATTAACTGAACTTAATCATTTATTCACCTACTTTAAATATATACTCTTATAAAGCTGCAGGTTATTACAACAATCCTGCCAATGTTCTTATCCTGTTTACAGTTTGCTTGCAAATATCCAATAAACCGTTTCCTCCATGGGACCTTTTGACAGCCGCCGTTTCACAGGCTCACCTACCTCGCAGGGTTGTCTTGAGGCTAAAATGGGAGAGGAGGAAAACTAGAGCTCCCTATAGGAAAGTTGGGTCACAAATGCAGCAAATAAAATAAACTAGCCCCAAGTTGCCTGAGGGTGGGAGGTCTAAAATACGGTGGAGCGAGCAGGGGTGGCAGCCCCTAGTATGTGTGTGTGCAAAGCTAGATACTCTCTTCTTGATAGCTCAGTGGGTTAGAGCGTAGTGCTGATAATGCCAAGGTTGCAGGTTCGATCCCCGTATGAGACAAGTTCAACCGCTGACATCTCCACATAGGGCTGGGAACGTCCTCTGTCTGAAACTGCTGCCAGTCAGCATAGGTCATACTGAGCTGGATAGACCAAGGATCTGACTTAAGTATAAAGTAGATTCCTAGAAATGGGACGTGGGTGGCGCTGTGGGTTAAACCACAGAGCCTAGGACTTGCTGATCAGAAGGTCGGCGGTTCAAATCCCCGTGACGGTGTGAGCTCCCGTTGCTCGGTCCCTGCTCCTGCCAACCTAGCAGTTTGAAAGCACGTCAAAGTGCAAGTAGATAAATAGGTACCGCTCCGGCGGGAAGGTAAATGGCGTTTCTGTGCGCTGCTCTGGTTCGCCAGAAGTGGCTTAGTCATGCTGGCCACATGACCTGGAAGTTGTATGCCAGCTCCCTCGGCCAATAAAGCGAGATGAGCGCCGCAACCCCAGAGTCGACCGAGCCTGACACATTAGATCGCCAGTCGTGTTGATTCAGCCTAGGGCAACCAAGCATCGCCAGGAATGTTGTTAAAACTCAAGCGTTCTGCAAACTTCTGCAGTGCATTCAGGTTCACGCGAGCCGCTGATGCGAACAGAGCGATGCCCTCGCGAGTGTTTCATGGGAACAGTGCCTTTGGCGGTGCTGCGCTGTCAGCTTGGAGCGCTGGTCAAAATGTCTGTCCTGGACAGGCTTGTAGGTGTGAAGAAATATATTATAGCTGATGGAGCGGCTTCTAGAGGATTGCCATCCTCCTGCCAACAACCAGCAGAGGGTGCTGTTGCCCTGTGTTGAAACATATGCAGCTGGAGACCACTGGGCCCGGAAAGAGAAAGGGGTCTGTTGCAGAAATAGGGAGATGTGGTGGAGCTGCAGAGTCTGGTCTAGGGGGCCCTGTAGAGCTGGGTGTGTGTGTCATCCTGTGCAAGTTAAAAGAATTGTAACTCAGGAGCAGAGTACATAAATGCATGCACAAGGTCCAAGGTTGAATCTAAGAGAAACTGCCTTACCCCAAGTCACATCATTGGGCTATATTTCCTACACTGACTGGCAGAGGCTCCCCATCATTTTCAGGCAGGGGACACTGCGTGACAAGACCCTGTAATCCTGATGCTCCCTAATTATGAAATAACCAGACAAGGCAACAGATACAGTGGTACCTTGGTTCTCAAACTTAATCTGTTCCGGAAGTACGTTCCAAAACCAAAGCGTTCCAAAAGCAAGGCGTGCTTTCTCATAGAAAGTAATGCAAAATAGATTAATCCGTTCCAGGCTCTTAAAAACAACCCCTAAAACAGCAACTTAACATGAATTTTACTTTCTAATGAGACCATTGATCCATAAAATGACAACATTAATCAATGTTTTGTACTATAAAATAAATAAGACAGTAGATGGTAAAGATTAAAATTAAATTATTTTCTTACCTGCACTCATGATAGTCATTGTTTGGATGGAGGGGCTTTTATCCATTTCCACAGTCACACAATCAATCAATCAATCATAAAAAAAACAAGCCACAGTCACAAAAATGAAAAAGCCACACAAACAAAAACACAAAAACTAGCAAAAACAAAAGCACCAAATATCATCTCAGAACACTGCAATCAGACACGGAAGGCTTTAATTATGATGCGGGGAGGGGGAGTTCAAATGAGCTGCACAAGGGTAAAAGCGGGAGGAAAAAAGCCTTAATTACCATGGGGGGGGGGCAACTCAAATAAGCTGCACAACAGTAAAAAAGGAAGGAAGAAAGCCTTAATTACTTTGTGGGGGACTCAATTTAGCTGCGCAACAGTGAAAATGGAAGCTCAGGAGCATGTTCGGCTTCCGATGCAAAGTTCAAAAACCGGACTAAGCCGCTTCTGGTGAACCAGAGCAGCGCACGGAAACGCCATTTACCTTCCCGCTGGAGCAGTACCTATTTATCTACTTGCACTTTTGACGTACTTTCGAACTGCTAGGTTGGCAGGAGCAGGGACTGAGCAACAGGAGCTCACCCCGTCGCGGGGATTCGAACTGCCAACCTTCTGATCAGCAAGTCCTAGGCTCTTTGGTTTAACCAACAGAGCCACCTGCGTCCATATAGCAAGGTCTAATCTCCGTTGAGAAACTGAGGAAAAAGGAGAGGGAGGGTGGGAGGTCTGACGCCAGTGAACTGGGAAGGAGGCCTGGGCAGGTCTCAATTTATCCCCCCTGGGAGCGGACTCAAGCGATGCTTATTGGTCAGTTGGGTCCACCCCCTGGGGAAATCCTGCCCATGCCGGCCCACCATTGGCCAAGCGGTAGGCAGGCTGGAATAGGCAACGTTCCCAGGTGACTGTGGCCAGGCCGCAATGCTCTGCCACTGAGCTATGGTGCTTCCTTCCAAACAATAGCAAGATTTAGGGTTTCACTGCCCATACGGAGCCAGAACTTTGGCCCATTTAGCTCAGTATCATCGGCACTGACTGGCAGTGGCTCTCTAGGATTTCAGACAGGACAGGGGATATTCTCATCTGTTCCCAAGGATGTTGGCGATTCGATTGAACCTGGAAAAGCAGTTGCCCTGCCAATGAGCCACAGCCCCTTCTCCATATATACCAGATAGAACTTCTCTGGCATTTCCAGGCGCAGATTGAAGGGTGTGTGGGGCGGAATCTCATCTGAATCCTAGGATAGCTGCTGACTTCAAGGTACAGAACGAAATGGACCCCTGGGCCAATGGCATCCAAAACATAGACGAAAACCTGCTCCTTGATCTCAGGGACCACCAAGGACAAGGTGGTCCTAATAATAATAATAATAATAATAATAATAATAATAATTATTATTATTTATTATTTATACCCTGCCCATCTGGCTGGGTTTCCCCAGCCACTCTGGGCGGCTTCCAACAAAACACTAAAATACACTTAAATACCTACCAAACATTAAAAGCTTCCCTAAACAGGGCTGCCTTCAGATGTCTTCTTTGGTAGTTATTTTTCTCTTTGACATCTGATGGGAGGGCGTTCCACAGGGCGGGTGCCACTACCGAGAAGGCCCTCTGCCTAGTTTCCTGTAACTTGGCTTCTCGCAGTGAGGGAACCGCCAGAAGGCCCTCGGCGCTGGACCTCAGTGTCCGGTACAACGATGGGGGTGGAGATGCTCCTTCAGGTATACTGGACCGAGGCTGTTTAGGGCTTTAAAGGTCAACACCAAGACTTTGAATTGTGCTATCTTAGAGAGATGTTCAAAGGCACAGCGAACATGCAAACAACTTTCCAAAATATATGGTAGGCTAGCGGCCTCGTAAGGGACGCAGGTGGCGCTGTGGGTTAAAGCCTCAGCGCCTAGGACTTGCCGATTGAAAGGTCGGCGGTTCGAATCCCTGCGGCGGGGTGCGCTCCCGCTGCTCGGTCCCAGCGCCTGCCAACCTAGCAGTTCGAAAGCACCTCCGGGTGCAAGTAGATAAATAGGGACTGCTTACCAGCGGGAAGGTAAACGGCGTTTCCGTGTGCGGCTCTGGCTCGCCAGAGCAGCGATGTCACGCTGGCCACGTGACCCGGAAGTGTCTCCGGACAGCGCTGGCCCCTGGCCTCTTAAGTGAGATGGGCGCACAACCCCAGAGTCTGTCAAGACTGGCCCGTACGGGCAGGGGTACCTTTACCTTTACCTTTAGCGGCCTCGTACCCGACGTTGCTTGGGAATTCCATGAAAACAAAAAGTCAGTGCAGTTTGGAAAGGTTCACATTGGCATCTTAATCCAAAGGGTTAATCCAATGCTATCCAAACAAGGCTGAAAAACTGCTCCTTGATCTCCCACTATGCCCAATGTGGTGTTGGGCATCTTAGGAAGCATCCCAATGCACAGTCAGCAAACAAACCACTTTACAAAATGAATAGGGGGAAGACCTGTGCCTTTTGGCTAAAGAGGGGGCCAAATCCCCTGGGATGTGATTAGGGTCTCTCTCATTCTTCCCAAAGGGTGTTGCTCTCCCTTCTCCTCACGCAGCTTCCGCCAACCCTCCTCCTGCTCCCGGAGGATTGCGAAGGAGAGGATTGTGGGAAGGGACTGTTAATCAGGCCTCATTTGCGATGGCGGTGAACTCTCGCGTTTCATGGCCTGCATCCTAAAAACCTGCGTTCTAATTCCCCACAGGAGCAAGATTTACACTTTCAGTTTTATGTCTAGTTGGTTAATGGCCCATTACTGTCAGAAGGATCAGTAGCTAGAAGTTAAATCCTGCTAGATTTATGATAAAGAGGGAGCCAAACACTCTTGCTGAAAACAAGGAGAGCCCAAGGTAAGCAGAGGCATCATTATTTTGTGGGAAACGGGGCTCCAGGAAGCTTTGGCGAAGAACGAAGCCTAAGAGAAAAAAGGGGCAGCCCCACCTGCACTAAATATTTATTGTACCACTTTAAACAAACATGGCTTCCTCCCAAGAATTCTGGGAAGTGTAGCTTGTTGAGAGTGCCAAGAGTTGTTAGGAGGTGCAGCTCCCCCCCCCCTAAAGCTACAATAAAGAGGGACTGATTGTCAAACTCCTCTCAGCACCCTTAAAGAACTATAGTTCCCACGATTCTTTGGAGGGAAGCCGTGACTGTTAGAGTCAAGCTGCAAGGTTGTAAGACAAAGAGCGCCTGTCACTACTGGCTGAACAGACATGAGGAAGGGCAAAGCAGAGAAATGGGTACCTCTGTAATGAGGCACTGATGTTCCAAAAATGAAGCCCACCCACAGTGTCTTAATAAGGGATGCCACATTAACGGTGAGTTCTGGCACCTCTTTTTTCTAGACAAATAGCACTGCTTAAGGGAGCTTGTCTAATGCAGGAGAGGCCAAACCAATACAAGCAGGAGACACCAGCCTCTTGCGTATTGTGGATTTTTTGTGCAAATATTTTTACTGAAGCCTTTCATTGGTGCCATAAGAAATACTGGTGGGCACACTGGTGCCCATGGGCATCACATTGGTGAACCCTGCTCTACCTAGTCAAATGTAACCTAACAGCGGGCCCATCTACCCATTCATTGTCCAGCCAGTAGAAAGGACAGGGAACAGCTGTGTAGCTTAGTGGTTAGAGAGCTTCTGCTCTGCATGCAGGAAATAGGAAATCGATTTGGGGGTCTGTCTAAAATGTTTGGTGTTGTCTAAAACAACTTTTGGAGGTTCCTAAAAAAAAGCTCACAATTTTTTGTGTCTTCCCCAAAAAAGCTCAACAATTTTTGGAGTGTCCTGAAATATTCCCAGCCTCTCTGGCTAGGGCTGAGAGAGACCCCTGCCCCAAACCCTGGAAAGCTGTTGCCAGTCAGTGCCGACAACACTGAATGGGATGGACCAGTGGTCTGCCTCATCATCATCATCATCATCACCATCGTTTTATTTGTATGCTTCCTTTCCATAGTTGAAACTATGCTCTCAAGGTGGCTTACAACATGGCAAGATTTACATAATTACAAACATAGAGGAAGTCATAAACAATAAATAAAACACCTCAAAATGTACGCAACCAAATGGAAACAATTTTTATGTAAATCATAAGATCTAAGACTAAAGATACAGCAACAATAATATCAGTAACAGCAACAAGCTCTCTCAACCCCCCATAAACAATACTCCAGCCCAGGGGTCAGCAAACTTTTTCAGCAGGGGGCCGGTCTACTGTCCCTCAGACCTTGTGGGGGGCTGGACTATATTTTGAAGAAAAAAAAAATGAACGAATTCCTATGCCCCACAAATAACCCAGAGATGTATTTTAAATAAAAGCGCACATCCTACTCATGTAAAAACACACTGATTCCCGGACCGTCCGTGGGCCGGATTTAGAAGGCGATTGGGCCGGATCAGGCCCCTGGGCCTCAATTTGCCTACCCATGCTCCAGCCCAAGAATCTGTTCAACAGTCTCAGTTTTTGTAGCTGGAGTCAGTCAGCACTCCACTCCCCCAGGCCAGATGGGAAAGGGCCAGTAAGGCAGGGTGCAGGTCTTCCAGGGCTCACAGACAAGATGGTCTCATATGAAACAACACAGGTAAAAATTAAAAAAGGAGCCCTCACTGCTGAGCAGCAGCCGCAGTCTTTGTGAAGCCTGTCAAGCCCCACCCCAAGCCAGGAGGAGAGATGCAAGGGCAAGGCCCTTCAGGCCCTCAGCAGGCAGTTATGGGAGAACAGGAGGGTGTGTGTGTGTGTGGAGTTAGAGGCATCCTTCGCACCACTTCCCATACCATCTCTGCATTTCAGATCATGTGCATGCGTTTACCCATGCCCCACTTCCCGCTTTGAGTGGGGCTCCTTAGCTTCCAGATCTGTGGCAATAAAGGCGCTCTCTGCAGAAAACTCTGTCAACATTACCGACCTCGCCAGAGTGAGGGTTTATAGCTGGACCATAAACAAGTTCTGCGGCCTTCCCAGCGCACTAAGTGAGTCCCCAGACAAGGCAAGGAAATGGAGGCATGTTATTTATTTTGCAAACAGCAGAGCCATTTATTCTGGTAGCTGTCGGTGCAAGCAAGGGCTGTGAATGAGAGAGTTTGGCAAGGGGGCAGCTGGGTCTTGAAAGGATGGGTGATGTTTGCACAGCCTCAGGCAGGTAAGGCTCCTGAGGAGAGTCCTGAGACCCAGACAGAAAGGGGTGGATTTCGTCCTGCATCCCTGTGACAGATACAAACATTTGATTTCTTTCTTTCTTTATTGAATAAAATGTCAAATTAAAAACAACAGCCGTCTTGATAATTACTATGACAACACCTTGAATTGTATTTCCCTTATGTTGTGCCGCCCTCAAGATTTTCCCTCAGCGGTGGGAAGTTTCAGGAGAGCTTTGAAAAAAGGATCAGTTTCCTCCTGAGGAAAGAGGGTAAAAGGTGTTTTCGTGATATCACCTGCCTCTGCAAATATCCGACTTGGAATGAAGCGGGGAAGGAACGTTGCAGGAGACAGGACACTCTTTTTGACAGCTTCAGACCACGCACTCACCCCGAAGCAACACCAGTCCCCTTGCAACCCAGGCTGAAAGTGGCAGAAAATTAAACGTTAATAAATGTCAACAACAGCATCTCTCCTAAGCCTCTGATTGCCCCTCTACTGTGGCAGCTCAAACTTCTCTCTTTTTCTCTGGCTGCAGTTGAGACATAGCTGAACGGACTGGCCTCAGGTGAGGGTGCCCATTGCACCTCTGTATGCTATACTGCTCTGGCCTGCCTTCCTTCCAGTCAGCCTCCTATGGAGGCAAGTAATTCTGTCATGTTTTGGCATTCTACCACTCCTGATAAAGAGACACAGAAGTATTATCCACTCTTTTTTTGCCAGGGGGTGTGTGTGTAAAATTAGTTTTTATAAAAGATTTTCTTGTGTTTGAAAACAAACAAACAAACATGGAAAAGTACAGTCATACCTTGGGTTACAGACACTTCAGCTTGCGTTTTTTCAGGTTATGGACTGCTGAAACTCGGAAGTACTGGAATGGGTTACTTCTGGGTTTCGGCGGCCGCGCATGTGCAGAAGTGCTAAATTGCGGGTTGCGCATGCGCAGAAGCACTGAATCGCAACCCGTGTGTGCGGGTTGCGAACACTGCGGGTTGCGAACGTGCGTCCCACACCGATCACGTTCGCAACCCAAGCATCCACTGTACATATAGCATGCCCATTTTTGATTTATGGTCATTTTCACAGTTCATTTACATTTTGTATGAGACACTATCGTCATAGACATCTTGCAGTTGCGGGGAAAGAGAGGAGGGAGACAGAGGGAGAGAGATGGGAGGCCAATGTTCTTTGAAGAGTTCCTGTTGTATCTCTGGATGAGCCATCGCTCTGGGCTTGTATTCCAATTTGGTGCCGTGACTCACACAGAAATCTAGGTGCAGGGCCCTTTAAAAGCATGTTGTGTTTTACCTTTCCATGCTTGACAATATGATACACGCTGATATATGCACCAGCTGCTAGTAAGTTTAGGAAACCCTGTTATAAAGGGGGGGGGGATAAAGCACTGATTCCACCCCTTTGGCTCAGCACAGCAGTGCCAGGAGTATGGAGGGGGGAAGGGATAAGGCAGGGATTTGGATATTCTGGGGGATCAGGACCTCCTCTAATTATGTACTTCAGCCCAAGAGAACCTTGCCTGCTGATTAAAAACTAATCACCTCCCCTTCTTAGGAATGACTTTACCTTCAAGGTCTCCCCGGCCTTAATCAGGCCCCTCGGAGGAGACACTTAGCTTGCAGCTCAGTCCATTCTCATTAGCCGCTCTTCTCAAGCATCAAAATGAGAGCTGTGAAGGTGTGGCCAAGAGTTGGGAGAGTTTGAGCGACGGGCTATTGTCATACCTCCTTTGTTTCTTGATTGGTGGCAGGGCTTGGGTGGAATCTTCCATGTGGATGACCATTTCTGATTCTGGATTTTCTCCTCAGATCTGGGCAAGGAAGCATAAGGGCCAGATGAAATCCATACGCTCCAACATTTCTCTGATGAAAATAGGGACATCTTACTCAGCAACAACAACAATTTATTTATACCCCACCCATGTGACTGGGTTGCCCCAGCCACATAATATTTCACAAAAACATAATATTTCATGAAATATTATTGTAACATACAGTGGTACCTTGGGTTACAGACGCTTCAGGTTACAGACTCCGCTAACCCGGAAGTAGTATCTCAGGTTAAGAACTTTGCTTCAAGATGAGAACAGAAATCGTGTGGCGGCGGCGCAACGGCAGCAGGAGGCTCCATTAGCTAAAGTGGTACCTCAGGTTAAGAATAGTTTCAGGTTAAGAATGGACCTCCAGAACGAATTAAGTTCTTCGAGGTACCACTGTAATTACATATAATTTTATTGAATATTGGAATGAAAGTTGGGAAAGCTAATCTACTTGGAGCAGTGATGGAGGGAGGGGGGAAAAAGGAACATCTGTGCCGGTGCGAAGTCCTTTTAAAAATTTGTATTAAACTTGTATTAATTTGGTGACAATCACTTTTTAAAAATTGGAAAATCAATAAAAATAATTGGCAAAAAATCATAATAAAACATTAGACATTAAAAAAAAAAGAACTTTCCGACACAGGGCTGCCTTCAGATGCCTTCTAAAGGGTGTGTAGTTACTGATCTCTTTGGCTTGGGGTAGTAGTGGTTTGCATAGCTCCATCCCCTCCAACATTTCTCTGATGAAGATTATAATAATATAATAATAATTTATTATTTACACCCCGCCCATCTGGCTGGGCTTCCCCAGCCACTCTGGGTGACTTTCAACAAAATATTAAAATACAGTAATGCATCAAACATTAGAAGCTTCCCTAAACAGGGCTGCCTTCAGATGTCTTCTAAAAGTTTGGTAGTTGTTGTTCTCTTTGACATTTGGTGGGAGGGCGTTCCACAGGGCGGGATGTTCCACTTAGGGACAACCTAAGGAAAAGTGGGACTTTCTGGCATCAAATCACAAACAGGGGCGGCTTCTGTTAGTCCAGGACTGTCCCTGAAAAATAGGGACACTTGGAGGTCTGGAAATGAATTCCGAGACCATGCCTCTTCCTGACTGACCCTTGGGAGGAAGGGGTGGAGCTGTAATTCTTTTCCAGAACATTCTCTCGTCTCACTGTAAATTAAGCCCCGGAACGGTAGCTCCGTCTCCTTCAGGCACAGCCTAGAACTGCGCGCCAAGGCTGAGGCCATCCATCACGCCTGCATTCGGCTAGGAACTTTGTTGATAAAAAGTGTTTCCTTTGCAGAGGGATCTATCATTCTGGCAGGCGCTTTTTGGTCTATAATAAAACACACGGCACCCTTCTTTGTTTGTTTCCTCCCCAGTTTGGGCTTTTATTATTATTATCATTAGGAAGCTTAATGCCATGTTTCTTGCTGCTCCGTATAAATAACTCCTCCAAATGGAAGAGGTGAAGCTGGCGAACGGGCAGCTGTGGGTTTCCCCCCCTCACTTGTTTTTCTTCCCTAACGAGTTCGACAAGACAGATCTGCGAGAATATGATGCTGCATCAGGAAGATGGATGGGCCCGGTTTGGATAAATGTGTTAAACTGGGTGACAAACAGCTTGGTTGGGTGGCAGGTGCTATATTTATCCAATGCAAATAGCCTTTTGGTGCTAATTTATTTAATTGCCAGCAGCGCAAGGGGTGCCAAAAGGGGCCGCTACGAAAAGAGCAACAAAGGGGAGGCACCTTTCTCTATTAAAACCCAGAATAGATAGATAGATGATAGATAGATAGACAGATAGATAGCCCATAAAATTTGAAAAGTGCTTGGTTATTTCTAGGTTCAGCTGCCTCTCAAGATATTGTTGTCAAACTTAGCAAACGTGTTCCGAAGACTTCATCACAATTTTGGATGCTGGGCACCATTTTGGATCAACATGGCGGACTGAAATGTGATTTTGGCATGATTTCATACCTTTTTTTTTTTTACATAGATTTGGCCTCCTCTTGAGATATCATCACCAAACACGGCACAAGGGTTCCTGAGGTGGGTGTGGGGGGTCTTCATTGACATTTGGATACCAGGTGCCATTTTGAATCAGGATGGTGGAATGAAACATGACTTGGGAGTGACTTCACCTATTTTTTTGTCATACCACCTCCACTTGGGATATCCTTAATTCAGCAGGAGGGTTCCCGAGGTGGGGGTGATTATTTGTTGATATTTGGATGCCAGGTGCCATTTTGAATCAAGATGACAGAGACCGAAATATGATTTTGGCATGACTTCACATGATTTGGAGTGGGATGGGTCAAAACTCACAAACTACACAATCTATCTAAGAAACACAACATTTTTTGGTTTCAAAAAAAATATTGGGCAGCGTTAGACATGCTGCGCTCATGTTTATGTGTGTATCCAGTCTTGGTTTCCTGCCACAGGAATTAGAAAACAGTCACCCCAAATTATTTGGGGCTGCCTAGCAGATACACAGTCCTGAAGACAGGAGGCAGAGCTAGTGTGGATTATTAGCAGTGCTTTTTTCTGGGGGTACACAGGGGTACGCATACCCCTAAACATTTTGTGAATTTTTGTACTTTTGTCCATTTACTGTACAGTGGTACCTCTGGTTTCGAACTTAATTCGTTCCGGAGGTCCATTCTTAACCTGAAACTGTTCTTAACCTGAGGTACCACTTTAGCTAATGGGGCCTCCTGCTGCCGCCGCACGATTTCTGTTCTCATCCTGAGGTAAAGTTCTTAACCCAAGGTACTACTTCCAGGTTAGCGGAGTCTGTAATCTGAAGTGTTTGTAACCCAAGGTACCACTGTATTTATTTTTCCTGATCTGAACTATAATATGGCGATTTTCTTGAGTCAAAATGAGAGTACCCCTAAACATTTTTTAAAGAAAAAAAAAGCACTGATTATTAGTATGGATGAGCCTTTGGCTTTTCCTGTGTGTACCTGGGGCTGGTGGTGGTGCAGAATGGGGCAGCTGACCCCCCCGCCCCCCCAAATCAAGTATGGTAAATAAATAAAATTACTTAACTAACTGACCAATCGCCTCACAGTTAGCTTCGTTCTGCCCCCCCCAAAGTCCTGCCCCCCAACATAAATCCTGACTATGCCCAAGGAGTCAGTGAGATGGGAAAGGAACAGGGCTTAGAGAGAAGGGGCATGACCTAGAAAAATGCCAGGAGCTTGACTGAAAGGCTCACTCCAGCCATAAGTAGAACTCTCAGCCTAAAGAATTTAGGTAATCTCCCTCTTTCTTGGTTCTCAGTCAGCACCCAAATTCCCTTCTTTTTCAACAAGTATTTGATTCCATTTAAGTCTGCAGCCTCAACCCCACTGACCTGGGAGTAAGCCACACTGAATTCCATAGAGCTACCGCCTGCCACAACCAGCCACGCTGGGATCCCTGATAGGTTGGGATATGCGGCAGCACTGTACGGATCAGGGCCCTAAATATCTGCCTCTGCCAACCCTTTGTTTGGTTCCTGTTTTGCTTTGTTCTCCCGCCTGCGCTGGATGGGGCTGGATTTTTATTTTGCTCTCTCGTGCTTTTATGGAAACGTAGAGAGCTATGCTTCGATTAATTAATTTGCTGCTCTTCGCCATTTGCCGGCCCATCTTTTATTCATGCCTGCGTGGCGCAGATGCGAGTCGCTGCCATAACATAATGCAGCATCAATATATAACCCTCAGAGCTGCCTGGATGAAGCAACGTCGGCTTGCCGGAGAGTAATGGGGGTCTGCTGGGTGCTTGCCCCAGAACCTCTTCCACGCAGCCTTGAATGCTTCACAGAGGGAAAAGGAAAGCTTGCGAACTTTTAACACCTCTGTTCTTAGCATCCAGGTTCATATTGTGTTTGCCAGAACTCAGAAGGAGCAGTCGTTCAACAGGGACTGGCATCGAGAGATAAAGGGGAGGGTATGTGGCCAGGGGTGGTGTGTCTCGTTTCGCCGCTTGAGGTGGAACAGGAAGAAGAAGAGTTTGGATTTGATATCCTGCTTTATCACTACCCTAAGAAGTCTCAAAGTGGCTAACAATCTCCTTTCCCTTCCTCCCCCACAACAAACACTCTGTGAGGTGAGTGAGGCTGAGAGACTTCAGAGAAGTGTGACTAGCCCAAGGTCACCCAGCAGCTGCATGTGGAGGAGTAGGGAAGCGAATCCGGTTCACCAGATTACGAGTCCACCGCTCTTGACCACTACACCACACTGGCTCTCAGTGTGCTGCTTTGACCTGCCTCTGCTGCCACAACCACCTACATCAACCTTTCTCAACCTTGGGTCCCTGGATGTTGTTGGACTGCAACTTGGGGGATATTTACAATGCATGATTGCTGGATAGGCACATGATAGGAGTTGAAACTCACAGAGTTTTCCTGTAGGTTTGCTAGAGAGAACTCCGGGAGCCACTCCCCTTGTGGCCCTGACAGGGGGAGGGCATAGCCATATATAATCTCCGACCTGGCTGGGCACCCCCCCCCCCGCTCTTAGCAATGTAGAACCTATTTTAAGTCTGAGCTCCATTGCTCAGACTCCATTTTAAACTAGACCAAACTATGGCTTTGCCACTGGGTTACCATTTTAAGCCTGCCAGAACAAAGCTGCTGTTATCTGTTATTCTTCAACCAGGAATGCTGAGCGAATAAATGTTGTATTTACCTTTTACAAGACTGTGTGGTTATTGTTTGAAGAGGGAGGTGGGGGACAGGAGAATCCAGTTTGCCTTAAAGAATCCATGGGATGTAATCCATAGGAGCAGTCAAGTACAACATTCCTTGTTTCCCTAGAGTGGACACATGTGGGAATATGGTCATTTGTCCATAAGAGCATGGGCAAAAGTTTATTATTGCAAGGATGATTTCATAGCAGAAAGCATTGCTTGGAGCATGATCAACGCGTGGAGAGCTCATGCCATCCAATGATTGGTCCACGTAGCATAGCATGATCAAATACGTGGTCTGGTGTGAGAACATGAGACTAATGTATTGTATTGTCTTTTATCTGCTGACTGAGGAAAAGTTCTCTCCTTGAATTTGTATCTTTTCGTGGACACACAATAAAGGTTGGGGCAGCAGCAGCTTCTAAAGAGAGCTGCAGCCAGACTTCTTCAACCCATCTTGGCGTGAGACTGATTATTTACGGATGGCGAGCAGGTTCTCGTCAGACACAGGCAGGGGGGTGTTGATCCAGTCAGTTGAACTTCCTGTTACACCTGGTCTGGAGCATCCTCCCTCTGCATGTGACCAGGTAGGTGAGCGTGACCCTTCCGGACCCTAAAAGGGGGCTAGTCATGCAGCCATCTCCCTCTCTCTTCCATTTTGGCCACTGCTCCTGATGCTGTCTGCTGGCTCTCTGCCAGCAGCACATGGGCCCATCCTTACAGGGATGTAAGCCACACTATCTGTAACTACAAGCTAAAGCCTGTCTTCAGGGATCATACTGTGAACTGAATGTGAGTAAACTTTTCATTACTTATAAGGAAGACTCTTGTGTATTTATTCTTTTAGGAGGCAATCAAAGGGGTCTTACCAGGGATATACTCCAATCTGGGCATGTCAGATGGGATTGCTTAACTAAAGAGATTCAAACGAATCTGCAACTAGCCTCTTGCTGTGTAAAGGGGAATTTGCTCTGCTATATATATGACTCACTAGCATGAGCTAGGAAGGATAATAGTTTATCAATACAGTGGTACCTCGGGTTACATACGCTTCAGGTTACATACGCTTCAGGTTACAGACTCCGCTAACCCAGAAATAGTAGCTCGGGTTAAGAACTTTGCTTCAGGATGAGAACAGAAATCGTGCAGTGGCGGCGCAGCAGCAGCAGGAGGCCTGAAGTGGTGCTTCAGGTTAAGAACAGTTTCAGGTTAAGAACGGACCTCCGGAATGAATTAAGTACTTAACCTGAGGTACCACTGTATGCTTGAAGGTGCATAGGCAGCAATGCCTGCTTCAATCTCTGGAGGGGAGGTTGGGTCATGTTTTCAGTGGCTTCAAGGCAGGGATTTCAAGCACCCCTCTTTCCCCTTTGCCTTAGCTACTAAAACCAGGTTCAATGATACTAAAGGAGAGAGGAATCCTGCACTGTTTCCCCATTTGCACAGAATCCATCTTTCCCTAGGAGAGAACTGTATAAGCTTTAAGAACAGAGAGAGTGCACATTTTGTGGACAGCCTGCAAGAAACAACAGAGAAGGATCATGAAGGTTCTACCCTCGCAACATGAAGCCTTTAACCTTGTTGTAATGGCATCCAGCGAACGGTGACATTTACCATATGCCGACTGACCCAGCTGCTGCCTCCCTTTCATCCCTGCTTTGTCAACGAGATGCCAGCAGCCTTGGAGAGCAAGCACAGGTGGGCCAAGGTGAAACCTGGCACAGAACCCTGAGCTGTGTGGTGGCATTTGGCATTTCCCTGCCTCTCAAATGCAGCACTTGATTTTTGTAACATCCTCTTTGGATATAAATGGGTTCTGCACCTTAGGGGAGGGGGAACAAACAAACTACTTTGGGGTGCTGCCAGAGAGTAGGGTTTTTCCCTCCCCACCTTCTCCTGCATCAACATACACAAAAGTCCGACACACAATGAGAACGATTAGGTGGTATGGCTGTTGCAGGGCTGTGTGACCTCCGAGTGCAAGTGGGAAGCCGATCTTCTTGCAAATGGGTCAGGGAGAAGGCCAGGATGAATCTGGCTTCCTGACACGTGATCTGTAAATATGTCGGGGGCTGTGTGAGTTTGCAGTGGCATAGCCTGGGTTGCCAGTGCCCCGGGCAGGGAAAGTACTGTAGCCTCTAAAGCAAGAATTGCGCCCCCTAACCGGTGCCTCCATGTGGAGCTGCTGCTTTTGGACAGAGCACGTGTGCATACCTCCTCAGACTGGGGCACTGCCACCACTGTGAGTCTTGCCATCCATCTGCCTCCCCCCTGACAGGGATGCTGCATGGCCGAGGGATGCGAAGGCCCATCCTCTCCTTGCTCATGCTCGGCGTGCTGTTCGGAGCCAGTGTGGTGTAGTGGTTAAGAGCTACATATTCTGGTGAACCAGGTTCGCATCCCTGCTCCTCCACATGCAGCTGCTGGGTGACCTTGGGCTAGTCACACTTCTCTGAAGTCTCTCAGCCTCACTCACCTCACAGAGTGTTTCTTGTGGGGGAGGAAGGGAAAGGAGAATGTTAGACGCTTTGAGACTCCTTCGGGTAGTGATAAAGCAGGATATCAAATCCAAACTCTTCTTCTTCTTCTTCTTCTTCAGGTGAGGCAGGCGGGTGGGATGGGGAGTGTGTCCATTCAGGGTGGTAGCTGCATAGGCACACCCCTAATTTTATTTTATTTTTTGCACTTGAGGCAATCACCTTGGTAGGACGTCCCCACTATGCCACTGGGTGTGTGTGAGTAACAGAGAGCAAGCGAGAGAACACATTTATTTATGGTGTAATAGTCACTAGCTTAACCGCCTATCAAATTGAATTAAGAGAAATTTGTGGAGGCTAGATCAATAATTACCTGTTAGTCATGACAAGTGGGTTCTGTAACAAAGTGTTGCAGAGTGCCCTTGTTCAGGGTTCCAGTCAGCCAACCAGGCCCTATTTCAGAATGCTCTATCCCTCCTCCTTTTTCCATCTCCCTTAACTGACCGTCAGTATCCTGTCCTCATGAGTTGTTTCCTTCCCTCTTAAGCGACACTTAGAGGGTTTTTAAAATAATAATAATAATAATAATAATAATAATAATAATAATAATAATAATGTTTTCCCCTTACTTCTGCAAACCTTGTGGCCTGCTGATACATACCTTCCTCTTGTGTATGTGGTGATGCCATTTTGACCAAGCAATGATTGGAACTCTGTGCATTGAGTTTGCGATTTGGAACTTGTGGCCCCCTAGGTCAGGCATAGGCAAACTCGGCTCTCCAGATGTTTTGGGACTACAACTCCCATCATCCCTAGCTAACAGTACCAGTGGTCAGGGATGATGGGAAATGTAGTCTCAAAACATCTGGAGGGCTGAGTTTGCCTATGCCTTCTCTAGGTGTTGCTGAACTCCAATTCCCATCATCCCTGAGTGTTGGCTATGCTGGTTGGGCCTGATGGGAGTCAGAGTCCAACACTGTCTGGAGGGCTGCAGGTTCCATGTCGCTGATATTACAATGGCTATATGGAGCATCAGCTTGAGTGCAGACTTAGGCTGCAATCCTGTGCACACTTACCTTAGTAGCCACACCACTGAACTCAACAGGGCTTGCTTCTGAGTAGACGTTTGTGCGATTGCATTGTGTGACTCCTGCAGTCGCTAACAAGTTTAACATCCCTGGTGCTGCTTGAGACTGAAAGACCCTTAAGAAGTTTGGACGAAACACCACTCTTTGGCCACGGGACTGTGTGCCACACGATCATGCCGGAAAACCAGAGCAAAATAAAATGTAGACGGGCAAAGCAGTGATGTCAGAGAATTCCAACGGGTGTGGAAGTTGCTGACATTTGCTTATTCATTACACATCTGGAGCGGAAAACAACCCAATGAAAAGAAACCGTATTTTCTGTTTTCAGTCCACAAACCATGCACGAATCTGACAACTCCCCGTGTGCATTGTGTTTCCTTTGCACTGACGCAAATGGAGTGGAATGACACAGTAATAATGTAATAAAGTGATTGTGTGAAAGTCTGCTGACGGTGGGAAGAATAACATAGGTTGGTTTTTTTTGGAAACTGAACCGCAGTGGAAAGGAAACAGTGTTGTATGCAAGGCATACTGGTTGAAATTGAGGCCTTCTTATTTCCTTGTAGAGCCAGCAAAGATCCAGGAAGGAGTCCACAGAAGAAGTTAAATGAAGGATCCTATTATCAGGGGTTCCGTCCGGGAGTTGAAGGGAGCCAGAAAAGAAATGGTGACGCTGGGTGACAGGAAACACACTTTTTTCTCGTGTTGCTTCTGTTCGGCAGGGGGTGGGGGTGGGGACATGTGGGATGAGTTGTGCAAATGCCAAGAGCAGACTTTATGTGTGGTGAAGGGAGTTTGTGTGTGGCAGGGGGAGAGAGAGAATTAATGAATGTGGCTGCACTTTCCGGTCTGTGGAGGCTGCGATCAGCAGAATTTCCCTGCAGCCTCTTTAGATATGTCTAAATTAAATGTCAGATTTGCATATCATTTTTGCATTTTGGAGGCCTATTACACGGCAACAAAAGGAAACGAGCGGAGAAGAGGCAAAGTAGGGGGAAGAGACCTATACCAGTTTTGGAATCTATCCAGGAGATACAGGCTGGTGGGCTGGTTTTGCAAGGAGCAGATCCCACTAGCGCACCAATTAATGCTTCAGCCTTCGTTTCTGTGAAATGTGAAACTGTTTTACACCATATTACCTTCCACCTAACACCATTAACCCTCTCTGCAGCATGTTCTTATTTTAACCGTTTTGCTCCAAACTATTTTAACTCTCCAGGACGACACGTGTCCCTATGAAAGCCTCCTTGTCTTTGTGGACTACAAAAACCATGATGCTGTGAAAACTACGAGGCAATGAAGCATTCGTGCTCAGAAATAAGCAGAAGCACAAAATGAAATAAAAGCTTCTTTAACAAAGAAATATCCAAAAGCTTTCCTTAAATCAGTGAGCTGATAATATTAAATTAAGCAGAATACAACTGAAACCTACTGGACTTAGTGCTCATCTCTCTGTTTGGGTCTAATCACTACAGTTAACAAGAAATGAAGATGGTTCCCCAGCAAGTTGTTTTTCTTGGTATTATTTCACATCTGATTTTGAGGTACTAGTTATGTTCTTTAAAGGGTAATACCATGGCTCAAGTTTGCTTGAAAGTTTCCCTTTTTCAGCTGAATTTTTGCATGTGCCCCAACCCAGATCCCAGCAGTATAAAGATTCTAAGGAAAGTGTGCTCTGCATATGCCAAGAAGTGCTCTTGACTTCATCATTATCTAACATGATTCAAAGCTGGGTACTGACATTGAAAAATAGGCAATTGGTGAGCGACTCTCCTAGGTCTAGAGGCCTGGCAGATTTTGAGTCATGTTTAACATTAGCTCAGGCCTTTTGCAATGTTTAATTTTGAATGTTACATCAATCAATGTGAAGAGCATGAGAGGGGGAACAGCATGCATTAGCCCCCTCATTCACTGTACACACATTTTGAGCTTTGGAAAACATATGTGTTCTCATGCTGTCCTTTTACATTATTGTGATATTTCAGCATCCTCTCAAATTGTCTGCAGCCCTTTACAATTTGAACTGGGGGGGGGGGGACCCACATACATGCTGACAACATTGACCCCATCTGTGTCCAACGATCTATGTTATTGAACCCTTTTTTTTTTTGCTCTAAATGATCACCTTTCTCATGAAAGAAATGTCAGTTGTGTACACATCATCGGCTTAAAATGCAGCTAGGACATTCTTTTTCCCAATTCTGTATGAAGCTGGTTTGGGCAAAAGCAATGCAACAAATAGCAGCATTTCTGAAGAAAGGATAGATATGGATTATGGCTAACATTTCATGCACCTTGCTTCCCAAACCAGTGATGCAGATTGAATTGGGTGGGGGAATGTTGTTGTATGCAGCTGTATGCAGCTGCATGCAGTTGCAAGACTACAATACCTATGGTGTTGTGCAACTGTGAACAAAACACACATGCGATAGGCATGCAGATGTAACCTGTTGAACTGGCAGCTTAGTTTCAAAACCAGGAGAAGACTCACAAAGCAGGATTTCCCTGGCAGAATTTGCACCTGTCTGTCAAGGATCGCCCACTTTTCTTTTCTTAAACCAAGATTTCTATGTAGGGAACAGATGCTTTCCCTGCTCTTCTCCTTACTCTGATGCAGGGTGGAATGTTCTGATTTCCTACCCAGCACTTCTGAATCACAGAGAGAATTCAAGGGCTTTCTCTTCCTTCTTTTCGACAAGAAATGCGGGGGGGGGGGGGGGGCAAAGGTCTGTCCCTTGGGCACTCCAGTACTGGTAACTTTCTGAGTTTCTGAGCCGCGATTTTTCTCTTAATAACCAAAGCATGGCATGAAAAGAATTGATGCAATTACTTGTTCAACGAGTTCCTCATTACGGCAAGTTCCAAGAGGGATTAGAGCTCTGCTTCCTTCCCCATGGTCCCCATTGCCAACTGAAGACCTGCATTCAAATGAGAGCTCGCTGTGCTTGCTAGGGGAAGCAGGAAGCGGCAGCTGCACCCTCGAGGTGTTGCAGTGCAGCATGCATTCCTTCACTCTGCCTGCCTTAGCAAATGCACTGGGCCAGGAGATGCCTCGTTTGCTAAAAAAGGAAGAAGCTGATTGCAAATCTCAGGTTGCATTAACACCTTGGACCACCAGGTGTTTCAGTTTGGCCTGTGAGACCTTCCCCCCAAACCACGCCCATTTGTCAATTGGGTGACATCACCTCAGTGACATCAACTGATGGGTGAGTGGAGTTTCAATCCTGCTTCATTTGCTGGCATGCACTAGTTCCTGCGGGGATGATTAACAGAAGCCCTTATTAAAAATTGCATTTATCGTCCACCTTTTCCTCCAAGGAGCTCAAGGTGGCGCATATGATTCTCCCCTTCTTCATTTAATTCCCACAATGACCCTGTGAGGTAGGTTAAGCAGGAGAGGCAGTGACTGTCCCAAGGGCGTCCAGTGGGGACTTGAACCCTGGTCTTCCAGGTCCTAGTCTGATGCTATAACCACCACACCACACTGGCTCTCATGGTGTCCAGATCACGAGAAGTCATAGTTCTGCTCTGTCTTGCATTTGGCTAGGTAGAAATTGGGAGTACGGTGCCCTGCATGCTGTCTTTTGAGGAGGACATGGAATGTACCTAGAGGAGAGTGACCCCCTCAGGGTGGTAAGGGCTCTGGAAACCAAGAGGAAGGGTAGAAAGATCCAGGGTGGTTTAGCATGGAGAAGATGAAGAGGAGGCACGATTGTGGTCTCCGAATATCTGAAGGGCTGCTATGCAGAAGATGGGAGTAGACTTGTTCCTTGTTGCTCCAAAAGAGAGAAGGAACTGTGCATGCCACCTCGAGCTCCTTCGAGGATGTAAACCTGGAGGCATGACACAGCACATGGAGCTGTTACTGAAAACGGTCCTTCCTGTTACAAGTTCTTCTCCATCTCTTACTGTTATGTACTGAGCTGAATCCTAGAACAATAGGATCCAGAATGCAGCAATCTGATTGGTCCGCAGGAGCCACCCAATCCAGCTCCAGGTGGAAGTGAATCAGCGACCTGATTGGCTTGCAGGAGCAGCCAATCAGGCTTCTGGAGCAGGTGAATCAGCAACATGATTGGCCTGCAAGGGCAGCCTGGAATTAGCCAATCATGGGGGGCCCAGTGTGTAAATAATGTATATATAGCTAGAGGTTTTGGGGAAAGTTTCATTCATTGCTACTATGAGCTGAATAAAGAGCATGAAATTCACACTCAACTCCGAGTATATTTCACTTACCCTCTGTTGCTCCATCATTGTGGTATGTGTCTTCCTGTGTCTTCCTGTCTCTTCTGTGGATCACTGGCAGAACATTAGGCACTAGCAGAGTAATAAATAGTTAGACAGTTAGGTGCAACTTCCATGTCCCTAGACAGTATATCTGAGGAGCTGGGAAGAAACTAATGGTATAAGGACACAGGAAGAGCCCTGGTAGGTCAGAGCAAAGGTTTATCCCGTTCTCACAGTGGCCAAGCAGGTGCTCAGAAGCAGGACATGCGTGCAGCAGCAGCAGCTCTATCCCTCTGCTGCTCTCCAGGGAGTGGTATTCAGAGGCAAAATAGCCATCAAGGTTAGTAGTCACCAATAGCCTCAACCTCCAGGAATCAGACTAATCATTTTTGAAATCCACCCAATTTGTCGGCCAATGCCACATCTTGTGGAAGTGAGTTCCGCAGTATAACTCTGCGGGGAGTGAAGAAGCACTTCCATTTGTCTTTCCTGAATCTCCCACTGCTCAGCTTCAGAGGATGAGCCTCTCTGCTTTCTCTGCGCTCAGCATAACTTCACACAAGACAAAGGATGGCTGTCTTTATTTTCTTCTTTTGAGGCTTTCTGGAGGCCTCCGCTGGACACACAAAATTGGCTTAGGAGTGCTCTGACTCAGCAAGTAACTTTATCTATCAGCAGCAGGTTATCTATATCCCCAGCACATAAAACCATCAAATGTGTGGCGTACCCCCTCTTATCGCCACAAACAAATAGAAAGAAAATGGAACAAGTAATGTAAAACTGAACTAAGCAAAACGGTCGATATTCAGCCATAAAGCGGGAATTGCAAGAACGACATGCATGGGGACTCAATAGAGTAATAGCTCCAGTGATCCAGGAAGGCATGTCTTATGAGGATGACTGGGCTGTTTTAGGGCTTATCCGAGCAATGATTTGCCTCGCTCAGGGTGGGAAAGAGGCGCCTGGAAGCTCCCTCATGCAAAGAAGCACTTTGCAGAAAATGGGGAAGAGCTATAGCTCAGTGGATTGCCTAGGTTTGACACCAGCATCTCCAGGTAGGGTTTGCAGAGAAACCCTGGAGAGCTTCTGCCAGTCTGTGTAGGCAGCAGTGAGCTACATGGACCAATGGATTTGTTATAAGGCAACTTCCTATGGCCCTTTGTGGGTTTTCTTAGCAACCCAAGGTGTTGCCAGACTGTCGTTCTGTGGGAGGAATTCAAGCACACATTGGAAACTTTCGTTTGCACTATGCTCTGCCTCCACAGTTGGAGACAGAAATGCGGCTTAATACCAGTTGCCAGAAACTGCAGGATGAGAGCTTGCTCTTGCCCTCAGGTCCTGCTTGAGGGTTCCTCCATAGGCATCTGCATGGCCACTGTGAGAATGCTGGACTAGATAGGCCCCGGGCCTGGCCCAACAGGCTCTTCTGTTGTTTTGGAAGTGGATGAAAGGACTCTGTCATCCCAGCTCGACAAACCCACTTAAAAAAAAAGAGAGAGGACTTTTTCTAGTTTGGAAAGAAGGCCACACTCACTCCATACATTCAAAGCACTACAATACCACTTTAAACAGTCACAAAAGGTAAAAAGGGACCCCTGACCATTAGGTCCAGTCGTAGCTGACTCTGGGGTTGCGGCGCTCATCTGCTTTATTGGCCGAGGGAGCCGGCGTACAGCTTCTGGATCATGTGGCCATCATGACTAAGCCGCTTCTGGCGAACCAGAGCAGCGCACGGAAACGCTGTTTACCCTCCCACTGGAGCAGTACCTATTTATCTACTTGCACTTTGATGTGCTTTCGAACTGCTAGGTTGGCAGGAGCAGGGACCAAACAACGGGAGCTCACCCCATCGCGGGGATTCAAACCGCCGATCTGCTGATCGGCAAGTCCTAGGCTCTGTGGTTTAACCCACAGCGCCACCCCAAAGAATTCTGGGAGCTGTAGTTTGTTAACGGTGCTGAGAGTCACCAGGAGATGCTTGTTCCTTTCCCAGAGCCACAATTGCCAGAACAGCTTAGCAAGCCATTCCTCTTCACAGGAAAAATATGTGACTGTATGAGGGGAGTAGCAGTTGGGTGGATGTCTTAAAAACTCTCAGCGCCCTTAATCAACCACAGCTCCCAGGATTCCTTGGGGTTAGCCATGACTGTTTGAAGTGGTATCGTGCTTTGAATGTTTGTGTGAATGTAGCCAAAGAAGTTATTCTCCTGATTGTGTGAACTGGCTCCGTGAGGGTCCTTTGTGGTCAGGTTCTGTGGCTTTGAGTGCTGGACAAAAGCACAGCCATGCACTGAGGGAAGGAGCCTTTGCTTTTTAAATATATATATATTTTAAAAATTAATGCTCCTGTTCTGCTGCGGGTTCATCTGAGGTGGGTCCTTTCCTTGAGAAATCAGCAGAGCGGAGTTTAACCGGAGGCATCTCCCGCCCCCGCCCCTGTGATGTAAAGGAGAGATTTCTCATTCCTTGGCTGTTTGCAGAGAGTAAGAGCCACCAGCGCTACTCTCCTCTCCCGGAGGGGGCAGTTGGTTTCTTTGAGCTCCATATCTAATGAGAGGTGACAAGATCTTTCGGGCCGAAGAAGAAGAGGGAACGAAGAGGAAAGCTTGCACTGAAATTTTGGAGGCTATTTCTGGGCCTGTCAATTTTCCTGCCTTCCCTTTCCACAGTGAGCGCAGCCGCTCAAAGGGACAACCCAGCTTCTTCTCTGCTGTTTTTCAAAGGCAGCTTCCATCTTCTCGGTTGCGTTATTTCTCCAGCCAGGCAGACTGGGAGCAAAGGCTGGCTGATCTGGGCTGATCTCCCAAAGCAAGAAGATGCTTCCTTGTCCCATGACAAATCTCAAACCAGATCTCCACAACCATGTTTATTTCATCCTGCGTACACACTTGCCCAGGTTTCGCAAACCCTTCCCTGGTTGGTAGGTGGGACTTGCACAAAGCCCCATTAATTTATGGAACTCACTGCCACAAGATGGCTTTGAAAGGAGGTTGTGCAAATTCATGGAGGTGAAACCTGTCAATAGCTCTTAGCCTGATAACTAACTGAAACATCCACACCTGGAGGTACTTTAGTACTGAGGAAAGAGCAGTGGAAGAGGACCAATGTGCTCATGTCCTGCTTTTTGGGCACTGAAGAAACCAAGATGCTGAATTAGGGAGGCCTCTGGTCTGAATCGGCAGAGCTCTTTCGATGTTCTTAGGAATACTTGCAGATCGGTCAGTGGTGGCTGGTGCCCATTGGACTAGTAAGGCAACAGTAGGTGGCGCCAGAGCCACCCCTGACTGGCAGGAAGCGGGGTAGGCTGAGGTGGGTGCCTAAATGGACCACCCTCCTCTGTTACAATAGCCAATTGTCCACAAGCACTTCTTGTCCCCCGCCACCAATGCGCAGACCAGGCTAGAATTGCAGAAATGAAGGCGTGCATTTGGAGAAGAGGCAAATACAAATGGACAACAAGCTTTGCATGCATGAGGTCCCAGAGTGAAGAGGATCCCTGATGGGAAATACCTCCCTGCAGAGCCAAAGTGGACAATAATGGGCTGGATGAACCACCTGACCTGCTGGTATAAGGCATATTTTCAACTCAAGTCAGCAGATGGCTCATGACAACGTGTGGCTTTCTCCCAGGGCTGGCCTAATATCAAAGAACAAAATGGCACCCCAGTTCCATGACTGGACTGGCAGTGGAACCCCTCTCCAATGCTGGCCGTGAGCTAACATCCACCCATGGCATAGCTCATTGGCATAGCCCACTGGCATCTCCAAGTAGGGCTGGCAGAGAGCCTCAGCCTGAAATTCCCAGAGAACCATCACCAGTAGACTAGAGTGGTAGCCAATATGGTGCCCTCCAGTTGTCACTGGACTCCAACTCCCATCAGCCCCAGCCATTGTGGTCAAGAGTCAGAGATGATGGGAGCTGTAGCCTAGCAGCTTCTTTTATTTACCTGAGGGCACCAGGCTCATTTAAGGAGTATATTAGAGACCATTGGCTCCGATCTCCAGCCAAGAGGGGGCTGACACGACTGCCTGCCCAGCACCTGAGGCCTGATGGGATTACCTTGCTCTGCCTAACGATAGGGCCGGCCCCACTTCCTCTCACCAGGCATGACATTTTGCTGATCACATCTCAAGGCCCACCCTTGTTCACTTCCCCCTTTCAAAGAGATAACAGACGAAGGAATCATTCAACAAATGTAGACCGGCTAGGCCATGGTGGCTGCACATCTGGAAAGCTTGTCATGTCTAATGGGGCAGACGACACCAAACAGTCAAATGTGGAATATCCTTAACAAGGTCAGAGGGAGGTGGCAGGGAGCGCTCCCGGATAATTTGGTGACACTGATGTGACAGTGTCTCTGAGACTAAAGATGCCCTCAAGGCACCAGAAGGGATGTGGTGGAGTATGGGAGGCAGGAGGCAGGTGGAGAGGGATTGCGGCTGCACTCGCTACTACCTGGGAACAACTGCATTTTGTCAGGTTCCTTGGTGGGGAGCCTGGAAGCAGCTTCTTTTAACACTGGCTGTATGCTGATGGATGATCTAAAGCAGAGAGGTGGTGGGGTTCATCATTGCCTGGCAGCTCCCCAAAGAGGTGGGGGGGCACAAAATCCAGTTGCAGACCTTATTGGTACTTCTGGTACAAAACTTAAGTGGTTATACATTCAGTTTTCCAGGATGAAGTGTGTGTAGGTGTAGTAGGCCATGTTAGACCCTGGACTTTGGCCACATTCACACCATGAATTTACAGTGCTATGATACTACTTCAAGCACTCATGGCTTCCCCCAAAGGATTCTGGGAACTGTCGTTTGTTAAGGGTGCTGAGAGCTGTTAGGAGTCCCCTGTTTTCCTCCCAGAGCTACAATTTCCAGAGTGGAAAGAGGGATTGTGGAGGCAGCAATTGCCTCCATCGCAGCTAGTAGCCATGTATTGTCTCCTCCATGAACTTGTCTCATCCTCCCTTTTTAATAATGTTTCTATTTATTTTTCATGGCACAGAAGCTACCTTTCGAGAAAACAATGGTTATAACAGTAAACAACAAATAACATGTCCCGATGAAATTACAGACTTTTGTCATGCTGTGTAATGAAGTTTCATTTGGTTACTCTGAAAGGTCACGGCACATTTTCCCATGAGTGTTGGGTGGATTGCTGCCGCAGCCCGAACAATTTATGTATTCAATAAATATTTGCCATATGTTATAAAAGGAATAGCGATTGTGTTTGCTCTTCGCCGCTCTGACTTGACATGTTAATTTCTCAGCTAACGCTATTGACCAACCTCTGGTGTACCAAAGACCTATGTTAGGCCCAATGCCGGTTTTCCAATGTCTAGCTATCTCCATATGTCAAGAGAGAGGCTAAGAGGTCATCATTAGGGTAATTTTTAGTGGGAGGGGGGTATCTTAAGTCCAAGTAGTGCTAGGGCAGGAGACATTTTAATTGTTTTGCTATATAGTCTCACCCTCTCTTATAGTGATCCTTGTTGGTGGGCATCACTGCTTCCTGCGGAAATGAGTTCCATAGTTCAACTATGCGCTGTGTGAAAAAGCACCAGGCTACAAGGCCATACAAGCCAAAGCCGCCTGGATGAGCTTGTTAGGCAGGCCTTTGTGAGTGTGCCTCTGATTCTGGCTGCGGAGGAGGCTGAGATCTCGGCATCCGTCTTCCTGCCAGAAAACCCTCAGCCCTTGAATAGATTTATTCTTCGATCTGTAAGCTATTTAGCACAAAGCCCGGCTAATAAAAAGCAAGGCAAATGAGTCTGGAGAGTTTATCGGCAGGACCGCAGAGAGCCCGATCACTTCTCATCGACCGGGCTATTTTTATCCTGAGATTACCAGAGGGGGCTGGCTGAGCCGGCTCTCTCTTCCTCTCGCAGAGCTTTGGAAACAGGGCAGATTGGCAGAGGCTGGCGGTGGGGGGGGGGGTGAGGGGATGAGCAGACGGAAGGCAGGGCTGCTAAAAACAGAATTTGAGAGAAGGCTCGGCGCCAACCTGCCGTTTAACCCCAGCGCTCAGGCTGACGACATGGGAAGGGAAAGTCAAGAGCTGCTGTGAGCATGCACAGAGGGCACGCGCTTCACTAAATATTCGGGTAGTTTTCAATGTTTGATGTTTTGCTATGTTTTTATGTGCTGGAACCTGTGCAGAGTGTACAAATATTGGATGAGGTACAAATATTATTTATTATTATTATTAGGCTTTCAAGCTGCATAGGTGACATCTATGGCAGGGATAGGGAACCTCAGCTGAGGCCAAAACTGGTTCTCCAGCTCTCTCTGTCTGACCCTTGGGAATCTCTCCAGGCCAGGCCTTTCATCATTCTTGCTTTCTGCCCTTCCTGACTGCTTTTGCCTGGCCAGAATGCCTCCTGGAACTTGGATAATGCATCTCTCTTGCCTGGATGGAGAATCAAGAAAGGGGTGCGAGTGCGAGCAACAAGTCTTAGGGCTCACCCATATTTACATTTCCTCCGCGTTTTGTAGGCACAGGTCCTAGCTATCTAGGTCTGTGTCTGAGAAGCTTTTTTTAAATTTTTGCCTTGGCGCTTTCCCTGCAAAGACCCACACTCTACCATTGAATTGGAGCCAATGGCAAGCCATGGAAAACCCTAATTGCTGTTTGCTCCGATTCTGCAGTAAAGCTTGGGTGGAAAAAAACATGCAAGGACACGGACCAGGGGCCTAGAAAGCTTGGGGGGAAAGGTAGTGTGGCCATCTTGTCCTCAGGATTGTGGGTGCCTGCCACTACAAGGCTAACATACAATGTCACATGCACATACCTGCAATCTGTCAGGCTCCAGGGAATCGGCCTCCTCTACCGCTTTGGCAGTAGATAAGCAGAACAAAGAGAGATGAGTCTTCTTACCAGTTATAACCTTCAGTGATCACAGTGAGAGAAAAAAGAATCCATTCCTAGGAATGAAGGTGCTCCCAATTAAGGGTTCCACCCACTCCCTCCCTAGTCACCCACGCCACTACCGCGTCTTGTAACCTGATCTCGCAACCACTGTGCTTTCTGTGCTGCCACCTTATCTGGTCTTCTTGACCTTGAGCTGAGCGGATGAATGCTTTCCAGAGACATAGAGTTTGTTAACTCTCTCCCCCCCAGTGCTTCTCCTCCTAGCTGTTCCCCCTCCAGTCAGTGGCATAGCGTGCGGGGTGCAGGGGGGGCCGGCCGCACCGGGCGCAACATCGGGGGGTAGGGTTAGGGGTAGGGTTAGGGGGCACAAATCCACGGGTTAGGGGGCGCAAATCCATGGGTTAGGGGGCGCAAATTACTTGCCTTGCCCCGGGTGCTGACAACCCACGCTACGCCACTGCCTCCAGTACTTCCCAGCTTCTGCCCTCTGAACTATGTCCCTCTGCAAACCACGGTTCCAATTCTACACTGACCTCCTGCTCCTGGGAAGATTTAGGAACCTGATCAGGAGCAGGGGGAGGGGGAGGCTCCCACCATTCTTCCTCAATGCAGCCCTCCTCAGCACGGTCCCTGACACAATGCCTCTACGTCTGAGCCCCCCCCCCAAAAAAGGATGCCTCGCTGGCTGGCTGCAGAGAATGGAGCTGAACTGCTTGTCTCTCAGAGGCAGTGTCTCTGCCACCTGCCAGCTTTGCTCACTGTGGGTGCCCAGCCCCCACAATAATATCTGCATTGGCTCCCAGTACGTTTCCGAGCACAATTCAAAGTGTTGGTGCTGACCTTTAAAGCCCTAAACGGCCTCGGTTCAGTATACCTGAAGGAGCGTCTCCACCCCCATCGTTCTACCCGGACACTGAGGTCCAGCACCGAGGGCTTTCTGGCGGTTCCCTCATTGCGAGAAGTGAGGTTACAGGGAACCAGACAGAGGGCCTTCTCGGTAGTGGCGCCCTCCCTGTAGAACACCCTCCCTTCAGATGTGAAGGAAATAAGCAGCTATCCTATCTTTAAAAGACATCTGAAGGCAGCCCTGTTCAGGGAAGTTTTAATATTTAATGCTGTACTGTTTTTAACACTTGATTGTGAGCCGCCCAGAGTGGCAGGGAAAACTCAGCCAGATGGGCGGGGTATAAATAATAATAATAATAATAATAATAATAATAATAATAATATAATAATAATAATAATAATAATAATAATAATAATAATAATAATAATGATAATTAGTGCCTAAGCACCCATGCCCCCCTGGAGTTGGCTCCTAGGATGACCCCTTACTAAAGAAAGGTAAAATTCTCATTATTTTCTCTGCCCACTTTTGCTTTTGGCCCTGACTGCGACTGGCATGTGGCCTCCTAAGGGCTGTCTCGAAGGAGATGCTCCCCTGGGGCTGAACAAGAGGTTCACCACCTCTCAAAAGAAGAAGAAGAAAAAAGAACACAGACTATGATGGACCCATTGCACATGGTGACCTTTTCCCCTTTCAGCTGTTCCCAGCTGAAGAGCTGATGGTCAGAAGGGGACCAAGGGGGTGAAATGGGCTCTGCACCCCTGTGTTAGATCATCCCCAATTAAGAACAAGAGAAGACTCCTGCTTGGTCAGATGGTCTTTCCATTTATTCCAGCATCCTGGTACTCACAGTGGGGAAACCTACTGAAAGGGCATAGAGGCAACCACTGTCCCCTGTTAAGTCTCCTGGGAGCTGGTATTTAGAGGTATACTCTCCCTGACAATGGAGGTTCAATATAATTCATTGTCATTGATCAATCACAGTTAATAGCCATTGATTAACCCACTCTGAAACAAATTGCACTGTCCTCTCTGGAGAGTATTTAAAGAAGACTATAAAATGTTTATTGAGGCAAAACTCCCTGGCCTCACCGGAGAGATTGGCTTATTATACACACGCTCTGGAAACGAGGGTAATAAAAAAATTGGGTCAAGAGAGAAAAAAAGAATTAGACTGTGCAACTTCCCACCTCTGGTTCATTGCAAGGTACCAAAGAGATGATAATGAACAGCTCAGGTTTATATTAACAGAGATGAGGCTAAATTTGGAAAGCACTTGAGAATCAATTAGTATCAAATTCACTAAGATGGCTTGCTGGACAGAAGGATAGGTTTGGAGGGCCTTATTAGTATCAGACCCTGCTGGAGTGCTGGTCCGAGAAACCACTGGCATCACCCATTTGCCCTGGAATGGATCTGGGTTCTTCAAAATGCACTTCTAACAGAACAATACAGTGGCACCTCGGGTTACAAACACTTTGGGTTACAGACTCTGCTAACCCAGAAGTAGTACCTCGGGTTAAGAACTTTACTTCAGGATGAGAACAGAAATTGTGTGGTGGTGGCACGGCAGCAGCGGGAGGCCCCATTAGCTAAAGTGGTACCTCAGGTTAAGAACGGTTTCAGGTTAAGAACGGACCTGTGGAACGAATTAAGTTCTTAACCAGAGGTACCACTGTACCAGAAACAGGGTTGACCAAAGACGTTTCTGCTGCCTGAACTGGAGCAGAATATAGCACCTTCTCCCAAAGTCACAGAGTTATTCTGGCAGCTGAGGCAGAGCATTGCCCAGGCTCTTGTCCTTTTCCCTTGCTGCAAAACCCCAACAATAATGAATTAAATGAATTAAACGAATTAAACCATTTGCCTCCTTTTCATGGCGACCTGAATTAAACCATTTGCCTCCTTTTCATGGCGACCTGAAACAGCCGCCTAAAGATGGTCCACTCACTTTGCCTAATGGTAGGGCTGGGCCCAAGACAGGGGCAGACGTGATGACCATGGTGAAAAAGTAGATTTTAATACAGTGCCACCAATGCACATAGCAAGTTATTTGTGTTTATTCCTTTCATTGGCATCCCACTTGCTCTTCCACCATGGAATTCAAGGCAGTGTGTATGGCAGGGCAGGAGAGTCTGTGGGATGCTACCTGCTGGACTACAACTCCCAACACCCCACACCCCTCACTGGGCCGGCCTCACACTCTCCTTGAGTGTTTTTGTCTGGCAGGAATGCGTCCAATGCTGGCAATGCCTTTTGCTTGCCTGGAGGTAGGCTAGAGAGTGTTGCCTGTAAGCCAGTTTGTTGCCTGTAAGCCAGTTTGCTGTACAGTGGCATAGCGTGGGTGGGGGCACAGGACAGTTCCCCCAGGCACAAAACTGTTACCGGCACAAAATTTCAATACCCGGTGCTGCCTCAATACAGCTGTGTGCTTCCATTGCAGGGCTCCATTGAAAACAACTTCTCCATGTGAAACAGAAAGTAACTCCCCAGACAATGGAACAACTCTTCTTTTCTTATCTCTGTGGCTGTGACCTCCTGGGTGACTTGGATGCTGTTGGGTGGTTGAATGTGCATGCATACACTGTCCATTTCCCTCCCTCCCACTCACCCATCCCCTCTGTGCAGCACTGGGCACTGGCAACCCACGCTACACCACTGCTGCTGTACAAAGGTAAAATAGACATTCATTGCTTTGCTGGTTTTTGCCTCTGGCCCCACCCATCACTGTCATATGACCCTCAGGTGGAGGGTAAAGGATGCCTCCTGCCCCCCAATGTAATACATTTATGTCTTGCATCGCAACAAACTGAGTGTGTCTGCATTGAGGGCACAGTTGCCTTTGCGGGAAAACAAGGTGCCCGTCTTCATCACAGATCCCAACCAAAGCAGAAATTTACCCTAACACTATTGTTGGTTTCATCCTCAGATTAAATTAAGGACATTTCTCACTCACTCTAACTGACCCTCCTTGACCCCGCCCCCATTTTGTGCCATCCCCCCACCGCAGAGCATTTCCTATCAGAAGAAGGGTGAGCGCCACTACCAAAACTACGAGACACAGCACACAAACCCTCCAATGTCCTGAGAAAACTCCTTAATCCTGACCAATAGGGACATTTCTCACTCCTCCACAACTAGGCTGTTTACCTCCCCGCCAGAGCAGTACCTATTTAAATACTTGCACTTTGATGTGTTTTCGAACTGCTAGGTTGGCAGGAGCAGGGATCGAGCAACAGGAGCTCACCCATTGTGGGGATTCGAACCGCCGACCTTCTGATCGGCAAGTCCTAGGCTCTGTGGTTTAACCCACAGTGCCACAGATGGACAGACAAATCACCTTCCCAAAATATGCAGTAGATAAATAAATGCAAGGAAGGGAAGGCTAAGCAGGCAGTAAACTCCTTACAACATCCCTCTTACTTCTCCAGTGCCTTTTCCTTTCCTTTAGATTCTTGCCTCTTCCTGGAACGGTTACATAAATCCCTTCACTGTGCTCCCCCCGCCCTACCAAGCTGTTAAGGCTAGCTGCCCCCTCCCCGGTCCCCACTGTGCTTGTATAGTGACTGCCGTAAAAATGAGATGACATTCGTGGGGTGAAGCTGGGGACTCCAGCTCATTATACGCAACATTAAAATTAAAAATAGGCCAAACTCACCGGGCTGCTGTCATTAAGGAGGCAGCGCTTTATTGCTCATTTTTTACTGCCAGATAAATAATGTTTCAGGTGTGGTGGTTAAATAATTTTCTGGAAAAAGAAGTTTGTGGATGGAGAAAGGGGGGAGTGACTAGCTTCATCCACACAACAATCCAATAATCCTTTCTCAGCGCTCCATCCATCTCTCTCCTCACAACCTCGTCCATTGCTCCCCGGGGTCAATCTGTGTTTTGGCACTGAAAACCTCCTCCTTGACAGTTCGTATCGAAATATAGGAGCCAAGAGGGGGGAAAACCCAAGTATATTTGAGCTCCTTTAAGTTGCTAGTCCATGTTAAGAAAAGACAAACATGTTCGACAAATGAGACACATGTCCATAAGCCCTGGGCATTCATGGGACAGAATGGACATTGCTGAGGCTGTAGCACGAATGTAAGAAGAGGATTGCTAGATCTGATTGGAGCATAATAAGAGCCTGGGTGCTGGATCAGGCCAGTGGCCCATCTAATCCAGCATTCTGTTGTCACAATAGCCAACCAGATGTCTTTGGGAAGCCCAAAGGCAGGACCTGAGCACAGCAGCCCTCTCCGCACTTATGGTTCCCAGCAATGGGCATTCAGAGACCTATTGCCTCTGACAGTAGAGGCAGAACATAACCATCATGGCTAGTAAGTTGATAGGCTTGCCCAGTGCTTTTTTCTAGGAAAAAAGGTGCCGGAACTCAGCGTCTCAGTTGCCAACCCAGATGCCAAATCCAACGCCACCTTGAAACCAAAATCACATGGCAAGATGCCTGGCTCACTGCCCAGGCTGCTTCGGCCGCCATCCTGTATACCTTGCCACTTAGGGACTTTGTTTGCTGGGTGAGCAGACTTCTTAAACAAAGCAGGGCAAAAAGAAGGTGCCAGAACTGTGCTCTGGCACGTTCCCTCAGGAAAAAAGCCCAGGGCTTATCCTTGATGAATTGAAAAGGTCCAGGCTCATAACTGTGGTGCTGTGAATGATGTTATGCGTCCTCTGACCCTGGCGATTCCATCTCTCATCCATGAGAAATAGCCATTCTCCTGCCATAACCACCTTCCCCTTCCCCAGCTGCTGCTGAGATGTGTGGTGTAGGCAGTAGAGCAGGGGTCAGCAACCTTTTTCAGCCCTGGGCAGGTCTACCGTCCCTCAGACCATGTGGTGGGCTGGACTATTTTTTTGGGGGGGGGGGGATGAATGAATTCCTATGCCCCACAGATAACCCAGAGACGCATTTTAAATAAAAGCACACATTCTACTCATGTAAAAACACCAGGCAGGCCCAACAAATAACTCAGAGATGTATTTTAAATAAAAAGACACGTTCTACTCATGTAAAAACACGCTGATTCCTGGACCGTCCATGGGCCGGATTGAGAAGGCGATTGGGTCCAGTCCCTGCGCCTTAGATTGCCATCCCTGCAGTAGAGGGAGCAAGCTGCCATTACCTTCCAACCATGGAATGTATTCTGCAGCCACTCAGCAGGATGCAAATGGATGGATGTGCAGTTGCTAAGCAACCACAGGGTACTTCCTCTGATCCACGAACTGGCAGAATAAGATTCTTGAACACCATCTGTGGAATGACCCATTCAGACTGCTAGGACAGGCCCGTACAATAGTCAAATTAATTATTACCGCAGACAAACCTTTTAAATTATCTATCAATCTATTTAATAAAATTTATACACCACTTGATTGTAAAAAAACAAAACAAAAAACAGGGGTGGGAATCCTGTGGCCCTCTAGTTGTTGTTGGACTATACCTTCCATCATCCCTGACCACTGACCATGCTGGCTTGAGCTGATGGGAGTTGAAGTCTGACATCATCTGGAGCCGCAGGTCCCCCAGCCCTGGCATGATCTACTCTCTTACCAGGGCAAGTCTTGTCTCCCTGCTAGGGTGGAGATGACTCTGCCCTTTTCCACTGCTGCAAGGACATCCTTTGAAAGCAAGGATTGTGCTGGCTCTTGCAAAGAGCTCTGTGTGCGCGTGTGTATGTGAGAGAATGCGTCTGGATGCATTTGTGAATGAATGTGTTTCCAAGAGAGAGAGACAGAAACAGGGACAGAAGGGTGAGGAGAATGGCTCCATCTGCACTAAACATTTAAAGCAGTATCGTACGACTTTAAACAGTCATGGCTTCCCCACAAGAATCTTGGGAACTTTAGTTTGTTAGAATCATAGAATTGTAGAGTTGGATGGAACCCCTGCAATGCAGGAAATCTCAGCTAACAAACACACTAACCGGCTGTGTATTCACATAAACAATTCTCTTCTGTATTTTTATCACAGTATCAAATATTTCTCTTGCACATAATCAATACATAAAGTACAACAATATAAACGGAAGTCCCAACAGATCAGTTCATTCATAAAGTCCAAGTATCTGCTAGTTTCTGTTCCACATATGTCCTTATATGTTCATGAAATCCAAATGGGAGCTTACAATTCCACAGAATCTTGACAAGGATTCCCAGAATAATGCCTTGGTTCGCCTTCCTGGGCTTCATCAGTTGTACATATTGTAAACAATATAAATGAATATAATCTCGTATTTCAACATATTATAACAAATAGGAATACTATAAACAATTATACCATAGAGGAACATACCGTATGTAGTATATCAAAATAATGGAACTTATGACATGGTGGTTTCTGCAGTAAACAACAACTGTTACAATGTAAGGTTATATAGACAGGCGCAATATTGATTTTAGTTACAGGTGACAGCAATGTACAACTACAAAGTTTCCTTCTTATAGTGATCCCTTTAAAACAACAGATGTGAAACAAACTTTATCCATACACAGGCTTGTATGCATACAAGCTTGTAACTAAAATCAATACTGCATGTTGTTTTGCAAGGAATCTCAGCTAAGGCATCCATGACAGATGGCCATCCAACCTCTGCTTGAAAACCTCCAAGGAAGAAGAGTCCACCAGCTCTTGATGGAGAGCGTTCCACTGTCAGACAGCTCTTACTGGCAGAAAGTTTTTCCTGATGTTTCGTTGGAATCTCCTTTGTTTGTTAAGGGTGTTGAGAGTTGCTAGGAAACCCCTAGTCCCCTCACAGAGCTACAGTTCCCAAAGTGGTTGAATATACCGTATTTTTCGCCCCATAGGACGCACCGGCCCATAGGACGCACCTAGTTTTTTTGGGGGGAAATAAAGAAAAAAAAATTATTTCCCCCCCCCCCCAGGTGCGGGGCTGGGGCGGGGGAAGCCCGAGCTTCCCCCGACCCCAGCCCCCAGAACAGGCTGCTATCCGCTAGCCGTGGGAGAGCTGCGCGACTTTGTGCGGCTTTCCCACGGCTAGCGGAGCACTGCACGAAGCCCGAAGCTTGGGGCGTGCTAAGCTCAGTGCGCCCCAAGCTTCTGGGTGCCGGCAAGGTCTCCGCTAGCCGTGGGAGAGCCGCGCAACTTTGTGCGGCTTTCCCACGGCTAGCGGAGCACTGCACGAAGCCCGAAGCTTGGGGCGTGCTGAGTTCAGCGCGCCCCAAGCTTCTGGGTGCCGGCAAGGTCTCCGCTAGCCGTGGGAGAGCTGTGTCTCCCACAGCTAGCGGATAGCTTCATGAAGTCTGGAGAGCGAGAGGGGTCGGTGTGTACTGACCCCCCTCGCTCTCCAGGCTTCAGCGAAAGCCTGCATTCGCCCCATAGGACACACACACATTTCCCATTCATTTTTGGAGGGGAAAAAGTGCGTCCTATAGGGCGAAAAATATGGTACATTTTCTCTTCCCAGGGAACTCTAGAATCGTATTGGGGATTATAGGCCTATGAGGTGATCAGGGTGTCTCCCAAAAAGCCTCAGCACCCACAGAAGCCTGGTTTTGCAGCTTGACTTGTACTGCAGAAAGAGGGGGAGGCAGCAAGTGCCTGATTTTGTTCCCTCTTTGTACACTAAACTGGTTTTCACACACATGCACACCTCTCTGTGTTCTCCAACCGCACAAGCAAGAGGCATGATCAGAGTTCAAGGACACATTCCAGCCAGGCAAAAACAGTCAGGGGGCAGGCTGAAGCAGTGCCAGCAAAGGATGTGGTCTGGGTAGGGTTCTGAGGGCCAGAGAGAGAGAGAGAGGCATGGAGGGCTGCATCCAGTCCCCCACCCCAACACAGGGGATAGATGGCCTTCAGTCTGGGGTTCAAATCCCTCTTCACTGTCTGGCCTGCCACATAAGGTTGTTTGTAAGGATAGCATAATTCCACATGCACTACCCTGAGCTCCTGGAGTTGGCGTGATGCACAGAAAAAGATACAGATGGAATTATATCCCAGCTTTCACAGGCTCGTGGCAACAGGGCAATCTTCTTGCATGCATCAAGCATTCACGTCGGTAGATAAAAGCCGACAACGCGATCACCGGAGAGAAGCTCCTTTGGTGGCCCAGCGGTCTGATGGCTGGATTAACGATACTTAAAATGCATTATTTGTGATAGTCCCCTGGTTTCTGAGCATTTGAAGCGAGCGCTATTGAGCCTTTGTCCTTTGCACAGCACCTGGCTGGTACACGAAGACTCTGACCTTGGATGGGTCCAGATGCTTAATAGAGTCTTTCAAAGCTCTGGAAAGTTGAAAAGGTATATTTTAGTTGCTTAGTGCATTATTATTATTATTATCCTCATCCCTCTCCTTCCAAATTGCTTATTGCTTCTTAATGTCAGGAAGCACCCTGGAGGGACAGAAGCACTTAAGTTGCATTCCCTTTGTTATTGGCTGACGGAGATGCGCCAAAATGGTGCCTTCTTTCCTGGTCCAAATTGGAAGATGCTGCTTCTGGCAAAGCTGTGTGGGTAGCAAGTGGGCTTTTTTTCCTAATCAGCCAGAAGGCGATCGGCTTCTCCCGTAATGCAGCAATAAAGTTTCCAGCAAGGTAAGGAAGCACACATCAATTTCCCGAAGCTGTCAACCAATTAACAAACATTTTTGTTTATTACTCGTCTGCCTTTGAACCGATGAATCCATTAAGGTTAACTAAATGTATGTATTCCCAAGGCAGTAATAGGGGCTCCCCCTTTTCTTCTGAGATAATGAAGGCAGGGTAAGGTAGCACACAGTTTTATAAGTCAAAGCTACCGTTCATGGGTAGAATGGAAGAACTGTAGATGGACTGATGGGGGCAAACTGCTGGTTGGTCCCCTTACTCCTGGTACTGCTTCCACCTGCATCAGGACAAGAGGTGAGATGGCAAGGTCCATCCAGTTGACCAGGCTGAGAACAATTGCTGAGAACAATTGCCCCTGGCTACATCAGAGAACAGGTGAGAGCAGCAAGGACCACTTGGTTGGCCTAGCTGGGACCAAGCTTCATTTGGCTCCTTCCTTCCCTCCCAGAACTGCCTCCATCATCAGTATTAGGTCCCGGAAGTGTCAGGGGGACAGACGAGAGAGCAGCAAGGCCCACCCCACTGGCTTAACTGGGACCAACTTCCATTTGGCTCCAGTCCCCTCCAGTTGCCCTTCTACCTGTAAAGGTAAAGGGACCCCTGACCGGTAGGTCCAGTCATGGCCGACTCTGGGGTTGCGGCGCTCATCTCGCTTTATTGGCCGAGGGAGCCAGCATACAGCTTCCAGGTCATGTGGCCAGCATGACTGAGCCACTTCTGGTGAACCAGAGCAGTGCACGGCAGCGCCATTTACCTTCCCGCCAGAGTGGTACCTATTTATCTACTTACACTTTGACGTGTTTTCAAACTGCTAGATTGGCAGGAGCAGGGACCGAGCAACGGGAGCTCACCCTGTCGCAGGGATTTGAACCGCTGACCTTCTGATCGGCAAGTCCTAGGCTCTGTGGTTTAGACCACAGCGCCACCCGCGTCCCTTAGGCCCTTTTACCTACCTGGTTGTTAATAGCAATTACGCAACATTGTGCAAACACTAGGACCTGAACTTGCTTATTTTCCTCTTCCCTCCTCACTCTCTTCTTTCCTTTTCTGTTTTGTGTATTCCATTGTAGGCCATAATTTAAAGCACCTTAAAGGCACCAGCTGAAAGGTGGCATGTAAAAAAAAAAAAAAAAAGAGGAGTATATTAACAGGTCAAGTAAAGTAGGAAGATCAAACGGGAGGTGGGAACATGGAATGCTGCCTTATACCATTTACCCATCTAATCCAGTATTTTCTACACTGCCTGGCAGGATCTCTCCAGAATTTCAGACAAGGGTCTGTCCCAGTCCTGCCTGGAGTCGGTTGAAGAACAACAATTGTTGTAGTACGTAAAGCCAGCAATGAGAGTTCCCTCTCTCCATGCTAGCAGTACACCACTCCCTTTTGTACCACACATTCCATTTCATACCTTCCAACATTTTCTGATGCAAAACCAGAGATACATGTCTTCCAGGATGTGCTCCTGGCTGAGTCATGTGACTCACACCTTGCAGGTGTGAGTGCAGCAGGAGAGCGCTCAAGACTGCGGTGCCCAAAATGGCTCTCGAGAAGAAATGGGATGTCCCTTTTTTACGGGACCCTTGGAAGGTAGGCTATTTTGCTTTGCTATAGGTTTGCTGGAGAACGCCCTATTCCGTGGGATTTAGCTTCATTGCTTTCCACCTCAGCCAACTTGTTCAGACTATGGCTGCTGCCATAGAGAGAAGTGGCCAAGAAGAGACTGAGACTCCTCATAAAACGCTATGAAAAGAAAACCAACCGGGCGAGAAGGAGACAATTTTTTTGTTTGAGTTTTTGAAAAGAAATCCTCATTTCAGAGAGAAAGTCTTTCCAGCTGGGAGGCTTTAGCAGGAGCATGACGGCTGTGTTTGTGTGTGTCTTTGCCTCCCACCTCCTCAGCCACAAATGTCATTATAGGGCTCCGTTGTCAAAGCGGGCAAGGGAGCTCCCTCTGCCGCCGGCCTCTTGCCATCGCGGCGGAAGATGCGTCAACCCTTCCACTCTGGGGGACTGAGGCACAAATGCCAGCCGACGTGCCCAGCTGTGGCGGTGTCAGCCATTTGTATAATGGGCCATTGTTGCTGGATTTAATTAGCCGTGGTTTGTTCGCTCGGCAGACGCAAATGAGGTTTTAATTTTTTGTGTGTGGCTCGAGAGGTAGTTTTTCCTCTCTTTCTCTCTCCCTTTCTTTAACCGATTCCTTTCCCCTCCCACTCTCCAGACAGGGCTACAGTCCTCCTGCCGTGGCCTCCTCTTTGCCGAACGCTTCCTTTGATGAAGGGAGGATGGGAAACAATGTCTGGAAATGAGCTTGGCGGGGGTGATGTGCTGCTTCTGCTCAGGCACAATGGGACGGGGAGGGGGTGATGTTCTAAAGTGGGGTTATCTATTGCAGACACACGGTCCCGAGGCGTAACTCCTCTGGCATCAGGAGCGTCATACGAGGCCCTTCTTGGCAGAGGGATAATGGGCCTGGCATATGCAAGGTGTCTAGAGATGTGATGTCATATTACAAAGAAACTGTTTTGTGTGGCAATCCAACACCGTCTCTCTAAACTGTTATCCGAAGAGGAGGCCAAGTACCAGTCGTTGGGCCTCAGGAAAAACAAGGCTGGCCATTTTTGCAGGCTTGTCAAGAGTTGAACTTTGACCTCAGATGGGATTGGTTCCTGGGCTGGATCTTTATGATTGGGGTAGAGCCCTCTCTAAGCATTTCTGAGTCACATCGTCTTCAGATTTGGTCTAGCTCTGGAGCAAAAGTCTCAACTGTTCCTCTGTAGCTTCAAGGGCAATAGATCAGAGGGTCCCAGGTTCAATCCCCAGCTAAGGCTGTTAAGGACTGGAACTCTGGAGAACAGCTGTCTGTCAGTGCAGACAATACTGAGGTAGATGGACTGAGCTAGATGAACATAGGAAGTGGCAGCTATCTATGCTCAACCAACCTGGCAGATGTGATATGGGTTGAACCTTGTTTCCTGACATGGCCTTCTGACTAGCCAAGAACCCTAAATAAGCTCTTCTAGGTGGCGCTGTGGGTTAAACCACAGAGCCTAGGACTTGCCGATCAGAAGGTCGGCGGTTCGAATCTCCACAACGGGGTGAGCTCCCATTGCTCAGTCCCTGCTCCTGCCAACCTAGCAGTTCGAAAGCACGTCAAAGTGTAAGTAGATAAATAGGTACCACTCTGGCGGGAAGGTAAACGGCGTTTCCGTGCGCTGCTCTGGTTTGCCAGAAGTGGCTTAGTCATGCTGGCCACATGACCCAGAAGCTGTACGCCGGCTCCCTTGGCCAATAAAGCGAGATGAGCACCGCAACCCCAGAGTCGTCCACAACTGGACCTAATGGTCAGGGGTCCCTTTACCTTTACCTTTAAAAAGGTAAAGGTAAAGGTACCCCTGCCCGTACGGGCCAGTCTTGACAGACTCTGGGGTTGTGCGCCCATCTCACTTAAAAGGCCAGGGGCCAGCGCTGTCCGGAGACACTTCCGGGTCACGTGGCCAGCGTGACATCGCTGCTCTGGCGAGCCAGAGCCGCACACGGAAACGCCGTTTACCTTCCCGCTGGTAAGCGGTCCCTATTTATCTACTTGCACCCGGAGGTGCTTTCGAACTGCTAGGTTGGCAGGCGCTGGGACCGAGCAGCGGGAGCGCACCCCGCCGCAGGGATTCGAACCGCCGACCTTTCGATCGGCAAGCCCTAGGCGCTGAGGCTTTAACCCACAGCGCCACCTACGTCCCTACCTTTACCTTTAGGTCACGTCAAACTTTTGAAAAATTGCCATACAAATGTTAAATATTATCATAACCCCTTCTTTGCTTTTCTGACGCATGGCCTGAAAGCAAAATAAACAAGGAAAACAGCTGAGCTGATCTGAACTCCCTCCAGTGGGCTGGCAACCCCACTTATTGCTTAATAGTAATTTTAAAATACATACCATTTATAGAGAAAATATGCATAATTTGTGCAGCAATTGTGGGGTCCCTAAATCCAAACTGGAAGTCACCCCACCTCTGCTGCTCATGCCAGGGCTCAAAGGCCAGCATTAGTTGCAGCTTTTGGGGGGCCCTTGGACCAGACACCTCACATGGTCTGCACCACAGAGGGTCTATATCTCCATTGCAGCAGGTCCAGAATGTTCGTGTCATTGGGTTTGATGCTGGCCCTGTTAAAGGACCCCCCCCCCCATAATAAATCTAGCTGTCAGTTCCCATGTCTCTCAGTTTCTAATGTTTCTATAAATCCACTTCTCCATGTTTCTGCAGAGGTTTGCTTTAAAAAAATCCATATGAAAATTCAGCCATTTTGTGCAAGCACCTCCTAACCAAACACATCTTTGCTTGAATTTTATGTAACATACAGATTTTTTTGCAAGCAATTTCCCCGATGAAATGCATGTTTGTATATCATTTCCAGTGGCATTTTATGGCACGCTTTCCCTTCACAGGTGAATTTTAGCACACACTGTTTAGCTGAAGAAGTGCACTGAATTCAGAGAAGTGCAAATGTCAATGGGTAGCTGTGTTTTGGTTCAAAAAGTGTGAATTAAGTAGTTTCTCATTAAAATGCAAACAAACTTGGGTCTCCATCCCACATCCCTATCTGTGGTTGCCTTCTGTGTCTTAAAAAACCAAAACAAAACTTCTCTGGCCATCAGAAGCTGAAAGGATGAAAAATCCCTGGTTCTCAGCCCTGCCCAGCTGTTCCCTGATGAGTAAAACCCAGAGCCAAACCCTGGCAGTGGGGAGCGGAGATGAAGTTTCCAAAAAAAGCAGCTCTTTAGAAACGTGCCTGGTTTATTTCTGCAGTTGGTTGCAAGTCTTTGTAGCATAAATCGCCCCTGAAATGCCTCCCCTGACCTTTCCCATGTGAGACTGTTTTGCATAAATGAGCATCGCCGGCTCAGGCGGTTTGATCCTGGCAGGTTTGAAGCTCGATAGTCGGCTGCCTTCGGGCAGATGGGAATGAATGTTCCAGACGGCGAAAGGAAAGGCCGGGGTCTCTCCGGGATGCCGGTTCTTTCTCTTCCTCCTCCCTGCAGCCCCACCTCACTGGCCATGGAGACCTTCCTGCAGCAGATGGCATTTGATTCCCTAACGCCAACATTTAGCCTCCTCTGGAGCTGGAGATGTAGCGTTACGCCAGGGTGCGGTGCTTATGGGAAGGAGAGAAAAGGGCAAAATGCAGAATGCAGAGCCCCGTGACTGGCTTTGTCAGAATTCCCGGCAGCAGGGCTTAGTGGTTAGAGCAGGCGATATAGCATCAGAATGGTGGTAGGGGTTCAAAGAGTGCTAAGCAGGCAGATCCCTGTCTTTTTCTTGTTGTTCAATATTTTTTATTTTTTTTATTGCATTTATATCTCAAAGTGGCATGCATGGTTCTCCTCCTCATTTAATCCCCACAACAATCTTGTGAGGTAGGCTAGGCTGAGAGGCAGTGACTGGCCCAAGCTTACCCAGTGAGCTTCATGACCAAGTGGGGATTTGAACCGTGGACTCCCAGGTCTTAGTCAGATGCTTTAACCGCTACACCACACTGGTTCTAACGGCAGATTCCTGTGTCCACATGTCACCTGGGCCATGAGCTTGCAAGATGGCTGCGGCAAAATGCTATAGCAGGGGCAGCCAATGTTGTGGACTACCAGATGTTGTCGACTACAGCTCCCATCATCCATGACCATTGCCCATGTTGTTGGGGCTGGGGCTGATGGAAGTTGCAGTCAATCTGTTGTTATGCCTTGCTTCTCTACTCTCCGCTCTGATGGGGAACAAGAGCCCTTCCTTCCATTCATCCATAGATGTATGAGTGTTTGTGTGTATTCTGTTTTGGGACTCACTGGTTCCACATACTGGCCCTTCTGTTGTGCAGCAGGGTGAATCAGAGGAAGGTTAGAAGAGTTTTTGGAGGGGATAAGAAGCAGCTGCAGGGGGCTGCTTTGCAAAGGATTTCTCTGCAGGGAAAGCACTTGAGAAAAGGCATCCTTCAGGATGGTTCTCCTTTGAAAGCATCTTCTCTGTGGGAACAGGGCTTTCAAAAAAAGCATTTCAAAAGATTGAATTCCTTGCTCTCAGTTGGGGGGCAGAGACACAGGGCCTCCTTCCCCTGCCTGCCTCCCAAACTTACATTTAATTATGGTTCTAAAACCCCCAGTTTTGTGGGCAATTTTCAGTCAAACCTAACAATGCATATTTGCTAGTTAGTATATGAATGGGTTAAGGTAAACAGAGTTCTAATTTCTAGAGTAGGCTCAGTTAAGTCACTCTTCTCCTGAGTAGAAGAAGTAAACCCTATTTCTTGTTTGATCTGCCTCCCTCAGGAGGCAGACATGCCTCAATTTAGCTTCCAGTCTTAGACATGTGCCTGAGGCTGCTTTGCTCTTTTTTACCTAAGAATATTGCTGTCTGCAGTTCTTATTGTTGCTGCATTGGACAATGCATGGCTGTGAGCTCATATAAGTAAGTAAAGCATCTTTAAACTTACTTCAGAGTGTGGTCTGTTTCATTGCATGAAAGTAGAATTTGGGTTCAGCTGCTTCACACATACCATATTTTTCCGTGTATAACATGCCCCCATGTATAAGATGACCCCTATTTTTTCCGACTGCAACAAACATTAGAAGCAGTTCTGTAAATCTTTGCTGATTTTACTGGTGTTACGGTAAATACCATTTACACATCATTTTCATATAGTTTTCCTTCAACGAACAGCACGCTGTGAATTTTAAATTTTCATTCCATAGTTTTCCCTAAGACTCAAGATGAATATTATGTCCTATATCTTGTGCCCATTTTATCATTACTGATTTTATGCCATTACTGATTGTATGCCATTGTATGCCATTCTAGCAACAATTTGTACATATAATAATTTCTCATTATTTTCCAGTAATTCTTTTTCAAAACTTGAGAATTCTGTACTGAATCCTCTTTTCTTATCTGCTTTAAACACATCATTTATTTGATGATATTGCATCCAATCTGTAACTGTCTTATATCGTCCATATTTTTAAATTTAAATTGCTGTTCTCCCTCAGTGTGCAACACTTTATAAGTTGCCCATTCCGCTTTTGCGTTAACCTTTTTTTAAAGGATATTGCTTCTATTGGAGAGAGCCATGGTGTTTTCTGTTCCAACAATTTTTTATACTTTCCCCATACATCATAGATTGCATTTCTTATTACATGATTTTAAAAACCTTTGTGCTCTTTGGTCTTCTCATACCACAAATATGCATGCCATTTAAATCTGTTGTCATGACCTTCAAGGTCTAATATATCTGTGCTTTTCAAAGTTATCCATTCCTTTAGCCAACAGAGACAAGACGCCTCATAATACAGTTTTAAATCTGGCAAGGAGAAGCCCCCTCTTTCTTTATCATCTGTTAGTAATTTATATGTAATCCTTGGTTTCATTTTTACTTTTCTCAGTCATATTTTTACCAATACTTTCATTTTATTTTTGTTTAGCTTAAATCCTCCCACCTGTCCAAACTCATACATTTTGTCCAACACCCTTGGTATTACTCACCAATGGGTTTTCTACTGTTATTATAAGATTATCTGCAAATGCTCTCAATTTATACTCTTTGCACTCAACTGTTATACCTTTTATTTCTTTTTCAGATCTTATATTTCTCACCAATAGTAAAATAAACAATAATGGTGACAGGGGGCAACCCTGTCTTGTCACTTTTGTAATTTTACATCTTTCTGATATTGCATTATTCACTAATAACCTTGCCTGCTGGTCTGTGTATATTGCATTAATTCCTCTCAAAAAAGTTTCTCCAAAATGCATAATCTCTATAGTTTTTTTCATAAAGCTCCAAGACACATTATCAAAGGCCTTCTTTGCATCCACAAATATCAATGTTGCCTGCTTTTCGTTCCTGACCTCCAGATATTCTATTATAACACTTATATTCCTTGTATTATCCTTCATCTGTTGGCCAGGAAGAAAGCTGGCTTGATCATGATGAATTAACTCTTTAAGCACCCCTTTCACATGGCTCACCATAATACTGGTGAATAATTTGTAACCATTGTTCAGCAGAGATATTGGCCTGTAATTTTTTACCAAAAGTAAATTTGTGTCTTGTTTCAGAAGTAATGTTATATATGCCTCTTTCCATGATTCAGGAATTTCCCCTGTTATCAGTATCTTGTTCACTACTTCCCTCAATGGTTGTATCAGAAAGTTTTTTTATATAATGTTTGGCTGATAAACCATCCTGTCCTGGAGATTTGCCTATCTTATAATACTTGATACCTTGTTGTATCTCTTGGGTTGTTATAAAGGTAAAGGTAAAGGTACCCTTGCCTGTACGGGCCAGTTGTGTCTGACTCTAGGGTTGTGTGCCCATCTCACTTAAGAGGCCGGGGGCCAGCACTGTCCAGAGACACTTCCGGGTCACGTGGCCAGCGTGACGAAGCTGCTCTGGCGAGCCAGCACCAGCGCAGCACACGGAAACGCCGTTTACCTTCCCGCTATAAAGTGGTACCTATTTATCTACTTGCACTTAGGGGTGCTTTTGAACTGCTAGGTGGGCAGGAGCTGGGACCGAAAGACGGGAGCTCACCCCACCACGGGGATTCGAACCACCGACCATGCGATCGGCAAGTCCTAGGCACTGAGGTTTTACCCACAGCGCCACCCGCGTCTGGGTTGTTATAGGTACATTTAAGTCATTCATTTTTTTTCTTTCAGAATTTTAGGTAGATTAAGGTAAAGATAAAGGGACCCCTGACCATTAGGTCCAGTCGTGACCGACTCTGGGGTTGCAGCGCTCATCTCGTTTTACTGGCCAAGGGAGCCGGTGTACAGCTTCCGGGTTATGTGGCCAGCATGACTAAGCCGCTTCTGGCTAACCAGAGCAGCGCATGGAAACGCCGTTTACCTTCCTGCCACAGCAGTACCTATTTATCTACTTGCACTTTGACGTGCTTTCGAACTGCTAGGTTGGCAGGAGCAGGGACCGAGCAACGGGAGCTCACCCCGTTGCGGGGATTCGAACCACCAACCTTCTGATCAGCAAGTCCTAGGCTTTGTGTGTTAACCCACAGCGCCACCCACATCCCTTTTAGGTAGATTACTTTTCATTAAATATTCTTCAACTGTGTCTTTATTTTCTTTGCCGGCTCGATATAACTCCATATAATATTTCACAAATTGTCTTCCAATATCCTTCGGGTGATCTATTATTCTACCTTCTACCTCCAATTTGTTTATCACATTTTGTCCTTGCTTCTTTTTTTTTTCCAGCCAAGCAAGCAGTTTCCCTGGTCAAAATTTCTCTGTCCCAGACAATCCCCAGATTTCTTAGGCAGTGGCAACTGTTAAGCCAGTTTATGTTTGTACTGGAAATAGGCCTTCAAGGGGCAGCCAAGAGCTGCTGGTCAAATAAAGGAGCTTCTTCTCTTTTCTACCTGGTGCTTCCTCTTTGTCACTCCTATCCCAGCCCTCCAAAGTGCAAATTGTACCTGATGGGATGCCCAGCTGTGGAAGGAGATTGTAATTTTCCTTGACTCACCAGCTGTCAATCAGGAGAACAATAGCCTTCTAATGAAATGGGAATGGTATCACTGGCTGGTGTGCCTCGCTCTGTAACAGGGAGACTGTTAGTGGTTTTCACTGCCCAGAGACAGAAAGAGATAAAGCAGGAGGGAGAGGAGGAGGAGGGAGGGGAGGGAAGTAAGGGTTGTGTTTGTGCTATATTTAGGTTTTTACGCACGTTGTACTGACTCACCTGGAGAGCTACATCTGGGGGTCAAAGAGTCTTGCTTTTTCTGTTCTTTGAAAGCTAATGCAACAGGGTGACTAAGAGAATGGGCAGCCAAGCAGGAAGACTTTGGTTCAGATCTTGCCTCTGCTGTGAATTCTTTAGGTTGCCATAGGCAAGCCATTTTCCCCTTAGACTCAGTCCTCATCTGCAGTTTCCAGATGCAGGACAAGACCTTTCTAATTAAGGAATCAACCTGTTGCCACATCTAAGCCAATAGTTCTTTTCCTGACCAGCCACAACGTCCCAAGGTTTCAGGTGGAGTGGTGATGAGACTAACCAGAGGCCCATGGACCTCCTGCATGCAAAAACACATGCTTTGTTTCATAGGGCTATTGTTGGGCAAAGTGATGCATCCATGTTAGGCAGGAGGGGCTGGGATATTGGAAGCAAAGGCAAGTGGATCATGGAGCTGTGTGTTTCCTGCTTTGCACACCCCCTAAGCTGGCTAACTGCCCCCAGGTATACAGTGGCAGATGCTGTCCTATTGCCAGGGTTGAAGTCAGATTCAGCTCCCTGTCTTACTGTCTGCTGAACATGGAATGGGAGGAGGGCGCCATTTTGTCCTTCATCTCAGCTAGCAAAATACCTTGAGCTATCTCTTTCTCTTACCAATAAGCAACTGACTATTTCTGATATTAAGCTTGTTCGGCATTACAGGATTTTGGTAAGGATTTACTGAGAGCCAACCTAGATATGAAGTAAGAGATCTGTTCCCAGTATCTCCAACATTATTTCTAAAACCTTGAAGCAGCTGTGCAGAGTTGCTAACCCAGAAAGGATTAACTTGGGGGTGGACAATGTGGTACCCTCCAGAAGTTGCAGAATACAACTCCCATCATCTGCGACCTGTAGCCATGCTGGCTGGGGCTGATGGGAATGGTAGTCCAAAACATCAGGAAGGCACCACATTGGCTATCCCTGGATTAGCCATTTCTTCCTACACCAGTTCCCTGATCTGAACCCCCTCTAAACACTGCCATTAGCTCTTCTAGAAGAGAGAGGAGGGGGAATTATTAAACGACTATTGTTACATTTTAAAGAACTGCAATGTATGTGATTTCAATTGGGTGATGATGATGATGAAATGCTGTACCCTGCCTTGAAAGGGCAATTGCACGCTCAAATCGGATCGAAAATAAAATAAGATGAGGTGCCACTAGCTTTCCTGTCTGTGGAGCTAATATCAGCTTTGGTGTATTTGCTTGTGATTTGGATCGTTGCAGAAATACAGATACATCTGAGCATCTGCGGTTCGCAGCACACTGGACCCCATGCTGTACAATGGAATGTTGTTCAATCTTTTGGACTGCTGCACCACGCTCAGAAACCATATATGTACCGTAATATTTATTTGTTCCCACCCATCAGAACATAACACATTTCTCCCCTGCTATTCAAGAGGGAAACTCTCTGAAAAACAGTGCAGGAGGAAAAGGTTAAACACCCTCCCTGCAGTGCCCTGCTCCCATCTGCAAGAGTAGGCAGAACAGTTCGTCCATCTAATCCAGGGAAGTCCTGTTGAGGATCAGATGCATGGCTGACAGCTATGCACTGACCAGCCGTGGAGCTGTCCAACAGTGCCGGCAAGAGGATAATGAGCCAGAGGGACAAGCTCTGAACAACAGGGAGCTGTCCAGGAGTTTGCTGGGAGCTGTTTCATCAGGTTGTCAAATCCACAGCTTCCTGGGGAGCAGCTGGAGCAATCCTTTGTCAGCAATCCATTCCTAACACCTTTCCCTAAAAGGTTACAGTGTTTGGGGATGGAAAAGAGAAAGTGTGTCCGGGAAAAGAGAAAGTGTACGCACATTGCCATTCATATTTCCCTCCCTCTCGTGTGAAGCACATGTTGTTGTTGTTGTTTAGTCGTTTAGTTGTGTCTGACTCTTCGTGACCCCATGGACCAGAGCACGCCAGGCACTCCTGTCTTCTGCTGCCTCCCGCAGTTTGGTCAAACTCATGCTGGTAGCTTCGAGAACACTGTCCAACCATCTCGTCCTCTGTCGTCCCCTTCTCCTTGTGCCCTCCATCTTTCTCACCATCAGGGTCTTTTCCAGGGAGTCTTCTCTTCTCATGAGGTGATCAAAGTATTGGAATCTCAGCTTCAGGATCTGTCCTTCCAGTGAGCCCTCAGGGCTGATTTCCTTAAGATCTTCTTCTTGCAGTCCATGGGACTCTCAAGAGTCTCTTCCAGCACCATAATTCAAAAGCATCAATTCTTCCACGATCAGCCTTCCTTATGGTCCAGCTCTCACTTCCAAACATCATGACTTAAGCCCAGCAGTAATTTTCTCGGGGGGGGGGGAGGTACTGGAACTCACCACGAGCACCTCCCTTGTTCTCTTATAATGGCAATAGTGTCCACCTGAGAGGTGCCAGAACTGAGTTCTGGTGAGCTCTAGCTGAAAAAAATTCCCTCTTTCAGGGTTTTCAATCCCCTGGGGTGGTGATAATCAAGAATGGAGAGTGAGGACACACTGCCAGGCTCCACACCCTCTTCCTGGCATGACAACTTATAATTTCCAGACCTTCACAAGCCCATGTAGGAAACAGAAAGCTGCCTTATACCAACTCAACTCATCGATCCATCAAGCTTAGTATTTGCCTACACTTACTGGCAGCACTTCTCCAGGGTTTCAGGCAGGGCTCTCTCCCAGTCCTACCAGGAGATGCCAGCAACTGGACCAGGGCCTTCTGCATGCCAAGCAGCTGCTCTGCCATTTAGCTACAGATCCTTCCCCACACCTGGGATTTTGGGGCTCAAAAATGAAGTGACGTGGGAGATCCCTGATTGGAACTTCCTGTGTTTCATTCATTTTATTTTCCCAGAGCAGCTGCCACACTGCTAACTTGATGGGGACAGTGCTGTTGCTGAAGGTGCTGACCTTCACTGTCTGAACCATTTCCCTGATCTAAAATACCTCCCTCCCAGAATGACCCCCATATGGGTCCTGTATTCCCCCCACTGTGAGTCTGGTCGTTTTCTTTCTTTGCAGAGGAAAGGGGGATGGTTTAGATCAGCGACACAGAATGTGGGTCAAAGGGATCAAGCCAGGGGCCTTCCGCACACAAAGCAGGTGCTCTCCCACTGGGCTACAGCCCTTCCCTCTGTACAGCGTCTACCACAGCAGTAGATAACCTTGCCAGCAAGGTATTTTTTGGGTGGGTGGGAAGAATACTGAGCTGCATTGCAGGGAGATGGAATCATATTAACTCCTAAAGATATGGGAGGAAGCACTGCAAGGAGCAATTAAGAGCTGGATTTTATTCCTGCGTCTGTTCGTGTGTTCCGCTTTATCACCCCTTTTCTGTTTCTGTTCCAAGGAGTTTTATAAAGGGGGAAAAAGTATTATGTTCTGAAGTCTTATGGTTGGGAAGACAAGGAGGGTGGGGGTGCAGTTGTGACTGTTCTGGGCCTCTGCTGCTTCCCACCATTTCTAACTCTCTTCCCCATCCCTTCCTTTTTTCTATTCCCTCTCTCATCTGAGAGCCAGCTGGCTGTAGATCTATTTCTCTCCTCCGTTGTGCCTGCACATTGGAAAAACGCACGGAGAATGATCAAGGTGCAACCTCTTACCATTGTTGAAAAGATTTTAAATGCAGTTCTAGGGGAGTGAAAAAGGGTGTGTGTGTGTGAAAGAGAAGGTGGTGGAAAAAAAAAGCAATTTTCTCTTTAAACTGCTGGATGATTCGAAACAGATATGTCAGGTGGAGAAGGGGAAATAGAAGAGACTCTGGAAAAACTTTGGTTTAAAAAAGGAGAGCAAAGACAAGGCAAGATGCAATAAAATGGAATGCCTCGAAACTCTATCTGCTTTCATCTCCTGTAAAACAATATTCATCTTTCCTAAGGAATGGAGATCTGCAACTTATTGGTGCGCTGGTGTGTTGTATTAAAAACGCACGCACATGCGAGCTCACATAGGCAACTCGCACAGACTGGTGTTACGATTGCCAAGTGGCCAGAAAAAACAACCACCACCACAGCTTGGCTATCTTTCTTTGCTCCCTACTTTTTATTTCTTTCAGTCAGAGGACAAAAATGGTTCTTCTTTCTCACTTTGGGCCACTGCGATTTAGCAGTATGCCTAAAGGCAGCCCCTGCCAAGCTGGTGACCTCCAGATATTTTGCAGTACAACTCCCATCAGCTCCAGCCGGCACTGGGTGGGGTTGATGGGAGTTGTAGCCCAATATATTTGGGGATTGTGGGAGTTGTAGTCCAAAATGTCTGGAGGACACCACATTTGCAAAGCTTGCCTTCGATTGTTGAATGAGCTCTACTGGATCAGACGAAAGTTTCCTCTCCTCCAGCTTCTTCCCACAGTGACCAAACCGATATCCCTGGGAAGCCCCACACTGGGCATGAGGACAATAAACCCTCCCATGCTGCTTGTTCATAGCCTCCAATGATCAGGCAGATTGCCACTGAAAATTGAGGTTCCGCTTAGCTACCCAGCTTAGGAGTTGCTGACAGTGTGTCATCTCATCTTAAAACCATCTCATCTGAAACCATCTAAGTTAGTGGCTACTGTCACATCTTGTGGCAGTGAGACCATATATTAATTCTGCCACCTGTGTGAATATGTACTTGGACTGTATTTAACTCAATCTGACTCCGCATAGACCTACTGAAATCAATGAACCTGAGTTAGTCATGTCCATGAACTTCAGTGGATCTACTCTGAGTAGGACCAACGCTGGATATGTATGTGAGTGTGAGCCTACTGACCATCAATTTCTCAGGCAGTTCTGAGTGTTACAAAAGTTTCAGGGTGGTAGTCCAGTATGTTTTACTCAGAGCAGAACTACAGTCATACCTGTTGAATGGTTTCTTTAAATGTAAAGGTTCATCATTGTTCCACCTAATGTATATGTCTTTAAGGGGCCAGAGCAAGGGCCAGAGCAAGATAACGAGACCCAGCTTTACAGCTGTGGAACATAGCAGGTGCTGCCGAGTTGCATTGATTAAGGTGTGTCAGCATTTGCATGTAGTATATAAGGAGCAGCACCTAGCTCTCCCATTACCCTGGGGGATGGGTTGGTGGTTGGGTCTGGTTTGTTGTTAATGTATTTAGTGTATAAGGAGTTTTTGTTTTTTTTGCTTAAGTTATTTTTGAGTCCCGTTTTTTTTGCTTAAGTTATTTTTGAGTCCCTTTCTTTTTAATGCATGGTCTCCCCAGCAAGCTCTCTGCAGCGCTACCATACTGCAAATAGCCAACAATACCTTGGGTTGAATGTGCTTCAGGTTGAGCGCTTTCGGGTTGCGCTCCGCAGTGACCCGGAAGTAATGGAGTGCGTTACTTCCGGGTTTTGCCGCTCACGCATGCGCAGACGCTCAAAATGACGTCATGCACATGCGCGGAAGCGGCAAAATGCAACCTGCGCACGCGCAGTCTCGCAGTCGTGTCTTACGTTCTATTCAGGATGCGAACGGGGCTCCGGAATGGATCCCATTTGCATCCCGAGGTACCACTGTATTGAGTTTTTATGAGCCCCCCACCTGCAGTTTGAAGTGGAACATTCCCTGCACACGTTGACCATCTCGGTGAGAGCTGGTCCTTAATCACGTAGCCTGGTGCTGACAGCCGCTAAGGAGAAACTGAACACCCTTCTCTCTGCTTCCTATTACTTTGGTTTCCATGCCTGTGCTCTGCCATCCCCCCTGCCTCCAAATCATCCATGAAATGTAACTGTGCAGAAAACTAGCTAGTGTCTTCCTTGCCGAGCCCAAGAATGGCAGATCAAAAATGACAAAAAGGAAAACAGCAAGATGTGGCCTTTGCTGTACCCAGGGGTTCAGTCCCTCCCCAGTCAATCTGTGTGCAGATGGGGGAGGGCAGAAGCTGCCGCTTTAATTAGTCAGGAAATTAAAACAAAATTGTTCCGTTTAGCTCTGACTCTCTTTTTCCCCCTGTCGATTGTTTCCACTTGCACATGCTCTGAAAACCACATATCTAATAAAAGGCAGCTCGGCAAAGAGGTGCTTTCAACATACTGAGCTGGCTTCTCTGATGAAATTTGGCAGGTGGTAGAATTTCAGCAATAGATGGATTTAAAAGGTAGAATAATGTGAGGGGAAAATGCACTGGTCTAGGGAATGTTAACAACATCTCTGGAGCAGATGGAGGCCTCTCAGTAGTGTGACATGCCCACCCATCAATGAGCAGTGAGAGAATCCAGGGGTTCTGGGTACTTCCCCAAGTTTGGTTTCCTTGGGATACAGGTCAGTGGATACTGTGGTGTCTTAAGGACATATGGTTTTATTTACACATATATACAACCTGAGCATAAGATGGAGAGGCTCCCAGCAGGAACATCTCAAAATATCTTGCTTCGCCAATGGTCACAGCTTTGGATTCAGCACAAAGGAAGCGAGTCTGGGTCTCCAGCTTATAGTCTGCTTCCAGCTCAGTTTTCTCACACTATTCTGGCTATTGTTCACCTACCTAGCAGGTGGGTGAGGGTGGTGGGTGGTGAAGAAGAAGCCCACCCATTAGGCTAGAGGGCACCATGACTTGGTCATAGCTCTGGCAACTTAGCTGGGATGCTGAGGAGGACATTAAAATGGTCAGCTAAGGCCGTCATCTTATGAAGAAACTTGTCAGACTAATTCAGCAGCCTCCTCTGTGAATAGTCTAACCCTCACTGGGTGCAGGATCCCAAGAACTGGGAGGTTTTCAGGGCATCACCCAGGCTGACCTCTAAATCTACCACAGTATTATAGTCCCCACAAATGTGCCAAGTATGAAGACCACTCTGTCTCCACCTGAAACAAAACCCTCAGCTGTATTCCTGCAGTGTTGCAGTCAGAGAATAAGAGGTGAGGTCCTCTTGTGGACCAGGAACTGGAAGCAGACCTGAGTTCCAGTTAAACTAACATCTTATATTGATGCTCACACAACCAGCACGTACAAAGTAGGCTGGTGCATCAGGGAAAAGGAGACACTGCCCCACTGCCCTCAGCCAGCCCCCACCTGCCTGCCGCTTTCTAACACCCATTCCAGAAGGGTAGCACTGCCTGTCAGCTCCCTCCTCCTCCTTAGTCTCTGTGTTGCACTTGGAGAACTCAGAAAGAAAGGAGGTGGGGACAAAACCAGGATTAGTTGGCTCTGCTGGTCCTTGGCTCTGTCTCCACCAACAATTGGCTTCCCAACTTTCTGCCCCACCAGTCCCAATGGATACCAGTCACCACAGAGCATATAGGAGCACTATGGACAGAAAGAACAATTGCACTTTCTCAGTGAAGCATGGCCCTGCCACCTCCCCGCTTCCAAAATAAGGAAGAAAAATGTGCTGCAATAATTCCTCATGCGAAGGCTGCCTTGCCTCTTGTTCTTGGGGGTCTTTCTGATTCCTTGACTAGAAAAACGCAACAGGCAACATGTCTTCCCATCACTTTTGAGTTCAGCCTCTAGGATTGTACATCGACTTGTACTCACTTAGCTGGCTTTAGGAGGCATTAGATATAATGACTGTGACTTTTCCATGCCCTCTCCTGCCTTGTCTGCCTTCGGGGTATGCAATGAAGGCCTAGCAGCACAGTCAAAGCAATTAGAAGAGGGATTCCTTCTCCGAAGAGTGGGGAGTTGTTTGCCATCAAGCTCAAAAGAGCAGGATTCTCCACCAGCTGTTGTGGGAGCAGCTGGCGGTGAAGTATGATGCAGATCAAGTTGCTGGTTTTTGTAAGCCTCTAGACTTTTCTTCCAGGGTGTATGTGTGTAAACATCTGGGCATCTGGGACAGAGTCTCCAATTTCCAGTTACACTTCTGGTTGTAGGCTGGGGGCAACTACAACTGTGCTGGGGCGTGTGTATTTATATGCGCATGTTATGATATGAAGAATTGAGCTGCTTGTTTAAATATCAACTGGGCAGGTGCAATAGCTCAAAGTTCCACTATTGGGAATGACAGCACGGATCTAGACAGGTGCACTTTACCCTTTTAACCTGAACAGACCAAAATGGTTCTAAAAGCCATCAAAACCCATCTTGCAGTGCAACTGAGTCCAGTATAGGCAGGTCCTGCTATCTGCATGCTGTCACTTACCTGCACATTAGAAGTTATGCCCAAACCTCACTATATGCTCTATAGATTCACTTATCTGAACAGCAGACTTCCTCACTTCCTTGTTTGTTTGGGCTTTGCTGATGACCAGTGGCAGCTATTTTTGGGTAGAAACCACAGACAGAGGGAGGTGGGAGCAAGACTGGATGAATCAGACAGCAGGAGAAATGAGACAAGTAACTCCCCCCCCCCCCTTTGTCTATCTTTTGCTGAAGCCATTTCCGGAAGAAACCATGGAGAGAAGGGGAAAGAGAGCAGGCAAATCCCACATTAGAAACATTTCCATAGAAAACAAGGGAAATAGTGGACTCGTTATGTGAACTCTCACCTAACCAACATTTTCCAGGGAACGCATTGTGTTTGGTAAGCAGGACCTGTGTGTGTGCATGCACTGAAAAGTTCAGAGCCTGTGATTTAAGTGGGAAATTGTTAATTAGCAATGCTGCTACTACATATACAGTGGTACCTCTGGATGCGAACGGGATCCGTTCCGGAGCCCTGTTCACATCCAGAGGCGAACACAACCTGTGTCTGCATGTCTGCGTGTTCGCAGGTCATGATTCATTGCTTCTGCACATTCGCGTGACGTCATTTTGACTGTCTGTGCATGTGCAAGCCACGAACCCCGGAAGTAACGCACTCAACCCGAAAATACTTATCCCGAAGCTACTTCAACCCAAGGTACAACTGTATTGGGATTCAAAGGCTAGGTAGAGTTTTCTTCAAATATCCATGGAAAAGAAGTGGGAGGATGAAATTCTTTGGTGCTAAGGTTTCTCACAGCCCAGTCTCAGCACGTCTTAACTTCATACAACAACTATGTAACTTACCTCCTTTTCTGAATACTCCTTACACATTCAGCAAGCTAGCAAGGCAAGCGGCTGGCTTGTGATTACCTAGTGAGCTTTGAGGCTGCATTATTGTAAATGTATTAGCATTTGTGTCTCACCCAGGGAGCTTGGTACTGAAAGATGGCCTAGACATAATCTAACTTCATAAAATAACTTTCACAGATTGAGGCCATGCTGTTTACTTCAGCTCATTGTCTTGGAGATACTTCGGCAAAGATGCAATCTGTCTGGACTTTCCGCTCCTGCACACATTTAATTAAAAAAGAACCCCAAACCCACCACCTTGCGAATGGGTGCAAGCTGGCATGTACAGAGGCGTGCTCTGAACTGAAGGGCGGTTTGTTAATGCCTTCATTAGTCAAACGCTCCTCTCCTCCTCCTAAGCCTTTGGGTAGAAAAATTAATTATCTTCTGGGTCTGGCACTGCAGCTTTGAAGGCTGGCTAGACTTTAAAAAGTCTGCACCATAGAATGCATTTGCAGATTCAGAGCTCTGGAGAGGAGGGTCCCGAGCCTAGCTCAGAAGATGCACATTAAGAGCATAAAAAGGATCTTGCTGGGTGAAACCTAGGGTGGATCTACCCACAGAAAAAACTCCTGCTATAAATAAGTCAGAAATTAAATTGTTATAACGAAAAGGGGGAGGGGAAACGCTATGGAAAATCATATAGAATGTTTTCTCTCCCTCCAGCGTCATCTGGTGTTGTATGTTTATAACACATTCAAAATGCTGAGACCCAGCAGTCCACTGCCACCCCAGGCCAACCAGTGCTGGGAAGGCAAGGGCCTTTTTGCTCCCCAGGAACTGGTATCTAGAGGTGCTGTCAGGGACTGGACTGAACTGGAAGGCAGGGAACAGTCCCCTTTGTCTCCTCGGCTCTGCTTGGAAGAGGAGGGGGAGTGGGAAGATTCACACTCCCCCTTGTCTCCAGCAGGTTCGAGAAAAGAAGGAGACAGGGTTGAATGACAGCTGAATAAAGAACTGCCAGGAGGAGGAGGGAATGAGAGAGCAGCCAGCAGAGACCTCCTTGGAGAGTCTGGGAGAGCCTCCTTCTCCATGGGCTCGTCACTTCACATTCAAGAACAGAGAAGGCAGAGGAGAGTGGTTCCTGGGACATTCCGTAGGCTCTCAGGATGTTGTTGGGGATGGAAGAGGAGGGACTCAGAGTAGGCAACGTCTCCCTTGTGTCGAGACATGGATTCTTTGTCTTGCACGCAGATGATAATAATAATATTAACAATTTATTATTTATACCCTGCCCATCTGGCTGGGTTTCCCCAGCCACTCTGGGCAGCTTCCAACAGAACACTAAAATACAATAACCTATTAAACATTAAAAGCTTCCCTAAACAGGGCTGCCTTCAGATGTCTTCTAAAAGCTTGGTAGTTGTATTCCTCTTTGACATCTGGTGGGAGGGTGTTCCACAGCGTGGGTGCCACTACTGAGAAGGCCCTTTGCCTGGTTCCCTGAATAAATGACTGAATAAAACCCAACAATATGAACTTGCTTCTTCTTCTTCTTGCCTTCGATGCTACTGGGGGAGGAGAGGATTCTCCACACCTGACAGGTGCCCCTGCTTCTGGAGGTTCCATGTAGCCCTTGACAGATTTCTCACATATTGGTCTTTTTAAAAAGGGATTTAAGCTAGTAGCAGTCATTTCCAGGGCTTCAGACAGGGAACGTTCCCAGCTGTATTCGGGAATGCTGGAAATTGAACCCAGGACCTTCTGAGTGCAAAGCACTTGCTCTACCACTGCCCTTAAGTCATTGGAAGCTGCCTTGCAAAGAGTCAGGCTGTTGTTTCATCCTACTCAGTACTGTCTACTCTGACTGGCAGTAGCTCCCCAGGCTTTCAGGCAGGGGATTTTCTTAACCCCACCTGGAGATGCTAGGGGCTGAAGCTGAGACTTCCTGCATGGAAAGTAGATGCTCAGCCACTGAGCTATGGCCCTTCCCTGATTATTTGGGCCTCGTTGTTCATTCCTCAGCCTTTTTTTGATCAAACTGCCAGGATTTTCCAGCGCTCCTTGCTTCCCTGTTGCTTAGTCTGCTGTGAAGCTGGCTTCGTTGGCAGTGATGGACCACGGTCAGGCACCTGGCTCTCTCCCAAGGGCTTGCCGTGAAAGGCGGGGTAGGAATACAGCAAATAAGCAAACTAATGACTCACAAAATGTTTGCTGCCTTCCCTGCCTGACACTGTCGGCCAAACTGGCGCAGAGCGGTGGGCTAGGAGCAGCAGCGCAAACCTCTGGGAAGCCCGGGGAAATTATCGTCGCGGATAATGGATGTCTTTAATAAGGCCTTGTTTCCAGACACTGCCTCTGCCAGACGCCAATGAGCATTTTATCCCCGATGTTCTGCCTTTCAGTGACGGCCTTGGAGGGGAATGGATCCCCATACAGGCCTTCGGAATGGAGTCTCAATACCGCCCTTGAGAGGCTAAGCATTTACTGTCCCAGCTCGAGAAGAGGAATGGGACTCTTCACAACAGGACCTTGAGTGGGCGAGTCAGTGATTTCAGCTCAAGAGTGGTTCAGCTTCTTACTTCTTTGAGACGCAGTGCCTTGGGAAGAGGATGGTGGTGGTTGGCCCATCAGGGCAAATGGGGCACTGCCCCACCACACACAGCCTCTCCTCAGCCAGCCCCCACCTGCCTGCCTGCCTGACTGCCTGGCAGTCAGCCTCATCCTCCTCCACTCAGAGATTGGGGTGTGTGCAAAGCGTGTTCTCCTTCATGGAGAGCACGTGTTGCGGTGGGGGCCGCCAGGACACTCCAAAGTTGGGGGTGGGCTAATTGATTGTTGCTAAAACTCTTTGCATGAGGCTAGGGCTTCCTCTTTTCGCCCGTGCATCGGATTGCCCCTCTCCCTCCCTATATTTAGGGTTGTTCACATTGACCTTGCTATGCCTGTCATGGGGTCGTCTGCTCTTGGGGCAGGGGCCCGGTAGGAATTTTGTCCATCTGGCTGATTGGCTGGGGCCATTTGGTTTTTGCCTACTGCGTAGCAAATCGTCACAACTTGTAAGGTTGCGGTTAGGCATTGGTTTTTGGTTTGGCTGGCTGAGGGGCATGGATTGGCTGTGCCTGCTCCTCTAATGCTGTTGCTCCAAGGGATTCCATTAAAGGAATCAGGGACTAACTATTGCTTGTCCACCCTGTCAAGGGGGCTCAGGGCACTGCAAGAGCTCCTGGTTGCATTTGGGGAGGGCTGAGGGCAGGTTCCCTGCTCCGTCGCTACCCCCAAGTGTATTCCCGTTTTCTGACTTTGGCGTGTGGAATGTCAGTCTGTCCCCCATGGGGGGGGGGCGCAGATAGTCACAACCAATGCCTAAGCAACCACTCACATATTTGTATTTTAATAAAGTTGTGGCCAAAATTATGCCAAAAAACTTAAACAAAAATTTCTGTGTGATGTATGAGTTATTGGGGTGGCCCTGGGGACCTCGACACGCAACAGTATTTGGGGCTGCATGCTGTGAGTTCATAGGGACTGCAAAAGGAGGCACAGAATCCAGCTTCCCAAGGACATTGGCGTCAACTGATTCAAAAAGAAAGCAAGGTTCTAGACCTCATGGCTTGCACGTATGAGGTCAGAATCTAGAAAGGGGTGCTTGAATAAGATTTCCATGGAGTTGTAGGCAAGACCTCAATGCCCTGCCTAAGCTCCTCCCTCCCAAAGCTAGCAGAATCTGAATAAATCATGCAAAACAGTGGGGAATGCATAGAATAGGACATGGCGTTCTGTTTATATTCTGATGTCAAACACCCGGCCTCTTCTTCCGGAAACACCCGGGATCAAGCACGTTTCTGAGGCATCGGTGTGGAATAACGAACCTTGTAGCGAGAGAGGGAGGGGAGGCAAGAATGGCACCCCTATGATGCTGCATCAGTTAATTAATAAAGGGAACGCAGGGAGGCAGGTGAAAAGATGGGTAATTTTATGCATTGCCAGTCAGGCCCACCCATCCAGGGAGCCTCTCCTATTTCTCTCTGCACTGTTACGTTTCCTTTTCAGGATGGAGCTGTGGGAGCAGGGAAGAAAAAGAAACAGATTTAAAACCAGCAACTGAACTGACAGGGGAAAGCGGGAGGTGCGGGGAGGGGAGAAAGACATTCTTAATATCCTGCCGACATATTTTTTTCTCCTCTCAAACAAAACAAAACGTGCCTTTCAAATTAGGTTCCCCTGGCAAGGAACAGGCTGCTGAAAGGAGCAAGGGAACCAAGGTTGGTTGCTCTGCTGCCTCGCTTTCCCATTTCACCAGCCCCAGTTAGACTCACCGCTAAAAATTTATTTGTGCTGCTTGCCTCTGGAGGGCTTGCAAACAGATGCAGTCACCTGGTCACCTTTTGGTGAGCCCAACTCTCTTCCAGGCAACCAGCCAAGGGAATTTGGGAAAAGTTGTTCCTTTCACCGACCAGCTTTTGAGGACACATATGACCCACACTCACTGTTGTGGACTAGAAACCTTTTATTTACAAGGCCACAACAAGCCTGTCACATTGTGTGGACCACCCGTATTGAAGAGACAAGGTGTTTTAACCCTTTCTTAACATCCATAGGCTACATTCATAGGCTACTCAATCTCAATCTCACACCTCTGTTGGCATATACTGTAGACATAATTCTGAAAGGTTCAGTACAATAAAATAACTCGAGAAAATCTGCATCTAACAATTAAAATGCTGTTGTAAAACACCCACAAATAGGGTTGGGTGATATATCACCAGCTAAACATCATGATATACTGATACAGTCATACCTTGGTTTCCAAACAGCTTAGTTCTCCAACATGTTGGCTCCCGAATGCTGCAAACCCGGAAGTGACTGTTCCAGTTTGTGAACTATTTTTGGAACCTGAACGTCCGACGGGGCTTCCACAGCTTCCGATCGGCTGCAGGAGCTTCCTGCAGCCAATCAGAAGCCGCGCTTTGGTTTCTGTTCATTTTGTAAGCCAAACAGACTTCCGGAACGGATTCTGTTCGACTTCCAAGGTACAACTGTATGTCTGAAATAAGGATGGAGCTATGTAGAGGTTTCACAGTTTCCCCCCGCCTTGTGATTTTTGAATAGCACACACACAAACATGCATAATGATTCATGATATATTGCCAGGTCAAACATTATCAAACCAACATCACCATATGAACTTCAAACTGGTTTTGGATGATATATATTGATATATTGCCCACCCCTATTTATGAATCCTCATTGCATGTTGCAGAAACCTGGCTACTTTCTCCATCTTTTCCCTATCCCAGGTAAAAATTAGGAAAGCTACCTGTCTGACTGCCGCTCCCTGCTAACAACCAACTGATTAATGAACTTAAGATTGAATTGTCTGATACAAGGGGCAGTGCAAAAGAACATACGTGACTGACTCGATAAGATTCAGTCCACAGGGGCATAGTCTCTCTGCGAGATGTATTTTCTGGAATCTCACTAGCATATATGCCCTGCATTGATTTGGGTTGGTCAGGTGGTAGAGATAAGCCTCCAGATTCATAGGTTACTTAGGAAGTTGTCTTATACTGAGTCAAAACTATGATCCATCTAGGTCAGTATTGTCTGCACTGACTGGTAGTGGCTCTTCAAGATTTCAGACAGCATTCTCTCTCTTAATCTTACCTGGAAATGCCAAGGATAGAATTTGGTACCTTCTGCATTAGAAAGCAGCTGCTCTGCCAAAATATTTGGTAAATACCCCTGTTAATAAAGACTCTTGGAGCATATGATATTTGAATCGTATCCCATTTACAACACCGCCACACCTCACTGGTTTCACCGCCATCCACCCCATAGTCTTGTCTGTTTTAATTAAAGGCTCTTTCACACATTACAGAGCAATGGACCTGAAGCAAACCGCAGCTCTCTGAAGAGTGGAGCAAATAAATCTACTGCGGAGGACAAGTCTATCAATGGTTACTAGTCAAAAGACGAGTTATGTGGGGTGTCTAGGTTTGCAGATGGTTTGTTCCTGGAAAGCAACAATGGGGGTCAGGAGAAGAGGGCAATTGTCTCCATGTCTACATGCGGGCTTGACAGAGGCAGCTGGTTGGCTACTGCAGAAATTGAATGTTTCCCAATTGATGCACTGCAGATGTTGGACTCCAATTCCCTTTGGCCCCAGACAGCATGACCAATGGTCAGGGAGGGTGGGAGCTGCAGGTCAAAACATCAGGAAGGAGCACATGCTGCAGAAGCCTGGAGTAGATGGACTTTTGGGGTGCAATTCAAGCAACTTTTACTCCTTGAAACTAACGGACCGAATTTAGGCTGCATTCACATGGCGGTTGGTTCCATTTCCCAGATGTTCCCTTAACTGTGAACTTTCACATTAGATTTGAGCTTTCATGCTACTTTTGGAAAACTAATGGAATGAATGGAATTTCCAGTGCATTTGTTTCCAGGAAAAGTCCATTTGCAGCCCCCTTAACCCAGATAATCATGGAGTAAAGTGACAAAATTTGGGGCGTGATCCCAACATGCAGTTCTTTTTTTTTTTAAAAAAAGAGAAATATATTATGTATACTGAAAAGTATCCTAGCTCACCCCATCCTAAAGCATTCCAGACTCAGCCAGGTTGCAAGTAGTATGCAATACCTTTAAAAACAAAATATTTGTGTTCTGAACGTGTCAAGCCTGATGAAGAATATGCAGATGAAAGCACTCCCTTCTAGCATTTTAATTGGTCCAGTGAAAAAAAGAAAAGAAAAGAGAAATATTAGCTTATGGCTCTTGCACTCAGTTTAACCCTGTCTATCTACTGGCTTGTAAGATGTCAGCTCATCTGCCTGTCAACAGGCCTCAGTCTCTGCAGTTATTTAGAACAATGCTTGGCTCTGTCTATCATCAGTCATGTTATCCATCTTCCCTCTGTTCCCTGTGCATTCCTGTCTTATTGCACTTATTACACAATGCCGTTTGGCTGTCTGCTGGGAAAGCATATGCTCCATCAGAATGGCTGGTCCGTCTCTCTAGGCATCTATCACTCTGCATTCGGCTCATTCTTCTGCTACATTAGCGCTGCTCCCTTGCATGCAGAAGGGCCCACTCCTGCAAACCAGCCCTGCATCTCACGTGACAAGGGAATGATGGAGATGCACCCATGAAAGAGATGCAGCCAGAGCGAAGCCACATGTAAATGTGAGGCCAGAAAACAGTCTTCTTCCACAACACATTCACCGTTAGGTTCTCTTATTTTGGCTGTTAACTTTGCCAATTCCGCATAGTCCATCACCTTGCTTATCCATTCTTCTTTAGTGGGAACTTCTTCTTCCTTCCATCTTTGTGCATAAAGAATCCTAGCTGCAGCTGTTACACACAGCTATCTTTTGGGGGACTTGCATTCAGGGCACGGGCGGCGCCAGAGCGGCGCGGGGGCGGGGCTAGCCAGCCACATTATGAGAGTCCCTGGCCGCCTATCGTTCGTGGGGTGTGTGTGCTGCTTGCTGCCTGCGTGGCAAGCTTCCCTAGCTGCCTGCCACCCACACAGTGAGTGTCAGGAGGGGCGCTGCTAACTGCCTGTGCGACGAGCTGCCCATGGCAGCATCGTTCCTAGCAGCCCACCACCTGCACAGCGAGTGGAGGGGTTGGCGCAGCGATGTCCTCTGCAAGTGCTTGCACTAGGCTAGGCTCTACACTTGCACAGCCACCCACCCCTCTCTATCCTCCACCCAACTAATAAAACAGACTAATGTGCAGACGGTCCAGTGTAAACCCACCAGCAATGCACTGTTCTGGCACCAACCACATGTTGCAGAATATACCCACAAAAAACTCTGGTCGCGAGGGTTCTGCAAGGTCCAAACATCTGGAGGGTGCTAGGTTGGTGAAGAGTCCTCTGTGCCTTTGTCCTCTGTCCTACGCAAAAGAGCAGATGCATGAAGGAATACATGGGAATTCGTGCCCGGGCAATGCTGTCCTATTCATATCAAGAAAAAAGCACACCAAGAACTCAGGCCAATGTAAGTTTCAATAGTGGGAGTTGTATATTTAATAACAAGAAGTCCTATTCATATCTGCACTTTGCCCTGTTTGGCCATGCCCGCAGGGCTCTAAAGATGGCCTTCTGCCGTTATCTCGAGGTCTGGAGCCAAGTTTAGTGAGTGACCAAACTTCCCAGCTGTGCTCAGCTTTGCAAATTCGGTGGAGCTCATAATGAGATCCTGGGCCGAGGCAATCCAATCACAAGGGGAACCTTTGGCCGTGGCTGTGCTGTTGCGTCGCAGATGGAAGCAGCAGGCGCAGGGGGCCAGCATCCGGCTCAGCCCAGTGAAATTTCTCTCCTTGCCGCATGACGCTTGCTGCCACGTCCCCAGCAGTGGAGAGATCCAATTACATGTAATTATTGAACTGTTGCACCGGCTTAGGGGGGCTCCAAGAGAGCAGGAGAGCACAAGCGAGGAGGCAAAGCACTGGTGGTTTATGAAATTAGAAAGCAGGGGGAGGGGGGGAAAGGAAAAGAAAAAAGGGTTCTAACTTCACAAGCCAGAGAGAGAGAGAGAGAGAGAGAGAGAGCCCCAACCTCAGCAACATTTTATCGGTGGCTTTGCTCGGGGAGATTGGACTTGAAAGCTCGGCAGTCCGCAAATCACTATCTCTACTCCGCACCTTTGCTGCTGCTTTTCTGCCCGTGAGGGGTTTGTTCAGCTTCTTTGGTGATACTTTGGTACACTTGCTGATCCCCCCCCCACCGCCTGCAAAGATCTTAAGCGGCGTTTCCTTTTGGTAGAAAGCTCATGGAATCTGGGATGCAAAGCTTCTTTCACGCAAGGCATGGCAAGGCAGAGCAGAGATGGGCCTGTGGCCTTTGCGGGATCCCATTCTTTCAAAGACATTTGGTGGGGAGGACTTTTGGAGGAGAGGCAGTATGGTGCAGTGGTTAGAATCAGCAGCGGAGCATATGCCCTCGCTGCCCAGGGCGGGTGCGCGCACTCCTTAGGGGAGCGAGGCACAGAGGGTGCCCTCCCAGGCACGAGATATTTGCTCGGGTGCCTGCCTGGAGTGTCACGTACACCCTGCACCCGGGGACGGAGCCATTGTGTGACATTGTGAAGGATTGCTTTGAAGTCATTTCTGCACCAGGCAAAGTAATTTTTAGCTTCCCAATTCCCCCCCCCCCCCGTGACCTGTCCTGTATTTTTCCTGACCCGTCCTTTACTTTGCCTGACCGAAGGTGGCAATCGTCCTTGCATGTGTGATGGGACCATCCCAGGATTATAACACTGTAGGCAGAATTTTCACATCGCTGTACACACTGTGACTTTCAATGTCCACATATTCAGCTCCCAGTCACCTGGTGTTTGGTAATCTCAGAGAGCAAGATCCCACGGCGAACATGCATGTGTGATCCTCCAAATGTGCAATAATGGAGGCCAGGCTGATCCAGGGACATGCACCCACACATGTGCGAACTGTTCCATCTTCATTTTCCTCCAGGCCTGGATCAATACTCAGCCAAGAGGAAGCAGGTTTGACATTTCTGCAAACACAATCCTTCATTTTCTCTGACAGCTTGATATAAGTGTGTGTGTCTGTGTGGCTGTGTCTGTGTGTGAATTATATATCCTAATCATATACATATATATATTCTATATCCTAAATGTTCAGAGATCTGCATAAAAGGAATTGAGGCTCCTTCCTCCTTCTACCCGCTGCTCTCTCAAATCAAGTGCTCTTCCTGATTTCTGGAGGCAGATGTTGTGTTCAGGGATCAGCAGTGTGCTGAGCTGGCAGCGAACACATTTGAAGAAGCAGCTCGGGGGAAATCCTAAAAAACCCTAAAATAGCGGCACAGTTGGAGAGAAAGCGCTTTCCCTGTTTGCTGAAGTCGGAGGGAGATGTTTCACATCCGCGTCGCCGCAAAAGCAAACAGATGTTCTAATAGGCTTGCGCTTTCCAAGGGCGCACAGGCTTCTTTCATCTTCCGTCACCCTTCAACATGCGCAGAGAGCAAGACGCTGGAAAAGGCCACATGGTGGCATTCAGCCGCGCACAAGGATGGGAACACCGAGCCAAGCGGGACATTTAGGAGTCATGCGAAGGATGTGCTTTGCCTAATTATGTACATTTTAATTTCTTTTCTTTTTTTCCAATGGTACAATCTTTATTACATTTTTACTGCACAAACACCTGTGCGTAGGAATGGGTGGTATGTGAAAATTCTGTTCTGCCTGCATTTAAAGGCAAACCAGCATAATTTGCACTATGAGAAAATGATGTGCAAACTGAAACCATGGCTATCCTTCATAATTTGCACTCCTCTGAATTTTGCAGAGCAGTTCTCCTGGCAAGTGATGTGTACGAAAATGCATACGTTGCGGTAAAGGGCGCATATAAAAATATGCATATATTACTGACAACAGCATGCAAAAATTCATGGGGGTGGGAATTGCTTTGCATAAGTGTGCATGTTAGCCTCAATTGCACATATCATTGTGTGCATCAGGAGAAATTCACACTAGTGAATTTTCAGGAGGACTTATTTTTTAAAACAATTCCAAGCTGTGGCAAAGCTTGGCCTTGAACTGAGGTCTCAGTCACTCAATGGTGCTTTGGCCTGGTGCTTCAAGTACAGGAGGAAAGGAGGACTCACAGTACACACAATTTTGAAAGCAATACTTGTGTCCTCTGGGCCATGTTCCCACCATGCATTTAAAGCACTATTAAAGGTAAAGGTACCCCTGCCCGTACGGGCCAGTCTTGACAGACTCTGGGGTTGTGCGCCCATCTCACTTAAGAGGCCAGGGGCCAGCGCTGTCGGGAGACACTTCCGGGTCACGTGGCCAGCGTGACAAAGCTGCATCTGGCGAGCCAGAGCCGCACACGGAAACGCCGTTTACCTTCCCGCTGGTAAGCGGTCCCTATTTATCTACTTGCACCCGGAGGTGCTTTCGAACTGCTAGGTTGGCAGGCGCTGGGACCGAGCAGCGGGAGCGCACCCCGCCGCAGGGATTCGAACCGCCGACCTTTCGATCGGCAAGCCCTAGGCGCTGAGGCTTTAACCCACAGCGCCACCTGCCACTTTAAACTGTCATGGCTTCCTGCAAAGCACCCTGGGAGCTGTCCTTTCCACATGTGCTGTTGTCAAACCAGGTGCCTCCTATCCTATACTTTTTAAAATCAGTTTTTATTAAATTTTTGTGTGTGTGTTACAAAACAACAGTTAAAGAGGGAAAGGTACGCCTATTGCCTCCACTTTCTGTTCATAGTCTTTTTCACAATTCATTTGCATATAGTGAGAGACACTTTTGCCATAGACATCTTGCATTCTGGGGGGAAAGGAGGGGGGAGAGATATGGGGTATTGTTCTTTTGTTCAGTTGCCAATTCTTTTGTTCTTTTGTTCAGTTGCGTAGGGCGTTTGTGTCAGCATCATGTGGGTAGGCCCTTTGTTTATGTATTAATTTATTTTTATTGATAAAGAGAGAGATTAGGCATTCTGAGCTTGGTTGGTTGCATTCAATTGGTTGCAGTGTGGTTTATTTGTATATGTGTTGGGGGCGGGGGGCGGGGGGCGGGCAGGCAGGTAGGCTGTTGGATCAGGTTAGCCATATTGATTTATATGCTGTTTGCAGGGAGGATAGGTCATTGTCCTGTTGTGCTGTGTATGTGATGCTGTGGGGCTTGCTAGTGCAGAATCTGACATTTGTCCCTACTGAAATTTGTTTCATTAGTTTCGGTCCCATTCTCCAGTCTGCTAAGGAGCGAAAGCAACAGCAGCCCCAGGTCTTGCCCCTAGCATCCTTTCCCAAGAAGGTGCCCTCCAGATGTTATTGGACTACAATCCGCAGAATCCCTGATCATTGGCCAGGCCGTGTGGGGCTGATGGGAATCATAGTCCAATAATCTCTGCAGGGCAATCAGGATGGGTATGGCTAGAGAGAGGAACCCTGGCCGGCGCCCGTTGGAAGATGCTCTGATATCATTTGCCGAAATGAAAATCTCAACTTCTGAATCAACTGATGACAAGAGGCTCTCTCTCTCTCTGTGTTTCTCTCTTTTTAGTTGAAAACATTAGGCAGGGGGAGGCATAATTAAAACCCGATAAGAGGAGATTGAAAAGTGTGACAGGGCGGTAAAGGCGCTGTAATCCCTGGGCTGCTTCGAGGCGCTTTAGCAATAAAATCACGCAGCGCTGGCAGACGCACAAAAGGAAATTGGCAGGGTAAAATATTTCTCTCCTTGCTGCGTCCCATTTACATGTTTATAATAGAGGTTTTTAAGCCCCTAATGAGAAGGATGCTCATTGTGGGAAGACGATGATTAAACCGCAGACAGACGCCATCACAGGCAATCACAAAGGGGGTGTTAATTACATCAAAGGAACAGGGAGGGCAAGCGGGTCCTGCATAGCTACGGTGGCTTGTGGGGCTCCTGGCAGCCGGTGACTTCTGTCCTCCCTCTGCCTTCTCTGCCGACCACTCCCCCCACTTGATTTGTCCTGGAGCTTTGCTCACTCATTCTTAGCCTCAGTAAGAAAAGAAGGAAAGAAACGAAAGTTAAAGCTGCATTGGGGTGAAAGGTTTGGAGAGGAGAAAATGAAGAGGGAAATTTATCCAGCTTCTGTTTTCAAAAGCTGAAGGAGAGGCACGCCAGTTTAGCAAATGATGCGACAGCAAATGTTTGTTTGGGGGAGGCAAGCAAGATGGAAGGTGGTAGAGGCATTGGTTTGCTTCTGTATCTGCTTCATTTTGTGTGTGTGCAGAAGTGGCTAATTTTAACAGTTTATATGACCCTCACAGTCCCTACCAACTCTACAATTCTTTGATTCTATGAAAATGGCTCCATCGCCATAACTGTAGAAGCCCAATGGAACCCAAAGATGTTGCTGCATTTTCCCTTTAAATAAATTAATTTAGCACCCACACTTCCCCCTAAGGTCCCTGGGTGGGTTACAACAATTTAAAATGGAACATTTAAAACAATTTTGGAAACAGTTACAAAAACAAAATCCATCGCAAAAAATAACATCTAATAAAAAATAATGAAAGTTCATATGATTGCTTACACTATGTGCGAATCCCCAATCTTTCTGCATTATGAATCTTCAAGGCTGTTTTTCCCCCTAACAAGATTACTTTTCCCATGTCATGGGATGCATCCAGTAAGACAGCCTCTTCAAAATGGCAGAAAGGGCTGCCACACCCCCTTGCTGGCAGAGACTGATTTAGGGCAGTGCGACTGGTTCCCCCACACTGGGCATCCAGCCCAGGGTGGGGGTGTGTGTGTGCCACAGGGAGAAGCCATATAAATATTTAGAGAACTTCAGTCAGAGCTCCTGTTCCACTTCCCATCACAGAAATTCCATTGGGAAGGAACTTGATATAGTGCACAAGCTGCACAGAAGTCAAGAGACGGGATGGGGTGGTGGTGGAGATTTTGGCCTTGCACAGGGTGCTGCTGTAATTTGAAAGACCCAAATCTTCCCCTGCTTGCCGTTATTAAGCCATGGGAACCCAAGTGGCAGAGCCCAAGGAAGATTCTTCTAAGAGAGAGCAGCAGTTTGGCTGGCGAGGCCTATGTATCAAAATTTAATCTGTACTTGATGGAGCAATTAAAGGAAGGGATACACAATCTGAAACACAGCCCAGAGGAGAAGCTTGAATATTTAATATTGTTCCTGGCTTTGATAGTCCCAAACAAACCAGCAGAACAGGGAAGACGAATGACAGCTTTTATCTTAATAGTAAGAAGAGGATGGAAGTAGGGAGTACGCCCACATTTAGCAAAGGGGAAACCAGGGAGGAAGAACGAAATAAACCTCCTTACAAGAATAAGGAGGCATTGTGTCAGAAGGGAGACCACGCCAGACTGCAACTGGGATATTGCAGGCACTGTGTGGCTGTTACTTCTCAATAAGGAACCCCCAAGGGAGGGGGGACAAAGTGGGAACTGGCTGCTCATTTGACGCTGGTGGGATTCGTTCCTGCTGAGCAAATGTAAATATTCAAAGGCTCAGCTGAGCTGTGCACAGGGGGCTGCATCAGAGAGGGTCGCATGAGGCCATTAAAAAAATACGCCATGGCAGGACTGTTAGTGAAGGGTATCCAATTTGTGCATCCAGGGAACCCAAATTCCGCAGCGTGGCAAAGCAATTTCTGCACCCTGAATAAATCCTACTGATTGGAACCAGTTAGTCTGTTTCTTTCCTGGCAAGTGGGGGTGGGACATGGAGAGATTATGCAAGGCAGTGAAGGGCTACCCAACTGTTGAGTTGTGGAAGTTCATCTAATCTGGTCCTCTTGCTGCTGAGATACTGTCAGGTGCCTGAGCAGAGCCCATGGCAAGTGATTCAACAGGAAGTCTTCTCTGAGCAGGAAATGCCCTGCAATAAGGGATGTAAGAAGGTATTACAGTCGTACCTTGGATCCCAAATTCCTTGGTACTCGGACGTTTTGGCTCCCGAACGCCGCAAACCCAAAGTGATTGTTTCGGTTTGTGAACGTTCTTTGGAACCCAAACGTCCGATGGGGATTCCGTGGCTTCCGATTGGCTGCAGGAAGCCAATCAGAAGCTGCACTTTGGTTTCCGAATGTTTTGGAAGTCGAATGGGCTTCCAGAATGGATTCCGTTCAACTTCCAAATTACGACTGTAATTTCTGTTCTGCCCCACATTTGTTGCATTACTCTCACCCAGCATCCCGAGTTCACAGTGGTCAACCAAATGCCCATGGGAAGTCCTGAAGCAAGGCCTGAGCACAAAGCCCTCTCGCCTCCTGCGGTTTCCAGCAATTGGAATTCAGAAGCATGCTTCCCCTGACTGTGGAGGCAGAGCAAAGCCATCACGGCTAGTAGCAATCAGTAGCTTTCCCCCCCCCCTCCATGAATTTGTCCCATCCTCTTTCAAATCCATCCAAGTTGGTGGCCATCACTGCCCCTTGTGGGAGACAGTGGGGCTTGTTACTTTAGAGCATCCTTTCTCAACCTGTGGGTGCCCAGATGTTGTTGAATTACAACTCCCACCACCCCTAGATAGCAAGGCCAGAGCTCAGGAAAGATGGGAGTTGTAGTCCAACAACATCTGGGGATCCACAGGTTGAGAACCGCTGCTTTAGAGTAAAGGCAGGTAACAGGAGAGTGCCATAGTGCTGTTCTGAATCTTCCAACATTCACGGGACATCCCTGAGTTCTAGTTTAATGATAGATGGAGAAAAACCTCTCTCTGTCCATGCACAATTTATACACCCTTATCATGTCTCCTCTCACCTGCCTTTACTCTAAAGTAACAAGCCCCAAATTCTCTAACTTTCCTTTGTATGGGGAGTTTTGCCACCCTTTTGATTCCACACCATTCATTTCCATGCAATGCGAAAGACAATGCAAAATGATGATGATGATGATGATGATGATGATGATAATAATAATAATAATAATAATAATAATAATAATAATAATAATAAATCAATTCCGTATCATTATGTGCCGTTTGCAGACTGAAAACAACAATGTATTTGCTGGATTGATTCCCGTTCCAGACGTGGGGTGAATCAATAAGTGAGCAATGGAAATTTTCACCCCGGTTTCTGCTGAAATGCTCCAGCCTTTCCGCCGGCAACCTCTTCCAACTACCATTCCTGCCAGCACTGATCTTGTAATGACTCAAATCCTCCTGGGAGCTGCATCCACCTGTTAATCCATGTGTGTGCAAGAGACAGACAGAGAGAGAGCGCGCACGCTGGATAAACTAATGGTAGGAGAGGCTTGTGAAAACAGTTTGCTCCCTTCCCCTGCCACCACAGGTGATCAAAACTAATCAGAGCTTAGGGAGGGGTCTGGGTGAATGTTGCTGAGAATCTAACCAACTGCCCTTGCTGGCACCATACACCCAGACTCCAACTGCTCAATTTTCAGCTTTGTAAAATGAGCTTCTTTAAAACAACAACAACAAAATACTCTGGAAAGAGAGGAGCCAAGTGACTCTTGCAATAAAGTGAGGCCAAAACACTCTGGTGTGAGCCAGCTGATTAGCGCAAGAATACAAGACCAAAAATCGAGCAACTTTTGGTCTGGCACTCTAGTGTGAAAAACATGAGAGTCTCTTGCTTTGGCTCTCTGGCACAAGCCAGGTGACACATGCCAGAGCTCTGGACCAAAACATGGGACATTCCAAGATCCAGTCAGAAGCAAGGATGTCTTCTGTAATTCCAGGATGTCCCAAATTGGGACGGTTGAGTGCTATGGGATCCAGGAGCACCCGAAGCTCCAAACCTCAGAAGAAAGGAAACGCCACAAAGATCTCCCAGACACAGCGATCCCTCTCTGCTAAGTATATGCACAGGATTCAGTGGGGCTCTTGAGGAGCTGTGTTTTGGCCCCATGTTTTAAGAAGGGCACTGAGGAGGTGAAAGGGGATTTTGAGAAGAGCAGCAAAGATGACAAAGGGCTCTGACAGCAAGACGTACGAGGAGCTGTGCCGGGCGCCAGGCCCGTTTAGCCTGAGGATAAGGGAAGATAAAGGAGCCGTGTGACAAGAGTTTTCAAACACTTAAAAGACTCTCCATAAAAATGATGGAGCACAACTCTTCGCTGCTGTCACAGAGGGAAGGAGAAGAGGCAAGAGGTTTAAATCATCTTACCTAGATTTATACATGAATATTCAGGGGGAAATGGGAGGGGGCACACACTTCCTAGCTGTTAAGAACACTAGGCTGAGGGAACAATTTGCCAAGAGGTAGCTAAGAGACTGAATGAGCATCCTTCAGGGACATCACAGCAGGAATGTTTCTCGATTTGAGGGAAGGACTTGTTTTACTTCAGGGATGGGGAACCAGGGGCCAGGAAATGTGGCCCTCAGGACCTCTCTGGCCCTTGGAACTCTCCTCAGCCACATCCCCTCTCCCCACCCCTCACTGTCCCTGTTTCACACTCATCTTTGATTGTTTTCGCTTGGTTGTAATGTGTCCTCAAACTCTGATAATGCCTCAAGCTTATGTACGATACAGAGGGGCATGGTATGGTATGTAGAGACTTGTCTTCTGTATAAAAAGTAAAATCTCCATGCATTGCTCCACCCACTTGTGCTTCTGGCTCCACCCACCACAGATCCCCAGTTCTGTGTTTTCCTTGATCAGCTTTGAAAACAACTTTGACTTAAGATGTACCCTGGAGATAGGAAGGGCAATGGTTTAACGAGCCATAAAGATCTCTGCTTTTCCAAAACTAGGAACATGGTCCCATCCCCTCCGCCCACAAATCCCCAAACTTTCCTTCCAAAAGGAAGAGGGAAGAAAAATGTATTTCAAATGGTTCTCTCTGAAGAAAGGAAGCAAGATAAAGAAGGCTGGACTTCTCTCCCCCCTCAACAAGTACCCCGTTTTTTCTCAATTTATACTGCCTGCACTATCTCCTTCCAGAGGTAAAATATGCCTGGGTTTTCTGCTAGGAAAAGGGGGCTTTAAAATGCAGTAGTTAATGGACCATCATCATGATCAAGGCTACAGGGGAGCTTCCAGGATGTTAGTTCACTGCACACTTCTAGGTGGCAAGTTCTGCATTGCAACCCTTTATCCCTTTTCAAGACACAGGAGAGCAGAGAGCAAGCATGGCTAAATACCTCAGTTTCTTGGTTCCTCATTTCCCCAGTCTTAATTTGAGTGTGACACTCAAACACACACTTCCTTGTTCTGTTGGCAAAAACACAGACATTTTGCCGACTTTTTGAAATCCCCCCGGACATTAATTTCATCATTGAAATGCTGGACATGTATGGCAACCTTAGGTAGTGGTTAGAGCACTGGACTAGGGCCTGGAAGACCAGGGTTCGAATCCCCACTCAGCCACAAAGTTCTCTGCATGACCTTGGGCAAGTCACAGTCTTTCTGCCTGATCTACCTCACAGGGTTGTTGTGAAGAAAGAGAATTGTTCACGCCACCTTGAGCTTCTTGGAGGAAAAGTGGGATAAACATGCAATGAAAAATAGCAAATGTATTTTTCTACGTATTACTCGGTTGGAGAATCACACTGCAAAATTCAGAGAAGTGCAGATTTTGAAAGATGGCTGTGTTGTGCTTTGCGTACTGTTTCAGAGAGTGAAAATTAGGTAAGCTCAATTTTAAATGCCAAACAAATTGAATCCCACTCCTCCCATCCCCAGTGGAGAGAGCCCGACATCCCCTACTGGTGTCTTCTGAAGTATCCAGGTGTCCTCAGCAGCCTGCCATATTGGTATTTATCCTGTGAGTCCCTCTCCTTTCTCTTCTCTCTCCCTCCCTTCCTCCCCTCAATTAAACAATTTCCCTCCATGCAGAGACCCCCTTCCACCATTACCGCACAATCCAAGCTCCTTTCTCCTCTCTTTTCCCTTCCTGCCTTTTGTGTGCTTGTAATGAATTGCGAGGAAACGCCACTGAGAGGTGTCAGAACAATTTCTATTAAACATAATTTCCTAATGAAAAGGTTACAAGGAAGTGTGTCACAGCTAATCAGTATTTAATGCTCTGCAGCGGGGAGCAGGAGTGCAAGAGACCTCTGGCACGTACAGCCTGAGGAGCAGGCCGACGGGTGGGGCCTGGAGGCCTGGCGCCGGCGGGCCTGATCCGGAGGCAGATGCTGAAGCCCCTGCAGTTTTATAATCTGGCTGTTTTGCTGTGATTCCCCTCCCCATCATTTTAGGCCTACATAGGACACCATGCTTAACCTGGAAGTTTCATACCCTCCAACATTTCTCCGATGAAAATAGGGATGTCCTATCCCGTTGCTTGGCCCTGCTCCTGCCAACCTAGCAGTTTGAAAGCATGTCAAAGTGCAAGTAGATAAATAGGTACCGCTCCGGCGGGAAGGTAAATGGCAATTCCGTGTGCTGGTCTGGTTCTCCAGAAGTGGCTTAGTCGTGCTGGCCACATGACCCGGAAGCTGTACGCTGGCTCCCTCGGCCAATAAAGCAAGATGAGTGCTGCAACCCCAGAGTCATCTGTGACTGGACCTAATGGTCAGGGGTCCCTTTACCTTTACCTTCATTCCATAATAATAATAATTTTATTATTTATAACCCGGCCATCTGGCTGGGTTGCCCCAGCCACTCTGGGAGGCTTCCATCATATATAAACACATAATAAAACATGAAACACTAAGAAAGCTTCCCTATACACAGCTGCCTTTCAATGTCTTCTAAAGGTTGTATAGTTACTTATCTCTTGGCTTGGAGGGCAGTCCATAACTCCATACCCTCCAACATCTCTCCGATGAAAATAGGGACATCCTAAGGAAAAACGGGATATTCCGGGATCAAATAAGAAACTGGGATGGCTTCTCTAAATCTGGAACTGTGCCTGGAAAATAGGGACACTTGGAGGATCTGCAGCTTCTTTCAGCTTTCTAGACCTCTTGAAGCATGCCATGCTTAGGTGAATTCTCTACCCTGCTGATGGTGCATGGCTTCCTTCCTGTGCTCCCCTTCTTCCTCACCTGTTTCTTCTGCTTTCTGGCCACCTTTATCCTGTTTATTGACTTGAAAAAATGTTCACCCTGCTGCCTCTCCTTTTGCATTGTTGGAAGACGATGATCTGACTCAGTATAAGGCAGCTTCCCATGTTTCTGAAAGTTGGGAAACCATTGTTCTATTCACCTGACTCTAATAAAAACAGTGACTTATCCCAGCAGATTAGAAGATTGAGCTGAATGTCAGGACTATGAGGCCACTGTACTGGTTATATTTCCTGTTTTCTGTGTGCATGTGTGTGAATCTGCCCTTTGGCAAATAACTTCTTTTTCTTAAAACTTCTCTGCATCCCACCCCCAGGATAGGAATTGGCAGCGGAGCAGCTGTCGAGTTGCAAGGCAGAATTACAGCTCACAGGGCCTTTGGAAAACTTTTGAAGGAAAAGCCCTGGAGAAGCCAAAGTCTTATTTTCAGGGCTGTAAGCTCTTTCCAGGCACTTGAAGGGCTAATAAATCCCCAGCCCAGGAGACATCAATGGTTGAGATCTGTGCAGAATGCAGGCAGAGGAGAAACAGGCCCAGAAATGGGAATTCAATAAAAGTGGTATCCTATATAGGCTGGTGAGATGGGTAAGAGGGAGATGAAGGGGTGCTAGAGGGAGGCAGGTGGGGGAAAACATGTTCCCCTTCGCAGAGCTCTCCAGTGAGGAATAGGCAGCCACAGGCCTGTGAGGGGACTCAGTTTAAGCCCCCAGGGTCCTTGTAGCTGCTGTTTAGTGTAGACTTTGCTCTCAAGAAGGGACGCGAGTGGCTCTGTGGTTTAACCCACAGAGCCTAGGACTTGCCGATCAGAAGGTCGGCGGTTCGAATCCCTGCGATGGGGTGAGCTCCCGTTACTCGGTCCCTGCTCCTGCCAACCTAGCAGTTCGGAAGCACCTCAAAGTGCAAGTAGATAAATAGGTACCGCTCCGGCGGGAAGGTAAACGGCGTTTCTGTGCACTGCTCTGGTTTGCCAGACGCGGCTTAGTCATGCTGGCCACGTGACCCGGAAGCTGTACGCCGGCTCCCTCGGCCAATAAAGCAAGATGCAACCCCAGATTTGGTCACGACTGGACCTAATAGTCAGGGGTCCCTTTGCCTTTACCTTTTTACCTCGATCTCAAGAACGTTTCTGTCAGAGCTGCCTCCAGGTCCCAGCTCACAGAGGACCAACGCTAGGCTGTAGTTATGTACAAAAGTCTTTATTGAGATTCAGTTTCCATTTTAAAGCCGCAGCGTGCAGCTCTACGTCCCGACCTTAGACCGGCGAAGTCCCGTCTGAGTCTCCTCCCCTTCCACACCAGTTTAAGACTCTCGCTTTGCTCCACCTCTTTCTAAGTTCCTTTCTCCTCTGGGCCCTCCTGCCCGCTAGGGTCTCATCCTTCCTGGACTCCTCTGACGCTGACCCTGACGATTCTTGCCCCTCCTTCCGGCGGGCTTTAGGACCTGGTTCCCTATCCGGGCTACCTTCTGTGCCGCTCGCCTGTACCTTTGAACTTGGCGCGCGCGCCCAGCCTGCAACTTTCCTCTTGACCGTTAACTCGCTCTCCGATGGAGGCGTGGTCAACCCTGACTCATCTTCTCTCGCTGGTGGTGCATATGTGGGCTCTGACACCTGGAACTCCTCCCCCCCACTGCGCTCTGGTGGGGAAGCTGGTCCTGATTTCCAACTGCTGCTCTGGGAGTCCCCGCTGGCCCCTTGCTTCTGGGGTGTCCCCCTTGGCTCGCCCCTTGCCCTGCCCATTGGCGCCCCCTTCTGTGAATCTTCCGATTCGCTGGAGAGGCTCATGGAATCTCTCGGGCTGCTGTCATATTCTCCTACGCTGCCCTCGGATTGCTCCCCCTCGCTCTCCATCTCTTCTCCTCCCTGCGCTCCCACTGAGTCCCTGACAGTTTCTCATATACACCTTAGTTGTTTCCTGGATGTTGGAAGAGGCAGGGATGGCCACCAACTTGGAAAGCTTAAACAGAAGATTGGACCGGGCAAATTCATGGAGGAGGCGGCTATCAATGGCCAATAGCTACAATGGCTCTGCTCTGCCTCCACAGTCAAAGGCAGTGATGCTTCTGAATACCAGTTGCTGGAAACCAGAGGTGCAGAGAATGCTCACGTCCTGCTAGGGGGTTTCCCAAAGGCAACTGGTTGGCCACTATGAGAACAGGATGCTTCCACAAGAGGCAGTGATGTCAGGGACTGGGCAGAGAAGAAGAAGAAGAAGGCAGTTCAGAATGACAACAGGGGTTTGAGGGAGATCACAGCTCAGAGGAAGATGAGGGGGAAAGTTGGGAAATAATGGGAGAGGAGGAGGAGACAGAGCCAGAGCAGCTGGCTGACATGTTATTACTAGAAAGCTTTCCAGACCCTCCATCTCCCAGAACCTGGCAAGCCTTAAAAGTAGGAGAGCAAGGGGCTCAGAAGCAAAGGGCCCTTAGAGATGATGAATGAGGAAGTGGGAGAGAAGGGGAGTGGAGATTTACTTGGGACAACACCATTATTCCAGGAGGCTGTATACCCTAGCCTTTCTCTGTAACAACAACAACAACAACAACAACAACAATATATTATTTATACCTCGCCTATCTGGCTGAGTTTCCCCAGCCACTCTGGGCGGCTCCCAATCAAGTGTTAAAAACAATACAGCATTAAATATTAAAAACTTCCCTAAGCAGGGTTGCCTTCAGATGTCTTTTAAAGATAAGATAGCTGCTTACTTCCTTCACCTCTGAAGGGAGGGCATTCCACAGGGCGGGCACCACTACTGAGAAGGCCCTCTGTCTGGCTCCCTGTAACCTCACTTCTCACAATGAGGGAACCGCCAGAAGGCCCTCGGTGCTGGATCTCAGTGTCTGGGCTGAACGATGGGGGTGGAGACGCTCCTTCGGGTATACAGGACCGAGGCCATTTAGGGCTTTAAAGGTCAGCACCAACACTTTGAATTGTGCTTGGAAACTGGGAGCCAATGCAGATCTCTCAGGGCCGGTGTTATGTGGTCCCGGCAGCCACTCCCAGTCACCAGTCTAGCTGCCACATTCTGGATTAGTTGTAGTTTCCGGGTCGCCTTCAAAGGTAGCCTCATGTAGAGTGCATTGCAGTAGTCCAAGTGGGAGATAACGAGAGCATGCACCACTCTGGCAAGACATAGGCAGGTAGGGTAAATATTGAATAAAAGCAGATTGTAAGGACTTTTCCTTGTCATATCCTTTCCTGGCAACCTGCTGTGGGGGTCGGTTCCTCTGCCGTCTGACAAGTGCTGGCCACCAACTTGGATACCTTCAAAAGAGGATTGGAGGAATTCATGGAGGATAAGGTTATCAACAGCTGCTCACCACAGTGGCCCTCCACCGTCGGAGGCAGTGTGCCTCTGAATACAAGTTGCTGGAAATCACAAGTGACAAGAGTGCTCTTGTGCTGATGTCCTGCTTACAGACTTCACATCAGGGCAGCTGAATGGACACTATGAGATCAGGATGTTGGACTAGGTGAGTCATTGTCCCAATCCAGCAGCCAAGTTTCTCTTAGGGGCTTTTTCTCTGCAGCCAGAACAAGTGGGTTGAAGCGACAAGATCAAAACAGGTGTGTCTTGATCTGCAAGTATCTTTGTCCAATGAAAGTTAGAGTCAAATAGCATCATTTCTCTTTGGCCCAGCAAACAGACCCGAGACAATTTTCCTCTATAAGAACTAACCTAGCATTTTACAGCTGCCTATCTGAAATTAGGAGCTCCTTAATCTCACTGCTAGTGTATCACTTGGAGGTGTAATTGTGCAGAAGAAAGAGAAGGATTAAAATGCAAAATACTCTACTCTACTCTCCACTTTCTTTCTTTCTTTTTAATAAATACTAAATCCCTTTTCCCATCCCCCTTTTCTTCTGATTTTACAAGAGTGGGTTTTCTCAAATTATTTTGTACATGCATGCCTGCGTCTTTCACAAAGTGCACGGGCGAAGCACGCAGAGAGAATAATTTCAATTCCTTCATAAATCTTCAAAATGAATACTTAAATTCCAGGCAAAGACAAAACATTCTTACACCTTTAATTTCCACTCTATGAAGTACAATGGAAAAGGCTGATTATTTTTAATTCTTCCCTTTAATAATTCAGCTGTGGAGTGATTTAAGGCAGGGGGATGATAATTACCTTTTCACTCTCCCCCCTCCCCCCAATAAATGGAGTTTTAATAGAAACAGGAGCTCAGGAGCTGGAATTAATTCAAATGGCCTGGCATCAGGTCATCCACAGCGGCGTCCGTACAAATCATTTATCTATAAAATGGTTTCGCTTGCTTCTTCAAGGGATCCCAAGCCGGAGGGGTGTGCACACAACACGTCAGGGGGTAAATCACTGCTTTCTATCTTTTGCAAGCTGAACAGAGATGGAGAGAGTATTGTGGACACCAACCATGGAAGATACCAGCACTGCAGGAAGGAAACTTTTTTTGAAAGACCATAGCTCAGTGGGAGAGCATCTACTTTGCATGCAGAATGTCTGAAGTTCAATCCCCAACAGCATTTCCAGGTAGGCCTGGGAGAGACCCCTGCCTGAAACCCTTGAGAGCTCCCAGTCAGTGTAGACCAGGAATGCCCAAAGTCCTGCCTGGGGGCCACTTGTGGCCATTAGGGAGTCTCCAGCTGCGTCACTCTTTGGGTCGACCAATCTGGTTGGCCGGGGGAGGGGGCGTGGCTAACTAAATAAATAAATACTACAGTACATGTTTGGGATGTTGATGTTACAGTGATGGTGGTGGCAGAGGGGCGGCTGCCGCTTTGACCCAGTGCTGGATTTATATATAGGCTAAGTAGGTTGAAGCCTAGGGCCTCTAAATCTAGGGGGTCTCGCCAGCCTGCCCGCTCCCCAGCGAGCAGTCTCCTCTCTCCCAAAATTGCAAACCCAAGACTTCATGCGAGGGCAGGGCAACTCAGGCCTCTAGTTCTAGGGGGCCTCACCAGCCTGCCCTCTCTCCAGTGCCACAGTCTCCCCTCTACCAAAATTGTAAACCCAAGACTTCATGTGAGGGCAGGGCAACTCAGGCCCAGCAACTATGAGACTCAAAGCTAGCAAGTGGGGCCAAATTTGAAGCAGTAGGGCACAACGTGGGGCCCAATTTGGCCCAATTGCTCCAATTGCCTTAAGGTCAGCCATGATGAGACTGTGCAGGGGTTGGACTGATAAGCCCTGCACCTTCTAGGTCCCTGGTGTCACTATTCAGAGTACAGACTCAAGGACTTGTTATGGAAATAAAGGAGGGCACTTATTGGAAATCAGCTTTGTCACCTCTCCCCCCCCCCCCCAAAAAAAACCCCTGAGACAATGAGCCCAGCCACCTTTTATTCACAGTCGCATAAGCACTACACTACAGCATGGCCATAAACCTGTACGTTCAACCGCTGAAATATACATTCAATATGTAGTAATGGAGATTTATGTTACTGCTTTATGAATAAACACAGTGTTTTATGAATGGACTCTGTATTTTGTGAATTACCTAAGAGTCACCAAAAGGGAGCTCTAGAATCTGACAGCTAACCAATTGGGTACAACCAAACAGCGACCCCCTATTGCTGAAAGCAGGTAACCAGTAGGGAATGCTTCAGCTCAGCCTTTGCACTGTTGACTGAACACCCCCTGCTGTGCAGATAATGGAGAAAGCTCATAAATTGTATGCCTTCTGGCATCCTGGCCAACTGTTATGCTGGTGTAAACCCTGGTGCACCAGAAGCCCAGAATAGCAGCAAATAAAATCCACTCATACAGTATGTCAGTGACTGATAAGTTCTCCCAAAGTCTTCCTAAATTATAAAGCTCCAAAATACAGGCCAAAAGAGGGCAGGTGTGGGAAGAGCAAGGCATACAATGGGCACCACCAGTGAAAAGGTCCTGCTCTGTGTAGCTCCTGCCCTGTCATTTGATAGGGTGCCCGTTTGCCCTCCTTCTTGACATGGAATCTCTCTGAGAAGGGATAGCAGGGACCTTGAAGTTCCCAACAGCTCTTAATCAAGCAAGCAAGCACGCACACAGGTCACCTTTGTCACAGTCAGGATGCCTATGTCCTGGCCAGGCCTGCACCCAATCTTGTTTTTGTACAATTCTTGTTTGTCCTCAGTAACCAAAATTATGCTATCAACATATACAAGCAGAAAAGTTGTTTTCCTTCTTTTACAAGGAATCGTACAAAACAAAGTGCCACTAATAAAGAAAAGTTCCAGGGTGGCAACAGAAAGCAAACTAAAAATGCTTTTGCAGTTCATCAAAACTATCCATCAATATCAAGTTATAGGAAAACTGGTGCTATTAAGAGTAATCCTTCTAGTTGGTTAATTGGTTTGGCAAGTTCCACTCGTCAGGAGAGCTATGAAATTCAAGTGAGGGTCAGATACCTTGTCAATCCCAGCAGGTATATAAGAGGACGACCCTCCGGCCCGCCCATGGATCTCTGGAGACATCCTGTATTTAAAGGGGCTTTCTGTTCTAAGTTTTCTTTAAAGTTAAAGACCCATCAGTTAGCAGCACATGGATGACAGACTCACCTGGTCTTGCTCCTTCCCACAGAGGGGAGATATGTTGTCTTTCTATTTAAATCACAACAATGTGTGCATTGTCTTTAACCTGCAATGCTTCTTTCAAAATTTGTATCTATACATACAAATTAGCTATGCAATTTTTATGCACATCTGTGTCTTCTTTGATCCTTTCTTTTTTGATGCATTTCAATGACAATACATAGTTCCAGTCAGTGTATCTGCTCAGGATCCCTCTCTCAATTCTGAGTCAGTAAAGCAGCCGGTTAAATTTTTCATGAACAGTAAACGGAGGCGGCCTGGCCTCTAATTAAGCACTGGGACAGGGAAAACTTTAAACTACTTCAGATCTGATTCTCCACAAGTGCATGCTAATGATTCCTTTTAAAATGTCAAGCAGTTTTGTATCCTACTTCCTTTCATAAATGATTTCCACTGAGCTGGCTCGTACGGCAGAAGTATCCATCTGATGCAGACAGCCCCCGCCTTGCGATATGTTATTTTTTGTTGTTGCATCTGAGTGGAGGGAGGAGAGGGGTGGGGGGAAAGGGAAGGCAGGCATAAAGGCTCTAGGGCACACCTCTTCCGGAAAATGGGGGAACTGGGAGGGGGGGGCTGATGATGGACTCCTCCCCCTGGCATTCTTTCTTAGGTATGGTGATGGAGATATTCTGAGGACATAGTGTGAAACCATTCCCCACCTACAGTCTGAATTGGCACAGTCCACCAACAGATACAGCATATGAGCCTGCCGATCATGTGTTCTGGCTCTTGGATAGATGAATCGCACAAGTGAAAGTGATACAGTCCAGCAACAAATACATCATGTGATCCTGCTGATCATGTGGCCCATCTCTTGTCTAGCTGAATGGTGCAGGCGTAGTAGTACAGTCCAGTAGCAGACACATCTGTGAAGTTTAGTCCATGGATGCCAGGCCTTCCAGGCCTCACAAATGAGCAGGGCATGACATGGGTGCTTAAGCTGAACTCAAAGGGGATGGTAAAAGGAAAGGAAGATGTGCCAAACCTCATATTGGGTTGATTTTCACAAAAGTGATAAATCTTTGTCTGGGCTGTATCATTTCAGACTGCAGAGAGTAACTCGCATTGACTAAATGCTTTTCTGTATAATAACAGCAGCAGTATTTCTACACGTGGTAAGCTTTGCCCGGGACAAAAGTTCTGGTCTAGCATCCTCCTAAAATGTTTGCTTCCTGCTTGAAGAGAGAGAGAGATGCATGGATGAATTTACTTTAGAGACAAAGGGAAGGGAAACACAACAAGAGAAGTCTATGAATGGGATGCATATAAGGATCCCTCTCCCCCTTCCCCAATATTACTAAACCTTGGAGGTCACCCAGGGGCCCTGAATGGCCGTGGCTTCAGGTCTCTCTCTCTCTAAAAAAGGAAGGCCTAATTCATGCAGCCTGCAATTTGGTAGCTTTAAAAGGGAGTGAGACACATTCATGGCGCGTATATTTGTGTGACTACATCAATCAACTTCTATGCACCAACTGCTGGAACCAGGCATAAGGGAAAGGCCAACACTTTCACATCTTACCCGTGAGACTCCCAGAGCCACCTGACCGGCTGCTGCTGGAGGCAGAACAGTACACTTGCTGGACATTTGCTTCGATCCAGCAAGACCTGACTTTCTCAAAGGCAATTCCCCAGTGCCGATCTCTGTCCCAGGTATGGAGATTGCCTGGCCTAGCCCTGATGGAGAGGCACTTAGCCAGAGGGAACCTTTCCTTATTGTAAATGACAGAGGCTGCTCCCGGCATGCTGTGTGCTAATATTTCTTTAGCTGTTTTCCCGTTTAAGGTCAGGTATTATACACCATTTCCTAGTGAGCTCAAGCAAATGATTACATCGCCCGAGTCACAGGCTCATTCTGTAAATATAAATGCAGCTTCCTGACTCGGGCAATGAACCGATCAGCCATCAAATCATGGAGCTGAGGAGCCAACGTCTTTCTTCTGGGGCTGTTTAAAGTGCAGCACGAAAGCTTTCTGCTAGTGGGATTGATGAGACGCTAGATCTGAATAGCTACAGTTTATACATAGACAAATGTGGCTTGTCGAAGGCTTGGCTCTTTCCTATCTTTTAAATCATGCTGTAAGCAATGGCCTAGGCTTCCTAGAACATCGACACAGCCAGAACCACAATGCTTTTTTTCCTTTTAGTAAATTGCTAATCTGAGCGCTGTGGGTTAAAGCCTCAGTGCCTAGGGCTTGCCGATCGAAAGGTCGGCGGTTCGAATCCCTGCGGCGGGGTGCGCTCCCGCTGCTCGGTCCCAGCACCTGCCAACCTAGCAGTTCGAAAGCACCTCCGGGTGCAAGTAGATAAATAGGGACCGCTTACCAGCGGGAAGGTAAACGGCGTTTCCGTGTGCGGCTCTGGCTCGCCAGAGCAGCGATGTCACGCTGGCCACGTGACCCAGAAGTGTCTCCGGACAGCGCTGGCCCCTGGCCTCTTAAGTGAGATGGGCGCACAACCCCAGAGTCTGTCAAGACTGGCCCGTACGGGCAGGGGTACCTTTACCTTTAATCTGAGCTGAGACTGCCCGGTTTTTCACAATTTTTTTTCCATATCAAAAAATGAGCTGTTGCGGTACATCTTGCTTGAAAAGTAAGGCCTCTTTTACTTGCATTATCCTGGTCAGCTCAGTCTCCACAGGTCATACCTGCCATAGGAGACATTACATAACTGGATCTGATTGGCTATGAAAGACTTCCGTCATCATCCCATTCACTGCATGGATATCTGGCTGTTTGAAATTATCTGCCTCTGCTCTCAATTGCCATCTTTATCCCTCATTCATCTGGTAGACAATTTGTGCAGCTACATATAGTTCTGGTATTTTATCTTATCTATTAAGTGATCTCTGATTGACTAGCACAGATGACCAATCTAAAAAAAGGAGAAAGGAGGAGGGGAAAATAACACAAGACTCGGGTGTGGGGAGGTAAATATGCATGCAATCAAAGTGAACTAGGGAAATATTTCTACTGAGAAATCAAATCTGGATAATATTTGTTGAAGCTCCCAACTTTTCCAAAGCAGGGGTATGCACAAAATAGTCCCAAATATTGCTGTCGGGGGGTGGTGCTGTGGGACTTGAATATTCTCTGATAAAATAAATCTTGATCCTTTTTAATGGCTGCCTGTAGCCATTGCTTCCTCTTTCTGCTGTGGCATTGGTGGGATTTCTGCTTTCTCCTGGCTGGAGTCCAGGCAATCAGAGATCACACCATGAACATCAGGATGCTTTGTAGTTAGGGATGGTTGAATATGCCAGTTTTGGTTTCTTCCCCACACCTCCCAATATTAAACTCAGTTCTCTACATTTCCATATCAGTTTGCAAATGGTTTTCTTTTTAAAGTCCTCATGAAAATTCATCACGCATTTCAGTGGAAAATTTCTCCTTCTGGTTAAGAGCCAGACCCACTAAGACACTTTTGCAAACTCCTCTTCCCTAATACAGTGCATTTGTATGTTATTTTCATTGTCGTTGTAGGCATCCGTCTGTCTCGTGAGACAATGAAGAGTGTGGCTTTAGGGTTAATGTCAAACTATTGTAGAGTTGCAGTGCCTGCTGTGGCTGTGGAGACTGATACAAGAGAGACATGTTTTATTGCAGCTGGGGCAGCTGAAGGCATCTGGTTTTGATGCTACAGGAGTACCATTATGATTCTTCTCCCTATGTCATTCCTCCTCTGGTCACTGTTGTGGATACACAACCTGTCTGTCTGTCTCTAGGCACTGCAATCATCTGCAAGGGATTCCCACTCAGCAAGGTTAATGCTGCCAATCTTCATGTCATATTTGCAGGCATCTTTGTAACACAGAGTTGGTCTGCCAATGGGCCTGGTGCCTGAAGCCAGCTCCCCAGAGAGGATGTCCTCAGGGATACTGCTATCTTCCAGTCTGCGTACATGACCAAGCCAGCATAGATGTCACTGAGACAGAAGTGCAAATGTGCTGGGATTGTGGGTTTGGGAGAGCACATCTTTGTCTGAGACTCTGTCCTGCCATGTGATGCCCCAAGTTTTCCTGACATAATAATAATAATAATAATAATAATAATAATAATAATAATAATAATAATAATATTTTATTTATACCCCGCCCTCCCCAGCCAAGGCGGCTAACAAGCAATAATAAAAACAAGGGCGGCTAACAAGCAATAATAAAAACAAGTTGAATGAATACAACTTAAAAACAAGATTAAAATACAACATTAAAACATTAAACTACAGCCTCATCACAAGAAGAGAAAAGAAAAAGAAAGAGGGGGAGGGAATCAAATTGCCTCCAAGCCTAAGGCCAGGTGGAACAACTTTGTCTTACAAGCCCTGCAGAAAGAAATCAGATCCTGCAGGGCCCTGGTCTCATGAGACAAAGTGTTCCACCAGGCCGGAGCCAGTGTTGAAAAAGCCCTGGCTTTGGTTGAGGCTAATCTAACTTCCTTAGGGCCCTGGACCTCTAGGGTGTTGCTATTTATGGACCTTAAGGTCCTCCGTAGGGCATACCAGGAGAGACAGTCCCGTAGGTATGAGGGTTCTAGGCCGTGAAGGGCTTTAAAGGTCAAAACCAGCACCTTAAATCTGACCCTCCAGTGCATATGGAAGGTGTTGAGGCATCACTCCTGTCAAGTTACCCACATCCTCACTACCATAAAGCAGTGCACTCAAGTCGCAAGCCTGGTAGACTTTCATCTTGGTACTGGACATTAGCATCACTTTCTCCCATTACCTTTTTGGAGAGGCAAGCCACTGCTATAGCTCCCTTACAAAAAAACGCTTATCCAGCTCAGCATCAATGGAAACAAAATCATCTACTACCTCAAGTGTGTGATCACCAATGCTGATGCGGGGGGTGCTAATGCTATCCTGACCCAGGATGTTGGTCTTCATCAGGCTGATGTTGAGGCAGTGGTACTTTGGTAGTCAAACGGCTTGGCTCCTGAACAAGTCAGCTCCCGAACGCCACAAACCCAGAAGTAAGTGTTCCGGTTTGCAAATGTTTTTCGGAAGTCGAACGTCTGACGCGGCTTCTGCGGCTTCCGATTGAGTGCAGGAAAATCCTGCAGCCAATCGGAAGCTGTGCCTTGGTTTTTGAACCATTTTGGGAGTCGAATGGACTCCTGGAATGGATTAAATTCAAGAACCAAGGTACCACTGTATGCATTTTATATGCACACTTTGCCTTACCATAGACGTTTTTTTGTACACATTCAGAGACCTACAGCTGAAAGTGGAAATAGAAAATAGCTATTGTGGTTAGTAGACCTTGATATTCTTATCCTCCAAGAATTGGTCTAATCCCCTTTTAATGCCATCTGGCAACTGGTATTCAAAAACACTACTCCCTCCAGCTGCGGCGTCCAAGTCCAATGCTCAAAAGCCTGATCGTTTTAATGGTGACACCTTCCTATGTTTCCATGTTCCTACTGTGCTGTGTGTGGCCTTCAGCAGGCCAGTTCTCTTTACCTCTGCCCACTCTCCAAACCCCAGGGGCCATTTGGCTCCCAACTCTAGAGGCAGTACCTTTTGTGCTTGTTTAAGCAGGCTTCCCCCCTTCTCCCAGTGCTGTAATGATATTTAGCAAGTCACTCACACATATTCCACCTCCTGCATTTTTCATGTGCTTGGTCTCCCGAGGTGGGCACGGTATTCTAATCAAACAGTAGCTGAGCGGGTGAGTTCTCCTGCCCCCTCCCCACAATTGATAATTACTCTTCCCTTCGCTCTTGGCAAGGTGGTCCAGCTGGCAGATTTCAGGAGAAGTTGCCAGCTGCAGCGGGACTGGATGGACAGACCCCCGGCCCATCTTAATTGGGCAAATGTGCTTCAGTGTGCCGTGAGGATTGGGCGTGTCAGAATTGTTTTCAATGCCGGAAAGAAAATACCATTTTTTTTGCTCTATTTGATTCACTTTTTCCCTACTAAAAAGTAAGGGGAAATGTGTGTGTGTCTTATGGGGCAAATGCAGGCTGCGCAGCTATCCCAGAAGCCAGAACAGCAAGAGGGATTGCTGCTTTCACTGAGCAGCGGTCCCTCTTGCTGTTCTGGCTTCTGAGATTCAGAATATCTTTTTTCTTGTTTTCCTCCTCCAAAAACTAGGTGCATCTTGTGGTCTGGTGCATCTCATAGAGCGAAAAATATGGTAATTTGTGCAGCCTCCTCCTTGCCTTGAAGTTGGGTAGGCCCTGCTGGACAAACCTCCAGCCTTAATGACTCTTCCTGCGTAAATGAACTCCCACAACAAAACATTCTCTCTCCCTTTTCTCCAACCCCTCTGGTAAAACCAGATCTCCAAACAGCAAGGTTGATCTCCCTCTCCTGGACTGTTCCTTGTAATGACCAGCTAGGCATGGATAGATCAATCTATTTCCAGTCTGGGTCAGTTTTGTATGTGTTCATTCATAAGTTTCTTCTGTCTTGTCACTGTCCTGCTTTTTTTCTGCACGGAAATAACAAAATTTGGAGAAGTCTGAAAATGGAAGGATAGTAAGAAAGGGAAACCATTATAGCTGTGTATCTGACCTGATAGGCACAGTCGCTGTTCAGTGGTTTTCTTCCCGGTCTGACTGATCTGTATGTATTTCCTTCAGGGCTAACACGTTTCCTGATTGTCTCCAAGTCCAGCTTCATGTGAGCAATACTAAAATGGGTGAGGTAGGAGCTCCTGATCTTTGAGCAGGGTGCCGCTAAAAACTTCCGCCACTACTGCAAGGTGGTCTAAATTTTCCAGTCTGTATGCATTTTGCAAAACAAGAAACAGCACATAATTTCTCTTATTTTGCAGGGATAATTTTACAGCTTTCTACTTGTCTTTATTTATTGTGGTTTTGCTAGCCGTGTAGTTTGACTAGGTTTGCTAGCCATTCCCCTCACATCAGGGGGGATTTTATTCAGTCATGACTCTGATTTCTGAGACATTCAAGGATGTTGTTGGAACATGGAAGGTTAGAAACTTAAATAAACTGAAAGAAAACTGGCATTCTGCACAGCAATGCACACCGTGATCTTGGTCTTGGTATCGTAAGTATCACCTCTTTCAAGGTGTGTCTGCTTAGGCACTAAGAGCATAAGCTGAGGTCAATCTCCTGGAGCTTGCACAATCAGAGGTATGGAAGGAATCCAGTACTACTTTTCTAGAAAAAGAGGTGCCAGAACTCACCATGAACACCTACCTCCTTCTCTTAAAATGGCAAGGGTGCCCACCTGAGAAGTGCCAGAACTGAATTCCTGTGAGCTCCCCCTGAAAAGAGGCCCTGAATGTATTTATGAGGCAGAGAGAGAGAGAGTACTTTTTCAGTGATGCCCCCACCCCCCGTGGTGGAACAGGCTCCCCCAATATGCCCACCTGGCACCATCTTTAATGCCTTTTCAGCACCAGACATGGGGTGCGGGTGGTGCTGTGGGTTAAACCACAGAGCCTAGGACTTGCCGATCAGAAGGTCGGCGTTTCGAATCCCTGTGATGAGGTGAGCTCCCATTGCTCTGTCTCAGCTCCTGCCCACCTAGCAGTTCGAAAGCACGTCAAAGTGCAAGTAGATAAATAGGTACCGCTCCGGCGGGAAGGTAAACGGCATTTTTGTGCACTGCTCTGGTTCGCCAGAAGTGGCTTAGTCATGCTGGCCACATGACCCGGAAGCTGTACGCCAGCTCCCTCGGCCAATAAAGCGAGATGAGCGCCGCAACCCCAGAGTCGGCCACGACTGGACCTAATGCTCAGGGGTCCTTTTACCTTTTTACCTTAGATACTGAACGCCTTGGTACTCGGACATTTTGGCTCCTGAATGCCACAAACCTGGAAGTGACCGTTCTAGCTTGTGATCATTCTTTGGAACCCAAATGTCCGATGGGGCTTCCGCAGCTTCCGATTGGCTGCAAGACCTTCCTGCAGCCAATCAGTAGCTGTACTTTGGTCTCCGAACCTTTTGGAAGTCAAACGGACTTCTGGAACAGATTGCGTTCGACTTCCAAGGTACAACTGTATCTGCATTTCACTGTCATTTTAGGATGGTGTCCCCCACCCCAATAAAGCCCTTAGAAGATTATTTTGTGGCTCTCTGTATTATATGATTGTTGCTGAACTTGTGTTAATCTCTGCTTTGATATTGTCTGTCTGTTTTATAGGTTTTTTCTTCTTCATCTGTTGACTGTTGTTTTATTGGAATTGAGATTTTAATTTTGTTTTAATCCTTTTGCTGTCTAGGGAGCTCCGGTAGTTGGGCTTCTAGTAAATGAAACAAACAAACAACAAATAGGATCACGTTTTTTTCAGCCAGTGCAAAATCGATGACTCCTGACTGGTGAGTTGTGGTTGCTCACATGTGGCTGCACTTGGGCAGGTGGGATAGCTGGGAGGAGTCTAATGAGTGAAAAAAACGAGGAGTCAAACAAGACTCAGTGAATTTGCAGTGGATTTGGGACTTTCCTTGTGCTCTGTCCCAACCTATGTAGCTGATCTTTTGTAAAGCTTATCTAACTCAATCAAACTGGAAATCTTGTTTAGTAAAATGTCAGTGAGCAAAACATTTATTTTCAGCTGAGAATGAATGCAAATGATGAACCGGGCTGGGTTCAAATGCAGATGAAGACAGGCTCACTTTTTTTGTTACCATTTCATGTAGCCACAAGATTTAACCTGCCCATTCCTTTGGTGTAAGCTCCAAAGATAGTGTCAATCACTCAGGGGCCTAAAAAGAGAGGTGTCTTTATCTGACCTTCCCCATTCTAGGCTGATCTGTCACTCAGATACACAAAGCTGTTAGTCCTCTGGATCAGTGTCATCTTTCTTATCACAGCCAAAGGCTGAGAAGCTAATTCCAAATGTCCCAGCCATGTCACCCAACTGTCTGTGGAGATGGATCCCTGCTAGCGAGACTTGTGCGTCCTCTATTTTGACAGAAATGGGCACTTGTTATGCCCCACACTGGATGCTAAGTTTTGAAAAGGTTGCGGGCTTGGTGCAAAAATAATGTTAATAACAATGAAAGCTCACACACCCCAAATTGGAGAAGATGGAAAAGATTCAATAAATTGGATTATGAAATGCTTTGACGGAATGTAGTGAGATAATTGTGAGAGATTTGCAGTGCCATCATGTTAGAGCTGGAGAAGGAGAGGGCAAAAATGTGGGAGATTTGTGATTATGCTGTTCTGGTCCTGATGCTCAGAGAATAGGAAGTGGTGTGTAGCTGATCCCAGCAAACTCTGCATGCATTTTGGAACCATAAGGTGGAGATGTAGGTGTCATTGAAATTCTGCTCAATTTTGATCCAGAGCAGATTCCAATGTATAGTTAGCAAAGTAAAAACTTAAACACATTGCAGGATTCCCAAAAAATAGATCAGAGGCAATTGTATTTCATCCAGCAGAGCTTTACAGCTAATGAAGGCAAATGAGCATAATGGTCACAAATCCAATACATTCAGGATTGGCACTGTCCATAAGAAATCCAGTTGCAGCAGACTTAACTTAAACTTACAATAACTTATAATGGGCTATAAATAAGTGGGCTATAAATACAGCAGCAGAAGCAGCAGCAGCAGCAACAACAAGAACAACCTGTTTGAGCCCCTCCCCTCACCCATCTAGTTCAGCATCCTGTTCTCAAAGACGTCATCTAGATGCCTGTGGAAAACCCCCAAGCAAGACCCCACCACAAGAGCGCTCTCCCCTCCTGTGGTTTCCTGTGAAGAATTTACTGCCCCTCTGACTGTGGAGCCAAAGAGTCACTGTGGTGGGGAGCAGCCACTGAGAGCCTTCTCCTCCATGACTTTGCCCAATCCTCTTTCAAAATAATCTAAGTTAGGTGCCATCACTACCTCCTGCGGCAGAAAGTCCACAGATAAAACTACAGGCCGTGTGAAGAAGTGCTTTCTTTTATCGGTCCCAAATTGTTCTATTCAACACTGGTACCATCCTTTCAGGAACGCAGTTCAGTATTTGGATTTGCTGTTTGTTTCCGGTGCCTAAGAAGCAGAGGGCAGCCTTTCTCAGGCAGCATCTTCTGCCCATTAAGGGGCCCACTCTCCCTCAGATCTACACACACAGACATGCAATTTATTCAACCCCGCCTTTCTCTTATTTACATTTATATTGAATAATTTAAAACCCTTGCCCCCCATTTCCATAAATCATTCCGTCGAAGGTAAGGAAACTGCCCGCTTGTAACCAGGCACCCACTGGGCAGAACGGCTAATTATGCACCAATGAGCATTCTTGCAAGCTACTCTTGCTGCGCCTGTTTTGGAGAGCAAAGGAAGAGAGACCGTGGGGTTGCGGTGGGGATAGGATTGTAGGGTGGGCAGCCAGAGCTGGGGGCAGTGTGTCCAATGAAACGATTTGGTTGCTTAGGATAGCCCGGTGGTGAATTCATATGATGTTTGGCTATCCTGGGATAAGAATCCTGGACGCATTTTGACCTCTGCTCTATTTATGCATAGAAGTATCCCTACATGGTCATATCACAAAATATCGAAGTGGTTCAGTCATATGATCCAGGGGCGAATGAGAAGCGGACGTAAGTTGAAAAAGAACCAGAAGTTCCTAAAAACCAAACCCAAACCCTGAGTGTTTTGTTGTTGTTGTTGTATCACTTGATAAATAGTTGTTGTTTTAAATATCTCTATGCTGATTAATATTAAGGCAGTAAGCTAAAGTGAGGTTATTACCTCTGCACTGTGTGGAGCACAGTTCTAAGGAGTGTTACCACTTTTGAATGGTGCTTGCAAGTCTGGGGTTGCTACCCAGTGCTGGATTTATGTATAAGCTAAACAAGCTGTAGCTCAGGGCCCCACTCTCTTGAGGGCCCAAAAATTTTTTAAAGGAAAAAAACACCTGGATGTTCATTTCCAAAATATAAGATAAAAAACAAATAAAATAAAACCTACATACAGCAACATTGTTTTGTGTTGTTTAGGCTCCTATGATGTAAGTAATGGGCCCCGCCTGCTAGCCTGCTCCCTAAAATATCACTGGTTTGCTCATTTCTATATACAGTGGTACTTTGGTTCTCAAACTTAATCTGTTCTGTTACTTTGATAAAATACATATTTTGTTATGTGCAAATGGCTTTAGATACCTGTTAGGTCTATAAATTACCGTATAGCATATATTCCACACAAAAAACTGCGACAGTTTGTTTGCAAAGGACAGCTGGACGTATAAAGGGCCCCAGTACTTTCAGTAGCTTAGGGCCTCATCAAACCTAAATCCAGCCCTGTTCTACCTCTGTTGGGACATTGTCAGTGCTCACATTGGTGGACTGAAAAAAGTGATAACTTTCCCCCTTAGGTAGCTGTTATGATCTTGTGATGTTCCCAATTCAGCGATGCAGCATCTCATCAAGACAGTCATGTGGCCAATAGCCAACAGATCAGCAGACAGACTTCCCAAAGGCCTAAGATGAGTAGGAAAAGAGGTCCTCTGTCTCCACAGGAGATAGCTTGGCTCTCTCTTCTTCTCTCCCCGTGGTTGGCCAAGCTGCTGTGGTGCTGGCTGACTCCCTCGCTTGGCACCACAAGCAGAAATGGCACCTCACTCTCATACCCATGGAGGAGCAGCAAAGCTTCTTATGTGCATATGGGACTGGTTTTGATGCATCACTCACAACACAGGCAGTAGGGAGCCACTGTGGAAAACGTTGACTGGTGAAGGCAATTCATTTGAAGCAGGGATGGGGAGCCCGAGGCTCTCCAAAGGTCTCTGGACTCCAGCTCCCATCAGACCCAGCCAGCATGACCAAGGGTGTGGGAGTCATCCAGCCAAGGCAGAGGCTTGTAAATACTGCAGGGGCCCCCTGACATTCCTCTGGGCAATGATTACCTTATAGGGAGAGGGGAGTGTCAAGCCTTGACCGGATGAGGTAACAGGAGACTTTGGAAAACGGCCATGCGGCTGGGAGAACAAAGGAGATAATAAAAAGCTGCCGGAGGAGAAAGGCTGGAATGAGCTGCCCTCCAGTATTATGAAAATACTCGCTGCCTCATTGTGTCTTCTTTCTTTGCTATGCTAAACCACTTTTGATGGCTGGCTCCGACACAAGGGGATGGGGCAACTCCTCTATAATGGTTCCAAACTACAAGAAAGAAGATTCCACCTAAACATTAGGAAGAACTTCCTGACAGTAAGAGCTGTTTGACAGTGGAATTTGCTGCCAAGGAGTGTGGTGGAGTCTCCTTCTTTGGATGTCTTTAAGCAGAGGCTTGACAACCATATGTCAGGAGTGCTCTGATGGTGTTTCCTGCTTGGCAGGGGGTTGGACTCGATGGCCCTTGTGGTCTCTTCCAACTCTATGATTCTATGATTCTATGATAAGAAAAGGTTACAATATTTTCATCCTTTTAGTTTAGAAAAATGGCAAATAAGAGAGGAGGCGATGGCAGCACATAGTTAAACTATGGAACTCTCTCCAACATGGAGGCAGTAATGGCCACCAACTTTTGACAGCTGCAAAAATAGATCGACTTGTGCTTCATTCCCAGTTTCCCTAGGATTTAAGTTCTATCCACCACGGCATGATAGAAGTTTATGAAAGATTTGTGGCATGGAAGGAGTGGATATAGAAAAGTATTTCTCCCTATCACATAACATAGAACTCACAGACATTCAGGGAAGCCGAAAGTTGACAGATTCAGGCCAGGGAAAAGGAACTTTCCCACACAGCTCAAAGTTAAACTGTGGACCTACCACAAGAGGCAGTGATGGCCACCAAATTGGATGGCTTTCAAAGAAGATTAGATGAATTTGTGGAGGATGAGGCTATCAATGACTACTAGCCATGAAGGTCCTCTCATCATTGGAGGCAGGGATGATGGGAGCTGTAGCCACACAACATCTCAGGGGCTACAGGTCCCCCATTCTTGATTTAAAGTGTTTCATGTGGGTGCTGCTGGGTACTTGAACCCAAGAGTGTAAGAAGATGGAGAGATAAGTGGATGGCCTGCCTGCTTGAGTGGACTTGTGGGTAGGCTCTGCTCTGTCCCAAACCACTACCTAAGGTAATTGTTGAGTCCATGAGACAGGGGTTCCCATCCATGAACATTTGATGCCAAGAACCCAAAAGGCAGGCAGCTCTCACATCTTCCTTGGTGGCTTCCATTGTAGCGACTACTGGAGACAGCATCAAGTAGATCATTAGGGAAATGAATATCCTCTTTCCCTGCTAACCGTGTCTACAAGTCGTCTCCCTCCGCCTTCCATTTCTTCTCTGCTTTCCAGGCAAAAAAAGATTAATTATAATTGCAATATTAGCATTCGTTTTACCACTGGCAGAACATGCAGAGAAATAAATTCAGTTGGAAGAGGGATGACGATTACCGTGTCCACACTTAAAAGTCTTGTGAGATTGCTTCTGTTATTAATGAAATATTATTGACTAATTCAGCAGAATTTGGCAAAGGGTCCTTTCTTCTTCCTTCTACGAGGAGCTGAAGCAAAGACCTTTTGAAATGAACCCAAAAGCTGAACTGCCTGCAAAAACCTCACACATCAAGGAAAACCAGAGCATGATGAACATCCCTTTCATTTATTTTTTAAAAAAATAATCAACCTTCAAGCATTTTCTCTTCCCCCTTTGGCTTCCCCCTCCCTCTCATCTATTCCTCTGAAATCCAATACTCAGCAGATGCCTTTGGAATTGTGTTTTATGTTGTGGGGCATGGATCCCCATTTAATTAACTCTATAATTGCAAGATAACTGCTGGCCTTCTGAATCTACAGTAAGCTCCCTAGATAGATTAAGAACCCAATACCCTCCAAAGGATAATCTGCCTTCCTCATCTAATGGTCCCAGAAGTACCTTATTCATGATTGCTTTAGGTAAAGTTGTCACTTGGGGATGCTTAGCACATCCTGTTTAGTAGAGTCCCACCTTTATTTTGAAGATGTCTTGTTATGAGAACATTGCATGTGGAAAATGTTTGGGAATATATGGGTGGTTTTGTGGACTTCAGTCTGGGGAATCTAGGGGGTTCTTCAATGCAGCCATCAGTAATGGTGGAGAAGCTTCCCTGAAATACAAATTGTTTCCCACTCCCAACCTCCCTCTGCAGGAGAATTTTTGGTGTGTTCCAGGCCATGCTCTCTGTTAGGAACCTTCACAGGAAGCTAGCTATGTTATACCCAGCCAGATCATTGGTCCATCTAGCTTTGCATTGTCTACACCAGGATAGGGAGCACGTGGCCCTTCAGAAGCTGCTGGACTCCAGCTCCAATCATCCCTGACCCTTGGCCACACTGCTGGGGCTGATGGGAGCTGTAAGCCAATAGAGGGCACCAGGTTGGGCAGGTTGGTCTGCAGTGACTGACAGGGCTCTCCTGGGTCTTCACATGTTCTACTTGGATTTGCTGAGGATTGAACCCAGGACCTTCTGAATGCAAAGCATGGCTTCTTCCACTGTTCTGCAGCTCTTTCCCAGCTCATAGGGCTACAGTAAAGTCCAAGAGATATCACCACTTTTCCATACTTACTGAATGTGAAGACAGATGAAGATCTGCTTGTGATTTGCTATAGCTCAGCAATGGTTTTTGATGTCCAACTGCTTAACTGTAGCAACTGCAGCAAAAAGGCTTCCCTTTCAATTAAGCATGTTTGAGGGAAACCCAGGAACAGACTTTTGTGCAAAATTCCTGGGCTGAGCATGTGTTCAGAAGCTGGTCTGCATCTCCTAACTACTATTCTGGCACCTGTTGGCAATCTTCAGGGGTCTGGAGTGATGATGACCCAAAAGCATATCCTACAAACTAGAAAGCAGAGCCCATCCTTCCTCTAGAACAGGTGAGGAGGCGCCTGTGTGCCTCTGCTTCTTGTTGGCCTGGCTCCAAAACCCATCACTAGTCAATGGCCAGTGATGTCTAGAAACATCTGGAGCACCATGGGTTCTTCTTCCCTGGCCTAGGCCATGGATCAGAATCCTGCACCTGTAGCAGATGTGCAAGGGTCTTTTAGCAGGCCAGCTAATGTGGGAAGCTCTCTCTGAAGGTAGACATTCTGACAGCCACAAGCACATCTTTATATGGAGCAGTATGAACACATTTGAGCAGACCCGTTTTTTGCCATATTCTATTGATAATGCATTTTTTTTTTTTTTACTACAACTCCCATCAGTCTCAGCCACCATGGCCAATAGTCAGGTAGGATGGGAACTCTAGTCCAACAACATCTGGAGGGGAACCACATTGGCTACCCCAGGAGTAGATGTATCAACCAAGGATCTAACTCAGAAAAAGGCAGATTTTGATGTTCATGAACTTAGGGATCCTCCAATTAATTGGACAGTATTTTCAGAACTGTATACATAGCAGGCCATTGTTATATTTGAGGTAATTTGCTGTGGGCTACCATGCAACATCTTGCAGAGGCAGTTGACAGAAATCAACATGTCCAGGTTCCAGCTCAGTGGAGGGACCTGCTCTCAGGGAAATGACCACTCAGCTCAGACAAATAATCTGAATTTAAAAAATGGTGAGAGGCAGGAATATCAGCAAGACTTGATAATCAAGTAGGGATGTGCCACTCATGCCAAGATTGTCTGTTTGCCAATTAAAAAAACATAGCTCTGTCCATTGGATTCAGATGCAGACACTGGTATGCAGAACATGCCTGGTATTGTGAGATCGTCTACCAGCTCGCTAAGACTTTCTGTGATCCTTGCAACATCTGGGAAGCATCTGTTGCTCATGGCATTTTTTAGTAATGCGATCAGTTGGAATTTTCAGGTTGGGAAGCCAAAGTAATAATAATAATAATAATAATAATTTATTATTTGTACCCCGCCCATCTGGCTGGGTTTCCCCAGCCACTCTGGGCGGCTTCCAACAGAGATGAAAAATACACTAAAATATCACATATTAAAAACTTCCCTGAACAGGGCTGCCTTCAGATGTTTTCTGAATGTCAGGTAGTTGTCCATCGCCTTGACATCCGATGGGAGGGCATTCCACAGGGCGGGCGCCACCACCGAGAAGGCCCTCTGCCTGGTTCCCTGCAACTTGGCCTCTCGCAGTGAGGGAACCGCCAGAAGGCCCTCGGAGCTGGACCTCAGTGTCCGGGCAGACCGATGGGGGAGGAGACGCTCCTTCAGATATACTGGACCGAGGCCATTTAGGGCTTTAAAGGTCAGCACCAACACTTTGAATTGTGCTCGGAAACGTACTGGGAGCCAATGTAGGTCTTTCAAGACCGGTGTTATATGGTCTCGGCGGCCGCTCCCAGTCACCAGTCTAGCTGCCGCATTCTGGATTAGTTGTAGTTTCCGGGTCACCTTCAAAGGTAGCCCCACGTAGAGCGCATTGCAGTAGTCCAAGCGGGAGATAACCAGAGCATGTACCACTCTGGCGAGACAGTCTGCAGGCAGATAGGGTCTCAGCCTACGTACCAGATGGAGCTGGTAAACAGCTGCCCTGGATACAGATTTGACCTGTGCCTCCATGGACAGCTGTGAGTCCAAAATGACTCCCAGGCTGCGCACCTGGTCCTTCAGGGGCACAGTTACCCCATTCAGGACCAGGGAATCCTCCACACCTGCCCGCCTCCTGTCCCCCAAAAACAGTACTTCTGTCTTGTCAGGATTCAACCTCAATCTGTTAGCCGCCATCCATCCTCCAACCGCCTCCAGGCACTCACACAGGACCTTCACCGCCTTCACTGGTTCTGATTTAAAAGAGAGGTAGAGCTGGGTATCATCTGCATACTGATGAACACCCAGCCCAAACCTCCTGATGATCCCTCCCAGCGGCTGCATGTAGATGTTGAAAAGCATGGGGGAGAGGACAGAACCCTGAGGCACCCCACAAGTGAGAGCCCAGGGGTCTGAACACTCATCCCCCACCACCACTTTCTGAACACGGCCCAGGAGGAAGGAGCGGAACCACTGTATGACAGTGCCCCCAGCTCCCAGCCCCTCAAGACGGTCCAGAAGGATGTCATGGTCGATGGTATCAAACGCCGCTGAGAGATCCAGCAGAACTAGGAAACAGCTCTCACCTTTGTCCCTAGCCCGCCGGAGGTCATCAACCAGTGCGACCAAGGCAGTTTCAGTCCCATGATGAGGCCTGAATCCCGACTGGAAGGGATCCAAATGGTCCGCTTCTTCCAGGCGTGCCTGGAGTTGTTCAGCAACCACTCGCTCAATCACCTTGCCCAAGAATGGAAGGTTTGAGACTGGGCGATAATTGGCCATCGTGGCCGCATCTAGAGATGGTTTTTTAAGAAGCGGTTTAATAACCGCCTCTTTCAGCGGGTCTGGGAAGGCTCCCTCACGGAGGGAAGCATTCACCACCCCACGAAGCCCATCGCCCAGTCCTTCCCGGCTAGCTTTTATAAGCCAGGATGGGCAAGGATCGAGGAGACAGGTGGTTGGCTTCACTCGTCCGAGCAGCCTGTCCACATCCTCGGAGGTAACAGATTGGAATTGATCCCACACAACTTGACCAGACAGGACTCTAGCACTCTCCCGCCCCGGCCCTGCTCCCACGGTGGAGTCTACTTCTTCCCGAATCTGAGCGATTTTATCTGCAAAAAAATTTGCAAAATCATTGCAGGAGAACATGTGGCCCGTACTGGGCCCCGATGTTACAGGTGGTTCCGCTAAATTGTGAACCACCTGAAAGAGTCTCCTGCTGCTGTTTTCTGCAGATGCAATAGAGGCGGTGAAGAAAGTCTTCTTCGCCGTCGCTATCGCCACTTGGTAGGCTCGACGTTGAGCTCTAACCTGTGTCCGGTCAGATTCAGAATGGGTTATCCGCCACCGGCGCTCTAGCCGTCTCAACGATTGTTTCATTGCCCTCAGATCCGTGGAAAACCACGGGGCTCTCCGGGCTCCATGCAATCGGAGAGGGCGCTTCGGAGCCAAACAGTCAATAGCCCTGGTTAACTCCGCATTCCAGCGGGCCACCAGGGAATCGGCTGAAAGGCCATCAACATGGGATAAAGCATCCCCTACCACTCTCTGGAAACCATTTGGATCCATTAAGTGGCGGGGGCGGACCATCCGAATCGGTCCCACCTCCCTGCAGAGGGGATGGGTCGCAGAGAAGTCCAGTTGCACCAGGAAGTGATCTGACCATGGCACTTCTTTCGTTTCACTTTTACTTAGTGTCAGATCACCAACATCCGTAGAGGTAAACACCAGGTCCAAGGCATGTCCGCGGCTATGGGTTGGGCCAGACTTATTCAGGGACAGCCCCATGGAGGCCATGCTTTCCACGAAGTCCCGAGCGGCCCCTTGTAAGGTCGTGTCGGCATGGATGTTAAAATCCCCTAGGACGACCAAGCTAGGTGTCTCCAGGAGAACATCCGCCACGACCTGAAGCAGCTCGGGCAGGGAATCCTTGGTGCAGCGGGGAGGTCGGTACACCAAAAGGAATCCTGTACTGCCCCTATTGCCCAACTTCCAGAACATGCACTCAGAAAACTGGGTCTTCCCAATAGGACGCCTGGTGCAAACTAATGACTTCCTAAAAATCACTGCAACCCCCCCTCCCCGCCCACATGACCTGGGTTGCTGTGCGTAAGAGAAACCTGGTGGACAAGCAGCGGCAAGGACAGGGCCATCTGCTTCATCCAACCAAGTCTCTGTTACACATGCCAGGTCAAGTCCTCCATCCATGATCAAGTCATGGATGGCAGTGGTCTTATGAATCATTGACCTGGCATTGCACAGCAACACTTTCAGGTCATGTGGGTATCCCTTGCTGATTCTAGTATTCATCCGGTCAGGACCAGACCCGGAGGCAGGGATAGTCCTCAGACAACGACTAAACCTGCCCCCTCTGTAATGACATGGTCTGGTCTTAGCGTAACTCCTCCTCCTACCCGTGATCACTGAGATCGGTTGTCCCAGTGCATCCCCCCCTGTGGAACATGCCCCAGCCATTTTGTGGGCTGGGGACCACTCCCCGGCAGCCCTGACCCCTCCCCTTAAGAACAAAATAACCCCTTTAAAAAACAACAACAAAAAAGCAACAACACAAATAAAACAATACAAACAAAAAACAATAAAAATTATAAAAAATTACAAAAACATAAAATCAAACAAATTCCCAGGCCCAATAAACATCCACCCCACCCCACCCCACCCCACATACAAAAAATTCAAAATAAAATTTTTTAAAACATTTTAAAAGCACTCTGCACCCCTCCAGCAGTAACAGCAACTGTCCTAGTGAGGCCCGTCAGGCCCTGCCCTGGGCCAGGTGGTAAGTGGCAGGAAGGAGCAGGGCCCTCAGACACTCACACAGGAGAGTCCTCCTGGGCAGCGGAGTGCAGCAGTCCCTGTGAGGCTTCAGGCCCCACCCTGGGCCAGGTGGTAAGTGGCAGGAAGGAGCAGGGCCCTCAGACACTCTTCTTTACAAAGGCCAAGAAATTGTGGTATTGTTTAATGCTACGAGCAGGGGGCCCATTAGGGAGTTTGTGTTTTAGTGTTTCAGGTGATTATTCATTTTCTTCAGGCTCCAAATAGCTCCTGAAAACCATGTGTTTTTCCTCAGTGTTAATAAAAGCCTAAATGATTCTTCATTAAGAAGGCCATTAAGGATCCTGCCGTTTCTTCGAAGCTCATTAGAGGGGTATTCTCGCCACTAAATTATCACATTGAAATTTTATAGAAGTCTGGGCAAAGATGCCCCATTGTGATTAATTCATGATAGATTCTCCCCCTTCCTTCCTTCCTTCTTTATTGCTGAATCCTTCTAATTTCCCAAGCTTCAGCTATTGCAGGATTCAACATGGATCTACCAGTTCTAAAGAGATTTCCAGGACTTGCTTTGCACCACCTATCAATGCTCGAATGTTACACTGCCCACCCCCCCGAAATTAAGGCTGGAATCCTGTACCCATTTCTTTGAGTGATATGTTATCATCAATCAATCAAGTAATTCAATTTGTATACTGCGCTACACCCACAGGTCTCAGGGTGGTTCACAACATTAAATCACAATATAAAAGCCAAAATACATAATAAAAACAAAAACAAGAGCAACCCGATAATCCCCCCTCCCCAGCACATTTTAAAATCAGCCAAATTCATGGAGGATAAGGCTAGCAATGGCTCTGTTCTCCCTCCCCTGTTGGAGGCAGTATGCCTCTAATAATAATAATAATAATAATAATAATCATGATGTTTATTTATACCCCACGCTTCCCAGTTCAGAAAACCGGGCTCAGGGCAGCTAACAACAAATTTAAAACACTTAATTGTAATACAACATAAAAGCAGCATAACATACAGTATAAAAGCATGAATAACAATAAAATTCAAAGTTCAAACATCAATTTGGGGTAAATCCATCCAATAAACATTAGATTTTCACCAGGGCTAGCTGGCTGAATTAGTCCTACTTGGGCCAGCGAGGAGGCCAGGGGAGAATTAGACGTGGGGTCTCAGAGTGGGTAATCTTGATAAAAGGGGAGGGGGAGGGAAGAGAAGAGAATTATAGTTGCTGGGAATCAAAATGTAGGGAGTGCTGTTGTACTAAGTTCCTGCTTGTGGGTGTCTCATGGGCATCTAGTTGGCTACTGTGAGAACAGTGTTTGTTTGTGTGTGACCAGATGGGTCTTTGCCCTGATCCAGCAGAGCTCTTCTTACATTCTGAGAGCATGCCCTATTGAGCTCATCAGGCCTTACTCCTGAATGGGCATGCACTGAAAGTTGCAACCCTCCTAATAAGAAAAGCTCTGATCTTTTCTGACCAATTACCTTTTGTGAGCTTGGAATGTCACTGCAGTGATATTACATTTGATTATAATTTTGTATTTGTAGGGGAGGAAGAAGTAGTGGAGGATTTTCCCACTGTTCATTGGGTTAAAGGTAAAGGGACCCCTGACCATTAGGTCTAGTCGTGGCCGACTCATCTAGCTTTACTGGCCGAGGGACCAGCTTCCGGGTCATCCCTACTTTAAAAGCAGACAAGATGCAGATACCCTGGAACTGTTCCTTCTTGCTGTCATTAAACCAGCAAAACACCGAGCTTATTTCCAGTAGCAACAGATTTATAACTAGAAAGGTGGTGTTATCTGCTTTTGCACATCAATGGTCTCTTGACCCCCCCCCCCAATATGTACTAGATTGTTCAATGATCAATGACCGTATAGATCTTGGCATTCTGTGCAGTGTATATCAAACGATCATTTTCGTTATGACCCATGGCCCAAGGAAATGAATTCTATCTATCAATCTGAGAAATTAAGCCTTGGCTGTTTCCGTGACTGCAGAAACAGAAGCCTCCAATCAATTCTTTCTCTTCCACGCTGTCTTTCTGACTACGGAGGAAGGACTTTGGCTTGCTTTTTAGGCAGCCCTCTGCAAAAGGCTGAACTTGACCCGTACAAAGTCACCTGGTAGCCACCTGGCCGAGTTAGGAATTCAAACTCAAGCCTCTGCTCTGCATACTGTTGTGTGTCTTATTTTGAACTTGCGACTTACTGAAATTGGGATTGGGGTGACCACAAAAACAGTGCTGCTGCTAACATTTTTACCAAGAAAAATGCAGGGTCTAGCCATCACTATAAGATATGCACATAAATACCCTCCTATAATATTTATTGAACAACTTATATAGGCCATTTCATCAAGAAAAGGGGGGGGATCCTTTTAATGGTTTACATAAAACAGTGTAAAACATTCATATAAAATGCTGACAATATTGTCAAACTTTAAAACTAAGAATACCTAATAAAATAATCCAAAGTATTGGGGACCTAACAGAATTTAAGAAGCCCTATACACAAGAAAATTGTATATCTTGCTAAAAAAGGTTTTTAGCAGGCACTGAAAACAATACAACAAAGGCTAATAGGTAGGGAGGTTGGGATTTCCTGTAAATAGGCTGGGAGAGTAGATGCTGCAACACTAAAAGATCGATTCTGCACAAATTTGGAACAAGCATATATATGTTAAAAGTGCAAGTTCTACAGATCAAAGCAGTCAGAACGTAGGGAGTGAAGTGATTTATCAAGTAAACTGGTCCCAAGCTGATAAGTGCTTTATAGATTAATAGTAACACCTTGAATTTGGCCTGGTAACACATTGACAACCAATTAAGATCACTGAGCAAAGGTGCAATATGCTGATAGGATCTCACTTGTGTTAGCAATCATGCTGCAGCATCCTGCAACTAACTGTAGTTTCTGGACCAACTGCAAGGGAATCCCCACATATGGTTTATTGCAGTAATCCAGTTCAGAAGTTGGCAATGCCTGGACTATTGTGGTTGAGGGATATTCTTGCAGGATAATTCCACATGTCCAAATTCTGTGTGCTAGTCCATTTTTCTCAGACTGTTTCAATTCAGCCCCCCCCCCCACTTTTTTAACCCTTCATCCGACTGGCAGCCAACTCTTTGGCAAGGAGAAAGCAGAATCCTTGCACATGGCTTTATTTGTGCATCTCACTGCAGTGTGCCTAAAAATCTGTTGACCAGAGCAGTAAATGACCAGAGCAGTATTAGAAGAGAACTAGAGTAGGGATGTGGGTGGTGCTGTGGGTTAAACCACAGAGCCTAGGACTTGCCAATCAGAAGGTCGCGGTTCGAATCCCCGTGACGGGGTGAGCTCCTGTTGCTTGGTCCCTGCTCCTGCCAACCTAGCAGTTCGAAAGCACATCAAACTGCAAGTAGACAAATAGGTACCGCTCTGGTGGGAAGGTAAATGGCATTTCTGTGTGCTGCTCTGGTTCACCAGAAGCGGCTTAGTCATGCTGTCCACATGACCCGGAAGCTGTACGCCGGGTCCCTCGGCCAATAAAGTGAGATGAGCGCCACAACCCCAGAGTCGGCCACAACTGGACCTAATGGTCAGGGGTCCCTTTACCTTTACCTAGAGTAGGGTATTTCAGGCTCCCTCCTAAAACTAGACAGCATGGGAAGGAGAAAGTTTTTCCTAGAGCCAATTTTTTTTACATGTTCTTTTCCTTTTCACTACATCTATGCTTAGCATAGTAGCATTGCTGGTTTCAATCCAAAATTTTTCATACTGGTGAAAGAAAATGCTACTGACTTTGGCTGTTGCAAGATTGTCTCTCTTTCTGGACTTTCAATTCCCTCCCTCCCCCATTTCTCATACTCCCCCTGCCAGGTGGTTCCATCCTGTACTTGAGAACCTCTGAGGTCATTTCTTTTGAAAGGATGGATTCAGCTTTTTTGGAGGGCCACTCCCATGCTGAAAGGTACTTGTTTCATGATGTGCCTGTATGAATGAGGTTCAAAGAGGCAATTGAGTGAATGCAGCCTCAGGAGATCAAAGGGGAAATATGCAAGGGAGTCAAGGATCTCACCAATAGTTCTTCAGGTGACTTTCCAGGGACATATACTCCGGGAATAAAATGAGAATGCAGTGCGTGCAAGAGAGTGGGGGGGGGGACACACACCTAAGGATGGCTTGTGAATTTCTAATGCCTTTTCCCTGTGTGTAAATGGTGACACAAACACCCACTTGAGAACACTTTAAACAATAAATAAATAAATAAATAAATAAATAAATAATATTTGTTCCTGTAACTGGCTCAGAACTCTGGAAAAGTGCCCTGAGAAAAGTGAGCAGGAACCATGCACTGTCCATGGTGCTGAATAATGAGCTGTTCTTGGTCCTGAAAGCCCCACCTCCACTCATCTCAGCCAACAAACATGTATCCTTAGAGATATCTGTCGTGCGCTGCAGCTATGGCAGCCAGATAGCCTGGTTGTCCATCAGAAGTGGACACAGTGTGATGTGTGACTCCTTTCATACATCAGTCAGATCATTTAAAAGGGACATTGGCCAAACACAACAGAAATGGAACAGGAGAGGGGAGAAGTCACACTCTCACAAGCTCACAGACCCACCTTTAGAGATTGCTAGACTGTGTTGGAGAGTCTTCTCAGTGTCTTCTGTAATGCAATCCTACACACAGTTACCTGGGGATAAGTTACATTGAACTCAAAGGGACATACTTTGGTGGTGTCATGTACATGATTGCACTACAGAAACAGGGATGGGGAACCCATAGTCCTCCATATGTTGTTGGATACCTCTTCCCATCAGCCACAGCCAGCATGCCCAGTAGACAGGAATCATGGGAGTTGGAGTCTTACAGCAATTGGAGGGTCACAGGTTCCCCTGCTACAAATGGATTTATGCTTTAAGCAAAGAAAGGACTTGGGGTCCTTTTGGTGGTATATTGTAGAATGCCTCCACTTCTTCTATTATTTGTTTTCTTGCACTGGCAAACTCCTTCTGACTTGAGTTATGTTAGATCAATATTTCCAGGTGGTAGCAGAAGCAAGAGCGCATAGGAGGAAGAAACATAAAAGTTTTTTTGCTGACCCCTGACATTCCTTTATGTGGGTTAACACAACAGAGCAAGGTATCAAAGGTATGGAGTTTGTGGCCGGGAGAAAATAGAGACCTGAAGGGACTCAGAGACAAATATCAGAATTGCTCACACCTTCTCCTGTTTCCCTTTTAAGACTATGGTAACAAAGCAGATCTTGGAGAAACACAGAACACACAATTATGCTATAATTTTTCCAGCAAGTATTAAAATCTCATTTTATGGTGCATTATATACTTGGCCTCCTGTACAATCAATGACCACAAATGACGTTTGTCTCCTGCAGCCATATCTGGGGACGCAGCAACCGATAATCCATCTGGCTGAAGAGCAGAGAGCAGAAAGGCTGTTGCCACACAGTTATTTACACCCACGCCAGAGTCTGGGAGAAATTAAGTGCATTAACTGGGCTGACGGGCTCTCTTCAGAATGGGGCTTTAAACTGTATTGATGTGGTGCTAATAGGGAAGCTGTTTGTCTTCTCTACACTGCAGCTCTTCAGCTGATGCCGCCAGGAAGGCAGGAGGAATGGCTGGCCTCCTCCAGATGATTTAGTCCAGTAGAACCACAGAGCTTCAAAGCCTGATTAGAAAATTGGGAGTTGTAGGATCAGGTTGGCTATGTTGTCACACATTCCAGAACCCCCCACTGCTAGTTTGGGGACCCAAACAATGTTGGTGCATGCCATGCCATGTCTTGGCCAACATACCAACTCTAGCAGTGTCCTTGAGTCAGGGGTCCTTGAATCCAGTGTGGTGTAGTGGTTAAGAGCGGTAGATTCATAATCTGGTGAACCGGGTTCGCTTCCCCACTCCTCCAAATGCAGCTGCTGGGTGACCTTGGGCCAGTCACACTTCTCTGAAGTCTCTCAGCCTCACTCACCTCACAGAGTGTTTGTTGTGGGGGAGGAAGGGAAAGGAGAATGTTAGCCGCTTTGAGACTCTCTAGGGTAGTGATAAAGCGGGATATCATATCCAAACTCTTCTTTCCTTCTTTCTTTCTTTCTTTCTTTCTTTCTTTCTTTCTTTCTTTCTTTCTTTCTTTCATCATTGAGCTTTGTGCACTAATAAAACTATTTATTTGTTTCAGTTGCATTCCTGTGTCTGCAACTATCAGTGGTTGTGCTGTGCTCCTGGTTCCACTAGCTCTAAAGTTATAACGCTGCATGATTAAGTTTCTAAAATTATGCATGGTGTAGAGAAAGGAAAGCTTTTCTCCTTCTTGCCTAATGTCAGGGAACTGACATCGGAGCCAGGAGTGGAGGCAGAGCTCCCAAGCAATGCTGGAGAAGGGCCAAGCAGGGAGAGAGGGAACTCATCGGCTGGGGAAGGAAATCAGCGTAACACTAGGGATAAAGGGGGGCGGTTGGGGGAATTGGAGAGGGGTCTCCAGGACTCTTCACTGGAGACCAGCGGGGAGAGCACTGGTCCTCCTCTGCCCACACCCACCCTGCACAGAAGACTTCCGCACAGGGAAAGTAGGCGTAGACTTGGCGTCAAAGAGCTTTTGTGCTGGAAGAAGTTTAAGAAACACCCACTGACGGATTCTGCTAGCGACTGAACAGCCACAAAGTGAAGGGCTGTCCAGTCAGGAAAGGTTTAACCAGGCTAACTAGCCAGGCATGGTAGCAACTTACGCACGGGCAACCCCCATACATTCATTACACCTAACACCAGCACTTGTGGACCTCCAAAGAAGCTGGATGTTGGAAGATTCGGGGCAGATAAAAGAAAGCCCTTCTCCACACTGTGCATAGTTAAACTATGGAACTCACTCCCACAGGAGGCAGTGATGGTCACCAATTAGGATGGCTTTAAAAGAGGACTGGACAGATTCATGGAGGGTAAGGTCCATCAATGGCTACTAGCCATGATGGCAATGCTCCACCTCCATGTTTGGAGGCAGTAATGTTTCTGAATAAAGTAAAAGGTAAAAGGTAAAGGACCCCTGGACAGTTAAGTCCAGTCAAAGGCGACTATGGGGTTGCAGCGCTCATCTAGCTTTCAGGCCAAGGGAGCCAGCGTCTGTCCACAGACAGCTTTCCGGGCCATGTGGTCAGCATGACTAAACCGCTTCTGGCACAACAGAACACTGTGACGGAAACCAGAGCACACAGAAATGCCGTTAACTTCCTGCCACAGCGGTACCTATTTATCTACTTCCACTAGTGTGCTTTTGAACTGCTAGGTTGGCAAGAGTTGGGACAGGGCAATGGGCGCTCCAACCGTTGAGGGGATTTGAACCGCTGACCTTCCAATTGGCAAGCCCAAGAGGCTCAGTGGTTTAGAACACAGCACCACCCGCATCCCTCCCAATGTTTCTGAATATCCGTTACTAGAAACCATAGGAAGGTAGAGTGCTTTTGTGAGATCAAGATGAAGGACCAGCTGGGCCATTGACCTGATCCAGTAGGCTCTTCTTAAGTTCTTGAGATCTTGTGCAGCTGATGAGAAATTGTGAACCCTGATTGAAGGACACATCTAGCATTGCTGCATTGATCAGGACTTTGCATGATGGCTGGATTCCTGAATTAACCTTGACATAACACATTCTGATGTTATGGACCAGTTGAACACTGGCTGGCTGGCAGTTCTGCTGCCTCACTTGATGTGTTGCCTTGATTAGCATGAAGGTGGATTTGCCAGTAAGCATATGGACACACATTTTTAACTGCAAGGCTTTAGGTTTTGCAGTGGTATTACATCATCATTGACCGCAGGTTTGATCTTTCATTGGCGTCAGTCACACTGGTGAAATAATCCTGCCCCCTGCCCTGGAAGGCACAGTTTGATCAAAGTTCATAACCAAATTCCTCTAATATTTATACTCCTTAGATCCCCCCCCCCCCCAGTCTCACAGTTGCACAAGAAACCAACTATAAATTGGAATCAATCTGTTTTCTTCCACCCCCTTGGAATGTTTTAGGTGAGAAGTAAACATTGATCCTTCCTTGATATTAGTTCTCTGTTCTTGGCACAAAAATGTATCTCTTGTACCAGACAACTAAAATATGATGGGATGCTGTATCTTACACAAGAAGCCATGCTTTAGAGAAACATGGAGTTCTATTATCTAGTTCTGTGGTCTTGACAGAGAATTGTGGGCGACTAACAGCAGGGCTGGTGGAAATGTTACCCCCATAAAGAAACAACCAACCAATAGACTTTGCCCTTGTAGTATGAATACCCCCAATACAATATATCGTATAATTCTGGACTGCTCTCTCCTTGAAACTCTTTGGAGAGACTTACTGGGACTCCCTTGAAGCTCAAGGTATCTACTTGCAAAGAATCTGTGATCCAATATCTAATGAGGGATGAAATTCACGAAACTGCTGAGATTATGTCAGGATACTTAGTCAAGATTTTAAAAGTTAAATTTAAAACTACTTAATCTTACTTAATGGTGGCTACTGAGTCTTTTATGTTATATGTTTTATGTGTTTAATATGTTTAGACTATTTATGTTTTATGGATGGTTTTTATTGTTTAAATTATGCCAATGAACAGAAAAAAATGAATGAATGAATGAATGAATGAATGAATGAATAAACAACCTTTGCAAAAAGTCACATATATCAGCAATGCCTTGGTTCCACAGGGCCGTCAGAAGCTAATTTGACACCAGGTCAATTTCTATCTGAGCTGTTCTGTCTAGCTCAGAATTGTCTATTCTGACTGGCAGTGAACTTAAGAGTCCTGCTGGATCAGCCAAGTGGCCTATCTAGTCCAACTTCCAGTTCTCACAGTGGCCAAACAGATGCCCATGCGAAGCAGATCATCTGTCTTTCAGAGGCATACTGCCTCTGACGGTGGAGGTATAACAGAGCCATCATGACTTGTAGCCTTATCCTCTTCGACATATTCTCAAGGACCCTAAGCACCCAATCCTTTAAACTAGGGATAGGACCTGGGGCTTTCAGCATGTGAAGCATACACTGTACCTCTGAACTATGCCCCCTCTCAGCTTTGTGAAAGGGCTGTCTGTGGTGAAGACACAGCCCAGGATAGTGGCACTTAACCTGAAATGTGCAGGCACCCAAATCTTGCATGGACCATTGGTCCATCTAGTCCAATAATGTCTACTCTGACTGGCAGCAGATCTCCAGGGTCTCAGGCAGAGAAGGATCTTCCCCACTGCCAAATATCTGATCCTTTTAGCTAGAGATGCCAGGGACTGAACCAGAGACCTTAGAAGCAAAAGCAGAGCATGGGTGGTAGAACATGAGCTCTACTGCTGAAGGATGGTTCCTCCCCTAAAAGTATGGCCCTTGCTTTCATAGAATCATAGAATTGTAGAGTTGGAAGGGACACTGAGGATCATTTAGCCCAACCCCCTGCAATGCAGGTACTGTATATGCAGCAGTCCCATGCGGGGATTGAACCTGCAACCTTGGCATTATCAGCACCATGCTCTAACCAACTGAGCTTTTGCTCTGTAACAAGGATAGACTGGTTCCTCTTTTGCTCTAGATGGAACAGCTCTAAATGACCACCTTCTCGGCCACTGTGTGAAGGAGAAATTCATCTAGTTTGAATTTTGTGGCAGATGTACCAAACTTGCACTTTTTGAACCAATATGCGAAGAGCTCTTCTGTGAAATTCACACTTCTCTGAATTTTGTGATGCAGTTCTCCAGTCGCAAAATGCATACAAAATAGTTGTATTAGTGAAAAGTGCCTCCAGAAACATGTGCATTCTTGAAAATAGCATACAAAGATGCATTCTTTTTTCTCTCTTTTTGGAGAAAATACATTTCTTTATTTAAGCATTACAAACAGATACAGCTTATAAATCCACATCAAAATGACGCGTTAAAAGTATGTAACACTAAACTGAATAATATAAAAGGTTGCATATTTTCTTTACTCTTAAAAAAATATTTTTATTGATTTTACCACCCCTCTCAGGTCTACCCAGCTACCTCAGTATAAACCACCCCAAGTTGCTGTTCCACATTTGTCCATGTGCACTGAGCAGATGAAAGCCATGTTCTTTTGTTGTAGCATATATAATAAAACTTGACCGGAGGGCATAAAACTTGTCAGAAGTGTGTTCTTTTCTCCATGCTCAAATTTCCTGTTTCAAGCATTGGATGAATGCTAAGGTCCAAATTTGAGTGGTCCATTCTAGCAACATGTTTCCAGCCAGGTTTCTGCAGTGCTTAATGATGCATAGTTTAGCTGCCACAATTAGGCACACAATCAAATGTTTGTATAACAGTGAGCTTATCCACTCCATTTGCCCCTTCACTTTCCCTGGGGGAAACTCAGTCTTTAATGCTGCATTGGAACAAATGGCAACTGGGTTTTCTGCAGATTGCCGCTTGTTCCGATCTATCAGAAGGAGTATCTCCAGTTCCCTGTTCAGCCCGGATACCGAGGTCCACCTCTGAGGGCCTTCTGGAGTTTCCCTCACTGTGAGAAGTGAAGTTACAGGGAACCAGGCAGAGCACCTCGGTTGTGGAGCTGACCCTATGGAATGACCTTCCTTCAGAAGTCAAGGAGATACATAACTATGTAACTTTTAGAAGACACCTGAAGGCAGCCCTGTATAGGGATGTTTTTAACGTTTGGTGTTTTATCATGCTTTTTTATTTGTTAGAAGCCACCCAGAGTGGCTGGGGCATTTAAGTCAGATGGGCGGGGTACAAATAATAAAATTGTTATTGCTGTTGTTGTTGCCAAAGGTCAGGTTTTCTGGGGGAAAGTGGTGGGGCAAAGGCAAAATGCTCAGACTTGTGCTTTCTAGGCATGGGACAAGAATAATTGAGGATAATCCCAGTGTTTCAGAGTCAGAATCAAAAATAGAAAGAAGTTTAGGATCAGGTGAAAGTTTCTGAATGGTTGTGCATACAATTTCTTGAAACACATTCCGTCAAAACAAAGGAGGACCACCTCATCTCTAGAGCCTAAAATTCTGCAGAGTCACTGCGGATAAAAAGGTTGTACATTTTCTTGCACATAATCCATTTTTCTATAGTTGGAGTTCTTGTTTGTTTCCAGTGTTCTGAAATCAGCCCATCAGCAGCTGTTAAGAGATGTGATATTATTTCTATACCTGCTGGCTGCACTGAATCTTTAATAAAGCCAAAAAAAAGGGGGAGAGGGATTGCTTCCATGCATAAATATTGTTATGAGTTGAAGGGCGTCAGTCTGGATTATGCCCTATGCTCATTTCCAAACCTGTGATCCTGTGTGTGTTCAGAATGCATAAGAGTGATCTTACCAAACCAATTCCTTTGTCTAGGGAATGGTTTCGGCTGGCTCGTTAAGTACCGCAATTTACAAGTCCAAAGAGGTTGCCATAGAGACAAATGGGTGTGAGCTGAGCTGGAAGCTGGAGACACAGATATATGCCATGCTCTCTGTTTGCATTGTGCTGGACTTCAAGGTATTATTGCCTTGAGCTACTCCATCCTATGCTCAGGTTGCCTATATGTGTAAATAAAACCATATATCTTAAAGACACTGCAGTCTCTGTGGATCTTTTCTGAGGGAACTGAACCCTCAGGAGTCTCTTGCTGCATGGTGATCAGGGTGTAACAATATTACACAAGGCACAATGGAGTACACAAAATGTGTATATGTGGAAATGTCTTTGAAAAGAGGTATGAATTTTCATGCAGCCTTAAAAAAAATTAGCAGTGGAGATGAGGTGAACAGAACTTAAGATTCGGAAAACTCACTCAGCCACCCAGTCAGGCTCTCCAGGACATGCATTCTCTCTGCAAAGGTCGGCAAGGCCTTGTCAGCTGTTCAGAGTCTAATATAAATTTCCTGGATGCTAATCTTCTAATTCTAACCAGGGGCAGGCTTTGGGTGACTCAGTCCTGGAAGAGACACAGATATGAGTGTTTCCATCAGCGTCAGCAGTAAGGCTCCATAATGGGAATGAAAGAAAAGAAACAGCCAAAACAATATTCAAGTTCTTTCTCGGGTTTTATATCAAGCCGGGGAGAAAAAGAAGTCAATAGAAGGCACATCTCCCTCTTCATTGAGACTTAATTAGATGTTATTTGTGAGGCACAGCAAGAGCTTTGGATGAAAAGATGATCACGTCACACGAAGCACAGTCGTTAATACTGCTATTCAGTGGAAGAGATGCACAAAAATCTTTGGAGAACACAGTCAAGACCCAGGCAGAGCATTGTTTCTGCGAAACGTAATGCCATATTTCTGCTTTGGGTGACTTTTAGACTGGCTCCATCCAGTGGCAGAGAAAGCTGATCTGGTGCCTGGGGTGGTGCGTGTGCCCTGCACCCAGGGGCAGGGAATGCTGGGACAGGATGCTCTGCGGGGCCTCCGAGGAGTCTGCCTGCCTCCTCCCACTCAGCCACCTTACAGTGGAGGGGGAGGTGGCGGGTGGACCATTTGGGGGAAGCCTGTGGGCGCTCAAGTCACTGCGTCACTCCCAGGAGAGACGCATGGCTTGGGCGTGCTGCAGGCCCCGTGGTGAGTGCTGCCTAGCATTTTGTCACCCCCCTCAGTGGTGACACCTGGGGTGACCTCCCGCACCCCCTTCCTCTGCCCCTGGCTCCATCCACTTATGGAGAGCTCTAGTCAAACGGATCCCAAAGTGGGTGGTACTGCCCCTTAGGGGAGGCACTAAGAGGCAAGGTGGCAGCAGGGAGGTGTTGGGGTGTAAATGACTATTGGGCTTGAAAAATCTTGTATCACTGGATCAAGTTCATCAATTTTGTTGAATTAATTGAATTAAGTAGTTTTAATTGGATTTTGAATATCTGTGCAATTAATTGTTACCATTTTGAAATGTATTTTCCTTAGTGGGTTGTGCAAGCCACTATTCTGAATAATGATTTTCATAGCAGAGGGTAGCAGGCACTGGGGATGAGTTCATGGAAGCAAAAGTTTGGGAACCACTGCTCCAGTCCTTCCCCATGTCTCTTCCTTATTTTCAGACATGACTGCGATACTACCTTTTTGTGAGACCCACCTTGATTCCATGCTATGTTCCCTTGGAGGTTTTGAAGGCTCCCCTTGGACGGCAGACTTGCTTTCCCTCACATGTGATCACAGCCTTGAATTGTCATACAGTGCTACCTCTGGATGCGAATGGGATCCATTCCGGAGCCCCGTTCACATCCTGAAGCGAACACAACCTGCATCCGTGCGTCTGCGCGTGCGTGGGTCACGATCCGCTGCTTCTGCACATGTGCGTGATGTCATTTTGAGCGTCTGTGCATGTGCGAGCAGCAAAACCCACAAGTAACACACTCCATTACTTCCGGGTCACGGCGGAGCGCAACCTGAAAATGTTTAACCTGAAGCTACTTCAACCCGAGGTATGACTATATTTGCTTTACCCTGATTTATGGCCTCACTGTCAAGAGCACAATCCAGACTGAGATCTAGAGGTTGCACCAGAATGTCCAGTATTTTGCAGCAGGGATTCAAGGGCATGTTAGGTTTGCACTTTTAAAGTGGATTAAAGCACCCTGTTGCAACTAATACACTTAAAAGAAACAACAACTGGAATTTTTGTGGTTTGGAAAGTGAAAAGTGTGGGATGGATGAATGATGAACAGGAAGACATGTAAATATGCCACACACAAAAAATCAGGATGGATGCTCATTATCATATAGCCACTCTGAAAACAAATAAGAACAAATGCTTAATAAAGACTGGGCATAGCTTAACCAACATATGTAAGCAGATCAGGATGAATGCTAAATTAAGAAGTGGTTTCAAGGAATTCCACTGCCCTTTGGAAAGGGTATGGCATGTTTATATCTCAGGCTTTTGTGTGCATTGGTGCTAGGGCTGCCTTTAGCTTCAGAATCAAGAAGAGAGGTTGACAGTATCAGTCTCTGTAATGGACAAACTGTATGTGACCTCTTGAGTGGTTAGGTCAGGCACAAATGAAGCTGACTTTCTGTCCTTGCCTGGTCAACAAGGCAGGGCTTTCTGCTTCCTGAACTGTTAGTCCCAGCAACAGAGTTCAGAGACCTGAAGATGGAATATTCTGCACTTCAGGTCTGGTTCCAATTACTGTTGTCCATGTTGCTGATTTGGCCCTGCCAATCACAAGCCTAAATGCCAAGGGGAGTCCTGGCTACGCCCATAAACATGTCCTGAAAGAAGAAGAAGAGTTTGGATCACTACCCGAAGGAGTCTCAAAGTGGCTAATATTCTCTCCTTTCCCTTCCTCCCCCACAACAAACACTCTGTGAGGTGAGTGGGGCTGAGAGACTTCAGAGAAGAGTGACTAGCCCAAGGTCACCCAGCAGCTGCATGTGGAGGAGCGGAGACGCGAACCCGGTTCACCAGATTACGAGTCTACTGCTCTTAACCAGTACAGCACACTGGCTCTCAAAGAAGGTGCAGGATGAACCAAGGAGGTTTTGGACAGAGCTGGCTTGACGACAATGGCCCACGCTGGATTGCTGTAGCTCATTATACCTGGGGCTGCCCTTGAAGACTGCTTCAATTCATATAGACTGTGGCTGCTGGAATTTGGACTGGTGCAGGTCAGTTCAACCAACATCACACTATTTCTAACAAAAACACCTGAAGGGGCACCTGTCAACCTCCCTGTTCTTTCAGATCTGTTCCTGTACCTTCTCCATGATGTCCCACCAGATGTATGTATGAAGTTCATCTATAAGACACACACACACACACACGCACATGGGGGGGGGGAGAGAGAGAGAACATATGCAGAAACAGTATGGTGCAGTGGTTAGAGCAGAAGCAGGAAACCTGAAACCTTCCAGATGTTATTGAACTAAGTTACCACCATCCCTGAGCATTGGCCATGCTGGCTGGGGTGGGTGGAAGTTGAAGTCCAAGGGCTTTGAGGGGGAGGCTTTGGGTGATGAACTTAGGTCAGGGAACCCCAGATTCAGATCCCCACAGGGTTAAGCTGGGCTAGTCACTGACTCACTGCTTTGAAAAGTTGTTGTGAAGATAAAGGGGGAGGGGGAAGAGTCATGTATGCCTTGCAGGGAAAGCTGGTGATACAGTAAATGTAATAATCAAAAAATTAATAATGATAAAAATATAAGCAAACCTTTATTTGTTCTGGTTCCCTTCCACTCATTTCGTTTATTCCTTCCCTCGGGTTACCGACCTTTAAAGTTAAGATCCTAAACGATTTGCAGTTATAGCTTGCACATCTACTGATTTATCTATTGTGAAGAGTGTATAAAGGCAATGAAGAAAGATTAAAACGAAAAAGAGGAGAGGGAGGCACTGGCGGAGGAAGAGGAGTGCGGGGGGAGCACACCGCCCCCGGCAGCACGATTCCAGTGGGGTGCCATCGCGGCTGCCCCCCCACCCGTGCTGGGGCCATACCCCTGCAGGTAGCGTGCCCCGCCCCTGGGATGCACACCAGCCCCACCCCCTCCTGCTCTCCACCACTGGAGGGAGGGGAAAGAATCAGAAACACCCCACTTTGTTGTAACTGAGCAAATTCAAGGCTGACACTGTGATCTAAACCACAGAGCCTAGGGCTTGCCGATCAGAAGGTCGGCGGTTCGAATCCCTGCGATGGGAATCCTGTTGCTCGGTCCCTGCTCCTGCCAACCTAGCAGTTCGAAAGCACGTCAAAGTGCAAGTAGATAGATAGGTAGCACTCCTGCAGGAAGGTAAACAGCGTTTCTGTGTGCTGCTCTGGTTTGCCAGAAGCGGCTTAGTCATGCTGGTCACATGACTTGGAAGCTGTCTGCGGACAAATGCCAGCTCTCTCGGCCTATAGAGTGAGATGAGTGCGCAACCCCAGAATCGTCTGCGACTGGACCTAATTGTCAGGGGTACCTTTACCTTTAAGCACCACTGAACTTAGTGGGAGTTGAGTTCAGTTTCATTTTCAAGGACTGTGCTGTTAGGCTGTCTTAAAGTTTCAGCTGTATTTTAATTTCCCTGTTTTTGCCTTTGTTCTTTCTAAAAAGAAGAAAGAAAACAGTTTCAATAAACAGTTGTGGACAATGAGCAGAACTAAGCCTGAGCAAGTGCAGACTCAGAACCATGACTGAATGAGTGCTGAACTGGGACCACGGCAGACTGAATGCACAATGGATTCAGAGGGCAAATGCAAGCGTTAATTCAGTATTACAGCAGTCCTCTCACAGTGGAGTTTATTTGCTATCTACATTTGTCGATTTGTACATCTTGGCTAGCAATATCCTATGCCCGCTTCCCTAGGAGTAAGCCCTGTTGAACTTAATTGCCCTTGCTTTTGAGTAAGCATGCATAGGATTGTACTCTTAACTTGACTGGGCAATTGCTAGGTGTTTACCCAAGTGCTTTTTCAGGCAGCACAGATCAAGCCCCAATAAGCAGAAGGGGTGATGTACATTGATTTATTTCCTTGCCATCTAAAAGTTTCCAAGCATTCCCAACTCGGAAAAGCACACACCAGACTTTAACACATCCAGTCCCAGTAAACAGCAGCCTTCGAGGCAGCCTCTCCCTGCTTTCCTCCTCACCCCCACTTAGTGCCAAGTGACTGTTTTGATCCTGTCTAACAGTGCTGGTGCTAGTAGCTCTGCCTCTTATCAGGAGGCTCCTGCAAAAATTGCTTTCAAATTGTTTTAAAATTGGGTTTTTACTACCAAGCTTCCAAAGTCGAGACAGCCAGGCTCTAAATGAGAAAAGGGTTTAGGAAGGGATGGGTGGGAAGGAGGGGGTGAATCTGGGAAAGGGAAAGATAGAGATGAGACCCAGAGGAGCACATGAGCTCCTAACGGCGCAGAAATGTAAAGGGAAATGTTAGAGCACCTCAGACTTGGCAGTCTGCATCAGACTTGGCTCCCAGGTGCTTAAGGCAAAGGAAGATAGGAGTGATCTGAAAGTCCTACTAAGTCCATTCACCTTTTATCTGGTGTACGGTGTTGCAGCCAGTCAGCCAAGCCTCAACAGTTTTCCGGCGTAGGGGGAAGGTACACTGCCTCTCACCACCCCCACATCACGGCCGGTCGTGTCATCTGTGTTGGGCACAGCCCCAGCCAATCTGCTGCCAGGGCAGGTTTGGCCATGGACCATTTAATCTTGGCGTGGCTGGCTGGCTCCCTCTTCCTTACCTCTTCGTCGGATCACCCTGCCCACCCACACTCTTGTCATGCTCTGCTCTGATATGACCTTGCTATGGCAATTGTTGGTCGCCATGTTGTTGGGGCCGGGTAGGATTTTTTCTCCACTTGGCAAATTGGCACTGGCCATTGGGTTTTCACCTACCTAGTAGCAATCATCACAACTTTTGTGAGGTTAGGCATTGGGTAAACTTTTGTTTGTTTGGAGGGGAGGTTGTTGGCTTCGCCTGCCCCTCCTCAGTAAGGGTCTCCGGTTAAAGGGAGCTGAGGTGTGGATCCTGTCCAAAGCGTGGACATGGGCTAGGGCCATGTCACAACCCCCATGGGGACCCCTTGCGGCACCACTATCTGATGTAAGTTATAGGGCACCCCCTATCGGTAGTTTACGCTTCCGTGGACTCCCTACAGACAGGCAGGAGTCAAGGTACGGCCTGGCTTCACCCCAGTGCCTAAGCCAAACTGCTCGCATCTGCAACCAATAAAGTTGTGGCCTATTTGAACTCATAAACCAAAATATTCTGTCAGTGTGTTTTATTGTTCTCCAGGGAACTTTGTGGCTCAGGCGCCTTGACATGCAAGTCTAAACCTCTCTGTTGTTTTGTGTGCACCCCAATCTCTGAGTGGTGAGAGACTCCAAGAGTGCTGCTGAAGGTCCATGGAGTAACTGTTTTGATCATGGCTACAGACTATGAGGGATGCGGGTGGCGCTGTGGGTTAAACCGCAGAGCCTAGGACTTGCTGATCAGAAGGTCGGCGGTTTGAATCCTCACAACAGGGTGAGCTCCCATTGCTTGGTCCCTACTCCTGCCAACCTAGCAGTTCGAAAGCACATCAAAGTGCAAGTAGATAAATAGGAAGGTAAACGGCATTTCTGTGCACTGCTCTGGTTTGCCAGAAGTGGCTTAGTCATGCTGGCCACATGACCCGGAAGCTGTACACCGGCTCCCTTGGCCAATAAAGCAAGATGAGAGCTGCAACCTCAGAGTTGGCCACAACTGGACTAATGGTCAGGGGTCCCTTTACCTTTACAGATTATGAATGGTGGATTGCTCATTTAAAGCATTTAAACCAGCAAAGGTGAATTTAGATCCACAGAACTGGCATGTTTATAAGTGCCACACAATGGTCATTCTGCACTTGCAAGAAATTTATCCCTTAGTGTGGCAGCACCTACACTTAGGGACACTCGGCCCATTGATATCTAAACAGCTGTCACAAGGAAAATGGAGCAAGCTTGCTTTCTGCTGCTCCAGAAAGAAGGATCAGAACCAATGGATTCAAATTATGAGAAAGGGCATCCTGATCAAATTTGCAGATGGCACCAAACTGGGAGGGGTGGCTAACACCCCAGAGGACAGGATCACACTTCAAAACGACCTTGACAGATTAGAGAACTGGGCCAAAACAAACAAGATGAATTTTAACAGGGAGAAATGTAAAGTATTGCACTTGGGCAAAAAAAATGAGAGGCACAAATACAAGATGGGTGATACCTGGCTTGAGAGCAGTACATGTGAAAAGGATCTAGGAGTCTTGGTTGACTACAAACTCGACATGAGCCAACAGTATGACGCGGCAGCTAAAAAAGCCAATGCAATTCTGGGCTGCATCAATAGGAGTATAGCATCTAGATCAAGGGAAGTAATAGTGCCACTGTATTCTGCTCTGGTCAGACCTCACCTGGAGTACTGTGTCCAGTTCTGGGCACCACAGTTCAAGAAGGACACTGACAAACTGGAACGTGTCCAGAGGAGGGCAACCAAAATGGTCAAAGGCCTGGAAACGATGCCTTATGAGGAACGGCTAAGGGAGCTGGGCATGTTTAGCCTGGAGAAGAGGAGGTTAAGGGGTGATATGATAGCCATGTTCAAATATATAAAAGGATGCCACATAGAGGAGGGAGAAAGGTTGTTTTCTGCTGCTCCAGAGAAGCGGACACGGAGCAATGGATCCAAACTACAAGAAAGAAGATTCCACCTAAACATTAGGAAGAACTTCCTGACAGTAAGAGCTGTTCGACAGTGGAATTTGCTGCCAAGGAGTGTGGTGGAGTCTCCTTCTTTGGAGGTCTTTAAGCAGAGGCTTGACAACCATATGTCAGGAGTGCTCTGATGGTGTTTCCTGCTTGGCAGGGGGTTGGAAAGGAGATTCCAACTAAACATGAGGAAGAACTTGCTGACTGAAGCGCTGTTTGACAGCGGAACTCATAAGGTGGGGCCTCTCATTCATTGGAGGTTTTCAAACAGAGGCTGGATAGCCATCTGTTAGGGATTCTTTAGCAGGGGGTTGGGCTAGATGACCATTGAGGTCCCCTCCAATTCTCCAGTTCTATGATTCTAAGGTGGTTTTTTTTTAAAAAAAAAACACTACTGACTTAATTTTTATATTTTTATATAACTTATTTCTAATGTTTGTTTTTATTGGCATTTTTAATGAATGTTTTAGACAGGTGACTAAAGCTTGGTCATTTTGTCTGGTATATAAATTTAGTTAACCAAATAATGGCTAGATGGTGCTGTGTATAATTCTGGGTTATTGTTTAAGGTCATTGTGATTCTGGTCTACTACTGAATTGCACAAAACTGAAAATACTAATTGTGTCTTTTGTTTCTACCCCTGAATGGTATGTCTTGTTCATTAAATTTGCATTATCTTACATTTTTTCCTCGACATCTCACAAAGGAACCTTTGTTGAGGTTTTGGATGTATGCCCATGTAGTTAAACTATAATTGTTTGATTAAAAGGCTGACGTCTAATCAACAAAACTTAGCCCAAGGATCACGGACTGGCAGACAACAGCCTGTATCCAACCCTTGAGATTACTTTCCGTGTTCCTCAGAAGCCCTGCTAAATTTTGCAGAAGGCACCGTAAAATGTTTGTCCACAGTTTCACTCACAGATAGAAAGGGAGGGAGAAGGATTCATGTTGTCAGAGATGGAGATCTCCTACAATGTAATGCTACACCTCTCTCTTTTTCAATTTTGTAGATAATAGGTTGTATCCAATGCAGCACTAAGTTAAAAGTCTCTTAGCGGTACGTTTTGCACCAGTGGAACCTTGTTGTGCAATAGAATGCATAAGCAGGTTGCTGGTAACATTGGCTTTGTCCAGATCTTACAGCATAGTCATTTCAAGAGGGGCTTGTCACCCACAGCAGTGCTGCCAGCCTTCAGCCATCCTGCCCAAGATGGCTCCCAGTCTTCCTTCTTCTTCCCAGAATTCTTGTCACCTCACCTCACACCCAGTTACCCTGGCAACTGTCCAAACCCCCAGTCACACCTCACGGCAAAGGGTGGATGACATTTCTCTTGCATTGCCAATGGCTCTCAATGGCTCTGTATTGTTTCTTAATGGCCCCAGCTTGGCTGGGTCATTTTGCATAGGCAGCTTGTAATAATAATAATAATAATAATTTATTATTTATACCCCGCCCATCTGGCTGGGCCTCCCCAGCCACTCTGGGCGGCTTCCATAGAAAGCAAAAATACAATAAAATATCACACGTTAAAAACTTCCCTGAACAGGGCTGCCTTAAGATGTCTTCTGAATGTCAGGTAGTTGTTAATCGCTTTGACATCTGCTGGAAGGGCGTTCCACAGGGCGGGCGCCACTACCGAGAAGGCCCTCTGCCTGGTTCCCTGTAGCTTTACTTCTCGCAGTGAGGGAACCGCCAGAAGGCCCTCGGTGCTAGACCTCAGCATCCGGGCAGAATGATGGGGGTGGAGACGCTCCTTCAGGTATACTGGACCGAGGCCGTTTAGGGCTTTAAAGGTCAGCACCAACACTTTGAATTGTGCTCGGAAACGTACTGGGAGCCAATGTAGGTCTTTCAAGACCGGTGTTATATGGTCTCGGCGGCCGCTCCCAGTCACCAGTCTAGCTGCCGCATTCTGGATTAGTTGTAGTTTCCGAGTCACCTTCAAAGGTAGCCCCACGTAGAGTGCATTGCAGTAGTCCAAGCGGGAGATAACCAGAGCATGCACCACTCTGGCGAGACAGTCCACAGGCAGATAGGGTCTCAGCCTACGTATCAGATGGAGCTGGTAAACAGCTGCCCTGGACACAGATTTGATCTGTGCCTCCATGGACAGCTGTGAGTCCAAAATGACTCCCAGGCTGCGCACCTGGTCCTTCAGGGGCACAGTTACCCCATTCAGGACCAGGGAATTCTCCACACCTGCCCGCCTCCTGTCCCCCAAAAACAGCACTTCTGTCTTGTCAGGATTCAACCTCAATCTGTTAGCCGCCATCCATCCTCCAACCGCCTCCAGACACTCACACAGGACCTCCACCGCCTTCACTGGTTCTGATTTAAAGGAGAGGTAGAGCTGGGTATCATCCGCATACTGATGAACACCCAGCCCAAACCTCCTGATGATCTCTCCCAGCGGCTGCATGTAAATGTTGAAAAGCATGGGGGAGAGGACAGAACCCTGAGGCACCCCACAAGTGAGAGCCCAGGGGTCTGAACACTCATACCCCACCACCACTTTCTGAACACGGCCCAGGAGGAAGGAGCGGAACCACTGTATGACAGTGCCCCTAGCTCCCAGCCCCTCAAGATGGTCCAGAAGGATGTTATGGTCGATGGTATCAAACGCCGCTGAGAGATCCAGCAGAACTAGGAAACAGCTCTCACCTTTGTCCCTAGCCCGCCGAAGATCATCAACCAGTGCGACCAAGGCAGTTTCAGTCCCATGATGAGGCCTGAATCCCGACTGGAAGGGATCCAAATGGTCCGCTTCTTCCAGGCGTGCCTGGAGTTGTTCGGCCACCGCTCGCTCAATCACCTTGCCCAAGAATGGAAGATTTGAAACTGGGCGATAGTTGGCCATCGTGGCCGCATCTAAAGATGGTTTTTTAAGAAGCGGTTTAATAACCGCCTCTTTCAGCGGGTCTGGGAAGGCTCCCTCACGGAGGGAAGCATTCACCACCCCACGAAGCCCATCGCCCAGTCCTTCCCGGCTAGCTTTTATAAGCCAGGATGGGCAAGGATCCAGGAGACAGGTGGTTGGCTTCACTCGTCCAAGCAGCCTGTCCACATCCTCGGAGGTAACAGATTGGAATTGATCCCACTCAACTTGACTAGACAGAACTCTAGCACTCTCCCGCCCCGGCCCTGCTCCCACGGTGGAGTCTACTTCTTCCCGAATCTGAGTGATTTTATCTGCAAAAAACTTTGCAAAATCATTGCAGGAGAACATGTGGCCCGTACTGGGCCCCGATGTTGCAGGTGGTTCCACTAAATTGTGAACCACCTGAAAAAGTCTCCTGCTGCTGTTTTCTGCAGATGCAATAGAGGCGGTGAAGAAATTCTTCTTCGCCGTCGCTATCGCCACTTGGTAGGCTCGACGTTGAGCTCTAACCTGTGTCCGGTCAGATTCGGAATGAGTTATCCGCCACCGGCGCTCTAGCCGTCTCAACGATTGTTTCATTGCCCTCAGATCCGTGGAAAACCACGGGGCTGTCCGGGCTCCATGCAATCGGAGAGGGCGCTTCAGAGCCAAACAGTCAATAGCCCTGGTTAACTCCACATTCCAGCGGGCCACCAGGGAATCGGCTGAAAGGCCATCAACATGGGATAAAGCATCCCCTACCACTCTCTGGAAACCATTTGGATCCATTAAGTGGCGGGGGCGGACCATCCGAATTGGTCCCACCTCCCTGCAGAGGGGATGGGTCGCAGAGAAGTCCAGTTGCACCAGGAAGTGATCTGACCATGGCACTTCTTTCGTTTCGCTTTTACTTAGTGTCAGATCACCAACATCCATAGAGGTAAACACCAGGTCCAAGGCATGTCCGCGACTATGGGTTGGGCCAGACTTATTCAGGGACAGCCCCATGGAGGCCATGCTTTCCACGAAGTCCCGAGCAGCCCCTTGTAAGGTCGTGTCGGCATGGATGTTAAAATCCCCTAGGACAACCAAGCTAGGTGTCTCCAGGAGAACATCCGCCACGACCTGAAGCAGCTCGGGCAGGGAATCCTTGGTGCAGCGGGGAGGTCGGTACACCAAAAGGAATCCTGTACTGCCCCTATTGCCCAACTTCCAGAACATGCACTCGGAAAACTGGGTCTTCCCAATAGGACGCCTGGTGCAAACTAATGACTTCCTAAAAATCACTGCAACCCCCCCTCCCCGCCCACATGACCTGGGTTGCTGTGCGTAAGAGAAACCTGGTGGACAAGCAGCAGCAAGGACAGGCCCATCTGCTTCATCCAACCAAGTCTCTGTTACACATGCCAGGTCAAGTCCTCCATCCATGATCAAGTCATGGATGGCAGTAGTCTTATGAATCATTGACCTGGCATTGCACAGCAGCACCTTCAGGTCATGTGGGTATCCCTTGCTGATTCTAGTATCCATCCGGTCAGGACCAGACCCGGAGGCAGGAATAGTCCTCAGACAACGACTAAACCTGCCTCCTCTGTAATGACATGGTCTGGTCTTAGCATAACTCCTCCTCCTACCCGTGATCACTGAGATCGGTTGTCCCAGTGCATCCCCCCCTGTGGAACATGCCCCAGCCATTTTGTGGGCTGGGGCCCACTCCCCGGCAGCCCTGAACCCTCCCCCTAAGAACAAAATAACACCTTAAACAAACAAAACCAATAAAACAATACAAACAAAAAATGTAAAAATTACAAAACATCAAAAAAATAATTAAAAAATAATAATCCCCAAACCCAACCAAACATCCATCCCACCCCCACCCCCCACATATAAAAATTTTTTTAAAAACATTTTAAAAACACTCTGCCCCTCCCTTCACATCCCAAATAATCAAAATCCTAACATTTATTAATTTCCAGGGTTTAAGGGGTCCACCCCAAGTCCACAACGGTATTTAAATTGGCCATCCCTGCCTTTATTTACCTGAGAACCCAGAGCTTGTGTTATAGGCAAGCTCAGGCTTTAAGAGTTTCTTTTCTGCCACAGGTTCAACCCAAACTCCCCACCCATCATCTCTGACAACAGGGGCACAGTTTAAGCAAGTTTATAATGAGAGCCAAGCTTTCTCCCAACAGATGCCTTTGCAGTAATATCCTGAAGTGGCAAGTGAATGGAATAAATCAGCTTTTACTAACCCATAAACTCATAGAGGGGAATGTAAACCAATTTTGAGTCTCGCCGAGGTGCATTGAGATTTCACAGCGTGGCACAAAGCTTGAGTGGGTCCCAAAATTGCTCTCAAGCTACACAATCCATCTTTCTCTTGCGGCCTGCGGCCAGGAAGGCTGTCATTAACCCTGAAGTTTACGGAGCACACACAAACCTATTCACCTCCCTCCCCCGCCCCCAACATACAAATACTTTGGCACAAAGTCAGAGTACTTTATATATAGATAACAGCCAGGGTTCAGAAAGTTGCATATGTCCAGGAAAGAAGTTTATGCTCTTTCCGTGACAGTTTTGAGAGTAGAACCCGCCTTTTGAAAGTCCCCCAGGTTCACGCATACAAAAGTCAGGTCAGCTTTCCATCACACTCTCCTGTCACACTGTAGTGTGATCAAGATATAGAACCCAGAACAGGTTTATGAAGAAGAGCAGGGGTCGGCAAACTTTTTGTGGCTTGGGCCAGCTCATGGTCCCGCAGGTGCTGCAATGGGCTGGAGTGTGCAAAAGCTATTTCCGGCGCTCCTTCCAGCGCAGAGGAGGCGTGTGCAGTTTCCCATTGGCTGCAGGAGCTAGCCTGGAGGTCCAAAGAAAGTTTGTGCAGAGGAGCAGGAAATTGTACAGAGGATGCAACTTAAGACTTATACATCTAAATGTCAAAGAGTAAGAGAGAAGTCAGCACAGTGATAGAGGTAAAACTTATAAACACAATTTCCAACTCCTTGGAAGATTCCATCAATGGTGTCTCCGAAATTTTTTACATATCACTTGGGAAGACAGGCAAACTAATGCCAGTGTACTGGATGAAGCAAAGATCACCAGTGTTGAAGCAATGATTCTTCAACATCAACTTTGTTGGATTGGTCATGTTGTTCGGATGCCTGATTATCGTTTTCCAATGCAAATACTCTATTCCAAACCTAAGAATTGAAAGCGTAATGCTGGTGGTCAACAAAAGAGATTTAAAGATTCCCTCAAGGCAAGTCTTTAAAAATGGAGTATAAACACTGACAATTGGGAAACACTGGTCGGCGAGCGCCTTTACCAAAGGTGTACTGGACTTTGAAGACACTCGAACTCAGGACAAAAGGGAGAAATGTTCTAAGAGGAAGGCACGTATGGCAAACCCTCACTGTGATCAACCCCTGACTGGAAACATATGTTCCCACTGTGGAAAGACGTGTGGATCCAGAACTGGCCTCCACAGTCACTTACGGACTCACTGCTAAGACCATGTTCCTGGAAGACACTCTTACTTGGCTACAAGGGATCGCCAGAGAGGAAAGGAGAGGTAAAAGGATAGTCTAGGAAGCTGAAGGTCCCTTATTCTGTCTTAACCCCTGCAAACCCCTCTTAGTAAGCTGAGTTGCACCCAAATGTCCATCACAAGACTGGGAAGACTGGCTCGGTGGAGCAGAGAGGATGTGAAGCACTGTCTTTCCATAAACAATGGCCAGAGGGTGTACCAGAGAGATGCAGGCAAGGCAATCAGAATTGCTGACATGGATCAGGGAATCTGTGCAGAGGATGCAATGTGAGTCTGCCACCTGAGGATTAGTTTGTTCTTGCTGGCTGCTTGGGATGCAGACATTAGCAATAAGACACACAGAGAGACTAGGAAGAGTGTTCCTAGCTAGCCCTATGGCTCAGCTGAGCAGATCTACGCTGTGCTGCAAAGTTGCCAGTTCTGTGTCACTGAGCAGCTCCTGAAGCCACTGCTGAGAAGGAGGCAGTTGCCTGCAGGCTCTTGTTTTCCGGATCAATAAACAAAACCAGGCTGTGGTTTGTTCAAAAATGCTAAGAAGGCCTCAACCCTGTCCTGGGGGCAGTGTTCAGGGAAGAGGGATGATAAATGCACATGTTTTAGTGAAATCACATATATTTGAAACACCGTTGAAAAAGCCTGCAAACACCCCATTCTACCTCCACCCCGCCCCCGCCCCTTTTGTGATGTTTTTGTGATGTTTTCGGGTCACTTCCAGGTTTGGCGCACTGCATGTGTCTGTGGTTGTGCCCATCTTGGATGCGCCTAAAATGCATCACTGCCATAACTGTCAACGTTCCCCTTTTTTAAAGGGAAATTCCCTTATTCCGAATAGGGTTCCTCGCAAGAAAAGGGAAAAGTTGACAGCTATGATCACTGCCTGTAATGAATCCGTGCTAATTCTCCTCCCCTGCCCCCAAAGTGCCCTCTTGCTCTGTGTACATGAAGTTAGACCATGAGAACATCGCCACAGCCCTGCAGGATCAGGCCGGCGGTGCATCGAGTTTGGCATCCTTTTCTCCTGGTGGCCAGACAGATGGCCAGTTATGGGAAGTCGGCAAGAAGCTCCTGAGCACAAACGCCCTCTCCCTACTTGTGATTCCCTGCAACTGGTATTCAGGGGCCTCCAAATAAACAATGCTCCCAAAACGAGTGGAAATGCATCACTGACAAAGGAGAACAAAAGAAGGTCCTCATTTGTCTAAAACGTGCTCATTTGTATGCATAGACACAGATTTAGAAATAATGAGTCTAATTTAAATAGAAATGCAGTCCATCTAGCCATAGCAGGGGAGACTGTGGCCAGGTGACCTCTGTGTGTGCCTGCTTGCTCACTTTGCTGTTCTCCAGGGGCTCAGTTCTGATGGGCACCTTCAAGCCTGCCCTCACTCCCTCATCTTCTTTATCTTTCAGACAGACTTGCAGACCCTCCAAGTGCCCCTATTTTCCTGGATTTACAGAAGCCGTCCTGGTTTCTGATTTAATCCCAGAATGTCCCGCGTTTCCTTAGGACACCCCTATTTTCATCGGGGAAATGTTGGAGGGTATGGAGTTATGTGACCCCCCCCCCCAAACCAAGGAGATAAGTAACTATACAAGCTTTAGAAGACATCTGAAGGCAGCCCTGTATAGGGAAGGTTTTAAAAAAATGTTTAATGGTTTATTATGTTTCTATATATGTTGGAAGTCACCCATAGTGGCTGGGGCAACCCAGGGTGGATCTACACACAGGGGGGGGGGAACCACTATAAATAAGTCAGAAATTAAATTGTTATAACAAAAGGGAATGCTATGGAAAATAGCTTAGAAATTTATTTTTTGCTCTCTGGTGCCATCTGGTGTTGCATGTTTATAACACATTCAAAACACTGTTTCTTGACTAATGTAACTGAGTCCCATGTTAGATAGACAGGGTATAAATAATAAAAATATCATTTTCATTAATGTTATGGAATAGGACGTCTCTGTTTTCATCAGAGAAATGTTGGAGTATATGGACTTGAACTGGAACTCTCCCTTCAAATGTAGTAGGGATGGGGGACCTTTTTCAGCTAGAGGGCCACATTTCCTTCTGGGCAACTTTCCAAGGGCTGCCTGGCAGTGGTGGGTGGGGCCTGGAGCAAAAGTGGGTGGAGCCACAGGTGCTAATGTCACCTTTGCTCATAGGCTGGTTTCCACACACATTCAAGAGCCCCTCTTTTTTTCTTCCTTCTCTCCTGGCAAGCAAGAAGTAGGACCCAAGTTGGAGGACAAATTCCAGCAAGGCAAAAACACTCAAGGAGGGTGTGAAGCAGGGGCAATGAAGGGGTATGGCCTGGAGAGAATCCTAAGGACCAGATAGAGAGGCCTGGAGGGCTACATATGGCCCTCAGGTGTGAGGTCTCCATCCTAGAAATAGAGGACCCTTTCAAATACAGTGGTACCTCAGGTTAAGTACTTAATTTGTTCCAGAGGTCCGTACTTAACCTGAAACTGTTCTTAACCTGAAGCACCACTTTAGCTAATGGGGCCTTCTGCTGCCGCTGCACCGCCGGAACACAATTTCTGTTCTCATCCTGAAGCAAAGTTCTTAACCTGAAGCACTATTTCTGAGTTCTGTAACCTGAAGTGTATGTAACCTGAGGTACCACTGTAGTGGAGAATTCTTATGACAACCCTTCAAATAGAAGATTGTCTTCGGTAAAGAAGGTCATGTGGCTAGGTAAAGTAAAGGACCCCTGACCATTACTTCCAGTCGTGGCCGACTCTGGGGTTGCGGCGCTCATCTCGCTTTATTGGCCGAGGGAGCCGGTGTACAACTTCCGGGTCATGTGGCCAGCAGGACTAAGCCTCTTCTGGTGAACCAGAGCAGCGCACGAAAACACTGTTTACCTTCCCGCCGGAGTGGTACCTATTTATCTACTTGCACTTTGACGTGCTTTCGAACTGCTAGGTTGGCAGGAGCAGAGACCGAGCAATGGGAGCTCACCCCATCACAGGGATTTGAACCACCGATCTTCTGATCAGCAAGTCCTAGGCTCTGTGGTTTAACCCACAGTGCCTCCCGTGTTCCAAATAGAAGATTGTCTTCGGTAAAGAAGGTCATGTGGCTACCATAATGCATAGCCCTTTGACAGTCAAGGAGAGTAACTGGTTCTGAGCTCAACTTACTGGCAGGGAGGGCTCATTTAGACAGAATGCAAGGCACCCAGGGTGGTATTTGGCAAAGAGCTTCTACCACTTTAATCCAGAGCACTCGTGGCAATTTGTTTCCCTCCAAATTATGGAGTCAGCATTGCAGCTTAGAGAACATCCAGGCATTCAGTCCTCCTTATTCCAGTACTTTCTCGATGAACATAAACATGTTTTCCATTTCAGGTTTGTCTTTACGGGGAAACAAACACCCAGCTGATGTGTAAACAACCCAGTTAGCAGAGACATTGGTCCGTGGTAAATCTGCAAAACCAGCTTATTATCCGCAATGCTAATTAGCCAGGGAGAAAAAACGATCCCGGGATCCTGCTGGAAAGGCACAGAGGTTGTGGGCTGGAGGAAGAGGAGAACGAAAGCATCAAGAGCAGCTTCTTTCTGATCCCATCCTTCACATTCACTGCCTTGCGGGTAGGCATTACATGCAAGAAAAAAGAGCACCTATTGAAACTATCAGGGCTGGGCCATGGGCATCAGTCTGGAGAAAACTGAGAGGGGAAGCCTACTCCTGTTCTAGAGTTCTCAGGTCCTTTCCATCCAATATCAGAGATTGGCTTTTAGTGTTGTGCTACCCACCCATAGGGATGCGGGTGGCGCTGTGGGTTAAACCACAGAGCCTAGGACTTGCCAATCAGAAGGTCGGCGGTTCGAATCCCTGCAATGGGGTGAGCTCCCGTTGCTCGGTCCCTGCTCCTGCCAACCTAGCAGTTCGAAAGCACGTCAAAGTGCAAGTAGATAAATAGGTACCACTCTGGCAGGAAGGTAAACGGTGTTTCCATGCGCTGCTCTGGTTCGCCAGAAGTGGCTTAGTCATGCTGGCCACATGACCTGGAAGCTGTACGCCGGCTCCCTCGGCCAATAAAGCGAGATGAGCGCCGCAACCCCAGAGTTGGCCACGACTGGACCTAATGGTCAGGGGTCCCTTTACCTTTTTTTTACCCATCCATAGCAATGTGCTCCCATTTGTATACTGGACTTGTGCAATCTCTGCCATCTTCTGGACACCTATTGAAAACTTTCCTCTTACAACAAGCCTTTTAAGTTGAAAAATTTATCCCATTCTACATCTGTATTAATATAAAAAACTGTATTAATATAAAAAACTGTTTTTATATATGGGATTATTTTTTAATGGTTGTTTTGGTTTTGCATTGTTTTTAATTGATTTTACACTTTCCTGGTTTTATGGTTGCTAACTGTTTTGTTTATTTTATTGTAGCATTGTTTTAGTGTAGTAACTCACCCTGAGACCTTATGGGAAAGGGCAGGTAAGAAATCTTATGAATGGATGGGAGGGTGGGAGCTGTAGTCCACCAACATTTGGAGGACCACAGGTTCCCCATCCTCATCTTGCACCCACATGTTAGGAGGCTAACGGTCCTGCTTATTAATGGTCAAAGAGGAAGCAGGGTTGCTAAGCAACCAGTCTTTGAAAAGTCTGTCTGGGAAAACTTTACTCTGCTAAGAAACCAGCAGAGGTATCCTAAAAAGCATGTAAGCTCCAGATGCTGGCACACTGTGCCCATGCCTTGCTGTTTCATTAAAAAATTAAAATAGAATTGTGCCCCACCTTTTGTCAAGATGGCCTTACGGTGCAAAGAAAGAAAGAAAGAAAGAAAGAAAGAAAGAAAGAAAGAAAGAGAGAGAGAGAAAAGGGAAAGGAAAGGAAAAAAGAGAGATGCAAAAATATAATAAAATGGCAAAGCCAACAGATTAAAAATTTAAAACAGAAATAGGAAGTTGTGGAGTGGGATACAGTAGATAAAAGTCTTTAATAAAAGGACCTTAATACCATTAGAAGCCATTGAATTCATGTGGGAATAGGACAGACTTCAGCTGGCTTCTAAAAAAACCCAAAGAAGGGCACCATGTGGATATATTTGTGGATGAGCTCCCATAATTTGGGGGCCACCACAGGGCAGGCCCTCTTTCTGCACAGCTGGCCTCTGAACATGTGGGCACCCAGAGATGGGCCTTGGATGATTACTTTAAAAGGTAAAGGTAAAGACCGCTAGGTCCAGTTGTGACTGACTTTTGGGTTGTGGCACTCATCTCGCTTTATTGGCTGAGGGAGCCGGTGTACAGCGTCCGGGTCATGTGGCCAGCATGACTAAGCCGCTTCTGGTGAACCAGAGCAGTGCACGGAAACACCGTTTACCTTCCCGCCGGAGCGGTACCTATTTATCTACTTGCACTCTGGCGTGCTTTCGAACTGCTAGGTTGGCAGGAGCTGGGACCGAGCAACGGGAGCTCGGTCACCCGCATCCATCTACTTTAATGATGCCACCCGCATCCATCTACTTTAAAAGGTAGGAAGGCCAAAATTCGAGCCTGCAGTCCTTGAGGTTCTGTTCTGGCTCTGCCCTCCTTGACTCTGCCCCTTGGTCTTGTCAGCAGGGAGAAGGAAGTCACAAGTCAGCAATACTGTAGGATGAAGGCATCCTGTGCATGTTCAGATGCACCCTGGTAAGTCCCCCCCCTTGTGCGTCCCACAGTGTCAGAGTCAGGCTCTGTGACTGGTCACTGGTAAGCTTTGAAGCTGAATGTGGCTCTTGGGGACTTTTTGTCTGGTTCCCAGGGCTCTTCCTAGGCCGCACCCAAGCCACGCCCCCTCCCAGAGGCCACACCCTCTTTGAATGCTTTTGCCTGGCTGAATGTGCAATTCAAAAAGTGATAATGCTCCCGCCTTGCTTGGAAAGAGGATGTGGAGATGGGCATGTGCAGAAATCCCAGCCTTTGGCATAGCTGGAATGTCACAGTAGTACAGTGGTATCTCGGGTTACATACGCTTCAGGTTACATACGCTTCAGGTTACACACTCTGCTAACCCTGAACTAGTGCTTCAGGTTAAGAACAGAAATTGGGCTCCGGCAGCGCAGCAGTAGCAGGAGGCCCCATTAGCTAAAGTGGTGCTTCAAGTTAAGAACAGTTTCAGGTTAAAAACAGACCTCCGGAATGAATTAAGTACTTAACCCGAGGTACCACTGTATAGGGTTGAGATGTGTGTGTGTGTGTGTGTATACAGTGGTACCTTGGGTTACATACGCTTCAGGTTACATACGCTTCAGGTTACATACGCTTCAGGTTACAGACTCCGCTAACCCAGAAATAGTGTTTTGGGTTAAGAACTTTGCTTCAGGATGAGAACAGAAATCGTGCTTCAGCGGCGCGGCAGCAGCAGGAGGCCACATTAGCTAAAGTGGTCTTCAGGTTAAGAACAGTTTCAGGTTAAGTACGGACCTCCGGAATGAATTAAGTACTTAACCTGAGGTACCACTGTATATATACATCGAATGGGCTGCCATACATCTGGATTTCCCCAGACATTTCAGCGATTTCTGCCCTGACACTGTTTCCGATGACTAAATCCCAGCTATGTACAGAAAATTCCGAACGTATGGCAACCCTACTACTGTACCAAGGTTCGAGCCACACCTATTGCTCTGCCCACTCTTGTATCTAGCCCCGCCCACCCCGGCACAAGGCCCCTGGAAAGTTGTCCATGCAGGAATGAAACCCTCTGGCTGAAAAATCCCCTCTGCTTTTCTATAAATAGCAATTCAAAGATGTGACGAATTGTGCTCCTCCAGAGAACTCGACCCACCTATGGACTTGTGGATTTGAACCAGACCTCCTTTTACACTCTCTGTGAAAGCGAGTAGACCTGGGTGTGTCAGGCACCCACATATAAAGTGCGAAGGCCCAATTTGCAGATACTTAACGTGGAGAAGCAATAGCAAGAAAATAGATTGGAAACACAATAACAGATTGAGAGTGTGTCTCAATTCCAGAAAGGAGTTTGGGTTTGGCCATGAGAAAGGAGAAAATTGCACCTTTACCCATTTGCTGCTCTCCGAGTTGTTACGGCGCCGTTTAGCGGTTGGAGAACAAGAGCAATTTGCTCATTGCCCTGATGGGATGTGAAAGGCAGGATGCCGGTTTACTGCAGAGCGATTGACCGAGCTCAAGCACTATTACTGATCCGCAGCTGTTAGTCAACGTTCCAAAACACCAAAGTCATTATTTGGAGCTGCCTGATAAGCAATTAGGCTGCGGGCGTATTACGAGTTACATCGCGGCTCCCAAAATGTAGTCAGGGAAAGGAGGGGGAGGGGGAGAGAGAACATGCTACTCTATGTGTGGGATTCTTGTTCCACCCCCCCAATTCAGGCACCCATGACAGTAGAAAAGTGTAATGCATGCAGCAGTTCTCAGAGAGATGCAGGCAGTCGGATAGACTGGGATGGAATGGCATGTGAGCAAGGACAGATTCTCAGCCCTGTGTTCACTCTACAAAGCACATTGGGATGGGGGTGCATTTTCAGGAGAGAAGCAGCAGTGGGTATGGGGGTGGAACTTAACTCTTTACCTGCTCTCTAACTTTACAATTGCAACAGCAGATGAGGAAACTTAATCTTTTCCCTACCCACTAATTTAACACTTGCAACCTCTCATCCTCAGTTATTTTGCCCACATTTTCCCCGACAATCCAGCCGGCTGAAAAGCAGCTGTGGGGAGGGAGAGGTCATTTATGGGGGACAATGCATAACTTTGGGATGGTAATCTCTTCTGCTACTCTTCTCTCTAAACTGCCCTCTGTGTTACTGCACTGTCCAGCAAACACAGTGCTTTTTTATTTACAGTGGTACCTCGGGTTACATATGCTTCAGGTTACATACACTTCAGGTTACACACTCCACTAACCCAGAAATAGTGCTTCAGGTTAAGAACTTTGCTTCAGGATAAGAACAGAAATTGGGCTCCGGCGGTGCGGCAGCAGCAGGAGGCCCCATTAGCTAAAGTGGTGCTTCAGGTTAAGAACAGTTTCAGGTTAAGAACAGACCTCCGGAACGAATTAAGTACTTAACACAAGGTACCACTGTATTTAAAATAGGGGTGGCTAATGTCCCAAAGGACATTTCCTCTGGCCGGCCCAGACTCCACACACACACACACACACACACACACAGTGCTGTCATGGGTGAAGCCAAGAGCCCTGAAAGGACTGCAAATCACCCCATCCCTAATCATCAGATTGGCCATTTTGAGGATTGGAGAGCTGATCTGCATTGATCAATGGAGTTGGGTGTGTGTGGAGAGGGCTGTATGCCTGTATGTGTATGACACATAAAGGTAAAGGGACCCCTGACCATTAGGTCCAGTCGTGACCGACTCTGGGGTTGCGGCGCTCATCTCGCTTTATTGGCTGAGGGAGGCGGAGTACAGCTTCCGGGTCATGTGGCCAGCATGACTAAGCCGCTTCTGGTGAACCAGAGCAGTGCACAGAAATGCTGTTTATCTTCCTGCCAGAGTGGTACCTATTTATCTACTTGCACTTTGACGTGCTTTCGAACTGCTAGGTTGGCAGGAGCAGGAACCGCGCAATGGGAGCTCACCCCATCATGGAGATTCGAACTGCCGACCTTCTGATCGGCAAGCCCAAGAGGCTCTGTGGTTTAAACCACAGCACCACCAACGTGTGACACATACAATAATGTAAATGGGCACACCCACTTTTGGCCACACCCTTCATGGTCATGTGGACCCCAGAGGCCTATCAGTGAGTGAATGTGGCCCACGGACTGAAAATGGCTCATGTCCCCCTGATTTAAATCATTTCTACTACCCTTCATCGTATCAGACTTTGGGGTGATGGGATGACAGCATGGGATGAATTGAATTTCAGGGGGTTGGACTATATGACCCTTGAAGTCCCTTCCAGCTCTACAATTCTATGATTCTTTGAACACAACACAAGAAAACAGTGGATAGAAGTGTGAAAGAAAGAGTCAGCCCAGCTGTTTTGGATTCAAGGTGTTGCTTTGCCCTTCAAGGAAGAGTAAATACTGGAAGCAGGAAGAGAGAGAGAGAGAACAGGCCTGGCCAAGGGGGGCAAGCGAGGCTGGCTGTGCAGAGATGGATAGGCAGCCTCTGATTTTCACCGAGGTGCTCCTCTCACTTGGTTGCAGTGGTTACACATATAAATGAGCATTAATTAATACCAAGACAGCTGCTTTAATGACTCTTTCTGCTTCTCATCTGTAACCTCCCGGCTCAGCAGGTGCCTGCCCTCTAACACAGCTGGGCCGGCTGCAAGCAGTTGCAGGGTGGATAATTCATTACCAAAGCGCTGGCAGGTTAAACAAATAACCCTCCCCTGCCTCCCTTCTCCTTCCTGGTTGTTAATGGCCGGGTCTTTGTCATGCTTTCTGTTGTTGGAGGAAAGGTGTAGTTACAGTGGAGGTGCAGAAGGGGGCAGAGCTCTCCCCTGTCATGACTCCCTGCTCTGGGGATCTCTGATGCGCTCAGGAAATGTTTCTAGATCAGAGAGTTTACCAAAGCTCTAGAGTGGCACAACCAGTTTGAGCTAAGATGGAAAGCTGGCTTGGCCACCTGACATTACGGAAAAAGCTAAAGCACCCCTCACTCACCTTTACATGACTGTGATGCAAGCTTTATGGGTAACTAATACTAATACAGTGGTACCTCGGGTTACAGATGCTTCAGGTTACAGACGCTTCAGGTTACAGACTCCACTAGCCCAGAAATAGTACCTCAGGTTAAGAACTTTGCTTCAGGATGAGAACAGAAATTGCACAGTGGTGGCGCGGCGGCAGCGGAAGGCCCCATTAGCTAAAGTGGTGTCTCAGGTTAAGAACAGTTTCAGGTTAAGAATGGACCTCCAGAATGAATTAAGTTCTTAACCTGAGGTACCACTGTAATAATGATGATATAATAATTATATTATTTGTAACCCACCCATCTGAATGCCCCAGCCACTCTGAGCAGCTTCCAACGTATATAAAACATAATAAAACTTCCCTATACAGGGCTGCCTTCAGGTGTCTTTGAAAAGTCAGATAGTTATTCCTTGACATCTGATGGGAGGACGTTCAACAGCGCGGGCGTGACTATCGAGAAGGCCCTCTGCCTGGTATCCCTGTAGCTTCACTTCTCAAAGTGCGAAGTGTGTATTTGCAGTAGGCACCTGGAGAAAGATTTGAGCAGGCATGCCAGTCGCTTGCTGACAGCCTTCCCCAGTTTCAATTATTTCTGTCTCTGTAGCTAGGCATGTAAATCAGCATATGTAAACGTTATGCAAATATATGCAAAGGGACCATGAGGCTGAGATGGCCTCCTTATGCAAATGTACAAGCTCTTTGTGTGCCTTTTGGGTGATGCATTTCTCATTTGGGGTGGAGGGCAAAGCAGAAGTAGCCATCTGAACCCACTGAGATTCTGCCTGAAATGACTCGTCTCTCTCTCTCTCTCTCTTAAAAAAATCATTTGCATAATGTGCAAAGTGCATTTCGATCATTATCTTGTCATCCCCTCACAATAACCCCTGGAGCAAGGTCATTCAAATGTCCAGTTTATAGAGGAGGTTCATTTGTCTAAGGCATGGGTAGGCAAACTAAGACCCAGGGGCTTCATCCGGCCCAATCACCTTCTAAATCTGGCCCGTGGACGGTCCGGGAAATAGCGTGTTTTTACATGAGTAGAATGTGTCTTTTTATTTAAAATGCATCTCTGGGTTATTTGTGGGGTATAGGAATTCGTTCATTCCCCCCCCCCCCATATAGTCCGGCCCACCACAAGGTCTGAGGGACAGTGGACTGGCCCCCTGCTGAAAAAGTTTGCTAACCCCTGAGGGCACGATTAAATCACATGGGGGGGGGATTTGCATGCACCTTTTTTCAGGCCTTTGGCTGCGATGCAAGGCCTTGATCATGGGGCTTGAGGGTCATCACCAGGAGGCAAGGAGTTTAGCCGGTGTCCATCCATACTAAGCACTACCAGAAGAAGAGGAAACATAGGAAGAACTGGACAAACAGGCTTCTTGAACAACGATAGGTCAGATCAGGTCATGTGGTAGAGGTCTGTCCCCTTATAAAAGCATCTGGTTTGAATGACAAGAGGGCACTGTGCCTTGGTATTGTCCTTTTGCCCCATTCATACCTGATCATACTCCACACTGTTCTACCCCAGGGCCTTGCTTCTGAATGCCAGTTCCTGGAAACTGCAGGCGGGGTGGAGTGTTCGTGTGCTCAGGCCCTGTTTGTGGGCACCTGATTGGCTGCTCTGAGAACAGGATAGTGGACAATTGGCCTGATCTGGTTATGATAAATTTGAATCCAGGTACTTGTCTCTGTGGGACACGGGTGGCGCTGTGGTTTACCGATCTTGGGCTTGCCGATCAGAAGGTTGGCAGTTCGAATCCCCACAATGGGGTGAGCTCCTGTTGCTCGGTCCCTGCTCCTGCCAACCTAGCAGTTCAAAAGCATGTCAAAGTGCAAGTAGACAAATAGGTACCGCTCCGGCGGGAAGGTAAACGGCGTTTCCGTGCACTGCTCTGGTTCACCAGAAGTGGCTTAGTCATGCTGGCCACATGACCTGGAAGCTGTACGCCGGCTCCCTCGGCCAATAAAGCGAGATGAGCGCCACAACCCCAGAGTCAGCCACAACTGGACCTAATGGTCAGGGGTCCCTTTACCTTTACTTGTCTCTGTGGATCGACCTCCCAAACCATGGCCCACACCATCGTTTCTTGGCATTAAGGGTTTGTTTGGGTACCAATCAAAGGATGCCCGAAGAGCCCAGATCAATGGCCCATCTAATCCAGTATCCTCTTTCCCACAGTGGCCAATCAGATGGCTCCAGGAAGTTCCCATGGAGGCAACAACCCTCCCATACAGTTACTCACAAGCGATGCTACTTTTGTAGAAAAAGAGGTGCTGGAACTCGCCACGAAAGCCTCCCTTGTTTTTTTCAGAATGGCCATGGCACCCATCTGAAAAGTGCTGGAACCCACCCTCTCAAGTTTCAGCTGAAAAAAGCCCTGATCACAAGAACCTAAGAAGACCCTGGCTGCTGGATCAGGCCACTAGATCTAGCCCAGTATCTTGTTCTCACAGTAGCCAATCAGATGCCTATGAGAAGTCTGCAATCAGGACATGAATGCAACAGTATTTGACATAGGAGCCAATTCCTAGGGGCCGAGGTCACTTCAGCCACCCCAATAAAATATTTGAGGGGGCTGCCCCCCCCAAGTTGATGGGCATTGCCATTCAAATGGTGTGTGCACACGCCACATCATGTGATTGAATATGTGCGGTGGGGCTCACCTGCTCCCCCACCCAATATTTTATTGACGTTGGCACCCCTGGTATTTGGGGGCACAATATTGCTTAAGCCTTCAGTTCCTTTGCTGATGGCAAATCAACTGACTTTTTTTCAGAGTTCCATGTGCTTTGTACTGCCATTTTGGATGGGGATATTGCTAGCACCCCTTGTAGGGGGGGAACAGTCTTCTTCTGCCATTTTCAGGATATTGTATGAATAGGAGATCTTTGCGTAATGCCATATCTGGGACATTATTCAAGCTGCATGTGTTGAATAATGAGTGTAGGAACTAGGAATCAATGTCTGCTTTTTCCCTTCCAGGGGAGCGGTGGATACTTAGGAGCCCATCGGCACTCACCATGGTGTAGTAATTATGAGAAAGCCCCTATCGCCAACGACATGTGTTCTGTTTGTACGGCATGGGGCTCGTCGCTTGTTTAACAATGCACAGAGTATTGTTCCGGCTGCAGCCATTACACTGCAAAATTGATATTGCTCATATGCGCAGGCCACGGAGATAAGGCGGGTGACTTCAGCACAATGTCAGGCGGTGATACCATCGTCACAGGGGGAAATTAAAACTCACCGTGGCAGCGAAAGCTGATGTGCCTGAAGGAACATTGGTGGCTCCTGATGGGATTGGCAAGGGAGGCGGAGGCAGCTGCCCAGCCTTCAGGGATCCTTCTTCCACCACTAATGGGAGAGAGGAAGAGAGAGATCAAAGCAAGGAGGTCCCTGAAAACAAAGAGGAATCTACACTGCTCTTCATGTTACCCTTGTATTTCTAATATTGGGATTGTGCAGTTCAGCAGTCGGGAAATCCCCATGGCATTTGGAGGGAGTGGAAAAGAGTAATTTCTGCAGATGGGGCTGCATGTTTATCAGAGACCCACCCTGCAAATGGCAGCTGCTTGTCCCCCTGGCTCCCTGTCAAGTTTCTTTGGCTCCGTGTCAGCTGTAATTTGTGCAGTGCAACTAATCTCAGCTGCCAGCAGGGGGGTTTCCGCATTTGCACCCTGCTCCTCAGCCAAAAAGACTTGGAGCCGCTTACATCAAACAAGGCCTGCCTGCAGGCATTATAAGCCAAAAGACACAGCACTAAAGAAAAAGGGGATGGGGAGGAAAGAGGAAAAATCAAAACCCAGCACTAGTACTTAAAGTTAAGCAGTCATTTTTATTATGGCCTCCTTTCATTTAAAAGTTCAGGGACTGGAGGAGGCTGATGAAACTGGTCTTCACAGCACAGGTGCTGGAATGGGCTCTGCTTCCCAACTCTCTCCCTCTTGTAGCCTACTGGGATGCTCTAGCTGGTCATGTGATTTGCACTGTCTATGCCCTCCATGCTAACCCTTGTAGGCTGGCTGCTTCTGCCTTGAGGGGCATCACTTTGCCTCCAGTTTGGTGCATCCCTCCCTCCCTGCCTTGTGCTTTCATGCTGCCTCCATGGCAGAAACAGACGGGGTTGCCACGTCACACACATGGATCCGTCAGAGAGACAGATGGCTCCACGAGACCCAGGGTGCATTAATGCAATTTTAATTAAACTGACTTTCTTAGCAACGTGGGCCTTGGGGAGTTAGAACACAGCAGAGCAAAACAGCCCTCCCAGAAGGAGTTGGCTCGGCTGCTTTCGCTCCCTACCAAACGTCATCCCAACAAGCATGGTAGTGGTGGCCCTAGCCTCATGTATATGGAGATAATGGGGGAAATTGAAGCTTTTGTTTTTATAAAGGAGGGTCTTCTTCTTGAAAAAGGACTTGCAGGTAGTTTCCTCCCAACCAGGCTCAGTTCTGGTTTCAGAACATGGGTGGGGCAGGAGAAACATTTGAAGGAGATCATCTGCTGTTGGGGGAGAGATTAGACACACCTTCCTATGGTCCCCTGCAAAGGTCTCCAGCCCCTGCTTTAGCTTTGCAAGGAAAACATAAGAGTTGAAACCCCAGCCTCTCCCTTGGAGTATCCAGCTTGGCCCTTAGTGAGAAGCCAGAACTGGAAAGGCTCCAGCAGAGGATGTTGGACCATGTCAGGAAATTAGCACTGAGAAGACCAGGCAAGGGCAACAATAGCATTGGGAGTATAATTCTCACCTCGTTGAGGAACCTTCATGGGCTCAGAGTTTGTTTCCATGTTGCTTACCCATGGTCAAGGTGATGAAATCTTCATGGAACTTTCTGGAGTGAAGCCATTCCCCTGCTCTCTATTGTTCCTCCTTGACTTGGAGACTGATCTCGTGCCTATTTTGGACACCCTCAGAAAGATTGACCTTACATACTTCCTGCCTTCCTTCTCACCACTGCCAACATAAAAGCCGCCTTATTCTGATACCAACCATTGGTCCTCGTGTCTCAGTATTGTCTACACTGACTGGCAGTGGCTCTCTGGGGTTTCAGGCAGGAGTCTCTCCCACCCCTACCTGGAGATGCCCAGGATTTAACTTGGGAACTTCTGCATGTGTTGACTTCCTATTGGTGGAATGGTCCCCCTTCCCCTCTCTTGACAAAGTCCCAGTGGCAGAACCGCTCCTTCATTCGCCAATTCTGAAAGCTTATCAGGAGATTGGCTCAACACATTTCCCAAGTCATCCAATGGGGGCACTGTCAGGAGATTTAATTGTAGTAGCCTTGTCTTCTTCCCCATCGGGTTCTGGCTATTCCATCATCAATCAAGGGGAAGAAAGTTATGCTAGGCTCTCTGTCTCTTCCTTCTTGCTACCCCTTCACCTGGCCTCTGCATGAATTCACTTGTGTTGGCATCTCATGTGGTTGGGCTCTCTCAGCTGTACAGTAATCCACAACCAGTAAAGCCAAATTTCTGGGGATTTCAGGCCACTCAGTCTAGTTCAGTTGACTTCAGTTGGGATGAGAACCATTTTGAAGTCAAGTGCTCTGGATTAACAGGGAGAGCGTATGGATTGAGCTGCTGGTCTTTCTTCCGAGAAGATGGATGTTGCTTGCGCGTCCCAGCTCACCTGATTAATTACCTGGCATCTGGAGTTGCGAGTTGGTCCTTTTCATTATCAGAATTCATTAAGCGAGAGGCGGGGGAGAGACCCCAACTGGGCATTTTGCATATAGAATGAGTTCAGCTCCATTCTATCTGGAGACAGGCACCCCCAGGCCTATATAAACATAGGTGTTGCATTGGTGAGCCTGCCTCCTTCCAGGCTCCTTCCAGGAGAACCACTTATTTAGTATTTATTTTAAATGTTTCTAAACTGCCCTTCATCCAAATGGATCCCAAGGTGATGTACAATAAGAACAGGGAAACATAATCAATCAGAAAACAAGAAGAAACTCCAAAAGGCAACTGGTAAAAACAACAGCCCAAAATATAAGAGTGAGTCTTAACTAGCCTCCGAAAATATTGCAATTGCAGTATTTCAAAGTTGGGTTGCCACCACAGAAAAGGCACTCTCCTTCATGCAGCCTAGGGGTATTGTTAGGGAAGGTCAGGGGTTTTAGTCCCAGGTCTTCTTCATGGACTGCTGGAACTCTCTTAAAAACAACAAAAGCTTACTTTGCTTACAGGGCAACTTTCCCTCTGAAAGTAAGCCTAGATTTGCACCTACATGTATATGTATAAATTAGCACATGCAAATTGCATGCAGATGAACTATGGCTTTTCCCTCAAGCTTTTGGGATCACCAATCATAGTATGCCAGGAGCTCTGGCTCTTAAAATAACAACTTTATTTGGACAGGCTTGAACTCCCTTTGAAAGAGCAGATATGAACCTTGGGGGGTATTACTGGATGCATATTTCCAATCAGAGAGACCCAGTGACCTCTGCTACTCTGGCTATAGTTGTATCTGGATTGGGCTCACTTGGGCACAGTTGTCCATCCACTGGTGTCCTTGAGACTGGATTACAGCAATGAATTGTATGTGGGGCTGCCCTTGGGCATGGTCTGGAAGCTCCAGCTGTTGCAGAATGTGATGGTTCGACTGCTCCTCTGCTAAAACACCTGAACTGGGTGCTTATATTCTACGAGGTCAGCGGGATGCGGGTGGTGCTGTGGGTTAAACCACAGAGCCTAGGGCTTGCCGATCAGAAGGTCGGCGGTTCAAATCCCCACGACGGGGTGAGCTCCCGTTGCTCAGTCCCAGCTCCTGCCAACCTAGCAGTTTGAAAGCACGTCAAGTGCAAGTAGATAAATAGGTACCACTCCGGCGGGAAGGTAAACGGCATTTCCGTGCGCTGCTCTGGTTTGCCAGAAGTGGCTTAGTCATGCTGGCCACATGACCCAGAAGCTGTACGCCGGATCCCTCGGCCAATAAAGCGAGATGAACACCGCAACCCCAGAGTCGGCCATGACTGGACCTAATGGTCAGGGGTCCCTTTACCTATATTCTACCACGTCAGTTTCAAGGTTATTGCATTAATATTAAAGGCCCTGGACATCTTGGATCCAGATCATGCAGAGGAGCACTGTTAATTGCCCTGAGTGTCTCGGAAGAGCAACAAGCTCCAAACCAAGCATTTAGTGTTGCTGGTCCCTTCCTCTTGAATAGTCTTATAGCAGAGATTTAGTAGGCATCCTCACTTCTGATTGTCAGGGAATCCCCTGAAGACAAATATATCTCTCCAAAGGACTATGCAGCTGTTTAGGCCTTTTGTAGATGGAGCCAGTCATTTTGATGATTATTCCAGGTTGCTTTCATGACGTTTTATGCCTCTTGCATTTGCTGATCTTGTTGTACGCTGCCCCAAATGTTTTGCACGAGGGGCTGGGCTATAAATAATGTGTTAAGTAAATAAATTTGAATAAATTTGTACTCCACCTTCCATCATGTTGTTCAAGGTGGCTAATCATAGCTAATAAAAACACAATACACCGTAACAAAACACCGCAGGAAAAAGGAACAACAGAAAAAATATCAAGCAAGCAATAAAACAATTTAAGAACAGTAGCAGCAAAAATATCATAAAAATGTCATAAAAACTAGAAGGATCACAAATCAATTATGGCAAAGCAAGCAATGAAATCCAGCCTCTAAAGGCCATTGGATTTCCTAAATAGGTGGAAAGCTGACGGGGGGGGGGGGAATGAACCCCCACCATCTCTCTCTCTCTCTCTCTCTCTCTCTCTCTCTCTCTCTCTCTCTCATCTATCTATCTATCTATCTATCTATCTATCTATCTATCTATCTATCTATCTATCTATCTCATCTATCTATCTATCTATCATGTATCTATATCTATCTATCTATCATCTATCTATCTATCTATCTATCTATCATCTATCTATCTATCTCAGGGTAACACGTCAATCATCTGATGAAGTAGACTAGTGGACAAAAGCTTCTGTGCCATAATAAATGTGCTAGCCTTTAAGGTGCCACAAAGCTCTTGCTTGTTTTTCCTGCAACAGATTTACTTGGCTACCCCACCCCCACCCCAGAATTTCTCTCTAGGTAGGGAGTTCAAAAGACTGGGAGCAGCAAACATGAAAAACCTTGTTCCAACCAGATGCAGGTTCTGATGGAGGCCCTTTATAGATTAATATCTGGAGAGCACCCCATTGCAGTGGCGTAGCGTGGGGGGTGCAGGGGGGGCCAGCCGCACCGGGCACAACATCTGGGGGGGCGCGCTCGCCGCCTCCGGAGTCGCCGAAGAGCCTCGGGCGCAGGCTGTAGCAGAGCCCCATGTCTCGCGGAACCGACGAGCTGTGCGTGCGTCCGGGCTGAAGGCGTCCGGCGGGCAGCGGCTCTCAGCGCTCGCCATGGTCCCCGCGCGTCAGGGCCGCGGAGGGCGCACCAGGCAGCCCCTCCTCACAGCCCCGCCGCCGCCGCTGCGGCTGCAGCAGCTGGGCCATGTTGCATTTTCCTCGCCTCTCTGCCCTCCTCCTCCGGGCAAGCGGCGTCGTTTGGGCGGCAGCGCCAGTGGCAACTCACCTCAGATCACCTGACACGGACCTACTGCCGCCGCCGTGGCTACCTTACCGTAAATACCCCAGCCCAGGCAGCAGCAAGAAGAAGCTGGCAGCGGCGGCAGGTTAGGGGCGCAAATTACTTGCCTTGCCCCGGGTGCTGACAACCCACGCTACGCCGCTGCCCCATTGGCTACCCCTTACCTTTTTTAAGAATGGGAGGTCACAGTGAGGGGGATATTATTATATCTGACATTCTAATTCAGGGGTTGCCAATGCAGTGCCCATGAGTGCAATGGCACTGTTGAGGTCTTCACAGGGCACCCATGAAGCCTGTGAACTCCTTGTGGTGAGGCTAGTTTTCATGAGCTGGTGAGTATTGGTGCAAGGAAAAATAGGTATATAAAAAGGAGAATTCTATTGGATGCCAAGCTTAGAGTAAGTACTCTTTGTTGAGTCAACCCCAGCAGAAATTTAAAATCACAAAATATGCAGCAAAGTAAAGTATGGAAATGTAGACTCTTATGCCCTTCGGGGGTCCTTTCAAAATCCCCCTCTTCCCCCAGCATAGAAAAAGACCACACGTTTAGCAAGTTTATAATGGTTTACTTACAAACTCTCCAAAGGTCAGATTCATGTGCTTTCCCATACACTAGGCAGAAAACACAGGGAGTAAAACTTGGCTTATTTACAGTGGTGAAAGTTCCCAAATAACTTAGCCTCTTCACATGCTGAGCTTCACAGGTAGACTGAAGGTAAAACAATACACTTGATTACTTTCCTCCCAAGGTGAAGCGGAGTGACCTAGCTAAGCCTGGGAGGACAGATTACTCTATGACATTAACCCCTTCATGTACTAATTAGACATAAGCTGTTTGGTTGGCGCTCTTTCTCACTTCCTCTTTCAGCTTTATGTACTTTTCAAGACTCAGATTAATTCTATCAGATCTTACTTTTACCCAGATCCCTTGGATCCCTTTCTGTCTTTCAGGGGGCAGGGCTGCCAGGGGCTGATGGGAGTTCAGCAACATACACAGAGCCAGAAGTTCATCACCCCCTGCTATATGGGATAGGGGAAGGCATTTTTCTGACCAAGTGTGGTTTCTAGCTCTGGGATTGTGGCTTACACAAGGCAGGAGATGGAGCCAGACTCCCTAGTAATACTAGTAAAAGTTACTCTGCTACTAAAGACAGATCTACACATTATGTTGCTGCAATAATTCAGGCCAAGGGTATAAGAAGAGTCCTGCTGGATCAGGCCAGTTCAGCATCCTCTTCTCACAGTAGCAACCAAATGCCCATGTTAAGCCTGTTGCCAGATACGAGTGCAGTGGAATTTAAAGCCCCGTGTCTGTACGTGCATGTATAACACTTACAAATGTGTTAGCATTTGTAATACATAGAGCTGCTCCAGAAGCTGGCGTCATTCATGAGGTTGCTGTCAGTCTGGACCACTGCATTATATTTCAATTCCTGGATTCCTAGGTACATCCCCTCAGAAGATTCTTATCTCCCTGCATTTGCCGACTTAATGCTTTGCTATGCTGATAAAAGCAAGTTAATTATCCAGGAGGGAGGGAAAAGGCATAGCCCACCTCCCATTTTTGCTCGGGCGCCCCATGGCTATATATTAATCTTTTGTTAGTTCATTTTATCGGGAGCTGAATAAATTGGAAAAGCCGGAGTGATTCATGTACTGGGGATTGCATATTGATCCTGCACACTTTCCTCCGTCAAGTCTCCATCCGTCACGCCAATCAATAGCACATCGGGGTCACACGGCTGAGCCGATGGGAGTGAGGGGCAGCAAAAGAGGCTGGCCGCTTCCTCTTCAAGATAACGCTCATTGCAACTCCAAGCCAGAAACATGTATGTTTACATGCATGTATGAACAGAGACGCGGGTGGTGCTGTGGGTTAAACAACAGAGCCTAGGGCTTGCTGATCACAAGGTCGGTGGTTCGAATCCCCGCGATGGGGTGAGTTCCCATTGCTCAGTCCCTGCTCCTGCCAACCTAGCAGTTCGAAAACACGTCAAAGTGTAAGTAGATAAATAGGTACCACTCCGGTGGGAAGGTAAACGGCGTTTCCGTGTGCTGCTCTGGTTCACCAGAAGCGGCTTAGTCATGCAGGCCACATGACCCGGAAGCTGTACGCCGGCTCCCCTCGGCCAATAAAGTGAGATGAGCGCTGCAACCCCAGAGTCTGTCACGACTGGACCTAATGGTCAGGGGTCCCTTTACCTTTACCTTATGAACAGAGACATGCTGAAGCTGGTTTATGCGCTGTAGTGCATGACATGTGAACTTTGGAACACGCAGAAACTAATTTGAGGTGCAGCTCCAAGGAGGGTTGGGGGGTTTCCACTCTGACAACTTGATTTTAATCAGAGCTATGCTGAATATCCTCCATTTTCAATTTCAGGGCACAAACAAGAAGCTTCAGTGAGGGAAAATTCTCCCTCCCCAAATACCCACCATTTCCTAATCCTGTTAGCAGTCTTGACCCTGCTCAGTGGTTCCCAGACCTTGTTTCCCTTGGCGGTGGCCGCTTCCTCTGTCCTCGATTAGCCATAGAGATGGTCCCAAACAATCAGGGACCACATTGTGAATGCAATGGCATCAAAACACCCTGAAACCAGTTGGATTTGATGATGCCACTGAGAGCAAATGAGGGCAGCTGCAGGAAACACAACTGAGCATTTTTGCAAGGAGTGCTGACAAATCAGCCCTAAAGGGAAGGCACATTCCCTTTTTTTGTTGGTACTGCTGAAAATGTTAATTAAGAACTGAATCCTTTGTCTCAGCTCTGAGCTTTACTGTGTGCTTTGTATTTGCTTTGTAAATCATCATATTCTCTATGCCTCCAAAATGGGGAACATTATTAATATATTAGAAATATAAATAAGTTTAAAAATTTATTAAAAGCCCTCAAAGTATGCATATTAAAACAATGTAACTCTACATTAAATAGGTAAAAAAAATCACTGACACCAGTCCCCTCTCTACCATTTATTCACATTTAAGAGTGCCCATATCAGATCTTACGTGAGACACCCATAACCTCATGGAATTTCTTTTTAAAAAAAATTCTTTATTGATTAAAAATTTACATATCTATAAAACATTATATGCTATTTATTTACATATGAAGAAAAAGAAAATTATGCAGAGAATAGAAAATTTCTAAAGGAACAAAAAAGAGGAAAAGAAAAAAATAAAGAAATGACAAAGATGCAAAGTAAAAAAAAATCTAAAGAGGAAAAGAAAAGAGAAGACAACATTCTTTACACAATAAAAGTGTTCATCGACACAATCCTTCCCATCCTTCTCATTATACTGTAATATAAACATTCTTTTTAAACACAGATTTGTATTGTATAATATCATTTCTTTCTACTTTGTATATATTCCTCTAATCGTTTTCTTTACAAATATCATTCAATTTCTGCTAATATGGAATTTCATTGCTATGGTGGCGGGGCGGAGGAAGGGGGTGTGGTAGGGGCGGAATGCCCCGGGTGTCACCACTGGGGGGGGTGACAAAATGCCGGGTGGCACTCACCACGGTGCCTGGGAGAGATGAGGTGGCTTGGGCATGCGCAGGCTCCGTGCCGCCCAAACGGTTCACCTGCTGCCTCCCCCCAGATGTAGGGCAGCTGAGTGGGAGGAGGCAGGCAGACTCTGGAGGCCCCACGGTGCACCCCACACCCAAGGGCGACTCGCTCTGCCCTCGCCCCGCCCCTGGGCTCATCACCCCAGGTGCCCAAGTGGCTTCCTCTGCTGCTGTGTGGTGGAAGAGCTTCAGTCCTAAAATGTTCACAAACATTGCAGCTTATTATTGGGTTGTCTCCCAACCAAGTTCTAATTAGAGTAAACCTAATGAAATTAGGGAGAGAGCCAGTGTGGTGTAGTGGTTAAGAGCGGTGGACTCGTAATCTGGTGAACCAGGTTCGCTTCCCCGCTCCTCCACATGCAGCTGCTGGGTAACCTTGGGCTAGTCACACTTCTCTGAAGTCTCTCAGCCTCGCCCACCTCACAGAGTGTTTGTTGTGGGGGAGGAAGGGAAAGGAGAATGTTAGCTGCTTTGAGACTCCTTTGGGTAGTGATAAAGCGGGATATCAAATCCAAACTCTTCTTCTTCTCTTACGCTCAAGTCCCACTTTAGGATTTTCCATTAGGGCATCTTGGTGACCACTGTCAGAACAGGATACAGGACTAGAAGGGCCATTGGCCTGATCCAGCAAGCTCTTCTTATGTCCTTGGGAATGGTTATAATGGTTTGGGTTTTTTTTTAATGGAAACTGATTCAGGAATGTGGTGTAGTGAATGGAACAACGAGAAACTGAGCAACCAATCCCCTTGCATGTCCAATACATGGCTGTGATGCTACAGTACAACAGGAAAATATGCAGAGCTTCATAAACTAAATTTCACTGTAACCGTAACCCCTGGAAAATAAGGGATATCCATGTTAATTGTGGTTTTATTCTAATAGACGTTATGCTATCTATGATATCAAAAGTCTGGAACATATTGCTGATGTAACAGTCTCCATTTTTGACATTTCACGCCTGTTTTCTGTGAGGATTCTGTTCTAAGCTTGACCTTGCATTTGAATAATTACTATTATTTAAATGGCAACTGATACAGGAGTGTGGGGAAGGGAACGTAAGAATGAGAAACTGAAAGAAACGAAAATGGACACTTTCACCCATCCCTCCATTTGATGCATGGATGCAAACAAGGGAAGACAGATAGACAGATATACTTGCAAAGATCTACCACTTACCAGACAATAAATGTTGGAAATGTAAAGAAAATGAAGGTACATTCTTTCACCTTTGGTGGACGTGCCCAAGGATTAAGGCTTTCTGGGAGATGATATATAATGAAATGAAAAAGGTATTTAAATATACCTTCCTGAAGAAACCAGAGGCCTTTCTCCTGGGTATGGTCAGCCAAGGGGTGCTAAAGAAGGACAGAACATTTTTTATGTATGCTACAACAGCAGCAAGAATACTTATTGCAAAGTATTGGAAGACACAAGATCTACCCACCTTGGAAGAATGACAGATGAAGATGATAGACTACATGGGACTGGCAGAGATGACTGGCAGAATCCGGGACCAGGGGAAAGAGACAGTGGAGGAAGATTGGAAGAAATTTAAGGATTATCTTAGGAAACACTGTAAAATTAATGAATGTTAGAATGACATGGGTTTAGAAGTTAAGTGGTTTTCAGCGGTAATGATTAAATAAAAACAAAAGAAAGGTTAAAAATTAAATTGAGAATAGGGGAAAGGATTTGCTGATTTGATAAATAGAAATTGGAATACAGAAAGGGGAGGTATGAGGAGGTTGGGAAAGTAAGTTACAAGAAAAAAAGAGATTGAAATTATACTTGTTTTTGTTTGTGTTGTATTGTTGTTTTGTTTATGTGAAAAATTTAAAACTTTAATAAATATCATTTAAAACAAACAAACAAACAAAAAACAGATAGACAGATATAGATATAGAGGCTATAGATATATATGATATAGATATAGAGGTGTGTGTGTGTGTTCTCTCTGCCTGCTTTTGCATGCAAATCTTTACCCAAGAGCCAGTGTGGCTTAGTGGTTTGAGAGTTGCTCTAGGAGTTGGAAGAACAGGGTTCAAATCCTCTCTCGGCCATGAATCTTACTGGGTGTCCCGGGGCCAGTCCCTGCCACTCAGCCTGACCTACCTCACAGGGTTGTTGTGGGGATCAAATGAGGAGGGGGGAACCATGTAGGCCACCTTGAGCTCCTTGGAGGAAAAAGGAAGGATAGAAATGCAATAAATAATAAATAAATGAAAACAAAAGCCTGACATTCTGCATCAGGGGAAATTATAGATCACCGAACAGAGAAAAGCACTGCCCCCCCCCCCCGCCAGTCGTCTTCACATTTGGCATTGCTTGCTGTTTTTGATGGCCTGCACTGATGGCAAAGCAGTTCTGCTCTTTCTCCTACTTGTCAGCCTCGTAACGTTCTCCCCGGGTGTCGGATGTACTAACAGGTTCTGCCTGCCAACTTCTGGGCGATCGGCAGCACACTTGACAGGCAGCAGCTTCCCGGTGTGTTTTACATAATATCTCTCCAGTGCTGCCTCTGGATTTGTTGTCACCAGGGACCTGGGCTGTGTGTGCATGTCTCCAGAGGCGGCGTGCCATGATGGCAGTTCCCCAGCTTGGTGATCCTGACAATCCTCAGAGGGCTGTGGCCACCAAGGAGTCTGGTTGCTGGAGTGTGGTGTAGCGGTTAGAGTGTTGGACCAAGACCTGGGAGACCAGGGTTCAAATCCCCGCTCAGCTGTGGAGCTTGCTGAGTGGCCTCTCACAGATAAAATGGGGAGGGAGAGGAGCCATGCATGCCACTTATAGATCCTTGGAAGATAGGTGGGGTGCAAATAAATAAGATTTAACCCAAAGCTATGGACATATGAAGTTGCCTTACATGAGGATCCAGCTCATACATCCAGCTCAATACTGTCTACACTGGGGGCAAGCCAACAGGCTGACTTCCAGATCTTGTTGAACTCTTTTCAGTCCTTCTGAGCATCAGCTGTGTTGACTGTTGCTGATAGGATCTGGAGTCAAACAACACTGGAAGAACACCACATCATCTTCACGTTGGTCTACAGTGGCAGGCAACTGCGTTCCATGGTTTAGGTGAGAGCAGTGGTGGACATACATTTTGGGGGCCCTGATGCTTGAACTATCACAGGGGCCCCTTTGCAACCAGCAATGAGGTCTGGGTAACCGCTGTTACCTTCTTCAGTGGGCTTGTTCCAAGACAGATCACCATACCTTTACAACAACTCTGCTATTGACTGTCAAACGTTGTGATGGTTGAAATATATAGGTCCTGAAAGACCTGCATTGGCTCCCAGTATGTTTCCAAGCCCAATTCAAATTGTTGATGCTGACCTTTAAATCCCTACATGGCCTCGACCCAGTATACCTGAAGGAGCGTCTCCACCCCCATTTTTCAGCCCCGGACACTGAGGTCCAGCTCCGAGGGCCTTCTGGTGGTTCCCTCCCTGCGACAAGTGAGATTACAGGGAACCAGGCAGAGGGCCTTCTCGGTGGTGGCGCCTGCCCTGTGGAATGTGCCTCCCATCAGATGCCAAGGAAATAAGCAGCTATCCTACTTTTAGAAGACATCTGAAAGCAACCCTGTTTAGGGAAGTTTTTAATGTATGATGTTTTTATTGTGTTTTTAATATTCTATTGGGAGCTGCCCAGGTGCCTGGTGAAACCCAGCCAGATGAGGGGGGTATAAATAATAAATTGTTATTATTATTTTACAACAAAAAATCAATCATTTGAGTTGTGCCACTCTGCTTGGGTCTACTAGACCCATTTAAAAAATAAAATAAAGTAATGTGAACTAAGGGGGATGTGGGTGGTGCTGTGGGTTAAACCACAGAGCCTAGGACTTGCTGAGCAGAAGGTCGGCGGTTCGACTCCCCATGACGGGGTGAGCTCCCGTTGCTCGGTCCCAGCTCCTGCCAAGCTAGCAGTTCGAAAGCACATCAAAGTGCAAGTAGATAAATAGGTACCGCTCCAGTGGGAAGGTAAACGGCGTTTCCGTGCGCTGCTCTGGTTCGCCAGAAGCAGCTTAGTCATGCTGGCCACATGACCCAGAAGCTGTACGCCGGTTCCCTTGGCCAATAAAGCGAGATGAGCGCCGCAACCCCAGAGTCGGTCACGACTGGACCTAATGGTCAGGGGTCCCTTTACCTTTTAATGTGAACTAAAGTTGCTTCTGGGGCCCCTCTGGGATTAGGGATCCTGAAACTTAAACTTCATTAGTTTCATAGAAGATCCACCACTAAGAGGGAGCCTTTCCCAGCCCCACCTGGCTATACCAGCGATATGCACATATGACTTACCTGGTCACAAACATGGATGCAGATGAGTCTGTTGCATATGAGTCTTGCCATTTGCCTGCATCCTTCCTCCTCTAGCAATAGTGTTTTCTCTTCCCTGTTGATCAGCAATAACGCCCCCCCATCAAACTCCCTTCACTTCTCAGACTGAATGCTCCCTGCCTTAACTTGAGAACTTAACTTAACATCCACAAACAGGTACCTTTCAGCTCCTACATCTAGGGTTTATAGGCATCCTCGCGACTATGCTAACTTGCTTTCTAATTATCATTTTATTGTTGATAAAGTGGATTCCCAGAAAGGTGAATTAATCTGGGCATCATAACACGGCTTGCATATCACACAACTGCCAAAGTCGTTTCTCTTGGCACACTCCGCTGGCACAAAGCTGTCTTCTCACCAGTGGGGGGGGGGAGGTGGCTGCTTGTGTTATGAGAGTCATCCCAACCTTTAATTGAATCCATTAGAAATGAGCTGTGTGGTTTTACTCTTTAGATTTTCTCTTATGAGGGCACAAATGGAAATCCCGATTAATTCCTTGTTTGGTTGTTTTATCTAAGAAGGTAATAGAGGCAAAGGGTAGAGGAGGGAATTCAGATGTCTGGGTTAATTGTGTTTATAAAAAACCCCGAAACCCTCCTTTTTGGCTTTTTTTAAAAAAAAATGTTAAGTTTCTGAGGAGCTGCCAAGGATCAGATAAACTAACAGGCAGACTAGACACGGGCTGAGGCCCTCAAAATTTTAGGTGCCTCAAAAACATGGGGGGGGGGGGATAAACAGGGCCTGTGCAAAAATTTATCTGAGTCCATCCGCTTCAATAGATAAAAGTTTATAGTAGCGTGACATAGGAAATGCCATTGCTGGTGGATGCAGTTTTCAACCCATAACTTCAGAATGGCGTTGGAATAATCCACAGTAATATTTATTTTCCACATCAATATAGTCCTCCTTTCTGCCCAACCTGTCAAGGTGATTTACCTTTTATAATAATGCCTTGCAGATTAAAGGAGCAATCATATTTTCCTTGGGAGGGGATCTGGGAAGCCATAGAATACTGTAGGCCTCCTTTTCCATGGGCAGAGTCCTGACTGGGACTGATGGGAATTGTCGTACAAAACATCTGCAGCCCATCCAGTGGGCAAAGACTGATCTATGACACACATTTCCATTTAGAACAAGGTCCTCTGTTTGTAAAGAAAGTAGGGCCTCCACAAAATTGAACCTGGCTTCAAATATTGGGATGAAGGAAACTGTCTTGTAAAGCAGAACTGGACGTGTCTACACTGCAATGTAAACTAGTTTTGAACCTATATCATGGTTTTCAGCATGGGAATTTTGCTCAGTCCTAAAAAAGACCCAGCATTACGTACATTTCTTACGAAATCATCTTCATTTCTTGAGCTAATTATCACAGTTTATCAAGAGTTCACATTTCCCTTTGCTCATCTCACTTCCTGTTAGGATCAATTCATTATGCAGATCCTGAGTTTAATAGGTGCATTCAGTTGCAGTACATTTCAATTTCAGTTTTAATTGGGGAAGGGCTATATCTCAGTGGGAAATCATGTGCGTTGCATGCAGAAGGGCCCTGGGATGTCCTGATAGAGCAAAAAGAAAGAAAGGGGAGGGGGCTCAATTTGAAATCCTGGAGAGCAGCTGCCCATCATTAGCAGTGAGCTAGATGAACCCATAGCCTAACCTGGTATGATGTTACTTCCTATAATCCTATCTTAATTTCTTTTCCTTTTGGAGAAGAGGGTTTACAATAAACAAACATGATCGGTGTCCATATGCCCCGACTTGCAACTGCAATTGAGGGGTCCCAGTGCACGTTGTGTGTGTGTGTGACATCATATGCACAATGCACACTTCATTGGAGGAAGGCTAAGGGCCAAGCACTCTGTGGCTTCAGTGACCAGTGACTCCTTTTCTCTCACACTCAGGAGGAGCTGGCCACTGAAACCGTGCCATTCTTGGCTCGACATTTGGCCTCTGTCCCCTCAGTACGGTGGTACCTCAGGTTAAGAACTTAATTCATTCTGGAGGTCCGTTCTTAACCTGAAACTGTTCTTAACCTGAAGCACCACTTTAGCTAATGGGGCCTCCCTCTGCCGCCGCGCCGCCGCTGTGCAATTTCTGTTCTCATCCTAAAGCAACCTTCTTAACCCGAGGTACTATCTCTGGGTTAGTGGAATCTGTAACCTGAAGTGTCTGTAACCAGAAACATCTGTAACGCGAGATACCACTGTATTGAGGGAGTCCAGCCCCCTCCAAAGAAATATTAAGGGGGCTGAAGACATCTCAGCCCCATAGAGTTGGTGTGCTGCATGTGTCAGTTGAATTTCCACAGATGCTATTAGACTCTGAGATATGATTTATATCGTCAGTGTTTAATTTCAACATAGTTCAGCCTTTTGGAGTTGTATATGGCTGGTGTGTGTGTGTGAGAGAGAGGGATGTGGGTGGGTGCAACTTGCTCATTTGGTATTAACATGCCTAGAATGGTTTCTGCTTGGTGTTTCAGCCTGTGTAATCTTGACAATATGAGAAAAAATTCACTTTCTCTTATTTGTTAGATTTGCTTTTTAACAGTGTAGGCTTTGCCTCCTTAATGAAGTAATAAAGAATTATGCAAAAGGAGAGGCAGCCCACTGTGAAAGGTGATGTGAGGGTCCCAAATTGGGAAAAGGTAAGAGAAAATGGATTGGAGGGAAAATCAGATGGCTGGTTACAAAAGAGTCTTTGAAACATAATTAAACTTCACCACCTCAATAAGACGTGAATGTAATGGCCTCTAGGCTGGGGTAGCAGAACATATTCTTAGACTTAGATTTCCTTTAACCAGCATCCCTGCTGAATTGTGCTTCTAGGGTTTTGCTATGTTGATTCTTGAAATGACTCTGTCCATTTGCCCTTACTGCCTCTTATGCCTAGAATTGCCTTCCCTGCTAATCCACTGTTCTCAGACACAGAGAACAATTGTCTGCCTCCCTCATCCCTCTGTTTTGAGACATGGACTTTACCAAAACAATGCACTGACTTAAATAGTTTTCATTTGCTTGCTTATATTTTTCTCTTTCAGGAAAATATCAGGTGGTGTGCAAATTGAACCAACGATACAAAGCAGCAAATGAAAAGCAAGACATAGATAGTGATCGGCCAATTTTATTATGACTTTCCAAAATTGAGATAAGTTTAACTGCTCCAAGAGTGTTTTTGTCCCAGAAAGTTGCTTTCTTTATTTTAATAATAATCTTCAGATGTATGAGGGAAAGGTTAGGCACTCTGTATATGCTCAAGGGAACTAGTCCAGCAATATCACTTCCTGGAAACCACAAGAGGGCAAAATAGTGTTGCACTCTGGTCCGGCTTGCAGGTTTTGCACAGGTACGTGGTTGGCCACTGTGAGAACATGATACTGGACTAGATGGGTCATTGTACTGATCCACAAGGGTCATTTTATGTTCTTATGTACTTCCATGGCTCACTCCAGGCATTTGGAAACAGCACCAGGGCCTAACCGCACACCTCTCTGCTGGCGCAGATTAAGCCCTGTATCCTACTCACATTGCACTCCCTGCTGCGCTGCTCTTTGACAACAGAATCATCCTGACAAATTGTTTACCACTTCATCAGAGGAAATTAATTTCCCACAAGAAATGATGCATCTTTCATGAAGCTGCTCAAGTGCAAGCGACTTCCATCTCCACTCCTGATCCCGCCCAGCCCTGAGGGTTTCCCTGCCTCCTCTCAATGTTGTACTCTCTGCTAGGAGTTGCTGGTAATGATTCAGGCTGTTGTTGTTGTTGCCATCCGTCTGTCTCAAGAGACAAGGGAGTGTGAAGTCAAACCACTGGAGAATCGCAGTGCCTGCTGTGGCTGCAGAAACTGGTAACTCATAACTGCTGTGCTTCCATGAATTATCAATGGCTGATTAACTTCTGGGGAAAGCAAACACCGGAGCAGGAGAAGAGTAACTTGTCGGTTTATGAGAAGAAGGCCTGTCTCCAAGCTAAGTCTGCCCATTTGGCTGCCTGGAATTTTATTGGGTGTCCAAAGAAGCTTTATTTCACACCTTCCATCATGCCCTGTTTTGGAGGAGATTTGCAGAGGTTCTGTTGGTCAGCCAAGACCCATGGATGTCTTTGTACACATCCTAGAGTCACCTGCAAGAGGAATCTCCCAGGGCAGTATCATCTTCTGAAGGGCTGTTTGTAGGCTTCAGTGGGAGTTAGATTTTCAGCAAGGGAGAGGAATCTGTGGCCCTCCAGATTTCGTAGGACTCCCGTCTCTCTTAGCCTAAGCCAGCATGGCCAATGGTCAAGAGCTGAGAATTGTAGTCCAGCAACAACCAGAGGACCACAGATTCCACATCCCTGGTTTACAGCACCATCAGATGCTTCTACCTCACTGAAGCTCAAAAGTAAAGGGGGCATTTCTTTTTCCTAGCCTAACCCTTTCCTAATGATGCATTGTGGTGGTATCATGGTCTCTTCCTGCTTCAAGCTATAGCACCCAGGGGAAGATTTACAAGACTGGCAAAATGTGTTCAGGACCATGAACAGCTCACTGTGGATCTAATACATGGGTAAGCAAACTAAGGCCTGGGGGCTGGATCCAGCCCAATCGCCTTCTCAACCTGGCCCGCAGATGGTCCGGGAATCAGCTAGTATTTACATAAGTAGAATGTGCCCTTTTATTTAAAATGCATCTCTGGGTTATTTGTGGAGCCTGTCTGGTGTTTTCACATGAGTAGAATGTGTGCTTTCATATAAAATGCATCTCTGGATTATTTGTGGGGCATAGGAATTCGTTAATTTTTTTGTCCAAGATATAGTCCGGCTCCCCACAAGGTCTGAGGGACAGTAGAAAACTGCTGAAAAAGTTTGCTGACCCCTGATCTAATGCATTCTTACAGGGAGTTCCAACAACGAAAATTTGATGCTGCTCTAGCAATCCTCTGGAGCCAATGGCCATATTCAGTAGTCCTTCTCTTAAGTGGGTATCTCAGACCCCACCTCCTCATGTCCCAGGGCAATGTGGATAGGAAGCCCATTGCTGCGCCTAGAAGCATATCCATGAAAGTCCCTTTCCAAATGGCAATTGATTCTAGGGATGAGTGCTAGCAATGGGTGAGAGAATAGCTACCTCCTCAGGAACAGTGGATGGAGCCATTACTTGTCCCAGGACTCCTCTTTAGGAGTCTCTAAGAAAGTTACACTGGAGGCTATCTTCTGAGGAGCATCACCAGACCCCTTATCTGATGGGTGCATGCATATCTGAGTCCTGAATCATGTCAGATGGCCACTTCAGCTATGATTTCTGGGTGATTGTGGGAAAGGTCTATCTCTCGCTTCACTTAATACCTGAACTTAGGCTGTAATCTCCATGTAGGAGAGATATGTTCTATGCTATTTTGAGCCAGGAGGCAATGTTCTCTGGTTAAAGCTTTAGTTCTAAAATGACACAGTTAAGAGATGTCCTTTGCCTGGGATGGTTGGCCTACAGCTCAGATGCAATGAAAATGTTTTGCAGGTAGAAAGTACAGAGTTCAAATACAAGGATCTGAGCCAGAAGGTCTTCTGTCTGAGATGTTCTACAAGACCTCCCGAACTGTTTAAATGTACAACTGCAAACTCCATAAGGCAGGGACATTTTCTCTTGTTGCAGTAGTCCCTCTGGGCTGGAGGCAGGTCACTGCCAAGCAGAGAATACTGTCTTAGAGGAACCAGTTGTTTGATGGTCTAAGGCAGCTGCTTATATTCAGTGGAGAAGTCAGGAGCCCAGTAAGTTTGGGGGCACAGCAGGGCCATTCCTAGAAGCCTGAAGAAAAGAGAATGAGAAGCTCTCATCCCCATCATGCAATATGCAGGCAGACATCAACATCTCCCCACTTGACCACTTCCACATGATGCTGAAACCAAAGACTGAGGCAGGAGCGCATAGCCATGGGCCAATTCTGTTCATCCGAGTCCTTGTTCCCAGCCGAGAGCAGCCCTATTACAGCTGAGTAAATAACTCCCCCCGGATCCTTGTGTTAAACTGGCTTCATGACCCATGCCAAAGTGCTCAAACACAAGACAGGATCATTGTGTTAATTGCAATTCTCTTGTTATGCAAAGTCATAAGCGGACTAATGTCCCATATTATTACCAGGAATCACAGACGCCACAATTCAAACAGAAAGCCGAGCGTGCGTGCGAGTGAGCAAGTGCCGTTACCCTTGAGAGTGACACACTAGCAGCACAATGTTGGCAACAGGGGCTGAAGGGATGGATGGGGCAATTGCGTTGCTCATTTGCCAATCGAGGAGGAGAGCTGGCTGTGCTAAATGTTTATTGCATTGCTTAGATGAGATTGTTATTGCAAGATACAGCATTGTTGTCTACTGTGTAAAGCTGGGCAAGCAGGGTGGGGGACAACCCTATTATTGTGGGCCACAACCACAATGTTCCCAAAGGAAATGAGTAGTAGGAATGGAGCAACTCAAACATGCCCCTGACATGTATTGGAGAATCCTAGGCAGGGCTGCTAATTCTATACTTGCTCACTCAGTCATCAGCAATGTGCTAGGATCATCTCTGAGTAGGAAGTTTTTGTCAGCGGAAAGAGAGTCTGTTTGGAGGCTGCCCTATAACAACACTTCTTTTGGATGCTTTCAAAACAACAAAAAACCAGTTCAAATAAACACCTTTACAATGGATTCCCCCCCACCCCCATAAAATAGAGCAAATAAAACAAAGTGCAAGGACAGCAGTACAGTAACAGTGATTGATCTTCATTTATTCATTGCATTTATACGCATCTCTTTCTTTAAGGAACTCAAGGCTCCCCGGTTTCTCACTTGAACCCCACAACAGCCCTGTGAGGTAGGTTAGGTTGAGAGACAGTGACTGGCCCAAGGTCACCCAGTGAGCTTCATGGCAAAGTGGAGATTTGAACCCTGGTCTCCCAGGTCATAGTCTGATACTCTAACCACTGCACCACACCGGCTTTCTAACCATTTCACCACACTTGCTCTTTCTATTTCAAAGCATCACTGAAAGAACAAAGTAAGGAAGATGCTTTGTGTGTTCTTTCCTCCCTCTCTCATGGACATCTGATGAAGTTGAATGCTGGAAGATTCAGGACAAATAAAACAAAGTACATCTTCACCCAGTGCATAGTTGACTATGAAACTCACTCCCACAGGAGGCCATTGACTTGGATGGATTCAAAAGAGGATTGGACAAATTCATGGGGGTTAAGGCTATTGATGGCTAATAGCCATGATGCCCATGCTCTGCTTCCATGATCAGAAGCAGAAATGCTTCCGAATACCAGTTGCTGGAAGCCACAGAGGAGAGGGGGAGAGTGCTTTTGTGCTCAGATCCTGCTCGCCAGTTTCCCATGAAGGTATTTAGTTGTCCACTGTGAGAACAGGATGCTGGACTATCTGGGCCCCTGGCCCAGATGCATGGAAATGTATGCAAAACAGGTTCCTCCTAATGATTAGCCAAAATCTGTTTCCTTGCAATTTCCACCTATTACTTGAGCAAAAGAAAAAGTGCAAAATTTCTGTCTAAGGATTGTAGGTCTTACATGAGCCAGACAGGACTTTCAGGTTAAACCTTTTGCCTTCAGTGGATTCCTCCATAAAAGCTCCACTGCAGTTTAACTATTGCCTCCAGAGTGATGGTGCTCCACAACCATCAGTCCTGGAGAAAAATTTATGGCTGAAATCATAGCAGCTAATCAAGCCCACTTTAAAACTATTTCTCTGCTCCCTAACTGCTTTTTTCGTTGTTGCAATCTCCAGTCTATGAGATTTCCAACCAGGAACGTCTTCCAGATTCCACATGGCTGGTGCACACAAAATAGGCTGCCAAGGCTCATTGGCTCAGTCCAATAGCCGCTTAATCAACACAAATAGTCCCCATTAATCAGTGGGCCCCATTCTGAACTGTTAAGAGATGGCAGGTTTAGCCAGGCCTTTGCATTATAACTTCAGCTAGAAAAAGATTGAACAGGAGCATCACTGAATATACCAACTGGTAAGGCATTGAGATCCTATGCTGTTCTGAAATGGCCATTCTGCCTGGTCATTATACAACATGATTTAGAGAGTGACTTTATAGTGAGGCAGCCTGTTAGTGCATTGAGTTCTGCATTGCTTATACTGGCTCCCAAGAATTCTGGCTCTAATAATTGATTAGGATTCAGGGTTTTCCAAAGCATTCCTGCTCATTGGAATCTTCTCATCAACAAGCTGATGGTTTGAATTTCTTGCAAGGAGTTTTGTTTTTTTTTTAAAAGGAAAGTACAGCAAAACATTGGTGGGGTAGGGAGAAGCATAGGCAGAGAAGAAAATGAATGAGCAACCAAACACAGTCAGCATCACAGATCTGGAGGTGGGGAATGACTAAAGGAGATGTGGAAATAAACACCACAGTAGAGGAAGGGAACCCAATATTAGAACACCTTGTGCTCAGATCATCCCTACGAGCAAACTAGTATTCACGCTCATGCCTGATTTCTAAACACAGAGATGGGCTGTTATCCCTTTGTGAGGATTTGCCTTGGCATTAGGCATCATACGTAGGGATTCTTGAAAAGGCAAAGTAGGGATTCAGGCCCAGAGACCCATTTCATTCAGCATCTTGTTCTGGCCAGCCAGGTACCAATGGGAAGGCCATAAGCAGGGTCTGAGCTCATCAGTATTCTTCCCTTCTAGCAACTGGTATCCAGAAGCATACTGCTGTCAGTGGAGGAATGGTATAGCTATCTGGGTTCACAACCAATGATCACCTTCTCCTCAATGAATAGAAGAAGAAGAAGAGTTTGGATTTGATATCCCGAAGGAGTCTCAAAGCAGCTAACATCCTCCTTTCCCTTCCTCCTCCACAACAAACACTCTGTGAGGTGAGTGGGGCTGAGAGACTTCAGAGAAGTGTGACTGGCCCAAGGTCACCCAGCAGCTGCATGTGGAGGAGTGGAGACGCAAACCCGGTTCCCCAGATTACGAGTCTGTCGCTCTTAACCACTACACCATGCTGGCTCTCAGAATATATCTGATCCTTCCTTAAAGACATCAAAGTTGGTGGCCATCACGACCTCTTCTAGGAGCTGGTGTCCATTACTGCCTCTTGTAGCCATCATTACTTCTTGTGGCCATCACTGCCTCTATCTGCTCTGTCTTAGAGCTCCCACTTCAAATGCAAAATCTTCCATGAACTGGGGAAAAGGACTCCTACCCAAGCCTATGTTTAGATTTCTTGTCCCCCGCCCCTTGTTACCATTTCTTCATATTCCTTTCCTTTCCTTCCTCTTCTTTTCCTCTCACTGTCAAAAGCAATGGCGACTGGCACCTCCTAGGAACAGGGAAAGGACGTCCTCTTGGCAACTGTCACTCTGCAATGCAGGAGGTGGACTGATGGCTCCTGCCTGAAGATAAGCCTGGTCCGGAAAACAAGATGCTTGCAGATGTTTGGCTAATGGATACTGGGTAAAAGCCTCCAAAAGACGTGCCACTGCCAGAAGGTGCGAGGAGCATTTTGATGTATTGCTCTCCGCGATGCCTCTGCTCAGTTAACTAGCCAAACAGGTGGTTAGAAAGATCCCTAAATGCGATGCAATCTGTCCATAGTCCAGGTTCCCTCCCGGTGCGAGCAGAGGAGTCTGAAAGATTGGAGGCATCTCAGTTTATCAATCATGCCTTAATGAAACAACCGTCTCTGCTCTGCTCTCCTCTCTTGCCTCTGGCTTGGGGCTTTCTGTGAGTCGTCGTAAACAACATGTGTCTAGATCACAGCAGATAATTCCCACTCTCCCCCCTCCTCTGAGCCTCCCCACTGTATAGCTGCAAGCTTGTCAAATGGGTTCAAACAAAAGAGATGTGAGATTTCCCAGTACTGAGCTCAATGGTCCAGTGATCTGATTCAGTATAAGGTACTTTCCTATGCTCCTGTTAAATTAGTCCTTAATCTGGAGCAATGAGGACTGGAATCTTCATGTTTAGGGGAAGGACTGTACTTCTGTTTGCATGCAGGTTGCCCCTGGTTCAATTCCTGGTATCTCCAGGTAGGGCTAGGAATGTCCCCTATCTGAAAGCTTGGAAAGCTGCTGCCAGTCAGTGTAGACAGTACTGAGTTAGATGGACCAGTGGTCTGACCTGGTGAAAGGCAGCTTCCTATGCCCCTAAAGGGGTTTGAAAATCTTGTGTGCTGTGCTTCTGGAAAGGTGTAGCCCACTAAATGCTGCATGATGGGTTATGGGAGGGGGAGGGTTCCTTATGACAGAATCCAATGTCCAGCACAGCAACAGAGTGTCTATTTCCAGAGCAGAGCAACACAGGTGTGGGTGCAGACAGCAATTCAGGGAGCAGGAAGCTGGGGGAAATAATGGTGTTAAGCAGGATTTTAGAGAGCTAAAACCTCACAATCAATGGTTTGTTTTGTGTGCATGCATGTCTGTTTCTACTGAAAAAGCAAACTTGGAAAATATTCAATGCAGAAATGTTTTCTGTAAGAAATAGTGGGTGAATGGGGCAAGACAGCATATGTCCGTCCATCCCCCCTCAATATTCTCAAATGTCGCTTTTCTTGATGATGGAAAATAGAACCCTAGACTGATATGCTCTCTCTGCATTGTTTCCTTTTTAAAAAAGAGAGAGGGAGGGAGGGAGAGAATATTTTCTCTGTGTAATAGAAAAAGATATCCTCTTTGTCAAATTGCCATCCATTGGCGAACACTAAAGGGGAAGGTTAGCGCCATCTACAACACCTGGGCCAATCTATCAAGCGTGATTGCAGCTGGGAACGCCAAAGGAAATCATATTTCATGTAATTTATATTTATAAACATCCATTCCCCCCCCCTCCTTCTCCTTCTCTCTCTCTTTTGCCAGACAGCCAAAGTACTTGGGCGCTTTGCTGGAACCTCAGCCGCAAGTATCAGATAAAATATCACTTACGATCCAGCGTCAAATGCATCACGCCGTAATGGCAGGGAAAGTGGACCAGGGCGCAGCCCGAAAGCTCATTTCCCTATCAATCTTCCCCGGGCGGCGAAGCTCATCCCATTCTTCCAGCCTTTTATGGAGTCGTTGGGTCAAAGACAATTGCCTTCTTCACCCTGCCTGTCCTCTCTCTCTGTAGAGTCGCTGCGACCCAGCCCTTGTGTGCTTCTCGTGATCCCCCTTGTTCGTCCTCAAAAGCAAATCGACATCTTTGAATGGCAGGGGGCCTTCCATTCTCTATTCAGGGTGCTTACAGGGCGCTGTCATTTTCAACACTTCCATAATTAGGGGGATTTTAACCAAACTATCCTGTGGATGATTACCGCCGGATTCAATTTCTTTTACTTTGATCATCCGGAATAGGAGGAAAAGGACGCCGCTGGCATATTTGCTGATGTGCCATGTTTGCAGAGCAGCTTGTGGAAGAGGTTCGGCTTGTCACTCTCTGTTTTCTTTTGGTGCATCGGATGGCAAGGGTTGGGATGGAATCGACTTTGCTGGCTCACATTTCGTGATTCATAGACCCTGAGAGGGCATCTTAGAGGCCACAGTGCCCTACCCTTCTAATGCCAGAGACAGAGCTCTGAAGTCAGAGGAAAATGAGATTTGACGACGAAACCTTCTTTCCTTGCTATTGCTTGCTCTGATGGCATCCTGGGTCAACTGATATCAGAGCTCTGGTCACATTGGGATAAAAGGGAGATGTTCTGGCAAGCTTCTTGGTTCTAAATGACCCATCCCCCCCCCCATTTAGCCACTCTTGGGCTACAGGGTTACTTTTAAAAAAGAAAAGAAAATGAAAGAACTGGGCATTCCAGGACAAGGTTTGCATATATTTGGGAGGGCCAAGCCCACTTACTATGGCCCTGCCTGATGACATCTCCTCTCCAGGGACACCCTCTATCAAACCTGCAAACCTGACTAGTAAGCTAGTCATTGCTTATTTATTTATATTGTGTAAATACAGCTGTTTAGCTCCAGCTGGGCCTGCCAGCCCCTTCCACTCCTCTCGTTGTGATCGTAGTGGATGCTTAATAAATGGGTTTGGATTAGAACCGTCTGTGGATTATTTATACCTGAAAGGACCAGCAGGGGCATTTTTTTCCCCATATGGAGGAGATGGAAAAAACCCTAGCCAAGAATCCTCAAGACTCTCTGCTCGAAATAAGTTATGCAAATCTAGAAATTCTATGCAAATTGGCTTCTTTGGAGTAAATTTGTTCCATTTGCAGGCTTTATTCTGCACCTGATATTGGCATGGAAAAGGGTGAATTGAACTAATAAGCCATGGAGAAACTCAGGTTTTGATGCCGAAATGAAACAGCCTGGATTAGTATATCAACATAATGCTTTTGAACAGCACCTAGCATGCAGATGGTGCTTTGCAAATATTTAGTAATTATAGCAGTAGATGGGTGTGTTGATGATGATGTAGCCTGCTGGTCTCGTCCAGTGTGCTTTTTGTCCATTTGTTTGTTTGTTTTTTTGCAAAAAAAAGAAAAGAAAAAAGTTTGCTAGACCTTAGGTTTGAGGTATTGAGCTGCTCAGGTTTTGTAAAGTAACTAAAAATAAAATCACAATAAAGCCAGCTTTCTGACTTGGACGCAAATGTACAAGAATAAAACACACACAAACCACATCAGTTATGAAGGGGGGCTTACAAATGGCTGTTATCCCCTTTATCATTCTTGGAAGTGTAAGTTCTGCTTATTCTGTATATTAGGTAAACTGGAAATTTACAAATCTATGCAACTTTCATAATTGCAAGTACATATTTTACTTAGATAACTGTTCCAGAATATGAAAAGTAGTATTGCAAGCCTTACATAAGAATAGCCCCCTAACCGTTCCCAGCTTCCTCCTTCTGACACCCCTTTCTCTCTCTTTCTGACACCCATTTTTTCCTTTCTTTTTGACAGTCATTCTCTCCCTCTCGCCCTCTCCTCTCCTCACACTGAGATCCAGTGTGGTGTAGTGGTTAAGAGTGGTAGACTCGTAATCTGGTGAACCGGGTTCACGTCTCCGCTCCTCCACACGCAGCTGCTGGGTGACCTTGGGCTAGTCACACTTCTCTGAAGTCTCTCAGCCCCACTCGCCTCACAGAGTGTTTGTTATGGGGGAGGAAGGGAAAGGAGAATGTTAGCCGCTTTGAGACTCCTTCGGGTAGTGATAAAGCAGGATATCAAATCCAAACTCTTCTTCCTCTTCTTCTTCCTCCCTGTGTGGAGGGACAGATGACTCTTGCCACTGGTTTGAACTGATTGTCAACAGAGGGCTTTTAAAACCAGGCCCACCACTGCTCTAATGGTACAGTAAGCCCTCAGCATACATGGGGGTTATGTTCTGGGGATCATGCCCAAAGCCAAAATTCCATATGGTCAAATCACGTTGGGTGCAATGGTGGGTGGGATTGCCAAAGTCTTTCTTCCTGGCTTTCCACTCCCTTTTTATTTATGTTTTATTTATTTTGCCAAGCACATGAAGATGAATGTGCACAAGTTAAATGTGTGTGAGTTGCAGGCTTCGTGTGTTACAAAATCCACTGCTTCAAATGAATGCATCCATCCTGCTTTGTGGTGGCCCCAGCCCTGGATTGGAGATCAAAGCAGGAAGGTTTCTCCTGGTCAAAGTGAAAGAGCGATTTGGCAGACTGGAGCTTAAGGCACCATGGAAGCAAACTGAATCCAGCAAACTGTAACTGGTGTACCACAAAACAGCGGCTTAACCTGTGCATCAGACTCAACCATTATTCCTGTAAGAGAAAAATCTCTCCTATATTTTGTCCATGTCAGGAAGCTGAGCCTGTTTGCTTGTTCCTAAATGCTTGCATGACAGGCAGTTAAGCCTGTTACATTAATAGACTATTAATATATCCAACTTTCCTAAGCAGCTTGCATGGGCTCTCCATAGGTTAATTGGGCCATATTTCAAGATAATCACAGCCTTACATTTCGGTGCTAATTAAGTGCCTTTAAACCATACCCACACCCAGCCACACTGAATCATAATTAAACTCCTCGTCTTCCCTTCATATACCAGAGTACTAATACCCGTAACGTCCCAAATGCCATTCCTTGCCTGAAGCAAATTAAGCCTTGCAGCTCTGTTTTATGGAATGTATCTTTTAATATATATATCTATATAAAAAACAGAATCATGTACAAATGATTCTGAATGAATATTGCATGAATCGTCAAAGCACTTTTGTCTCTTTATTTCCCTACACTTATTCCCTGCCACAGAATTATTGTCAGCTGAGAATGGCCAGTTTGTTGAAGGCAGCAGTTATCAAAATTAGAGGAGCCAAGATGAGTCGAGGCTGCTTTTGTTTTCTCCATGAATGTTTTCTGTAGTGCTGAAAACCCCCTTTTCCTTTTTGGTGATTCCCCCAGCAGTCCATGCGAAAATGTTTCCTTATTCATTACATTGCCCTCACTTGCCCTCAGTGGCATAATCAATTGCTCTCACTTGCCATCAGTGACATCATGACCTAGTCGAAGATGCCTGCAAAGCATGGAGGCCAATATTGCACACTCTTGATTTGCATCCTAAGCCTGAAGAGAGATCTGAGGCCTCAACACATGTTTAACGCAACGGCTTGCTAAATTCATGGCTAGCCATGGGCCCTGAGCTTTGTGGTTCACACTTTGAAATCCATGCCATGAGCAATAGATAGCACAGAAAGTAACCATCCAAATGGAGCTATTCTGCAGATCTGCATCTCTCAAACAGTTTTTGGCCCTTGCTAAAATCTGAAATGGCATGGAAAAGCAATGCAGTGTGAAATCCTCAGTGATTGTTTCGGCTACGTGCTGTATGATGAAAGGGAAGCAAGGTAAACAAACAAACTAACACCCGACTCTGGAAGGACAAAGTTCTGAAACTTTTGAATGTCAAGACAACTCAGTGCTAAAGGAGCGAAATGTTGAGGTATGTAAATTTCTGCAAACGTTGAAAATCGGATGAATTTGGCAAAGGTCAGAAATTTGACTGTGTGCTTTCCTGAAGCATAGATGATCACTCAGTTAGGTCCATTCATTTTTGTATCATTCTGAAATACAGTCTGACTTTATCATAACCTGATAAATTGGAATCCTACGCATGTCTATTCAGAAGTTAGCTGTGCTGAGCTACATGGGACTTACTCCCAGGTTGGGATGAGGAAGAAATTCAATTCAGCTCACATTTAAAAGCAATCCTCCCTAGTTTTCACTTTTCAAAACAATACAGCAACTGAATCACAGCCACCCTTTGAAATTTGCACTTCTCTGAATTTTGCAATGCAGCTTGCCATTCAAGTACTTTATATTTATTTTATTATTATGTTTATACCCCACCTTTCCTCCCAGGACCTCAATGTATATGCATGGTTCTCTACCTTTTTTCCCCTTGTGACAACCCTGCAGGGTCATTGTACAGTAATAAAAGAGGTTGGACGGCCATCTCTCAGGGATTCTTTAGCTATGCTTCTTGCATTGCAGGGGGGGGGGGTTGGACTAGATGACCCTTGATGTACCTTTCAACTCTACAGTTCTGTGGTTCTATTAAAAATGCATATAGGGTAAATCATGCATATAGATACAGGTACAGCATCTCCACCCCCATCATTCTACCCAGATACTGAGGTCCAGTGCTGAGGGCCTTCTGGCGGTTCCCTTGCTGCGAGAAGCCAAGTTACAGGGAACCAGGCAGAGGGCCTTCTTGGTAGTGGCATCTGCCCTGTGGAATGCCCTCCCACCAGATGTCAAAGAGAACAACAACTACCAGACTTTTAGAAGACATCTGAAGGCAGCCCTGTTTAGGGAAGCTTTTAATGTTTAATAGATTATTGTATTTTAATGTTCTGTTGGAAGCCGCCCAGAGTGGCTGGGGAAACCCAGCCAGATGGGCAGGGTATAAATAATAAATTGTTGTTGTTGTTGTTGTTGTTGTTGTTGTTGTTGTTATTAACCAGCAGAAATAATGCACTGAGAGGTTGATGGAGTTGCACAAGGAGTTTATCCTGAGCCCTCTCCCTCCTTTCTTCCTAGGTTCTTAGGCAGTGTCACTACAGACTATTAAGTGGCATCCAAGTTTCATACGTGCCACTTTGACTGCTGTTCTGGGGCTGAACGAAATGTTTGGCTATGTCTGTGCATGGTTTGTAAAGAGTCCCTGCGATGCTCCGGGCTATAAGGCACCGTATAAAATGTCAGCCATTATCATTAATCGCTCCTCGATGTTGCCTCTGACTTTTATGTGTCAGACACTGCAGTCTATAACAAGCTACTGCCTCCGTAAAGGTCTTCCTAGCTGCATGGAGACGGGTTGAGGAAGAGACCTGGGCAGCAGGTGTGGGAAGGGACAGGGTGTCACCAAAGAGAGAGGGGAGCCCAGAGAGACCTTTCCCAGACATCAAGTCCCTGATGCATGCCGGTTTCCTGAATTAAAATGGGGAGCAGGCTTCCATCTTACATTCATAAGAGAAGAGGGGGAATGCAACCCAAATGAACTGGAGCAACTCCCCTAAGAAACATGGTTAAAACCCTTGGTGCTATTTTGCTTAGGGAGGAAAAAAAGACGCAAAATAGATGTGCAGAAAATGTGTGGTGCGGATAAACTGGAGAGAGAGAGAGAGAATGATGGAGTTTTCTTTCCCTCTTTCATAACACTAGAACCCAATGGGATGGTCCAGAGAAAATGAAAGTTGGGAGATTCAGGACAGGCAAAAGCAAATACAAAGCACCCAGTTAAATGATGGGATCGGCTACCACTAGATGTATTATTATTATTATTATTATTATTATTATTATTATTACTATTATTATTATATTTGTATACCTTACTATACTCACAGATCTCAGATGTAGTGATGGCCACCAACTTGGACAGCCAACTTGGGGAAGGGCCATCGTTCAGTAATAGAACATCTGCTTTGCATGTAGTAGGTCTCCTGTTCAATCCCAGCATCACTAGGTAGGGCTGGCAAAGACTCTTGCCTGAAACCCTGGAGAGCTGCTGCCAGTCCGTGTAGACAATACTGAGCCAGATGGAACCATTGGCCTGAATGAGAATAAGGCAGCCTCCTCTGTTCCTATTTAAATCACCTCTTTATTTGGGATCATTAGGACTAGCACCTTACTTAACATTTTGGGGAAGGACCATAAGTTGGTGGCAGAACATCTGCTTTGCATGCAGAAAGTCAGGGTTCAATCCCTGGTGTCTCCAAGATAGAGCTGGGAGAGACTCTGGGAGGAACCCTGGAGAGCTGCTGCCAGTTAGTGTAGGCAATACTGATCTGGATGAGCCAATAGTCTGACTCAGTGTAAAGCAGCTGCCTATGTCCAGTAGATACGATGGCAGTAAAAAGGTACCAGGCTAGAGAAATACAGGGAGATAAGGCTACCCATCACTACTAGTCATTGTGGCTTTATCACCTCCTGTATGAGAGGGAGCATGCCAGTGGCTGGAGAACATGCGTGGGAAAGGGTAATGGCACTCCTGTCCTCCTTGTGGTCTTCCCATAGGGCATTCAGTTGGCCCCTGCAGGGTTGAATTATGGATTTGATAGCCTTTTGGCCTGAACTTTCAGGACTTTTTCCTTAGGTTCTTAAGAACAGCCCTGCTGGCACACACTAGAGCCAGTGTGGTGTAGTGGTTAAGAGCAGTAGACTCGTAATCTGGTGAACCGGGTTTGATTCTCCGCTCCTCCACATGCAGCTGCTGGGTGACCTTGGGCCAGTCACACTTCTTTGAAGTCTCTCAGCCCCACTCACCTCACAGAGTGTTTGTTGTGGGGGAGGAAGGGAAAGGAGAATGTTAGCCACTTTGAGACTCCTTCGGGTAGTGATAAAGCAGGATATCAAATCCAAACTCTTCTTCTTCATCTAGCTGAGAGCATCCTGCCACCCACAACGTTCAACTAGATACCATGGCTACTTGTGGTTTTCCTGGAGGCACCTGCCTGGCCATCCACTATAGGTTATCCAGAAGCCAGACGTGAGTCTCTTCCACCCAGCAGGACTCTTCTTGCCTTCTCCTCTTGCTGAAGCCCATCCATCCAGTGACGAAAGGTCTATCTTTAGCTGCAGACAGCCCCCTCCACATCTTTCCTCCTCCTCCTTTTAGCCTGGAAATAAATTGTGTTGGTAATAGATTAAGAGAAGGAGCTAAGGATTTGTTCCAGCTGAAATGTTATCACCCCGGGCAGTTTTAATAAAACGATAATCAAATAAAGAGCCAGCTACAATAAATTAATGTGTTTTAGCCGAAGAGGGCTGGGCAAAAAGACTGTGTTCTCTCTCTCATTTTTTTTAAAAAAATTACTGTCAGCTGTGTAATCAGAGTGTGTGGAAGGGAGGAGCAGACAGAGTTGTTGGGCTGGGTGGGTGGAGAGAGAGAAAGCATTTAACCCCGTACGTTCGACATTCAGATCCCGCATCTCGTTTCTGACAGGCTTACACCATGTGTGAGGGCTGATAAGGCCCTGTGTGAAATTGACAGCTTGGTCTGAGCTGTCTGTCGACTATAGGAACACACACACACACACACACACACACACCACACCACAACCATTTCTTTATTGCGGAGATAAAGGAGCTGGCTGTGCGATTAAACTTCTCATCTGAGGGAGGAGAGGTGAAGAAAAGAGTTGCTTCTATTAAAGCCGCTATTAGCTAATGAGAGGGGAAAGGGGAGCGCAAAGACGTACGGCAGGGTGGAATCCATTCCTTGTCTTTTTGTTGGGTGGGGAGACATGGGGAGAAGGAGGGGAAGTCGCAAGATTCACAGTATCTGGGGTAGCCAACATGGTGCCTTTTGGATGTTGCTGGAGGGAAATAGACTATGGCCCCTCTTCACGTCATACATTTAAAGGAGCAACACAGCACTTTACACACTCATGGCTTCTCCCAAAGAATCCTGGGAGCTGTAGTTTGTTAAGGGTGCCTAGAGTTGTTGGGAGACCCCTATTCCCTTCCCAGAGCTGCAATTCCCAGAGTTCCTTGGAAAGAGGGCTTCATGGTTAAACCACTTGGGGAATTGTAGTTCTGGGAAGAAGGGTCTCTGAACAATTCTCAGCACCCTTAACTACAGTTCCCATGATTCTTTAGGGGAAGCTATTGGTGCTTACAGTGGGATCATGGTACTTCAAAGGTTTTGTGTGAATGTGGCCTGTGCCAGCACCAAGACTGGCATAGTTTGCCCCTTATTTCAGGGGCACGTCCTATGGACCCACATCTTCACCCAGCAGATTGATAGGGATGGGAGAGAAATTTGATTCAGTTGACATTTAATGGTGAGCCAACACTTCCCAAACCAACCAACCAACGAACTGAAACATCATTTGAAATTTGCACTTCTCTGAATTTTGCAATGCAGTTCTCGGATCAAATAATGTGTGCAAAAATAGGGTAATGGGGTAAAGTGTACATTTAAAAAAAGACCCCATGGAACCTTTATAGGAAGAACTTGGGTAGTTCCAATAGATGCTGATGATGTAATGATGAAAACTCCTCTTTGATTAATATGGTGCAGATACAGTATGTCCCATGGTGTCTTCTTCCTGGTCAGAAGTTATTGTTGCTATTGGTTTTGTCTCGGAAAAGTCCTTGATATTTGCGGATATTCACACACTCTTAAATTATATTCCAGTGTCGTGGGGACTAACAGATGGAAAACAAAAATGGATTCTGCCTGTCCTTATGGTGTCTAAGGGATTTATTTTGCAAGGCTGGTAGGACGAACACCCACCATCTACAGCTCTGTATTTCTGAAGATCTCACTGCCCTTTCTACATTTGAACACGTGCCTTATAATCTTCAATCTTGGTTGGCTCCCTATATGGACATATGGACTGCTTATATCAATTATATAAATTAGGATTTATGTGGCATTTTTATTGACAGTTGGCAATGTTTTTTATTCTCCTGTTTATTTCTATATGCTATATCTGCAAATTTGCAGACATGGACATAGATATATATGGAAACACCAGAAACCAAGAGAAGTCAAAATTGACAGATTCATCCACTCATCCCACCCACCCCCTACAACCTCCTCACTTATAGAAGTAAAAGTCCAAGCTCTGATGTAAGGGATGATTTGCAGAGGTTCCAATGGCATCTGTGAGGCACCTCACAAGGCCATGTCTCCGTCTCGAAGGGTCTACCATCCCTCTCTGGAAAGAGACAGGGAGAGATCAAAAGCATCCTATGACCTATGGGACACTCTCCCAGAGACCATGGGCTACATCCAATGCTAGTCCTACTCAGAACAGACCCACAGAAGTTAATAGGCACAGCTAACTCAAGTCCATTCATTCCAGTGGGTCTGAGTAGAACCGAGGATTGCAGGCTAAAAGCAGGACCTACACGATGCCCTGAGGGAAGATCAAAAGCCCATCTTATAAGCTTTCCATAACAGACCATCTCTCTCTATCTCTCTCTCGAATGACTGCAGCTCGGTACCCAAGATAATGGGATCGCAGCATGAAAAGAGAAAGGGGTTGGTGGAAAAAAGCACCCCCTCCCCACTGCTAATGGAAGCCAATAATTTGGTAGGAGAGCAAATGGCCTGAAGGATCTTTATCCATTTGAAGCTAAGTAGGCCTGTTAAATGAGGCCAGATGGTTACATTAGCCGCGGAAGGGACCTGCAAAGCTCTCTGTCCGCCACCAGCGCAAGGGTTGGGCCCGGCCTTCCAATTTGCTCTGTAAGCCTTTGACAGCTGCTCCCAGAAAATTATGTCCATGCAGTGTGGCAGGTTAAAGAAAGGAAGAGAGAAAGAGACAGAAGCAGCCCATCTGCCCCAGCCTCCTATGCCTCTCCCTCTCTTTTTTTTTTTGTTATCGATAAACACACGCTCCCTTTTGTCTTCTAAAGCAATTTCATAGCTGATGCACAAACACGGGGGCCATCAAAGGTGGATGGCGAGCGAGACAATGGGAAGGAGATACAAGCTCATCAACAAAGGGACACATTTCCATTTCGGCAACAATGCCTTTGCCTCCTGTTGTACACTCAGCACGGCAATCTGTGTGCGTGCGTGCGTGCTTCTACAGGTGTATTTTATCTCACTCTTTTCTCCCTGCTGCCCCCCCCTTCACCACCAGGGAGAGGAACAAGCCTGCCAAGCCTCCACAATAATGTTCGGTTTCTTCCCTCCTCCCTGACAGATGCTGAGCCTGATGGATCCGATAGGCTTTCCAGCCGCAGCTTGGCTTTATTTTATTGCTAATATCAGTTGCCTCCCAACAGGGAGAGAAAAACAGGCTTCCTTCTCTGTCACACCTCGCCCATCCCTTTGTGCTGGTTCTTGCATTACAATGGGGCCCATAGCTATCAGCGTAGAGTGGTTTGGGCTTTCAGCATAGCTCTCAGGGAAGACATTGCAGACTTAAGTGCTCCCAGCATGGACTTCAGCTCCTGCCAATCAACGGTGGGGCTGGATTAAGACTGCTAGGCTTGCCATTTCCCAAGAGAAGGAGGCAGAGATCAGAGCGGTGAGACGAGGCTGGGGGTGGGGTCAGAGAAGAAAATCGGGGCTTCTTCTGAAGCAGGTCTTAGCTCTGGAACAAGAGAGTGGTGTTGTTGTTTAGTCGTTTAGTCGTGTCCAACTCTTCGTGACCCCATGGACCAGAGCACACCAGGCACTTCTGTCTTCCACTGCCTCCCGCAGTTTAGTCAAACTCATGCTGGTAGCTTCGAGAACACTATCCAACCATCTCGTCCTCTGTCATTCCTTTCTCCTTGTGCCCTCCATCTTTCCCAACATCAGGGTCTTTTCCAGGGAGTCTTCTCTTCTCATGAGGTGGCCAAAGTATTGGAGTCTCAGCTTCAGGATCTGTCCTTCCAGTGAGCCCTCAGGGCTGATTTCCTTAAGAATTGACATGTTTGATCTTCTTGCAGTCCATAGGACTCCTCCAGCACCAAGAGAGTACCTCTGAGCATTTTCAGAGTGCTTCTTATGTAAGAACATAAGAAGAGCCTGCTACAGTAGATCAATGGCCCATCTAGTTCTGTTCTCACAGTGGCCAACCAGATGCTCATTATGGGAAACCTGCAATCAGTAAGCAAAGGATCATTCTCTGCTCCTGTGGTTTCCAGCAACTGACATTCAGAAGCATCACTGCCTCCAACCACAAAGGTAACATCTTATCGGGATCCAGTCGCTTGGATAGCCATAAATGGCTGCCAGCCATTGCTAGCCTTCTTCTCCAGGCTGATTTTATCTTCCTCCATTCCTTCTCCCAACCTTTTTTTCTTGGAGAAGATCGAGGAGGGAGAGGACTGGCAGGAAGAGGGACTCAAGCCATTGAACTTTTCAAATGTTCTTGTAGAATGCTTGAGGGAAGAAAACCGCTCTGGGTTTTCAGAGCATTCAGCAGGAACACTCAAAAAGCCCAATTGATTTTGGGGGGTAAGCGGAAGAGCTCGAGGAAACATTGACCTGTGCTGAAAGATTGCAAACTTCATTTCCTAGTGTTCTATAGAAACAGGGCTGGTGCCAAGTGTTGGCATATTAAGGCAGCTGGAAACAATGGCCATGAAGGGATGAGCTCACGGAGGAGCTTTTCTTGTGCAAGAAAAGAGCAGCCATTGATCTCATATTTGGGGATGAAACAACTTTTCTGACAGTATCATTGGGAAAGGTTGGGCTGAAGTCTCCTGTGTAGATTTTGATACAAATGAACAAAGCTCTGTGTGATAGACAGGTGAGGTCAGCAACACAATCACATTTGCTGCATTTGATTAAAGACGGAGGAAGAAATTCAGATTGGTCTATACCTAATTCCCAGCTTCTAAACAATATGCCAGCCAAAACACAGTGATCGCTTGAAATCTGCACTATTCCGAATTTTGTGATGTGGTTCTCCAATAGAGCAATATGTATAAGATTATGCATTATTTATTTGTTTAATCTATATCATCTATCTATCTATCTATCTATCTATCATCTATCTATGTATCTATCATCTATCTATCTATCTATCTATCTATCTATCTATCTATCTATCATCTATCACTGTCATCTATCCCCCCTTTAGTACAATAATCTCTAAGTGGTTTGCAAAGATACAACACAATACAATAAAAATCAGTAAAAACTATGAAATCAAACTTCAATTAAAACACCTGCTGGAATTAACAAAAATGTCTGCAGTAGGTCAGTAGGTGGTGGAAGTTCAACAGGAAGTGGGATTGTCAGAGCTCAAATGGGAGAGTTTTCCATAAAATTAGACCAGCAATACTAAATGGCATGGCTCCTGGTGAATATGAGCCATGGGGAAAGTGCACAAAAATAGTGAAAATAAATACAAAAATGCATCCTGTTATGGAAATTGGGGGAAAATGTGCTTATTATGGGAAATATGCATTAAGATGCTGATGAATTTTCATGAAGGCTCTTTCTTTAAAAAATTGCAAACGGATGCAGAAATGTGGAGAAATGAGCTGAAGATTGGACAAACGTGAAACTGATATTGGCCGATTCATCCATCCCTATGTGGGACATCAAGCAGGATGAAGCACAAGACGAGGTCTTGATGTGGCTGTGAAGCATGGAGGTCTTTAAAAAGAGACAGGATGAGAAGACAACATCCGAGGAGACACGGAGAGTGGGAGGGAGGGAGGGAGGGAGAGAGAGAGGAGACAGACTGTGTATCGACAATCCAGAGTAGACTTGCACATTATCTAGGTAGCAGAGCGGAATTGGAGATCAAGATGCCAACTAAATTAGGGTGTTGTAGGTCACCGAGCAGGAATTTCATGATGGCTGCATCTCTAACAAAGGTTAAAATGTGGAACAAAGACAAATAATGACAAGGCTCCAGAGGCAGTGACCAGAAGGGAGAGACATCGGTGGCAGTGGCTGGGAAGCAGAAGAAATCTTTGCCTGCAATCAGTGCTCAGTGGGTCAGACGGAAAGCAGAATGCACAGCATCCCAAATGCCGACTGGAGGGAGGGCAAGTGGCTCTGACAGCGGTTTCCAGTAAAATTAATGCACCCAAAGCACTTGTCAAGAGGGAGAAGGCATTCAGGGGGAAGAAGCACAGATGCCTCTGGAACAGCCATGGGGTGCGTGGTGATGAAGGCAGAGGATCCACCGATGAGCGGGGGGAAATGGGTAAAAATTGGGTTCCAGGAAGGCATCTAGCAATTTTGACTTCTGCTTGCGTCTCATCAGTGAACATCCACAGTGGCATACCCTCCACAACCCACCTTGAAGTGCATACAGTGCGTGCAAATCACAACATCTTACATGCGCAAAGGTCACCAGGAAATCAGACAAAATGCCTCCTCCATGGTTGCCCATTTGACATGCTGTAGAGGGGGAGGGGGATGCCATTTTGAAGACGTAAGGGCATATAAAGGGCAAAGCCAGCTATGAACTCAACGCTGACCGTGACAGTGGTCCCCAGTGTGGTGTAGAGCCAGTGCAGTGTAGTGGTTAAGAGCGACAGACTCGTAATCTGGGGAACCGGGTTCGCGTCTCCACTCCTCCACATGCAGCTGCTGGGTGACCTTGGGCCAGTCACACTTCTCTGAAGTATCTCAGCCCCACTCACCTCACAGAGTGTTTGTTGTGGGGGAGGAAGGGAAAGGAGAATGTAGCCGCTTTGAGACTCCTTCGGGTAGTGAAAAAGCGGGATATCAAATCCAAACTCTTCTTCTTCCCCACAGTCTCTGTGGCTGGAGGCTGCATATTTTTCTCAAGGTTCCTAGAACAGGGGTGGGGGACTTCTGGCCCTTTCGATCTTATTGAACTACAATTCCCATCATCCCTGGCCACTGGCCATGCAGGTTGCTGGGGTTGCTGTGAATTGGAGTCCAACAGTATCTGGAGAGGCCACAGGCTCCCCATTCCTGAAGTAGAGTGAGGGCAATATAGCCAGCTAGAGACAAGGCATTGCTTCATATATTTACTCTAGAGTCTTAACAAATATATATAGCCTCACTGCTAGAAGAGATAATAATGGGTGAGACAGGGTCATTCTCTCTTGGTCTTCCTTGACCCAGAGCTGTCTGCCTAGGGCTAGCATAGGTGGCTGATAATGGCCTTACAAAGGAACAGCAACTCCAAAAGTGACACGGGGAGCAGGGGAGCAATTGACAGCCACTCAGGGAGGACAGTGTCTCTTGATTCCTTTCTCATTGCACTCAGTGGTCTTTGGAGACAGACAGATGCCAACAATAATAGATCCTTAGCCTCTGTGCTTAAATATTGTGGTGACTTTGGGGGATCCTATTGAGCAAAGCATCCCTGGAATTGAAAGGTTGGTGCAGGTTTGTTCCCCAAATTTCTCCAAATGAATCCTGATGCCCAGCAATCTCAAACTGTTGTTGATGTTGTTGCTGTTGGCATCTGACTGTCTTGAGAGACAATGGAGTTTGCCTCCAGGGGTGAATATTCTCCAAAATTTTTGCACCGTGTGATATTGGACTCTGGTTTCCCAGCTTCTGTATAAGCTCTGTGTCGCTTTATTGCAGAAACAGCAGCTCCAAGCTCACTGAACTGGGGAAATGGGAAGCTAGGCACACAATTTTGCTGAAAGCAAAAGTTTGCAGTAAATTGGAAGGTTGCTACATAGGAGAAACATCTGGTGAATTTTCAAAGGATATGAGTAGCTGAATTCCTCAGTGGATGAGTCCTCATATCCCCCGACTCCACTGGGGAAAAAAGAAGAAGAAGCCCTGTGCAGATTTGAAGGTAAAGATCCCTGTCCGGGCATCTGGCATCCAAGCCATGGACCCTCCTGGATGCACAATCTGTGCATAGCTTCCCAGCAGCACTGCTGGGTGGGCATCCTTCCAAACAGCACCCGTGGAGGGAAATTGCCACACTGCAATCCACCGTCTATCCACCATGCCATCTGGGCTGTCTATTAGCACAGAATAAAGTTCCTAACCAGAGAGGTCAGGCTGCAGGGCGTTTAAAGTAAATTTCCTAGAGCTGCAAATCCTGCCTGCTCCAGCCAAGGGATAAAGGGGGCGGGGGAGAGAAAGAGAATTACACAGCGCAGGGCCTCCAGAGCCGTTTACGGCTGCTCCTGGTGGGATTTGTGATTCAAGGGCGAGGTCTCAGCCGGCAGGTACAAGTCCATCTGATGAACAACGGAAGTGCCCTGCTTTAATCCTGCAAATCTCTAGGTTTTTATTTTAATCAATTTCTATTTCACTTGCTATGGATCGTTCCCTCCCCCTTCTCCTTAACAAGGCAGTTTTCGGAGAGGAGAGGAAGGCAGGTTGGGAAGCTCTAATAGCTTCTTGCTAGCAAGCAAAAGTTTTCTCCATTGAGAAATTTAACCTTCTGAAAATGTAGGTAACACTAAACAATAACATTTAATAATAATTAACAACAACAACAACATTTATAATATAACTGCAATAACATGGCAATCATTTTTAATGTCTTTGATGCAATTTTACACACATTTTGCTTACTAAGCAAAAACTAAATTATATTAATTTAGTCAAAATATCTTTCGAATTCCCAAGTCATGTTACAACTTTTTAGCACCATTCATTTTTGGAATTTGAACTGTTGAAAAACTCAGCATGCCCTAATGGCCTGGAACAACTTCTTTGTATATGCTAAATCGTGGTACTTAACTAGCCAGCCAAAGCCATTGCCTTGGCAAAGGGACTAGTATGGCAGGCTCTGCAGCCTCTCCTACTGAATTATAACACTTATTGAATCACAGATCTGGAAAGGATCCAAGGATACCCAGACTGACCCCTTCCAAACCCATAACACTTGACCCTCCAAATTTATAACACTAGCAGGTGTGCCAACTCTATGGGGCTGAGGCCTCTACACCCCTTGCAATGTCCGCTGGGACAGGACTCAGCCCCCCCAATCTAGAGGGGGCAGAGGAGGCCTGGTGGGATGTTGCCCCAATGTAGCCAAGCCTGGTGGGAAGTCACCCTGGGCCAACCAGCGCAGCGTGGTGCATGAATGTTGCATCTGGAGGAGAACTGGTCGGCCTCTCCCAATATGACAGTTGTCACATGCCTGCGCAAAGCACATGACATCATGCACAGCTCCCCCAATGCGAAGGCTAGGAAGCTAAGAAGAGTCTGCCGGAGCCAGAACATAGCTATGGGGCATCAATGACTTGTTGCAAAACATACCTGAAAGCTCACTACTCCCATCAGTCTGGAGGTGCATCACTGGCATTTTAAAGATGAGGAAAGGAAGCACTGAAACTGGTTCTGAGGACCAGGCACTCTGGGATGGCTAGGCTGGAAAGCCCACCTGGTCAGATGGTACAGAGAAATAGGCCACACACCACAATTTCATCAAAAGCGGATCTTTGGGCAGAGAGGATGCCCAGCCCACCGAATGCCTTTGTGATTATTCCAAGACATACATGAAAGGTAATTTCAAGAATGCACTTTCCATTATCACCTCCGGTCCTGCAATCAAATCTGAGGAAAGAGGTAACTTGAAATGCCGCTTGAGGCATCTAAAAATAAGGCAGGTCAAAGAGGGGAGCAAATGAGGAGAGTCCAAGAGTCAAAAAGACACTTGGTGACACTTGCAGGGTTGCAGGGTGGTCACAGAGCACACCAGGGGTGTAAAATAATGGCAATGCAGCCCATCTAAGGAAGCTGGCGATGGAAATACCACTGAGTCCTCAAACAGGAGCAGGTTCCCTTCATCTTGCACTGCAAGAGCATCCTTTTCCTGAGCCAGCGAATCATGCCCAGATCATGTTAATACTAATAAAATCCTTAAGACACTTCCCTCTGTTAACGTGCTGCCTTTTATTAAGTCTTCTATCAGAAGCAGCTGGATTACTCTGCCTTGTGCCTCACCCCGCCTGCCAGTATCTGAGCCATTATGTCACAGCACCCCTAAATCAAGCAAATCTTTTTTAAAAAAGACATTCTGGGAGAATAAAAAGCCTGGGAATATTTCATGTGCCAGGAAAGATCTTGGCAAGGCCATCTCTGCCTGACAGCCCCAAAGATAGGGCCTTTTAAAGGATCTGGGAGGTTTCTTTGATTCTTAAACAAAGAGAGTCAGAGTAACTAATATTAGAGCTTGCTGGATATGTTTTTAGAGCACAGACTCTTGCCTGTCTTCTGTAAGCCCATTTGTGTAAGGGTACCTGTGCCTTTTACAGTTTGCATGAAAAGCACACAGTTTAGGAGAGGGGCAGGTAACTGATTTGCCCTCTAGGGGGCACTGTTATGATGGAGAGGGTGGCCTCCCAGCAGGGTGCCATCTTGAATAAAATATTGGGGCAGCCCAGGTAAGCCCTGCCCTGCATAGTTGATTATAAGACACGGTGAATGGACAGCATTTGAATGGGAATGCCCATTATCTTTGGGAGAGCGCCCCCCCTCAAATATTTTATTGGGGGGAGCCAAAGGGACCTCAGCCTCTAGGTTGCTCCTATGCTACCCATACAAAAGGCAAATTCCTTACTAGGGGTCCTTAGGAAAGGAACTGAAAATAAAACTGCCGATAGCATAATGCCATTATAGAAATCAATGGCACAGTTGCATTGTGAAAACAGTGGTACTTCGGGTTAAGTACTTAATTCGTCCCAGAGGTCTGTACTTAACCTAAAACTGTTCTTAACCTGAAGCATCACTTTAGCTAATGGGGCCTCCCACTGCTGCCGCGCCGCTGGAGCACAATTTCTGTTCTCATCCTGAAGCGAAATTCTTTTTATATATATATATATATATATATATATATATATATATATATATATATTAAAATTTTTAAACATAAATGCAGAAATAAAAAACAATGAAACATATATCATAACATATTTTCTTAGCTTCATTGGACTCCCTCACGTCTCCCGCTCCCACTTGCATCATTGTCAATTCTTACCCGCAATTTATCATCTTGTTTACATTCTTATATCCCATTCATTTAAAATATAATCTAATAATCCTCCCAAAGGTTTATGTTTTTTCCTCAATCTCACTTGTCATCCTAATTCCATCTAGTTTAGTGGTGCTCAATTATTTATGATCTAGCATCCTTCTTAACATTTAACCAAATTACAATGCTTTTTTAAAATAAATCTTAAATTTCTTCCAGTCTTCTTCAACCTTCTCTTCTCCCAGGTCTCGGATTCTGCCGGTCATCTCGGCTAGTTCCATATAGTCTATCAGCTGCATCTGCCACTCTTCCAGTGTGGGTAGATCTTGGGTTTTCCAGTGCTTAGCGATAAGTATCCTTGCTGCTGTTGTTGCATACATAAAAAATGTTTGGTCCTTCCTTAACACCTTCTGGCCGACAATACCCAAAAGGAAGGCCTCTGGTTTCTTAGTGAAGGTATACTTAAATACCTTTTTCAGCTCATTATATATCATTTCCCAGAAAGCCTTCACTCTAGGGCAAGTCCACCAGAGGTGAAAGAATGTTCCTTCATTTTCTTTACATTTCCAACATTTATTATCAGACAAATGGTATATTTTGGCAAGTTTAACTGGGGTCATGTACCATCTATATATCATTTTCATTACATTTTCCTTCAAAGCATTACATGCAGTGAAGTTCAACCCAATGGTCCACAACCTTTCCCAGTCCTCAAACATAATGTTGTGCCCAATGTCCTGTGCCCACTTTATCATAGCCGATTTTACCATTTCATCTTGTGTATTCCATTTTAACAGCAAGTTATACATTCTTGAAAGTACCTTAGTCTTAGGCTCTAACAGTTCTGTTTCCAACTTCGATTTCTCCACCTGGAACCCTAACTTTTTGTCATTTTTAAAGACTTCTTTAATCTGAGCGTAGTGTAGCCAGTCTCGCACTTTATCCTTCATTTTCTCCAAACTCTGCAATTTCCAATTGTCTCCATCTTTTTCTAGTATTTCCCAATATTTTGGCCATTTGGCCTCCATATTGGGTCTTTTTCGGGCCTTAGCTTCCAGCGGTGAAAGCCACCTTGGAGTTTTATTTTCCAATAAGTCTTTATATTTTGTCCAGACATTAAACACTGCTTTTCTGACAATATGATTCTTAAAGGCCTTATTGATCTTAACCTTGTCATACCATAAGTATGCATGCCAACCAAAAGCATTGTTAAAACCTTCCAGATCCAGAACGTCAGTGTCCTCGAGAAGTAGCCAGTCTTTTAGCCAGCAGAAAGCTGCGGCCTCATAGTACAACTTTAGGTCTGGCAGGGCAAAGCCCCCTCTTTCTTTCGCATCAGTTAATATCTTAAACTTAATTCTGGGCTTTTTGCCCTGCCAGACAAACTTAGAGATGTCTCTCTGCCACTTCCGAAAGCACTCCGTCTTGTCCACAATCTGTAGTGTTTGAAACAAAAACAACATTTTTGGCAATACATTCATCTTAATAGCAGCAATTCGGCCTAACAAAGAAAGTTTCAATTTTGTCCAACTGTCTAAGTCTCTTTTAATTTCAGACCAACATTTTTCATAGTTATCCTTAAAAAGACTCAGATTTTTTGCTGTTATGTTTACCCCTAGGTACTTTACTTTTTTAACCACAGTTAGTTCTGTCTCTCTCTGAAACCGTTCTGACTCTGTATCTGTCAAATTTTTTCCCAGCACCTTAGTTTTCTGTTTGTTTAATTTGAATCCCGCCACCCGACCAAAGTCTTGAATCAATTGTAACACTCTTTTCGTACTAGATTCTGGCTCCTGCAGGGTCAAAACTAGGTCATCTGCAAAAGCTTTAAGTTTGTATTGTTTCGCTCCGACCTGGATTCCTTCCACCAACCGGTCCCCTCTGATCATGTTCAAGAGCATCTCCAGAACCGAAATAAATAGCAGAGGGGAAATGGGGCAGCCTTGTCGTGTTCCTTTTTCAATTTTAAACTCTTCTGTAACCACATTGTTAACTATCAATTTAGCTTTTTGTTCTGAATATATTGCATCAATCCCATTCTCAAAACCCCGTCCCACTCCCATTTCTTTTAAATTTCCCTTCATAAATTTCCAAGAGATATTGTCAAAGGCCTTCTCCGCATCTATAAAAATTAACACTGCTTTTGTATTTATGTCTGTTTGCAAAAGTTCCAAAATGTCAATGATATTCCTTGTGTTAGCAAACAAGTGTCTACCTGGGAGAAAGCCTGCCTGGTCTTTATGAATTACTTCATTTAATACTTTTTTGAGTCTACTTGCCAAAACGTCTGCAAATATTTTGTAATCCACATTTAAAAGGGAGATGGGACGATAGTTCTTAAGTTGTGTCTTTTCAGCTTCCGATTTTGGTATCAATGTGATAAAAGCTTCTTTCCACGATTCCGGCGCCTTCTTCCCCTCCATAATTTAATTGCTGACCTCCATCAGTGGTTGTATCAGATAGTCTTTTAATGTCTTGTAGTACTTGGAGGTCAGCCCATCTGGCCCTGGGGATTTGCCCAATTGCATGTTCTGAATGGCTTGTTCAATCTCTTGTCGTGTTATTTTGCAATTCAGGATTGATCTATTTTCTTGTGACAATTTTGTTAGTCCATTTTCCCATATTCCCTCTAGAGGGAGGCTGGGACATTGCAACAGTAGCAGCAAGTGGAAAAATACTATGAATTTGAGCAGGATCTGTTATCTCTTGGGAAAGCTGCAAAAACGAAGCATTATTTTGTCTACAGAGGTTTCTATACTAAAGGAGACAATGGATTTATCTATTGAAGAAAGGAAGGGACTTGACACAAGTTATGTTCCTGAATAACAAAAGCCTCTGTGGAGAACAAGAAGTTTCTGAATTAGAAGGTTTCTGCAGCAGAACAGGAAAAAGCAACCTGAGGAATAAGAGCTGGACCAAATTTGAAGCCGGAGTATTTGGAACATCCAGACTTTAAAAGGACCAAGAAATTGAATTTAAGTTAGACTCTTAAACATAGAGGTCTGGATGGAAGAACAATGACTTTTTCTGAGAGTTTTTTCGAGATTGGACTTTCTGAAATTAAAAGCTATCAAAAGACGGCAAAGTGGAGTTGAGATATAGACGTGGATACACCAGGCTGGCAGTAGACAATGGATGAACTTTGGGGATTGGAACCGGGGAATGGGGGGGGGGGGAGATTTGGAATCCAAAGGCTGTAAAATTATATATTATTTCTTTCTTTTCTTTTTTCATGTTTGTTGTTTGAAAATAGGGGAATTCGTGGAAGGGAAATGGGGTCGATCTTAGGGAATTATATAAAATATAAGGAGAAATGGTTCATTAAGATAAATAAGATAAATTAATTTGGAATAAATTGGTTATTTAAAATTACAAATAAGGTTCAGGTCGGAGTTAGACACTACAAACTAAGAGCATTTGCAGATGACCTAGTATTGACCCTGCAACAGCCAGACACTAGCACTAAAAGAGTATTAGAACTAATTGAAATATTTGGTCGAGTAGCAGGTTTTAAATTGAACAAACAAAAAACGAAAGTGTTGGAGAAAAATTTAACAATGGAAGAAAGAGAGAGATTTCAGAATGAAACAGGCTTGGAAATAACGAAAAAGGTAAAATACCTGGGGATAAGCTTAACGTCTAAGAATGTGAACTTATTTAAGGATAATTATGAAAAATGTTGGTTAGAAGTAAAGAAAGATCTGGAAATATGGTCAAGGCTGAAACTTTCCTTGTTAGGCCGAATTGCTACTATTAAGATGAATGTATTGCCTAGAATGTTGTTTTTATTTCAGACGCTGCAGATTTTGGACAAGATGGACTGTTTCAAGAAGTGGCAGAAAGACATATCAAAATTTGTCTGGCAGGGCAAAAAGCCCAGAATTAAATTTAAGATTTTAACTGACGCAAAAGATAGAGGGGGGTTTGCCCTGCCGGACTTAAGACTTTATTATGAATCGGCAGCTTTTTGCTGGTTGAAACACTGGCTACTTCTTGAGAACACGGACATTTTGGATCTGGAAGGGTATGACAATAGTTTTGGTTGGCATGCATATTTATGGTATGACAAGGTAAAGGTGTATAAAGGATTTAAAAACCATATTGTAAGGAAAGCATTGTATAATGTTTGGATTCGATATAAAGATCTGTTGGAAAGTAAAACCCCCAGGTGGGTGTCACCAATGGAAGCGAGGGAAGTAAAAAAGCTTAATATGGACTCTAAATGGCCAAAATATTATGAAATTTTAGAATATGATGGTGAAAGGGTTAAACTTCAGAGTTATGAGAAACTAAAGCCCAAGGTTCGAGATTGGTTGCATTATCATCAGATAAATGAGACATTCAAACAGGACAGGAAAATAGGATTCCAGAAAGAGAGGTCAAAACTAGAAACAGAATTGTTGGAACCCAATACTAAGAACTTATCAAAAATGTATAACTTGCTGTTGAAATGGAATACACAGGATGAAACGGTGAAATCAGCTATGATTAAATGGGCACAAGATATCGGTCATGATATTATGTTTGCTGACTGGGAACAGTTATGGACTACCGGTATGAAATTTACTGCATGTAATGCTTTAAAAGAAAACATTATGAAAATGATCTATCGGTGGTACATGACCCCAGTCAAGCTTGCAAAAATTTATCACTTGCCTAACAATAAGTGTTGGAAATGTAATGAGACTGAAGGCACTTTTTACCACCTTTGGTGGACCTGCCCAAAGGTTAAAGCTTTCTGGGAAATGATCTATAATGAAATTAAGAAGGTCCTTAGGTGGACTTTTCCTAAGAAACCAGAGGCTTTTCTCTTGGGCATGGTTGGCCAATTGGTGTTAAAGAAGGATAGGATTTTCTTTATGTATGCCACCACAGCAGCAAGAATTTTACTGGCAAAGTATTGGAAGATGCAAGAACTACCTTCTCTGGAAGAATGGCAAACAAAGGTGATGGACTTTATGGGACTGGCTGAGATGACGGGCAGAATCCGCGACCAGGGGAAGGAGACAGTGGAAGAGGACTGGAAGAAATTTAAAATATATCTCAAAAACTATTGTAAAATTGAGGAATGTTAAGATGTCAGGGGGTAAGAAGCAGAGAATTGCAGCTGTAACTAAAAAACTAAAGGAAATTTAATGAAAGGGAATTAAGACAATTGACTAAAGGGTTGCTAAAGAATCACTAAACAAGGATGCAGGGATGGGGAGGTATGGGGAAGTCAAAAGAAAGAAGGACATGAAATTATAATCTTGAAGTTATATTAGTTTAATTGTTTTGTATGTTTTCGTTTGTGTTTTGATTTTCTTGTTTGTTTTGTTCTGTTTTTATTATGTGTTTGAAAAACGAATAAAAATTATTTTAAAAAATAAAAAATAAAATTACAAATAAGGTTTTAAAATTTGGGGTAAGAATCTGTGGAATCAATTTAAGGGAAATGGAATACAAGAGGGGGGGGGGGGAAGTCCGGGAAAGATGCCACTGAAACCAAGTGTAAATCATATTTGTTTTTTCTTTCTTTCTTGCTATCTTTCCTTTTTATTCTGGAAAATTTTTAATAAATATTATTAAAAACAAAAACAAAAACAAAAACACACACAAAGTAACCAAATCTGCAGACTGACAGCTCAGTCACTCAGGCAGCTCCAGAACCTGGGTTTCTTACTCAAATTATATTTCCAATAGAAGAAAGGTATCATGATGCAAGTAAAGAGCATAAAATCAAGTGCTTAAAGTCCTTATTTTGCTTACAAGAAAGTTCAGCGGTTGCTCAGATCGATTAGGTTAAAAATTCTTTCTTTGCCTCCACTCCTCCAGCTCTTTGCTTTGAAGTTCAGTGACAGCGGAAGACGGACTTCCTGTTTTACGTCGCTCCGCTTTCAGCCAAATTCAATAATTTTTAGTCTCAAATTTTGTAAAGTCCTCTTTACTCACGGATTGTTGCTTTTCCAAATCAGAAGTTTCAGGAAAAGAGGTCAGCACTCACCGGCAGCAGCAGCGCGGCTTCACTCCGTAGCTTGCGAAACGACCCACAGCGCCGCTACCCCCTCCCCGCTCCGGAGCCCCTTACGGGGTTCCTTCAACGTTTCAGGGGTTGCTTCTGGTGCCCGCCGGGTCCCGAGACCACAGGCTTTTGCTGCCTGTGGGTTTCCGACGTGGGTCTCCGCTTCGCCGTAGCGGACGACCCGTTTCCCACGGAGCTTCCTCTTCACAGAAGGAAGAGGACCGCCGTTGCCGTTCGCGCCGCCTCCGGAAGTCTGAAGCGAAATTCTTAACCTGAAGCACTATTTCTTGGTTAGCGGAGTCTGTAACCTGAAGCGTATGTAACCCGAAGTACCACTGTAAGGTGTACAATTTTGGCCACCTCACCTCATATAGGATAATGTGGAGCTGAAAAGGGTTCAGAAAACGACAAGCCAACTTACCAAGAAGGGTGAAGTGACTCCCCTTCAAGAAAGGTTGTGGCATTGGGCTTCTTCAATGAAATAAAATGTGAAGAAGAGGTGACATGATATATGCAAGTTCTTCTCCCTCATAACAACTTGTGGACATCCAATGAAGCTGAATGCTCAAAGTTTTAGGACAGACAAAATAAAGTCCTCTTTCATGTAGCACATGGTGAGACTATTGATCTCACTCCCACAGGAGGCAGTGAAGACCACGAACTTGGATGGCTTTAAAAGAGGGTTAGAAAAATTAATGGAGGATAAAGCTATCAGTGGGTCTTAGCCATGATGACTACGCTCTGTCTGCACAGTCAGAGGCAATATCCTCCTGAATTCCAGTCACTGGGGAGGGGCTCTTGTGTTCAGGTCCAGCTTGTGGGTTTCCCACAGGCATCTGGTTGGCCACCAGGAGAACAGAATGCTCCACTAGACAGACCATTGCCCTGATCCACACACCACAGCACCCTCTCCTTCAGCTAACGCCTGCAGATCAGTTGAGTAGGTGAGTTATCACCCCTCCTCACACTCATCAAATGATTGATCAGATGAGCAGGGAGGAGACAAATTGTGCCATGTCTCCCACCTTTTTTAAAAGCACCCTTGCCAAAATTTGTGGTGGTCTTATATGGCCAAGAGGGGTGGTATTGTGGGATGTATGTGGTGGAAAAAAATTAAAGTTTATCTTCAAAAATATTGTAAAATTAAGGATTGTTAGAAAGATGTTGGAAAAAGAAAACTATGTGGTTTTGGCAGAAATGACATAAAGGATTAAGTAAAAATGATTGAGTGAAAGAGAGAACGTTAAATTATAGTATATTAAGACAAATTATTAAGATAAAAACAAGGTTGGAAGGATTTGCTGAAACAACAATTTGAATTAGAATACAAAAATGGGAGGTGTGAGGAGGTCAAGGAAATAAGTAAAGGGAAGAAAGCTATGTAAAGGTTTGATTTGTTCTTTTTTTGGTTTTTTTTATTTCTCTTTTTTCTCTTTTTTCCTTTTGTATTTTTTAAAATTTGAATAAATATTACTTTAAAAAAAAAAAAAACAACCTGACTTCTTTCTTGGGCAATTCTAGACCTATTATTCCAAGTAGAAAGGCTTCTGGTTTCTTAATAAAGGTATATTTCAATTTAAATAAAATTATTTGTGAATATAAGATAGGCCTAGGATTTAAATATGTGATGTTATAGAATAATATGTTTAAAATTTAAATGAAAAGGAAGATAGATGTTAATTTGACTAAGTAAATTTTATGTGAAAATAGTTTTGGAAAACTGCTACAATAATTTATATGGAAACTCAGCCAGAGGGATTTGAGGAAGTCACCTAACAAGGTTAACAAAAGTGGAATTGTTACAGTTAAGATAAATGTTTATTTGTTTGTATGTTTGATATTCTTTTTCTATTTGTTATAAATTTGGAAAATCAATAATTTTTTTTGGAGGTATTGTGGGATGTAATCCACTGAGAGCAGTCGAGTACAACATTCCTTGTTTTCCTAGAGTGGACATGCAAGGGAATGTTTGGTCCAGCCAGTCGAACTTCCTGTTCCTACTGGCCTGGAGCATCCTTCCTTGAACATGACTGGTGGGTGGGCATGACCTTTCCAGACCTGGTAAAAGGATAAGGCATGCTGCCTCTCTCTCTCTCTTTTCCATCTTCCTTTTTTCCTGCAAACTTCTCGGACTGCTAACTGCAGTCACTAGGTCAGCCCTTAGTATATGTTTGTAACTTTAAGCCTAAAGCCTGGTTTCAGGGATCACACCATAGCTGTCAACTTTTCCCTTTTCTTGCGAGGAATCCTATTCGGAATAAGGGAATTTCCCTTAAAAAAAGTGAAAAGTTGACAGCCTTGGATCACACTGTGCTCTGCCTGATTGTGAGTAAACTTTCTTTTTATTGCTTATGAATAAGTCTGTGGTATCTTTATTCTTTTAGCAGGGAAAATATTAGAACACATTTCACACATTAGAACAATCTGGACAAGCCAGATTGAATTGCATATTGTCTTAAGAAACTCACACATGTTTGCAGCTAGTTTCCTGCTGTGTAAAGGGGAATGCACTCTGCTAAGTAAAGGAACTTGCTAGTGCAAGTTAGGAAGGATATTAATAAACAATATATCCTCTCCTGCCACCCTGAACATTCCCACAGGTATGAAGTCCATTTCTGACAGCTCCACCATGGCAAACACAATTGTGTTGCTCTGGCCCTTTGGGCAGATAGTTTCAGCCACAAAGTCTCTCTTCCACCTTGGCTTCAAGTGTCCCTTTACCTCACGTACCCGTGTGAATGAAGATGCAACCCGTCTCACTGAATAGTGCTAGAAAGCAGTGGGGCATGGAAGCTTAGCCAGATGGCATGCGAGATTAATGGATGTTGTTTCTGCGCCTCCCACCACCCACCAAGAGTATCTGAGAGGACCTAGATGTTTTCTTATCATCCGGAATGCATGATGGTTTAATCAGCAGGGCGATGGCACACTGTTGTCAATTGCTTTCCGGAATGATTTCCTCCCCTGAGCTGATGTCTGTATCGGGGGCAAGGAGAAGAATTGTTTGGTTGTGAGTGTTTTCCTTTTTGGTGGGGGGAGTGTTCAGTGACTCATAGCAGAGAGCACCTGGCTTCACGCTTCTCTTGTGGTGCAAACCTCAGCAAGATATTTCTTGTAGAGTGGCACCCCCCTCCCTTTGTTTGAACACAGCCCTGTTTGGGCTGTGCTGATAAAAAAAATAGAATGTCTTTATTATAGGGATTATGCCTGTAAGTAGGTTAAACCGCCATTAACAATGCCTGCTACCCTAAGGAAGAAGGCTTTCTCTCTGAGCCATCCAATTCTTCTCCAATCTAAGTCTCGAACATCCGCTTCTCCATTGAAAAGAAATCTGTGACTTAGGGCAGATGTTTCTTGGCTCACATCTCAAAGAGATTTTATATATAAATAACCCTTATTGTTCAAACACGTCTATAGGCTGTATTTGTATCTCTGGATCATAGCAGAGATGTTTTCTTCTTTAAGAAGCTTTGGTCTGCGTGGGACCATTCCAGGGTATTTGGCATTTTGTCAAGATAGAAGTTGGTGCCTTTTCAAGAGAGCTGTGGATTGATCCAGCCTCTTAGGTGTCTCCTCTACCTTTCCAGGGAGGTGGGGAAGAGGGCATCCCCCCCTCCCTGTGCCCCTTGTTGGCCAGGGTTAATCAGCATAATAAAAACTCACTGCATAAAGGCAGCTCCATTGTTTTTTAGAGCTGTCAACCAATTAAAAGAATCTTGGTTGATTTGTTGTATTATATAAACAATCAACTGATTAAATTTGCATACATTTGCATGTGGATAAAAACTATCATTTTGACTCAAGATGCATACTGTCTTTAGGTTGTCTTCAGCTAACATCTACTTTGAGTAGACCAACTGAAATTAATGGACCTCAGCCATGACTATTAATTTCAGTGGGTCCACTCAGAGTATGTTTAGGACTGTAGTCACAAGACAGTTTATTCCATTTTCACAACATCTCACTATTATTATTATTCATATTTTCAGAGGTAAAAATCTGGACAAAAAAGTTGTCAAGCTTTTTGCATGATAGCCCCAAAAGCTGCACATGCACACACATTTTTACTCCCCCCCCCCCAAAAAAAACCCCCTGGACATTTAAAATTGTAAAAATCCCCCTGGGTGAGCATGTAGGCCACCCATAAGAGGACATGTCTGGGATTTCCCAGATGTATGGCAACCCTATATTATTAACTGCTAATTTCCACTTTCTGTTTGAACTTTCACATTGTGTAAGAGCTCCTTCTGGAACTGCAGTGAGCTATAGCACAGTTTCAAATTCATTTCTACATTATTTCCAATGGATTTTTTTTGTTTTTCTGGAAACATCACAGAAATTAGCACAAAACTTGCACTTTATTCCACTATAGTTCCACAAGTGACTTTTATACCTTCTGAAAGCTCAAATATGATTTGTAAATTATACGTTAGAGAAAAGCCATGAAAATGGAGTGAGCTGCCATGTGAATGCAGACTAGCACTTGCGACAACCCTCTTGCATTTTGATCAGAGATGGGGAGCAAAATGTCTTGAGCCAGCCCTGCTGGCCAGTGTTTGACAAGCCCAGACAAAGGGCAACACCAGGAGATTTATGGAGGCAAGTACATGGCTGGTGAGCTCTCCGTTTCCCATCTGTCTAAAGCAGATGAGAGGCCCTGTATGCCTGGCATCTCCATCTGTGGACATCTATGTGATGCTCTATCTGTCTTTTCAGACCTATCCTCAAAACACACGTCTTCTTGAAAGTTTTTAGCTTCACTGCTTTGCCCTCTTCTCCCAGCTGAAGCCTAAAGGTGGTGTGAGATTCTGCTCCAACCAAAATCCAGGACAGAACCACAATTTTCTCTTTCTGAGTTACGTAGAAGCAGTTCTGGAGCAGGCCTGGGCACCACTTCTTTCTGGCAGTAAAGTCTCTACCATGCTTCCTTTCCATATCCCTTTTCAGGTATTCCAGGAAGGTACATTGAGCACATTTGGCCGTGGGAGTGCAGACATGAGAATGTCTGTGTAAGGCCCACTGTGGGCAGATTTGCATGCATTGGTTCTCTACATGTTGTAACACAGAGTAGCCAACATGGCACTCTCCTTATGGTTGTTGACATGGCCAGTGGTCAGGGATGGTGGGAGCTGGAATCTAACAACAGGTTCCCCATCCCTTTTTTAGATGATGCATGCATGTGTTGTAGCAGGTGCCATCTTAGAAGAAAGCTTTATGTGTGAGAAAAGCAGGTGCCTCCTTTTAGAAAGCCAGTGTGGTGCAGTGGTTAGAGTGTCAGACTATGACCTGGGAAACCAGGGTTCAAATCTCAACTCAGCCATGAAGCTCATTGGGTGACCTTGGGCCAGTCACTGCCTCTCAGCCTAACCTACCTCACAGGGTTGTTGTGGGGATTAAATAAGGAGGAGGGAGTACTCATTGATGCCACCTTGAACTACTTGGAGAGAAGGATGGGAAATAAATGAAACAAACAAGCAGATCAATAGATAGATGACAGGCCCTCCAAGTGTCCCTATTTTCCAGGAACAGTCCCAGATTTACAGAAGCCGTCCCAGTTTCTGATTTGATCCCACTTTTTCTTAGGACATCCCTATTTTCATCAGAGAAATGTTGAGGAGGATTATGTGACCCCTGAGCCAAGGAGTAATTATACAACCTTTAGAAAACATCTGAAGGCAGCCCTGTATAGGGAAGTTATTTTTTATATTTAATGCTTTATTATGTTTTTATATATGTTGGAAGGGATGCGGGTGGCGCTGTGGGTTAAACCACAGAGCCTAGGACTTGCCAATCAGAAGGTCAGCAGTTCGAATCCCTGTGATGGGGTGAGCTCCCGTTGCTTGGTCCCAGCTCCTGCCAACCTAGCAGTTTGAAAGCATGTCAAAGTGCAAGTAGATAAATAGGTACCGCTCTGGCAGGAAGGTAAACGGTGTTTCTGTGCACTGCTTTGGTTCGCCAGAAGCAGCTTAGTCATGCTGGCCACATGACCCGGAAGCAAGATGGGCGCCGCAACCCCAGAGTTGGTTACGACTGGACCTAATGGTCAGGGGTCCCTTTACCTTTATATATGTTGGAAGGCACCCAGAGTGGCTGGGGCAACCCAGTCAGACAAGCAGAGTATAAATAATACAATTATTATCATTATGGAATAGGAAATCCCTATTTTCATTGGAGAAATGTTGGAGGGTATGAGATAATAGATAGAGGATTGATAGATTGATAGATAGACCCTCCAGTTTCCCTATTTTCCTTGGATGTCCCTGATTTAGAGAAGCCATTCTGGTTTCTGATTTGATCCCGGAATGCCCCGCTTTTCCTTAGGATGTCCTGATTTTCATTGGAGAAATGTTGGAGGGTATGGAGTTATCAAACCCCTGAGCTGTCTGAAGGCAATCGTGTATAGGGAAGGGTTTTTTTAATGTTTAATGTTTTATTATGTTTTTATATATGTTGGAAGCTGCCCAGAGTGCTGGGGCAACCCAATAAGATATAAATAGTAAAAGTATTGTTATGGAATGGGACATCCTTATTTTCATCAGAGAAATGTTGGAAGGTATGGATAGAGAGAGAAAAAGAAAAAAAGATGATAGATAAATAGAACTCCCCACCTGCAGTTTTTAGAAAATGATACAGAGAGAGAGAGAGAGAGAGAGAGAGATAAAGGTAAAGGTAAAGGTACCCCTGCCCGTACGGGCCAGTCTTGACAGACTCTGGGGTTGTGCGCCCATCTCACTTAAGAGGCCAGGGGCCAGCGCTGTCCGGAGACACTTCCGGGTCACGTGGCCAGCGTGACGAAGCTGCTCTGGCGAGCCAGAGCCGCACACGGAAACGCCGTTTACCTTCCCGCTGGTAAGCGGTCCCTATTTATCTACTTGCACCCGGGGGTGCTTTCGAACTGCTAGGTTGGCAGGCGCTGGGACCGAGCAGCGGGAGCGCACCCCGCCGCAGGGATTCGAACCGCCGACCTTTCGATCGGCAAGCCCTAGGCGCTGAGGCTTTAACCCACAGCGCCACCTGCGTCCCTTAGAGAGAGAGATAGCTCAGCCCTAATTGTATAGGTACATTGGGTCTTTAAGGAGAACGAAGAAAACAAATCTGCCTCCAGTCATAATGACAGGATGAGCTGGAGAGAAAAGGAAGGGAAAGCTGGAGATCCAGCACTCGGCAGTTTAGGGCCTGACTAATTTTGGGCCTGCTAAGCACCTGTAGCCTGCATAAAAACGTGTGTCCTCCCACATGCTGATCAGCACTTCTGAGGCTCAGCATCTGTTTTTATTCACACATGAGAGCCGCCTTGTGCCTGCTGAGCATGTAAAAATTCTTGCCCCATCAGGTGCTGCTCTGTGCGCACTTGTGCCTGCATATGCAGACAGAGAGACTGAGGAAGTGAAGCATGAATAACGGCTGATGCAGTGGAGTGAGTGACTGCTTCCAACAGACCATGAAAACACACACAAACACACAAATCTATATCTGACTGGGGTCACAGCCAGGCACGTTCACTCCTGATAGAAGCTCATCAAAGCAAGGTCCAAAAACTGGGCTTCAGTCATTCTCAACAAGGGACATAGAATCATAAAACTGTATCATTGGAAGAGACCCCAAGGCTCATCAGTCCAACCCCCTGGAATGCAGGAATCTCAGCTAAAGCATCCATGACAGATGGCCATCCAACCTCTGCTTAAAAACCTCCAAGGAAGGAGAGTTGTGGATACTGGTGGGATGAAGACAACCTCTTGGAAGCAAACAACATGCTGCCCATCCTCTGATTTGTTTTGCTTACTGTTGCAGGAGAAGGACTTTGCAGGTGACTGGATGCCAGAGGGGGTGGTCTGCAGGCATTCTTGGAGGACACAGATTATTGAGATCCATTCCAATCTGGCCAAGGAACTCAGCCAGCATTGGTCACCCCGAGAGAGTGGGACAGGAAGAGTACAAACTGGATCCTGCTGCTTGATCTCTCGTCAGCATTTGATACCATCAACCATGGTATCCTCCTGGACCAGATCCGGGGAATAGAAATTGGGGAGTACTGTATTAAAAGTAGTTCCAATCCTACCTTCAGGACTGTATCCAGAAAGTACCATTGGGAGAGTGCTTTCTGGCCCTCTGGTGCTATTTAATATCTACAGTACATGAAGCTGTTGTGAGTGGTCCTTAAGAGTTTCATGATGAAATACCATCAATATGCTGATGACACTTAGCTCTATTTCTCCATAACATCAGGAGGAGTGTGTATGTGGCCTAAGAAGCAACAGCTGGTTTGCATTTTCCCTCTAGTCTTCCAACCGCTTTCCTCTTTCTGTTGTGTATTTTTAGGTTGTAAATTTTATGATGGATAGTTGCAAGTCGATCTAGGTGCCCTCTTCAGCTGAAGAGTGGGATAAAAACACCTTAAATAAGTAAGTAATCTTCAGGTGGGTCATTTTTGGAAAAACTTAGAAGAGATGACAGAACAGCTGGTTTTTATTTTATGCTCAACGTCAATGGCAGGAGTCAGGGATTTTTGACACTCTGAACATTGTTGGACTACAGCATCCATAATCCCTGACCACTGGATGCATGGAATGGGGTTAATGGGAGTTGGAGTAATGGGAGTTGGAGCTTAATGACATCTGGAGGGCCACCAGTTCTCCAACCCTGATCTTCAGACCCAGTCATTCAGCCATCTAAATACAATGCATCTAATGCAATTTAATTACCATTTACGATTGAATGTGGAATAAAAAATAAAACCGCATTAAACTTTAGTATTCAAATAAAGATCAAGTGCTTATCAATCATTTCAGCACCTTTGCACTCATTAGCTAGAAAACAGGAAGGCAAGTCAATTTCTCACTAAATAACTGCGTAGAATTCCCCCTGCACATGTCTGCAAGCAAAATGGAGGGCCTGTGTTTACTTTTTCTAAAATGAACACACACAGAGATAGAGAGAGATCATAGAAGGGGCGTCTACGAAATATCCCCCAGGGGGTCAAAGAGCTGAGCTCATGAAATAGGGGATTTACCAGATTTTACAAAAATAATCCATACACTCCAGGTGTGTTTACTGGAGAATGGACCACACCACACGTCGGTGGTATCAGTCTCCGCCTGACTTGAACATCTGGAGTTCTTTCTCTCTCTTTCTCCGACTCCCTCCTCCACCCGCAATTGGCTGCCTCCCAAATTGCTACTGGCCAGAGTTTTCCCTTGCAGCTGGAGAATCTCCCCCTTTTGCAGACATGCTGAATGTTTTCTGACGAAGTAAGATGCACACTTGTGTCCAGGTGGCTGCCTGATTCCACTGTCTGGAGGAAGCAGCTAGCCCTGCATGATTTAGAGGAATGTAAACTGAACATGTTTTATATTAATGCATTATTGAGCCACTAAGGTTTCTTTCCAGCTTTCCCAAAAAAACACATCTGCTCTCTCTCTTTCTCTGCTTTTCACCCTGCAGGTGTCTACAGGTAAATCGACATGTTTATTTACTTATTTGTGAGATTTCCTACCCACCCTTCACTGTAAGGTCCCTGGGCGGGTTATGGCAATATAATAATATTTTCATGCTCAATTTCTGAGCAGCAAGAAACACGGGGGATTCCAGGGCTTACTCTGGGTCCAGCTTTCCTGGAATGAAAGCCAGAGGAGACTGTAGTGTCTTTAGGATATATGGTTTTAAATACAGTGGTACCTCGGGTTAAGTACTTAATTCGTTCTGGAGGTCCGTTCTTAACCTGAAACTGTTCTTAACCTGAAGCACCACTTTAGCTAATGGGGCCTCCTGCTGCTGCTGGAGCACGATTTCTGTTCTCATCCTGAAGCAAAGTTCTTAACCCAAGGTACTATTTCTGGGTTAACGGAGTCTGTAACCTGAAGCGTATGTAACCTGAAGCATATGTAACTGGAGGTACCACTGTACACATATATACAACTTGTGCATAGGGTGGGTGGTGGAGAGCTCAAAACATTAACACCCCATCAGACCTTACTTCTTTGTTAGGTTTCCAGGGAACCCCCAAGTCACACCTTTGGGTCCAGCACAGAACAATATATACCTCTATCTCCCTAGCTCCCAGCATCAGCCAAAACTCACACACAGTACCACACCCTTGGCCTATTGTTTTTCATCCTAGGGTGATGTGGAACCTAGCCAGGTGAGGTGGAAAAAGGCCCAACCATTTGTCTCTATGGCATCAGAACTTTGTCACCTGGTCTGCCTTTGCTCCACCCTCTTCATTCCTCTTTTGGTTCTGGAGACCAGGGGGAGGGGTGCTGATCACAGCAGCAAAAGGAGACTGCCTGGCTTATTCAGCAGCCTATCTCATCTCTGCCTTTCATACCCCCTCCTCTCCAGCCTCCGCTTCTGCCTCTGATTCTGGGCTGCTTTCTGCCACAGTCTCTTCCTGTTGCCTCTTCAGTTTCTGACACCTCCTCCTCCCAGTCACCTCCCTCTGACCATGCATTGTTGTCCCACCACCAATCCCCTTCTGCTCTTGGGGGTTCCCTTGGGGGTTCCCCAGCTGGCGCCTCCCACCACTCTTCTGCATCCAGCCAGTCCATGGCAAAAGGGGAGACACAAACAAACAAACAAACAAACAAACAAACAAACAAACGTGTGTGTGTGTGCTTGGCAGGTTTCCTCCCAAAGCCAGTTGGGCTGTGAATCAAAGGCTCATTTTAAGCTGAAAGGAGGAAATTGAGACCTTCTGCTTTAGCCAATTGGATCATAGCACAACTGTCCTATCATAGCTCAGTGGTAGAACATCTATCTACTTTGCAGTCAAGAGGTCCCCAGTTTGATTCCTGGCATCTCCAGATAGGGCTGAGAAACTCCCTTGTCTGAAACCCTGGAGAGCTGCTGCCAGTCAGTGTAGACAATATTTCACTAGTTGGACCAGTAGTTTGACTCAGTAAAAGATAGCTTTCTATGTTGTTCCTCTGTCCACCAGGTACAGGCCTTGTAAGAGGTAGATCATGGAAGTTCATTTCCATGCTAAGCTCCTCATACCTCCACCACCTGATTCCTGGGTCAATGAAAGCCAGGCAAGGCAAGAATGATGTTATAGCCATGAGATTCAGTGCCATGCTTCCGCTGAATGAGAAATGGGTTAGCATTTCAATTGGGAGTTGCAGGAAGGAAGGCACAGACTGGCCTGAATTCAGAAACTTGTTCTCTGCGTGTGACAGACAGGAAATCAAAGCAATGCCACATAACGCGTTCTAGTTAGAACAAACAGCTTTGCAAGCTTAGCTGCTGCCAAAATAGAATGCTTAAATGGCAAGAGTAGGGCACTATTTATTTTCTTGCCTCTAGACATCATGCCGTTCTCCTGTCATGAAAACCAAGGCACCATACACACGGTTCTCATTCAGGTACAGACTGGACCCAGGACCTGCTTAGCTTCTGCAAAGTGGCCTCCCGTGCCTTCAGAACATTTGACAGGATCCCCAGAGAATGTGATGGATTCACCTTTCATTGTGAAGAATGCTGGACCTGTGGTCTAGAGGACCTTCATTTTATTATTACTCTAAACTCTTTATACACCACCTAACTACAAATGTTTCCTAATGGTATAGAAGGAACACAGTCAGTCATACCTCTTGTTACGTTTGCTTCATGTTACATTCTTTCAGGTTATGTCCCGCGGCGACCTGGAAGTACCGGAAAGGTTACTTCTGGGTTTCACCACTTGTGCATGCGCAGATGCACAAAATGACATCACACGCATGCGCAGAAGCAATGAATTGCAACCCGCACATGCATAGACGCGCCGCTGCGGGTTGCGTTCCTTTCAAGTTGCGAACGGGCCTCCGGAACGGAACCCGTTCGCAACCAGAGGTACCACTGTACAAAAAGGGTAAAAATTGGTGAAAGCTATAAAATCAGGCTTTAATTTGAATGTCTGCTGGAAACTGAACAGGGAAGGAGCCTGTCTGAGCTCAACTGGACGGGAGTTCCATAAAACTGGGCCCACAATACAGGAGCACCAGTACTCCTGGTGGATGTGAGCCATGCATCTGAGACATGGGAACCATGAGCAGGGACTCCCCCAAGACCTCAATGACTGGGTAGGAATTGAGAAGTCCTTGAGATATCCTAGACCCAAGTTGTTAAGACAAGATCATAAGAATGGGCCGATAAGTGCTGGCTCCCTGGGTACCCAAGCACCCACAAAATTCTGCATGAAGAGAAGGGGCACCCACAAATTTTGGTTCCAGGGTCATGCACGATGCATATGACCCCAGGCAACCATGGTTGTGGAGCCAAGCTGGCACTCCTAATGGGCCTGAGCAATCAATTCCCTCTTCCCATAGAACTCTGGGAATAATAGTTCTGTGAGGAGAATAGGGGTCTCTCCTAAAAACTCTTAGCACCTTTAACAGACTACAGCTCCCACAGTTCTTTGGGGCTATTTAAAGTGGTATACAAGTATTTTAAATGTATAGTGCAGAACTGGCCTCAGCTGCTTCCCTACACTAGCTCGTGATGGTTCCTTAACTCTAGGGATGCAAGAGGAAAGAAGAACTTGAAAGTTGCAGGATTGCCCTTGGGGTTGCTGGTCTTGCCGTCTTTCTCTGAAGGGGAAAAAGTTTGCTTCTTTGTCAGTATGATCTATTGAATAGGGTCCCCTCCTTTGCTCAGAGCTGATTTCTCAAGAGAGACAGGAAGCTTAACTCAGAGTGGATTGAAAGAGTTCTTGAGGATTCTTTTACTGTTATCCTCGCAACAAGCGGTTGTTAGCGCATACAAATCTCTCGTGCAATTAAACAGGTAAGGACACCTTAAAGCTGTACATCTAATATATGATGCAGTAAAAATAACACCCTGCAGATCATCTCAATGTGTATGCTCCTGGATTTACACCCAGTGCTGCAGAGATAATTACATTTCAGGTTGATATATCTGAAAGGGAGCTCGCAAAGGTTTTGAAGAATTAACGCATCTTTCTTTGAGACCCCTGAAGTCCGAAGCAGCTTGCTAATCATTATTTTTGTGGTAATCGAGCAAACACTGAGGCTTGCTGTGCTGTGGGAGGGAGGAGATTTGGCAGGAGAGCACCTGACAAGTTGAAGAGTTCAGAAGAGGACACTTACGACTCAGTTCTTTGCCAAACAACTCACCATGCTTTCTTAGCAAAGGGATGCCTGATGAACATGGAGCTCATTGGAAGTTAATTTTACTTACCTGTTTTTTATCTTTGCTAGAGGCCTCATAAATGCATTCTCTCGGGTGCAGTCATAAAGTCGAAGGAGAAGAAATATGAAGGAGGTTCAGCCTCCTAATCCTATGCCAGCAGTCTTCAGCCTTGCAACCTGCAGATGCTCATAGAATCATGGAGCAGAATTCTAGAGCTGGAAGGGGCCCCAAGAGTCATCGACTCCAACCTCCTGCAATGCTGGAAGCACAGCTAAAGAATCCCTGACACATGCAACACATAACAGAATCTTATTTCCTTGCATTATTTTATCTATGTTAGTAGGATGCCCTCAGGTTTAGATAAGAATTAAAAAGAGAACAGAAAAATGGAGGCAGGTTATGCAGTGGAATTCTGATTTTTCCCAAGCTGAGGTCTTGGAATCTCTATCTCTACCTCTATCTCTATCTCTATCTCTCTATCTCTCTATCTCTCTATCATCTATCTCTATCTATCTATCTATCTATCTATCTATCATCTATCTATCTATCTATCTATCTATCTATCTATCTATCTATCATCTATCATCTATCTATCTATCATCTATCTATCGTCTATCATCTATCTGTCTGTCTATCTATATCATCTATCATCTATCTATCATCTATCTATCTATCTATCTATCTATCATCTATCTATCTATCTATCTATCTATCTATCTATCTATCTATATCTATCATCTATCTATGTATCATCATCTATCTATCTCTATATCTATCTATCTATCATCTATATCTATCTATCATCTATCTATCATCTATCTATCTATCTATATCTATCTATCATCTGTATTTTTCCATGTGTGTAAGACTAGGTTTTTTCCCTAAAAAATAATGTCAAAGATTAGGGGGCATCTTATGCTCTGGGTGATCTCTCTCTCCCCCCCATTTTCTTAAATCTGAGTCCCCCCAAATAGGGGCGTCTTATACATGGGGGCATCTTATAGACGGAAAAATACCATATATGTGTATATATATATATATATATATATATATATATATATGGATGAGATGAGATGAGTCATGAAGAGAAGAGAACCGTCCTGAGATCTACAGATGGAGGGTGGCCTACAAATTTAATAAACAATAATAATGAGAGAAGGGGGTACAGGAATCCAGAGAAGGAAGTGAAAGAGGCCTTGCCTTGATTTGTCAGGATCCACCCACACTTGGTTTTGTCACCCTGATAAATGGTGCTGGCAAGAGCGTCTCCAGCTACAGGGAAAGAGCTGTGTATTTTTTATGTCCCTTTATTTGTCATGTTGCGTACAGTATGACTTCCAGGATTCGCAAACAAGGCCATTGGGATCCCCGGCGGCCTGCTTCTCGCTCCCTCCTCCTGTGTGTTGCCACCCAGTCCATCATTCTTTCTAATTAGGCACCTCTGACACCTGCCTAATCCTATTTGCCTGCACGGCTTTTTATCTCCCCTCCTGCTTTTATCAGGCAGGGAATTAGACTACTCTTAGTATGTAAAGAGCATTGTGCCAGCCAGCTTTTGGCGGGGATAAGAACCTTTCGGAGAGGCGAAGTCCAAGTGGGGCTTGGAAAAAGTCGGCTCAAAGTAATTAATTTCTTTCTCTCCCATATTTGTTTTAATTGGGTAGATTAGGGTGCCCTTTGTCATGCTTGCAGAAGGCCAGACAAAGCAGGAATGCAAATGATGGGAAAAGGTGGGGCAGCAGCAGAGGTAGGAGAGGGCCCGTCACCCAGTAAGAATAGCACCGACAGGTCCCTGCCCTGAGATGCTTACAATTGAAATTTCTAAAAAGGGACACAACCAAGGCAAGTGAGGGAAGAAAGAAAAAGGGGGAATCTATTGTGTGACTGCATTTTTTGAGTCCTGTGTACAATTCTTGAAATAAGGGGCCACAAGATTGAATGAGACGTATTGTTGTTGTTGTTGTTTAGTCATTTAGTCGTGTCCGACTCTTCGTGACCCCATGGGCCAGAGCATGCCAGGCACTCCTGTCTTCCACTGCCTCCCGCAGCTTGGTCAAACTCATGCTGGTAGCCTCGATAACACTGTCCAACCATCTTGTCCTCTGCCGTCCCCTTCTCCTTGTGTCCTCAATCTTTCCCAACATCAGGGTCTTTTCCAGGGAGTCTTCTCTTCTCATGAGGTGACCAAAGTATTGGAGCCTCAGCTTCACGATCTGTCCTTCCAGTGAGCACTCAGGGCTGATTTCCTTATGAGACATATACTGGAGAAAATTGAAGACTTTGGGTGTGGCTGGGAGCAGAAATGTTGCAGGGTTATAAAGTAAGGTGCACTGCATCATAGGCTTTGTAGTATTATGCCTGTATGAGTCGCTTATCATTCCGGAATAAAAATGTTACATTAATGGGAATGAAAGGCGTCCAGCACCAGTGGGTTGGCCAACAATTCATTATCATCTTTTCCCCGAGTCACCTTTGTTCTCCAGGCCTTTTGTAAAACATTTATCTGGTATGCTGAATCCTTCTTCCAAATTCCACCCCGCCCTGCTATTATTGGACTTCTACTTTTCTGTCCCAAAGTACCAAGGTAATAGGGAAATAGTTTGACTTTCGCATGGGGGCAGGCAGGGTTTAAGTGACAGGTGTTTAAGAAAATGATGGTGGTATGAGCACCAGGTAAAATGGCCCCAGAGAGGCACCGCCCCTGGTGTTCTCAACCCAAAGCTCTAACTCACTCGTTCCTGAAAATTCAAAAATCTAATGTGGCAAGGAAGCCCTGTTGTCACTTAGAAGTTAATAAAATGATGATAATGAAAAAGACCACCAGATCCTTAGGACAAGAGTCTGCACAACAGTGTCTGTGAAGCAAACCATTCATCACTGTCAAAGTCCTCTGCAGCCCCAAACCAATTCCAAAACCAAATGAAGAGAGGATCCAGCTGTACCTTCAGAGCATAATCTCCCTGTCATTTCAGATACACATATATTCCATTGAGGGTGCTTGGGCTTCCTCTGAGCTGGAGTCCTTTATGGAAGAAATTCTGTCCAGAACCACTCCATCCAAGGCTAATCTTCTAATTTGAGGGATTCCTTGTGCCAGGGAGAATGTTGAGTCCCTCGTGTCTTTAGAGTGGCTTGCAATCTTCTTTCAACCTACGGTATCTTTTAAGGGGAAATGAAACAGCAGCATGCTGTTTCCAAATGTTTCCAAGCATTTGATCTTTAAAATCAAAACTCTTTTCCCAGTGACAAGACTCTCCAGTGTCTGCCTTGGTTATCTTGCATATTACAGTGAGCTATTACGGGCACTTATAGCATGTATTTGTTCACTTGGGGTGCTGGTCAGGACTCCTTGAGCTCCATGGTCACCATACACACTCTTACAACATTTTGTAGGAGATAATCTGTAGAGCAAGAAAGCTTGTCTGTCAATATTGATCTCACTGAAGACTCCTTCAAGAGATGTTGAGGAACTTAAGATATTCTGGGGCACAGTTTGAAAACTTCTGCACCAGAGCAGTGAAACCCAATTAAATAATGAAGTTCCTCCTTGACCAGATGTTGCATCAACTTTGCCATGGACCTGCTGCTTTTGTTGACTCCATTTCTGTCCACCATGTTTCCTTGTGATGTTGGTTATATGCTTCTTAACAGAAGGAATTGGGTGAAAAGACCCAGAATGCTGGGAAGTAGCACAAGGAGCAAAGAAAGGTGTTGCGGGAAATTACAACCAAATGAGAAGAAATAAAGGCAGGGCAAGGTGTTGCGGGAAATTACAACCAAATGAGAAGAAATAAAGGCAGGGCAAGGGCCATAGCTCAGTGGTAGAGCATCTGCTTTGCTTGCAGAAGGTCTCAGGTTCAATCCCTGGTATCTCCAGGTAGGTCTGGAGAAGATCCTGCTTGAAACCAGAGGGAGTCATAGCCAGTCAGTGTAAACAGTATGGAGCTAGATGGATCAATGATTTAACAGCTTTTTCAGCTTGAGGGACACATGCCCTTGTGGACAACCTTGCAGGGGCTCCTGCTAGGGGTGGATGGGGCCAGAGGCAAAAGTGGACAGAGCAACTAGTATGGCCTTTGCCATGGTAAAGTCAGCTACCTTCCAGCCAACGGTTCTACATCTTCCTCCCAGATGGACATCTCTCCATCCATGCAAGCCAAGAAGCATAATCACACTTCACAGGCATATTCCAGTGAAGAAGAGGGCCCAGAAAGCTGTGGGCTGAGGAGAAAGAACATTAGCTAGACAGAACCCTGAGGGCCAGAAAGGGAGGTCTGGAGGGCCACATTTTGAGTTTTTGCATCTCTGCCTAAGGATCAGGGCTCTGACAGGTGACAATGTTGCTTTTTCCAGTGGGGACTCCAGTCCTCTCCTTCTGTGACAGCAGGAGTGGGACTAATTTCATTTCACTTAAGGCGTTCATTCAGCAAATCCCTTTCACCATGTAAAATCCATCACAGCCTCCTGATTAATTCTTCCAAGCGCAGACACTTACTCCAGGCCTAATCCTCCTCTGCTATTGTATCTCCCCACTGCTGATTCTCTTCATCTGCTTAACAAATTCTCTGCTTTTTGAATAGAACATCCAAAGCTGAGCATGTCAGGCATTAAAGTGAAACCATCTCCCAGCAGCTGGGCTGCCTTCTTCTCTGGTGGCCTGGTTTCTCCCAAATTTTGAGGCATTCTCAGTAGACTGGTATAAAATTATGGAAGTTAAAAGTTAAAAGTGACTTTGAAGGTTGTCCACATCAGCTGCTTGCTTAATGCAGGAATCTCATCATTACAGCACTCCCCATAGGTGACTATCCCGTCTGTGCCTAAATATCCTACCTGAAGGAGATGCCACCAGCTCCTGAGGCTCTTGCCATTAAATGACTCTTGTAATTCAAAGAGGGGATGGACCTATCATTTTCAGTTCTCATTTTTCCAATCTTAAATTCAGCTTTCCACATTTCTCCAACAATTTGAGCTCTTTTTTTCCAAGGAAAAGAAATCTTCATGGGAATTCTTCATCATTTTAGTGTGAATTTCTCCAAACACAGTTTTGTATGCACTTTTCACCAATGTACATATTTTTGCAAGCCATTTGCCCCAATGCTGTGCATAGAAGTATAGTGTCAAGATCAAAGGAAGTAAGAGCACCACTTTGATCTGCCTTGAACAGACCCCGCCTGGGAAGTCCTGTGTCCAGTTCTTGGCACCACAGTTGAGAAAGGATATTAGTGAACTGGAATCTGTGCAGAGGAGGGCAACCAAGATATTTAAGGATATGAAAACCAAGCCTTATGAGGAATGGCCGAGGGAGTTGGTTATGTTTAGCCTGGAGAAGAGAAGAGGTAATATGATAACTATCTTCAAATACCTGAAGGTCTGTCACATGGAAGTTTGTTTTCTGTTGCTCCAGAGGGTAGGACCCAAACCAATACATTCAAATTACAAGAAAGGAGATTCCCACTAAACATTAGGAAGACCTTTGTTGTGGTAGGAGCTGTTTGACAGGTGAGCAAACTACCTCAAAAGGTGTGGACTCTCCTTTGTTGCAGGTTTTTAAATGGAGGTTGGGTGGCCATCTGTCATGGGTCCTTTAGCTGTGATTTCTGCACTGCATGGTGTTGGTCTCGATGACCCTTGGGATCCAGTCCAACTCTACAATCCTATGATTCTATGCTTAATTTTTGTAGGTTGTTTTACTAATAGATGCATTTTTTGCACGCACGCACGCACGCACACACACAACATTGGCTGGTTAGATAATTGCATCGCAAAATTCAGGAAAGTGTGAATTTCATAGGCTGTCTGTGCTTTGGTTCTCATGTTATTTAGGAGTGTGATTTTGATAGATTCAGCATTAAATACAAACTGAATCAAATTTCTTCCCCATAATCCCTACCAGGATGTTTCTCCTCGTGTTTTGCTGAAATAGGCTTCTTGCAATTTCCACCAATCAGTTCTACCTCTGCTCTCTGGAGGAGCAGAGAACAAGTCTGCTGTGACAGCCCTTCAGGTATTGGAAGACTGCTAACATACCTCCCCTTAATCTTCTCTTCTCCAGGATAAACACACACAGCTCTTTCAGCCGTTCCTTGTAAGACATGCTGTAATATAATGCAGCATGGCTATATTCCCCACTCACCCCAAAGTCCACAAGGAATGAGCCACTAACTGGACTGGGCATTTCTACATTTCAAGGCACAGGTAGACAAGGCGCAGGGCCCTGGCATCGCTCAGTTGGTAGAGCATGAGACTTAATCTCAGGGTTGTGGGTTCAAGTCCCATGTTGGGTAAAGGATTCCTGCATTTCAGGGGTTTGGAGTAGATGACCCCCTTCCAACTTTACAATACAGTCATACCTCTTGTTACATTCGGTTCAGGTTACGTCTTTTCAGGTTGTGTCCCACGGCGACCTGGAAGTACCAGGAAAGGTTACTTCCAGGTTTCACAGCTCGCGCGTGTGCAGACGCACATAATGACGTCACACGCATGTGCAGAAGCGGTGAATCGTGACCCGCGCATGCACAGACATGCAGACACGGGTTGCATTCCTTTCAGGTTGTGAACGGGGCTCCAGAACAGATCCCATTCGCAACCAGAGGTACCACTGTATAATGATCTAATAACAAACTTTTTTGCCCCTGAGGGAGGGAGGAAGAGTGGATAAGTACTCCTTGGTCTCATGCCAGGGGCATGGCCTGGATGTGTGCATATATAAATACAAGTCTCTCCTCCATGCGGCAAAGATGGGCAGGACCCTCCCCAGCCCAGCATGGAGGGGGGAGCACTTTGAAAGCCAAGATGATAGTTCAGTTGGTAGAACAAGAGGTTCTTCATCTCAGAATTGTATGTTTGAGCCCCATGTTGGGCAAAAAGATTCCTGCATTTCAGGGGGTTGGACCAAATGACCATTGTGGTCCCTTCCAACCCTACTATTCTATGGTAATTCTACTATGTCAGCAGCAGCTAGTGGGATCTTCATTTTCAAACATTTCTCCAGCTGGGGCAGAGGAGGACAGATGCTCTTCTACCCCAGCAGGGAGACATTGCACTCTTCCAAACTCACCAAACAGTTGTTTGGAGAGTTGAGATGGGTACAAAGATGGTTGGGGGTGACTTTCCCCTGAGTACCTTCACACTGCTTTATGGGGAACCTGATTAACATGGGGAGATGATTGCATGGGGATGTCTCTCCCTGTACAAATTCCTCCCCATCAAAATCGCTCTCCCCAGCCTATACAAACAGCTGTTTTGTAGGGTCAGCATAAGGCAGCTTCCTATGTTCCTATTCAATTCAGCCCTTTACCCAGCAGCATGAGGACTAGAACCTTACCCCCCTTTTTTAGATGAAGGACAATAGCCCAGTCATAGAGCATACACTTTGCATGCCAAAGATCCCTGGTTCCATCCTTGGCATCTCCAGGTTGGGCCGGGAGGGGCCTCTGGCTGAAACACTGGAGTGCTGCTGCTGCTGCCTGGCAGTAAAGAATCACAGAATTGTAGATTTGGAAGGGACCCCACGGGTCATCTAGTCCAACCCCTGCAATGCAGGAATCCTTTGCCCAATGCGGGGCTCAAACCCACAGCCCAGAGGTTAAGAGTCTCATGCTCTGACGACTGAGCTATTATGCAGGTATTGATAGGACTGTTCAAGGTGGACCAATGGTGTGATTCAAGATGGATCGTTCTTATGAGGGGTTTGTATTGGAACCTCTAACTTTGTGCAGGTGAAATGCAGCATATTGTACAGAGTAAAGAGTTGCATGCTTTGTTCTACACACTTTTTCCATGCCCCTTCACACACCACCGGCATCTGTTTCCCATGAGAGAATGGGTCCTCCAGGCTGAAAAGTGTTTCCCACCCTGATTTAGCTCCATCCTTAGTCTTTTGCCACCATTGGAAAACTTTTTTGTTTTATTACAGAGACCTTTGGCCTGGAATCTTCTATTTCATTTTCTTTATCTTCTCTGGGGTGTGTGGCTGATGGTGCCAAACCTTGCAAATATCATCCCTGTTAAAATGGGTTGCCAACCGTGAATGTTCTGAGCATAGGGGGGAATGTTTACCATACGATGAAACTCTTGTGGGTCTAAGGATCAGTCGACCCTTCTATTACCAGAGCAGCCAGTGATGTCACACAGACCTCTATGATGTGGTAACCTGACACGTTAATGGTCTCTCAGGTATTGATCCTGCAAATTGGCCCTCAGGTTCCTCATGACATTAAAGGATGGCTTCCCGAAGAACCTGTGTCAGGTGAGACAAAATGCACCGCGCTTTGAACAAATTAAAATTGATCTTGGCTTGCTTGTTTTATCTGCTGTGGATTCTAATTCAGCTGGGGAGACATGTCAGTGGAATCGGGGTGGCCGTAAGGACGCCGAATCTAATTAAGAACATCGGCAAAGGGGCTTTGTTTCTGGGCTTCATCCCATTGCTGCTGTGGGGACCCCATCCATCATCTTAGATCATGAGGCTGGATGTGGCAGTCAGAGGAAGCATCAGACTGAGGAAAGCACAGACCCATGGCATTATCCTCCGAGCCCTTTTCTGTGTAATTAGAATAATAATTATTTCAGTCTGGAGCTGTGCTTGATAAAAAAAATAAAATCCTCCAAGGACTTTGGTCAAACTGTCTGTCTGTGTCTGTGTGTGTGTGAATTTTTAGAAACGTCCTAATTTGTGGTTTTTAAATGGATAGTGAGTTTGGACTCATCATGTCCAAAATCAGAGGAATTCATGCCAAAGTCACATTTTGGTCCACTATCTTGAATCAAAAAGGCACCCAGCATCTGCATACTGATAAAAACTGCTTTCCCCCATCTCGGAAATCCATGCGCTGAGTTTGGCAACAATATCTTGAGAGGTGGCCGAACCTATCCAAAAAATGGGCAAACTCGTACCAAATTCATATTTGGTCTGCCATCTTGATTCAAATGGCACTTGGTGGCCCAACATTAATTTTTAAAGCCCCACCCCAACTTTGGGAACCCTTGCTTTGAATTTGGTGATGATGTGTCAACAGGCAGCCAAACTTATAGACAGCAGGTAGACAGACAAATCACTTTCAAAAATATCCAATAGATGCATTTCTCCCTTGTTCTTCAACTTGGGTGTTTTCATCTTGCCCACATGAACCTGATCAACATTCCTCTCCTATTGTTTTTGGGACTGTTTCCCAAAACAGCTTTCCCCAACCTTGTTCCCTCTGGATGTTTTTGATTAATACTCCATCACTCCGTCACTACTACTCCATCACCCCAGACTAAGCTGGCTGGAGTCTGACTACATCTGGAGAGCCACAGGTTAGTTCCAGGCAAGGTGGTGAGTAGGTGGAGCAGAGTCTTCTCCCTCCCAGATTAAAAATCTGGGTTGGAGAAGAACTTGGGGTGTGTGGTGGCACTAAGTGCATTGCTCACCTTATATTTCAGGTGAGCATCATGTTACTACAACCATCAGTGGGATCTTAGACAGGACTCTTGCTCCACAGGGTTTAATCCAGCACTGCCCATCAGCCCCAGACAGTATGGCCAATTGTGAGGGATGACAGGAGTCGCAGTCCAAGGCATCTAGAGGACATAAAGTTGGGGAAGAATGCCTGACTCTCAGCCCAGATGATACAGGAGGTAAATAACCCTTTCCTGATCATTGTCCAGAAGCCTGACATTAGATGGCTATTTTGTTGAATAAATACCAGATATCATGCCAGGCTGTTCATTTCCCTGCCTTCTCCCCTGTGTTTGATGTCTTGTCCTGCAAATACCACACCTGATCTTGACATACACTTCCCCCTTTTAAAAGCAAACTTCCCATCCGAAAACGTTTCATTTGCTCCCTAAATTTACTTTGATCTCTTCCCTGAATGTTTAATCTCTTCTCATTGTATTACAGGCTTGTAATCCTGTTTTACTTCCTGCTATCTATTTCCAAATTTTTTGTATAAATTTGCTATTCAACGTGACATTTACACAGCACTAAGGCAGTGCCGTCGTATTTACAAGAGAAAGAGCTACAGTGGAAAATCAACACCAAAGACAAAAACGCTGTTTGGGGGCGAGGAAGCCTGCCATAGCTTTGTTTAATTTTTAAGACCCTTTGGATGGGAACAAATCTCTCTCTCTCTTTCTCTCTTTAGAAAAAAAAAATTATATGTTTCATTATTTCTCCTGTGAGCAATCAGGACAACCACCAGAAGGATGCAAATGTATTTGTTTTGCTTTGGTTGCTGTGAAAAGAGTCAGAGGAGGGAAAGCACACTGTCAAATGCAGCATGCATTAAAAGAGAAAACACAGCACCATCCCAAATGGTTGAAGAAGGGCCGTGGCTCAGTGATAAATCGTATGCTTTGCACACACAACCTAGTAATGTAGGCAGTTGCCTTATACTGAATCAGTCCTTTGGTCCATCTAGCCCAGTATTGTCCACACTGACTAGCAGCCGCTCTCCAGGATTTCAAGTAGGGGTCTTTCCTAGCTCTGAGATGCCATTGGAGATTGAGCTTGGGAACTTCTGCAGGCATAGAAGATGCTCCAGCACTGAACTATAGCTTTTTCCTAAAGACTTAAAGCCATAGGTAAAGGTAAAGGGACCCCTGACCATTAGGTCCAGTCGTGACCAACTCTGGGGTTGCAGTGCTCATCTCGCTTTACTGGCTGAGGGAGCCAGCGTACAGCGTACAGGTCATGTGGCCAGCATGACTAAGCTGCTTCTGGTGAACCAGAGCAGCACACAGAAACACCGTTCACCTTCCCGCTGGAGCAGTACCTATTTATCTACTTGCACTTTGACGTGCTTTCGAACTGCTAGGTTGGCAGGAGCAGGGACCAAGAAACAGGAGCTCACCCCGTTGTGGGGATTTGAACCGCCGACCTTCTGATTGGCAAGTCCTAGGCTCTGTGGTTTAACCCACAGCACCACCCGCGTCCCTAACCTTTACATGATAACAAATGCAAGGGATGAGGACAGAGCACTATGAAACTATAGAGCAAAGTAGTTTCCTTCTATTTTGCCCTGTCTATATTGTGTTCCCTCTCTGCAAATGCCAGTTTTCAATTAGGTGATGGAAATCTGAGGTTGGGTGGGTATCATTCAAGTCGTGTCTTTGCTGGATAGCTATGTGCTTTCGAACTGCTAGGTTGGCAGGAGCAGGGACTGAGCAACGGGAGCTCACCCTGTTGCGGGGATTCAAACCGCCGACCTTCTGATCGGCAAGCCCTAGGCTCTGTGGTTTAACCCATAGGAAGCTATTTTACACTGAGTCAGATCATTGTCCCATCAAATTTAGTATTGACAATACTGACTGGCTGCCTTTCTCCAGGATTTCCTGTGGGGTTTCTTTCTACCTGGAGATGCCAGGGATTCAACTGGGACCTTGCAAAGCATGTGCTCTATTACTGAGCCATGTCCATGTCCCTAAGTTTGACCCCTGGAATTCCTCATGAAAGAATCTCATTCTTTCCAGCCTATAATCCTGATCTGCCTTGCTCCACACCCTCCTCAAGTGCTTTTTCCTGACTGGAATGTGTCATTGGAACTATGTTGATGTCTCTTACTCACCTGGGTGGAAAGATGCACATATATGTGTAGAAACCTTGGCAACTTTTGGGTAGCCAGAGCAGGGGGAGAAGGTTGGGCACCCCCCCCCCCACAAATTGTGGGTCCCCGGGTCCCCAGGGCCCCTAGGACTTGGTGCCAGTGATCTTGGCTGTCCTTTGAGTCCTTCTAGACAAGAAGAGGCTTCCTGTTTAGCCTGAGAGTCTGACTGGGCAGCAGCAAAGCTTCTTGGCTCTGTTGTGTTCTGGTCTGCTCCTTGGAATCATCGGTTGTCTTGATCTCCACTAGAGTAGAAGTGGGGTAGGGATAAAAACACCTTAGGCCCAGGGGCAACATGTGGCCCTGCGGGTCTCTTTATCTGGCCCTTGGAACTGTCCTAAGGCCACAGCTCTTACCAACTTTGCTTTGCACTCCATGTGTTTTGTGTGGCTGAACTGCATCCTAATAATGTCTTCTGCTTTCCTGGAGGAAGAATAGAGAGGGGTATGTGAAGGTATAGAAACTAGCTTACCATGCAAAGGTAAAATTTATATCAATTGCTCCACCCATTTTTTTGCTTCTGGAATAGGATGTGGTCCTTAGGATGGAAAAGGTTCTGCACAATTCTTGGCTCCTGGTTGCATTCTGACAGCTGCCTATAACTCCACCCTGACAGTCATCCCCTGTGATGTAGAGGCACAATGAAGCTTAGTGCATAAATGCTATGGACTTGACCATCTGCCTGTGCTCATCAATGGAGCAGTACCTTCTGCTTGGTTTGCAATAGGCTCCTGTCCAAGTCCTACCTCTGGCTCCAACTCCGGCAGATTACTGCATGGATTTTGGAGTAGAGACCAGGTACTCCATCTTTAAATTGGGTCTGCCTCCCTCTTGCCACTGCACACCAAATGTGGTTGCATTCTTCAGGCTCTCCGGGTTTATGGGCAGGGTTAAATACTTTTAGAGGCTTGCTGAATGACAACATGGAAACAAATAATCCCCAACCTTCGCTTTGCTCCTTCCAACAACCCCATCAAGCAGCCACTACTCAATGAGCAGATTAATGCATTCAGATGGTGGCATAATGGAGAGGAAATTCAGTGTCTAAATGAACGGATTGTGCAGGACTATAAAGATGAGTTATGGCATCTCCTCTTTGAAAACTCCTTTTAGCTTAAAAAATATTGCTCCTAGCTAAAAGGGGGGGGGGGGAGGAGGAAAAACGGAAGTATATAGATTTCACAGGCTAGCCTGTGAGCACGCACCCAACACAACTGTCGGGGCTGAAATTGCTTCATATATCATCGGCCAACACCAAGTAGATAATGGGAAACAAGTTCTGATCTGGGAGAGATTATGGTTGCTGATTTGGAGCAATGATGGGCAGAGCAGAGCATCTGCAGTGTGGTCCTCTTAAACCAGGTTGACCTCACATGACGGAGATTAACAATCAGTTTGCATTGACCAGCTCAAATGAGGTGTCATCATGATGGAGAAGCCATCAGAGGAGTCAATCATCTTTATCTCTCATTCTCTTTCAAACTAGATTGTCTCCTCCTCGGCTTCTTTTGCTGGAGGTATGTGTGAGTGGTTTAAAAAGAAAAAGACAAAAAAAACCCTTTGCCTTGCTGTCAGAACATGAACTGCATAGAAAATTACCCCTCCCTGTGTTGGAAAATCTGTGTTCAGATGAGTTATCAAAATGCAGACGCTAGAAGAAATGGGAAGGAAAATTGTGGGGGGGGGAGGATATGATTGGCTAATTTATTTTAATGTCAGCTTGCTCTTCCTCACCTAATCTGATGTGATATTCAAACATTGTGGTAATTTTCCATTGTATGGAGGACTTTATTATATTGGGGGGGGGGTGTAGTCACTGTTTTTATTTTGCTCATGCAAGGGGGGGGAAATTGCCAGTGCAGATTTAGAAGAAGAAGAAGAAGAAGAAGAAGAAGAAGAAGAAGAAGAAGAAACAACAACACCCATCCTTGGTATTATTCTATCTATATTGGAAGGACCCTATCAGGGGTTTTAAGAGCTGAAGTCTGCTGAAGAGTGGTTAGTAACTATGAGTGATTTCAGATGGCTCACAAAGTTGTCTTTAAGACCCTCCATTCTTCATGCAGGCAAAATATTCAGCTGCTTTCCTTTCAGACTTACATTTGGGGGGGGGGGTACAGTGAACCTCTTCATTTATTTTTTAAAAAGAGAATAAATTAAAGCTCTAGCAAAGTGAGTAGAACAGCTGATAATAATAATAATAATAATAATAATAATAATAATAATAATAATAATAAATTTCTACCCCGCCCATATGGCTGGGTTTCCCCAGCCACTCTGAGCAGCTTCTATCAGAAGATTAAAAATACATTAAAACATCAGTCATTAAAAACTTCCTTAAACAAGGCTGCCTTCAGATGTCTTCTAAAAGTCAGGTAGTTGTTTATTTCCTTGACATCTGATGAGAGGGTGTTTCACAGGGCAGGTGCCACAGCTGAGAAGGCCCTCTGCCTAGTTCCCTGTAACTTGGCTTCTCGCAGTGAGGGAACCACCAGAAGGCCCTTGGCACTGGACCTCAGAATAAAGGTGTTGGGGAGGGGAAGGGGAAAATACAGAAAGCAAATAAGTGAGACCATTCAGTGGGGTTGCCATATTTTGAAGAGCAAAAAAAGGGACACATTTGCCGACTTCTAGTTTTAACTATGGATCACTATGACGACTTTCATTTTTATATACCCATGAAAATGAGGACGTGTCCTGAAAAAAGAGGACATATGGCGACCCTACCATTCAGTAAAGTTGTTAATTGAATCATCTGGCATTATCTGTGTGGATTAAAATTCCTCCCTGCAAGTATTTAGGGTTGGAAACCATTTTTTATAAATAAAATAAAAGTCAAGATTCTAAGGATGGTAAGTTGTGCAGATTTAATGTGCTCACAGATGACATCAAAGCACACTCAACTTCGATAGTCATTAGGAAATGCAAGGGGCCTCTGGAAGTGTCATGCTAAAGGGTTGCTGCAGATATCCCTGCAAAAACAAACATGGACATACATAAGACTATGCACTGGATTACTCTACATGGGTTTGCTTTTGAAGACGATTCTGAAACTCCAGCTGGCTCAGAACTTTCAGCATTTCTTTATTTCGTTCACGAATCACTTTCCATAAAACATCCCCAAGCAATTTCACAATGGAAACATCAACAATGAAAGCATTTAGAAAGACAATTCCTAGGCCAATGAAGATAAAGACTGGGATAAATATATCCACATATATTTTGGTTGGAAGAGGAAAGTCTTCAACAGTCTCTCAAGAGACCACAAAGATAGTGCCTCTATGATATATAATGTAATGGAGTTCCAATGGGTGAATTAGTAAGAAATTAAATATATATGGATGAGACAATGTTTTAGCCAATGTTCATTGGCTACTGGTTAATTTTGGGTCACAATTCAAAGTGCTAGTTTTGGCTTATGAAGCCTTAAACAATTTTGGGGTAGGTTACCTGAAGAATTTTCAACTCCCATGCAAACCTGAGAGAAATTTGAGATGTTTGAGAAAGGGACTTCTCTCCACCCAACAATTATCCTATGTGCTTCTCAGTAGCCTGGACAAAGTATTGAAACAACTGGAGCAATTATCCAAGGAAGCTCTTCTTATCTCTCTATCTCAGGGGTGGGGAACTTTCAGCCTATGAGCCTAACTAGGTCTAGACAAGCTTTAATTTTTGTGAGCCACCTCCAGTCCTGGTTCTTGGGGAAAGGCAGGAAATGAATGAATGAATGAATGAATGAATGAATACAAACACATCATCAACAAACCCTGTTCCTTTGCCTGTATAGTTTTATTTCAAACCACCTGAGAAAAGGAAGTGAGCTATTTAAAGGTGCCACCAATCAGCTTATCGCCAACACTTGAAAACACCTGTGCATGTGCCCGTGCAGTTTGAAACACAAGCAAAGAAAAATGTCTCAACTGATGCCACGGCAACGTCAGACTGCCCACTTGTCAAAATGGTTTACAAGGCTTGTTGGAGGTCAGGATCTGGTCTACTGGTCAGATCCAGTTCCTCATTCCTGCCATATCTGTCAGCAAGTAAAAAGTGCTTTTTTATTATTATTTAGACAGGCCTGTGGCCTGTGAGTTTATCTGAAGTCGCTGTTGCTCATTTTGATAAGATTTAATTGGTTGTTCTTTTTACTGACTTGGATTTATTGCTGGTCTATCTTTCTATCTGTGCTAGATATGTAATGGGAACATTGTGTACTTGTGTCAGATCTAGTCACTTTTGTTCTCTCTTTCTCCTTAAGGATGGGTGGAAGTGGAAACCATGACTGGTCAAAATATGGTGCTGATAGACAGCTCCTACCACAGCTTTTGTTTTTTAATCAGAGAATTCTGACTGGTGCTGATACACAGCTCTTCATAACCCGCTGTTATCCTGGTAGAAAGAAGACACAAATCCCAGCAAACCAATACAAACCAGGCAAAGACATTTTACTCCCCTCCTTTGCAACTAGATCTGGAGGATTTAATTAAGTGACTGTTACCAGCCAGAGCTGGTACTCGTGGCCCAGGAAATCCAATACATCAAGAGTTGACTCACCAAAGTAGCAGAGAGGGCCTCACCATTCCAAATCTGAACCAGGGGCCAAAACTGGATAAACAAGGGTGTGGGCAGAACAGGGAAAGGTACAGACACATCCCCCCAAGCAAGAGATGAGCATGTTCACTGCAGAAATACTAGACAGATGGAAGATAGTTGGGTTTGAATTGATAGAAATAAATTGACATATTAGAAATGGCTATGCAGAAGATGAACCAGAGACCAAATTGCAAACATGCGCTGGATAATGGAGAAAGCTAGAGACTTCCAGAAAGACATCTACTTCTGCTTCATTGACTATGCAAAAGCCTTTGACTGTGTTGACCACAGCAAACTATGGCAAGTTCTTAAAGATCACCTCATGCCTGATCACCTCATCTGTCTCCAGAAAAATCTCTATGTGGGACAAGAAGCTACAGTTAGAACTGGATATGGATCAACTGATTGGTTCAAAATTGGGAAAGGAGTACAACAAGGCTGTATATTGTCTCCCTGCTTATTTAACTTATATGCAGAATTCATCATGCGAAAGGCTGGGCTGGATGAATCCCTAGCTGGAATTAAGATTGCTGGAAGAAACGTCAACAGCCTCAGATATGCAGATGACACAACCTTGATGGCAGAAAGTGAGGAAGAATTAAAAAACCTTTTAATGAGGGTGAAAGAGGAGAGTGCAAAATATGGTCTGAAGCTCAACATGAAAAAAATGAAGATCATGGCCACTGGTCCCATCACCTCCTGGCAAATAGAAGGGGAAGAAATGGAGGCAGTGAGAGATTTTACTTTCTTGGGCTCTATGATCACTGCAGATGGTGACAGCAGTCACGAAATTAAAAGACGCCTGCTTCTTGGGAGGAAAGCAATGACAAAGCTAGACAGCATCTTAAAAAGCAGAGACGTCACCTTGCCAACAAAGATCCGTATAGTTAAAGCTATGGTTTTCCCAGTAGTGATGTATGGAAGTGAGAGCTGGACCATAAAGAAGGCTGATCACTGAAGAATTGATGCTTTTGAATTATGGTGCTGAAGGAGACTCTTGAGAGTCCCATGGACTGCAAGAAGATCAAACCTATCCATTCTTAAGGAAATCAGCCCTGAGTGCTCACTGGAAGGACACATCCTGAAGCTGAGGCTCCAATACTTTGGCCACCTCATGAGAAGAGAAGACTCCCTGGAAAAGACCCTGATGTTGGGAAAGATGGAGGGCACAAAGAGAAGGGGACAACAGAGGACAACATGGTTGGATAGTGTTCTCGAAGCTACCAGCATGAGTTTGACCAAACTGCGGGAGGCAGCGGAAGACAAGAGTGCCTGGCGTGCTCTGGTCCATGGGGTCATGAAGAGTTGGACACGACTAAATGACTAAACAACAACAACTTGCAGAAGATAGAGGATCACAGAGGGATTCCAGTCATATAAATTGGGAGGCTAGACTGATGGGGACAGGATGACATGCAGACAGAAGTGGCTCAAACTCTCCCTGCACCTTTTCCCATCCTCCCACTTATAATATTTATAATGAAGAAATGAAGCTAGAGCACAGGGACTAAGTGAAGAATGTGGGAGTCATGATAGATGCAGTGGCAGCCAGAGCAATCTGGGCAGTAAACACTGAGAAAGCATCTCAGGACTCTATTGACACAGTGGGAGGATGGATGAGATAACTATTAAGGCACCCAGGGCGGCAGAACTTTTCTTTTTGCCTATAAAGCAAACAGTGGCAGCATCTGAAAACTCTCGGTTTGATTTGTCTGGGTTTCCATAGCACTCTCTTTCTGCCTCTGGTGACTAAAATATTCCCATTTGAATCAATAGAGTCTTTGCTTCCCTTGAAAATATGCCCGCTGCTCATTTCAGTCAAGTCGTTTCTATCCATCAAGTCAAGTAGTTCCATCTTTGAGCTCATGACACTTAAATTTCCTACAGATGAGGTGGGATAGTAAAAAAGAAAAAAGGAGGGGGAGGGAATTGGTCTTGGAATCAAAACTATATGAGTGAAGAGGTCTGAGCTGGATTTGATGCTATTGGTGGACAATGTTTGTGTGTGACAGAGAGAGAGATGGGGAGAGAGACAGGGTGAGCAAGAGTGTTTACACTAGGGATTGGGTATCTATGACCCCTGACCATTCATTGATGGACTATAGCATCCCTGATCTTTGGCAGTTCTGGCTGGAGGTGATGGGATATGGGAGGCCAACAAAATCTGGAGGGCCAAACATTCTCCATCCCTGGTTTACAGAACAAATATGGATATTTGGTGAACTGGGTCTGAGAACAGATCCATGTAGCATGTTCTTCCAATGAAAATGTATGTTTACCATTAGGATGGCGTCCTGAAGTTGCATAAAGCGTGTACTCCATCATCTAGGGATATGCAAGATGCCTGGGAAGAAGTGCTTGAATTGAAGGAGGTCCTTCACTGCTATTTCTTTTTCTCCCTTCAAAAGTGTGCAGAGGACACTCTTTCCCACTTTGTCTTTCATATCTATGCACTTTTCAATACTCAGATTAATTCTACTGGAGCTGGTCCACACACACTAGAGAGAGAGAGAGATTGAGAGATCACTTGTAGATGCAAAGTGAGTGGCTGTGCATCCACTTTCTCTTTTTTCAGGTTCTCTGGGGAGGGGAGGCTTATCACAGAGGACAGAGGGGGGCACCCATGTCTTTCACACAAAATTCCAAATGTGGACATGGGTTGAAAAAGATTAGCATTGCCTATCCTGTGTTGTTATGGGACGCAGGTGGCGCTGTGGGTTAAACCACAGAGCCTAGGACTTGCCGATCAGAAGGTCAGCGGTTCGAATCCCCACAATGGGGTGAGGTCCCGTTGCTCGGTCCCTGCTCCTGCCAACCTAGCAGTCTGAAAGCACGTCAAAGTGCAAGTAGATAAATAGGTAAACCTTCCTGCAGGAAGGTAAACGGCGTTTCCGTGCACTGCTCTGGTTCGCCAGGAGTGGCTCAGTCATGCTGGCCACATGACCCGGAAGCTGTATGCCGGCTCCCTCGGCCAATAAAGCGAGATGAGCGCCACAACCCCAGAGTCAGCCATGACTGGACCTAATGGTCAGGGGTCCCTTTACCTTTACCTTTTATCCTGTGTTGTTGGCATCCATCCATCTCAAGAGACAGTGGAGTACACTTCCAAGGGTGGAGTTAAACCTCTGCAATAGCAGCACCACGTGATCTCCCTGGGGTGCAAGCCTGGGCATTGTGTATGGAGGTCCTGGATTGCCCAGATGACAAGACCCCTCTCTCAGCCTTGCTCATGTGGTCCAAAGGAAAGCAGAACAATACGTTTGGCACCAGCTTGGCTGCAGGAATTGTCAGGAGGATGCATACAAGATTCCCCCCAACTGTCTTTGTAACTCCACTCTGGATTTGTGTAGGTTTACTCAGTAGCCTTTTTCTCCAGAAGACAATGGAAGTTTAGGATCAGAGTTTTCCTTCTTTCTCCTAGATGGGCTATCTTCCCAGGTTGACGAGCCCCATTTGCCCCTCACTTCCCTCTACCCAGGATGTGCAGAAACCTCCACCTTGACTGTTGAACCCACTGTTAGTCTTGTCTGCCACAGCCTGTCTTTGCATGCAGGGGAAGCTCCTAATTCACTGAAGGTTTGAGACCCATCAGTTACCCTCACTTGGTTTAGCCGGCCAGTCAAAGCCATTCCCAGGGTGTGGCTGCTGTCACATGCTGACAGCTTCTAGGAGCCACAGGTGAGAGCTGAGTACAAAAGTGGACAAAGTACCCCAGAAGGAGCACAATGTTATGTCCCCCACCAGAGTTCCTACTCCTCCCCTAACACCTTCTGATATTAGCAATGTCTCAGTTCAGTTACAGTTCCTCAGCATTTCCATGCATGGGAATTTTGCCCACATACCTCTGTGGTTTAGGAAGTTTTTAGCTAGTTGTTCCACATGAGATCACAAGAATATCATTTTTTAAAAACGACAAGAGAGTATTTGCTGAATAAAAGTACCAAGGGGGAAAAAATGTAGATTCTGGTAAGCTTCCCACAGTCTTGGAACACAATTACCTATGAATAAAAATCTGAATTCCACAGTGGGCCCCAAAATCTAGTAAAGTTGTGAGTAAGAGAAATGCCTGAGTTGCTATTCCCCTCGGCGTGACACTTTTGATCAATCCAAGACTTCCAGTTCCTGGGACTGACAGTTTAGCATTAAGTTAACTCTGAATGAATGAACTGAATTAGCCAGTCCCTTTGTGGAAAGATGGAGGATTCTTGAGACATTGCTTCATGGGGTATTGAGAAAAAGCAGCTCATAAACCAGCGAGGAACTTCACGGTGGCGAGCACAACAAAGCCCAGAGCACAGGCTTTTGCCTGTCGTTGCTTTGCAGCAAAGACAAGCAAGTCAAAATTCTTAGCCTTCTGTCGTTCCACCAACAAATTAAAACTAATTGAATGATCCCCACCATTCATGAAAGGTCCGTGATTGTTCCTCGCGATTGTTCCTTGAAGTGCCAGCTCCCACAAAGCCGCCTTTGTCATCATTAATACAAAACCGCCCTGCGCACACTCTTCCTTGCAGAGATAAAGAGGGAAGGGGGAGAGACAGAGAGACAGAGAGAGAGAGAGAGAGAGAGAGAGAGAGAGAGAGAGAGAGAGAGAGAGAGAAGACACAATTTGTTATCAGGTTTAGAAGATGCAATTGGAAGGATGATTATAATATCATCATCTGGGTTTCAGCTGTCCCTGCTCATTCAGACAGGCAGGCTGAAATATGAAGTGACAAAACACACAGAAACCCTTCATTCTTGTTTGCACACAAACATTTCCATAACTAGCAATTTTGTGGAAAGAGACTCGGGGGGGGGGGGGGGGGAGAAGCATAAATGGAAAGAGGGTGGAACAGATATTAGACTCAATAGGGCAGTTTAACTGTTACTATAACAGCATAGCGGCTTTGCATGAAAACAGCAGATTTCAGAAGAGGCCCAAAGGGGTTAAAATGATGCATTTCTTTGTTCCCATTGTTGATCTCAGACATTATTATTTTTTTGTATATGCTCTCTCTACCCCCCCCTCCTTTAATACAGCCATAACATTACATTAATTCATCTAACACATGCCATGCCACGAAGTTGCTCTCTCTTTCTCTTAATTATTGTGATCAAAATATGGCTTCAAATGGAAGGCAGCTGCATTTGTTTCCGTCAGATATCATAATTGCGACCGTAAATTGGGAAACGGAACATTTCCTGGTGTTTTGCCGTGAGTAATGGGACCAGAATCATTATGGATGGAGGGATATAAATAAACTGGGGCAGATCTATAAAACTAAGGAAAAGCAAGTTAAAAGGATAATTACTGGAGCAAACAGGAACAGTGTAAATGCAGAACAAGGTGATATTTCATTGCACAGTCAAAATTCCCTTTAAATCAGGGGTAGGGTATATCAGGACCAGGGGGTGAATGTGGTCCTCCAGGTATTTCTATGGCCCCTGGATCAAATAACCTCTCCCTAGGCCACCAGCTCTACTCTGCGTCTTTCTCATTCTTTGCCTGGCTGGAAAATGTATACCCTGCAAATAAAGTGTACTATTTAAGTGCCTTGTTTTTCATAATAGCTCTTTATATTGTGTGTTCAGACAACATGCCTTTCCCATGACTGAATGGAGGATGGACAGGAGTGTGTGCTAGAAACCTCCGGCTCTTACATGGACAGAAGGAACACAATTTGCCATTATGTTCAGTGATGCCTACTCTGATCGGCAGCAGCTCAGACAGAGAATGATTCTTCACCTGATATTTTTAACTGGAGACCCAGGGACTTTCTGCATGCAGATCAAGTGCTAATGGATGGCTCCTCTGTGTTGGGGTAGGTATTCAGGGTAAGGTCAAAGACACTCTGTACATGTTCAGGGGCAGAGGTATTTCATATCAGCTGCCCTTTGATTCATCTAATGGTAGATGCTGGGGCGTGAACTTGGGACCTTTTGTGGGCACAGCAGGTGGTCTCCTACTCAGCTGAAAGATCTCCTGTCTTTTGGTAACAATCATCCTGCAAAGCAAAAAAATGTGTGCTCTTTTGAGCATGAAAAGACTGAGCCAGGCTAGCTGGAAGTATTGACGAGAAAACAAGGGGTGGAAATTAACAAAAGCTTAACAATCATTTATTTCCTTTTGTTTGTTTTGCTTTTCAATTTCCAGAACTGGAGAAGAGCCAGACTAGCAGCAGGGACCATCTCTGGGCCTGGAAAGATAGCAAGCAATTAGAGCACATTCAGATCAAGAACATCAGCAAGTTTGGAAGCAGTGGCAGACCGTGGGGTCTCAAATTTCAGCAGCACCATGTTCAACACCAAAATTCTCTCTCTCACCCGCCTCTTGCCTTCCATTCTACACCAGAATTGTGGCACCCTTTGGCATGGGTGTAGCCAGGATTTATGTTGGGGGGCGGGACAGCGCAAGACACCCACCTGTCATCATTCTCTGCCTGGCTCTGTCTAGCAGATTCAGAATGAAATGTCTCAACAGCAGTTCTTTTCAATAATTCTTTCTTTTGACCCCAAGTGCTCAGAAAAATCTGTCAAAATCTTTCTACAATTTCTACTTGTAGTTAAGTATTTTTATTTATTTACTTGAATTATGGGGGGCAACCACCCTCCTTCCCCCAGCTATGCCCATGCCCCTTGTGGCACCCCTAAGGGTCTGCACCCAGTGCAACCAAGCCGGTCACACTCCCCTAAATCCTCTTCTGTTGGGAGGAATATCAGGCATCCTTTGGAAGGATTCAGTCCACAGGATGTCCGAAAAGCAAACTGTAATTGTGTGGGCAGGGGAGGAACAAGCGACACAGAACAGACTAATTACCGGCTGAATCACAGTGCTGGGGGTGGAATTTGAAAAAGAAGGTGCACTGTGGAGTGAAATAGATCTTAGGGGCAGGCTCAGTTGGGCATTTGTGATCTCTTTGGAAAGGCAATGCAGAACACTTGTTTGCTCATTCATTAGCTGTGATTCCAGCTGTGGCTCCCCACCAGGGCCACCAGTGGGATTCTGCCAACAGGGGAGAAGCTATTGCTCTTCTCACCCACTCTTGTAACATTGCCTAAACAAAGAGCTTCAACACCTGCTTTTCAGTAGCATTGTGCATGTCCTTTTCCAGCCCAGGTGCAAGACTCTTGTGTGTGAAGAGAACTGACATCAAGCGAGAGTCTTCCAACACTGGAAGCAGTTAGCAGGTTCCAGGCAACGTGAGGAGGGTGTTGTGTTCAGAAGGCCTTGGAATGCATAAAGCGAGGCTTTGTGTGGCCCAGGGACATTGTTAGCTGTGCTAAGCTTTTCCCTGCACACAAGGCCACAGTGGTGGCAACTCCTCTGCCTGGTCATTGCCCCTCAGTTTCCTCAACATGGATACATGAGATTGTGGAAGTAATTCTTCATGGGTAAATCAAGCACACACACAAAAAAAGCAGGGGGGAGCATGCACAACCCCCAAGATACACTGAGATAAGGTAAAGGTAAAGGACCCAGTTAAGTCCAGTCAAAGGCGACTGTGGGGTGCGGCACTCACTTTCAGGTTGAGGGAGCCGGCGTTCATCCAGCTTTCCAGGTCCTGTGGCCAGCATGATTAAACTGCTTCTGGTGCAACAAAACACTGTGACGGAAGCCAGAGTGCAAAGAAACGCCGTTTACCTTCCCGCTGCAGCGGTACCTATTTATCTATTTGCACTGATGTGCTTTCAAACTGCTAGGTTGGCAGAAGCTGGGACAGAGCAACGGGAGCTCACCACCATCACGGGGATTCGAACTGCCAACCTTCTGATCAGCAGGCCCAAGAAGCTCAGTGGTTTAGACCACTCCCTACAACACTGTGACATATTCAGCTCTGGACTCATAAGAACACAAGAAGAGCCTGCTGGATCAGGCCAGTGGCCCATGAAGTCCAGCATCTTGTTCTTACAGTGGCTGACCAGATGCCTATGGAAAACCCACAAAAAAAGGGTCTAAACACAAGAGCATTCTACCTTCTTGTGGCTTCCAGCAACTGGCATTCAGAAGCATTACTGCCTCTGACCACGGAGGCGGAGTTTAGCCATCATAGCTAAGAGCTATTGGTAGCCCTCTTCTCCTTGAATTTACCTAATCCTTTTTTGAAGTCATCCACGTTGGTGGCCATCACTGCCTCCTGAGTTCCACAGGTTTACTATGAGCTGTGAGAAGTAGTCCTTTCTTTTATCTGTCTTGAACCTTCCAACATTCAGCTTAATCGGATGTCCATGGGTCCTAGCAAAATAAGGGAGAGATAAACACTTACTTTATCCATGCCATACATAATTTTATATATGTCTGCCATGTCACCTCTTGCCTCTTCTCTAAACTAAGAAGTTCTAAATGTTGCAAGCTTTCTTCATGGGGGAGTCACTCCAACCTCTTGATTGCTTGTTTGCCTTTGGTGGCCTTTGTCTTTGGGATATGTGGCCGGCATCATAGTACAGTGGTACCTCGGTCTAAAAACAATCCTGTTAACGAACGATTCACAACACACTCCGGAAAACCAGAAGCAGGTGTTCCAGCTAGCGCACTTTGCCCCAGAAGACGAATAGAAGTCAACTGGTGGAAGGGCACTGATGGTGGGAAGCCTCATTGGGGAGAGCACGACTCAGTTTAAGAATGTTTTTGGTGTAAGAACAGACTTCTGGAACGCATTAAGTTTGTAACTGGAGGTACCACTGTAATGTAAATTATCTTTGGTCTACTTACTGATCGGAAAGAAAATGATCGCTTAAAAGCAGGGGTGGGGAACCTGCAGCCCTCTAGATGTTGTTGGACAGCACCTCCCATCAACCTCAGCCAACATGGCTAATGGTCAGAGATGATGGGAATCGTAGTGCAGCATCATCACAAGGGTTGCTGGTCCTCCATCCTTCCTTTAGTGCCAGCTTTGCGCATGTTCAGGGCTACTATGCACTATAACTGTGGGAAGGCATAATTTGCTGTTCAAAGTGTTTTAGGCTGACCCAGCTAGTATGTGCGAAAGACTTAAGACTACAAAGTCCATAATGCAGTGTAAGCAAATGCAAACCACAGAAGTGGGCCTCTTCTGAAATCATCCAGGGCCTTTTTCTCAAATCGACAGTGTGCTTATATCAAATGAACTGAGGTGGAGAACCACCACATTTGCAAATTAGCAGATAGATGCCCTCAGGAATCGGTGCCACAGAATGAAACTTCTCCAGTGGGTGCATTCCTCTCGTAACATCTGGGGGAAGCTGTAAAAAGGGCTATGTAGAATTTAGCCGCCTAATGAATGGTTCCTGTTCCCAGCAGTTTTCAAACCATGAAGAGCAATCCTCTTTGAGATGGAGAAGCTGTGAGGGATGTGGAAGCAGGCCGGGTGCCTTCCTCCATTTTCAGTCTAGCAGCAGCCCAGATATATCTGTATGACAAGGTCTGTAGTGCAAAAGCCATGAGAGAGGTGATGCCACTCATCGTGAAAGAGGCCCCTTGTCATCTCAGGTCTCCACAATTCAAAGCTGGAGGCAGCTCATCTGCAAGTCTCATCATCTGCTTAATCTTGCATGGGACTCTAATGGTTCCTGGCCTCCTGTTTACCATCGTTCTGTTTGACTCCCTAATTACTGTAATTAGGAATGCTGTCAAAATCTGGGCGGTGCCAAGGTAGCCTTGTGAGTGGCAAATGGATTCTTCCCAATAGCCAGACACATTAAGAGGTCACTGACATGGCCACTTTCCCTGTCAGCACAAGATGCCTGATGCAGCTTTACTACGAGATTTGGCTGAGTGCATAAACTGGTCCTCAGAAACTGGATGGCCTGGCAAGTTAGGTCTGTTTGGCATGTTTCTATGTGGCTCCTGGCTCCTGCTGCCTCTGATTTCCTGCCAACAAGGTGAAGATCTGCCTTGAGGTCTTCACTTGCTGGAAGCGCTTCTCCCGAGTTCAGCATCTGAATACCTGTGCACCCTTAATGGTACTCTTCCCATGGCAGAATTGATGCATCCCACCCCCAGTGAAGGAGCTAACACCACTTTAGATTTGAGTTAATGAACCAAAAATTCCAGCTTAATGAGTTTTCTACTGTGGAGAATAATTAATATAATTAGCACTGATATGAAAATTATGTTCCTGGAGTCAGAACTAGGAGGGAGGGTGCATGTGTGCAGCTGATTCACCATAGGCTTTGAATATGTACGGTCTTGTTTTCCTACAATGAATATTTGAAATTCAGTTCTAGTAGCTTAATGAGCCTGTCCAGAGATATTGGACTTCAACTGCTACGAGTCCTGGCTAGAATAGCCAATGGTAAGGGGTGATGGGAATTGTAGTCCAACATTATCTGGAGGGCACCAGGTCCCCCACCAATGTTGTAGATGATAATAAAGCAAATATTAAAAAAGGATTAGGCAGCTGAGCTCTTTGGTCCTGCATCCCACTTAGAATAGATGATCTGTCTTGTTTCAGTCTGAGTAACTTTTGCAAATTTTCACCCATGATTCTTTTTCATTTGAGTAGCAATCTGCAATCCAGTATAGGTTTAAACCACTAGGAACCGCATTGCAATAGTTAAGAGTACTGCAGAACAAATTGGGTAGAGCTAGCTGTACTGAAGGAACGTGGGTGGCACTGTGGGTTAAACCACAGAGCCTGGGACTTGCCGATCAGAAGATCGGTGGTTTGAATCCCTGTGACAGGGTGAGGTCCCATTGCTCGGTCCCTGCTCCTGCCAACCTAGCAGTTCGAAAGCACGTCAAAGTGCAAGTAGATAAATAGGTTTGAAAGCCTCTCTAGCTGCCACTCAGGACTTCCCCCAGCCACACCCTTCTCTGGCCAGGCCCCCTCTCCCCAGACCATATCCCTTATCACCTCAGCTAGTTTTGAAAATTTCATGAAATTAGGGCCACATTAAATTTGGCCACTGGTCGCATACAGTCCATGGACCACCCTAGGGCTAGGGCCTTCTAGAGGCATACCTCTCAACTGTCCTGGTAAAACTGGGACATCCCCTTTTCTCACATCCTTTTCTCATCCCCTTTCTCAAGGTAAACGGCATTTTTGTGTGCTGCTCTGATTCGCCATAAGCAGCTTAGTCATGCTGGCCACATGACCCAGAAGCTGTACGCTGGCTCCCTTGGCCAATAAAGCGAGATGAGCACTGCAACCCCAGAGTTAGCCATGACTGGACCTAATGGTCAGGGGTCCCTTTACCCCTTTACCTTTATCTAGCTGTACTGAATGTATGAACTGCTTCCTGAAAATGTTGTGGAGCAACTTAAAAGAGTAACACACAGGAATAAAAATACAGTGGTACCTTGGTTGTCAAATTTAATCCATTCCGGGAGTCTGTTTGACTCCTGGAACCATTTGAAAAGCAAGGTGTGTCTTCTGATTGGCTGCAAGAACTTCCTGCACTCAAACAGATGCTACGGAAGCCACGGCAGTCATTTGGCTTCCAAAAAACATTCGCAAACCGGAACACTTACTTCCGGGTTTGTGGCGTTCGGGAGCCGATTTGTTCAGGAGCCAAGCCGTTCGACAACCAAGGTACCACTGTACATAAATGTATTGAAAACATAGAGGGAGTATGTCCAATCAATGGTGTTTCTCACATGTCCAGGTACCATAACACTTTAAATGGATGGTGTGAATGTAGCCCTACTCACTCAAGCAAGAATTGGGGTGAACGGGAAAAGGGGATCCTCCTTTTAGCCTCTCTCCTGTCAGATCCAATGGCTGGCCTGGTCAGTCCAGAGCCTGAGGATATCACACTGACAATGCAGGTGCACAACTTGCAGTTCAATGGCTCACCACACAAGGCAGCCACACACAAACCTGAAAGCTCCCAGCCTGAGCTCCAGAAACTCCTACATTGCCACAGCCTCAAAGGCTGCTGTGAGTTGGCCTGCAGTGGCCCTGCTTTGCTGAGAAGTTGAAAGCATTCTGCCCTGTGCCTTGGCTGCAAGGCGGCCCCCCTGCCGGAGTGCAATGCTTGCAAGCTGCAGCTAGGAGGTACCATTCAGAGTCATTTCACCCACTGCATGCAAGGAAACCCAGAGTTATCATCACTGATTCCCCCCCACCCCCCGCCGGCAGTATGTGCTGGTTCACAGTACCGGCACCTCACACATACTGCAAAATCAGAGCCTGGCACCTCCTTCTCAAATCCCAGGAAGCTTCTGGCAGGGTCTGAGAACCCTCATGCCTCCTTCCCAAAGCCTGGGAAGCTGAACACAGAGCAACAGAAGGCAAATGCATGTGCAGAAAAGAGGAAAGGTGATTTGGATGCTGCCAGGTATGGTGAACCCTTTGCCCCTGTCTCTGTCTCAGACTCCATTCATTTTGAAAAGGCATGAGATGCTCCTCCCAGACTCGAAGGCAGTTTCAAAGGGTACAGGAGGACATCATGGTGCCCACTGTGGGGAGATCAGCCAGAGAAGCACAGGGCTGGGATCAGCCTGGACAGAATGTCTTCAGGACACTTTGTTGCTTCTGCCTGCAAGGGCTTCTTGGCACCTTCCTTGGCAGGATTGTTCTAACAGCCAGGAAGGAGGATATCGCTCCTCTTGTGAAATCTCTCCACAGTAATAACCCTGCTGAGGGCAGCGCACAGCAGAAAAAGTTTTGCGTAGTTGCAAAAATATAACGAAAGCGGACCTAAGAGAGAAATGAAAACATGAATGTGCGTGACCAAATTGAACCACCCCCACACAAGTCATGATGAGCTCTAAAAATAAATATACAACCCCCCCCCCACACACCCAATAGCAATAACAGCAAAATTAACGTTTCTGAAATGAAATCTTCACCCCAATGAAAAGACTCCTAAGATGCAGGTCTTGAAGGACTCTGAGCCAAGGTGGCCTCTGGCCTCTTAAACTGACTTCAGCTTTTGTAGCTAGCTGGAGTCTGTACCGTGAGGCCAGAGGGTGAGTACCGGCATATTTTTTTCCTAGAAAAACAACAACTGGTTACCACCAAAGCAGACTCCACAGAGATGCTGCAGGTCAAAGGGAGATATTGTGTGTGTGTGTGTGTGTGTGAGAGAGAGAGAGAGAGAGAGAGAGAGAGAATGAGTGAGAGAGTTAACCCTTCCCTCTCCAGCTGTGACCTCCCCCAATCACCTTTGCAGAACAATTAGGCCTTTATAAAGATCCCTTTGTCAACAAATAGAAGCTTTAAGAAAATCTAATTGCTGCAGGTGGAGCTGGGCCAAGGAGCAGAGGCTGCAGGATGGATGGATGGATGGATGCATGGATGGATGGATGGATGGATGGAGAGGCCTTATGGGCTCCCTGCAGCCTGGAGACCAGAGGCTCCCCATCCCTAATGCAATGTTTTATTAGTTATATGCTGCATTTTTGCTTTAGTCATGTTTGTTTCCATGCTATACTGTATCTATCTATCTATCTATCTATCTATCTATCTATCTATCTATCATCTATCTATCATCTATCTATCTATCTATCTATCTATCTATCTATCTATCTATCATCTATCTATCTATCTATCATCTATCACCTATATCTATCATCTATCTATCTATCATCTATCTATCTATCATCTACCTATCTATCTATCTATCTATCTATCTATCTATCTATCATCTATCATCTATCTATCTATCTATCTATCATCTATCTATCATCTATCTATCTATCTATCTATCATCTATCTATCTATCATCATCTATCTATCATCATCTATCTATCATCTATCTATCATCTATCTATCTATCTATCTATCTATCTATCATCTATCATCTATATCTATCATCTATATCTATCATCTATCTATCTATCATCTATCTATCTATCTATCTATCATCTATCTATCTATCTATCTATCTATCTATCTATCTATCATCTATCTAATCTATCTATCATCTATCTATCTATCTATCTATCTATCTATCTATCATCTATCTATCTATCTATCTATCATCTATCTATCTATCTATCATCATCTATCTATCATCATCTATCTATCATCATCTATCTATAATCTATCTATCATCTATCTATCTATCTGTCATCTATCTATCTATCTATCTATCTATCATCTATATCTATCATCTATCTATCTATCTATCTATCTATCTATCTATCTATCTATCATCTATCTATCTATCTATCTATCTATCTATCTATCTATCTATTATCTATATCTATCTTTATCTATCTATCTATATCTATCTATCTATCTATCATCTATCATCTATCATCTATCATCTATCATCTATCTTCTATCATCTATCCACCTATCCACCTATCCACCTATCCATCCATCATCTAAACGGTTTTTAAAATAAAAATGATGACTTAACTGGAGACTCCATGAACCAAATCTGAAATCTTCTGCTGACAAAGCATATTTTTGCCTTCTCCTTCAATTAGGCAAACTGGTAGGATCAATTTAGAAAGTTAGGGCCATGTCAGAAATAGTTGGGCATGGGGCACTGTTTTAATCCAGCAGTCTCCCTCCTCACTACCCCCCTTCTCCCTTGAATCTGGGTCCACTTTTCTTGCCCTGATCAAAAGGCATAACATTGTTTGTTCGCAGATCAAAAGATTCCTCTAAAGCCCGCTAGCAAAATCTACAGGAAATATCTCTAAAACTGCACAGCCTGGTAGGAGACGACATGAGAGATGACAGGGGTTAATTCTAAAACTTGCCAAAAAGAGATTTGGCATAGGCTTGGAAATGCTCAGATGTGGTGCTGACTCGGATTCCAGCTCTGATGGTCATGGGGTGGAAGGAAGAGAATGGTAAAAAGACACACAGAGTAGGAGCAATTGTTCAAGCCGTCTCCAAACCCAAAAACCACCACCACCCTGCTGCTAGAAAGTGCCAAGTCTGAAAGCGATTCTGATACTTAAAAACTCTCTCTTTTCATTGAGGTTTCATAGCTCAGACAATCAAGATGTTGAGAAAGAATGGCAAGGGCCATACCGCAAATGGTTCTGTTGCATCCTTTGTCTTCAGATGGGCTATTATTTTCTTTCTTTCTTTCTTTCTTTCTTTCTTTCTTTCTTTCTTTCACAAAAGTATATCTAAGAACTATGAGAGGTGCTGTACTTGGCTTTCTCTCTAGATTACTGCAGGCCTTTTATGTGCAGTGTCATTCATGGGTCTTGGTGATACATAAATAACTTGGGGAATTCGCTGCCACAAGATGAGGAAAGGCTACAGCATTTGGCACTTTTCGGTGCCAAGAAATGGCAAGCAAGAGGGGACACAATAGGGGTGTATAAAATGATGTGTGGTGTGGGAAACATGGGTAAAGAAAAGCTTGTCTCATAGCATCAGGCCTCAGTGATATCCTGTGAAGTTGACTATTGGGAGATTGAGGACCGACAGAAGACAGGACTTCTTAACACTATGGAACACACTCCTAGGACTTAGCTACATTAGTAAAAAAAAAACCCAACCAATGTTTTGAATGTGTAATAAACATGCAACACCAGAAAGCATCACAGAGCAAAAATAATTTCTAAGCGATTTTTACATAGTGTTCCCCCCCTTTTGTTATGATTTATTTTCTGACTTATTTATAGCATTTTTTCTCCGTATGTAGATCCGCCCCATAAGAGGTAGTAATGGCCACCAGCTTAGACGTCTTTCAAAGCAGATTAGACAAATTCACGGAGGCTAAAGCTATCAGTGGCTACTAGCCAAAATGGTTATGCGATTCCATACCCTCCAACATTTCTCCAGTGAAAATAGACACATCCCCTCCAACATTTCTCCCATGAAAATAGGGATGTCCTAAGGCAGGTGTATCCAAAGTCCGGCCCGGGCTTGTGGCCCCCGGGCTGGTTTCAAATGGCCCCCCAGGCAATTTTGAAAAAACAATCTCTTGCGGCCCCTGAGCGCCTGCCCACCAAAACCATTTCCTTTTTGTGGTCTCTTCACAAGCTCTTCCCTCTGCGCGGGGGCATGGCTAGGCCCCGTGCCATTAGCGAGTCCCCGGCTGTGTCACTCCTTGGGTCGACCAATCTGGTCGACCGGGGGGAGGGGCGGCTAGCTAAATAAATAAATACATACATACATACTACAGTACACGACTGGGATGTTGCTGCTGCAGCAATGGCGGTGGCAGAGGGGCCGCTGCTGCCTTGATCCAGTGCCAGATTTATGTATAGGCTAAGTAGGCTGAAGCCTAGGGCCTCTAAATCTAGGGGGCCTTGCTAGCCCTCCTGCTCCCCAGCGGGCAGTCTCCCCTCTCCCAAAATTGCATACCCAAGACTTCATGTGAGGACAGGGCAACTCAGGCCCAGCAACTATGAGAGTCAGGGCTAGCCAGTGGGGCCCAATTTGAAGCAGTAGGGCGCAACTTGATTTAATTTTTTTTTTTGCATTGCCCCAGTTCACAGCCAAAGTCTGCAAAATCTTACAGATATAAATTAAATTATTGGTGCGTGGGCCCCCTTAGGAGTGGCCGTGGGGCCCAATTTGGCCCAGTTGCTCCAATTGCCTTAAGGTCAGCCCTGATGAGACTGTGCAGGGGTTGGACTGTAAAGCCTGCACCTTCTAGGTCCCTGGTGTCACTACTCAGAGTACAGACTCAAGGACTTGTTATGGAAATAAAGGGGGGCACTTATTTGAAATCAGTTTTGTCACCTCTCTCCCCCCCCAAAAAAAAACAACCCCGAGACAATAAACCCAGCCACCTTTTATTCACAGTCACATAAGCACTACACTACAGCATGGCCATAAACCTGTATGTTCAACCACTGAAATATACATTCAATATGTAGCAATGGAGATTTATGTTACTGCTTTATGAATGAACATGGTGTTTTATGAATGAACTCTGTATTTTGTGAATTACCTAAGAGCCACCAATAGGGAGCTCTAGAATCTGACAGCTAACCAATTGGGTACTACCAAACAGTGATCCCCTATTGCTGAAAGCAGGTAACCAGCAGGGAATGCTTCAGCTCAGCCTTTGCACTGTTGACTGAACACCTCCTGCTGTGTAGATAATGGAGAAAGCTCATAAATTGTATCCCTTCTGGTATCCTGGCCAACTGTGTTACGCTGGTGTAAACCCTGGTGCACCAGAAGCCCAGAATAGCAGCAAATAAAATCCGCTCATACATCAGCGACTGATAAGACTTGTCAACCAGTTCTTCCAAAGCCTTCCTAAATGATAAAGTTCCAAAATACATGCCAAAAGAGAGCAGGCCTGGGAAGAGCGAGGCATACAATGGGCACCGCCAGTGAAAAGGCCCTGCTCCATGTAGTTCCTGCCTTGTCATTTGATAGGGTGCCCACTTGCCCTCCTTCTTGACATGGAATGCTCTCTCTTGGAGTCTCCAGGTCCAGTACAAAGACCATAAGAAGGTCTCCGGCCTCCCCAGATATGTTCTGGCCCTCTTTGAAAAAAGTTTGGACACCACTGTCCTAAGTAAAAGCGGGACATTCCAGGATCACATCAGGAACTGGAACAGCTTCTGAAAATCTGGGACTGTCCCTGGGACACTATACCTTCCCTGTTGTACACAGCATACCTTGAAATACCAGTTGCTGGGAATTATAAGCGGGGAGAATGTTGTGGCACCCAGGTGCTGCTTGTGGGCTTCCCACATGAGAACAGAGTGAATGCTGCAACAGATGGGCCTTTGGCCCAATCCACCAGGACTCTTCTTATGTTCTCATGTGGGGGCAGCCCCTAATCTAGGTGTCTTTGAAGAAGTATCAGACAAATTTGTAGAGTCCCACAATAGCTGTTACATCTCTCAGTAGCTACTAGCCACAATCACTCATGGAACCCACATGTATAGATGCCTGGATATGTTGTTTCAGCTTTGTGATGTTTCTTCTTCTTCTTCTTCTTCTTCTTCTTCTTCTTCTTCTTCTTCTTCTTCTTCTTCTTCTGGGCTTTCTCTATCCCTGGGCAACTGCCCTCTTGTCATTTGAAACACATACGCCCCTCTTGGGGGCCTTTCATTCATAGAGCTAGCGGCACGAGTGAAAAAATGTTCTAATTGCATATTGATCGAGGTTTGTTCAGCGGCAAGTCTTGTGTTTGAAAACTGGGCTAATTTTTTCTCCTGCTGAGATCTCAGGGAAATGTAAACCAACCAGAATGCACGCTGCACATCCTTTTGTCTCTTCACAGGTTCTCTGAAATCACCTAGAGGTCAATTCCAGGAGTGGGGAACCTCAGGCCTGGGGGCCAAATGCAGCTCTGAAAGCCTCTCTAGCTGCCACTCCCTTCTCTGGCCAGGCCCCCTCTCCCCAGACCATATCCCTTATCACCTCAGCTAGTTTTGAAAATTTCATGAAATTAGGGCCACATTAAATTTGGCCACTGGTCGCATACAGTCCATGGACCACAGATTGCTCACCCTAGGGCTAGGGCCTTCTAGAGGCATACCTCTCAACTGTCCTGGTAAAACTGGGACATCCCCTTTTCTCACATGTGAGCTCAGCAGCCATTTTGGGTTTTGAAATCTCACCCTGCCCAAAAAAGGCATATTTTGGGGGGATGACTGTGGCGTTTGCCTCCTAGGTGGGTCATAAGGAAAGGGTTAAAATGAGTGTGATGTGATTGGCCAGTGGAAACTAATAGGAGGAGTTAGGGTTAGAGGGGGAGTTGTGTGAAAGTCAGTTGAGAGTTGGGAGTTGAAGAAGGAAGAGGGAGAATATAAGTCTGTGGGTTGGTCGAGTTGTGTGGTGAAAGAGAGGAATTGTTTTTTTTTTTTTATAAATATTTATTGAGATTTTTTTAAAATACAAAATGCAAAAATAATAAACAATATAACATGAATCATAACACATTTTTCAGAACTTCTTTGGACTCCCTCACGTCTCCCACTCCCACTTACATCGTTATAAATTTTTCCCAGCAATTTATCATCTTGTTTATATTCTTAAATTTTGTTCAGTTAATTTACTCTATTCTCCACAAATTTTATATTTCCCTCAATCTCACTTATCGTCAATTTCAAATCTAATTAAGTGGTAGGCAATTATTTATGATCTAGCATCCTTCTTAGCCTTCAACCAAATTACAATACTTTTGTAGATAAATCTTGAATTTCTTCCAGTCTTCTTCAACCCTCTCTTCTCCCAGGTCTCGAATTCTGCCAGTCATCTCGGCCAGTTGCATATAGTCCATCAGCTGCATCTGCCACTCTTCCAGTGTGGGTAGATCTTGAGTTTTCCAACTCTTGGCAATGAGTATCCTTGCTGCCGTTGTTGCATACATAAAAAATGTTCGGTCCTTCTTTAACACCTTCTGGCCGACAATGCCCAGAAGGAAGGCCTCTGGTTTCTTAGTGAAGGTATACTTAAATACCTTTTTCAACTCATTATAAATCATTTCCCAGAAGGCCTTCACTCTAGGGCAAGTCCACCAGAGGTGAAAGAATGTTCCTTCATGTTCTTTACATTTCCAACATTTATTATCAGACAAATGGTATATTTTGGCAAGTTTAACTGGGGTCATGTACCATCTATATATCATTTTCATTACATTTTCCTTCAAAGCATTACATGCAGTGAAGTTCAGCCCGGTGGTCCACAACCTTTCCCAGTCCTCAAACATAATATTATGCCCAATATCCTGAGCCCACTTTATCATAACCGATTTAACCATTTCGTCTTGTGTATTCCATTTCAGCAGCAAGTTATACATTCTTGATAATACCTTAGTTTTTGGTTCTAACAATTCTGTTTCCAACTTCGATTTCTCCACCTGGAACCCCACCTTTTTGTCATTTTTAAAAACTTCTTTAATCTGAGCGTAATGTAACCAGTCTCGCACTTTATCCTTCATTTTCTCCAAACTCTGCAATTTCCAATTGTCTCCGTCTTTTTCTAATATTTCCCAATATTTTGGCCAGTTGGCCTCCATATTGGGTCTTTTTCGGGCCTTAGCTTCCAGAGGTGAAAGCCACCTCGGAGTTTTATTTTCCAATAAGTCTTTGTATTTTGTCCAGACTTTAAAAACTGCTTTCCTGACAATATGGTTCTTAAAGACCTTATTAATCTTAACCTTATCGTACCATAGATATGCATGCCAACCAAAGGCATTGTTAAACCCTTCCAAATCCAATACATCAGTGTCTTCGAGAAGTAGCCAGTCTTTTAGCCAGCAAAAGGCTGCGGCTTCATAATACAACTTTAGGTCTGGCAGGGCAAAGCCCCCTCTTTTTTTCGCATCAGTTAGTATCTTAAACTTAATTCTGGGCTTTTTGCCCGAAAGAGAGGAATTGTTAGGTGGAGTCAGATAGTTAGTTGGGATAATCAGTTTGAAGTTGTTAGGAACGAATAGGACAGTTAAGGAACTAAGATTAAGAAACTGCCAAGAAAAATTAACTGAAACCATAAGCTTGTTCATGCCTATAAAATAAACTTGATTATTTGTTAATGTTACCAACTGACTGGACTCCTAGTGTACCTGTGAGGAGAAACGGGTTGGTGTCAGCGAAGAAAGCAATTACAGTGCTGGCACAGGGTCAAACGTCCGGGGCCCCTGTGTGATCGCCACAAAGACAAACTCACACTGCACCCCAAAATGTGTGTTTCTGGGCACCATGCTCTTATGTGAGAGCACAGCCCCAGTCCCCAAGTTGCATTTTTCGGGGTCACAATCTCACATGGGCCACATGACTCCTGGAGACACATGGCCCAGTTTTTCACCTTGATGTGTTGCAAAGTATGTGGCGGCATATCTGATACTGGGATGCACAACCAAGGAGAGAGCTATTGCTTGAGAACAGAAGGTTGGACTAGATTGGCCTTGGACCTGATTCCATCTCCCTTCCTTCTTTTTCCCCTCTGTCCTATCCCTAATCCCTTTCCCTCTGCTTCTTCCCCTTTCCCATTTTCTCCTCTTCGCTGACTTCAAAATTCCTGTCGTCCCCCCCCCCCAAGTCCTTTTCCCCATTCCAACGCATCTGCTGCTGCTTCTCCCCTAGCCTTGATTAATCGGCGGATGTTTTTGCATAAACTACTTTTGGCCACAGCTCAGAGCAATGCCAGGAGATGTTTGATCACCGCTGGTGCCACCGGCAAGAGGAGTCAGTACTGGGCCACAGTGATTCATGGGCATTAGTGGAGCATGTAATTAAATGGGAACTGTCTCCCTTCCCTGCACTATTGATGGAGGAAGCCGCGGCTTTCACAACTCAACCCCTCCTTGATGTTTTCCATGCGGCGTGTCAGCACCAGACAAGGCCTGTCAAACATCACCTTGAAGCAAAGACGTGTGCAACACGCTCATCAATCCAAACATCTAACACTTCAGGAAGCAGGCTTTCTCTCTCTTGTCCTCCCTCATGCTCACACATTAACTCCTTGCAGGATGTCAGCTAGGAGGCCGGCACCACAACAGAGTGTCAAGGGCGGGTTTGCACATTCTTGAACATCACTTGATTTCTTACCACTCAATCATTCCACATGTCAGCCTGATTCGCACATGCAAGGGCATGATCTGCATTCTCTAAACTGAGTTACGCTCAAGATTGATCCATAAATACATGTTTCGATCTCCTGCAAGTGTGTATGGACCACTGGAGAAATAACAGCCCAGGAAGAGTTTTCATGTAACCCTTTCCTCTTTGCCTTGGTTTTGGTGGGGAAAGTTCACACATTCATTCACTAGTCTATCTACTGTCGTGGCTGTTGAGCAATCAAGCACATGTATGAATCGGGCTGATATGATTGCTAGTGATTAGGGATGTAAGAGACTCGTTTTCCATTTTGCCCTGTATTCGTTTGTGTGCAGCGCTGCTTCCATTCCATTGCAGTTTGTCTTCCAGCAAGACCTGCATCGTTCTTCTTGCCCCAAACTATGTTATTCATCTTTCTGTTGGCGGTGGCGAAGTGATGTAACTTATGCAATCTACTTAATTAATCACATAAATTATATTGTCGTTATGTTATTCCACCAATTCATTTCAATGCAAAGGAAACACAATCAATAACGTATAGTTTGCAGACTGAAAGCAACAACAGCAATGAATATCAGTCTTATTCTCTGGATTGATTTTTATTCTGGGCGCGGGGCAAATAAGTGTGCGCTGTCAGTTTCTACTCCTGTTTCCATATTCACAGGAATTACCTGACATCCCTCCCATTTATGGGTGGGAACCAAGTTGATCATAACACAACCTGGCTGAGGATGTGCAAGGTGATGGTGACTAATAATAATAATAATAATAATAATAATAATAATTTATTATTTCGACCCTACCCATCTGGCTGGGTCTCCCTAGTCACTCTGGGCGGCTTCCAACAAAAGATTAAAAATATATTAAAACGTCAGTCCTTAAAAACTTCCCTAAGCAGGGTTGCCTTCAGATGTCTTCTACCTGTAAATGTCATATAGTTCTTTATTTCTTTGCCATCAGATGGGAGGGCGTTCCATAGGGCGGGTGCCACTACTGAGAAGGCCCTCTGCCTGGCTCCCTGTAGCTTCACTTCTTGCAGTGAGGGAACCACCAGAAGACCCTCGGAGCTGGACCTCAGTGTCCGGGTTGAACGATGGGGGTGAAGAGACTCCTTCAGGTATACAGGACCAAGGCCGTTTCTCTCCATGGTGCTCAGTCAATGATGGGACAAGGAGGCATTACTGCTTGACAGGGGTGCCAACTTGAATACAATATTGTGGGGACCCAGGTAAGCCCCTCCCCCACATAATCAATCACATGATGGAGTGCACACACACCATTTGAATGGGAATTCATATCAATTTTGGGGAGGGTCCCCCGGCCCCTTCAAATATATTACAGTGGTACCTCGGGTTACATACGCTTCAGGTTACATACACTTCAGGTTACAGACTCCGCTAACCCAGAAATAGTACCTTGGGTTAAGAACTTTGCTTCAGGATGAGAACAGAAATTGTGCTCTGGCGGTGCGGCGGCAGCAGGAGGCCCCATTAGCTAAAGTGGTGCTTCAGGTTAAGAACAGTTTCAGGTTAAGAACGGACCTCCGGAACGAATTAAGTACTTAACCAGAGGTACCACTGTATTGTGGAACTGAAGCCCCCTCAGCCCCTGGGATTTGGATCCTATGGTACTTGATGCTGTGTCTGCACCTGAACCAGTCCTCTGATCTGTTTTATAGTAAAGAGACCAGTGAAGTACTTGTAGGTCTTACATCGCTTTTCATTTCAGCAGGATGACTGAAATAACTGCTTTCTTTATAACTGCTCTGTCATCATGGTCGCTGATAACAATGATGGCATTATGTACCTGGCTCGGCAGGGTGTGTGGCTTTGAGTATTGGAGTGGATTCTTCCTCTTTCCTATCACTAGAACTCGTGGGCACCCAGAGAAGCTGAACGCTGGAAGATTTAGGACAGATGAAAGAAAGGACTTCTACACACAGTGCAAACTATGGACCACAAGGGGCAGTAGCGACCACCAACTTAAAAAGGTAAAGGTAAAGGGGACCCCTGACCATTAGGTCCAGTTGTGACCAACTCTGGGGTTGCGGCGCTCATCTCCCTTTATTGGCCAAGGGAGCCGGCGTACAGCTTCTGGGTCATGTGGCCAGCATGACTAAGCCGCTTCTGGCGAACTAGAGCAGCGCACGGAAATGCCGTTTATCTTCCCGCCAGAGCGGTACCTATTTATCTACTTGCACTTTGACGTGCTTTCGAACTGCTAGGTTGGCAGGAGCAGGGACCAAGCAACGGGAGCTCACCCCATCGCGGGGATTCGAACTGTTGACCTTCTGATTGGCAAGTCCTAGGCTCTGTGGTTTAACCCACAGCACCACCCGCATCCCTTTACCAACTTAGGTAACTTCAAAAGAGTATTGGAGAAATAAGACTGCCAATGGTTACTAGCCATGATGGCTATGTTGTACCTCTGTTGCAGGCAGGAAATGCTTCTGAACAGCAGTTGCTGGAAACCATACGGGGAAGAGTGATCTTGTGCTCAGGTCCTGCTTGCAGATTTCCCACAGGCATTTGCCTGGCCACTGTCAGAACATGATGCTGGACTAAATGGGTCATTGGCCTGATCCAGCAGGCTCTTGTGTAAGAACATAAGAATAAAACAGCAGCTTTATCAACCTGCCTGAGAGTGACTTCAGAACTTTCCCTATCCCCATCCCTCATTGTACAGCAGAAATGGGGAAGACCTGGTTCTCCAGATCAAGCCAAGCTACAAGTTCCATCATTAGCATTAGCCTTGATAACTGGGTCTGATGGGAGCTGGAGTCCAGCAACACCTGGGGGAACATGGGTCTTCCATCTCTGCTCTGAAGGGATCTTGGCCACCATTTTCCTTCTCTCTCACACCTGTGCCTAATCCAGAGGAGGTTGCTTTTCCACCTAAATTTCTCTTCCATGGAATCTGAGTCTGAAACCCAAGTTAGAGAATTACTGCTGTTGTTACTAGACTATCTGAAAGCCCCTGAATAGTTATGTGATGCTGTGTTGTGAATCAGAGGTCAAGATAGCCAGCAACTGAACACCAAGTGACTGTAGAAAATCAAAAATTTGCACAGGATGGGAGATTTGGTGTTGACCGGGCATTGATCTTTGCAAACTAAAAGACTGCAAACAGCCAGTTTTGTAGAGGATCATTCCCTGTGCTTCAGAGCACTTCAGTTGTTAAAGCTTCTTCTGTGCAAGCTGACAGTTCACAGATTCTGCCCTGCTGATGAACGTTCTCTGCACAAAGGTTCCCAGATCTATTCTTCCCGTATTAAAAAACCCAGAGGCTCTCATGCCATTAGCGAACACACGTGGATTCTCATGGATCAGCCTGAAATGGTGACAGCCCTTCCCATCCTTGTTTCCATGGATCAAGCTCTCAGCCAATCTGCACCAAAGTGTAGTTTGAAATCTGGTGGAATAAACTCACCTACTATTTCTGCTTCATTTAACTCAAGAGTTTTCCATTGACAGAATTCAGAGTTATGGGTACCCAGGTGGTTAGCTGTCCAGCATGAGGCTTGCCAGGTTCCCTGTAGTGATGTAGCAGCAAAGTCAATGGCAGGCGAAGGAGCCACTGATGTCACAGAGGCTGTGAAAGCCTATTTACCAGCTCTTTGCTCCCTTGCAAGAGTAGCACGGTGTCACTGTGACATCAGAGCAGGCCAGCCAATGGCTCCAAAGGTGCCTCAGGGTTTATTAGGGGGTAGGTTTGGCAACCCATCAGACTGATAAATGAGTCAGGTGGGCAGGGTTTAAATATTATTATTATTATTATTATTATTATTATTATTATTATTTCCTTGGAACTGTGGTAATGCCTCTTCCTTTGTCTGGATAGAGGATAAAGAGAGGGCTGTGTGTGTGTGTGTGTGTGTGTGTGTGTGTGTGTGTGTGTAGAAACTAGCCTGCTGGTACAAAAGTAAGATTTTCATTGGTTGCTCCACCCACTTTTGCCTCTGGCTCCACCCACCACTGGCATGTGGCCCACGGAAAATTGCCCAGATGGGAAAGTAGCCCTTGGGTTGAAAAAGTTCTCCCACTCCTAGTCTATGTCTCAGAGCAAGTAAAGGAATGAAGGCAGACACATACCACCAAACAAAATACCCCAAACAACTTAATTCAGCTGGGATTTAATTTTGGGCCACATATTTAAAGTGCTAACATATTTTCATTACCCCCCCCCCCCAAAAAAAGGAACATTCCACGCCATGGCCAATGTAGGCCTTACTAACAACAATAAATATTACCACCAACTTTGGGTGAGGAAGTGCATCACTCCCTTTTCTTTGCTCTGCAGAGGGTCTTGAGGGGGCAGGAGGAAGCCAACAGCACCATTTGTCCCGATATTCACATTTCCTCAGATGGCTCACCTGCCTCTTGCCTTAGGCAGGAAATGACATCACAGCTCCAGGCAATGGCTCCGAACTGGAAACAGGTGGTGTCAAGGAGTCAAGAGGAGGTGCCGCCATCTTGCATTTGGTCTCATCACCATTGGCTTCCCATTGTTTTGTTTTTAAGCTTGCAGGAAATGGCTGAGGTAGTGTGAACACAGTTTAGCTTGTGTGTCAAAGGAAGGGGGCGGTAAAGCTAAACATCAGGATGGGGGAGGGGGCACAGGGGAGAAGTGAAATCCAAAGTGAGGACCTAAAGTGCATGGAAAACAACACGGGGATCCAAAGTGCATCAAGCAATGTTAGCCTTCTTCAACCAAAGGTACAAAAATAAATGTTGACTCAGCTAGGTTGTGACAGCCTCCATTGCACTGTTTCCCCTGGCAGATCTCCTCTAAGTTGTGAGACCCTTAATACCGTAAGGGCAGAAATATGGCTCATAAGAGCAAATGATCACTTAGGGGTGGGTGTGCCCTTTGCCCTGATGTCCTTGTGGGTCACTGGCAGAAGGGCACATATAGCTCACCCCATAAGTAGGACAAGAAGATAATCCCAACCATTGACACATCTGTTTTCATAAATGCATCAATTTCTATTTTCTTCGGCACTATCCCAGGTGCTTCATGATTTTTCTTCTTCCTTGCGACCTACTCTTCTCCAAGACTTTGTTTCCTCCACCATCCTTTCTTCAGCACCCCCTGTCACAGGACTTCATACCATCCTATTGCATGTGAGCAAAGAGGTGAGGTGGAGATGAATGTCCTTATCTATAACACTTGGAGGATGCAGGAAAATACACATGTGGTTTCACGCCCACCCACACTTTGAATATAACTATGCATATCTATATATCTGAGAGAGATACAAATGTACAGTCCCAAACTTGGGTTGTTGCTGTGTACAAAACTGAGACAGAGAGGAGAAAAAAAGGGAAAGAAAATGGAAAAAACGTCAAAGGTCTGATCCTGCATTGGCTTTCATCCTTTGTTAAAAGCAAGGAGGTTACCTGAAATCATTCATCTCCACCTGCCTGAGTTGATTTGAGAGTTCCAATCAAATTTGTGCATAGCAAAACTGGGAGGCTGTTGATTCCTGAACTAAACTTAAAAGTTACAGATGCATTTTCCCCCCTTCCTAATTCAAGGCTTTTTCTTTTGGTCTCAGGTTAAAGGAACGTGTTTCTTTAAATCCACTTTGCAAAACCAACCAGCATTTTCCTTCTGGAACCTCTGAATTGACTGCCCCTTGGGTTAAAAGGAAATAAACAGGTCGCAGGAGGGCTAAGGGACAGGGACCATTTCTTTCACATGGCTATTCACTGGAGTTTTCTTTGCAATGACCTTTGCCTCAAGCTTTCATGTCATGCTTTGTTACATTTCTGAGAACAAGACCCATGAATGAATGGAAAGGATGCAGACAGGGCTCTTAAAGTGGGAAGGTTCTTTGAGGAGTGCAACCGGTTGCATTTGGAAGGAAGACAAGAGTCCCAACCTTCAGGACAGGTGTTATAGCAAGGGGGTACGTGTAGAGTTAACTTGGAAGTTTAACCATAGTGCAAAATTGTGTAAATGGAAAACAGATGGTGGACATTTGAGCAAGAGGCACATTCCATCCAGCAGAGGGCAGCAGTGCAAATGCACTGATGCATGGACACACCAAGCCTGCATGGAACGGAAGCCCCAAGGGGTCAAAATTAGATGGGGTTGGGAAAGAGGAAGATGTTCCTTAACAAACAAGGCAGAGGTTACAGCACAATCCAATGCATGTCGATTCAGAAGTACATCCCGCTCTGTTCAGTGAGGTTCACTCCCTTGCAACTGTGTTTAAGACCGCAGCCTTAACCTAACAACGAAAAGTACAAATGCATTGACACTTTTCAACAAAAACAGTAAAAATAAGAAACGGTAGATAGTAGCGATGGGGAGAAACCGGCACTCACACACAGACATCACACACACACACACACAACCCAGACACAATCCCCAATGGCTGGAGGAGGTGGAAGTGGGTGGGTTCAAAGGCCGTAGTTGATGTGTGATAGCTGGAAACACATGGAGATTATTTCTTTTGCCCCTCCTGTCTTCATTGCTTTTCTGCGGGGTTCTTTTTAAACATACTGTTCTTTGGGACAGATGTACGGAGCCCTGGAACCGGGAGGTGGGCAGCAAAAGGAAGCCTCAGAATGGCGGGATGAGTAGGCGTCTTCTGGGAGATATGACAAGGGACTATAGACATATGGTATTCTTGCCAGGTACTGGTCTTCTCGTGAGTAACGGCAGCTTAGGTAATCACCCGCATCCGGTATCTCTGTGTGACGCTTTCCAAAGTTCTGTGGGGAAAGGGTGGGGGGAAGAGCCACAGACCATAAAATAACAAGTTTAAACATCATTGTAATGCCTTACAGGGCACACAAGCCATTGCATTACCAAGGCTTCATTCACAGCATACACTGAAAGCGCCATGATCCTGCTTTAATCAGGCATGGTTTCCCCCAAAGAATTCTGGGAGCTGTAGTTTGTTATGAAGGCTGAGAGCAGTCAGGAGGCCACCCCCCACTCCCAAGCTACAAATCACAGAGTGGTTCCTCCTTCACATGGAACTTTGGGAGTTGTAGCTCTCTGCAGCGAAACAGGGGCTTCCTAGCAACTCCTCAGCACCCTTAAAATACTACAGTTCCCAGGATACATTGAGGGAAGCCATGGCTGTTTAAAGTGGCATCATAGCGCTTTAAATGTATGCTGTGAATGTGGCCTTATTCTGCCCAGCATAAGATGAGGATGGTATAAAGCAGCTTTTGCCAACCTGGTGCCTTCCAGCTGTTTTGGACCTATAGTTCCCAGCAGATGGGAGTTGCAGTCTGAAATAGCTGGAGGGTACGAGGTCAGTATAAAGAGCAGCCTTCTCATTGCTTTATATCTCAGGCAGTTATGCCTTGTCAATTTGTTTATTTCATGTTTAAAAGAATGTAGGAACATTTCTATTTTCCACCCTTCCATTGTAGGAAGAACAACCCAAATCAACTCTGGGTAGCTCAGAGAATGCTAGAAATATCAGAATGGTTCTCTGGGTGTTAGGATGCACATTCAATGTCCTTTGGTTTTGCAGAACGCATTTAGCAGTGGTATATTAACATCCCGAATTGAGCAGATGGCCATGCGTTGAGGGAATAATAAATACACAGAAAACAAATGAGTTTCAGTCATAAATTCGAGGGGAAAGTAGTAAATCGGTAGATGGCAGAGCAGTTTTTGACATCATCCTATGCAGAATCCACTTCCAGATTTCCCACCCCTTCCTTTCTAAACTGCCGTGATGGATACGCAAATCTGCCAGTTTTGTGATGGACAGATCTGTCAGTTTCAGTTTCACTTGGTTCCTTCTTTTACCTATCATAAGCTCAATTTTCTGTGGCACCAGTTTACAAATTTTATTTTTAAGGCCCCATGAAAATTCATAAGCCCTTTTTGTGCACATTACTCAGGATATATGTGCTTTTGCAAACCATTTCCCCTAATAGGATACATCTTTATATGTTATTTTCACTAATATATACATTTCTATGCACACTTCCCCCAAATCTATGTATGTTTGCACACATCATTTCATTGGAAAACTGCACTGCATAATTTTGAAGAACTGAAAAGTTTGAAGGGTGGCTGCGTTTTGGTTTGCACACTGTTTCAGTATAGTCCTTGTGTTAGCTAGTCGCTACCAAAAAAACTGCAATCAAAAGGTGCAGCGCTTGTGTGGTCAAGTTGACAACCAATCCCAACATCATGTGCAGACACACAACTGAGACCCCATATGCACCCTATATTTGAAGCACTAGGGTGCCACTTTAAACAGTCATGGCTTCCTCCTGGGGACTGTAAAGGTGCTGAGAGTTGTTAGTAGACCCCTATTCCCCTCACAGAACTACAGTTTACAGCGTGGTTTAACCACCAGTCCCTCTTTCCAGGGAACTCTGGGAATTGCGGTTCTGTGAGGGAAATAGGGACTCTACAAGTAACTCTCAGCACCCCTAACAAACCACAGCTCCCAGGATTCTTTGAGGGAAGCCATGGTGGTTTAAAGTGGTATGATACTTCTTTAAATGCATAGTGTGGATGGGGCCTGAATGTTTATCACGCTTAAACCATTTCAAAGACTTCTGTTTCCCGATTCAGTCACCGTGATCCAGAGAACAAAAGAAGAAGAAAAAGAGTCCAACTCTGAAAAACAATTCTCAGGGGAAAAAAATCAAAGAAAAATCTGCCATGTCAGTTGCTCATCCCATTTTGCTGTCTCTCTATGGCAGGTGAGTGGCACTGAACTCACTCCCTTCCAAATGAGGGCATGCTCCAAATGTAAGCTCAGAAAATGGATAATTTTTATATAGCCTCTCATTTGTATCAACCCTTCTGTTATCCACCTTTGTAAATTGCTCCCCAGACCTATCAAGTGCTTTGGAGACTAGGCTGTGAGAGAAATGTATAATTTAGCAGACAATTCCACCTTTTCTATGTACTAAGCAGAGTTTGGCTACGAAGCTGGAAAACCCTTGACGGAATCCATTGAATAGACAGTGCTGCTATCTAGGGCAAGCGGGAGACAATGACAAGGCAAATCTGTATCAGCAGAACATGCTTGTTTGGCACATGCAAATGTCATGCTCGCCCCTCCCCTCGTTGCTATTTCGTTCCCCACAACCGAGGCAAATGAAACCAACACGAATTAGGAGAAAAGAGCAGGAGGCATAGGAAAGGAGGAGGCAGCAACATTCCTCTAAGTGCTATCAGCAATGGAGGTTTCCACCTTGGCTTTGGGAGCGAAGTTCAGGAGAAGGTGCACCACCCCTCACAAAACAGAAGTAAGAAGCATGCCTGCAAAGTCTTACGTTTCCGGGTTCCCGGCCTCCTTCTGCACATGGAACGTTCATAGGATTCCTAGCCTGTGTAGCTCATGCTATTGTTTCCCCATTCACACCCACCTGTCTCCAGCTAGCAGGGACACTGTGGCAGCTTTGCTTGGAAGGGGTTGCAGGAGAAGGCAAGCCTCACAGAGTTGCCACCAACAGATCCACAATGGCGGAGAGCCAATGAGGAAGCTGGAGATGGTGTCTCCCACCCTGTTCCTTCCCTCTACTGATCTGGACCAGAGATGGGAAAACAAACACATTGTGATGGTGAAGAGGAACAGCAGGTCCAGGGGGGCTCTTGACAGCAGGCCTGTTTCTGGGATTAGAGCCCTCAACATTTACCTAACTATGTCAAGCCTTGATGCTGACCCTGCAAGGTGGGTATATATCTTTTATCAACTTTATAGTTGATAGAACTGGCAAAATGTCTCAACAATGCCTGGGACTCGCAGGAAGTATTAAGTAACTTCCTGTTGTGCGGGTGTTGCATATGGCTATGGATGTTGAGGGAGTTGGGTCTGTTTAGCCTGGAGAAGACTGAGAGCTGTGCACAATATTCTTTTGAATACAGGAGATCTGACCCAACAAAGTGATCTTTGGGGAGAAGAAATAAAAAATTAAAATAGTCCAGTAGCACCTTAGAGACCAACTAAGTTTGTTCTGGGTATAAGCTTTTGTGTGCATGCACACTTCTTCAGGTATCTGCACACAAAAGCTTATACATGGAACAAACTTGTCGTTGTTTAGTCATTTAGTTGTGTCTGATTCTTCATGACCCCATGGACCAGAGCACGCCAGGCTCCATGGACAAAGACAACAGAACAAATTTAGTTGGTATCTAATGTGCTACTGGACTATTTTTTAATTTTTTATTTCCACTGTGTCAGACCAACACGGCTACCTACCTGAATCTAGAATTTGGGGAGAAGGTTGCCTCTGGGCATGGGTTGATCTTTAACAGGAAATTGCCTGTTACCAAGTTCCTTGGGGCCAATTAGCTCAGTACTGTCTACACTGACTGGCAGTAGCTCTCCAGGATTTTAGGCACGGTTCTCTTCCAGTCCTGCTTAGAGATGCTGTTGCAGATTGAACCTGGAACCTTCTGCATGCAAAGCTTTGAGAGCCTTGTCTTGGCTTCCTATCACCTTTCTAAACACTTTCCCTTTGATCTGCATTCCACTTTCCGACTCCTTTCCTCCCTCCTTCTCTCTGACCTGCTTAGAAACCCTGTCAAGGGCTTTTGTTTGGCATCAAGGTCTTTTTGGATTGTCTTTGCTTGGGAGAAAAAGCCTGAAGGCTCAGGAAGAACACAAAACAACACCTTGCAAGCCCACTTGAGATCTGCCAACCCCACCTGCTGCCAACTTCCATGCTAAATATTTCATAATGATTGGGTTTGGGGTTTTTTTGAAGGGTGAGAGAGGAAACCACCCTCCACACACATTGAAAACAAAATGTCACTAATGATTTATTGATGGAACTGCAAAGTCAAATGGATTCATAAGGCAGGGAGCGCATACTGGAGAACTGCCTGTTCTTGGCTGAATGTGTGAAGGTGGATGAATGAAGTCTAGACCTTGACTGGAGCACTGGGGGTAAATTAAGCACTGGGGGGGGGGAATTGGTGAGTGGAAAGGCAGGGTAGTGGGTGGAGAAGGAATGCCTTGTGCTCCTCTTATGGAGTCATCCCCTCCAGGAAAGCAATATGAAAAGAGTCAGTCTGTGTGCGGTGTTTTTTATTTTATTTTTAATGCAACAAGAAAAGCTGAATGCTGAAAACTGCAATTATGCAAATTGGACAACTTTGCAGAATGTCACCTTATTATCATTTATTCTGCATAATGTATTCCAATTTGATTAATCATGAGGAGGGACTAGGCAGGAGGCTGAAGACCTACCCGCTCCTGAGCACTTGCTGCCAGCTTCCAAGATTTTAGCAAACATTTTGCCACCACTACTTTCCCCAGCATTACAAGCTATTTGCAGCCAAAAGGCTTTGTTTTATATTTGTTTTCAGTTTTTCGAGTTAACAACAATAGTCATCCTTTACATTTATACCCCCCATTTCGACTTCCCTCCTCTCCTTCCCTGGTTGCAAAATAAATTCATTTAATTACACTGTACCTCCCCCTTAACATCTTTTTTTAAAAAAGTTCTATCTACTTTTCCCCCAAGATCACCTTTTAACTGCTTTATTTTAAATTAGTCCTGCTAATGTATTTAGTTGTTTACAATGATTTTTGAAATACATAGCTTCCCCATTCTTTAATAAAGAAAGTATCAAAAAGATAAGGTTTTGTTTTAAAGGAAAGGCTGGATTTCTCTGAAGCCTGATTTCTGCACACAATAGGTTGTAGTCCACTAAGTTCTACTCAAGGTGGATGGACTGGAAATTAATGGCTCTTGAGTAGTAATGCCCTTTTATTTCAGTGGGGCTTCTCTGAGTAGAAAGTTGACAACAGTGCAATATATAATTCTGTGCCCCCCCCCAGCTCATATGGGATCACTGCATATCGTCAGTTTATATATGAGACAGCTCTGTTTATGCCATGGTTCTGTTATAATTTCAGATACTGTTCTTCTTAAAAATATATATTATATATAATAATTTCCCATTGGTCATGAGGATGGAGTGCTTGGCTAAGCAGAAGTTTGTCAAGTGAATTTGATTCCTTACGATTCCAGAAATCAGGTCCTGGCTGGAAGAAGCCATTTGCCGTTGGAGGCGCAGGGTTGCCCAGGTCACAGGCGAGCCCCTCAATAGCTACAGGGATCATGCCTGTTATTGTGATTACATATTGATATGCAAATGAGCCCCGGGCCCCCTGGCATTTGATGGTGCTTCCAGGGTGGCCTCAGGGTACTGAGCAAGCTGCCTGTCCAGACACAGGATAATTTTTTCATGTCAAGCTCACCATCTGTGGCCTCACACCATGAAGGTTTGTATGCAGTGAAGCCTTCAGGCCCAGATACTGCAGAGCTTAGAGAGAGAGAGACCAAAGAGAGCATGCTTCACAGAAGCTCAGGTTGATTTACGAGAGGCTAAAGGACTGGGTGGAGCTGTGGGTTAAACCACAGAGCCAAGTCTTGCTGATCAGAAGGTTAGCGGTTCGAATCCCTGCGACGGTGAGCCCCCGTTGCTCGGTCCCTGCTCCTGCCAACCTAGCAGTTCAAAAACACATCAAAGTGCAAGTAGATAAATAGGTACTGCTCTGGCAGGAAAGTAAACGGCGTTTCCGTGCGCTGCTCTGGTTCGCCAGAAGCAGCTTAGTCATGCTGGCCACATGACCTGGAAGCTGTACGCCGGCTCCCTCGGCCAGTAAAGTGAGATGAGTGCTGCAACCCCAGAGTTGGCCACAACTGGACCTAATGGTCAGGGGTCCCTTTACCTTTACCTTTAAAGGACCATCTCCTAGTTCCCGCCCTTCAGCTTAAAATATTGGAAGATTTGGAGCCTCTAAAGCTTTTAAATTTGCCTCCAGAGGTCATGTGTCTCCACACACAGCCAGACGTAAGAACATATTATTACCAGGTCAGACAACTGTCCCACCTAGCTCAATATTGTCCACACTCTCTGGCAGTGGCTTTTCAGAGTTCCAGGTAGGGGACATCCCTAGTGCTACCTGGAAATGCTAGCGATTGTCCTTCTGCATGCCAAGCAGATGCTCTGGAGCTGAAGGTAGAGAAGCAAGCAAAGGAGAGTCAGTCTTAGCTCAGGCATCTGCCAGCCAGTGCCCTTTGCCGCTCCTGCCAGTCACTCCCCGAATCTCCCCGAGTCTCATTTACCTTCAGAAAAATTTGATATTAAATTAAGGGTAATGAGCTAATTAAATTTAATGGGCACCAGTGTCTCTTTTCATCCCTGTGTCTTTACCCTCACCCTCCCGCCCTTTATCTCCAAAGCGATTCCTACATAAGGCTAAATTATCTCTTTTCTATTATTATTTTAAATGGAATGTCAAAATCCCGGCATTTTTTTAACAGCCTGGCAGATTCTGGTTTAAAAGGTCTTCATTTGATGGGTTAGGAAATGCTACATGGGAAACCAAGATTCCCTCCCCACATGCTCCTATGCCTCCAAATGTGTAGTAAGCCAAAACTCAACAGGGGAAGTTTTTCCCACTCTGTAATTCCATTTCCGCTATTCATGAAATTATTAAAGGTACAAGAGCCCAGCAGTCCAGGTAGTGGCACAGGATTGGATTGCTAGTGGCCACCTAGCAGGGAATTAATACATGCTCTATGGTGCTCTTGGACAGTGGAGAAATAAATACCATTTTCTTCCAATTTCATCTTCCATGAGTCCTCAACAAACTGAGCATTCACCTTTGGGTGTTTTAGAGTTTCTGTAACCTGTGTGGTTAGAGATGGGAAGTTCAAAGGAAAAAGGAGGCACCAGAAGCCCTCAAAGAAGCCTTGAGAGAATTTTTCCCCCTTTCTTTTTTTAATACAAAATGTGTCTCAGCTGGGAAATTTCGCTGCAATGAGATTACATTTTCAAAGTGCCATATGACTGGCTTTAGTTCTTACTTCAGAAGAACTGGGAGGGCTCCCAACTGTGGATTTTGCAGGATTACCATCCTTTCGCTGACAATAAAAATCATCCACCTCTGGAATAAAGAAACAAAAAATATGAGACCTCCCAAGGCAGATTGGGCGGGGGGAGACGGACGCTCATCTCATCTGTTTCACGAGGAACAAATTCCCAGCTCAGAGGGAGAAATGCCAAGAATGGGGGGAGGGTAAGTGATGAGAGGGGAGAGGAGAACCATCTCAAGACTGTTGCTGTAGTTATTGATATATAATTGGGAGGGGGTGTCATTTGGGAACAAAAAATAAGAGCTGTTTTGGGGGGGGCTGTCTCTGAAGTTGAAAATCCAAAGAGTCCCCCCCCCAACTCATTAAAGTGTGGCATCACCTAGGGCAGCCTTTCTCATCTGGGTCCCCAGATGTTTTTGAACTACAACTCCTATCACCCCTAGCTAGCAAGGCCAGAGCTCAGGGATGATGAGAGTTGTAGTCTGGGGACCCACAGGTTGAGAACCGCTAATCTAGGGGGAAGATCTGCTGCACAAATCTCACTGAATCTTCCCACAGAAATGCCCCCATGGACCAAATCAGTCTATCTTTTCCTCTGCTCACTGGGCCTGGTGCTAGTAAATGATACCATGCCAATGCTTCTCTGCCCCTCAGCACCCACACACCATGGTGGGTTCATTGGCACCCTAGAAGTGTAGAGTTGGAAGGGGTCCAAGGGGTCATCGAGTCCAGCCCCCTGCAGTGCAGGAATGGCAGTTAAATAATCCCTGGCAGATGGCCATCCAACCTGTTTACAAACTTCCAACAAAGGAGAGGTGACCACCTTTCGAGGTAGTCCATTCCATTGTTGAACAAATCTCACCATCGGAAAGTTCTTCCCAATATTTAGTCAGAATCTCTCTTCCTGTATTTTCAATCCCTTGGTTTGTGTCCTAACTTCTGGAGCTGAAGAAAAAACAAGCCTGCTCCATCATCCATGTGACAGCCCTTCAGATACTTGAAGATGATTTTCGTATCACCTCTTTTCTCTTCTAGTTTCCAGGCTAAACATACTCAACTCCCTCAACCATTCCACATAAGGCGTGGTTTCCAGACTCTTCACCATCTTGATCTCCCTCCTTAGCACCCATTCAGCTTGTTAATACAGTCATACCTCGGGTTGAAGTAGCTTTGGGATAAGTATTTTCAGGTTGCATGGTGCGGCAACCTGGAAGTAACGGAGTGCATTACTTCCGGGTTTCGCCACTTGCACATGTGCAGACGGTCAAAATGACATCATGTGCATACGCAGAAGTGGTGAATCACAACCCATGCATGTGCAGACATGCAGGCGTGGGTTGCATTCACTTCAGGATGCGAACAGGGCTCCGGAATGGATCCTGTTCGCATCCAGAGGGACCACTGTACCCTTCTTAATCTGTGGTGCCCATAAATGGATACAGTAATCCAGGTGGGGTCTGACCAAGACAGAATAGAGAGGCAGTATTCCTTCCACTGATCTGGGCACTATACCTCTGTTGATACAGTCTATAATTGCATTAGTTTTTTCTGCTGCTGCACCACACTGTTGACTCATTGTAGTCTGCTAAGACCCCTATATATTTTTTCACATTACGGAAATAGGCATGAAATCCAGGAGGTGAAATTGTCTGTCAGCTTCCTCTTCCTCAGTCTGAGTGTTGCCCTGTATAACTCAGCAGAGAGGAGGAGGATGGGTTAAATCTAGAATTGGTTAGCTCTGCCTGTCACCTCCTATTTGGGCTCCCTGCCAGTCCCACCAACCACCCATTTCCTTTCCACCACAGTGTCTCAGGTACTGGGTGAATTCAATGCACTGCAGAGTGGAAATGGCAGCCACCAACAGTGTATGCCATTGTATTTGGTGACTGCCATTTTATTTTCGCCACAGTGCCTTAGGGCTTATCCACACCTACCAGGCATAGGCCTGCGCCTTAAAGCTTTGTGTCCAAGCACTATTTATATTTTCCACCAGAGCTTTCCCCATGAAAACCCCCTGTTTAGGGCTCAATCGAAGCACATGGCAATTCGGGTTTTCTGCAGACTGCCATTTGCTCTGATTCAGCTTTAAAGAGCAGAGTTTTGTGTGGAAAGCTCTGGAACAGAAAAAAGGGGTGCTCAGACATGGAGCTTTAAAGTGTGAGCCATGCCTGGAAAGATTGGAGGAAAGGTAAATTTGGAGAAGCCCTGAGATGGACATAATCTGGGACATTTCAAAGAGTAGACAATAGGCCATGTCCCCCTTTGGACTGAGAAAAGGAGAGCTTGGTGCAAGCCCTTGGACGGTGGCTTTCATCCAGCACAGGTAACAGGAAAAGCTCTTGAATGCATAATTAGCAGAACTCACTTCCACTAGATGTGGGTTGGCTTCTGGGTTAGATGGCTTTAAAATGGGATTGGCCATGTTCATGAGTGATGGATATATCGGCAGCTGTTTGCTTATTTATCACATATATATAGCAGCTACTTCCTGCAAAGGCATCTAAGCTGTTGGCTATGACAGCTCAATGGAACCTTCCGATTATACCCAGGGTTAGTCATATTCAAAGTTAACCCATTGACATTATTAGACATGGCTAATGTAGGTCCATTCATTGCAACTGATCCACTCTGAAATGAAGAAGCTAGCTGGAGACAACCCTTCCATCGTTAGAGATAGTTTGCCACTGAACTAAATGCTACTTCCTCAGGCCATTGCCTTCATGTTCTGGGTGTGAATATCCCAGAGGCATCTATCAGCCCGCTGTTATGAAGCAGGATGCAAGGCCAGATGGGCCTTTGATGGGTCCACCAAGGCTCTTCTTAGGATATAACCATCTAGGTATTTGCCAAACCCTACAACATCAGCATTTCCCAATTCGGTGCTCTTCAGAGTTTGTTAGATTACAATTCCAAGTAGCCCACGGCCAATGGTCAGAGAGGACAAGAGTTGTAGTCCAACAACATTCAGAGGTGCCATCTTGGGGAAGGCTGTCTTAGAAGTTCTCCCCCCCAATCCCCCAAATCCATCAGGAAAGGGCAAAAGAGAAGAAAACTTACTGTCCACTCTCGCTTGTTACATCTACGAAGACCTTGATCCTCATTCTGAACGCAGGACACGAGTGAGACACCGTAAAACAGAGAGGTTACTTTTGCTGCTCTTTGACTAAGCTAGAACTAGTGCGTTCCTTACCTACTGCTGTTGCTTTCTCTACAGCAATCACAGAAGGCTCTACAGGGCTAATGGCATGGCAGGGAGACAAAGGGAGCAGCAAGAGCAGAGGGAGGCCCACCCAGCTCTATTGACACCCCACATCCACTCCCGCCTTTCTGGCCTTGTTCACAGAGGGGTCCTGTAACCCCAAATGCTCCTCTTTTCCCAACATATATCCAACCCTTCAAGAAAACACCTGGAAGCAGTCTCCCCAAAGCCTTCATCATAAGTTGCCTGGCACAAACGTTTGCCAGACTTAATGCAGGAAAGAGGTCTCTCATGCAGTTTCCCAGGCTGATGTGGCCATGGAGCAGGGATAAAAGGCATCTTGGTCAATATCAAAGCCCTGCCCCCAGACTGACAGCAGACCTTTATGAGCAGCAATGAACTAAAGAGATTGGCACATGAGGGACTGAGGGACTGGTCAGTTTCAGTCTCTCGTTTTTCCCCAGTCTAAATTCAGTTTGCCACATTTGCTAACCATTTTGAGATTTTCTTTTTCTGTTCTTTTTTAAAACAAACTCACAAAGATTCACCAGCATTTTAGTGGACACCTCCTAATGTATACATTTCCACTAATATGCTGCATTTCTGTATGAATATTTTTTGCCAATATATGCACTTTCATGCACACTATTCCCTATTATATGCAGTTTTGTACACATTTGGGGGTTAGAGAAGTGCGTTGTCAAATTCAAAGTGTGAATTTCAAAACATAGCTGCATTTCCACCAGTGTACTGTTTTGGGACATGCAAATAAGGTAAGTTTGAATCTAAATTGTGTGTGTGTGTGTGTGTGTGTGTGTGTGTGTGTGTGATCTATCCGGTGGCTCAGCTTGTTACCTCCCCTCCCCCAGGTCAAATTTGACAGGTGGGTGGTGCCATGTACCTGTCAATCACCACAAGGCCTGAAAATCCCCCAAGCCCTTGCAATGATCTTTGCAAGATCTGACAGCATTTGTAAGCTAATTCAAAGAAGAATTATTATTTTCTCCTAATCTCTTCCAGGGCAGCAGCTGCACCTGCCTTCAGGGGAATCAATAAGCAGTGTGCAAAGAGCTGTACCCTCTGCACCCCCCAGATCACAGAGAAGCTGCTGACCATGTATCACAATGCCCATCATCCAGTGCTTTCAAACCCCATCTCACTTACTCGCCCTCTGCTTCGGTGTCTTTGCTCTCAACCGCATTCAGCATGACTTGCCACTTGCAACTATACTCTGTTGTAAACTTGTGCCCCCATATCTGGCAAATTCTGGTCAATGCGGCAGCTAGACTGGTGACTGGGGGCGGCCGCCGAGACCACATAACACCGGTCTTGAAAGACCTACATTGGCTCCCAGTACGTTTCCGAGCACAATTCAAAGTGCTGGTGTTGACCTTTAAAGCCCTAAACGGCCTCGGCCCAGTATACCTGAAGGAGCGTCTCCACCCCTATCGTTCTGCCCGGACGCTGAGGTCCAGTGCCGAGGGCCTTCTGGCGGTTCCTTCATTGCGAGAAGCAAAGCTACAGGGAACCAGGCAGAGGGCCTTCTCGGTAGTGGCGCCCGCCCTGTGGAATGCCCTTCCAGCAGATGTCAAAGCAATAAATAACTACCTGACATTCAGAAGACATCTTAAGGCAGCCCTGTTCAGGGAAGTTTTTAATCTGTGATATTTTAGTGTATTTTTGGTTTTTATGGAAGCCGCCCAGAGTGGCTGGGGAGACCCAGCCAGATGGGCGAGGTACAAATAATAAATTATTATTATTATTATTATTATTATTATTATTATTATTATTAATCACAGCATTGCTGCAAAGTGCACAGCTGCAGAGAGCCAATGCAAAAATAAATAAATAAATTACAGCCCCCAAAACAAACACTTCTGTGCCTTTTGTTACAGGGGCTGATTTTCTGAGCCTCTGCCTGTCTTGCAGTATTTCATCTTAGGCTTCCCTCATTGTTACAATGCAAAGCTGAACACCTTTGGGCTAAATTAGAGGTGATGTGTACTGTTTGGTGATTTGCACATCTGTCTAGGTCTGGCTCCAGGTTTTAGGGAGCCTGGTCCAACTGCCCGTTGGTAGGCCATGCTTACTTGGAGGTGAGCAGCAGTGGTCTGAGATGCACCAGATAGCTTTGTCTAGCCACCATTTTGATTCCCCCTATCACCCCCAATGGCCTGCTATTCTATGGTGTTCTGAAAAGTTAACATGGCAGCTAGACCCAGCCAAGTGTGCCAGTGCAGAAAAAGAGATATCTTATAGGACATTCACTGCAGACATTGGCAGCAGGCCCTGATGAATTGCTGGAGCCCTGGCTACTGCCCTAGCATGCCAGAGGCTGACAGCAGCCTTGTGTCTGTCCAATTCAGATATAAGAAGTAGGATACATTTTATATTTCAAGAAGGGGTACTTGAGTGAGTGAAGAGATCTGAAGCCTCCACACTCCTTTAGTCTTATCTCCCTGCCCTCCATCACCACATTTCACTAGGTTTTACACATAAGTGGCACCAGGCTTTGCAACTTCCCCCCTCTCTTGACAGGATTCCTGTGTCCTTAACAGCTGCCTGGCTGACAAAAATTCAACAAGGGAAACGTATTCTCTGCCTGGACACCATGTCCATGCCCATAGCAATTTCTTTCACAATGACAAGGCAGTGGTTCAAATGATGGAAGTGAACTCAGTGGACTTTGTGATGGAGCAGAGCCAGGACCCTCAACAGGACTCAGGGCACTGGCTCAGAGTTCAACCACAAAAGTTTCAGGACCATGGACAACAACCCTGCATATGATTGTAGGCAGGAACAAGTTGCCTCAGCACTGATCTACTGCAACCACCACAGATTTAGTCAGATTAATGCTCCACCTTTTGTGCCCTGTGGTGGAGTAATTGGCTCTTTCTAGGTGGCAAGGCTTTGGATGGTGGAGACTTGGTCCATGGATACTCTGCAGGGCTTTCTTGATCCTCTGTTGTCCATTCTTCAAAGTTTCTAGGCCATGGGATGCTAAACTGTGGTCTTTCAGATGCTGTTGGACATCAACTTTTATCATCCCGGCCATTGGCCATGGCAGTTGGCACTGAGTTGGCCAGCTAAATCCCACTTTTCAACACTGTGAGCCTCTCCAAAATCTCTTGCTGTGTGCTCTTGGGTTGGCCTATTAGGACAGACCCTGAAGAAGTGGTGGCTTTTATCTGCACACACCTTTCTTCTTTGTGTTTGGTTTTGCAACTTCTTGACTTTCCAACCACCTTAGATAACTGTACATCCTGGAATCCTGAACTTCAGAAGCCTCTCTAACCTCTCGCAATGCAGCTCTTTGCTGGATTCCTTCTCACCCATCTCCCTTGAGTATCCTCTTGCTCTGCTCAGATCCCAGAGCTGGCAGAACTGGCTGAGGACAGAGGGAATGCTCTTGGCTCTAAGCTCTCATGTGACCTCCCCCAACACAAGTACTCCTTTCCTCCCCTTCTTACAATCAACCTCACCCTAGGCAATCACCAGACCAATTTCAAGTGGTGAGCCAAGTACTTTCTTCTCTGCCTCACCCATCCACTTAGAAAACTTCAAAACCCTCCTCTCACTCTCCCCCCAAAGAATACAGAAGCCCTGTTTCCAGCACAAAGCTTCTGCCCACCCTCCTGTCCTTCCCTCCCCTCTGCCGTACAAAGCAAAAGAGGGAGGCAGGCCATGCCGCCACGAGCTACATGCACAAAGCGCAAGGCAAAAAGCTGGGTTCAGCTCTTGTTCTCTTTGAACAGGCAACACCAAAGGGGGAAACCATCCATTGCAAGGAGCATGCAGGTCCATGGCAAGGAGAAAGAGGGGAGGGGGAAAGATAGGGTGCAAAGGGGGGTGGGGAAGCCATTCCACAAAAGGGGGGGAGGAGGAGGAAAGAGACAGACATGAAGCCAGAAATCAACCGAGAGAGGAAGGACTGAAAAAAACGGTGCTTTGCTTTTGTGTACCTTGAGGCCAGAATCTGAGGGGGGAAAGGCCTACAGTGTCATGCGCTAGCATAAGTTAGCCTGGATGGTTGCGTACTCGACAAGGTCTCCGCCAGCATGGATCGAAGTCCTGGGGCTGGGTGACGTCGCCAGAGCGGAGGTGTCCAACTCTGCGTATTGGACGTCGGAGTCCTTGCTGTTGCCAGAGTTCTGGAGACGAGAGAGCAGTGAGGCATGGAGATGTGGAAGAGGGTGGTGGTGGCGGTGGAGGACAGGAAGGGAACAAGGTGACGACATCGGAGGAAAGTGTGTTGTGTGAGGAAGAGACACGAAGGCAGAGAGGTGTGGAGGAGAGAGAGAGAGAGATGCACACACCCAAATGCACATGGACGAAAACACACAACCAATGGGATCGTGCCAAGAAAGAAACAGGAAGGAAGGAAGAAACAGAGGTATGGGGTGGGTCATGTGTGGGGCAGGAAGACAAAGTGAGGCAGAAAATAAAGAATGACAGTGGGGAAGAGATAAAAAAAGGTTTAAAATGAACAGTAAAAAAACGGCATCGTACATCGCATTGAGGACCTGAATGCTTGCCTGCTCCACATTAACAATTGTATAGCGTATTTCAATTTGCCGTCTTTACTGGTTTCTTCCCTGCAACAACAACCCTTCAGAGTCAGAGAACCGTATAGTAGCAGGGCCATAGTTAGGGCAAAGTGGGTCGCTGCCAGGGGCGCAGGCGAGAGGGGGGCACAAAATCGAAGTCGGTGCTTTTCCTGAAACTGGTGCCCCAGTGCTGCAGGAGGCTCCAGGCTGCTTCCAGCATGGTTCCACTGCTGCTAGGGCAAAATTTTCACCCTCAGGGCCTTGCCGGGGGGGGGGGGAGGGGGGGAGAGGCGGAAAGAAGAGTTAATTTGTCTGTTGCTAGGGGCCCCAATCTGGACGGTTCTGCCAGGGGCGCAAGATCACCTAGCTACAGCTCTGTATAGCAGATGTCCTCTGCCAGATTTCAAGTGGGGAGGGAGATCACCTTTAAGTGCCCCACCTTATATCTATACCAGGGGCTGCTCATGGGCACCAATGTGCCCAACAGTATCCTCTAGGGTGCCTGCAAAAGGACCTGTCTCTCATTCTGCTCTTTCAGATGTGGCAGCCATTTTGTGTCAAGCCACACATTCCATCGCAGCAGCCATTTTAGCAGCTGTCACACACAGCACTTTTGAAAACCCTAAAGGCGCTTGCTGGCCTTCAAAGGACAGGTGGACCCCCTACAGAGAAGAACTACAGCTCCCAGAATCCCCCTGGACAGATGGGAGGACTCTTGAACCAGTGTAAACCTGTGGTGTGGAATATACTCAAAGACCTGGGCCCCCAGGAAACCCAGATCCAAGACCAGCATTCCCTGTACTGTCTCTCTTTGGACACCCGTGACATCAAACACGCCATTCTAAAGCCATGAAAACATGGCAGCATCCAGAATTTGTGCTTGACCAGGTGGATTTTATTATTATTTTTAACATACAAAGGGAGGGACTGTTAGCAGAGGACCCACTTCCTCTCCAACTTTAAGGACTGGGAAATTAACAGTTGAAGCAGCATTGTTGATACAGCCAAGTCTTCAGATTGGGGTGGGGAGTCTCTTAATGAACCTCCCCATTATTACGCCCCCAAACCCCCAATAATGATCTCTCAGCTTTTTCCCTCCACATGAAGCACTGCCTTGTCACAGATATTATGCAAAAGGTGCTTCATTCCAAGGCACCTCCCACCCCTTCTGAAATGGTTCACAGCCATTTACCAGCTGTGGGGAAGCCACTCAAAGAGGTTTATGGCTCCATAACAAGCACTTTAGAGCCTGTTGTTACAAGGGCTGATTTCCTGAGTAATTGCCTCTGACTGCCTCAGAGTACCATATCCCGGACTTGGCTCTCTGTTAACATGGCAGACACTTGGAAGCCTTTGCTGATGAGAGATTAAATAGCACGCTCCTGTCCATCTTCCCATCTTCCCCATCGCCATATATTTCTTAGTCCCTGAGAGGAAGAAATTCAACAGGGGAAGATTTCCCCCATGTATATGTGCAGCAGTGGTCCAAAACTGTACCTATTGAGTTTTCCTCACATCAAGAAGATGTTTTTAAGGCACCACTGTGGTGAACCAGAAGAAAAGCACCAGAGTTTGGAAACCCTGCTTGTGACAGGTAATGTGCACAGCAGCCGTTTTCTGCCAGGACATCTACATAGGGCTGTGGTCAACTCTGAATTTGGCAAGTAAGAGGCTCTCGATGGCTGGACTGCAGGTGTTTCCTGGGTCCACTTTGGATTGTGCTGCTTCTTTTAAATAAAAGGTGGTGGTGGGAAAAGGTCTGTAGCTCCCACCACCTTTACTGTCCTTTAAATCTCCACTTAGAGATTCAACAGCAATCCAGCCTGGGCACACAGCTCTTGCCAGGATTACATTTAGTTTGGCTCTGTGAGACTACAAAACACTCACATCTTCAGCTGCTTTCTCTTCTGGCTACCTGCAGATCTTCAACATACAAGTAGATAAAAATACATCACCCATTGACATCAGCACTAGGTGCCTCAAGAGGAGGGGGCAACACTTTTTTCTAGAAAAATAGGCACTGGTACTCACCATGAAGTTGCTACAGTAAGTGCCACACTTTTTAACAACAAATAGAGTACCTTTGAGTACCCCCTGGGGGAAGAGCACTGGGGGGGGGGATAGAGAAGGACAGACCATAATAACCTGCCACCCTGAAGCAGCTCGGAAGGAAAATATATCGCTGAGCATGCCCAGGGTCTGAGGACTGACTTGCAAGGACCTGTCTCTGCAGGAGAACCAGATTCATCATCCATTCTTTCTCTAATCTGAATGAGAGTGTTCGGGGGCAGGGTCTAGCTGGGGGGCAGGTTCTGGAATGACAAATTAGAATTGGATGCAATGGAAATTTGCAACTAGTCCCTGCAACCACCCTGTTTCTGGAAGAACATAAACATTAGACAAAAATGTCAGTTTCGGTCCCTCTCTGTTTCCTGTTCTTCTAATCTTAAAATTAGTCATGTCCACTTCTGCACAAGTTTGTGATTTATATTTTTTAAGCAGTATTTCTGTGGAAAATCTGTCTCCATTTTTGTGTGCATTTCACTCTAATATACACAGTTCCATACTAGTGTATCATACACATTTTTCTAAAGCAATTTTCTCCAATGTACAGCATTTTCGTGCATTCTTTTCCATAAGCTACATTTTTTTCTGTATGCATTTTTTAAAATGGAAAACTATATCACAATATAGGGAGAAGGACAGATGTCAAAGGACAGCTGAGTTTGGGTTCCCTGAGCAAATTTCTTCCCCAGTCTTAAAGAAGAATGCCACCTATCCCATGGGCAGAATTCCAGAACCTCTCTGTTCATTATAATTTTCTTCCCCCTGATCAGAGTTTTAAGATTAGATCATTGCTCATTTCTACCATGGAAGCTCCATCTCTTTCCTCCCTCCATCCCACTTATTCTTCTTCCCCTGATACTCTTTCCAGGTTCCCCTCTCTCTACCACTTCCCCTCCCTATTTTGTCCCCACCTCCAACCTCCAAACCTAAACAAGTTTCCAGCTCTGCACAACCATCAACCAAAGGGACAGGTGTGCATTCACACATTCTTGGACTAAATCAAATTTAAATGAGGCGGCACTGCAATATTCATTTTTGGGAAAGTGAAGGGCGTCCCTTCCTTAGCATTACTACCACACTGTTTCCAGTCCTCAGTGAACTTCATGTATGATCAGCCATCCCTGCAACTCTCTCCCTCTCTCTAGAAGATGTGGAGTAGCACAAAGAGAAGAGCCCACTGATTGCTTCCTCTCATGCTGAGTTCATATATTGCCAAACAAAATGTTGCTGCTCGGCTTCCCTGCCCCTGGGTAGAGAAGTGGAATGGCAATATTTTGCAGAATGCCTGCCCAGTGGTTGAAGTCGTGGTGGGCCATGGGGGTTGGGGGCAGAAGGCAACAATCCCATTTTACTTCAGGTGGCAAAATGGGATGGGCCTTCCCTAAATCAGTTGCAAAGAAGTTTTCAGAATGTTTTAAACTGTTTTTAGAAATTTATTTTGATGTGTTTGCCACTCTGGTCTCTCCCAAGGAAGGAAAGGCATGATATAGTTTTAAGAAATAAACTAAAGGTAAAGGTAAAGGTACCCCTGCCCGTACGGGCCAGTCTTGACAGACTCTGGGGTTGTGCGCCCATCTCACTTAAGAGGCCAGGGGCCAGCGCTGTCCGGAGACACTTCTGGGTCATGTGGCCAGCGTGACATCGCTGCTCTGGCGAGCCAGAGCCGCACACGGAAACGCCGTTTACCTTCCCGCTGGTAAGCGGTCCCTATTTCTCTACTTGCACCCGGAGGTGCTTTCGAACTGCTAGGTTGGCAGGCGCTGGGACCGAGCAGCGGGAGCGCACCCCGCCGCAGGGATTCGAACCGCCGACCTTTCGATCGGCAAGTCCTAGGCGCTGAGGCTTTAACCCACAGCGCCACCTGCGTCCCTAAGAAATAAACTACAGCACCACAAATGGTCCAGTTGCAATCATTTAACGAGCTAGGGCCATGCCGATAAGTATATGATAAGGCAAGGTGGGCAGGGGGAGATAATTTAAGAAAACTTGTTTGGGATGGCCTTGTTCAGAATATGATGCCCACAACCCTCCAACTGATTTTACACAGGCTGTACCAAAGACCAGGTGGAAAGGCTGACCCCAATTGCAATGGAACACAATCAGAGAAAACCAATTTACAGTTGACCTCTTTGTGCTGATTGCGGTGATGGGGTTGACCCAGTTCCATTCTGAGGCTTGTTGTACCTCAGTCAGTCAAGGAGTATAGCCTTTGGGCTTGTTTTCAGTGCTTGGATTTAAACTGATACAACAGGGGCCTGCAACAAAATATTGCAGCATAGTGTGCTCCTGTTTAGTTCCCTCCAGCCAGCCAGCCAGCCAGCCATACCCTCTTCCAGGTTACTCCTTTCCCCGCTTCATTGATTTCCAATTCCCGAAGCCCTAGCACTCAGTCGACATTCACCAACTGAGCATGCTGAGTCCTCACTGGGCCCTTTGGAGGTTATCCTCCTCTTACACTTCCCCTCCCCTCCCCACTTCTACAAAATTTGAGCTTCCCCCCATGTCTGCTGCTCCTCCCTCTTGCAGATGGCATGTTGAATGTGCATTTTGTGCACCCCCCAAAAGAAATGCCTCTTCCTGAGACTTTAGGAGTTATAGTGGACAAAACTGGCTTAAACAGACCAAGGATCTGATCTGTTCAAAGATCAGCATCTTGAGTTGCTAGTGCTGCCATGCACTTTTATTCCATTTGGCGAAAGCCATTGTTATGTCCCAGGAGATATGGGGAGGTGGCGGCACTGCCTGCATCACCACATAATGCGCAGGCACCTGTTGCCTCCATACTAATGCTGCCATTGTGCTTTATCTGCTTTTCTCCCAGTCCCTGGCCTGACTCTGGAACTGCCCTGCCTGGCAGGGACTAGGGAGGCCACATGCCTCTGGGACTGTTCTGCCAACTCAGAGGACCTGCTGATTTAGGAGTCTGCTAGGAAAGGAGCCAGCTGGCAAACTGACCACAACATCAAACAGCAACCGGCATTAATGTCCAGGGTGATCAGCCTGAGCAGGGCAGACACAAGGCACAGAAGTGAGTCCAATTTCAGAATCTGAGGGTGGTGCAGGAAGCTCGGGCCATGTTCACACCACACAGTGCCTGTGATACGACTTTAAACAGTTCTGGCTTTCTCCTGGCGAATTCTTGGAACTGTAGTTTTCTAAGGGCGCTGAAAGTTACCAGGTGACCGTCTATTCTCCCCCCAGAGCTAAAATTCTCAGGCTGGTGTAACAATCAATCCCTTTTTCCAGGGAGTTCTGGGAACTGTAGCTCCGTGAGATGAATATGGGGTGTCCTAACAAGCAGGGAGCTGCCACGCTAAACGATCAATTTATTACAACTGCGGAACAGATATTATGTGGCACTTGCAACAGTGCCAAATCTGCAGATTGAAGCGGTTGAGTGGGTATCTGTGGGGTAAAGCAATACTGCAAGTAAACTGGTCCCCAGCCAGTTTCTGTATGAAATATCATAAAGGTAGAGAAAGTGCAGTAAAGGACAAGGAAAGTTATTTGAGATTTTTACGTTTAGCCAAAAAAGATGAGGAAGGGAAGACAGGATGGAGGTTTCTAAAATTATCGTCAGTAAGAAAAGAATCAATAGCAATAAAAGAAGACTCACAACACTAGAACTCAGGGTCATCCCATGAATCTGATGGGCAGCAGGTTGGGACTGACAAAACAAAGCGATTCTTCACCAAAGGCGCAGGTAGCTTACAGAACTCACTACCACATGATGCAGTGCTGACTGCAAGCTGAGATGGCTTTACAGAGGATGACCCAAATGAATACAGGAGGAGTGATTTGCCAGAGGCTGATAGCTGGAATGACGGTACAGAAGCTCCAGGGTCAGAAGCAGCGTACCCGCAAATAAGAAACATTAGCATTGAAACAATAGAGAATCATCATCTTGCTCTGCTTCCCAGCAGAATCTGGTTGGTGAAGCTAGGAAGCAAGTTGCAAATGGGCCGTTGGTCTGAACCAGCAGGACTCTTTAAAGCCCAGCTCTTTGCTCTCCTCATGTACCAAGTCACACGATGATCTGCATGGTGCACACTGTTGTTTGGGATGTGAATCGGTGCCCTCCCTGCACCATTTGAAGCTTGTTGTCTAGGGCAGGGGTAGCCCATGTGCCACCTTGAAGACTCCAACTCCCGTTAGCCCCTGCCACCATGTCCAATGATGGGGGGAGTTGCGTTCTAATAATGTCTGGAGGGCACCACATTGGCTACCCTCTGATCTGTGGCTCTGGATCACCTGCAAAGCAGCCAGAATGACACAGTTTGGGGTGAACCGTCACCTCCATCACCTTCCTCAAGGGGCCCACCTGGGCTGGTCTAAGGCTTTGAATGTGCAGCTTTGGGAAGCGCCGAGCGGCTGTCTCCCTTCCATCATGGGCTAGGGAGAAAAAGCCACCTTCCCCCTCCTGTTCTGTATTCCTCTCCCTCCTCCGAAGTGGCCTCTCGCCTGCCTCTCCACTCAACTCGCTTCGCCGTCGGTGACCCCCCAATAATCTCCCTGCTGTCGCTCCTGCTTTGCATTTACCGTCTTCCTGCCTGCAGATGAAACAGATTCATACAATACAAGGGCTTTCAGAAAAAAAAGTGCTGTCCTCATTTAGCAGTCAAGCACCAGCACGCTCCGCTGGCAGATCACCCATCTGCCGTGGCATCCGCCTGCCCTCCCGCCCCCTCTCTCCATGCTCTGTGTCTTCCCAGTCTCAGGCATGCTGGCTGGTGGGAAGCCCTATGCTTCCCCACAGGTAAAGCTCCCCCTTGGGAATCTGCACACAGGCCCCCTGAATCATTGTTGCTTTCAAGCTGGCCTCCTCAACAGTCTGAATCCTGCAAGAGGGATGCAACCAGAACCAACAGCAAAGAGCCGAAGCCGTTGACTCTGGACCAAGACCTGCCCTCTCCCCCTTTCTCGTGTGGTCCCATGGCATAGCCCAGCATCCCAAAGAGGCTACTGCTCTCCTTTCATATTGCACCATCACCATTTTCTCCCAAGCTGATACCCTGGCAATCCACCCAGGCCCTGAAATGGTTCTCAATTCCCATCTCACAGAGTTGGCGAAGTGCTCGCAGGATGTACCACAACAGCCATTGCTTGCTATGAGTGACAGGCTTAAGATTATACAAAGAAACACCTGTGGTTTTTTTGCTTCTCACCCAGAAAAGGAATCATGATGCAACAAGGGGTTCTTGATGAGAAGTTACCTTTTGGGGATGAGTGGGTGGGAGAGACTGGACCACCAGCTGACTACCAGGGTGCTTAAGTTGTATGTCAGGAATGGGGCACCAGTTGCCCTCCAATTGCTTTTGGACTCCAACTCCCATCAGCCGCAGCCAACATGGTCAATGGTCAGGGACTATGGGAGTTGGGAGTCCAGCATCCTGTTCCCCATCTCTGATATATGAAGCAGCATTCCACACTGCATACAAAAAAAATGTTTAGACGAGACATTCCCTCCTGAGAGCAAGGAAGGCCTCCTCTTGAATCAGGAACGGAGACACCTGGGGCACACCAGATGTTGTCAGACTCCAACTCCCATTGGCCCCAACCAGTATGACCAATGGTCAATGAGAATGGGTGTTGTTGTCTAGCTGTTCCTGGAGGAATGCAGGATCCCCATCCCTGATCCATGGAAAGGTCCAGATTGTGGGCAGGCAGTGGCCCCCATCCTTACCATCTTGTCAGAGTGAGGGGTTGGCTCGGTGGCTGCCATGTCATAGTAGGGGGGTTGTGGTGGCAACTTCTGGATCTCTTCCTCTGGCTCCTTCATGTTGTCCAAGTGCACTACCTGTGGTTGGTGGAGTGAGTAAAATTCAAGAGAGCAGATTAGCAACTCTTCACAAATATTATCAGTAGACCATCCTTATTATTTGCCTATTAGAATTATCTTCTTTCCCTCTCTCCCCAACTCCCTTTCCCCCTTAATTCTATTTCATTCCACCCCTTTTCTTTTCCTTGCCAAATTTGCAGATTGAATTACAGTATCCCTTGAAGGAACTATGGAAATGGCTACCTCACCACATCCTACCTCACCATCCTACCTCATCACACCCATCCTATCAAATGGACTCCCCACCAAAAGGCTGCCCCAGATAGGCTGGGCAGAGCAACTCTGACCAGTGGCTGGAGAAACCATGCTTCATTCTGCTTCAGGTGAGGATGGTCAGTGTCAGGTTTTCAGGAGCAGAAGCACAGGGAAGAGGGGAGATGGAGAATGAAGGGGAAGAATCTGAGGGCAGCGTAGGAGAAGATGACAGTGGCCCGAGGGATTCCATGAGCCTCTCCAGCGAATCGGAAGATTCACAGAAGGGGGCACCAGTGGCCAGGGGAAGGGGGTTCCCAAGGGGAACGCCCCAGGAGCAAGGGGGCAGCGGGGACTCCCAGAGCAGCAGTTGGAAATCAGGACCAGCTTCCCCACCAGAGCATAGTGGGGGGGAAGAGTCCCAGGTATCGGGGCCAGTGGATTCCCCACCAGGGAGAGAAGATAAGGCAGGGCTGACCACACCTCCATCGGAGAGTCAGACAACGGAGGGGAGGTCAGATCCGGCCAGTATCCCGGAAGAGGGAAGCAGTGACAGAAGTAGTGTAACGGTCAGGAGGAAGGTCACTGGGTTGGCACGAGAGGCAAGTTCAAATGTACAGGAGCGCGGGACAGCAGAGAATGAGGATTGGGAACCGGGTCCTAAAGCCCGCCGGAGACAGGGGGAGGAGTTAAGCGACTCAGCGTCAGAAGAGTCCAGAAAGGGGGATGCCCCATCGGGCAGGAGGACCCAGAGGAGGAGAAAGCAGCGGAAAAAGTGGAGCAGGGCTAGGATCTTAAACTGGTGTCAGAGGGGAGGAGATTCAGACGGGACTTCGCCGGTCTAGGGTTTAGGACGTAGAGCTGCGCGCTGCGGCTTTGAAATGGAAACTGAACCTCAATAAAGACTTTTGTACATAACGACAGCCTGGCGTTGGTCCTCTGTGAGCTGGGACCTAGGGGCAGCTCTGACAGTCAGCAACGGGGGAAGGTACCTGGATATCCTCTGCTGTTAGGTGGCTTTTCATCTCCTGCTTCCGCTTGGGAGGTGGGGGAGCAGGTTTGTGGGAGGGGGGAAGGTCAATCCTGCAGGAAGAGAAAATGTCAGCCATAGACACAATGCAGGGCACAGGAACATCCCAGAAAGCCTATTTTGTGAGGTTCCAGCCTTCATCTTAGGGACGCGGATGGCACTGTGGGTTAAACCACAGAGCCTAGGACTTGCCGATCAGGAGGTTGGCAGTTCGAATCCCCACAACGGGGCGAGCTCCTGTTACTCGGTCCCTGCTCCTGCCAACCTAGCAGTTTGAAAGCATGTCAAAATGCAAGTAGATAAATAGGTACCACTCCGGCGGAAAGGTAAACAGCGTTTCCGTGTGCTGCTCTGGTTCGCCAGAAGTGGCTTAGTCATGCTGGCCACATGACCTGGAAGCTGTACGCCGGCTCCCTCAGCCAATAAAGCGAGATGGGTGACGCGACGCTAGAGTTGGCCACGACTGGACCTAATGGTCAGGGGTCCCTTTACCTTTACCTAGCCTTCATCTTACAGCAGAGTCACTAATGTGGTGCTTTTGGGTGCCAGTGTGCTCACTGATACCTCCTATGATGCTCGTGAAAGGTCTCTGTACCTAGCCTTCATCTTACAGCAGAGTCACTAATGTGGTGCTTTTGGGTGCCAGTGTGCTCACTGATACCTCCTATGATGCTCGTGAAAGGTCTCTGTAAATATCCCTGCAGAAATCCACCATCTTCTCCCCTCCTGCTGAGTTCTTTGTTTGCATTGGATCAGCCTCTCCCAAATTGAACACACACCCTTAGACATGCCCATATTTCACTGGATGCCAGGACTGGATCCCTCCCACTTCAGTTCTGAACAGAGGAGAGGAGCAAAGAGCTTCTCTCAAGGAGTGAGCACGGTGGTGGCTGATGTAGGTTTCCCCCACTTAGAATATTATTAAGCAATCCCAGTGTCTCCACAATGAAACTGGCTCCATGTACAGAGTGAGTCAAGGCTGATGTGCCATTGGTGCATAACTGGCATACAGGAATGGGCTCAAGTGGGGAGTGAGATGCATTTACAAAAATGGACAGGCCATGCATTGTCCTGGCACAATAACATTTTCCCTAGAAACCCTATTCATCTCCAGGGATGCTTTGAGAAGCTGCAGGCAAGGCAGAGGAGAGAGGGAGGTATGTTCAAATGCCCTCTGAAGAAATAATATTTTCTTTACCAGTACTAAGAAAATGGTCCCGTTAAAAGGGGAAGCAATGAGATGAAGGCTTGCAAGCCCAGGACAGGGACTTGCTAAAGCTATTTGCCTCTTAGAGTTGAAATTAAATGGGCAGAAAGGGTGGTCCAGAGAGTGCAAAAGTGAATCCTCTACATTAGATGTACATCCATTGGATGTATCTGATCTCAATGCATCCCATTGATGGGGGCCTCAGGTTGCTCTTGAGCTGTGTCATGGAAGATCAGCACCACGGACAGCTCTTTCCTACTATTAGAGGTGCATAACATGGTTCCTCAATCCAGGGAATCCCATGCAATAGCATCTTCCACAATTGGTGCCCTATCCTTTTATTGGCCCATGCAATCTCAAAGTTGATCCTCCTCCTTCTTCTTCTTGGGAGAACAGCTATGGGGTTGTGGTGGGCGTGTGGTACTCACAGATCATTGTCAGTGTCAGAGCGGCCCTTTTGCTGTCGCCTGTAGACAATGAAGACAGTCACAGCCACGCTGATAATGAGGGCAGCAGCAGCAACAACGCCCAGGATTCCAAAAATGCCTCCTGGTATCCCTCGGGGCAATGGCTTATCTGTAATGAATAGGAAAAAGTAGTATTAGGCACTAAGATCATATAAGCAACGTTCTATCATTTCTCATTTGCAGAATGTTCCAAGCCTGCAAAAAACAAAAGAAAATGTGGAGTATTACCCTTACATCAACTCTGCATGGTAGGCCCTTATCACACCATTTACTCCCTTATTGGGCAACAAAGGGAAGGGTTGCAGCTCACTGGCAGAGCATCAGTTCTGCAAGCAGAAGATCCCCCCCATCCAATCCCTGGTATCTCTAGGTAGCTCTGGGAACATCCCCTGCCTGAAACCCTGAAGAGCTGCTGCCGGTCAGTGCAGGTAGTACTAAGCTGGATGGTGTGGCTCGATATAAGGCAGCTTTGTCTGCTCCTATGACTCTTGTCTGCATTTTAATTCTCATAGCAAAGTTGACTTCGATTAAATGGTATATAAATGCTGTGAGACATGTGAACAAATAAATAAAAAAAAGGGGGAGCAATATCTACAGGAGTGTTAATACTCTGAGCCCTTGCTTCCTATGCTCAGTTTGTATATATGCATAAATAAAGCCATATATCATAAAGATACCGTCTGAGCTTCATTCCAAGGAATTTAAACCTAGGTAAGTGCAGGAACCTCTGGAGGCTCTCCCTGCTTAGAGATTGGCATGGTATACACACACACACACACAAACGAACAAACAAACACACATATATGATGAATATTTTTAGAACCCACTTTATTTCTGTGATCGTAAGTTGTTTTGAACTGTTTTAAATATTGTATTTTAATTGTTGTAGCCTGCCCCGGGACCTTAAAGTGGAGGGTGGGTAAACAACAACAACACATGTTCTAAATAAATAAATGATAAATAAATAAGAGCGCAAAGTGGCTTGGAATGGGTGGAGGCAGAAGTACCAACCCATTGTTTCACCCTGTGCAAATTGCACCCCTCTCCCTACCTCTTTGCAGCAGAAAATCAGTATTGGCTGTGAGTCTCAGCCCAATACGCAACCTAGAAACTGACCCATATTGAGTCAGTTTATACCTGCTCAGGAAAGGTGCTTCTTTAGCTGGTTCCCCAGCAAGCAGATGTGCACCCCCCCACACACACAAATACCGCCTCTACCTTCCTGTGATCCCACCAGTTGTACATCTTCATCTCGCCAGGCTGTCATCTTTCCCGTGTTTGCTTGTCTTTGTTGAGTTGTTTTATTCTCCTGGCCCTGATATACTCTCACGTCTTTTTTAAAAAATAAAGCTGCCTGCCGGGTGATAAATGGATCCTGCCGGGCCTCCATCATGCAGCGACAGGTTCCTTCTGAGCTCCAGCCCTTACTGCTCTGTTGGGGAAATGCCTTGATGGTGAGGAAGAATGGGCAGTGCCTTCTGTAGAAGGCAATGTGATGATGTTGGGAGGGACACGGGACCAAAAACCCAGGACCCGCTGGTTCCGGGTTAGACTCCCATTCTTAGGCCAGTTTGCATGTGGATGTTCAGCAGCTGACGATGAAACCCTCAGGTGTAGTCTTTCATGTGTGAATGAGCCAAACGCAGCTAGAACTTTAGTGCCATCTCCCCTCCCCACTTTTATTTCAGCAGATCCTGTTCACCCATTCAGGCCAGCTCCACACAGACAACAGAATGAGGTGGTACATTGGAAATGGCACATTTTCATACTGGAAGTGGAGGTGGGTTATATTTTATGAGGAGGGAGGGAGGGAGGGAGGGGGAAAGGATAGGGAGGAAAGAGGAAAGGATAGGGAAAAGAAAAAGAAGAAAGGAAGGGATAGAGAAGGATGGAATTAGAAAACTCTGCCATCTAAGACTTTGGGAGACCAGAGTTCAAGTCCTCAGTTGGCCATGAAACTCATTGGGTAGTCTTGGGTCAGCCACTGCCTCTCAGCCTAACCAACCTCAGGTGATTGTGGGGATTAAAGGAGGAAGCAGAGAACCATATAAACCACTTTGAGCTCCTTTCAGAAATAGGTGGATTGGGACATAAACGCAATAAATAAGTGAAATGCATAAATAAATGCAATAAATAGAGCTAGCAAGGAAAAATGTTCTAGCCCAACCTTTCCTGTGCTTTCCTACTTTTCTACATTCAGAGAGTCTAAGCTTTACTTGTACAGGGGACATTCCATATTCATTCTCTCTCTCTCTCTCTCTCTCTCTCTCTCTCTCTCTCTCTCTCACACACACACACACACACACACACACACGACTGTCTAACATGTTGGACTCAACTTCATTTTGCTTTATGCTTACAGCAGGTATGAGAAATCTGTGGCCCTCCTGATGCTGCTGAACTACAACTCCCATCAGCCCTAGCAAGCACGGTCAGTAACTAGGGATGAGGGGAGTTGTAGTTCAGCAACATTAGGAGGGACAAAGCTTCCCCACACCTGGAACAGAGCAAGCCTTGGCTGTAAATAATCCATGGTGTGTGTTGATAACCACACACAGAGAGAGAGATTGCAGTGAGTGACATTCTCTGTCCTCAAGCTTATAGTGAAGACATGAAAATGAAAACGACAAAACGAAAAGAGAGGAGGAGGAAGGAGAAAAATGGCAAACTCAATCACTCATCTTAAGTAACAGAGTTCTTGTAACAACCAGCTTAAGATTTCAAGGAGAGGAGCAGAGAAATGTTGTTGGTTTCTCAGCTGAGACCATGGAGAGGCCTTGTTTCCCTTCTCTCTGTTATAGCCAAGTGACAATTGTTGTGTTATTTTCCGCTGCCTCTATCTTCCTTTCATTTTAAAATTTCCATTTCTCATTTCATTTCATTGTACTGTATTGTTTATTGGATGGCTTGGTTTAGCCGTTTTATATTCCTGTGCGCATATTTGATAGTTGCATGGCAAGAGAAGTAGTATATTGGTTCTAGTCTGGACCAGAAAAGCAGAAAAGAAGCAGTGTGGAAGCAGGTTTCAACTGAGCATTAGGAAAACCTTCCTAATGGCAAGAGCTGTTGGGAACTGGGACAGATCTGCCCTGGAGGTAGTTGAGCCGACACCTGTCATGTGCCACCATCACATCGTGCATTGCAGAGCCATTTTGCATTCATTGGTGCATTTGGCCAGATGATTTCTGGCTTACTCCTTCCCACTCTATGATAAAAAAAAATCTTCTTATAAGGAACTCCATAAATAAATATGAAAACAAAGGTGCAAAATCCAGCACCCTCCAAATAATTTTTGGGGTGTTGCTGAAATTCTGGAGCAGCCCAAATTCCAGGAGCCTTTCTACCTAAACCAAAGTCACATTCGTATTTCCAATTGTTATTTGCTTATTTTTGGCATTTAAATGCTGCTTAATCATTAGCATATCTTAAACGGAGTACATAAATAAAGACCACACCAAGTCAAACAAACAAACAAACAAACAAACAACAACAGCCCTCAATTAAACTGAGTCCTGTTATTATCTAAAAATGCCTGCTGGAGCAAGAAAGGTGTTGTTCAGCAAAGAGGATGCCTGTACAATCTTAGCCCGGAAGCTTGGACCCACAACATGGAATGTGCAGCTTCTAGTCGCTAGGAGCTCTGCCTCTGAGCCAAGCAAGGGCACCAGTAATGACTCCCCCAAAATCTCAGTGGCTGGGCTCTGATATAAGGGACTAAGCAGTGCTTCTTTGCAATGTCAGATACAAAGATGACCTCAGCCTTCACATAGTGGCATTCAGTATCCCTCTTATCCTGTCCTGTCCAAAAAGATTTCACACAGTGCTGAACAGCTCTCTTCCTTGCAGATCGTTTGAGAGGGCTCACCCTGTAAAATCAGCCAGAGAAGACTCAATGAAAAGGGAACAGACGACTCAGTCAACGCCCTCCCCGCCATGGAGATGGAAGGCCCCAATCCAAGTTAGGTGGTGGTGGGGATACAGAGACTGGGGTTGACCTCAGAGTGTGAAAATGACCTTCACATTCAAAGGCAGGGAATTCGGAGGGGGGGTTGGAACCGGGGTGGGTGGGGAGGCTGCGTTGGGTGGGGGGGAGCTTGATGGGAAAGGGCTTTGAAACATATGATAAAAGGATTTAATTTGCTCTACCTTCCAAGCTAATTAAAGTTGAAAACCAGCTAATTGGTACTTTGTACTTCCAGCTCCAGTGGTGATGAAAGGGAAAGATAATTGCAGGAGAGGAGGGGGGAAATTAAAATGGGGGGGGGAGAGGGCAAAATGATCTGATCACCTGCAAATAATGGAAGGGTGAGGGAGGAGAATAGAATATGTAGCTTGTAACAAAGCACATCCAAGCCTGATGTCTTAAGGGGTGTGTGTGTGTGTGTGTGTGTGTGTGTGTGTGTGGAGAAACACTACAGAGATTATCCTTCTCCTAACATCTGCTGACATAAAACAGGCATGTGAGCGTTACATTATGTGAAACAGAATTTTGTGACACGCCAGTGTGAGCAAGCCAAAGAAGCGAGCTGCTTTCATGAGGTCTGACAGCACGGCCCATCAAACGGGTTCTTTCCTGCCTTCCGTGAAGGAAGCAAATCTTCACAATCAAGTCGAAAGGTCCCCGTGCTAGATTTTGCCGTCGTAAATGCGGCAGCCTTGTTCCCACTTGTGACCATTGCGTGGATGAAGACATTTTTGGAAGTGCTGCCAAACATTTGAGATTTTCTGTTCCATTCCTAAAGGTACAGGAGCTGCACTATCTTAATTTCAGCTGATGGCCCAAACCTGGGGAGTTGTTTTTGGACTCCAACTCCCATCAGCTCCAGCCCATGTGGTCAGGGATGATAGGATTTGTAGTCCAGCAACATCTGGAGGTCCACAGGTCCTCCACCCTTGCTCAACCCCATAGGTGGGGAACTTCTGCGTTTCTAGATGTTGCTGGAATACATCTCCCTGACGGTTGTCTCCACTGGCTGGTCCTGATGAGAGCTGGAGTTCAGCAGCATCACATGTGCCACAGGTTCCCCTTCCCAGTCTCTGGTCCCTGTGCCAACAATATCACTGTAGGTATTATTAGGAGGCAGCATACAAATGAAGGGATACAGTGATAAAATTGCTGTTAAAACAAACCACTTCCACAGCAGTTTGTTGTAAATTATTTGGGGAGAAACTCTTGTTGAGTAAGAACACAAGAGTGTGCTGGATCAGGCCAATGGCCCATCTTGTCAAGTATCCTGTTCTCAGTGGCTGCCTGTGGGAAGTCCTTGAGCAGGACTTGAGTACAGAAGCCCTTTCCTTTTCTGTGGTTTCCAGTAACTGACATTCAGAAGCATTACTGCCTCCAACTGATTGAGCAATGGACTCCCTTAGTTTATACCCAGAACCAGGTGCTAATCTATCAACTTCATATATATATATATATATATATATATATATATATATATATATATATAATTTTTATTAAATTTTCTGTTTTACAATTTAAAATACTCCGTTTACATCCTTAAGATATCAACGACTTCCCTTCTTCTCTTCTCATGGTTCATTTTACATATCATAAATCCCTGCATATTTTACAGAAACTATACTGTTCAGTATTCCATTACTGCATCCATCAAAACTTGTTTACGCAGTTGAATTTATCTTAATGTTGCCAGCGTTTTCAGCTGTACACAATTATTTTCCATATATCCAATAAACGTTTTCCAATCTTCTTTAAATGTATGTTCTTCTTGTTCTCTTATTCTAGATGTTAGGTCTGCGAGTTGTGCATATTCTGTCAACTCAAGTTGCCATTCATCTTTAGTTGGGACATCGTTTGTTTTCAAATTTTTTGGCTAGCGAAACATGGGCTGCAGTAGTGGCATACATAGGTAAAGGTAAAGGAACTCCTGACCATTAGGTCCAGTTGTGACCGACTCTGGGGTTGCGGCGCTCATCTCGCTTTACTGGCCGAGGGAGCCGGCATACAGCTTCCGGGTCATGTAGCCAGCATGACCAAACTGCTTCTGGTGAACCAGAGCAGCACACAGAAATGCCATTTACCTTCCCGCCGGAGCGGTACCTATTTATCTACTTGCACTTTGACGTGCTTTCAAACTGCTAGGTTGGCAGGAGCTAGGACCAAGCAACAGGAGCTCACCCTGTCACAGGGATTCAAACTGCTGACCTTCTGATCGGCAAGTCCTAGGCTCTGTGGTTTAACCCACAGCACCACCTGCATCCCTAGTGGCATACATAAATAACCTTTTTTGACACCTGGGAATTTCAGTCTGAATTATCCACAACAGAAGGGACTCTGGTCTATCGACTTCTTGGTCATGTGGATCTTAGAAGTGTGGCAAGGGGAGAAAATCTCCTTTCCGCATCTCTTTGCATACCTTTAGGTATACCTCTCCCCCTGTGTCCTACACCCAGCCTTCTCTGCCCTCCATTAAACTGCATGAGCCTGGGTGTCACCAAGATGAATTGGAGCTGTTGGCAGTTATCGTAGTGCAAGGCCGATCTTCTCCCTTCTCCTTCCCCCTCCCGTCCCCGTCCTCTACCTCCCCTGGCTGTGTGTCACTCTCTTTCTCTCCTAAACTACATTATCCCGTAAATAATATTTCTGCTTCGAGACAGCTCACTTAACTGCCAGGCCTAAGCAGACAGCCGGAGTGATGCGATATGATCCCTTTGACTACATTAGAGATTGTGGCAGGGAAGGAGATGGCAACAAACTGGGGGGTGGGTGGGGGAACGATAGCTTTGGCTGGGGGGATTTTTCCCTGTGATGGATCGGCCCCTAATGGCCCTCCTGATAGCAGGTAGCAAGGGGAGGGGGGTGCCATCAGCTCCCCTGGAAAGGCTGTAAATCTAATCAGGCACTTTGATTGGAAAGGTCTTGACGGAAGGGGAATGGGATACAGAAATCAATGTGAACTTTTGCTGCAAGCCGGAGTGAGGGATGTGTGTTGGCAAAAGTGGAGAGAGGAACACATGGATGAGAAGGAAGATGGAGAGATGAGAAGGAGAAGGAAGGATTAGGGTTGCCATATTTCCAAAAGTGAAAACCCAGGCACAAATGTTGCTGAGCGTTGTTTTTTTTTAGTTTTACCCAAAGTTGTTGGGCTTCCCCCCCCCAAAAAAAAAACTAAAAAAAGAAGATGTTTTAAAGCTTTTTAAAAAAGAAATTCGCCAAAATCTACACTTTCTACATGAGTTGCCATATGTCCAGATTTCCCCAGGCATTTCAGCGATTTCCGCCTGGACACTGTTTCCAACAACTGAATTCTGGTTTGTCTGGGAAATTCCAGATGTATGGCAGCCCTACCTTAGATGGCTGTTTGGACACAAACAGTAAAGCAAGTTCCTGTTTTAATATCTTGAACCTGCCTTTCCAAATTTCTCTAGGCAGCATACAGCACAGCATTAGGGATGGAGAGCTTGTGGTCCACCAAATGTTGTTGAACTTCAGCTCGCATCATGCCTGACCCCAGCTGCGCTGGTTGGGGCCGATGGGAGTTGGAGTCCAGCAACATCGAGGGGAGCACAGATTCCACAACCCTGTTGGAGCAGGTCAGCCTTTTTGTCTCTCTTTCCTAAGATTGTCTACTCTGACAGGCAGGTCTGTTTCCCAAACCTTTCCTAACTGGAAATGTCAAGGATCTAAATGATCATGCCTCACCACTGGCCATGCTGGTTGGAGCTGATGGGAGTGGGAGTCCAACAATGTCTCGAGGGTGGTGGGTTCCCCATCCCATAAACAACAACAACAACAACAACAACAATTTATTATTTATACCCCACCCATCTGGCTGGGTTTCCCCAGCCACTCTGGGCGGCTTCCAACAAAACACTAAAATACAATAATCTATTAAACCTTAAAAGCTTCCCTAAACAGGGCTGCCTTCAGATGTCTTCTTAAAGTTTGGTAGTTATTTTTCTCTTTGGCATCTGGTGGGAGGGTGTTCCACAGGGCGGGTGCCACTACCGAGAAAGCCTTCTGCCTGGTTCCCTGTAACTTGGCTTCTCGCAGTGAGGGAACCACCAGAAGGCCCTCAGCACTGGACCTCAGTGTCTGGGCAGAGGTGTGGAACACAAGTCCTCTGAGTAAAAGGTAAAGGGGGTAAAGGACCCCTGGATGGTGAAGTCCAGTCAAAGGTGACTATGGGGTTGCGGCGCTCATCTCGCTTTCAGGCTGATGAAGCCGGCATTTGTCCACAGGCAGCTTTCCGGGTCATGTGGCCATCATGACTAAATTGCTTCTGGCGCAACGGGACACTGTGATGCATGCCAGAGAGCACGGAAATGCCGTTTAAAGGTTGAGGGCACCGGGAATATATTTAGCTTGGGGGAAGACTGAGTATGTGATAGGATTCTTTAAATACTTAGATATAAAAGTGGGCATACTGTAGCTCTTGGCTGACCCAGAAGCCTGGAGTATATCTTCAGATACAGGACAGCAGATTTCATGTCAACATTAGGAGACATTTCTTAAGAATAAGAGATCCAGACAGTGAAACCAACTACATGGAAGGTTGATGGAGCTCTCGCTGCCAGCCAAGGCTTGGGCAGCCATTTCTGGAGGATGCTGTAGCTCAGGATTTCCTCCATGAAGCAGCAAGTTGGACTAGATGTCATTCATGGTCCCCTCCAGGTCTATGAATCTAACTCCAAAGTGCCAAACTCTCTCGCATCCTTTGTCATGTTATTAAAAATATAGCCTCCTCTCCTTTCAGTTTGAAGTCCAACCCTGTAACACCCCTAATTGTTTCTGAAAGGCAGCAGCCTGATTTCTTCCAGAGCATCATTCCACGGGTTAGGAACCATTACCAAAAAGACCCTGCTCTGCACCTCCATGGTACAGTCAACAGAGCCTCCCCATCAGATTGCAAGAATCTGGGTGATTTGGTATGGGAGATGGTAGTCTTTCAGATGGTGTGCTTCTCAGCTGTTTAGGGCCTTATAAGTCAAGATCAACATAGGGGCATTATACGGAGTCAGATCGTTGGTCTATCTAGCTCAGTACAGTGGTATCTCGGGTTAAGAACTTCATTGGTTCTGGAGGTCCGTTCTTAACCTGAAACTGTTCTTAACCTGAGGTATCACTTTAACCTGAGGTATCACTTTAGCTAATGGGGCCTCCTGCTGCCCCTGTGCCGCCGGCGCATGATTTCTGTTCTCATCCTGAAGCAAAGTTCTTAACCCAAGGTACTACTTCTGGGTTAGCGGAGTCTGTAACCTGAAGTGTCTGTAACCCGAGGTAAAGGTAAAGGGGCCCCTGACCATTAGGTCCAGTTGTGGCCGACTCTGGGGTTGCGGTGCTCATCTCGCTTTTATTGGCCGAGGGAGCCAGCGTGGAGCTTCCGGGTCATGTGGCCAGCATGACTAAGCCGCTTCTGGCGAACCAGAGCAGCGCACGGAAACGCCGTTTACCTTCCCGCCAGAGTGGTACCTATTTATCCACTTGCACTTTGACGTGCTTTTGAACTGCTAGGTTGGCAGGAGCAGGGACTGAGCAACGGGAGCTCACCCCATCACGGGGATTCAAACCGCCGACCTTCTGATCGGCAAGTCCTAGGCTTTGTGGTTTAACCCACAGCACCACCCGCGTCCCACTATATAAACAAGCAAGCAAGCAAGCAAGCAAGCAAACAAACAAACAACAACAACAACACACTGGCTGGCAGCAGCTCTCCAGGGTTTTAGCTGGGTTCTCTCCAATTCCTACCTTGAGATGCTCTGGCACTGAGCCTAGGCCCCATCCCCAGGACCTCCCTGCGGTTCCCTGCCTTCCAACATCTGCCACCCGAGGCAGCTGCCTCACCCAGCCTAACAGTAGCTCTGTCGCTGTCATCAAATGATCCCAAGTTCGGAGTGTTAGAAGAAAGGGAGAGGGTGAAAACAACAGCCTCTCCTCTCTGTCTTCTTTCTCCATGCCACACACTGTTTTATAAACCTCAGTCACATCCCTCTCCACCCCACTTAGTGGATTTGTGTTTTCAAACTTAGAAGCTGCAGATGTGTTAGCCTTTCTCCTTCTTATGTGCTGTTTGTGAGTTCCTGGAACATGACACCCCACCCCCCACCCCGCAACACACACGCACAGTTCCATGTATCTGTCCTCAGCAATCACCGTGGAATATAATCTGTGGCTTATTTAACCCAGTAGCTTGCAGAGACTTTAACAGATCACGCAGTCATTGCACAGAAGCCGTCAGAATGGATGAGTTGTCATGTCAGGGTGGAGCATTCTCTCCCCTTCTCTGTCCCCCCCGCCCCCGCTTCTGCCGTAGCCTGCTAGCTATTAAATTCTCCTGTAGAAAGGCTGCTGCAGGGTTGATGTTTCCATTTGCAGTGACAGAGATCTGGATCAGATTTACTGTCCTGTCCAATAAAACAGCAATGGAAGCATCATTCCTGGTGTGGTAGAAGACAGACAGAGTTATTCAAGTGCCTGGTACCCAGGGGGTGAATGAGAAAGAGTTCTTAACATTGAAGACGAAAGATATGGAGGAATTGAAGGCGGCCAGTTTCAAAGGAAGAAAACGAGGTTTTCTTTAAAAAATAAATAAAATAAAATGCTATTATTATTTGCAAAAACACAATTGCGAGAGGGTCAAACAAAAGCAAGATCCTACACATGCTTACTTGGAAATAGTATTGCGTTCCTGTTTGCCTATGCACATTGCACCACTGATTTATATAGAGCCCTGCAGAGTTACACCCAGGTGACATGGATAAGGCTTCCCCACCTCCCTCAGGGTGCTTACAATATAAAACAGACAGTGGCGAGACAGAAGGAGAGAGAGAGAGAGAGAGAGAGAGAGAGAGAGAGAGAGAGAGAGAGAGAGAGAGAGAGAAGTTGGGTACATGACCTCACATGTATCTAAATCAAGAGTGGGGAGCAATTTTCAACCCAAGGGCCACATTCTCTCCTGGGCAACCTTCCAGGGGCCCCTCCCATGGTGGGTGGGACCAGTAGCAAAAGTGGGCAAAACAATAGGTGTCATTTCCTCCTCCTCTTACAGGAGGCTACTTTTAAGGTGGGACGTGGGTGGCGCTGTGGGTTAAACCACTGAGCCTAGGACTTTACGATCAGGAGGTCGGCAGTTCGAATCCCCGCAATGGGGTGAGCTCCCGTTGCTCGGTCCCTGCTCCTGCCAACCTAGCAGTTCAAAAGCATGTCAAGGTGCAAGTAGATAAATAGGTACCGCTCTGGCGGGAAGGTAAATGGCGTTTCCGTGCGCTGCTCTGGTTTGCTAGAAGCGGCTTAGTCATGCTGGCCACATGACCCGGAAGCTGTACGCCGGCTCCCTCGGCCAATAAAGCGAGATGAGCGCCGCAACCCCAGAGTCGGTCACGACTGGACCTAATGGTCAGGGGTCCCTTTACCTTTACTTTTAAGGCACACTCGGATACCCTTTCTCTGTTCTTCATCCAGAAAAGCAAAAGGCATCATCAGTACGCAAGTGCACATTCCAGTCCAGCCCACCACCATGAGGAGGTCATGAAGCAGGGCTAGTCAGGGCTGTGGCCTGGGGAGAGGGAGTGCAGTTGGGAAGAGTCCCAAGGATCAGGGGATGCAACTTGAAGGCCCACCTTTGGCTCCTGACCTGAGGTTCACACCACTGACTTAAAGCTTGGTTACTGTTGGGACTGACGATTTGAGGAGTAAGCCAAAGACCATGCAGGAGAGGTGGATTCTGGAGACAAATATGAAGGATGGGAGAGAAATGAGATCAGAGCTGGGTTCACAGATGAAGTCAGCAAATGTAGGTTCCTCCCTGTCCACCCCATAAATAATTGGCGGAATGGCCCAAGGGAGACTCCATAGGAACCAACTCCTAAGGCAGGCATAGGCAAACTCCGGCCCTCCAGATGGTTGGGACTACAATTTCCATCATCCCTGACCACTGGTTCTGTTAGCTAGGGATGATGGGAATTGTAGTCCCAAACATCTGGTGGGCCAGAGTTTGCCTATGCCTGTCCTAGAGGCTGAGGTCCCAATAAAATATTTGAGGGGGCTGCCCGTCCCAAAGTTGATGAGCATTGCCATTCAAATGGTGTGTGTGTACCATATCATGTGATCTATTATACCTGCCTCCCATATTTTATTCAAGTTGACACCCCTGAGACTCTCTCCTAGCAGCTCAGCCACCCCAGAACCCCTTTCCCCCCCTGTCAGCAAGAGGAAATTTGGCTACCCCTGGGTTACAGGCACCCAGAACTTGCCCATGGTTACTAAGGGGAATGGATTTATTTCATTGTTGATTAGGGGCATTTATAGAATCGAACATGTCCTCTGAGCAGTTTGCAGTTGTTTGTTTGTTTGTTTGTTTGTTTAATAATAAATTGTTAGAATTATACACTGCCTTCCATCCAAAGATCACAGGGCGGTTTACAATATAACCAATATTCAATAATAATAATAAAAACACGTAACAGCTAATATTTCTACACAAACTGCATCACCACAAAATGAATGTAGAACTGAAGCCATGCGCTCCAAGGGAAAAAAGCACTAAAACTCAAAAGTTTGTTTAAAAATTATGTGTGTGTGAATGTACAGCTGATGTTGTAATGCGCACCTCTGCCCTGCACCACCCTCACTGCAACCAAGCAAGCAGTGCGCATATTATCCCCATTTAATGTATGGGGAATGAAGGCTGAGAGATAGAGACACACATCCATTTCACTTTCAGACACCCCCCTTTTTTTAAACACCTCTGCCGGGTTGGTGGTCCATAAAATACGGACTGGAATTCCAGATCGAGATTGTGACCCTGCCGTGCAAATGCCCATCAGTGTGCTAAGGTATCTTTGATCACAGCAGGCTCCCTTTCACCTCCCTTCTCCTGCAGATGAGGCAGAGGAGCCATCAGCCATTAAACAGTCACTGGATATGGGGGGAAATAATCTCTTGTGGAATGCAGCTTGACCCCCTGCGACCCTTTGCCGCAATTTCTCTTTGAGTGCATTCCAGGTAGCAGGCAGAAGCAGAAGCAGGAAAAATAGAAAGTGGATTTTGGTGCTGAGAAATCACAGCGGGAGTAGAGGATTAACTCAGTCACTCCTGGAAGAAATTTAATCTGGAGTACTAGCGAGGGGAGGGGGGGAATGAAATCAGGCTTGGTGAAACAGCTCCCATTGCTTCATCCGCTCTTAAATTGGGTGTAAAATACTTAGTCCAGGTATGTTTGGTAAAGGGGTTAAAGGAGAGGCTCTTCTTGTCTGCCCATAGGGGCTTCTTTGACATCTGTCTGGCAAGCCATGTGTCCAAGGACATATCATGAACAGCTGATGCAGTCTACACCTTGTTGCTAAGGTTGCCATTTTTTTCTGGCTCTGCACCTCCGTTTTTAACAGCTGCCTGCCATACAGAAATTAACCAAGTGACCTTTTCTTCATGGCCTCATCGCTCTGTCAAGAAAAGCCCCCCCTCCCATTAAATTTCTGACTGTCAGAGGAACAATGGAAGAGGCCTTATGTTACCCACACTGACCGACAGTTGCTTTCTGGGGTTTCAGTTAGGGGCTTTACCTACCCTAATCTCATACCCTCCAACACCCTGAAAGCAAAAACCAGGACGCCATCTTCCCAGACATGTTCTTCTCTTTTTTTTCTCTTGCAACAGAATGGCAGCCATTTTGATCACTGTGATCTGGTGCAATTTTGTGCTGCGATCTCGCCCTGAAAAAGCACTCCCCCCCCCCCACACAGGGAGAAGTCATGGTGCAAAATAATGCCAGATCCCAGTGGCCAAAATGGCTGCCGTTGTCTAGTGAGGAAAAAAAATGGGATGTCCCGATTTTTCCAGGACACTTGCGATGTATGCCACCTGGAGAATCTGGGTTGAACTTGAGAGCTTCTGTGTGCAAAGCAGATATAATAATAATAATAATAATAATAATAATAATAATAATAATAATAATTTTATTATTTATACCCCGCCCATACATCTGCCTGGATTGCCCCAGCCACTGAGCTACAGTCTGGATGCAGTAAACCAGGCCAGTAGAAAGAGGGGGCTCTACACTCATGGCCAGTTCTCCTTTTCCAGGTTTTTCTCACATGAGTGTTAGTGCTGCTATCCCTACCCATAATTCTCCTTAGAGCAGGGAAATTTGTCTTTCACCATTTTCAATTTCAAGTTGAAAGTCCTCTTAAGATAACTCAAAACTTTGACCTTGCTTGGTCAGCAGGGCAGGAAACAGGTCCAGGTTCCAGCAATGGCAGAGTTTAGAGACCCTGAATTTATGCTCCCTCGTGGTCTAGATTTCGATATCCTTGGCTGGCTCTGAGAGCAAAGAGAATTTTTACTCTCTCCACCCTCCTCCTCTAGGAAAGATGCCAAAAAAGCAGTTGGAGAATCCCAGGAGCTGGAGAGGCACCCAGACCCAGTGCTTTTTTTCTGGGGGGGATGCAGGTGTACGCATACCCCTAAACATTTTGTGAATCTAAGTTTGGCCTCATTGAGGGGCAGTATTTCAATATGAGTAGGAAAATGAGAGTACCCCTAAACATTTTTTTTAAAGGAAAAAAAGCACTGCCCTAAAAGCAAACAAACATTTCCTCTGCATGAGTGATGCTTCAATGTGGAATGGGGGAAAATGGGGAAGCACTGTCTGTTCTCAGGTAACACTTTCAAAGACAGACCGTTGCCAAAAATGTATCGGTCAGAGACAATTGGGAACTCCTCAAGTGCTATTAAAAAAACACCAACCCACTAATATGCTGGAACTATCCAGTTAAACGCCAATTACGAAACCCTGCAAGCTTCCCGGCTGCAGCATATTAATAACACAATTAAACATGTATCACTTAATGCAAATGGAAAAAAGATAGAACTTAATCGGATGGCAGTGCAACCCCAGGAAGTGACCATTTAGCAAACTAATGTCTATTTAATTATAGGTCCCTCCTCTGTAATAAGCTAAAACATGCCAGTCTTTATCATTTCTTTTCTCAGAACTCAGTTGCAATGCTAGTCTGAGGAATTCCATCTCGGCTTCCCTGCATTGGCAGTGGCTCAAGCCCTTGGACAGCTGTGGAGATTAAATTCCCCGAATGGTCCTTGGCATCTTCTCTTTTCTTTGCATTGTCCAGCTGCAAACAGCTGGATGGGACATACATTCCCACCACCAGCTTCTTCTCCGGCATTTAATGTGGGTACATCCCAATAGAGAAGTTCTGGATCGTTGTGTTCTGCTATATCATGGCTACTACAGAATAATCCTGCACTGATATATGGTTTTCACCTTTTCCAAGTGGATTCTGAGCCTAAGCGCTCATTTGGAAATACATGGTGAAGCCCCTAAATTTAAAGCTCTGTGATGCCACTTTAAACAGTCCTGGCTTTGACCACAGAACTCTGGAAGCTGTAGTTTGTTATGGGTGCTGAGAGTTGTTAGGAGACTGCCCCCTTCCCTTCACAGAACTACAATTCCCAAAGTTCCTGGAAAGGGGGATTGAGTGTTAAACCACTCTGAGAATTGTAGCCAGCCTCACTGCTGTCTTGCCTGTCTCCTTTCTAGTAAGGGTAAAGGTAAAGGACCCCTGGAAGGGTAAGTCCAATCAAAGGCTACTGTGGGGTTGCAGCACTCATCTTGCTTTTCAGGCCAAGGGAGCCAGCGTTTGTCCACAGGCAGCTTTCTGGGTCATGTGGCCAGCATGACTAAACCATTTCTGGTGCAATGAGACACTGTGACAGAAACCAGAGTGCATGGAAACGCTGTTTACCTTCCCGTCACAGTGGTACCTATTTATCTTCTTGCACTGGTGTGCTTTCAAACTGCCAGGTTGGCAGGAGTTGGGACAGAGCAATGGGAGCTCACCCCGTCTTGCGGATTCAAACCACTGACCTTCTGATTGGCAAGCCAAGAGGCTCTGTGGTTTAGACCACAGCGCCACCCGCGTCCTTTCCAGTAAGACACAGCGACATTGATAATGGGAGATCAAGTCTCTACATGACTGTATTATCGGGGGGGGGGGCTGAATGCATGAAAGCTTCTAAGCATCTCCTCCCAGGTGTGCTTCAAAGCCCCCATTCAGACCTTCGCATTCAACATGGGAAGATTGGGGGTTGGAGTACACAGGGACATCTGGGGGGTCAGACCAGCATGCAGACCACCTCCTTGTGCCTTTGCCTCCTGAGCCAGGCTAGCGGTGTGAATGGAGCCATTTGTATCATTGTGTATTCATGTTGCTAGTCAGTGCGCAATGCTAAATAATAAAATAATTTGCAAAAATGCGTCAGCTCATGGTAGGCCAGTTGATGAGTGGAGCATGTGGCGAACCACTGAGACGAATGGTTTTAACATGCAGAAACGCCAGCTTAAGGCTGATTGAAGCCACGTCCTGCCATGTCCAAACGGTCATGCACATCAACCCACATAAATGGGAAATGGCGCATGTTTCCTGCTCCTCGGGGAGCCGCAGCAATTTTCCTGCAGAAAGCACAAAGCCTGCGAGGTCAGGACCGGCTGGAGTCTCTCTGTGACGGGTGATCAGTTCAGGCTGACAGGTGTGAAGTTGGCAATTTTCTTTCCCAAAACGGCCAGATAAACAGGCTGGCAGCAGTCAGGGGAGATGGAGAGGGACGTGGAGATAAGGGGGGAATGGAAACAGAAAAGATGGGCAGCTGGAGCAGATCACTCAGCCAGCTCTGTCACAGACCAGAAGCAAAGAAAATGATTAACCCTACACTGACTGGCCCACCCACCACAAGAAATATCTTTGGGGTGAGATGGAAAAGGAATAGATTTACAGATCCAGGCAAGGGTATCTCTGGGCTCTTAAAGGCATGCACCCATGATGTAAACGTGCATATGCTTAATGATAGAGATTAGATAGATAGATAGATGATAGATAGATGCCCCTGGGAAAATTAAGGTGGACTCTTGCCCCACCTCCCGTTCCGGCTCAGTCACCCTGTGGGCAAAGCTTTGTTTTTGTTTTGTTTTTACTGCAATGCACTCTACGTGGGGCTACCTTTGAAGGTGACTCGGAAACTACAACTAATCCAGAATGCGGCAGCTAGACTGGTGACTGGGGGCGGCCGCCGAGACCATATAACACCGGTCTTGAAAGACCTACATTGGCTCCCAGTACGTTTCCAAGCACAATTCAAAGTGTTGGTAGTGGCGCCCGCCTTGTGGAACGCCCTTCCAGCTGATGTCAAAGCAATAAATAACTACCTGACATTCAGAAGACATCTTAAGGCAGCCCTGTTCAGGGAAGTTTTTAACGTGTGATATTTTACTGTATTTTTGGTTTCTATGGAAGCCGCCCAGAGTGGCTGGGGAGGCCCAGCCAGATGGGCGGGGTATAAATAATAAATTATTATTATTATTATTATTATTATTATTATTATTATTATTTTAAAGGGAGGGGAAGAGGCAGGAGGTGTGAGAGGTCTGGCATATAAGATCAGGGACTGGGGTCCACAGGCCATCCTCTAACTCTACTCCTGCATCCTATCCAAGCAAGGAGAACCCTAATATTTTCATTATACGTAGGAGACCAGTTGGAAATATGGTCCTGTGTTGAGTAGACTTGGGTTCAGTCGAAAGTTACACAGCTTTCAGTTCTCATACACACCCTCCAAGTGTCACAATTTTCCAGGGACTGTCCCAGAATTACGAAAGCCATTCTGGCTTCTGATTTGATCCTGGAAGATCCCTGTTTCCCCTGCCAGTGCTGCCAGTGCTGAGCTTGGGAAGGAGGATGAGCCAAGTGATGTCCCAAGCGATGGGGGCAGCAAGAGCGGTGACTTCCCCAAAAGCCTCAAGAAGGGATACAAGGGATTATGTCCTACATAAAAATGTTAGCCGTGTGTGTGTGTGTGTGTGTGTGTTCAAAGTCTGTTGTTGTTGTTTAGTCGTTTAGTCGTGTCCGACTCTTCGTGACCCCATGGACCAGAGCACGCCAGGCACTCCTGTCTTCTCAAAGTCTGTACATATGTACTTTAAAAAAATAAGTTGTTGTTGTTGTTTGGTTCTGCCTTAAGATTTTAAAACTAGACTGATTTTAAAACTAGTACCTCTCCCTTGAACACTGGCAGCCAATTAAAACTACTTCTTATATGATGAACAAGACTGTGTGTGTATGCTATGACTTAGGGGTTAATGGTATGATCTGCAGTAATTAAAAAGTAGAAAACAAAATCACACCCCCAATTTAATGCAGTGTGTTTCAATTGATTTCAGTTCATACATATGCTTCATGTGAGCTCTGGCTAATGCTAAACGGTGGCCGTCCCCCAACCTAGTTGCCTCCAGATGTTGTTAGACTACAACTCCGATCATTCCTGATGTTGGGTGTGGATGATGGGACCTGGAGTCCAACTACATCTGGAGCGGGTTGGCTTGGCAAAGGCAGGCTCATTCTATCACTTCAGGCCTCCAGGTCCTCATCTAGTGGCAATGGTAAACCAGGCCTGATTTAGATTCTGTGTTCGGGGACTCAGCTACATTAGTCAAAAAAGAGCGTCTTAAATGTGTTATAAACATGCAGCACCAAATGGTGCTATAGGGCCCGAAACATTTCTATGTGATTTTACATAGGGTTGTTGTTTAGTCGTGTCCAGAAGCATCTTTGGTCCCCATTGCTTTTTTTTTTTTTAAAAAAAAGGGTCCAGTAAAACCAATTTGAGTTGCACTACTCAAATTGATTGACTGATTGATTTTATTTTTTCATATATCTTTCAAAGTTTGAGAGTTAGTAGCACACACATAATTCTTGTGGTAAACAACCCCACGGAAGAAGATAACAGTGGTTACCCAGACCTTGTGGCTGGTTGTGAGGAGGCCACCATGACATTTCAAGTTTCAGGGCACCCAAAATGTAGGTCTGCCACCTTTTCCCAGGTGAATCTGAGGGCCTTTGCTAAAAAAAGAAAAGAAAAGAAAGGCCACAAACAGACACATAGCTCCCAGCTCAGACATTGTCTCTCCTTGCCAGTTGCTGTCTGGCTACTGGCCAAGCTGCATGCTTGCCCCTGAGGGCAGTGGCAACTGAAAGAAGAAAGCTTGATGGAAGGAAATAGAACATGAATTCAAGCACAAGGTTCCCAGGTTAGGTACCATACTTAACACAACAGCTATATAGTACAATGGTACCTTGGGTTAAGTACTTAATTCATTCCGGAGGTCCGTTCTTAACCTGAAACTGTTCTTAACCTGAGGTACCACTTTAGCTAATGGGGCCTCCCGCTGCTGCCGCATGATTTCTGTTCTCATCCTGAAGCAAAGTTCTTAACCTGAGGTACTATTTCTGGGTTAGCAGAGTCTGTAACCTGAAGCACCTGTAACCTGAAACGTCTGTAACCTGAGGTACCACTGTATTTTAACTTTAGGATAAGAAAAATCTGTGGAGACAGTGATCTGGTCTTTAAAAGGAGTCCTTTCAATATAATGTTGGCTTAAAGACATAGCCTTGAATATCTGCTGGGAATGAAATGTCCGGATTTTCCAACTGTTTCAATGTATTATTCAGGGGAAGAGAGACGCAGTCAAGAGGCCATGATGAATGCTGAGCAGCCGTTAAAGCAGCCTCCAGCCCAGGGGCCGCCCATTATGTTGGATCACTGGGCCCATTTGGAATTTCGAAAAAGGGTCGCAGGTGCCAGTCACAAAATGGCTGCTCTGCGGGGGTGTGTGTGTGTGTGTCATAACATAAAATGGCTGCCATACCTAAAAAAAGCAGAAGAAGGGGCAAAATATGGGGCAGGCGTGGCCCCCATTGGATTCCACATCTCCAGTGGAGGTGAAAAGGCAGCTACATCAGGACTGCCACTCTCATTCTAAGAGAAGTTTCTTTTTGTTCCTTTCTTTTGTTCAGAAAGGGAAGGAGGGTTGGTGTCCAGTCCTTGCAATGGAATATGGGCATGCTTCAGGGAACATGTACAGTGTACGAGAGGCTGAGCTGGTGTGGACAGGAACTAAGCAGGAAGAGCAAAAGGTATCTCATTGTGCTATGGATTTCTGAGAGGGATTTTGCTCAGACCTTTCATGGGTGCCATAGGAGGTACTGGCAAGCACAGTGGCCCCTTTGGGCTCTACGTTGGTGCCCCCTGTGCTAGCTTGACTGGGAATGCAGGGCCAGCCCTAACATTGGATAGAGTGGAGTAGATGCCTCAGATGGCTGATGATGGGGATTGGGCAGAGATGGCGAGGAAATGGAAAACAGAGCTGTGTGTGCCACGAAGCCTGACTTGCATGGCTTAGTCTGCTGCTCTCAAGCTAAGTCATTCCTGATACCCCTTGCCTGATTGATTGATTGATTGATTGATTGATTGACTGAATAGCATTTGTATACCACCACTTGATTGTAAAAATCTTGGACAGGCCTCAAATATATGGGAGACTGTCTCCTTTTATTGAGAATCTCCTGGGTGTTGTGATCAGCAGAGGGATCCCTTTTAGTTGTTCCACCTTCCTCAGAAGTTTGGGGTGGTGGTTACCTGGGAGATGACCTTCTCTAAGGTAGCCCTTAAATCCTGGATTTTCCTACCCACCGGGGCGAGTCTGGCACCTTCACTATACAACTTTTGGTTCTGTTCATTTCAATCCACAAATCAATTTCATTGCAATGGGCCTACTCTGAATAGAGTTTAGATGGCTGCAACCTTATATTGTTGCATCCAATGAGCAGGCCCATTGAGGTCAATGGGCATGACTAACTTACGATTCATTCACCGCAGTGGGATTACTCAGTGTGAAATGTGGTTGCACACAACCTTGTAGCTATGCCTAAAGCTGAACTGTGCTGCGAGGAGCTCTGGCAATGCTGTTTCTAAGCTGCAAGGGCAATTTGAGAAACTCTCCCCCTTCCCCGCCCTGCTCTCTCTGTGGGAATTTTGGACTCACACCTGTTTCTCGTTTGTTCCAAGGAAACCCAAACTGGGAGTGCACCCGCTCCAGGCTCCCTGCAGCTCCAACAGAGCAAGAGAGAGCCCTGTGTTATGGTTTTATCCCCTCATTGCTCAGCTGTGAGAGGGACAGGCCTGGGAAAAGAAAGGCAGAAATTCCCTCTGGGTTGTTGCTACAGTGCCATTTGCCACGTTGCAGCCAGGCTCTCCCTCCCTCCCTCTTTCCCGTTTCCAGTTCAGTGCCCAATCTGTGTGCCTTTGTTCTCTTTTCTGCGCTTGGCTAGCTGTGTTGAACCAGCTGTTAGGAATCTAGATTTATACATACTAGGGATTTGTGGGGCCTCTTCCCCCACCCCCCCAAGCCTCGAGATCTTTCATTCGTCTTATCAAGACTCACTTTCCTCTAAATTCTTCAGGTGCTTTTCCAGAGCAAGAACCTCAAAATTCCTTTCGAAAAAAGCCATGAGAAACAGTAGTTCCAGGGAAATGGTCTGTTGGACTATTGCTTCCCTCACCCCTCACCTTTGGCCATGTTGGTTTGGGCTGAGGACAGCTGGAGTTTGACCACATCTGGAGGGCCACAGCTTCTCCACTCATCTCATACCAACTTTGGCCAATGCAAAGACTGTTTCTTCACCAGCCCTCGACTCCCAACAGGGTCTCCAGGACAGTTGAGGATTGTGATGCCCATAGGACAGCTGGACTAGTAATCCGTGACAGGATTAATCAACATAATGACTACAACTCCCATCATTTGTGACCAATGGCTCTGCTGATTTGGGCTGATAGTAATTGAAGTCCAATAACATCTGGAAGTCACAATCCCTGGTATGTGGTAATGCTTTCTTTCTGAGGGCATCAAGAAAGGGTGTCTTATCATTCATCCCTTGAGGTGTTCTCTCCTCCTTCCATTTCTGAGCATTGAGAATCCTGGAAACCCTTTCTAGTCTATTTAAAAAGCTGTTTCCCCATATGTGAAGACCACAGCAGGGTTTGAAGTGTAAGAAAACAGGAGAATATATTAAGAAACATGTTAGGATGGAATTAGATAAGACAGAACCTTAAACCTCAATTGTCGGAATTTGGGTTATAAACATTGATGCTGGGTGAGCGGGAAGTTAAATTGGAATTGTTGAATTGGAATATAACTGTTGAGCAACAAATTATTTCTATATGGAAAAAAGAATAAAATATTGTTATAAAAAAGAAAAGAAAGAGCGTCTTATCAAAACTCTTTGGGTTCCCTACAGATTCCTTTGCTGATCTAACCAAGGAACAGCCTGAATGTTGGCAGCAACTCTTAGGCGATTTGAGCAATGCATTTCACAAGGACATAAAAACAGTCTGCTAGACCAGAAGCATTCTCCCTCAGACAGTGGAGGTAGAACATAACCACCAGTGCTCAGCTCTCAACATGGCCCCCAAGTGTCAAGGAAAGGCAAAAAGGTGATGTCCGCAATGCAGCTCAGCTAAACATACACATTAATGTTCTCTGTGGGTTCATTCCCATAGACAGCAATGGATGTGCAGTGCCACTGTTAGAATTCCACTCATTTTAGTAACACTTTTCTTTGGCTTCTAGTGAAATTCTGCTGACACGTCTTCAAATTTGTCCTGAAATTTGCTGTGAGGGGGGAAAACCAAACAAACCTAAACCCAAGGGCATCTCAAACACATACACAGCACTGATCCGCTAAGCGGCAAGGTAGTCTCTGCTGGAGCTCTGAGCCTGACAGATGGTATTGGAAGCCGAAGCTCCTTGGGCTTAGGCCAAATGCTGCTCTGATAAGGAAGGGCAATGGAAGAGCAAGATGGCTGCCAGACCAGACCAAAGGAAGTACCATAACCATCCCCTTCTAGAGCAGATCCTACAAGGAGCCTTGAGGCCAAATCCATCTATCCAGACAGTCCCCCTCCACCGCTGCCAATGTCTATTTCCCTTTCCCCCAAAGGCAACCTGAAATGACAGGTCCCCAGCTGGCACTCGGAAGGACACATCATGGCTTCTTCTGCCAGCCAGGGACCTAGTGACACATCCCTGTGATCCAAAGTGACAGCCACATCCTGGTTGAAGATCATTGTGGGGTGATTTCTCATTCTTTGGCCCTTTCCAAGCCAGCTCCAGTGGAAAGGAAAAAGATGCTCCTCCAGATCTCAGCTTTCACTCACAGAACCACATTTCCTTGGGCAGAGAGCTCAGAAGCCAGACACATGGGAATCTGATGAACACAGAGCAGTTACCACAAGGGGTGATGAGCTAGCCGTTTTCCAGATATTCTTGGACTACAACTCCCATCAGCTCTGACTATTGGCCATGGTCTTGGGATTCTTGTCCTCTAACAGTAGTTTTAAACTATGGTATTCCGATTCTTTCCTGGACTTTTGCAAAACAGGTGTAATAAAAGTCAAACGTATATCCTCGTAAAGACGACAACGTAATAGTACATGTGAGGCAGTTTCAACTTCCAACCCCTAAATGTTAATTACAGGGGACACGCTAACAATTAATTTTAATTTTTGTATTTAGAGCCTTGCCCCTAGTATTTCTGATATTTTTTATGATCTGTGTTATTGTGTGTGTTGATGCTGGTCTGTGACCGTATTAATAAATTCAATTCAAATTGGCCGTGGTGGCTAATGGGAGTTGGGAGTCCAATACCAACTGGAGGGCCACAGGTTCTCCACCCCAGGTTACTGAAAATGAAATTTCAAGGTGGCGATCAGAATTCCCTGCCTTAAAAGTGAAGTAACTCTGCCATTTCAAATGAAGGTGGGAAATTGTACGACGGATGACATTCCTCGAGTGGCAGAATTTCTGTAAACTCCTAAGATGCCACTGAGCTTTACCTAATCATGAAATCTGGATAGTCCTATTCAGGTAAGGAAAACATCTGATGAACTTCAGTGAAGGCAATCCCACCCCCTGGCCTCCAACATTAATAAGTTACCAAGAGTTCTGAAGGGCAGTTTGTACATCCCAGACCAGGGACAAGCAGAGAGGGGACAGAGACTGTGGCCCGTGAACTGCAAGGGCATGTCAGGTGGCATTTTAAAAAGAAAAGCTTAGCCCCCCAGATGGTTATTCACACAAGCAACTGTGTGGAGAGGGGCCCCCGTGGTTAGAGATGAGGCAGGCAGTCACAGGTCAATTGGGAAGCACCCAAATGCGGGCTGCCTATAGCCTCAACAACAGTATGGCTACATCCATGCACGGAAACTGGCAACTGGTAGATTGGCTGAGCTGTGAAACCAGACTTATTGCCCCACTTGGGCTTAGACAAACCCAGTAGCATGAACAGCTTCTAGTCATGATAGGTATACTTTGCTTCCACTTTCAGAGACGGCATGACTGAATACCAGTTGAATGGAATCACACAGTATTGTTGCATTTAGACTCTACCTGCAAGCTTCTCATAGGCATCTGGTTTGCTACTGTGAGAACAGGATCCCGGATTGGACATCCCTTTGGTCTGATCTAGCAGGGCACTGAAATGCTCTCTCTTTTTGTGTGTATATTTGCGCATAGGAGCAGGCCATGCCCCAGTGGAGAAGGGAGGAAAGGGTCAAGAGGCTCATAGGCAGTCAATGTCTATGTTAGTGCCATGCAGACACAGAAAGGGTTGGTTGGAGGTAGGCTTCTTTCAAGGTGATGGGGATGTCTTGGGAGGGCATGTGGGGAACGGGCTTGGGAACCTAGGAAGCTGCCTTACTCCCGAGTCACACTACTGGTGCTCCTAGCTCAGTATTATTTACACTGACCAGCTCTTCAGGGTTATCTGAAGTGGGACAATCCCAGCCTAGGAGTTTCTGTCTGCAAAGCAGATGCTCTAACCCTGAGCTATAGCCCTTAAGATAAAGGAAGCTGCTTTCTACCGAATCACACCATTGGTTCATCCAATTCTATTGTCTACACTGATGGGCAGTGGCTCTCCAGGTTTCAGGCAGGGATCTCTCCCAGACCTACCAGGAGATGCCAGAGACTGAACCTGGGACCCTCTGCAAGGAAAGGTGACGCTCTGCCACTTAGCTATGGAGATATGCTGTAAGAGGAAGAAGAGGCTTAGGACAGGGGTCAGCAAACTGTTTCAGCAGGGGGCCGGTCCACTGTCCCTCAGACCTTGTGGGGGGCCGGACTGTGTTTTGAAAAAAAATAAATGAACGAATTCCTATGCCCCACAAATAATCCAGAGATGCATTTTAAATAAAAAGACACATTCTACTCATGTAAAAATATGCTGATTCCCGGACTGTCCGTGGGCCGGATTTAGAAGGCGATTGGGCTGGATCCAGCCCCCGGACCTTAGTTTGCCTACCCATGGCTTAGGAGGAACCCATTGCACTTCTCCCCTGAAGAAAAGGGAGAATTAGAGGACAAGGAGAAGGGAAGGGAAGGGAAGGAAGTGTCTGCCTGCCAAGCAGCTTCCTTCCAAAATGGCTTCTATGCACCATAATCCAGCTACTACAAGCAGACCGACAGCAGGCTAACAGAATCCGCAGGGAGCCTGAGAGTAGCTGATGTTGCTGCCAGTTCCCCCTCCATCCAACATATATTTGCTGGTGGTCCAGAGGAGGCAAAGAACCAGACCCACTGCAAGCTTCCAAAAAAGAAATAGATCCAGGCGCTCCAGCTTCCTTGTTTTAAAATTCTTTATTTATAAAAAAGTACATTTCTTTCCACAGTTGAACCACTAGTTCTCTCTTTTTTAAAAATTTTATACAAGTAAAAGAGGGCAAAGCCATTATTGCTTCCCCCAAAATGAAAAAATCCCCCAGTTCAGCCCAAACAAAAAAAGAACAACGACAAAAGTTATTATTACAAAGAATGGGGAAACAAAATAAAAAGAAATAAAATAAAAGAAACAAAAAATAATAATCATAAAAGCAATTTCAGTCCATTACATTATTCATAATATTCTTCTCTCTCTCTCTCTCTCTTTTTACAAAAGCACTTACAACACAGATTACCAAAAAAGTAGATTTTTTCCCCCCGAATGCTGTTTTTATTTATTTATCTTATGTCACAATGATCATTACAGCAGCAGGTGGGATGGGAGGAGAGGGGAGGAAAAGGGTGTGGATACAGTCACGAGTGGATGAAAACACTTTGGAGATTTTTTTCCCCTTTTTTAATGGAAAATAAAATAATCATCCAAGTTTTCATCTGGTGTGCAATTAATCCCCATGGTTATCTATTTACACTGGTTTGAGTATCTTACCCTAGAGAGCCATGACATATACATTCGCTTTCAAGAGAAGGACCCACGGAATGTTCTAGCAAAACAGAATACCCCCACCCTCCCCATTTAGCACCACGTTAACACAAAAAAAGTCACACCCTTGTACTTTTGGTTAATCGTTCCAGAGTCAGGAACGCCCTTGGGTTCCAGTAGTGACACGGACGACCAGGGTTTAAACCGGGGCCTGGTTTATGGAACTACATTGGGATCAGGCTGTGCAGCATGGTTCCCTGTGACTGGCAAGTGTTATGAGGCGTCAGGATTGGCTAGCCCAAATTTGAATAAATACCAGGATCCTAGCCCTTTGTCTTTGTAAGGTCAACCAGTGATATGTTCGCCTGTTCTCCACTTCAGGTAAAGACACTGATCTCAGGGATCACCTGAGCTGGAAAGGTTTTGTATTTGGATAGAGTGGCTCACCCCACCACCCAAAAGGCTGGCCACTCTGAGTGTGGCCACTATAGGTGCCAACTCTCTGGGACCCTGGGTGCCCAAGCACCCATAAAATTCCCCATGAAGGAACCCAGCACCCACAAATTTTGGTGCCAGGGTCATGCACACTGCATGGCACCCACAGCCCTGGGCTCCCATGGTTGTGGGGCCAAGCTGGCCACTATAGTTGTAGTCAACTTGGATTTAGGCCACTGTCAAACCAAAGCTCTAGGATTCCACCTTAAACAGTCATGGCGCCTGGAAGCCGTAGTTTATTGTGGGCTCTGTGAGTTGTTAGGGGATTCTGATACCTGCTGCAGTTCCCCGAATTCCCCACAAAGAGGGATTGATTGTTAAACCACTCTGGGACTGTAGCTCTGGAAGAGGAAGAGGAGTCTCGCAACAACTCTCCACACCCTTAACAAACTACAGCTCCCAGAATTTGGGTGGGGGCAGCCATGGCTGTTTTGTAGTGTTTCGAATGTATGATATGAATGTGGCTGTAGATTCCCAACTACTGGTATTTCCCTGACAGAATTCTCAGGGAGCCTAGGCATACCTCAACTGCCCATTCACATGTTCTGGCATCCAATATTTTGTCTCAATCAATCATTTGCCTCCTTTTAAGGATTTGAAAAAAAACCCTTTGGCCAAATCTCCTGGCGATTCTACCCAAATAACGAACGGCTTTCTGGCATCACCACCCCCTTAAAAATCTAAATGGCTTCTTCTTACCCAGTATGCATCTTGCTTTGCAATCAAGACCACCCCAACATTTGTGCCTCCCCCCCCCCCTTACAGGAAACCTTCCCTTTCTCTCTCTCTCTCTCTTAAATGGGCTGAATAAAAATGATTCAAAGGGAGGTGAGGAAAGAAAATCGGTCCCATAATTAAATAAGGGAAATCAAATCGCTACAGTAAATTGAGATGGGTAATCCCAGACATAAATCCCATCAGAAAAACACCTGCCATGTTCTATTTCAAACAGATTTAATTTGGCCGATAACACAGATTTCTTTCCCCCACCTTTTTTGCTGTGTCCAGGAATGGGGGTGATGGAGATAAGTTTGTGCCCAGAAACATTGTTCTCCTACCACCCCACTGCACATCTTTGGCATCAACCTCACATTAAGCAAAATGGGCAAGGGATCGAGAAAATATGGGGAGTGGTTCTAACAACAGACTATTAGCCATAAAAGTTAAATGGAACCTCCAGGTCAGGGGCAGTCTACCCCTGAAAACCAGATGTTGCAGACAACAGGATAGGGGCTGCTGCTTTTGTGCCATGGCTGTGCAATTTCAGGCAGCAGCTGGCTGCCTGGTGTTGGGAACAGGATGTTGGCGCTCTAGCAGTCTCTCCCAACTTGGTGCTTTCCAGATGTTGCTGAACCACAACTACCATCAGCCCCAGCAAGCATGGCCAATGGATAGTCACTGATAGGAGTTTTAGTTCAGCAACATCTGGAAGGCCAAAGGATTCCGCGCAACCGCTTTACTGTGTCATCTCCAAGTCTCTGGACCAAACAGCAACTAGTGTGTCTTCCTTCTGTAACGCGGCTTGTGCCAAAGTTGTTATGCACCTCAATAGCATACAAAATGGCCACCTCAACACCTACAGTCTGGCTCAGCGGCTGGAGAGCCTGATACAAGATGTAACACTCTAAGAAGTACAACAGGAGTGAGGAACTCTGAGTCTGCAGCTTAAGGGGCTTCTCTATTGGGCCTGCGGGACCTCTCCATCACGCCAGAAGTTTCAGTACAAGCTGGTCTCCAAACTGGCAGCAAAGTGGACTGAGAAGAGAGGTGGAGGCAATAAATGGGAAAATTGGGGGGCTCAGGATGTGCTCGGAGATCCTTATTAACAAGGACAGAATGTGGCCCAAATGTTGGGCCATGCGCAGCCAATACACTAGGTGTGGGGGTGAAGATATGCTGGTACCTAGAAGAAGAAAACTATAGCTGAACATGGTTTGGTTTTTTGTTTTACATTTCCTCAAGTCCTTTTCCTTTCATTGCTGCCACTTACTTTGCAGTGGATGCAACACTGTTTTACTCTCATAAGTTGGTTAAGAGTGAATAGTGAAGAAAGGAAGCATTGTCCTCATTCTGAACTGGCTTCAGAACTATGCTATATCACCATGGGCATCGACCAGAAGCCAGATTGTGGGCAATCCTTCTTGCCCTCGCTCTAAAGGGGCTTCTGGGAGAGAAAACATGATGGTTGTCATGTTAAAGTTCTTTTTTCCCCCTTTTATGCTCAAGCCCTAACTCAGCCTTTTCCTTCCTTCCTTCCTTCCTTCCTTCCTTCCTTCCTTCCTTCCTTCCTTCCTCTTTCTGCCTCAGGTGGCTCACCAGAGAAAGCAGTGGAACCCAAAACTGCCTACGGTTCTAGTAATAATTTTTTTTAACTGGAACTTAGTTCTGGCACCTCTCAGATGGGTGCCATTGCTATTATAAGAGAACAAATGAGACATTCGTGGTGAGTTCTGGCACCTCTTTTTCAAGAAAAATAATACTGGTTCTAGTCTTGGTGATTCCTGGCAAGGCCTCTATGAGCTGCGCTCTTCAGGACTTGGTGTAATGGATGTGAATCAAGAGTTAACAGAGCATCCCCTTATGCATTAACCAGGTTAGCTTTCAAATCAACCCATCCTCCCACTTATTTTAATTTTTTAATTTACATTGCCACCAAATTTTGGGGAAAAAGAAAAGAAATTTGAGTAAGTTTGCAGTCTGTGTCCTGTTCAAGCAACACATGCTCAGAAATGATAAAAGTAGCCTAAAGCAGTTTCAGAAGATTTCTGAATACTTTTCAGATGGACTTTCCACCTTTCTGAGGTGCTAATAAACCTTTGCCTAAAATAAAATTCAAGGAAAGTGAGGAAAACTAAGCCCATGCTCAATAGCTGCTTGCATTTCAAGAGACACAAACTTTCCTAGGATTACTGGTGGTTCCTGGTTCTTGGTGGGGTGCTGGTGGAGAAAAGCAGAAATCCCGTATCTCGACAAAACCACCTGATGCTTCTATCCATCTATGGGTCTATACTGCAGTTGTTCCCAACTATGAGTCCCCAAAGGTCACTGGGTGACCCCCTGTCATCTCCAGAAAGCATAGCCACTGGCCAGGGACAATGGCAACATGAATCTCCAGATACCTACAGCTGCAGCAACAGATGCCCCTAGTGTTATCAGAGGCCTGGCACTGACAAAAGCCTTGATCCATAATTTTTTGTTCTATTTTTTTGCCTTTACAGGCATCTTATTTCACGCTATGGATTAACTGTGAATCATTTAGCCTTGCTAATTAGGGTCCCGCGGGGGTCTTGCATCCAATTCAGGGCCGCTTAATACATGCTGAATTTCCTACACAGATTATCGATGCTGCGCAAACAGCGATGCGGCACCCGCGCATTCTCCTGCATGCCAAATTAACATGCCCGCCTTTTTCGCCTGCAAGCGTGGCCTGGAAGCTCCAATTGGGTGCTGTCGTACGTCTATATGGAAGCGGTATCTGCCACAAACCTGGAGTCCTGCTCGCTTCAGCAGTCACGGTACGAAGGCTGGTGGTTGCTTTGCCTTCCCATTCCATGGCAGATTAAGAAGAACAAGTGCATAGATGTACATACAGGAAATCTGTCTTGGGCGTTGGACTCCAGAGTGACTCATTACATGGGCAATTGGAGAGAGGCTTTTCAAATGGAGGATAGGTTTGTCTGTGATATTGGCCATCATATGTCTATAGATCAGATGTGTCCAGGATCAAAACAGCATATATAAAGTCCCATCTGCATTATGCATTTAAAGCATTATCATACCACTGTGGGAGATAATTTAAGGGTGCTGAGCATTGTTAAGAGACCTCTATTTCCTCCACAGTTGCACTTCTCAGAGGGGTTTAACAACCGATCCCTCTTCCAGGAGAACTCCGGGAATTGTAGTTCTGCGAGGAGAAGAGGGGCTGCCTGACAAGTCCCAGGATTCTTAATGAACTTCAAATCCTATGATTCTTTGTTCGGGGTAGGCCATAGCTGTTTAAAGTGGTATGGTATTGCTTTATATATATAGCGCAGCTTAGCCAGCATAACTTCCTCCCAAAGAATCCTGGGCACTGTAGTTTTGACTGTGTTGAACATGCTCTACAGTTTCCGGGGCTCTCCAGGGAAAGCGGATGACTGCTGAAGCCTGCAGAGTAGATCCCTCCAAGAGGAATGCAGCAGATGCTGCCTCTGTTTTTGCTACAGCCTCTGACAAACTGCTCTGTGCCCTGTGGCTATTGAAGACACAGATGCAATATTTAGATCAGGACTTGCTTTTTGTTTGTTCGAAACCTTTCTCGTTTACTCTTACAAGGAGCCAACAGCTTACGTACAGATCTCTCTGTGCGTTCCACATGGCCATGGTCTTGAAGCCATCTGGAGGGACATTTGGGATCTTGGATATATCAGATTTCACTAAAAGAAAACACTGCAGACACTGAATGTGCACAGGTTGGGGTGCCTAGGCACAAGATCCACCTCTGATCTATGCATATCCAGTATCCATGGATATGGGACATCTGAGAGGGGCTCAAGTTTCCAGATCTCATTACTGCCTGTAAAAACACCTCTGTGTTTTTCCTCTTTTCCTCACCCCTTTATTGAAAAAAGCAAATGACGCCCCCTCCCACCATCCAGATTATTTGAAAATTCAACTCTCAACATAGGAGAAAATGATGCACATCTAGTCATATCAATGCAAACAAATGTGTCGTTTATTCAGGTTGCGGAATTTCGGCCTCCCAGATGCAGAAAATTTTGGAATCCATTTTCTCTGCGGTATACACATCCTGCTTCTGCCTTCCCTCAAGACATGCAACAGAAGGAGGCGGTCTTTCGTCCTACCCTGAAAGATGTCAAATGGCAGAAGTCCCCTGTGCTCAGTCTGAGAGAAGCCTCCAGCGATCAATGAGCCATGGGACTGAAAGCTATGCACACAATGAGCAGCCACTGAAAATGTTAACCTCCTCCTCGTGGCAATGGCTGCTGCCTGCCAAGTCCTCAATATTTAAAGAAACACTATCAACACGCCCACTTCCATTCCCTGCAAGCAATGATGGGTGTGAATGCATGGTCAAGCAAAGACTGATCCTGTGGAGGAGGCAACAACTTGCCTGATCCAGCCCTTGGAGATATCTTCCTCCTTCATAGAGCAACACTTGGGAATGCCCTTTGACTAAGCCAGGAAGCTGCCTTATATGGAGTCCCTCTAAGGTAAAAAAGGTAAAGGACCCCTGGACGGTTAAGTCCAGTCAAAGGCAACTATGGGGTTGTGGAGCTCATCTCGCTTTCAGGCTGAGGGAGCCAGCGTTTGTCCACAGGCAGCTTTCCGGGTCATCTGGCCAACATGACTAAACTGCTTCTGGTGCAACAGGACACCATGACAGAAGCCAGAGCGCACGGAAACGCTGTTTTCTTTTCCGCCACAGCGGTACCTTTTTATCTACTTGCACTGGCGTGCTTTCAAACTGCTAGGTTGGCAGGAGCTGGGGCAGAGCAACGGGAGCTCACCTCGTCACAGGGATTCGAACCGCCGACCTTCTGACTGGCAAGTCCAAGAGGCTCAGTGGTTTAGACCACAGCGCCACCCGCATCCCCTGTGGAGTCCATCTTCCTCAGTACTGTCTCCACTGACTCGCAGGGGGTCTCTGGAATTTCAGGCAGGGTTCTCTTCCAGCCCTACCTGGAGATGCCATTGGGGACTGAAGCTGGGACCTCCTGCATGCAAGCCCACCTTTGAGCACCAAGCTGTGGCCTGTCCCCTGCAGCCTTCAAGTAACACTGAGCACATGGGAAGGGAATCGCTCTGCACAGCCAACCAGGAGCAAGAGGTTGGCAGGAGTTAGCAGAGAGAGCCACAGGATCCAAATGGCCCATTGGCAACCTCTATGCTGGGCCCAGTTTGACTCTGTGGTATCCCTTCCTTGTTTATCTTTGTGTGGGGGCGGGGGGGGGGGGGGAGCAAATTTTGATAACACATAGTTTTCTGAACACGTACCAAAAGCCTCATGAGGCATGCCCATCGTGGGAAACTTAGGGAGATAGGAAGCTTGCCTTATACTGAGCCAGACCACTGTTTGTGCATCTAGCTTAGTACTGTCCGCACTGATTGGCAGCAGCTTTCTGGGATTTCAGGCAAGGGTCTTTCCCAGCCCTATTTGGGAGGTGTTATCGGGATCTGAACTCGGGACCTTCTGCATGCAAAGCAGTGCTCTGCCATTGAGCTACGGCCCTCGGACGCTCCACCCCTCCAACTGAAAATAACAATAATCGTTAAAAAGCAAAGCGAGAACACAGGAGGAAAATTGCTACACTTGCCCTCCTGGATATCATGCAGTTTCCTGTTGTACTTTCACGGTTGTTCTTTTGATGATCAAGTCATTCGTTATGTTTCCTAAAAAAAACACACACACACAAGGCTGGTGGATTTCACTTCCCCACCACAAGTGCTTTGTGGGAAATGGCAACAGGAGCTCAAACGAATATACAGATACAGATATACAAGCCCAGCTGAGGGTGGAGATGCCTTTGCCCCAGACCATCTGAGCTTTTTGTGCTTTCTGTCTTTGTGGCCCCCCCTCCCAGTCAAAAAAATTCATTGGTGTGTGATTTAGGCCCCCGTCCCCTGTACAGCATTAAGACAACATACAAGTTCCAGTGTTTTTTGTGTGTGTTGGGGGGGGGGAGGGGGGCATTGGGAGGGGAAACCCAAATATTGACAAAGAGACACCTTAAGACTACAAACAGAAGGGTTTTTTCGGGGGGGGGGTTCAGTATACTATACAAGGATGGGCAGTAGTCATTGAAAGGAAAGGAATCTTAACACCAAAGCCACAGAAACAACACTTTAGGAAACAAAGATCTGGTGGAGGACTTAAGGGAGTGGGGGGGCAGGGAAGGAGAAATGTTCCCCCCTCTCCCAAACCCCTCCCTCTCCCCCCCCAACAACGAAAGCAAAAATGGATAAAACGAACGACCAGCCCCCTCCTGCCTCGCCTTGTCCTGGTTGCCTCTGAACCAGCAGCAGTTCATTAAAGGAAAAGAAAACAAAAAAACAGAGAGTCTCTGTCACACTACGCGCCCTGCCCAGGTCGATGTGTGTTGTGTGTGTGTGCGCATGGGCTCGTGCGTGAGGAGGGCACGCAGGGGCTGTGCGTGACATCTGGTGTGGCCCTGGGGCTCGGAGGCAGCGCGTGGCGAGTGCGAGGAGGCAAGAGAAGGGGGGTTGGCCGGAGCGAGCTAAACATACCACTCCTTTTTGGAAATAAAAGACCCGTCGTTCTGAGAGACCATGTTATCGGCTATGTCCAGCTGCTCGGGGTCGTACTGGAAACCGAGTGTCCTCTCATCGTAGGCCTCCGAGCGGGCCTCACCCTCGTCCACTGTGAAGTAAGGCCGCTTGGAGTCGTCTTCGTATTTGCCGGGGCCCCCCCCGCCCAGCTTGCGGTCCCCTCCGGCGCCATCCTCCTCCTCGTCCTCGTAGCTGTGGCCCCCCAGCGGGCCGGCCTTCTTCTCGTCGTCTGAGTCGTCAGGGTACTGGAGGTTCTGCGCCATGGGTGGGTGGTGTTGTGGGATGCCGGCTTTGCTGTAGCCGTTGCCGTAGACGTGCTTCTTGGTGCTGTAGTCGCCCTTGAAGGTGTGGCGCCGGTGGCGGAGCACGACAAACACCACCACGGCCAGCACCACGACCAGGGAGACTCCGCCCACCACGCCCCCAATCACAGCGGTGGGGATGGTCGACTGCGCCACGGATGTGCCCGGTGGAGACGGGGTGTAGGGGAATTCTGGGTAGGAAAAGACAGATGGAAGGGGGAACAAGCGTCAGTCTGTGAGGAACGGCCACACCATGCTTTAAGAATTTAAAGAAACCAAAGTCAAAAAAAATATATATCGGGGAGGGTGGGGGGTGGGGAGATGAGGAGAAGGGAAAAGGGAGGGAAAAGTCGGGAAGGGGGGGTGGCTACCTACGGAGGCCCTCTGCTCAGCCTCTGTGCGTCGGATTAAGCCTCAAAGTCCGCTTCTGTCAGCGCAAGCAAGTTAGCATCATGCATCAGCCCAGCGCATCGGAACATCCCGATTCCATGTTCCTGTCAGAGCCAGGAGCTCTGAAATGCCAACTGCATGCACCCACCCCACCCCAGGGAAATATCTTTAGGTGTTGGGGACCAGAGCTGAAGACACCGTGCTCCTCAAATGTCCCTTCAGAGTTCCACCCCACATTTTTTAGACCCCTATCCTGAGCACTTGAAGAACATCTGCCGAATATTCGCAGAATATTTGACAGTGGGTGATCATCGGGCTTCTGTTGCTGTTTGGTACATGTCTGATAAAGTTTCTCGCTTGGAGATGCTAAGGTCCTATGAAAAATCAAAGCAGGTGGATAGAAGCCGCCGAGCCTTAAAAACGCAGCGTCCTATTTGCAATGCAACTTTGAATGATTCTTGCTTCGAGTTTGCAATTTTTCAGGCAGTTTATGCATTTAAAATTTATATACCGCTGGGTTGAAGAAAACCTCAAAGCAGTTTACAATGAGAATAAAACAGTAAGGTTATTGGTATTTTTATTTTTATTATTATTTTAAAAAATATTTCAAAGAAGAGCAGCTACTTGCAAAACAGCAAATTCCGACATGTTGTCCAGTTTGGTGTGGGGGACTCCTATCTGTGACTATTTGCTTCAGCTCAATGGGCAACCCACTTGGGAATCAGCTCTGGTCTCTTGAGCTTGCCTGGAATAAGACCCCTGTGTGTGAGCTTTCCAGGGATAAACAGCAGGCACACCTGAAAAGAGAGGCACCCTCTCCCACCACTCTTCCCCCCAAAGAGACCCCCCATTCTTTCACAGAAAGGTAACATTTCATTAGATGTGGCTTTGTCACACAGATGTCCAAACCATGCCATTATTCCTCTTTGAAAATTGGGGAAGAGAGATTGTGTGAGCCAGACACCCAAGTGGTAGGATGTGGTATTACGTCCTCTCCTAGCTCGTCCTAAAAATTTGCGAGAGGCTTTGGAAAATATTAATGCGATGCAATCCATTAAACCAGCACTGAAAGGAAGTTCCATCAGGGCACCTGCTGTATTCAGCAGGGATGTGTTGCATTTATTTAAATAATGATAATCTGCACCAAGTTAACCCCATATCTGCACCCAGAGAGAAAGCCCCTCAACCTGTTTGAGTTATCAATGTTTTATTTACTGATTCTGTAAAATCCGGCACTCAGGGGTAGACTGCGAGTGTATATGGAGGCTTCATTTTTTTTTGCTGCCGAGTCCTACATCCCTCCGTGGAGTTGACTGGCCAAAACCACTGGTGCCAAGACACTGGTCACCTTTGCATCCGGACTGGGTGGGGGAGAGCAAACTCCCTAAGTTAATGACACCTCATGAGAAGCAAGGGCTTCTCACAAATTTATGCCCTGCCAGTTTCACTATGTTGACCCTGAGTTCTCCCCGAGGGAAGGGAATGGTTTCCTACCAGCAACCCTCTCCCACTGCTCGGAAACTTACAAACCTCCATGGCACACCCCATGGCACACAACGAAGCACCAATTCCCATCCCATCTTCTCTCTCTTCACAATAGAGGAAGTATTTTTTTTCTTCCTCCACGAAATGGAAAAATGAGTGCGAGAAGGTAGACCAGCCAAGGTCATGCAAGAACTCAGAACAGGGCAGGGGTGAGGTTGGGGTTAGACGCCTGGCTTTGAGCCAAAGGCATTATCATTGCTGCATATTAGCCCAAGCAAATGCTGGATGGAAAGAGAGAGAAAGAAGGAAAGAAAGAATGAAGGAAGGACAGCGAGAGGGGGACCATTGTATCTTGTTTGGTGCATCCAAATTTAAGATGCTTGCCAGAATCCTACAGCTGAAAAGCCTCCCTGCCCTGTCATCACAAACCCCAGGCTCACCTGCATCTGTCAACCCCACCGGTATATTTTCTCATCTCCCCCCAAGCTCATCAAGTTGTTTTCACTACATGTTCCAGTCTAGAAACCTTGCCCTCCAGATCCCACTACATGGGGCTGCGATTGCAATCTGCTCAGAAGTCCTCTCTCCTCTCTACTGCACCATGTGAGTTGGGCGTAGCAAATTCAGTCCTGCACTCCCAAGAGCCCTCGACAGGGAGCATTTGTGGGGAGGGGGTGCATCTCCCCAAACAGAGCACTCCAAAGGACCGAGCAAGCTCTGCATTGCAGTTGTAAGGAGGGTGCTGCCAGGGACCGAGCAAAGGAGTCCATCTCCCACCAGGGCAGACCTGCACAACATGAACAAGGACCATAGCTAAAGTGGCACAGCAGTCTGCCTTGCATGCAGAAGGTTCCAGGTTTGATCCCTTGCGTCTTCAGGTAGGGCTGGGGCAAAGATCCAGGCCTGAAACCCTGAAGAGCTTCTGCCAGTCAGAGTAGACAGTACTAGATGCACCAATGGTGTGAATGGTATAAGGCAGCTCCCTAGGTTTTTCACTTGCGACCTGTGGGGTGAGCAAAACAGCTGGGAGAGGGGAGATCTTCCCTCTCTTTCTCTGCCTGTCTCTCAATTCCAGAGGAGACTGCAACTCTGGGCTCAGACTCCAAGCTCACCCATCACCCCCCGCCGCCATGCCACACTTCCCATTATTAACAATTCAGTAGCAAAATAGCAAGATGCCGTTTGTTTTCACACAATCCCCTGGCACTTGTGTGCCTGCCCCTGTGACACCCCGTTGCCATGACACTTCCACAGATCTCTCCTTCCCCAATGCCGCCTGCAAGGTGAATTGTGGTTGGGGGCGGGCCGGGGGGCCGGGGAGAGAGAGATTATAGTTTCCAGCATTTGCATCCAGTCTCTCTGCTTCTCTCAAAGCTTCCCTGCTCCCCACCCCCCAAAATTTATCCTTTGCCCCCAAGTTGCCCTTTTCTCTTTTACTGGGCTTAAAACAAAAGGGTTGACACACAGGGATGTTTCCTATTCCTTTCCTATCGCAGAGAAAGCCTTGCCTGCTAAATGGCTGGGTGGTGTTGCACTCAGGTAGGGGTCCGCTTAGGGGCAGAGGAGCAGAGGCTGGTTAGAAATTTGGCAACCTCGCACAGCTCACTGTTCAATGACTTTGGGAGACCGTGGGTTCAATGCAGGGCTAGTCCTACTCAGAGTAGGGCCCTTGACTACCTTAGAGTAGTTCGTTTCAATGGGTTTTCTCCAAGTGGAACCGAGTTGGCTACAAGCCCAGGAAACCCAGTTTCATGGGGGGAAATACCAATCAGAGTAGGAGGAAGAGCAAAAGGGGAACCAGAAGTAGAAAAGAAGGGAAGGGAAGGGTTTCCTTTTTTTGAGAGAGAAAGGGACAACCATCTTATGGAAGGGACAATGAAAAAGAACATTCATGACACCGCTACTTGGTGGCGGTAGAGACCAGCTCTGCGCCCCAGATTCTTGGTGGGGAGGCGACTTTCAAGAGCATTCTGAGATTCCTTGCAACCCCTTTGCCCTCTACAAACATCCTTTGCGGACAAGGCCTTCCTTCCTCCCTTTTTGTCCAAGAAACAAGCTCCAGCCCAGGGTTGCTTCCTGTGAGATCCCCTAAGGACAGGGAGATCCTCTACAAACAGCGTCATCCCAAACCGTTGGGATTCCCTTTGAAGCTCAGAAGATCCTCAGCCTGTATCCCAACCTTCCCTCTCCCAAGCCAGTCATACTAGGAACATTTCGCATTCTCTGACAGCATGGAGATGTTCAGAAACCTCAATGAGATGCCAGGTTGCCACAGGGTTGGGAAAACACGTGGAATTGCAATGATTTGTCCCCTGCCAAATAGTGATGGGGAGCCTTTTTCTTCTTCCAGCCTGAGGCCTGCAAGGCTTCTAGCAGGGCCAGAGGCAACAGCGTGTGAAGGCAAGGCCAAAAGTGGGCAGAGCTATGGCCGTGACTCTTAACTTTCTGCAGCAGGCTCCATTTCAGCCATGCAAAAATCCAGAGGCAAGGAAGACAGCCTGTGGTTCACTCCTGTCATAGACTGACACTTTGAAGGCCAGATTACATCTAACTCTAGAATTAGGAGCATTCTCACCTGCAACCCCATTGGACTATGACCTCTGTTTGCTTGCTCCAAAATTACCTGGGACCTCAGCTCTTCCTAACTGGCTTTTTCTCAGCCAGGCCCACCAAAAGACAAAAGATTCGGGGTTACATCCAATGCTAGTTCTACTCAGAGAAGACCCACTGAAGTTGATGGGTGAAGTTGAAGAGTTGCCGGAACTCACCATGAATGCCTCCACTTCAGAGGTGCCAGAACTGAGCTTTGTCAATTTCTGGCCGAAAGAAAGCCCTGGTTGTATCTAACTAAGGTTCATTAATTTCAGTGGGTCAGCTATGAAGAGAACACAGTGGCATACAAGCTTTTGACTCCCCCACCACTCCCACCCCCAATCCCACACCAGTGTCATCTTTCCACCCAGCTCTGCTGGCCCAAAGTTGACCTCTGCTGCTGATGAATAACTTATCCTTTCCACAGGGATCATTCCAGATTCCCTCACTCAGGCGTCTCGGCTGCACCGTCTGTCCTGGGTGGTTTGTTTTGCACATTGCACAGTGGCAGAAAACACATACCACATGCCTGCACCACTGCAGAATATAACTGGCCAAAGCCCGACATCCTGGACCAGCTGGGCCACTCGCCTGATCCAGAAAGACTCTTCTTATGTTCGAGTCCAGCATCATGCTCTCCAGCCAGATGCCTATGGACTCTCTTTCTCCGCTGGTGATGTCTAAATCTAAGAAGCTACCCAAGATTGTTGTCTGACCATTGAGCCCTTTAGCCCACTCTGCAGGATCATTTGCTTCCTGGTGCATTGGGCCCCCACGCCAATGAATGGGTGTGCATGTCTGCTGTTGGGGCTCCCTATCTCTGGCACCGAAATGGCTTGGACAGGCCCTTGCAAAATGGTTGTGCCAGCCTCAGAAATCCTGGGGACACCCATTGCCTCCAAGGGGCCCAGTCTCGCTGCAAATCTGCACTGGGGGTGGAAGTCTGTGGCTGCATCTGAAAACCCCATTAGGAGGAAAACAATCTGGAGAGGATTAAAGCCCTGCCATGACATAGGAAGCAGGCAGAGGGTGGGGAGCGGTTTAGAGAGAATCCATCACACTTCTCCTCCCCCTTTGGTGGCGTATAAACCTCTTTTGTCCTCCCCCCCCATTAAAACAGCGGGCAGGGGCATGAAAAGCGGCTACCTCGGATTCCACCCCCTCCTCGTTTTGCTCTGACAGCTGTTGCATTCAGGCAAGGCTTCCTGTCCTGCTGCCAATGGCTCTATCTCCTGGGGCAGCAGCTGGAAGCAAAGAGAATAGAGGGATCGCTTTGGGTTTCGCTCTGGAACGGGGCCGAGGCTGCTGCGTTTCTTTGATCCCGCCAAAGGGAAAGACAATGGGGGACTTATTTAGGAAAGAGCGATGAGTGCGAACAGGGGCCTGCACGGGAGTCGGGGATTCTCCTCTCCTGGGCAAGGAGGTTTGTAGGATCCTTTCCAGAAAAGGCTGGCACTGAGTGGGTCCCACCTGTTGCTGACAGACAGCTGGAGGGGCCATGGCAGCAAAAGATGCCCAGAGAGGGCCTCCCCTCTTTTCCCACGAAGATGGAAACACAGCACACCAAATTAATAACTCTGACACTGATTATTCGTGGAGGCACGCCATGCCGTCGTTTTCCAGCACGCAACAGAGGTTGGAGGGAGACCTTCCATTTGTCAAGTTTCTAGATTCCCTTTCTGCCACAGAATCTCAGGGGCTGCTTCTCTCATTAGAACTTCGCAGAGTCGTATTTGAAGTCACACATCCTGAGCATAAGGAGAGAGCTTTTGAATGGTAAAAGCTCCTCATTCTCCCACCTCTCTGTCAACCATATTACATACAAATGCCAGAGTTCCCTTTTGGCTACCAGTACATCCATCTGCGGGACGCGGGTGGTGCTGTGGCTTAAACCACAGAGCCTAGGGCTTGCAGATCAGAAAGCCGGCGGTTTGAATCCCTGCGGCGGGTTCACCTCCCGTTGCTTGGTCCCTGTTCCTGCCCACCTAGCAGTTCAAAAGCACAAAAGTGCAAGTAGATAAATAGGTACCGCTCCGGCGGGAAGGTAAATGGCGTTTCCATGAGCTGCTCTGATTCGCCAGAAGTGGCTTAGTCATGCTGGCCACATGACTCAGAAGCTGTACGCCAGCTCCCTCGGCCTATAGAGCGAGATGAGCGCTGCAGCCCCAGAGTCGTCTGCGACTGGACCTAATGGTCAGGGGTCCCTTTACCTTTATCTTTACATCCAGCTGCTATTCTAGCCTTCCCCAATGGCCAGGCATGATGAGAGTTGTAGTTCAGCACCCTCTGGAGGGTTGGGGAAAGCTACATGACACTACCTTAATTCTACCACCTCTTCCTGCAGCAAGTTGCAAAGCATGGAGTGGAGTGTTTAGGGAATGGGCTAAGCATGGATCCCTTCTCCACTATGATGCTCATCAGGATATGATTCTAAAAGTGAGTGGAGACAAGCTTCAATGAAACTCTGGACTGGATTTGTGGCTTGTGGCTACCCAGCCCATAGGGGCATAGTCAGTGGGCTTATGTTGAGTCAAGACCATTGATCTCAGTTTTGTCTACACAGACTGGAAGTGACTCTGCTGAGGTTTCAGACAGGGAATCCTTTTCATCTCCCCTGTGGTGATGCCATTAAGCAGTGGCGTAGCGTGGGGGGTGCAGGGGGGGCCGGCTGCACCGGGCGCAACATCTGGGGGTTAGGGTTAGGGGGCGCAAATCCACGGGTTAGGGGGCGCACATCCACGGGTTAGGGGGTGCAAATTACTTGCCTTGCCCCGGGTGCTGACAACCCACGCTACGCCACTGCCATTAAGGTTTCAACCTGGGATCTTCTGCAGGCAAGGCAAGGCAAGGCAGGTGCTGTATCACTCAGCTATTGCCCCTTCCCAGCCTTCTGGCACACCAAACCACTGGAAGGTTCAGGACAACGAAAGTCCTTCTTCTGCAAGAACTATGGAACTCACTCCCGCAGGAGGCAGGGATTAGACAAATTTATGGAGGAGAGAGCTCTCAATGGCTACTAGCCACAATGGCTCTGGGCTCTGCTTCCATGTTTAGAGGAAATAATGCGGAAGAGTTCTCTACCTGGTTGGCCACTGTGAGAACAAGGATGCTGGCTGGCTGGCCATCAGTCATGGATGCTTTAGTTGAGATTCCTGCATTGCCGGGGGTTGGACTAGATGACCCTGGGGCTTCCTTTCCAACTCTACAATTCAATTGGACTGATCCAGCAGGTTCGTCTGATAATAGAAGGAAACTGCCTTTTCTACCCTATGGTAGGGTATTGTGCCAAAGAAGAGAGAAAGGGTAGGTTTGTGTGCAATGTCCCTTTCTGAAACCACTGGGGACTCGCCCAGAGGTTCAGCAGCTGCCGTCGGCTTTCCAGGCTCCTGCGATAGGTTTCGGGACAGATGCCAGACGGGTTTTAGAATTTAATCTTTCTGCAGGGTCACCTACTGCTTGTCAATCAAGCACTTCCTGGCGGGGGACTGAGGTGGGGGCTGGCATCCTGCCCCCCCCCCGCCCTGCAGACTAGGAGGCCAGGTTGCAAAGCAGTCGAGTTTCACTCCTGAATAGGGGGTGCCTGGGATGGAGCTCTGCTACTGTGCGATTTACTTGTCCATTTACCTGTTTGAAATGTGTTGCTTCCCTTCAAATTGGGCCCAAAGGGACAGATAATAAGAGATTTGAAAGTGGCACCTTCTCACAGTTACTCATATCTCCCCTCTCCTCCTCCCATTCCCCCCAGTTGTTGACTTTGGATCCAGAGATGTCTCCATCTATGCCGGAACGCTTTTCATTCTTTATTGCTTGCTTGCTTAATTCATCACCAACAATCATTGTCTCCTACATGTCCTCCTTTAAAGCTGTCGTCTGATTAAAGATATGCACATCCCTGTTTGATTTCTGGTTAAAAACCCAAGAATCCATTTTCATTTCAAAACAAATGCGAGTGTCACTGAAACCCCTAGTCAGGAGGTTGCCGAGGTTCGTGTGAGATAACTTTCTGAAGCCTCTCACAACCAGGCACAATGAACTACAACTCTCCAGCGCAGCTGTTGGGGCATTGTAGTCCAAAATGTCTGGAGGGCACTGGGTTGGGGAAGCCTGCTGTGAGCTTTCAGAAGCAAAGCCTCTTGCTTGTCACTGGAATGAAACTGCACCATCGCTTTCCTGCAGTTTCCTTTCCTTTTCCTCCTCACACAATGAACGAGAACCAAAAGTGTCTCGGAGAAAACTCCACAGCCAAATCGTGTGTAAGCATTAAACTGCCAGTCAACTAAATGCAATTAAAAGCCACAGGGGAGAGTGCTGTTGCATTCAGGCATGGGTGCCAACTTTAATAAAATATTGGGTGTGTGGGTGTCAGATAAGCCCTGCCCCCGATCCTAGCAATGGAGATACCTAGGGCTGCTGAAAGTTTATTCCCCTCTCACACCAATTTTCCCCCTCAAAACAGCTTTATGAGGTGGACTGGCCACAGAAACGAAGACTGGTGCAGGGCTACTCGGAATCCTTAAAGCTAAAATGGGACTTGAACCCAACTCTCCCCAAGCCCAAGTTTCTGGGCATCTGCTTGCCACCCCCCCCCAATAAAATAAATAAATGAAGGCTGGCTGCAAAAATATGCATTTGCATACTTGGGCATATTTTTAGGACCCATAGTGTTCACAATTGCTCTTAAATATTGCATTTTAATTGCTGTAACCTGCCCTGGGACAATGGGTGAAATGGCAATGCCTATCAACTTGGGGGGGGGGGCTCCTCAAATATTTTATTGGGGGGAGGCTGGAGGGAGCTGGTGGAGTTGGTGCCCACACACTCGGGTCCTGTCTATGGGTTTTCCACAAACATCTGGCTGGCCACAGTTAGACGAGGATCCTGGACTAGCTGGCCTGATCCAATGCGCTCGTCTTCCATTCTTATTACTGCTCAGGACTGTGAGGAAACATGAGTAACTGAATTTCGGGGTCCGTGTGCGACTGCAGCAGAGGAAGATCCTGTCTCGTTTCCAACTGCGCAGCTCTGGCTGATTCTGCATCTGTGCGCCCGTGCGTGAAGCTTCCCTGTGCATGCCTGTGCTTCTGAGCCCGCAGATGCTTGGTGGAGCGTGCTCCCCTGCAGGGCAACATGCAAATCCTTGGGAAGCCCCTCCAAAGACACGTGTGGGTGCCGCTAAGCCTCTCCTCGAGAGCCTCCTCGTTCCGCACCCCCAAACACACAAGCAAGCCGGCCGTAATGAAGTTGCACGTCTTGCAGCCTGGATTCACCTCAGCTGACAAATGTCCTGCAACGCCAAGAAAGCTATTACGTGAACAGATTGTGGGAATAAAATATTAAACTTCCACTTATCCATCTTTTTAATGTGCTGTAACTCTTAATGCCAGCTTGCAGCCAGTGCTGGGAGCTCATCATCAGGGGGTTGGCCCAGGCAGGCAGGCAGGCAGGCAGGCAAACAAACACACACACTCCTTCCTTCCCAAGGCCGGGTGAGATTCTGCAGGGCGGAAGAGCATTGTGGGAAACTGTGTTTGTTTATGCACAACTGCAAACACGAAAACTCCCGAGACAGCATTCTCGGAGGGCTCTCCGATCTGGGATCATCTGTGGTTTTGCCTAGATGACTATTTGCTGGGAATTTCAAGGCAGTGTAATAAATACCATTTTAGTTTGAAACACAGTGAGTTCAAGGTCTTACTATTGGTACAGAAAACCCTTAAGACCTCGGGGCAAGTTTACTTAAGGGACCGCCTTAATCTGTACCTCTGTTACGCACTTAATTCATTCCGGAGGTCCATCCTTAACCTGAAACCGTTCTTAACCTGAGGTACCACTTTAGCTAATGGGGCCTCCCGCTGATGCCACGCCGCCGCACGATTTCTGTTCTCATCCTGAAGCAAAGTTCTTAACCTGAGGTACTATTACTGGGTTAGCGGAGTTTGTAACCTGAAGCATCTGAAACCTGAAGTGTCTGTAACCTGAAGCATCTGCAACCCAAGGTACCACTGTATATGCCTATTTGATCAATTCGATCTACAGAATGGGAACTTCTGCAAGGGCCACACAATGCCCATTCTGAGTTTGTAAGGAGGCACACTTTTACCGTGGCAGCACATGTCCTTTGGAACTCATTGCCTTTTGATGTTAGGCAGCCACCATCATTGTAAACTACCCTATGATCATCAGATGAAGGCGCTATAGGAAATTAATAATAATAGTAGTAATGAAATTCTGACACTTACTGAATACTTTTCTGTTTCAGCAGTCCTATCCAGACACATGATTTATTGCGTTTTCGCCTTTTTAGATGTTTTAAAATGTCTTAAACATATTTCTTCCTTTTCCCTTTATTTGTGTTTTATTGCGGATACGTTTGTTACCCTGGGCTCCTTTGGAATTCAAGAAATAACCAAGTAATAAATAACATGATGATCCATGTCTTCTAGCTCTTGATTCAAAAAAACACGCATTTGTCGACGCTGCCAAAGAGGCAGCAGGTTTCAGAACATTACGGCCAGATCGGAGTTAATAAAAAGCACGGAGGCTTGATGTGCAAGGCTTTGCAACTTCGAGTCAATTGTGCATGCTATGTGCCACCGTGGATCACATCTGCAATAGACAGTTTACAGTAACCTTCACCAGCTATTGGATGTTGGAGGTTATGACTCTCATCAGCCTCTGCCCGGCCCAGATGTATGTGTCTGGGGCTGAGGGGGGCATGGCTGTGTTGGCTGGGGCTGATGGTAGTTCAAAGAGCCTGGGGGGAACTAGGGTGGGCAAGGATTTCTTGAGAACAACCCAGCTAAATCCCCTCCTTGAAACCAATTAGGAATGGTGGTGGGGGAATGAATGAAGCTAGCTCCAGCTTGGCCCAATCTTAGGGCCCCTTAGTGGAACAAGGAGGCTCGGGGTCCCACAAATTCAAATCTACCTCCAAACCACCCCAGGAACATCCTATTTCAGGAGGGCCAGCAGTAAATGGAGACTTGGGGAGCTTTCTACAGGCCTTTGCAGTGGGATTGTCTGCCCCATTCAGAGCAGCACTTGTGCCCCACTCAATTCCCCCCTCCAGGTTAAGGGTTGCATGCAGTTCTGCAAAACATGGTTTCAGTTGCTACCTTCCATAGCCAATCCTAAGTGTTTATTCTCTATGAAATTCCTATTTTCCTTCTCTTGTAGAACCCACTCTGGGAACTTTTTGATAGAAAAGCAGAATGTTGATGATGGCGTGTGATACGAGAACGATTCAGATCCCTTGCAAGAAAATAAATAAATCAGTTTGGCAGACAACTGTCCCAAATACTGTATTTTTCGCTCTATAAGACGCACCAGACCACAAGATGCACCTAGTTTTTGGAGGAGGAAAACAAGCATTCGCTCCATAAGACGAACACACATTTTCCCTTACTTTTTAGGAAGGAAAAAGTGAGTCTTATAGAGCAAAAAATACGGTATGTGCATTTGGGAAGGCTGAATATCTGAGGAAGTAAAGGAACAAAGTGATAGGCATTGCATTATTCCTTATGCACATTAATTCTACCGCCTGCCTTTTTCATAATTTCTGAGCAGAACAGGTTGCGCAGGTTTTGGAGCCCTCCCAAAACCTACGTAACCTCTTTGATCAGAGCAGAACAAAAGCAAATAATGACTGCATGAGCCATGAACGGCCATGGCGATATCAGATCACCCTGTGAGGGTCGCCTCTGCCCCTGGAGACTGTCTGGCTGCTTGGTGGTTCGAGCTGAATGTGCGGCAAGCTGTTCTTGGGGGAGAAAAGAGTTTTCTGCCAATGACGCCTAAATTGCCCGCAAGCCCCAAACAAATCTACCTGTAATAGCCTCAGAGAGGCTGACTGAGTCTGCTCCATCGCTAGCCTAATCGGCCCTTGGGGAGAGCCGGATAAACATATTCCGAGGCCATGAATGATTAACAAGGATTTTGCTTTATGTATCCTGGTCTAATGAGACAGCTGCTAATCCCAGCAAACGTGGTATCTCCTGGCAGGAGCTCCTGACCAGCCGCCTTACTTGCCACCTGGGCTCTCCCCGCCCGCCTGCCCGCCACCTCCCTGTTCAGGGCATCAAAATCCATAATGAGGGAGGGGGGCATTTTGCTTATTACTCGTTTTGTTTCATTTCATTTTGCTCAATTCCTTACCGACAATTATTCCGATTAAGACTGTCAACGTGCTTAAGAGAGCCGTTAATTGATTAATCACCCGCCTTTTCAACTGATGCATCCATTAACCAACCGATTAAACCGCGCAGCGGATTTGCATACAGGCGAAAGCCCCGCCGTTGAAAGGAGCGCTTAAAAGGTCTGAAACTGAAGAACAACAAAAACTGTTTCTGCTATTTGTTGCTGTACGTAGTTGCTGCACTTTTGTGCCGTCTGCGCCGGCATCGGAACGAAAACAACCCTTTTTGCGGGGAAAAATAAATAAAAATAAGTAAGGAGGTCTCCTTAACTTCCAACCCACGGATTAAAAATCCGCTGTCGCCAATTAGTCTGCCAATTAAACCAATTAAGTGTAGGGACATGCTGCTGGAAAAGGCCAAGCAGTCCACCTGGGTAACGCTAGATTTCCCCACCGATAGACCAATCCGCCATAACTTTGTCTAATCCTCTTTAGAAACCATCTGTGGCTTGCTCTGAGAGAGGAGACGGATGAGGTGGAAGAGTCCTGAAGGGACTGTGCTCATTCTGACTGCGGTCAGGGGTGGGGAGGGCACATTTATGAGTTCTCCCCAACATTAAAAAACAAAACAACAAAATTTGCAGCTTGAAAATTAGTAACCCAGGGAGAAGGCTGAGCGAGGAACTTCCACGACTTGTTAGATTTCTTGCTTATTTGCAGGCAATTTTTTTAATGGGAGGGAACATTCAGGAATGGTACCCCTGAAGTCTGAAAAATGGTATAGTCCACCTTACCACTTTGGGATGCTACCCATGAAGTTAACGGCACATCTAGAACATGTAGCTGAAACGGGGCATGAAACACTTCATTTGTCCTGTCCTTAGAGTTAATTATTACACTAATGTTGCAGATTTCCTCCAAAAGCTCAAGGCAGTGAATATGGTTCTCCCACCCATTAACTTTCATCCTACCAACAGCCCTGTGAGGTAGGTCAGGGTGAGAGCATGAGATTGGCCCAAGGTCACCCAGCAAGTTCATGGTCATTTGGGGACTTGAACCTGAGGCTCTCAGGTCCTATTGTGACACTCAAACCACTGGAGAAGACCACATGGAGTAGTGGTTGGAGTGTTGAACTAGACCCCAGGAGGTCAGATTTTGTGGCCCTGCTCAGCCACGAAGCTCAATAGGTGATCCAGTTAACCTATCTCACAGGGTTGTTGTGAGGAGAAAGCTGGGAGGGTAAGTCACATATGCCACCTTGAACTTCATGGGGGAAAAAAGGGGGATATGAATATAAGAAAGCAAATAATAAATACCACACTGGCTCAGTTCTGAACCAGCATTTTGAATTTAGAATAAAGGCTCCAGTGAGCTTCATGGCCGAGTGGGTTTCTGAACCGATGCCTCACAGGTTCTAGCCTGGCACTTTCACTTCCTACGCCACACAGAATGCCCACTGTCCATCTGCTTCCTTGGCCGACCTCAATAGCCTAGTGTTATGACAGATGCATAATAATTCTCCCCATCCCCAGCAAATTCATTCAGCGTTTTGCAAACCTGTATCACAGTCTCCCTTGTCTTTGAAAAGCAAAACAAAACCTGAAGCTTTGGACTACAACTCCCATCAGCCTCAACCAGAATGCCCAATTGGCCTGGGGTGATGGAAGCTGTAGTCTAAGGACATGTGGAGGCCACTAAGTTGGTTAAGGCTAGTCTAAACTTTAAAAAAAGCAACAGAGAGAGACTCCAAAACCTTGCTTATGTTACATGGAAGGATTTGTCAGAGCTGACCCCAGATGCCTAGTCCACCTTAAATTTTCCCCTAACCCCAGGAAACACCTTCTTGCTGATTTGCTAACAAAAATCTTGGCCACATCCATGCCATCAGCCCCAGAAGTTTTGGGTATGTTGTCTAGCAAGCTCTGTGTCATTTCTGCTGGGGAATAAAGCAGCCTTCTCTCTCCTCACCCACCACATTCCCCATCTCACAGAAGCCCCATGGGCCCATCAGCAGAGAGTTCCCCTGTGTAGCCTCTACAAAACGATCATACTTATCTTGGATGGATGTCAAATGGGAAGATTCTTCTTGGAAGAATTTGTATTTGCCCTTATTGCTGAGCACCCTGGCGTTGATAAGACTCAAAGACCATTGAAAACCAGAGACCTATCTGCTCAGTGACCTGCTGCTGCAAACTGCCCATGGTTATTTCAAAACAAGAGCTGAAGCCCAGCCTTCCTCATCTTTCAAACACCTGGCTGTGCACTACTTTCTCCTCTCTGTTCCTTGTCCCCTCAGGTTTTCTTTCTTACCCCCTCCCCTTTTTCTCTCACTTCTTTTGGACAACTCCCTCTTGCAACTCTTGGCCGACTTCAACATCTCAGGCTGGCCTTCCTTTCCTAAGCCTCTAATTCTTCTGTTTGATAGGCAGTGCTATTTTTCTAGCAAAAGAGATGCCGGAGCTCACCATGAATGCCTCCCTTGTTCTCTTATAATAGCAATGGCACCCACCTGAGAGGTGCTGGAAGTGAGTTTCAGCGAGTCCCAGCTGAAAAAAGCCCTGTCTATAGGCTTGGCCTGCCCATTTCGGAAGCTCAACCAACTACAACCTGGTAGCCTTCTTCCTGCTCTGTGACATCAGGGCCAATCAAGGCTAGAGGCTTCAAAACCAACAAAAATATCTCTATGTGTCTTACAATATAGTATTTTATGATGATGATAATAATAATAATAATAATAGCTTATCATTATGAGCCATAGGACAGACTGCCTGGGAAGCAAAAGGAAAGCCTGGAATCTGGATAATCTTTGGGATTTCTTGGAGATGGGAAACCACACTGTTCTGTTCACCCTTTGAAAGCCTGTTCTGCCACCAAACAGAAGGACATTGGAAATGGATGGTGTTTCTTTACTCTCCAATCACCCAGCTATTCCTTTATGGTGCAGATACTGCCATTGGTTGATTATTCCTGTGTGATGTCATTTCCTCTCCTTGCAGTACCAACAAGAACAGATATCATTTCCTCTGGGTCAACCCAACATCTTCCCTTATTCTGCAGCATTCCTCCCTCTCCTCATAACTTCTCACGTTGTTGTATGACATCACTTCCTCAATGCCTCGCCTGCCAGTCTCACCACTTCCTTCTGAAGCTTAGAGGAGTGGTTCATCTCTATGATTTCTTGTCATGGGCCTCTTTTGAGCAATACTCCTTAAAAAAGGTGCAGACAAATCACAAAGTAGAAAATAGGCTGGGTAGGGACATGGACAGACAATTTGCTCAGAACTTGAAAATAAAATGAAAAAAATCCACACACACGCCAATAACCCCAAAACAAACCTACCGAGACCAAAAAAGAGAATTTCTATAGCGGATGCCCTCTGTTCCTTAGTCCTTTGCAAATAAGTGCAACCTCAGTGGGATACATTTTTTTTTTTTTTGCCAGCCCTTTGTGACATCTCCTTTTGTGCCTCTTTCACTTTAGAGCACAGCTCTGATGCTCTCGTGCTTTGTTTGAACCAGACGTAGAAAGGAAAACAAGGGGGAACAAAGTACCAGCGAACAAAAGGAGGGGGAAACGCAAAGAGAGGAGATGAAACAAGTGATTCCAGCAAGACAGCTTTCCTTTGGGACGCACTTCTTTGAGCATGGCGAAAGAAGCATCGGGGATCCCCCGCCAGCTTGGTTCTGCCCTGAGAGGAAAGGGTGGGAGATCTGTCAAGTGACAGCGAGGCAGGGGGAAAATAACGCTGTGTGACTTGCTTACACTTCCCTCCCACAGCGCTGGCGCTTTGAGCAAATGGAGGCTGCCTTTCCAGCAAGGGGTTCCTACCTGTCACGTTAACTTCCACCTGGCCAGACCGTGTCCCGATGGTGTTGGTGGCCTCGCAGACGTACGTCCCTGCCAGGCTGTAGGTGACGGGCCCCTTGAAGAACAACGTGCTGTTCTGAACCTCCACGTTGTCGGGAAGCGATCCGTTCAGTCTGTCGCAAAAGGAAGGCCAAACGGTTAGGGAGAAAGTTCTTTCCTGTAGCCAGTGAATCCTGGCTAATTCCCTGGAGCTGTTATAGGACTATCCAAGCCCATCTGTTTGAGCCCACCTAGTCGAGGTTCAAGTCCATCTGTTCTACAACCCAATTTTCTTGCCAAAACCTTCATTGCCTACTACCTTCCAAATCCAACATCTTCTCTGCTTTAGGGTATGTAAAACTGCCCTTATACAATAAGGCCCACTACATGTAGTGAGTGGGTTCATGTTCACTGACTGCCCCTCACATGTGTGTGTGTGTGGGATAATACCTGAAAAGGGCTTAGATGTAATCGCAGCAGGTTGTGGTCAGTGCAGTGGAACGACAACCAAGTAGCTGCAGGATTTGAGTCACAAAGCTCAGAGAGTGACCTTGGCCTAGCCATCCTTTCTTGGCCTAGCCTACCTACCAGGGTTGTTGTGAGGATAAACTTGGTGAGAGGGAACTATCTACATCACCATGAGTTCCTTGAAGGGTGGGATAAAAATGAAATATGAATTTACAATTGTACCTGCACCCCTCCCTCCCCATCTTCAAACAGGGTTTTGATTTTGGGAGCAATAGGGGCATGGGGTAAGATGCAGAACCTGGAACCCTGGAGACAACACTGACTTAGATGGACTAATAATAATAATAATAATAATAATAATAATAATAATATCCCGCCCATCAGACAATGTTCTGACTCTCAATAAGATTTCCTGTGCTGAAAGAGAGAGAGAGAGAGAGAGAGAGAGAGAGAGAGAGATGGAAGAGTGCGAGAGAGAGGTCTTTCCCAGTTTGGCCACCTACAATCCTGTCAACTGAAGCTTTGCATCGGGAGACAATTTATGTCAAGGCACTGTGGATCATTTTATAGGACAGGCTTACCATCTGCCTGTTTTTTCTTCTTCTTTGTACTTTTGCAATGGTTTTAAGAAAATTATTGTGATGATTTATTCGTTTAACTGGAGGTGCTGGGGATCAAATCCAGGACATTCTTTGCATTAAAAAAAGATGCTGTGTCACTAAATACTCCACCCGACGCCTTTTCCCAAGCCATGGACATCTCAGAAGAGAGCTGGGTGGTGTGTGTGAAGGGGTGGGGGTGGGATCTCAGGGCAATAGCTTGAATTCTGCGAAGTATGCAACATCAATAAATTATGCAGATTATAACTGTGGTCATTGCATAATTTATTCTGCTTTTGCTAGACCGGGCAAAGAGCTAAGTTGGTGCTAAAGCCCCACCAGTTGGAAACTGATGCCTTGTCCTGTCAGCTGGAAATACTGGCTACACTCTTTTAGATCTACGTCCAAAGTTTCCAGGGGCTGGAAACTTGGATTTATTAAAAAAAAAACACCACAAAAAAACTGAGATGCTGAATTTGGCAACTGGTGGCAATTTCTTAACCCTGTAGCAATATTTTCAATTTGCCTGACTTCCATGCTAGCAAAATCAGTCTTATCTCTACCCTGATGGGTTCCCCCCAACCTATCAAGCAATAAAACATGGCAACTCAGAGCAAGGCTTTTAGTTCCCTTGCCCCTGTTCTGTAGAACAGTATCCCTGTCGACATACGACAGGCGGCCACTCTCTGCATTTTCCAGAAACAACTGAAGGCATTTTTGTTTTGATGGGTTTTCTCAGCTGGGTGAATGGGTCTTTGCCACAGGTGTCCATTTTGTATTGTTTTAAAATTTATCTGCTGTTGCTTTCTATGTCTATTTTTAATTGTTTTTATTGCACGTGGTTTGAGAGACGTTTGTGGAAGGTGACTGAAATGTTGTTGTTGTTGTTGTTGTTATCCTGGAATCAAAGGCCGGCAACTCATTGATGAATTAATCCCAAACTGTTTTGGAAAGTCATGGAGCAAACAAACATAACCATAACTGCATGTATACATGCAGGGAAAGAATAATGCAGCTTGCTCATTTTTAATTACTGGTACAAGGTAAAGCAATTACTTTAGCTAAAGTAATTGGATCACCCAAAAGCTCAGCGGCAGAGTGCATGTTTTGCGTGTACAAGGACCCAGGTTCAGCCCCAGAAAAATCCCAGGTAGTTGATGGTGGCAAACACCTCTCTCTGCCCAAGACCTGAAAGAACCACTGCCAGTCAGAGTAGGCAGCCTTGGACCAATGGAGCAATTTAGTAGAATGCAAATTCCTATTGACAGTACAGGAAATTCTTCTATCCTCGCCTTCCCCTCTGAAGCACTAACAGCAATCCGCAAGTAGTATATAAACAGGAAAGGTTAGAATTTTGTCTATGACTACGTTAGCATGCATAAAAGCAAAGCTCTATATAGTTAAAGACCCAGAGATGACAGAGGCGTTTATAACCCAAGCCAAGCCATGACAGCCTTATCCATCAAGTGTGTTGTGCAACTCTTGAAAGATGAGGGCGCACTTCTGTGCAGAGCGAAAGGGAAGATCAGAGTCAAATTCTGAATGGCTAAAGGGCATAAGATGCCCAGCATCAGTCGTGCAAAGAAGCCCACAAGTTACTAGTCCATAGGAAATGTGATGGCCTGCTCACCTATTCCTACCTACGTTAGGCAATGGGACCCTGAAAAAAAAAAGGAACACTTTGGTAAAGATTTGATTATTATTACTGTGCACCAGACAAATGAGAAAAGAGGGAGTTAGCCCACCCCACCCCTATTCTGGCCACCTTTCCCCCTACCCCGATGACTTATACTTTCTACCATTTGGCTGCCAGTTTTAACATCTCCATATTGGGATAGTACGCATGCTGGCTTATAAATGAATTTGTAGCCAAGCAATGCACCACCTTCCATGAGCAGAATGTTCTCAGGTTCACCCCTTGAAGATGCCTCACAGCTATTCACACTTGTGGGACATTCAACCCTCCCCGTTTCCCATCACACCTATATTTTCCCTGCTTTCTAAGCTTGTCCCACAGTCCTTCACCCTCCCTGCCCCCAGCTCTCATACGTTTAATCTCTCTTTCTCTCACTTCTCTTCCGGCACTGCAGCCACCTCTCCTCCATCACTTAACATTCAGAACTATCTTACAATAGTTCGTGCATTGGCTACTTCAAGCTTTGACTACTGCCATGCACTTTGTTTGGGACTTCCCCTGTGCTTGACTGGGGAATTGCAGTTAGCACAGAAAGCGAGTCCCTATCTGCATTTATAACAGCTTTGCTCAGGGGTCTACACCGATTGCCATTTTACTACTGGGCCAAATTTAAGGTGTTACTCTTGGTGCATAAAGCCCTTAACATCTTGGAGGGTGGTTTGCTTGTGAGATCGCCTTACCCTCATATAGGCCCATGTGACCATTTCGATCTGCAGAGCTGGCACAGTTAGAGGTACCACATAACTCTCGTTCCACACTTCTAATAAGTAAGCCTCTTGGCAAGGCAGCACCCAACACTGAAAACAAGCTTGCCGGCTGAATGGGAACTCGATCCTTCAAGCGAAATTAACAAGGGACCCAGGAATTGCCCTTCTGCATGCTTAGCACACTTCATTCCACACAGCTTGAGTACTAGGGCTGAAAACTCTGAATGGTGGAGATTCCTGATATCTCCCAACTTACCACCACACACACACAAAAATTGGGAGACTCAAAATATTTCCACACTGAGCAGAAAGCTGAGGTTTGATACCCATTTAACATTACACCCAGTTAACTCAAAGGGACATTTGTAACAATGGACACACATCTTTCTCAGCGACACAAAACGCCTAGTTCAAAATGAGGAGCTGAGGACAGGGAAACAACTAGAAGATTAAGTGTGGCCTGACTCTGTAGCTCAGTTGGCACCATGGTGCAATTTGGCCTGGAGCCTAAACGGGAACAGATTCTGCCGGCTCCGTAAAATGCACATCTCAAATACCTTCTTCCACTTTCTTCTCTTTCAGCTAAGGTAGAAATGAAGCATTTTGGAAAGATGCTTCTTGCCCAGAGATGGAAAGAAGACAAGATACCTACTAGGGCGGACTGGCAGATAAAATTATTGGACCATGCAGAGATGGCAAGTTTAACTGGGAAAATTAGAAATCAGGAGGATCAAAACTTCAACAAAGAATGGGATAAATATATAATGTACTTGAAAGACCACTGTAAACATTTGAACTCTTTGGCAGGCTTTACGTGACTCTTGCAATGATGCATAGATTTTGGATACTATGGAGCAGGCTTCCTCAAACTCGGCCCTCCGGATGTTTTGAGACTACAATTCCCATCATCTCTGACCACTGGTCCTGCTAGCTAGGGATCATGGGAGTTGTAGGCCAAAAACATCTGGAGGGCCAAGTTTGAGGAAGCCTACTATGGAGGATGACAAACTAGATAGACTGACTATATCCAGTTTAAAATGTTAGTTAAAGAACCCATGAAGGGAAGGAGGGAATCTTGAGATACAGAAGAATCTTGGGTAAAGTTTAATATTTGTGATAATACTCTTTGTGTGAATGAATTTGTATAAATCAAATAAAAATTATTTCAAAAAAGAAATGAAGCATTTTGATCTGGGGAGTGGACCTGTCAGTGGCAGAAAACACTGGTTCAGATCTGCAGCCTCTTTTAAGAGTTTCTGCCTGGCTGGAATGTGTCCTGGGGGGGGTGTGTGTCTGAGAATGCCTCTTGTTTTGTCTGGCTGCAAGAGTGAGAGGGGCGTGGGAATGTGTGTAGAAGCCAGTAGGGTGTAAAAAGGTAAAATTTACATTCTTTGCCCACCCACTTTTACCTCTGGCTTTACCCATCACTGGCATATGGCCCCTGGAAGGTTTCCCAGAAAGGACTGTGGCCCTCAGGATGAATAAGGTACCCCCATCCCTGCCAGAGAGATTTGATCAGGGAGATGAACACTAGATAGTCAAGCTTTTTATTCCAGAATCACCATTGTTAGGCCTATATCGCCACTGGCAAAGCTTGGGTGAATAAAAGCTCATACTATCAGGATTTTCTGTGTCTCATTTTAGCAATTTCTCTCTCTCTCTCTCTCTCTCTCTCTCTCTCTCTCTCTCTCTCATTCTATCTGCATTGATCCTTCTCTCTTCCCAGTGGCTTTGGCCCATGCCTTGATCTTTTATTTTATTCAGTGAAAAAACTGGAGTTCAGAAAGAGGATGAATCCATTCCACTGAAACAATGGAACCTGGAAGGGGAAAAACTAACAGCACTGCTTATTAGTCAAGGCAGTGGTTCCTATAGGCTCTGTCGATCAAAAATGCTTTTTAAGGGAGTCCATAAGACCAGGATGAACACAGGGATAAATGCTGATGATCCTTTTCCTGAGCAAAGAGAAACACATGCCAATTGGGTTGGTGAGTGGAAAACAGCTTCTTCTGCACTCCAGCACAGCTGTACTTAACACACAGGTGGAAAGTATTTGCAAGTCTGGGCCAAAACTCACCCCCTCAAAATGACAACAATAACACAGGCTGCAGAGGGCAGTCTAGCTTTTTGGGGGGAGTGGAGGAGTTTTCCTTTGGGGAGGAGAACCCCATTTGTTGTTGGTCACTGTCTTTCCCCCTTCAAATACCCCTTGGGTATTGAGTCTATTCTATTATGGTTTTAACTTTTTGTATGTTTTAAATTATGGTTGTAAATTTTTTTCAGCAACGATTTTATTGTTTTATCTTTTTTTGTAAACCACTTTGAGTTTTTTCCCTACAATCAAGTGGTATATAAATCTTATGAAATAACTAAAAAATACCGTAAATAAATTTGTGGTAGGGGCCAAGAGGGAAACGGCAGCTGAATGTCAACCTGAGCTGTAAGAGAGTTTCTATGCAACAGAAGATGGCCAACCTATGCCTAGGCTATTAGGGGTGAGCAGGCTATTTTTTTTACTAGAACCCCCAAGGTCCACCAATTGGAGTTAAGTGTAAAACAATGTCTCAAGCAGGTGGACACAGGCTGTGAGTTGTCTCTGGTGCAGATGCACAATCCAGAAATGCATGATCAGCACTAGTCCTTCCAAACCAAAAAATCCACTCCTGGTTTTCCTCTGACTGTTGTTTTCAGCTGCTTCACTGAGGGTGGTGGAAAAAGTTTTTAGTCAACTGGAAAACAGTGGGTCAGGAAATCCTTGCTAATCTACTGCAAGTCAGTAGATCTCTACTACCAGTTGATCTTGATCTGCCTTCTGACCCAGCCCTAGACTGTACCCACTTCCGACTGCACGTGGGAGGTCATATGACTGCATTTAAACAAGAAACAAACAAGCAAAACAACAACCCCTGCACATGGAAATTTGGTATATCAGGGAGAAGGCTATGCTGTAGCTCTTCTCCTTTGGCATGATAGCTTTTTATATATGGTGGATTTTTGCTTTTTTTTTTAAATGGAGGAGCATTCAGTCCTGCAAGCTGCAGCTAGAATCTGTACAGTCCAGACACAGGATTACCTCCTCCTCTGCTGTTTGTGAGAACTAGGCCATCTACTCGCCTGCCTGGCTCCATCCGGGTCATCCCAGGTGATCAGGCTTGTGAGTCACCCGGCTGCTGATCAAATCTGCCTTGCCTGTAACACACACACACACACACACACACACACACACACACACACACACAGCAGCCTTTTCCTCTCCACATATACCCAGTCAGGGATGCTCATCTAGGTGGAAACTGACCTCCTCAGCAGAGCCTTCATTACAGAACAAAGATGAAGGAGCATTATATAAAGAGGAGAGTGCCGGGGGGGGGGAGGGGGAAGCAAGGGGCACCTGAGGATGTCACATGGACAGGCTTGTGGGATGTACCATATTACTAGAACTTTGGGGGACACCAACCAAACCCAGCTGCATAACAGATAACAGTGTCTGAGAGCAGACGCAGTGACTGACTGTATCCCATGAGATGGGGTGACTTGCCTCTGCAAGCACACATCTGCATCGGAGCTACTGAAACAGAGATTCTCACAATCTTTTTTTGGGGGGGTGCGCTGTTGTCTCTCATTGCTACTGTTAAGTGATTTTGAGTCAGAAATGTGTGTGAATCTGCAACAAATAATCCAGTGGTTGAATGGTAGGTCCTGATCTACTTTCTGTCCACTCATATGGTATATATGCAGTTGCTGCTTTGAAATCTGGTGTGTTTGGGTGAGTTTTCCTGTGGCCACAAGGGTTTAATGTCATTTTTGTTGTTATTTTGGAAGAGGTGACTTAGCACAGGTCAAATCATCATGGTCCGTTACAGCCAAGCCTGGATTTCTCTGAAGTGTTTGGGCTGCTTTAATTCAGACTGGACATGGGGACTGACATGATGGGATATGAATGAATGAATGAATGAATGAATGAATGAAATGAAATGCTTGCAAGGAGTAAAGCAGCACATCATGGAGAAGGCTAAGCTAGACTGCCACCTCCTTGATATGCTAGCTTTCTATGGGCAAGGCACTCATGGGGGTATTGCCGGAATAGGGACTCATATGAAGGAATATAAATGAATGAATACAAAAAAATGCTTACACAAAATAAAGCAGCACTTCAGGGAGAAGGCTATGCTAATCTGCTTCTTTCTTGATATGACAGCTTTCTACATGCCAGGCATTTGGCCAGTATAGGAGGTAACTCAGTTGCATCACACACAAAACACATTCTCATAATCTGCAAAACCTGGAGTGGTACTGCCTAGTTCCACATTGACCATCCCACCAGTTCCGTAGGATTTGGGTGCAAAGGTGCGATGCTCTCAGCAGAAAGAAGTCTCCCTCCTGCCCAATCGAGGATCGCTCTGCATTCGGAGTTGGAGGGAAGTCAAGTCAAAAGGGACCCTGTAGGTGGCTACTTACAGCTTCCACTGGTATGAGGTGGCAGGAGGGTTGGCATCAGAGATACACGTCAGCTTCACATCTTTCCGGTTGAGGTACCAGTTGCCATCAAAGCCATCAATCCTCACTTCGGGCTCGTCTGTGAGGAGAGGAACAGGAATGACAGCAGAACGGGAGGGAGTTGTGAAGGGCAGGCAGGTGAGAGAGGAGAGGAGAGGAAGGGAAAGCGGAAGAGAAGAAAGGAGAGAGGGATGAAAAGAGAGGTACAAAGATGTGGACGAGGGAGGGGAACAAAAGGCCATTAATATTCATTCTGGCTCACCTTTGTCTCATAGCTCTGGGACATGCTGCAGATCTAGTGTGGTGCAGTGGTTAAGGTGTTGGGCTAGGATTTGGGAGACGAGGGTTCAAATCCCCCCCTTGGCCCTGACCTAGGGCTAGTCACTGCCTCTCAGCCTAGCCTACCCCACAGGGTTGTTGTAGGGATTAAATGAAAGAGGGGGAGAACCATGAACACCACCGTGAACTCCTTGAGAGAAATGGTTGGCCATGAATACAACAAACAAATAAGATTTGGACTTTTCTTTGCATTATAGATGGTAACCCGGGGTGGGGTGGGAGAAAAGCCCCCTCCACATGTTTAGGGGTGCTGTTACTCCTTCTCACAGGGGAACCCTGACTTTTAAAAAGAAAATGCCCTACAGCTGCTCCCCCACACCCAAATCCACCCCTGTTATGCCCAGGGAAAGTCAAAAGTCTCAGGGGCCAGCAGCCTCTTCAAGACACCAGCTCCGCTGTTGGAGAACAAACAACAGCATCTCAGATTTATAGAGCTGGAAGGGACCGCGAGAGTCATCTAGTCCAACACACTGCAATGCACGAACCTCTCGCCCAGGCCGCCCTCCCTGCCTCTCTCACTTACACAGCACGTTGAGGGTCATGCTGTCAGTGAAGCGGTCCAGCTGGTAGTTGACCACACATGTCAGTTGCTGCCGATGGGCCTCCCGGCTGGGCAAGAGGCGGTACTGGCTGACCACGGTGAAGGTGCCGTTGGGGTTGCGGATCTCTTGGTATTCTGCCACCCCTTTCAGCTTGGTTTCCCAGGACACGGTGCTGGGGGGCTTCCCGTTGGAGGAGGTGCAGGTGGCGACCACAATCTTCTCCGTCATGCCGGCCTTGGCAATGAGCAGGCTCGTGGTGGCCTGCATCCGGTTTGTCGGTTTGGCTGAGGAGAAGGCAGGAGGGGAGAAGGTTAGATGAGAGGGGAGGGTCTTTGAGGTTACTAGCGTGTGCTGTGAGCTGTTTGGTCAGCCCTTGGGGTTAATCTCCTGCTGAGACATACAAGGGGTTCAAAATCAAAGTGGCTTCGCTGATTCATCAGAATACACTAGCTTCCCTGGCCTTCTGCAAAACGCAAACACCGAACACCATTCTGTGGACACTGAACACAAGCCTTGTGCTCTATTGCAGTGTCAATATTTATCAGAATTCCACCTTTCGTAAGAATGTAAGAAGAGACTGCTGGATCAGGCCAATGGACCATCTAGTTTGGCATCCTGATTTCACAGTGGCCTGCAGGAAACTCTCATGCAGAACCCAAACATAAGAGCCCTCTGACCTTCTGCAGTTTCCACCAACTGCTATTCAGAAGTGTTACTGCCTTAGACCATGGAGGCAGAGTATATCCATCGTGGCTTGTAGCCAGCTGATGGCCGTCCCTTCCTCCTCCTCACTTGAGTTCCATAGTTTAACCATGTCCTGCACAAAAACGTCCTTTCTTTCATCTGCCCTGAAACTTCCACTGCTCAGTTTCGTGGGATGTCCCACGAGTTCTAGCGTTAAGAAACAGGGAGACAAATCTTTCTTTGTCCACTTTCCCCATGCCATGCATAATTTTGCCAACTTCTATTGTTTCACCTGTTGTTCCACTTAAGAAAAAAAAAAGAAAAAGCAAGTTTCTAGCCCCTTATAGGTTTGGACACAAATGCAGCAATGTGAAAATCTTGTGACGAAAGTGTGCTGGAAACATTCCAAAACGGAGGCATTCAGGAGCTGAGGTTTGACTGTATACTCCCATACATTATTACATGAATATTTTTGATGTTATTATCCTAATACATATGTAGATATTAATAGCCTACTAGATTCTGTAGAAACACATCCTAAATTTTATCATATTTAGCCAAACAAAGACTATGCCTTCCTAAGCTTCGTGCTGGACTGTATAAGTATGGCTGTACCGAAAATGCTAAAATTTCAGCGGAGAATATTCTTCTGAACTATATGCCTATTGCATGGAAGTTAACAACAGGATAACAAAAATGGATTCTAATGGTGGCCAAGAGACTGATACGGATGAATGCGAAGAATAAAGATATCTTATCTCCTTTAATCAATAAATTGGTAATATGACAACTACCCATTGCACCTTTCGCCATGCATAAGACCAGGCATAGGCAAACTCTGGCCCTCCAGATGTTTGGGACTACAATTCCCATCATCCCTAGCTAACAGGACCAGTGTTCAGGGATGAAGGGAATTGTAGTCCCAAACGTCTGGAGGGCTGGAGTTTGCCTATGCCTGCATAAGACTTGGAGCTTTGATAATGGAATCTTCTGGAATCTTTGGAGCTTTGATAATGGAAACGCACTGAAGCAGGAGGGGAGAGAGAAAGACTCAGTGACAGGGCTTGAATCCAGAGCCACATCGTCTCCAAAAACACCTCAGACACAAAGGAAGCTTCCCAACTTCCTTCTGAAATCCATTTTGGGACATCAAAGGGAAAGGCTTCCAAAGGAGCATCGTTTTCAAAGCTTTGCCACACCCTTGAGAAACAGGTCACTACGACCAATCCTTATCCAAGATAATACAGTGGAATAAGCAAGACAGCAACCTGTCTACACCAAGGATGCAACTCTAAAATGCATCCTTTGCACACTGATGGCATTGTCATTATCATCACAAAGGCAATCATCACCAGGAAGGAGAACACAGAACAGAATCCCACAGGACATTTGGTATCTGGACACAGAATCTCTCTCCCCCCCCCCCCCATGCCCTGCATCAGTCCAGAATCTAATAGTTTGTTCTCGCTGGTTCAAGGATGCTGTTCCAGTGGAAGGGGACTGAAAGCAGTTTGCAACAGAGGGAGAGAGAAACATTCAAGGAAGCTGCAGGGGGGCTTGCCATGTTTCACTCGCTGCTGTGGGTACTACAAGGTTAGGAGATTTCGTTTCAAGCTGACCTGATGCACGGGGCTGTCCCAGTGGAATGGGTCCTCGGGGAAAGGCAGAGGGACGGCATGCCTTAGCTTCTGAGCATAGGCTTGCTGGTGCGGATGAGGAAAAATGAACTCATCAGCACAGGAATGAGCAACCTGTGCCCCCCAGGTGATTTTGTACTCCAGCTCCCATCAGCACCAAGCCCACATAGCAATGGTCAGGGATGATGGGAGGTGTTAAACTGAGAACAAAGCAGGACTCTGGGTAAATGCAGAATATGATACTCAGAATCTTCTATGATAAAGGCTGAGCCAAAGTTTTGAAGATCAACAGTTTTCACGTAAAAAAGCAACAATTTCAAAGGTCCCCAAACTAGGTCCTGCAAAACTAGCCTTTTTCATATAATTTCTCAATTTATTCCCTATATTCTACAGGTGCTGTTTCAGTAGAACCTTTTGTCTATCATCTGTCTATCTATCTATCTATCTATCTATCTATCTATCTATCTATCATGTATCTATCTAGTATCTATATCATCTATCTATCTCTATCCAAAAGGAGTTTTCTTCTTGCTAAATACACAATTCAACCAATAAGGGATTATATAGGCAGTGCGGTGAAATCACGGCACTACCTAAACAATCAGATGTGGCTATGGGATGACAATATGAAGCCACATCAGAGGGAGAGATAAATAGCTCTTGCCCTCACTCTGAATTGGAGAATGGTTCTGCTCCATTTTGCAGGACCTCCAAGTTCTCTCCAAAAATAAGGTGAGGGGTGAGCATCATTGATGGCAAATGTTGTAAAATTTGCCTTCTCATTTTACCTCAGCAGACTAGGGAAGAGAACAAGCATTTCCTAAGGACTTGAGCTGGGATTCTGCAGAGAGTGGGGTATGGAAGTTCTGCACCCTGGCGATCAAGGGTAGTCCTTGCCGCTGCTTCCTCTGCTGTCACTCAGCAATGGCGGCCGGATGACGACCGTAACCCCACCACCCCATGAAGGGAAGGAGAGGAGAGGTGGGAGAAATAGACTAGGCTTTCCCTCTCAAGCTCACTAGGGAGCCTGGCTCCCAAACCTCTGCTCCTACTCAAGCCATTAGTGTTACGGGACCAGTATGTAAAACCTGAGACGCTGTTTGCTGAGACAGGAGGGCAGAAGGACCACTAGTTGTTTGGAAGGCAGCAAAGCCGACTTACCCAACACAGTGAGGTTGAGCTGATTCTCCCGATTGCCATCGGGGAATGTTGCAAACTCGCAGATGTAAACGCCTTCATCCTCCAGCTTGAGGCGTGACAGCTGGATGGTCCCATCCCTGGTGGAGGAGTTTCGAAAGACCATCCGGTCCTTGTATGGGGGCAGGATGGAAATGCCCATGACGGGGTTGGAGATGGCCACGTTCTGCTTGGAGCCATTGGTGGCCTTCTGCCAGGTGACCTGGGTGATCTTCATGCCGAGGCTGGGGTTGGTCAAGGTGCAGTGCAGGTTCACATCAGTCCCAATGTACCCGGAGACCGTGTCGTTGACAAGCACCATCTGAGCCCAGAGGCCTGCAATGAGAGCAGAAGGGAGGCGGGGGAAGAGGAGTCAGTTGCAGAGTGATAAGAAATGGTCCTTGTTGCTGGGATTCCAGCGCACCGTTTGTCCCAATTAATTCTCTCTGCTTGTAGCTTGGAAGCAGCAGGTTCGCACAAGCCTAGCTAAATATGGCTCACAGCTCCGCAGATAAATTGGAGAGAGAGAGAGAAATTGACTATGGGACATAATTTCCCCTTCCCAACAGTTAAACAAGTGCATTTGAGTTTCCTGAGCCTGCGACAGAGCTGGAGGAGAGGAAAGCCACGCAAATAGTCCCACTATGTTTCGCCTTCAGATTTGCCTGCCCTGTGGTACATAAAACCGTGCTGCTCACTTGCGTCTAAAAATGGGAGACAGGAAACGTCTGTCAAATTGCCCTCCTGCTTGCCTGGAAGAGATGGCTAAGGCCACCGAGTGGCCATACTTCAAGGGGACGGGAAACTGCTTTTGGCTGAAGGGCCATGTTCCGTTCTAGGCAACCTTCAGAGGGCCACATGCCACTGGCGGGTGGGGACAGAGGAAAAGGTGGGCAGTGCCACAAATGCAATTTTCATCTTTATACAGTAGACGACACACACTCCCATATCCTCCATCCAGACATGTAAGAGGCATTGCCAGAGTTGATGGACACATCCCAGCTAAGACCCAAGGGGGGGGGGTGCAAAGCAGGGTGTGTGTGTGAGGGGTGTGGCCTTGGGTTTGTGTTGCAAGGAAAGTCCCAAATGCCAGAGATAGAGGCTCGGAGGATGGCACTTGGCTTTGAGGATTGAGGTTTCCCACCCTTTCTAGACCAGATGGGTGACTCTACCAGCCTGGCATAAACATATCTATATAAGCTGGTCCACACATGTATGTTTAGAGCGTATTGACTGCAGCGTTAAGTGGCACCTGGCATGTGGGACTGAGCCACCCCAGCTCTGATACTGCCGCCAGGACTCCAGTGTCTCTTCACCTTTCAGCCACATCACTGCACAGCTTCAGGTGTTGGGCTGTGAGAGTTGAAAAATGGTGATGAGAAAGGAAGCGAGGGGGTATGCAGATGTGAATTCCCCCCCCCCCCCTGCATTGAGTAATGAAGTGGCAAGAGATCGTGCGGAATAAGCACACATGGAATGCCATCTTTACAACAGACCACTTTAAAATATCGATGGCTTGAAAAGAGGATGAGACAAATTAATGGAGGACAAGGCTATCAATGGCTGCTAATTCTGATGGCTGTGTTCCTACCTTTTCCTGGCTCTTAAGGCTGCAAGGATAAGTGCATGTGTGTGTGTACATCTGCAGTGCCTGGCAGATCTTGGAAGATTCCCAGGGTTCAGGGGGTTAGAGATTCAGTGCCCTATGCAGCTCTGTGCCCCTCCCTGCGACTAGCAGGACGGCAGAATGAATGACGCAAGGTAGCAAATATTGCAGAGTGAATCATGCAAAATGTGTGTGTGTTTGTGGGGTAAATCATGCAAATGTGTTTGATTTGCATAATTTATACAGCATATAGAATATCTATCTAGGTCTCTGCAGGCAGAGATGTAGATATATAGGGAGGCTGTCACCCACTAGTGGAGGGGGGGTGGAGATCATGCTATCCAAAGTCTCACTGTGTTTGACAGGCCTTGCTTTCTAGTGTTGATGATTGCAACTGAACTTTGACTAACTGCATGATTTATAGTCAATTAACCAATTAATTTCACATGCACATAGCATTTTGGAAGGGGGTGTGCGTTCCTTATTCATGGACTCCTCTACTGAAAGGGGAGCATCAGGTTTGCATTTTTGAGAGCTACATTCTCTCCAGCCACTAGTGATACAACATGATTAAACCCTTTCCCCGAATCCAAAATTAACCTCTGTCTTTGGGAATAAAAATAAAGACTGCTGTGTTTCTCGTTGTTTCTTCTCTCTGCCTGTGTGCTTTGCTTAAGGCATGAAGACAGATCTGGCTAACAGCTGGGATTCATGCTTTCAAAAATGGGGAGCGACTGTGACTTCTTAATCCTTGGGGTGCAAGTGAATGATTGGCAGCCCCCTAGCAGAGATTTACTCTTGGAGAGGAGCAAGTCAACAAGCTGGCCTCATGGCTACAAGAGCTGGCTTGCTGGCTTGCACTTTTTTCATTTAGGTTGGCCTTATCTATGTTATGTTCAGAAGAACCTGCTGGATTAGGCCAAGGAGGCATCTAGTCCAGCCTCCTGTTCTCACAGTTGTGAACCAGGTGCCTGTGGGAAGCTCGTGTGCAGGATTTGAGCACAAGAGCCCTTTCCCCTCCTGTGTTTTCCAGCAACTGGCATTCAGAAGCCCTGCTGCCTCCAACCGTGAAGGGAGAGCCGAACCATCATGGCTAGCAGCCACCAGTGTGGTGTAGAGGTTAAGAACAGTGGACTCGTAATCTGGTGAACTGGGTTTGATTCCCCGCTCCTCCACGTGCAGCTGCTGGGTGACCTTGGGCTAGTCACACTTCTCTGAAGTCTCTCAGCCTCACTCACCTCACAGAGTGTTTGTTGTGGGGGACGAAGGGGAAGGAGATTGTTAGCCGCTTTGAGACTCCTTCGGGTAGTGATAAAGTGGGATATCAAATTCAAATAATCTAATCTCTCTCCTTGCACCACACAGAGGTTTAGAACTTGTGGTCCTTCAGTGTTGCTGGACTACAACCCCCATGACCCGCTAACCATTAGGTTCACTGGGAGTTGGAGTCCAACAACCTCTGGGGAGCATTGGGTTCCCCATCCTAGGGTTAAAGCCCTAAATGGCCTTGGTCCAGTATATCTGAAGGAGCGTCTCCACCCCCATCATTCTACCCAGATACTGAGGTCCAGTGCTGATGGCCTTCTGGCGGTTTCCTCACTGGGAGAAGCCAAGTTACAGGGAACCAGGCAGAGGGCCTTCTCGGTAGTGGCACCCACCCTGTGGAACGCCCTCCCACCAGATGTCAGAGAACAACAACTACCAGACTTTTAGAAGACATCTGAAGGCAGCCCTGTTTAGGGAAGCTTTTAACGTTTGATGCATTACTGTACAGTGGTACCTCGGGTTACATACACTTCAGGTTACATACGCTTCAGGTTACAGACTCCGCTAACCCAAAAATAGTGCTTCAGGTTAAGAACTTTGCTTCAGGATGAGAACAGAAATTGTGCTCCAGTGGTGCGGCAGCAGGAGGCCCCATTAGCTAAAGTGGTGCTTCAGGTTAAGAACAGTTTCAGGTTAAGAACGGACCTCCGGAACGCACTAAGTACTTAACCCGAGGTACCACTGTATTTTAATATTTTGTTGGAAGCTGCCCAGAGTGGCTGGGGAAACCCAGCCAGATGGGCGGGGTATAAATAAATAAATTATTATTATTATTATTATTACTACTACTACTATTATTATTATTACTATTACTATTACTATTACTATTACTATTACTATTACTATTATTATTATAGCATCGTAGAGTTGGAAGGGACCCAGTGGTTCATCTAGTCCAACTCCTTGCAATGCAGGAACATGTAGCTGTTCCATACAAGGATCGAACCTGCAACCTTGGTGTTATCAGCACCACTCTCTAACCAGCTTTCATTTTCTTTTATCACATTTAGATCCACAACCCACCCCTCTTTTCCTCCAAGGAGATCAAGGTGGTACACATGGATCTCCCCCTCCCGCTTTCATCCTCACAACAACCCTGTGAGGTTGGTTAGGCTGAGAGATGGCAACTGGCCTAAGATCGCCTTGTGAGATTATCTGGTGTAATACGTTGCCTGGCAAAGACTTCTGCAGAACTCCGAAGCTTGCCACCATTTTGCAACCTTTTCCCTCGGTCATCCTGAATGTTTCATTTCTTCCACTGAAGACCAACAATGGCTGACTTTGCTTTTTAAAACATTGTCTGTACTCCACCTGAGGTAATACCTTTCCCTTCCACCAAGAAAGAGGGAAGTACCGTATCTTACAAGATGAGCAACATTTAAATCCAGCTTCACATACACCCGCCCCCCCACATGCAAAATTGCTGCTGTGTCTCTCCCTAATCTGTGTCTTTAGAGAGAACACTCCAATAATTATATAGCTGGTATTTATATTCAAAGCAAAAAAGAAAAAAGAAAGCAGGGTAGTGGTGCAGAGGACGGGTGGTGAAAGTGTAGCAGAAAACTGGAAAAACGGGTCATTCGAGAAATGGGAAGCCTGGGGAGAGGAGGCCAAAGAACAGTGGTTCATGCAAAGCATGAAAGAGAATGAAGAGTGATTAGAACAGAGGAAAGCCACCTTATATCCTGAGTCAGAGCACTGGTCCGTCTAACTCAGAATTGTCTTCCATGGCAGGCAGCTATTTTCCAGGGTTTCAGGCAGGGGGCATTCCCAGCCCTACCTGCAAAATTCAGGGATGGAACCTGGGGCATTTCCCATACAAAGCAGTTCCTTTACCAGTGAGCCATGGCCTACAAATCAAATAAGATTCTAGTCCTCATTGTTTTAAATAAAGGCTTCTTTAAAATAGGAATGTAAGAATCTGCCTTGTTCCGAGTCAGAACTTCAGCTTCTCCAGCTCAGTAATGTGCACACTGACCGGATGCTGCACTCAGACAGGGGACATTCCCAGCCCTCCGTGGAAATTTTGGGGATTGAACTTGGGACCTTCTGTGTGGGAAGCAGATCATCTATCACTGAGCTATGGTCATTTCCATGAGGGACATGGGAAGGAAGGCTAGAGAGGCTGTCAGAGTGGGAATGCGGCACTGGAAAGGAATGATTGCTCCACACAAGGAGAGGAAGGCAGTAGCTCTTGCTCGCAGGAGCAGGAGCAGGCCAGAGCCAATGTATTTTGCTGCTTGAGACGGAGCAGAAAGTGCATCTCTCCTCCTGCCCCAAGTCAAGGTCCTGAACATGTGCAGAACTGATGTTAAAGCAGGAACAGAGAACCTGTAGCCTTCTAGGTGCTGTTGGACTACCTATAATTTCCACTACAGTCGTACCACATAAGTCAAACGGAATCCGTTCCAGAAGTCCATTCGACTTCCAAAATGTTTGGAAACCAAGGTGTGGCTTCCGATTGGCTGCAGGAAGCTCCTGCAGCCAATCAGAAGTTGCACCAGATATTCGGGTTCCAAAAAATGTTCGCAAGCCAGAACACTCACTACCGGGTTTGTGACGTTGGGGAGCCAAAACGTTCAACTCGCAAGGCGTTCGTCAACCAAGGTACGGCACCTGCCACCTGAAGCACCCACCTCACTTTACCTAACAGTAGGGCTAACCCCGAATGTGGGGCTCAGCAGACACAAAACAAAACAAAACCCTTGCCCCCGTCTTTCTTTGCCCTGCCTTCTCAGGTGGTGATTTTTTTACATCTCTTCTCAACACATCAGGATCTTGGCAGAGAGACTGTCACACACCTGCTGCAGAAGCCCCCCCCCCCAAGTTGCAAAGGATTCTGGGGCGTTTGAGCACATGTTGAATCTGTGTGACACACCAGACCAGCCTGTTGGGCTGGATTGCCACCACCCCATGTGAAATGAGATTTCATCTTACAACACGCCCCTATGACTGAGCGCTGTAGAAGATCTGTAGTGGGTAGCAGGAAATCTTGTGCTCCCTTTCTGATCTTGCTGCAAGGTACCCCTGATAAGCTTCTGAGGAATCTTGGCGTTTTCCAGAACATTCTGGGGAAAAGGCTAAGAACTAAACTGACTGTTTAACTAGCACCCTGGCAAAGGCTTGGAGGAACCTCTTTCTGGTATGGAATTTCATAAGCCCTCGCCCAGGGGTGCTTGCAAAAGTGAACACTCCTCTTTCAATGCCAAGGGCTGCAACTACTGCCCCAGTCCCCTAAGGGTTTAGTGATTGACCTGGAGCAGAGCAGAGCAAGATGGAGGAATGATGCTCTGTAAGAGCTGGTGGGTGCCCACCTCCTTTCTCTGCTGGGCCCCAGATAAGTCTCAGGTCTTGGGGGGGGGGGGTTCTTGATGGTGGTAAGAGCTTTCAGGGCATCCCCCAAACTTTGAATGCAACAAATCCTTTGGCATGACTGCAAAGACTCTGAATACTATTTACTGGAAACTGAAGGGGAGAGTGCTGTTACGCTTCTGTCCTTTTTGCAGGCTTTGTACAGGTTTCTTGTTGGCTACTGTAAGAACAAGATGCTGGACCCTGGTCTGATCCAGCAGATGTTTCATAGGTCCCTATGATAGTGCCTTCCTGGGGCACACACCCTGACTTACTGGTACAGGTAACCAACCCACACAACCAATTCACAAATGCACACACACATCTCTCGATTCCTCCACATTTGGTGACTGGCAGGTACAGATATCACCTTTCACCCACACAAACACTTTCTGCTTAAAGCAGGAGTGGGCAACCTGCAGCCCAATGGCTGAATGTGGCCCTAGCATGATTTAATGTGGCCCTCAGCCTAATTCCATGTGAGCAGCAAGGAAGTGTGTGTGTGGGGAGAAAGGGGTGACAAGAGAGAAAAAGAGTCGGCAGAGGGGAGGAGAAATCAAATTGTGCTCCACCCATTTTTGGTTCTGTATCTACCCACCCACAGTCCAGACAGATCACCCCGGGTGAAGGCAGCTCTCCGAAGAAATATGAAAGTTCAATCTATTAGATCTGGGATGGCTCGTTCATACATGCAAGTTATCACTTGAGGCTTCAGTCACCCAGAGATAATGATACGAAACTGCCTTATGTCAGGAGGCTTCCAACTTGTGTTCTCGTTCAAGAGGTGACTCAGAAAGAGTTTACAGTCCCTGGTAGGCCCAGGAAGTTCTGGCTCATAATTTTGGGATAGGCCAGCCTGTCTGCAGGAAAACTGGCCTTCCAGCTCAGGGCAACTTTGGAGAGACATTTATGACCAGGGACTGTGTCCAACTAAATGCTACTTGGCATGGTAGTTTCAGTAATTAATGGGCCTAAGTTCGTCATGCTGATTAATTTCAATGGGTCTACTCTGCATAGGATTCACACTGGGAACAGCTTAAGGGTTGATCATTTGTATTCTGTTCAAATGGCCACAGGGACACCATTAATTTTTGAATTAAACCAGCACTAAACAAACATTTCTCAAACTTTCTTACCTCCCTTTTTTGCAGATAATTTAAAATGGCTGGGTGCCTCAGTGGACAACTTAATAAAATTTGTGTGCATGTGGGGGGCATTTAGATTACAAGTTAAAGTACACAACTCATATTTTAATAACTGTAGTTTGCCTTCATGATGCAATGAATAGGCCCATTTCAGTGAGCAAGGTTCTGTGAAGCCCGGTGTCATTTTTCCCAGCTTACCACAACCCTGTGAGGTAGGCCAGAATTGACTGCCCCACCCCCTGGCTTGTTCTACAATATCAGAATATATCAAGGCAAACCCTTCTTCTTCCAGATGGTAGCTGGGATACATTGGAATGGGATACTTTCTATCCCAAGAAATCGCCAGTGGGCTTTGGCGCCTGCCATGTCAACCAAGTTGCTAAAAGGTCTGGATCTGGGTACAGTGGTCTTAAGTACCTAATTCGTTCCAGAGGTCCGTACTTAACCTGAAACTGTTCTTAACCTGAAGCACCACTTTAGCTAATGGGGCCTCCTGCTGCTGCCGTGCCGCCAGAGCACAATTTCTGTTCTCATCCTGAAGCAAAGTTCTTAACCTGAAGCACTATTTCTGGGTTAGCGGAGTCTGTACCCTGAAGTGTATGTAACCCGAGGTACCACTGTATATTCCTGTCCCCAAACCCATACTGGTTGGCATTAAAAACTGTGTTTCTGACAGGACACAGGGTTACATTGCAAAGGGTTGTGACAAAAGCCTTGCCATTCTGAATGGCTGCTGAAATGAAGAGGCAGAGAAAGAAAGAAATTTGGTTAGAGCTTCCCCAGCCTATTGCTCCTCCAGATGGCCAAAGAGATGCATTGGAACTGGATGGGCTGCTGGTTAGTGACCTCTGGAAAAATACCCCCCTCTAACACAGATGCACCCTGAATGCCTCCCCAAGACCCTGAGACACTAGCAGACCCCTTTCTCCAACACTCATGTACACCCACCCACATACACACACCCTTGTGGTACCTTCAATCTACACAATTCCATGATCTCCAGCTAACCATGTTTCGTGATCCAGCTTTGACAACCCTGTCACTACGTTTTCTGAGGTCCCATCTCCTCTGCCGCCCCTCACTTCTGTATGACCGATCCCAGATGCAAGCCCAAACAAAGCTTTGCGACACACAGATGCAATCTGGTGCCTGTGGCACCGCCGCCATTTAGCTGCCACACATGCCCTCTCCGCTGAGCCTGCTGGCAGTCGCTGTTTGGCTCAACACACCGCCTGCAGCTGTACGAGCAAAAACTGGGCTTGGGAATGCGGGTGCGATGGAACTGCTACCCCATTGTTAAAGATATTGCCAAGGGGTGGGGAAGAGATGCGATGTGCTGATCCTGGCACCAGTTGGACTAAGAATTCCAGAGCTGGGCACAGTGTGAGGATGGAAATGGCAGCTCAAATGCATCGTCTCGGGTAAACTAAAATCAACTCCCTCCCAGATTGCTGATTGGTGATTCTTGTTCTCCTAATACCCCCACCTTTGGACAGGGACAAATATCCAGGGCAAGGTAATAAAAAGGAGGATCAAAGAAACAGCAGAAGCTGTGTGATGTTGTGTTAGGAAGCAGCTCTGCTCACCCTCGGAAGCTGTCAGGTGACTTTGCATCCTCCACACTGAAAAACCATTAAAATTCCACAGTCCAAATTCTGTAGCAAGGGAAAGCTAGGTTCTGCGTATGAATCACAAGCAGCCTCATACCTGGTGTTGTTCCTGAATGCTAAGAACTCCAGACCACCCCCCAGCCCCCCCAAAAACCACCCTGCAGTTTTGGAATAAAAATCAGCGCAGCTCCATCTTGATTCAAAATTATGTCCAACTGTACAGATGCAAACATGCTACTTGATCTCAGGAACCACCATGCAAATTTTGGTGGTCATCTCTTAACGGATGTCCAAATGCATAGCAAACAACTTTCCAAAATATAAAGTAGATGCAAATCGAGGGAAAAGACACCTTTCTGCTTAGTATGCACCATTTATTCTGTTGCTTTTGCAAGTCATGGGAACAAAAGTATGTAAAGGTGGGATGAGCTAGGCAGGGCCTCCTCTTCCCAGTGGGAAACCTTCTTTGATCATCCTTTGAAGCCTGCAGAAGGTGCTGCCTATTCTTTTTCAAGTCCACCTTTGAATTCATAAGGACTAGAAACATTGGGGCTAGTAGCCATTGATAGCCTTCTCCTCCATGATTTGGTCCAATCCTCTTTCAAAGCCATTCAAGTTGGTGGCTGTCATTGCCTCCTGTGGGAGCAAGTTCCCATCAGTCAACCACACTGCAGGAAGAAGTATTTTCTTTCCTCTGTCTTGAATATTCCAACATTCAGCTTCACTGAATGCCCACGAGTTCTCATGCTATCTTCCTCTTCAACCTGACATTCCCCCAGAGCGGAATTCTTCACCCAATATTGCTTTCTTCCCCTTCTCAAAGATAATGCTAAAAAAATATGTCTCTGTGGACAACAAGGGCTCTAATCTCAGAAGCAAAAGGATTTGCTGAGCAAGACTTACAGCAGTGGCACTGATAGCAGGTGAGACAGAGAACCCTTCACTTTGCCACATCCCTCCTATGACTAGCCAAAGCAGAATAAGCTATGCAAAAAATAAAAAAAAATATTGTATGTGCTCGGGGGATTAGCAAACAAGAGAAATTGGTCTGAATGTGCCCAATTTGCATCATTTACGCAGGATTTGGCTTCCTTTGGATTGCCCTGGGATGGGATTTGAATTTTCTTTTTCTTTTTCGCTTAGTGTATAAGCTCTGGAGAGAGAGCGTGGGGCCTCCAGCCAATGCACGGGCCCCACAGAGAGGAGAGCATCACCAAAAGGCAGAGAGAGAGAGAGAGAGAGAGAGAGAGAGAGAGAGAGAGTCGAGACAGCAAGCGCCTCAAGCCTGCCACTCTCCCACTCCCTCTGCCCTTCCCGGGGAAAGCAAAGCTTTTGACTCTGGAACTGCCCACACCTGTACAAGGTGATTGAGCCGCTGCCAAGCTCCAAAGTGTTTACAGCTCCCCTGAGCGTGTGGGAGCTTGTCGGCTGGCAGGAGCCGTCACGTAACTGAGGTCCTGGGAACAGTCTCCCTGCACTGAGCTGCGCCTCACTCACTCCCAGGCTTTGGGGAGATGGCGCTCGGCTGCGCTGGGTCCCCGCCCCTGTTTCTTGAAGCCCAGCCAGGGAGGCTCGTTGTCTCTCCTGCTCATTAAAAGGGCATTGCTGAGAGGCTCTCCACTCAACTGGGCAGCGAGCTCAGAGGTTTGGGAACGGGCACCCAGATGGCTCTGTTTCCACCCAAACCAGCCTTGCAAACGCAGCGAGCCAAATTTCCTAGCCCACATTTTAAAAATAGACCACCTTCCCACATGGGGGCTTTCCAGAAAATGTCCACTCGGCCCACTTTCTCGTCCATGCCATACATTTAAAGCAGCCTTTCTCAACCTGCGGGTCCCCAGATGCTGTTGAACTACAACTCCCATCACCCCTAGCCAGCAAGGCCAGAGCACATGGATGATGGGAGTTGTAGTCCAACAACATCTGGGGACCCACAGGTTGAGAACCGCTGAAAAGCATGTGAATCCCCCTCCCCAATAATCCTGGGAACTGTAGTTTTGTAAGGGTACTGGGAACTGTAGCTCTTTGAGGGTTAAATTCCCAGCATTTTTTGGGAGAAACCATGTGCTTTAATTGTGCATTATGTGGTGCACACACAGACAAATAAGCAGAAGCAAACTGGGCTAGGTGAGCCCCATTGCAGGGCTCTTTGGATAGCTTTACAGCTGTGCTAGAACTTCCATGTCCATTGGCAGTCTACTAAGGAATATTAGTTGCTGTGGGGGAGGATGAGGCTCTTGCCCCCACGCCTTATTTGTGGGTTTTCCAGTGGACATTCCAGTTGGCCAACATGGAATCCAAATGCTGGATTAGCTATGAAAGGGGAAATACAAAATCTTCACTGAAGTTAACTATGCCTTGCCACAGCTTCCGTGTACTTTGGGCTTCAGCTGGAACACTTGCACCCTGCTAGATTGCCGATTTTGAAAGGGAACTACCACTCATTCTGCCCCAAAGGGTGACACAGTACTCCAAGATCCTCCTGGGCTAGGAAGTCTGGTGACATCAAAGAGGCCGACAGAGAGCAACTGAGGGGTACAAAAAGACTCACACACTTGCTGACTGCTCTCCCTCTCATAGAATCATAGAATTGTAGAGTTGGAAAGGATCGAAAGGGTTATCTAGCCCAAAGGAATATTTTGCCCAACATGGGGCTCAAACCCACGACCCTGAGATTAAGAGTCTAACACTCTACCAACTATCTCAACCATTTAGGGGGCATAGGAAGCTCAATATTTTTGCAGTACAGTGGTACCTCAGGTTACAAACACTTCGGTTACAGGCTCCGCTAACCTGGAAGTAGTACCTCGGGTTAAGAACTTTACCTCAGGATGAGAACAGAAATCACACGGTGGTGGCGCGGCAGGCCCCATTAGCTAAAGTGGTACCTCAGGTTAAGAACGTTTTCAGGTTAAGAACAGACCTCCGGAACTAATTAAGTTTCTAACCAGAGGTACCACTGTACCAGCCTCCCCTACAAACCTGATGCCCTCCAGATGTTTTGGATGGCAACTCCCATCAGCCTGCAGCTGACATGTTTAGGGAAGGCTGGTCTACACTGATTGGGTCTCTCTAGGGCAGAAGTTCTCAACCTGTGGGTCCCCAGATGTTGTTGGACTACAACTCTCACCATCCCTAGCTAGCAAGGCCAGAGCTCAGGGATGATGGGAGTTGTAGTCCAACAACATCTGGGGACCCACAGGTTGTGAACCACTGCTCTAGGGTTTTAGGAAGGAGTCTTTTCCCAACCCTGCTTGGAGATGTCATTGGGATTGAACCTGGGTCCTTACGCCTGCATGCAGATGTTCTGCCACTGAGCCACAGCACTTGCTCTGGCAAACAGTATATCAATACAAAACAGCAAAAACCATCCAGAAGCAGCCAAATCATTTATTAAAGAGTTATTAAAGAATTTATTAAATAAAGCACAGATTTATTTTTTTCGGAGTCCTCAAGAACTTGGCAGTTATCCGAATGCCTTTATACTTACTGGACAGAATGGAACGTGTCAATGTTTTGCTTGGCAACTGGGCAGGTAGCAAACTGTGCTGCACATTCCCTAGGCCCACTTTTGTCTCTGCTTAAATCAAATTTTGCTGGCTTGGTGTCCTCCAGATGTTTTGGACCACAACTCCCAGAAGCCTTTGCCAGCATGGCCGACCAGAGATTATGGGAGCTGTAGTCCGAAAGGTCTGGAGGGAGCTAGCTCGGGGAAGCCTGAGTTAAACAATAGGGATAGAGACATGTGTTTTAAAAAAGAAAAAGTTGAAGATTTAAGCAGGGAACTTGAGAGCATTCCTGTGGAAGCGAGGCACACCTACAGCATTCAGCACCACCCCATGGCGATGGACCTGCATAAGCAGCCAGGCTCTTCAGAGATATACTTTGCTTGCAGCTGGTTTAGGGAAGCCTCACCTCTCTGAGGCTGCCAACACAAACTATGTGCCAGCTGAGGAATGGACCCTGAAAAACAGCTCATCTCTGCCAGGCGGGCTTGCAACAGGCCGCATCAAGCTCTTGCATGCCCCTGCTCTCAAAACAACACATTCCAGAGTTCAAGTCTGCAGGGAAAAGGAAGAAGAATGCAACATCCAGGCCGGAAAACAAACTTCCACCCAAGACACATAGGGATCCAAATGGGAAGAACGGGACAGCCGCTCTCCTGGCCCGCAGGAACCGGGGTCCATTGGTGGGTAGGTGCGGGAGAATTGAACCCCAAATAGTACTGTTAATACCTTTTATAGAGAATGAAAGAAGCAACTGCAAGACGACTGTGACGTCATTGAGATCCCTGCTCTAAACTCAAAGCACACTGATTCTACCTGGTTATAGGGGTTAGAGCAAACATTAGCTGACAGCAACCCCAAGAGTCTTGTAGCACTGTAAAGACTAACAGCATAAGGCTAAGGATTAATTTAATGAATGAAGTGGGATCCTCAGTTTGCAGGTATGCACACACACTGCAAACAGTGGCATTGTAAAGCAGCGAGGTCAGAAGGAAAATGCAATGCAAGCAGAGATGGTGACAATTCCATTAGGGATGATATCTATGGAAAATAAGCACAGTGACCCTTTATGACAGCAGCGATAGGTTTGTAATGCTGAGTTAATCAAATCAGTGGGATAGGAAACCTTTATCTCCATTCAGACCGAACTGAGAAGATTTGAACTTCATCAAGAATTGTGATTCATTCAGCAGCCTCCCTTTGAACTTCCTTTATTCAAAGATGGCTATCTTTAAGCTCACTAAAATTGAAATTTCTTCCTACTGGTTTCTGAACCTTGCCCACTCTGCTGTCAGATTTGTGTCCATTGAGTCTTTTGTTGATCTGAAGGAGGCCATAACTGAACAAAGGAATTTTGAAGTGGGGTGTTCCCGTATGGATTGCAATAATTGATTCTCTTCACTGGGGTCTGAATAGAGACAATGGCTTCTTGTGAGATTACAAGCGTTAATTAACTCAGCATTACAATCAGGTGGTTCATTGATTTACCGAATATCACTGATGCATATGCACTTATTCTGCATATGTTTTAGCTCTAAATTGTCGCTATATGTACAGGCGACTCTCAACTTAATGCAGGGTTTACATTCCAGGGATAGCGCATATATCCCATATAACCAAAACACATTGGGTTCAATGACGGGTGGGATTGCCAAAGTCTCTTTTCTTGGGTGTCCACCCCTCTTCTTCCCCCTTTTAAATTTCGAAAAATATTTTTGTTAAGTGCATAAAGATGAACATGTGCAAGTTAAACGTGCTTAAGGTGTGAGTCACCTGTATGTAATTTCTGCATTTCATGTCCCTCCAACCTCACTATTAACATCCCCTCCCTGCAATGTATAGGTGGATGCTAGTCCACAAAGGCATGGTAAATTTGTTAGGTGCCACAAGACTCTGCAGTTTTTATTGTAACACAAATGAGGAACAGATTTTCCCAGCTGGATAACTGGGTCTTTACCATGAGTGCCCACTTGCTAGGATTTCAGTCTTATTGTCAATAGATTTGTTGTTTTTGTACCTGGTTTTTATTTTTATTTTTATTATTTAAAATAACCACTTATCTCTCATGTGTAAATCTCCTTGAGATGATGGGGATTAAGAAATCAATTGTAACAACAACAACCACTTCACAGGAAGCTGCCGTAGGCTGAGGGTAAGTATATTGGTCCATCTAGTAGTCCAGCAGTGTCTAAAACAAAGGTTTCCAAACTCACTCCCCCCCCCACCAAAGACTACTTGAAAAATTGCAGAGGGTCTTGCAGACCACTTAGTGAATTTCCTGTGTGCCATAGCAATTATAATTCTGAAGAATTCAAATTGCAAAAATACAATATAAGAAATAAAAGAAGCAAGAAAAGCCCCAATGAAAAATCAAAATGAATATTCAACGGGATGGATGGGTTGTTCCACATCATCAACCAAAAGTCCACAGGCATGTCGTGTGGCAAATCTCCTGAATGAAGCTCACAGACCACCAGTGGTCTCCACTGATCATAAGTAGGGAACCTCCGGTCTAAATTTACTAGCAGCAGCTCTCAATCATTTCAGATGGGATCTCCCCCAACCCTATCTGGAGCTGCCAGGAATTGAACCTGGGATCATCTGCATGCAAAGCATTCTAACAACATGTCTACTTCTCCAGAAATAGTCAAGAGCATAAGGCCACAAGAAAAGGCTGCTGGATCAGGCTAATGGCCAAGAGAGAGAGAGAGAGAGAGAGAGAGAGAGAGAGAGAGAGAGAGCGCATGCTTGGGCCTGCAACCCTACAAGGCACTTACCACCGGGACATGACCCCCATTGAACATAGTGGGGCTTAACTGATGATTAAGCATACCTGGGCTTGCACTGTGAACGTTTTGAGATGCAAGGTGGACAGTGAAATCCCATGTATGCTTAACTGGAAGCGTGTCCATTGGGGCTTGAACTCAGGTGAAGTGCGCATCTGAGTGCAGCCTAAGTGAACCAGGGTATATGTGCGTCCAAGCTCCATCTCTCCAGCACCACTGGTTTCCTCCTTTCCTCCTGCCCACAAGTGGGGTCAACCACCAAGCAGAGTACTCCACAAAAATTAGCCGTGCACATCCAAGCATGCTGGGTTGAGCGCCTCTCTCTCCCTTTCTCTCTCTCTCGCTCTCATGTTCAGGGCCAAAAAGCAGCTGAGTGCTGGAGACACTCTGGTGCCAAGCCTTCATTAGCAGAGACCTTGGCCCTCCTTCCTCTGCTGTTGCATTTGAAGTGGTTTGTGTGGCACGCCTGAGCCGGAGAGACTGGCTGGGTCTTGCAACCATAGCTCCTCCGAGATGCCTTCAGAAGAAGGCAGGCGACTCTCTCCTGCTGTCAATTCTAGGAAGCAGGTGGATGTATATTGGTAAGATGATGCTTTTGGAACATGAAGCAATAACACATGGAAGCAGCAGCAGAAGAAGAGTTTGGATTTGATATCCCGCTTTATCACTACCTGAAGGAGCCTCAAAGAAGCTAACATTCTCTTTTCCCTTCCTCCCCCTCAACAAACACTCTGTGAGGTGCATGGGGCTGAGAGACTTCAGAGAAGTGTGACTAGCCCAAAGTCACCCAGCAGCTGCATGTGGAGGAGCGGGGAAACGAACCCGGTTCCCCAGATTACGAGACTACCGCTCTTAACCACTACACCACACTGGCTCTCCAGTGGAGAATCAGTCTGCTGGATCAGGCCAAAGGCCTGGCAGCCTTTTCTCACAGCGGCCAACCAAATGCCCCCATGGGATGCCAGCAAGGGGCACATGAGCACCCCCCAAAAAATGTTTAAAATAGCCTTTTCTTTAAAAAACAAAAAAAACTCAGAAGCTTTTCTTCTAGGAATTGTAGGTGCCAAAATTCCAACTGACCACTGCTGCCCAGACACTATTAGCCCATAGATGGAAAGAAGGCACAGTCCCTACCAGAGAAGAATGGCAGATTAAACTGATTAAACTGATGCAGAGATGGCAAAACTGACCAGAAGAATGAGGAATCAGGAAGACCAAAAATTCAATAAGGAGTGGGGAAAATATATAATTTACCTAAAAACTCATTGCAAACAATTAAAACTATTAATAAGACTGTAATGACGCTTGCAATTAAGCTTTGGACTATGGTTTTATTGGAGATTTAATAGAATTGGATTAACAGGGAAGATGCAGGTGAAAAAAGTTAACATAAGGACCCACAAAGGGGAGGTTGGAAGGGAACTGATGAAAATTCTTTTATTTGTTTGCTTGATGACTGTTTGTAAACTTGAAAATGTAATTTTTTTGGGGGGGGGGGCATGAGCACAACAGGCCTGTTTGTGATGCCCAGCAAACAGAAGCTGTGTGCCCCTGCTTGTCAGTTTTTGTTTTTGCCCACAAAAGGAAACTTCTACCGTCACTCAGGAGAACCCCATGCACCCAACATCACAGGCAAAGTCTGCACAAATTGAGCATACGGGCTTCTTGCTGCCTCAAAGTTTCACCCTGGCATTTGAGCTTTTGCAGGGTTGCTAGAAGCTGCTGGGGGGGGGGGGAGGAAGGAGACTGCCCAGGTTGGCAGTTTTTTGCTGTCCTCTGCGGTGCATACAAGGACGCTAAGCGAAAGCTTCCCTGGGGCTCTGAGGCCTTCCTAAGCTCAGGGGTGACTCTACCAGGGTGCATTTATTTTCTTTCTTCTTTTCTCCAACTTCTGAAGAGGGTTTTGGCTCGGCCTGAGCCAACAGTCCCCCTTGATCCTGTCCCGCAGAATAAGGCGGTGGCAGTGCAGAAGGGGGAGCAAGGCCACTGACTTTGTGAGCTGTGATGATAGACAGTGCCAGATTTACATACAAGCTAAACAAGCTATAGCTTAGGGCCCCACTCTCTTGGGGGCCCCCCAAAAAATTAAAGGGGAAAATTGGATGTACATTTCCAAAATATAAGATAAAGGTAAAGGTAAAGGTACCCCTGCCCGTACGGGCCAGTCTTGACAGACTCTGGGGTTGTGCGCCCATCTCACTTAAGATGCCAGGGGCCAGCGCTGTCCGGAGACACTTCCGGGTCACGTGGCCAGCGTGACATCGCTGCTCTGGCCAGAGCCAGAGCCAGAGCCAGAGCCGCACACGGAAACGCCGTTTACCTTCCCGCTGGTAAGCGGTCCCTATTTATCTACTTGCACCCGGAGGTGCTTTCAAACTGCTAGGTTGGCAGGCGCTGGGACCGAGCAGCGGGAGCGCACCCCGCCGCAGGGATTCGAACCGCCGACCTTTCGATCGGCAAGCCCTAGGCGCTGAGGCTTTAACCCACAGCAAACTAATAAAATAAAACCTACATACAGCAACAGTGTTTTGTGTTGTATAGGCTCCTATGATGTAAGTAATGGCCTGCTAGCCTGCTCCCTAAAATATCACTGGTTTGCTCATTTCTAAATACAGTGGTACCTCGGGTTAAGTACTTAATTTGTTCCGGAGGTCTGTACTTAACCTGAAACTGTTCTTAACCTGAAGACCACTTTAGCTAATGGGTCCTCCTGCTGCTGCCACGCCGCCGCAGCAGCACAATTTCTGTTCTCATTCTGAAGCAAAGTTCTTAACCTGAAGCACTATTTCTGGGTTAATGGAGTGTGTAACCTGAAGCGTATGTAACCTGAAGCTTACGTAACCCGAGGTACCACTGTATAAGATTCCTATTCTCCCTGCCCACCCCCAAAACTTCCTTATTCTTCCCATATCTGTATCTAACATCCACACATAAAATTTCCCTTCTAACATCTGCAACGGAAGGGTTAGGGGACTTTTCTTTTGCTCCTGTTGAGGGCTGGATTCCCTCAGGACTTGAAGGGGTGGTGAAGGTTATGTGTCATGGACCAGAATTAGGTGGGGTTGAAGCCAGGGATGGTGCAGGGACATCCCCCTTTCTCTCTCTTTTGCCAAAAATTTATTATTTTCAGTTGCAACAATGAACCACCACGACTTTAACAAACGGTGGTGGTCTTGTCATACTAGCATGAGAACATAGGAAGAGCCCTGCAGGATCAGGCCCGTAACCCATTTAGTCCAGTATCCTGTTCTCATAGTGGTCAACCGGATGCCTGTGGGGAAACCTTGAAAGCAGAAAATGACCACCTCGGGAGACTTTCTCCAGAATCTTGTAATAAGCGGCTTTACTCTCTTTGCAACGTTATTACCCGGAGAAACGCACTGAAGCATTCTCTTCGCTCTCTTTTACTAAAAAGAATTGTTAAATGTCCCTCCACAGCACATCAGTACTCTTGCAGAAAGGTTGAAAACATAAAATGAAATTACCTCTGAAAACCCAAATGTGTTACTAAATTATTGTTAACTAATCCTCTGCTTGCGTATGAACGGATTGCATATAGACGCAGACTTTCTTTGGATAAATATGATGATATTTGGAATGGCTTTGCACAGAATATATTAGGTTATTGATAAAGATATATGCACTAGGATAATAAGAATATACACATCTGTATTTATGGAAATACAACAGAGTATTTTTCCTTTATTTCTATTTTCACATTGTTTTTCTTTTTCCCCTCACCTTTCTTTATAAATGAAATTCTTCTTCTAATAAAAAAAACCTAACCCTTTCCTTTGTGTGCATGTACATATACATACATATATGTACACATACACCCGTGTGTATATGATAAAATCTGTCATATTTGCATATTGCTGTTGCTCTTAGAAGCTCAGAATGCCTTACTTATAAGACCCAGCTAGCCAGCTATTCATTGAGCGCAGCTTAAGTCCAGGTCTTAGCAACTGAACTGCTCCATGCTCCTTTAACCAATGCTGTGGGTCCCAGAAATCTCCTGGCTCCAATTTGTAACTGGATTAGCAGACCTCTTTCAGAGTAAAAACAAACAAACAAACAAACAAGCCCACAGGTTCAGACTGTGGCTATATCTCATCATTTCTATACCATCCCAATTCCTGATCTGTGCCTGATCTGATCTGAGCTTAGCTGTGGGGTGACTGGTAAAATCTGGGCTGAGTTAAGACCAGGGACCATCTGCTCAAATGGCAAGGTCTCCCTGCTCAGATTAACCATGTTTGTTGTTCCAGTACTGTACAGTGGTACCTCAGTTTAAGAACAGTCCGGTTTAAGAATGATTTGGTTGACAAACTCCGCAAAACCGGAAATAGTGTCTTGGTTTGAGAACTTTACCTCAGTCTAAGAACAGAATCAGAACGGTGGAAGGGCACCAGTGGCGGGAGGCCTCATTAGGGAAAGTGCACCTCAGTTTAAGAACAGTTTTGATTTAAGACGGACTTGCAGAACCGATTAAGTTTGTAAACCGAGGTACCACTGTATATGTCACTTTAGAAGCTGTAGTGCAACCGTCCACTGCCCGCCCCCCCATTACAAAACCAAAACCTACTTTTGGCTCTCACTGTCCTATCAACAGCAGCTGGACTGAGTAAGAAATCATAGTGGAATGTGCTTTACTGTGTTAGGCTGCAAAAGCCAAGGTTCAAGGAGAGGCCGCAAATTTACCACCTAGCTTACTGCCCTGACTAAGCCTTGGAACACACTGACACCCAGCGTTTTACCTAACATCTTTGCGCGGGGGGGGGGGGGGAATTCACTTGGGTACTGAGTGAAGCCCTCTTGACTTCTCCACGCTTTTAACTCTTACTGATAAACTTTAGCACACCGTTTTGCAGATTTGCTGCCTTTAGTTATTTGCATCTCCATCTTACCATTGTGTTTGTGTTAATAAATAGACTGAAATGATTGCATTCATTTTATACCAAGCCACCCTGTAAATCTGATGGAATGATGAGGTATAAAATAATCCTGATAACAAACTCAATATTCCACTAAATGGCTGAATTTTCCTGTATCAAGTGTCAATATATTGCCATGGCTATGTAGCCTGTTCCCTTATCTCTTCCTCACTATAGTTATTTATCGCATTTATATCCCACCTTCTTCTCCAAGGAGCTCAAGGTAGAGTGCATGGTTCTCCCCCTGCTCCTTTAATCCTCACAACAACCCTGTGAGGTTGGTTAGGCTGAGAGGCAGCGACTGGCCCCAGTTCACCCAGGAAGCTTCATATCCGAATGGGGATTTGAACCCTGGTCTCCCAGTTCCTAGTCTATTGCTCTATCCACTACACCACACTGGCTCTTGAGTACCACTACAGATTCACATTCTACATCTTCAAATGCTTGGATGAAGCCGCTCTGTTTGCTTCATCCAGTGAGCCCAGGAGATGCAAATGGCTCGCTTTAGTTTGAACTTGGAGGCAGTCTCTGCCGTGCTCAAACAGGTGCTCCCATCTACTTGAGCTGAAAAGAGTTGGCCTCTTTTGCACTTCACTATCAGGAACTAAGTGCTCAAGAGTCTCACTTCCTAAGCTGGGGAGATGATCTCCAATCACCGGGAAGGAGAGATTTATGTTCTCGGCTGCCGAGCATCAAATCAATGACTCTTTGTTAAGAAGAACCACGTGGGCTCGAGGCTGCTTTGCACAACTTCCCACAGACTCAGCCTGCTGCTGCTGATCTCTCTCTCTCTCTCTCCTTCCCAGATAACTCATCCTGCCTGCCAACCCCCTAAGGCACTGGATAGGCGCTGGAACATTTCCTCGGCATCCACCGCAGTGCGAGATGTGGCAAGAGAACATCTTGCTAATGGACGTGTCATGGGGTTTAGAGACACAGAAAGGTGGCAGGGTTTGTGACTCAGCTCTGGGGGGAAAGACTGAAACGAGAAAACTCCAAGCCCCCTTCCTAGCGCTGTAATTTCACAAGAGGATCACGTCACCAACATCTGCCACCTGGGAGAGAAGGAAGGGAGCCATCTCTCCCCTCCCCCCCAAAGGACTGAACAGATTCAGAAATGCTGCCTCTGTCCCAAAGGTTGCAGTCTAATGTATTTATTCACAGAGCACATGTGTGTGTGAGATAGGGAATCCTTAGGCTATTAGCAAAATGTGGCCCTCCAGACCTCTCTTATCTGGCCCTTGGGACTTTGCCCCAGGCCACACCTTCTCACTGCCACTGATTTTCTCCCACCTTGAGTGTTTTTGCCTGGTTGGAATGTGTCTGAGAGCTCGGAGAGGGGTGTGCGAGTGTGTGTAGAAACCTATCCTTCTGTAGAAAGGTAGAATCCATATTAATCACTCTGCCCACTTTTATTTATTTGTAATTATTTCATATGCCGCTTAATTGTAAAAAACAAAACAAAAAGCTGTCACGGTGGTTTAACAAAAAGAATAAAACAATGAAATTATCAGGTGGTTTTTTTAAAAAAACACACACAGAAACTTAATCATTTTTTAAAAAAATTAAGTCAACAATAACCTAAAAAAACAGATAAAACCACATGTCTATATTCTATGTGCCTGGAAAGGCTGGCCTAAAGAAAATGCACTAAAAAGATCAATTTCTTAAAAGATGTGAAATGACTATTATGTGGCATTTGCAACAGTGTTAGTTCCACAGATCAAAGCAGTCAAGTGGGCATATATGGGCTAAGGCGATCTCTTTGGCTCCACCCACCACACAAGGGAATGTGGCCATCAGGCTAAAAAAAAGATTCTCTATCCTGAGCATACTTAAACTATGGAACTCCTTGCCACAAGATGTCACCACCAGCTTGGATGGCTTGAGAAGGAGAACTGGGATTCGTATCAGCCAGTCATGTGATGCAATTGCCTTTTAGGTAGGATGGGCATTTAACATCAGACACAAACACTCCCCACGGAGTGGGTGCGAGACAGAGAAGGAACTTTTGAGTTCAAGCGAAACGGCGAGGGAATTTTTAGAGGGGGGAGACGACTGCCAGAGCTATGGGGTCTGGCCGAGACTCTGAACCAACATCCTTTTTATTGTATATTGGGGAAAGTGCTGGTAGATTTACCGATAACTTCCTGAAAAGCTGGGGTTAAAAAAGGAGAGGGGGGGAGCCTACAATATTTGCTGAAAGAGGACACCTTTGCCACACCTGTGCTGAGTCAATGCTTGGATGCCCACCAAAGGAAGTGCAGGTTCTTGAATGAATCAGTGGCATTCATCACGGTTGCCTCATCAGCCAAGTCCCGGTCCTGCTCAAACACTGCTTAGCCAGCAAGCTTCAGGCGCTGAAAGATTATAGGCACCGATACTCAATCACAGAGGCAAAAGGTTGAATTAGAAACCAGGCAGCGGGAGAGAGAAAGGCCTGGCTTCAAGTTAGGTGTGCAGGCTAGACTACTGCAATGTGCTCTATGTGGGACTGCCGCTGGAAACTTCAACTGTACGTGCCTTCCTTTTCTTTACATTTTCAACATCTTTGCTAATTTCACCAGTGTTAAATACCATCTATACATCATTTCATATCATTTTCTTTCAACAGAGAGCACACTGTAAATTTTAATTTTTACCACATGTGGTGGACATGCAAGGTAACAAAAGCATTGTGGGAAATGATATATAATGAGATGAAAAACAAATGTTTAAAATGACATTTGTGAAAAAACCAGAGAGTTTTTTTTGCTAGGCATTATAGGTACAGAGATTCCAAAAGAGCAGAAAAGACTATTTACGCGACGACAGCAGCAAGAATATTACTGGCCCAGAGATGGAAAGTAGACAAAGTTCCAAACAAAGAAGAATGGCAGATGGTGATGATGGACTACGCTGAAATGGCAAAATTGATCAGGAGAATCAGAGACCAGAACGAGAAGAAGTTTAGGAAAGAATGGGGGGAAATTATAGTTTATTTAAGAAAACATTGTAAACAGTTAAAAACTTTGGCAGGATTAGAGTAATACTTGTAAAGGATAAAATATAAAGGAAAAGTTAAATAATAGATGTATCAAATGGGGCGGTGGGAGAGGATAAATTGAATAAAAAGAGATGGGAAATGGAAACGAGAGAAGTGAAGGGATTCTGAGAATCCTAAATGTAGGTGATCGATAGGTTTTAATGGGAATTTGTTATGTAAAACTTAATAAAAAATATTTATATATATATATATAAAGGAAACTTCAGCTGTACAGAATGCAGCTGATCTGGTGCTCATTGGGACTAGATGGCCAAATCACATTGACCTAATCACTAATACAGTGGAACCTCGGGTTACATACACTTCAGGTTACATATGCTTCAGGTTACAGACTCCGCTAACTCAGAAATAGTACCTCGGGTTAAGAACTTTGCTTCAGGATGAGAACAGAAATTGTGCTCCGGCGGCGCGGCAGCAGCAGGAGGCCCCATTAGCTAAAGTGGTGCTTCAGGTTAAGAACAGTTTCAGGTTAAGTCTGGACCTCCAGAATGAATTAAGTACTTAACCCGAGGTACCACTGTACTCTCTACCAGTTGCACCAGTTTCCAGTGGATTGGTGGGGGTGTGGGCAAGACAAAGTGCTTGTTTTGGCTTTTAAAGCCCTACATGGTCTGCAGCTAGTTAGTTGGTTAGATCGTGGCACCAAAGTTGAAGGTTTGATCCCTGTGGGACAGCTGCATATCCCTGCATTGCAGGGAGCTCGACTAGAGGGTCCCTTCCAATTCTGAAGTTCTACGATAATTTGAAAGACCATGCCATACATTTAAAGTGCATGTCTAAGATAGAAGAGGGGAAATATGCATCTGGGTGGAATCTGTGGGACTCTGCAAGGACTTCAGTTCTAGAATGTGTTTCAGAAATCCTCCTTGTTAAACCAAAATTCAGGAACAGTGGAATGCAGGCCAGGTTGAACCCCAAGAAGAAGAGAGTTAAGGAGAACAAGGGAAATCTTCTCATCCCTACAATACAGCAGCACAGTTGCACTTACTCAGGAAACATGTCAAGGTTTAATGGTCTGGTGGCCCTACAATGGTGCCATCTACATTCCCCCTGCAGGGTTCTGAGTTCGACTTCTACGCAAGGCCATGCTCCGGCCACTGTTTCCAAAAGTGAGAGCTATGAGTGAGGAGAGAGGCCTGAGCATGATACAAGGTGCCTGCTTCTGGTTGAACTGGCTCTTGAGGAAGAGGAAGCTGAGAACTCTCTGCCTGAAGTGCTGACACAGTCCTGGGATTGGCTTCCCTGTTGTAATGCAGGCAAAACCAAAAGCTCAGCATGGCAACAGAGAGGTTCCTCCTGCAGCCGGGTTCCCAGGGCTGGAGCTCCACCACCCTCTACTGTGAACAAATCTTGCAGCAAGCGCTTTCTCCAGTTACCAAAGCTTGGCAGGTGCCAATGCAGGAAGCTGCCTTCGATCGGGTCAGGCTTATTTGCCCATCTAGTTTGCTGTCTACTCTGGCTGCCTGTGGCTCCTGGAATCTCAGCCAAAGGTCTTTCCCACCAATTCTTACCCAATTTTTAAAACTGGAGATGCCATTGATTGAACCTACGACCTTCTGTGTGCCAGAGCCATGCCTTGTCTCTTCCTGAACCAGGTTGACTGCCGTGATCACTTATTACTAGTATTATTATTATTTGTACATGACCCTTCTTCTGTGGATCTCAGGGCTCACACCACTGTTTTCACATCCACCACACTTCCCCTGTCCAGTGTGTTCATTCTCACCCCTTTTTTTTTGCCATTCATCCATCTTTTGAACCCACTCCTTCACCTTTTAGCCCAAATGTTTCTGGACTACAATTCCCATAATCCATGGTGACTGGCTGCTCTAAATGGGGCTGGTGGGAGTTGGAGTCCAGAAGGCCACTGGTTTCTCCACCTGTTTTACCCTCTGCAAGTTTTGCTACTGTACAGGAATGCCCAAAACCCCCCTCCCTGTTTCTCTGCTAACATAGTCTTTACTGTGAAGGATGAAGAGCCCTCTTTAAATGCCTTTGGGCCACTTGATTACGGGTGAAGCCTTCTACAAAGACCTTTTGGGTCAGAGTCCAGAAAGTCAGTGCTGTAGGCAGTATTTTGCTGGCACTGTTATCTGGTCAAGCTCTCTCACATCATCTCTGCGAGTTCATTCCCAATGCTGGTGGAGTTGTAACAAGAGAGGGACCCTCCTACATTTATGGTGGGAGTGTGATAAGCTTACTGGGGTTTTGGCAAAGTACTTTTGATGTTGCTTCTGCAATTATTAGTCAGTCATAGAACCCAAACCCTGCTCTGGCCCTTCTGTCACTAGATGCAGATCTAGACCCTGACAAGATATATAGAGATCTAACTGCCATGCTGTTTAACCACTGCCTGCCTAGAGATTGCCAATTGGAAAGATCAGTAAGGTCCATTTCTGACAAGTGAAAGTTTGGGGCCTGGCTCTTTCTGAGCATCTAATGCAACACAAAAGGGTTGTCAGAGATCAACCTAACAGAATCGTTTTGACAAGGTATGGTCCCCATATATCAGCTATGTAAACAGATGTGATGTTAATATCAGACCTGCAGTCACTTGTGTTTGCTTATGGAGAGGCTATGTCACGGACAGTTGGAGCCTTGGCAAAGCATTCAATGATTCAGTCATTTGACAGGGCCCCTGCTCAATTCTCTTTCTGATGTACGCATGTAACACTCCACAGGTTTTGTTAAAGTTGAGCAATGCCATTTCATTACAAAACCAATAGTACTGTATATAAATTTTTAAAGGCTGCAAAGCTGCCCTCAAGGAAACTGCTTTGCAAAAATAAAAATAAAAAATCAGAGCAGTCATCACTAGGGCCAGCTCAGTATTTAAAAGATGATGGCTTCTGATTCCCTGCGGATTGCTTGCTTATAATTCTTGTGCAACCATTCCCATCACCATCCTGTTGCGTATGAATGCAAGGGTCTGAGTCCCTCCCTCCCAGTGAGCCACTTCTGCTGGGGCTCAAAATGTTGCTCCCCCCTCTCATCACCGCCATGCCAGCCTTCCAGCTGCTGGGAACAATGGAAGACTGAATACTTCTAAATCCGCTGGACCAATTTGTTTCCGAAACAAAGGAAGCAGAGCCCATACCATTTCAGTGGTGGCGGGGGTGGTGGGTGGAGGAGAAAGGACCCAGTAGGGTAACAAAGCACACACACACCTGAGCTGGCAGATTAGAGAGAGGGAAGCGGAAGCCAGGAGCTTACACCACTTGGCTGGTAGAGATGATGAGTCACCTGGCAGCACAATGGAGTCATGACAAAAGCTGAAACTGTGCTGACTCAACTCCGAAGCTCAGCGTTTGTGGGGGCAGGGCACAGCTAGCTGTGTAAGAACATGAGAAGAGCCTGGCTGCTGGATCAGACCCAAAGGTCTAGCATCCTGTTCTTACAGCCGACAAGCAGATGCTCATGGGAAGGCTGCAAGGAAGACCTGAGCCCAACAGCCCCCTTCCCTCTTGTGATTCCCAGACATATCAAGTCATAGAATTGTGGAGTTTGAAGGGACCACAAGGACCAAGTGCATGGGTAGGCAAACTAAGGCCCAGGCGCTGGATCCGGCCCAATCACCTTCTAAATTTGGCCAGCGGACGGTCCGGGAATCAGTGTGTTTTTACATGAGTAGAATGCCTGCTTTTATTTAAAATGCATCTCTGGGCTATTTGTGGGACATAGGAATTTGTTCATTTCCCCCAAAAAATATAGTCCAGCCACCCACAAGATCTGAGGGACAGTGGACCAGCCTCCAGCTGAAAAAGTTTGCTGACCCCTGATCCATAGCTGTCAACTTTCAGATTTGAAAATAAGGGATCAGCAGTCTCACCTGTCCCAGGGACAGTCTGGGATATCTAACAATCCAGGATAGCAGCAGGAAGTAGCAGGAAACGGTGCTGGAATAAGGGGATTTCCCGCAAAAAAAGGGAAGGTTGATAGCTATGCCCTGATCTAGTGCAACCTCTAGCAATGCAGTAATCTTTGGTCCAACATGGGGCTCCAATCCATGATCCTGAAAGTCTCCTGCTCTACCAACTGAGCCAAATCTTGAGATATACACATATTGCCTCTGAGAGTGGAGGTATGGCATAGATAGCAACTGGTAGCTTTATTGACACTTCTTGTCCCTCCTTACTTTTCCTAACATTTCATGTACCAAAACCTTATGTGCTGCATGACTTCAACGAAACCTCTAAGCTGTTTACAAGAAAAGCTAAAGTTATCAATACAGCAAAGGCGCCTGCCTGGTGTCACACAAAAAGGACAATTTATTACAAGTGCAGAGCAAGGTATTGTGTGCCACTTGTAACAGGGCCAGTTCTGCAGATTTAAGAGGTTGAGTGGGCATATATGGGGTAAAATGACCCCTCTCCCCCTGTCTTGGCTGTGCATCTTCAAACATCATTATCAGTCTTATTTGAAACAAAAAGGTTGCTAAGGGGGATCAGGACATCAGACAGACTTGTATATCAGAGTTTCTAATACTGGTGCACACCAATGAGGATTGTGGGAAGTCTCATGGGGCCATATTCAGTCTCCCCCTTTTACTCCTAAGAACATAAGAGGGGACACGGGTGGTGCTGTGGGTTAAACCACAGAGCCTAGGACTTGCCGATCAGAAGGTCAGCGGTTCGAATCCCCATGATGGAGTGAGCTCCTGTTGCTCGGTCCCTGCTCCTGCCAACCTAGCAGTTCGAAAGCACATCAAAATGCAAGTAGATAAATAGGTACCACTGTGGCGGGAAGGTAAACGGTGTTTCCGTTCACTGCTCTGGTTTGCCAGAAGTGGCTTAGTCCTGCTGGCCACATGACCCGGAAGCTGTAAGCCAGCTCCATTGGCCAATAAAGCAAGATGAGCGCCGCAACCCCAGAGTCGGTCATGACTGGATCTAATGGTCAGGGGTCCCTTTTAAGAACATAAGATGAGCCTGCTGGATTAGGCCAATGGCCCATCTAGTCCAGCATCCTGTTCTGACCTTAGTGAACCCATAAGCAGGACCCGAGCACAATCTCCCTTCATCATAGTTTCCAGCAACTGGTATTCAGAAGCATTATTGCCTCCAACTACATAAGCAGAGCAACATGGCTAACATCCGCTGAGAACCTTCACCTCCATGAATTTGTCCATTCTTCTTTCAAAGCTATCTTAAGTTGGTGGCCCTCACTGCCTCCCGTGGGATCAAGTTCCATAGTTTGGCGTTGCTCTGTGGGAAGCAGTACTTTCTTTCCTCTGCCCTGCAGCTCCCAACGCTCAGCTTCCTTAGATGCCCACAGGTTCTTGTGCTATGAAAGAGGGAGGAAAGCTTCTCTCCGTCCACTTTCTCCACGTCAGGCATAATTCCATATATTCCCATCATTTCCTTTTACTCGCCTTTTCTCTAAACTTTAAAGACCCGAGTGCTGCAACCTTTCATCACAGAAGAGTCACTCCATTCCCTTGATCATCCTGACTTTAAGAAACGGAGATTACGAGGGTGGGTGGGTGGGTAACATCACAGCAGCTATCAAATACTCAAAACAGCTGCCATCCGAAAGTGGGTGAGGAACGGGTCTTATCAAGCGACAGAAGGAAGGACAGGGAACAATGCGCACAATTTAGCAAAAATTAAATCCCGCGGAAATGGCGTCCACTTGAAATCCAGCTCCGTCCCCTTGAAATCAAAGTGACACAAGTGCGCAGCTCTGGCACGTAATGCACAACTGATTTCGCCAGGGCTTCGGCGCACTTAACAATTCCCTGGACTGCATCCAATGAGTTCAAGTCAAAAAGAGAGAGAGAGAGAGATTTAGAAGTGATAGGAAGGGAAAATGTCCCTCCTGACTGTATGAACTGTTGAGCAATGGAAAGACACCCTTGGCCAAGTTGGTTGCAGCATCTTCTTCTTCCCTGAACATTAGTTATCTTTGTGGTTTCGCAACCAGAATTTATGATGACTGACCCATGGGAACAAGTTTGTTCTCCCTGAAACACACGGAAGGATCAAAATTAACCCTAACATATATTTCTTGGATTCAGGTAGGTAGCCGTGTTGGTCTGACACAGTCAAAATAAATTAATAATAATGATGATGATGATGATGATGTCCAGTAGCACCTTAGAGACCATCTAAGTTTGTTCTGGGTTTAAGCTTTCGTTTGCATGCACACTTCTTCAGATACAAAGTGTGCATGCACACAAAAGCTTATATATTTTTTTGCTTACCCATCACTAGAGCTGGTGTTTAATCAAATAAGTTGAGGAACTGGGTTCACTATGTTAGGCTGTGTTTGTAGGCTTCTAGGCAACTATCCACATGTGATCTACAGGTGATGCTGGAGGAACCAGAGCCGAGGGTGGGTCAGAAAGCAAGATCCATGACATTATTGCAATCTTACCTTACTCTCCTCTTTCCCTTCCCCCATCCCACTGGACTTGCTGCTCCTACTAGTCTGAATAGACCAGATTTGCTGCCGTTTCAACATCTGCCCCAAGCTGCAAAGTGGGATATCTGCAGCCAGACTGGTATAAAGTATCAATCTCTACAGATCCACATGACAAATTGCCAACCATTTCTCCTATCTGGATGGACTTTTCCACTTTCCTACACAGAGAAAGCCCCCTGGCAGAGAGTCTTTGCTTGTCCTCTTTCAGCCCCACCCAGAAGAAAAACATGCAGTATTTACAGAGAGCTTTGAATCTTCAAAAGATCCCCCACCCCCAAACGTGAACCAGTTAATCCGCCCAATACCCCAGAGAGAAGGAGAAATGCTATTATCCCTGTTTAGCAGGCACCGAAACCTAAAACCCAGGGAGATGAGCCATCATTCCCCCAAGGCCACCCAAGGAGTTAGCCAGGATTCAAAGTCCAAAACAACAACCCTGCAGGCTGCTGGAATGCCCCCCCCCCCACCTCCATGAATTTTGAGGTCTTGATCCAGGGATCAGGATGGGCAATAGCTTTCAAGTTATGTTCGTGGCAATTTTGGGGCTCCTTACCAGAGGTTCCCCCGTGGTAAAATACAGGGGGTCCTTAAACTTGGAATCTTATTCAGCCCCCCATCTGTGACTTCCACTGCCTTTCAAACATTTATCCAAAATCATGAGGTCTAGAAACTTTGTTCTTGTTGAGGAAAGGGGAGTTTCTCAGGGAGCTGAACGAATGCTCTGTCCAACTTCATTAATTCATTTCGATTTTAATTATCCCTGCATGGCTTTCTCCTTGTCCCCCATATTTCATGCTCACAACAATCCCGCGGGGTAGGTCAGATTGTGACTGGCTCCAGTGATCTTTGTGGCAGAGAAGGGATTTGTAATCCAGTCTGCCCGGTGCCAGTCCAACCCTCTTATCACTGCAACAGGGCACAGGAAGAGAAATGACTTGTTAAACAGAACGTGGATAGCCCTGGGAGGGAACCCTCCTCCTCAGTTCCATGAAAACTGTCTTTTATGCAGGGAATCACACATGCCTCCCACCCTCAACAGAGACTGTGGGCCAATGCAGGGGAGAGAACATTCGTGTTGCAGGTATTTACAAACCCGGATCAAAACAGCAATTCAGGGCATATCACAGATTCCTCCGCCCACCCAACAAACTTTTTCTTTTTTTTTTTTAAACCCATATGACTTTAAGGCTGGCTGTGCTGATGCCCAGCCTTGATATATCCTCATCTGGAACAAATGGAACAAAGCAAATGAATGGCTCAACATGTCAAGACAAGGCGCCATTTCCTGTTCCAAAACTCTGCATCATAGAGAAGCAGAATAAAATGAAGGGTTTCCCCTCCTACAAGCAACCCCCCCCCCAAAAAAAAAAAAAATCTGGATCCAACAGCATTTTTTAGGGATCACTGGGTGATTTGTTTATTTGGCAGGGGTGTATATTTCAAATAAATAGTTTTCATAGAAAATGAAACAAACAAATAAAAAAATCAAGAAAGGATTATGGTACCACTAGGGAGTCCTACCTTATGTCAGACCTGTGCCCTTCTAGTTGAAGGTCAAGGTACTCTCTAGAGATATCAAGGGAGGCTTTTATTTATTTTTTACAGAAATGGTGGCACCAAAATGGGTTTTGTGCCCAAGCCAAGGCTCAACTTAAGCTCTCCCCTGTGTCTACCTACTGCCCCACACAACATGCTCATCTGAGATGCTGCCTTCTCAAGTTCCCAGCTTCCTATCCTACCTTCCTACCTAGGGGGTAGTTGAGAAATTTGGTCTTGGTTTTAGTACTGGACAGATTATTGGGACGTACTCTCAGTTCACCCAGAGTAAGAACGAGGTCTGGCCTGACTCCTGGGTCTAGACCATGTCCCAGAATCCTTTGCACTACGCTGGGACAGGCAGACAGATTGATTTGGGAGTCTTTCCCTGCAAGCAGAAAGTTGAAGACCCCCAACCATCCGAGATGCCGTGAAAAGTTAAGCTCTTGCTCCAAACTCAGCATCGACCCTGGTGACGTCCGCAGAACCCATTCAACCAAACTGCTGCTCAGGAAATATGCTGTGAAGCTAGTACTCTTCTCCCCCAACTCACAAATGAATTGTGACTTGCCAGACAATCTTCCCAGGCTCCTGGCCCAGTCAGCTAATTGTTCCTGATCCCCTTGTGAGACGCCTGCCGAGGGCGCAATCCCTCGCTTGGAAGAGAGGAAAATTGGTAAATGGTGGTAATTTGGGGTTTGCCTAATGGGATTTTGCATGCCTGGGGTCTGCGCCAGCAGCAGCAAGTAACGGGAAGGCAGCAAAAACATAGAGGACGATGGGCCAAGATCAGAGCCATCCTTCCGGCTTTGTGGTGCCCCATTATCCCCCCAAGAGACAGCTGTCTTTGGTCTCCCAGGCAGTCCGGAGCCCCGGGAGATCAACGGTGAGAAAAACAAGTGGAGGATGGACCAGACGGAGCTGGAATTACAGGTTGCGCAGAGTGACTCAACAAGAACATTACCACCTGGGTAAGGCACCATCGCCAACTTGTGTGTGTGTGTGTGTGTGTGCGCGCACACACACACACACGGATACGGACACACAACAGAGGATTGTCTGCTAAGCACACTTTGTATAGACAGAGGGTTGATTTGCAGCAGCTGATTGCAACTAGAGAGTCTCTGGGTTCCTGCTTTGCTGGGGGTGTGAGATGGGTGGTGGAGCTGCCTCTGTACAGCACCTAGCACAAAGGCTTTGGGGCAACAACGCATGCTGCCTTCCACTTATGCAGGCCATTGATCTATCTAGCTCAATGCTACTGACACTGACTGGCAGCTGCTCTCAAAGATTTCAGGCAAGGGTATCTCCCTGCATTACCTGGAGATGCCAGGAATTGAGACTAGGACTTTATATATATGGAATGCATCCTTAGACTGATTCTTTCAAGCTATACTTCTACCAGCATTCTCGGCCATCAACAGAGCATCAGATTAGCTTTCCTTCAGTACAAGCCTTGGCCAGCTGACAAAGGTCTTTCTTCCACCTGCATGCAAACAGCTTTGCCCAGATCATGCACTACTTCACAGACAGACCTGGGTCAACCAGACTCCCAACTCTTTCTGTGGCCTGCAAGAGACTGGGAAAAGAATAATCAGGTTTGCTGGCTTTATATATATATATATATCCACAAAGGGGTGCAGTTCTAGGGATCTTCAGCCTCAGGCACCAACATGGGCTGGAGGACTTCATCTCAGCTGTAGGACATCCATTTGCAACTAAAAGATGCAGGTTCAATCCCTGGCATCTCTAGGTAGGGCAGACAGAGACGCCTGCCTACAACTCTTGAGAGCCACTGCCAGTTCATGTAGACAATACTGAACCAGATGGGCCAATGGAGTGGCATAGCTTAAAGCAGCCTCCTAGGTCCCTACATTCCATAAACCAGCCTGCTGTCCTCAGGTGCACTGGAGGCTGATATCCTACTACCAGTGTTGAAGTAAGATTCAAATGTTGGTCCAATCAGCTTCTGCACAATGAATGGGGGTGTTGGAGGCGGGGGGTTGCCCTTTTCTTCAGGAATCAAAATGTCTCAAACTGGTCCTGCCTTCAGTAGGCTCTCCTGTTGGACCGTACCACTTCAAAATTTGTGTTTAAAGATTTCAAGCTTAAATTCCAACCCACTCCCTTCACTATGAAGAACCCCCGGCACAGAGAAAGCTAGTATATCAGGAAGAAAGTCTGGCCAGACATGGATCTCCCTGACCTGCCGCCTCACCTTGCATGCATGGAACATGTTTCTTATGCATGTATTTAAGCTAAATTCGCTCTCAACCGCTTTGTTGCTGAAGCAACAGTGGCAAGCACCGGCCTTCCTGACCTGGGGAAATGAGCAGCATCTAGGCAGATGGAAGGAGAGAGGGAAACGAAAGTGGGGGGAACAGAAAGGGAGAATCAGCCTCTGTCTCCAAAATATTACTTTGTCCTTTGGCGGGCTTGCTCTCCCCCATCCCAGATACACATGCCTGCTTTCTGCCCCTCCTGTAAATAAGGTTTTGTCCCCACCCCGCCCCCGCCAGTTTAGTCTTTGCAGTTTCATCATTCTGATGGGTGCACGGGAGACTGCGTTTGGCTTTCTCGGGGGTTGGGTGCGTGTGCTTTTGGCTGGTTGATTTTTCTTTTTCAAAATAAAAAAATAAAAAATGCGAAGCAAAGCAAACTGTTTCATTTTTTAGTAGACACGGCAGTTTGGATGCCATCCTTCTAGCAAGCGTTGCATTTTTAATTATGAACTTTACCCCTCCCCTCCTTCCCAAATGTCAAGCAGCTCCCCAGGCAGAAGGGAAATGAGTAAGGAGGAAGATTCATTTGTGGGGAGGGAATCTCCCCTGGAGAACTCCCTCTTCTTTTTTAAAAGGATGATTTGGCAGGGTGGGATAAAGAGGGAGAGAGAGAAAGTATCTTCTTTGCACTTCAGTCGGCAGGGAAGTTTTTCAAAGGAGCGTTTAATGCTCTAAATTGGAACCCGTTTGGGAATGGTTGTGCATGTTCAAAACAGAGCAATGGTAAAGGTGATGAAGCCCCGCCCTCTTATAAAGCCACACCCACATGAGGCTCTGCTGCTCTTTGGATCTTCCCCTCTGCAACAGCGACCATGTGATAACCAGTTCCTCCCCAGTCTTCTCACACCTGAGAGTCTGCAAAGTATAAGTAATGTGGGAAGGGAATGCTATTGAGTAATCGGGGGTTAGGAAGGTTAGAACAGGGGAAGGTGGCTTGTCCAAGGAAGACGCCAATTCTTCTCTCTTTCTTTTACCAGATACCATACTTAAAAGTCACCTGTCCCTCACAAGCTAGGTGAGGGAAACGTCCTTCGACTACCCCATGAGGAAGGGATGGAAGGATTTCTCAATCTCAGTTTTTAGCATACTTGAAAGGTCAAGAAGAAAAGGAGTCCTTTCAGTTGAGACTCGAGCCCAGGAAGGCACCTAGTCATCAGGGTCCCACTGAACAAGCCAGCACACGTTTGGGTATGCGAGCGTTCAAGAAGGCATGTTGTGCAAGGGCAATTCTTGCAACTTTTTATTTTGTTCCATCACAACTCTTCCATGCTACATGGGAAGAGGCCAATGGCCGAATCAAGCCAATGGCCCATCTAATACAGCATCCCCAGATGCCTATGGAAGCCCTCAAGCAGTACCCCACCCCAAGAGCACAGTCCCTTCCTGTAGTTTCCAGTAACTGGTATTCAGAGGCATTGTTGCCTCCAACCATGGAGGAAGAGAACAGTCATGGTAGCTAACAGCCATTGCTAGTCTTATCCCCACTCCCCCAATTTGTCCACCCAACTTGGTGGCCATCACTGACTCCTGTGGGAGAGAGTTTCATAGTTTAACCATGTGATGTGTGGAGGTCTTTCCTTTTCTTTGTCCTGAATCTTTCAACATTCAGCTTCACTGGATGCCCATGACTTAGAGCATTATGAGAGATGGAGAAAAGCTTTTTCTGTATCCCCTTTCTCCATGCCATGCATAATTATATAAACTTCTATGAGGATCCCTCTCACTCCCCTTTTCTTTAAACCAGAAGGTCCCAAATGCTGCAACTTTTACTCATAGGAGGGTCACCCCACCCCCTGGATCATTTTGGTCGAACTTTCCCCAACTCTACAATTTTCTTTTCATGGTGAAGTACCACCATATGCTTCCCCCCTCTCAATTATTACTTCCCAGGACGCTCCCCCAACTGTAACCTGCCCCATCGGCAAAGGAACAAAAGCGGTTACTCCCCAAAGAGCTCTTCTGGCCAGCCGGATGCAAAATAGTGGGCCCATCCATCACCCGTCATCTGTTTATGCAGAGTTCTGCCTAATTAGAACGAAAGCATTTTATCAGAGAGAAAATGTTTTCCAAAAAATATTTACAGGCATTGATTTTGGCAGCTGAGCTAATTGGTCCCGAGAGAGATTCTCTGCCAGTATTACTTCCACTGTTTGGGATTCGGAAAAGCACCTGGCAAGGTCCCGACAGGTGTTTCCAAACTACTCCGAGTAAACCTGCTTACCATTTGTGGTTTGTTTGAAGGAAGCCAGCCACATGCCTAGTTTTGAACAACGTAGCAAGCCAGAGTCTGGCTTGTTTCATCCAAAGCACCCCAGAAACTTTATAGAGCAGCATGCACCAGCACACTCATTTACAGCGAACCATAGTTGGTTTTAAACTATGGTCTGAAGTGAAGTGCGAACCAGGCGACTGAATACCAGTTGCTGGGGAACATAAGGCGAGTTCTGCTGGATGAGGTCAAAGGCTCATCTAGTTCAGCATCCTGTTCTCAAAGAGGCCAACCAGATGCTGTCTGAAATCGCAGCAGTTGAGAAATATTGAATTCCATGTTGGAGATTGTTAAGGAGATAGAGCAACTAACTCCTCTATGAAGAAATGTTACAACATCTGAGGCTTTTTAGTTTAGAGGGAAAGTGAGTTTATAATACTAGGAATGTTTTGGAGAAAGTGGATAGAGAAATGTTTCCCTCCCCGTCATACTCAGGGACATCCCATGAAGCTGAATGTTGGAAGATTCAGAATGCTGAACTAGATGGGCCACTGGCATGACGCAGCAGAACTCTTATGTATGTCCTCCTTCACCTGCACAGGTAAGCTGGGAAGGCCTTTTGGGAAGGGAGATGTAGCCAAAACTCAAGGGCCCGCAAATGTCTTGTGCACACTTTGTGCACACACAAAACACCCATCCTCTGTGCACACTCAATTGCAGCACATGCAAAAGACTGAGTCCTTTCCTCAGTACCCAACAGAGGAGCTTGTTCTACCTAGGCTATTTCTTAATGCAAAACTATGACATTATTTAGGGATGTGGGTGACGCTGTGGGTTAAACCACAGAGCCTAGGACTCGCCGATCAGAAGGTCGGCGGTTCGAATCCCGGCGACAGGGTGAGCTCCCGTTGCTTGGTCCCTGCTCCTGCCAACCTAGCAGTTCGAAAGCATGTCAAAGTGCAAGTAGATAAATAGGTACCACTCCGGTGGGAAGGTAAACAGTGTTTCCGTGCACTGCTCTGGTTCGCCAGAAGCGGCTTAGTCATGCTGGCCCCATGACCCGGAAGCTGTATGCCAGCTCCCTCGGCCAATAAAGCGAGATGAGCGCTGCAACCCCAGAGTTGTCCACGACTGGACCTAACGGTCAGGGGTCCCTTTACCTTTACCTATGCCATTATTTAATAAAATTCCCATTATCCCTGAGGGGGTCTAGAGGACTTAAAGGTTCCTGAGAACACTGTGAGTTTCCGTGTGTTTGGACATTCAGACTTTCCGCAGGAAGAGAAGAGAATCTAAGGAGAGGAACTTTGGGAGGAGCTAGTCAGTGCTGCAAAACATCACGGGCATCTCTGACATATTGTCCCACAATATTTTTGCGTGGAAATTGGACTCTTTTAACACCACAGAGGACTGAAATTGGACGCTGCTCCTTGCAGACCGCCTAACGCCCCAGTCCCAAAATGTGCAGGTTTTCTGCTGTCAGTTTCTCAGCCTGCAAATGCTGGGAAAGGCACACCCACCCACTGGAAAAGTTTGTTCCTCTGCATTCACCACCAAACTCTCACTCTCTCTCTCTCTCCCATGGAAACAGCCTCTTGGCGAGGAACAACACCCACCCAGGGAAAGTGTGCACTACCCCTGCAAACCCCCATTCAGACAAAGCCAACCCCGACGGCAGGGGATCGTCTCCCCAAACCAGTTTGCAGCCTTCCAGCCATGATGCGATCAAGCTGGGTTTGGCTCCGCTGCTTTCCAAAAAAGTCGAAGGAAGTGGATCGAGGGAATCGATAGCAAGTACCAACACCGGCGCTTCCATTTGCCACTGGCATGGCAAATCCTTTGCCTCGCCAGGCCCTTTGATGAGCAGTGCCAGCCAGGCTGCATGCTCAGGATAAAACTGATGCAATTTTATAACCTCCAACATTTTTTCTGATGAAAATAGGGATGCCCTGTTCAACAACAACAACAACAACAACTTTATTATAACAACAACAACAGCAACAACTTTATTATTTATACCCCACCCATCTGACAGGGTTGCCCCAGCCACTCTGGGCGGCTTCCAACATACTGTATTTTTTGCTCTATAAGACTCACTTTTTCCCTCCTAAAAAGTAAGGGGAAATGTGTGCGCGTCTTATGGAGCGAATGCAGGCTGCACAGCTATCCCAGAAGCCAGAACAGCAAGAGGGATTGCTGCTTTTGCTGCGAAGCATTCCCTCTTGTTGTTCTGGCTTCTGAGATTCAGAATTTTTTTTCTTCTTGTTTTCCTCCTCCAAAAACTAGGTGCGTCTTATGGGCTGGTGCGTCTTATAGAGCGAAAAATACGGTATATAAAAATGTTATAAAACTTTAAACATTTTTTTAAAAGAACTTCTCTATAAAGGGCTGCATTGAGATGTCTTCTAAAAGTTGTATAGTTACAGATCTCATTGGCTTGAGGGTCGCATAACTCCATACCATCTGACATTTCTCTGATGAAAATAGGGACGTCCTAAGGAATCTGGGGGGACGCAAGTGGCGCTGTGGGTAAAAGCCTCAGCGCCTAGGGCTTACCGATCGAAAGGTCGGCGGTTCGAATCCCTGCGGCGGGGTGCGCTCCCGTTGTTCGGTCCCAGCGCCTGCCAACCTAGCAGTTCGAAAGCACCCTCGGGTGCAAGTAGATAAATAGAGACCGCTTACTAGCGGGAAGGTAAACGGCATTTCCGTGTGCGGCTCTGGCTCTGGCCAGAGCAGCGATGTCACGCTGGCCACGTGACCCGGAAGTGTCTCCGGACAGCACTGGCCCCTGGCCTCTTAAATGAGATGGGCGCACAACCCCAGAGTCTGTCAAGACTGGCCCGTACGGGCAGGGGTACCTTTACCTTTACCTTTAAGGAATCTGGGATCAAATCAGAAACTGGGATGGCTTCTGCTAATCCAGGACTCTTCCTGGAAAATAGGGACACTTGGAGGGTCTGCCATTGTACAAAAATGCAGGTTTTCAGGGTGGAATGGAGGGACATGAGAACCGAGTGCAGGACAACTGACCACAGGACCAGTGTTACTACTACAAATGATAATAATCCCAAAAATGATTCCACTCTTCACTTCCTGGTGTTTTAATCATCTTACATCAGCTGTTGCTATTATAATTCTTGCTGCAGTTTATCGGTTTTGATGTTTTACAGATTGCCCTGGAACCGACGGCGAAGGGCACTACAGCAAATTTTAAAATAAATAAAGGAACAGATGTGTGCACAGCATATTTTGCATTTTTCGTGCCCATAAGGAGTTCCAATAACCGTTGCGTGCCCATTCCCATCATTGGCTGGATTATCTAGTCAACAGACTTTACCCTTTTCCTGGAATCCAGCTTCCCCCCTTCTTTCCTTATCTACCCCCTCTCCATTTTCCACCCATTCCCCTTTGAAACTGAGGCATTTTAATCTCCCCTCCTCCATCTCCTGCCCCCAAATTCCTCTCCATTTAAGGCAAATCGTTGCTTTGCCCCCGCCAGTACCCTCAGATCTCTCGAATTATGAGGTCTTTCTCTCTCTCTTTCCCTCTCTTTAGTTCTTTTTCATGAACCAAAGGTCTCCTGCGTAGCAGGGCGATTCATCGAGAGACAGCTGTTTGGTTTATAGGGCTGTTAAGCCATTTTAATTACCTAGGATCAGTGGAAAAACAGGCAGTGGATGAGGCAAGCCCAGCGCCCCCAAAGGGGCCGGGATATCTCACTAAGAGCTGCTTGTTGATGTTCTGTTTGATTAAATTCTGACATGAGAGTGAGGGAGGCTCCAGCTTAAGGCAGGGAGAACTAATCTAACAAAGCCTTTGAGAGGCAAACAGGGGGAGAGGGAGGGAAGCCCCTTCGCCCAGCCAAGGGCAAGCAAAAACCTGTTTGGGGGATTGCTGGGGGAAAGAAGCCTTCACTTTCAGGCCAGGACAGAAATCCCCCATTTACAAAACTCCAAATTGCTGGTTGGGCATTGGAATGGAAGGGATTTGACGAGGTCAGCTAGAGCTTCGGCGACGACGGATACAACTCTGTGCATGGGAAATATTTTATTGCACATACATAGTCACACATAAGAATGCATATTTTTTTTTGCAAAATCTAAGCCTTATGCCACACACAAAGGCTAAATTCTCCGATGTGTTAGAATTTTTTGCAAGCGTTTAGCAGATTTGCATATATTTCTCTGGCATAATTCACCCAGCTAATCAGGGGCAAAGAGAGCTCTGGAGAGGGGGGTGGGAAGAAGGGCTCTGAGCTCCAAAGGGGAAGGAAATTATTCCCTCACTGGTTCAGTCCTCAGTGTCTCCAGTTGAAGGAACTCCGGGGGCAAGCGATGGAGAAGACCCTTCTCTGCCAGAGGACGTGGAGAAACACTGCCAGACAGAACGGACAGAATCCGGGGCCTGACTCAGTAGAAGAAGAGCTTATTATGTCCCCATCTTGCAATTCCAGCTCTCCGCACTTAAAAGGAACAGTCCCAACTCTTTCTGACAACTTTCCCTGAGAAAATGTAGCTTATCCTCATTTTGCCCTTTGGGGAAGATTCCCGAGAAACTGCATCCTCGCTCTCATGCCCATGCATGTCGGTGCAAGTTCTTGGGCACAAAACATCAGCCCACAACTCCTTGTCCATTTACCACCTTAAGCGGTGAGACAGAATTGCAGCTGAAGGAGCCAGAGCAGGGGAGAATCTTGGCGGCAGGTGAGAAAAGGCTGTCGTAGTGCTGCAATGCATATCTGTGCCCATGTGTGTAAAATCTCAGGTCGTGGTCCTTTGTCTCAAAAGGGAGCATTGCCAGCACACAAAAAACTGCCCCTGTTTGCCTCTCTGAAATGCTGCAGGGTATTAGCAGTTTTTTGATATGCCTGTTGTCTTTGTCCATGGAGTTCCAGGGAAGAGAAGACTCCCTGGAAAAAAACCCTGATGCTGGGAAAGATGGAGGGTACAAGGAGAAGGGGACGACAGAGGACGAGATGGTTGGAGAGTGTTCTCAAAGCTACCAGCATGAGTTTGACCAAACTGCGGGAGACAGTGGAAGACAGGAGTGCCTGGCGTGCTCTGGTCCATGGGGTCACGAAGAGTCAGACATGACTAAATGACTAAACAACAACAACATCCAGAAGGCGACAGCAGCATATGAAGCTAGCTAATACTGAGCCACACCATTGGCCCACCTGACTCAGTATTATTTGCTCTGACTGGCCGGGCCTCTCCAGGCTTTCAAAGCAGACACCTGCCAATGAGCTACAGTCTAGGGCTGGGTGTTCAAGTCCATATCGGTTTCATAGTTTTTGACCCGGCAACATATCGTGAATCATGATGTGTGTGTGTGTGCTATGCAAAAAAAATTGCAATGTGGGAAAAAGCATGAAGGCAGCCAAAACCTCTCCATAGCTCCATCCTTATTTCATTGTGACATTTCAGTATATCACGAGGTTTAGCTGGTGATATATGACGAAGTTGAAAATCAGATATCGCCCAGCCCTACTGTTCGCCTTTGCGTTCTTACAACAGCCTTGCAAGGCGGGCCAGTCGTATCATCTACATTTTACAGACTGGGGCAGAGAGTTCACAGGTTTCCCCCCAGACCACTGCTGATGTGCTATTTGGGTCTCTTGGTTCATAGCACACACTCTTAACTGCTATACCAACTCTCATGTCCTGAACAATTGTCCCCTAACTGTTCCCCTCCCACCTTTTCTTTCTGGACACTGTAAATTGCTGTTTTGCTGCATGGACGATGCCTTTCCAGAAGGGTCATCTTACCAAATTAATACGGATGGAGGAAAATCGCTGTGAAGCAACATTTCCACAGCACCGGCAGTTGAGTAAATCAGATTTCAACGCTGCCTGAAGAGACGCGTGGAGATTTACAGCAGCACAGTGCAGAAGAAAACTCTTTGGCGGGCGCCAACTATAATTAAAACCTAATTTTTAAAAACCAAAAATTTCAACCAGCAATCGAATGAATTAAGGAGCTGCATCAATCCAATCAATTAAGGCTTTTGGTGCTAACGCAGGCCCATTATCTGGGACTTGGTTGCAAGCCATGAGCCAACACATCACAATGGAAATCTCACTCAGGATCAGCCAAACTCCCGATTGCCCCGGCGTTCCCAGAGGCCATTCAGATAAATGAAGTTGTAAAGCCATGTAGGAACAGCTGTCATGCTAAGGAACACGTGATGATCCCAGGGACCGTCCGCCAGTACCCCACAGGCTCTTTCCTCTCGAGGTGTTCCAAAGGCGCTAACTCATAATTCATCGTCAAAACAATATCCACAGCCTTCAATTAAATCTTTCCAAACGTCTCAGGGCATCAAAGGGACTCTATGCTGCCACCTTCTTTCCCAAAGTTCAAAATCCCTGTTTGGTGCCAAGAAGTAAGCCCAAGGATCCAACCAAGTACTTGCCTTGGCAGAGAGGTTAAGCCCCACATAAGTTCCTCTTGGCATGCAACTCCACACATAAAGGCCACATGCACTCACTTGTGCAGCTACCCAAAACCCCAAACGCTTCTAGTCCACACGGTTTCCCACTCTGTTCAGATTCAGATCGGAATTCTTTTGACCCACCAGGACCAATGTGCGTGGCCACGCTCAATCATTTGGCATGTGCGCAAAACCAATCCGAGCTACCTCCGCCACACTGTCGGAACTGGTTCTGCAAGTGCCATTTTGCACGGCTTTCCATTGTAAACCACCACATTGGGAAGCAACTTCTATAATGCATTTCAAGCACTTTGTGCACATGTGAGTTCAGCACTTTTTTTTTTTAATCACATCCCTGCAAAGTAAGCCAGAGGCTGAGCAGGACTAGATTGGCTCGTGAGATAAATCTCATGCTATACTTGGGAATGTGCTCTGCCTTTGCCCCAAATTATGGGTAAGGGGAGGAAGTTAACATGGAGTTCGAAATCAAAAATTTGATCACACTTCTACATGAAGGCCCATTTCACGTTTCAATGAGAGCCGGTGTCATAGACAGCTTTCACTACAGTGGTACCTCGGGTTCAGAACTTAATTTGTTCTGGAGGTCCATTCTTAACCTGAAACTGTTCTTAACCTGAAGCACCACTTTAGCTAATGGGGCCTCCTGCTGCCGCCACCATGCGATTTCTGTTCTCATCCTGAAGCAAAGTTCTTAACTCGAGGTACTATTTCTGGGTTAGCAGTCTGTAACCTGAAGTGTATGTAACCCGAGGTACCACTGTACGAGCCAGGGTCCACATGATTAATATCTCAGCTTGTTTGGCACAGTCTCAGTGGCGCTATTAGTTAAATCACGGCCTCTCAGCTCTTTTTCCTCTCCTTCTGTAAAATGGGAATAATATTGGCCTACCATGCAAGGTTGTTGTGATTCCTGAGTCAGTGAAGTATTGTGAGCACTTTGAAGGGGGGTGTTGTGGTGTAGGGAAGTGTAGGTGCTCGCATTCAGGCCATCATTAGGGAAAGGGCTACAGCTCAGTGATACAACACACATTTTAAATGCCCAAAGTCCCACATCCAATCCCTGACATTTAGTGCAAGACGCAGGTGGCGCTGTGGGTTAAAGCCTCAACGCCTAGGACTTGCCGATCGAAAGGTCGGCGGTTCGAATCCCTGCGGCGGGGTGCGCTCCCGCTGCTCAGTCCCAGCGCCTGCCAACCTAGCAGTTCGAAAGCTCCTCCGGGTGCAAGTAGATAAATAGGGACCGCTTACCAGCGGGAAGGTAAACGGCGTTTCCGTGTGCAGCTCTGGCTCGCCAGAGCAGCGATGTCACGCTGGCCATGTGACCCGGAAGTGTCTCCGGACAGCGCTGGCCCCTGGCTTCTTAAGTGAGATGGGCGCACAACCCCAGAGTCTGTCAAGACTGGCCCGTACGGGCAGGGGTACCTTTAAGATAACCAATGTTTGCAATGGCTATGTTAAGGTTTCCATATTTCACAGATCAAGATGCATGATGTTGATGCAGATCATGATGTTGAGCTTTTGGGGGCCAAGGTTGTTGAGCTTAAATCTTTTTTAAAAAATGATTTTTTCAAGTAGGGAGAGAATAGGGTGTCTGGCTGCCCACTCTGAAAACAGGATACAGTACTGGACTAGAGAGGGCCTTTGGCTCTTCCTTTCTTGCCTCTAGGCTGAGCTGGAAAAGACCTGTGCCTGGTACAGTGGTACCTCGGGCTACATATGCTTCAGGTTACATACGCTTCAGGTTACAGACTCCGCTAACCCAGAAATAGTACCTCGGGTTAAGAACTTTGCATCAGGATGAGAACAGAAATTGTGCTCCAGCAGCACGGCAGCAGCAGGGGCCCCCCATTAGCTAAAGTGGTGCTTCAGGTTAAGAACGGACCTCTGGAACGAATTAAGTACTTAACCTGAGGTACCACTGTACAGTGGCCTGTTTTGAAATGAGGCAACCCCTATAAAAAGACAAGGGCCCCCCTTCCTGCTTGCCCCGAAACGCTCTCTTGCCGCCCCCTCCTCCTTGCCTACGTGATCCCATCTTCCCCTTCCCTCTGCCACCCCCTTGCTCTGCCTCCCCTCCAGGCATTAGGAGAGGTGCAGTTTCGATCTCACAGGGTCTCTTGCTGTACCTCCTTGCCACCCCCCTTCCCCCAAATCGAGGTGCTCCTGTGGGAAGCCGCGCCCTGCCCAGTTCCAGCTGCAACTTGCAACCTTTCAAGCACTTTGCTGCACATGCTGGGACCTGCTGCAGCCGCCACCTCCTCTTCCCTTTGAACAGGAGCACATCGAAAGCAGCAGCAGCAACAACTCCCCCCCCCACTCCAAGTAAAACACCCCCCCACCTGCCACTGTGGCATCCCACCAGGAGCCTGGGGTGGGGTGGGGGGGAAGCATTTCCTCTCCTAGGACACGTACGTCAAATCACGGCAGGCAGAAAACCCATGGGTATTATTCTCCATTGCTCGTCTCCTACTCGGAGGAGACCCACTGAAGCTAATGGGTATGACTAACTTAGGTTCATTCACTTCAATGAGTCTACTCGGAGTAGGACTTAGCTGGAGACAACCCTATACTTTAAACACTGGGGTGGGCAGTGTTTTGCTGGTACATCTCTGTGTGATGTGCAGTAGATGGTCAAGGTTTCTGACTTCCAAACAACAACATTATTTTTATTAGGCTCTAGAAAGAAAACTTTGGTCTGAAAGGACTGTGAACTCAGAATAGTTCTGGTACTGAAAACTGATTTCTAAGCTCAGAAGCAGCCTATGCTTCAATTTTAACAATGAGTCTTTAGGTCGAACATGGCGTTCTAGTTCAATCCAAAGTAGAGTCAGCAAGCCTGTGGTTTGCACATCCCTGCCTTAATGCACTTCTGTGAACTTTTATTTGTAATTGGATTGGTGAAGGAATGCAGGAGGGCAGCCAGTTGAATCCACAGCATCTCCACTTTTTAAAAATGGAGGATCTGGAAGGAGCAGGTGATAGGAGCCACAGCCAGGCAGAGTGGCCAGTCTTGGATCAGATGCACCAATTCCAGCTTCCCCTTTCTTTGGAAAACGGTGCCATCACATTTTTTTTTTTGGTTTATGAATCGATTTAAAATAATTGAAGTTCACATAAATCCTACAAAACCTCTATTAAAAGAAGAAAACATGGATAGATTTGATAAGATTGCACGCAGTAAACAAACATGTGAAAATGAGCGGCTGTTTTTCCAAGATGGCGACCAAACTGGTAAGAAGAAGAAAAAGGTAGTTTGCATTTTGAACTGAGCACACTCTTTTCCAATTCAGAAACACCCAGTTGCATCAAAGTCCCCATTTGAGGAGGGCAGTGCCAGCAAAGGGTGTGGCCTAGGGAAATGGGAGTGGCCTAAGAGGAGGGGGCATGGCCTGGGAAAGCCTCAATGGTTGGCTAGAAAGAGACTTGGCCCTGAAGCTCCCCATCGCTGACACAGAATAAAACCCCGGCTGGCATTCAACTGGGCTTACTTCCAAGTCTGTTTAAGACAGCACCACAGTCTTAAGAGGATTTCCAGAAAATTCTCCTGTATATCAGAAGTCCTCTAGGTACCTATCTGAAAACAGTGACATCCTCAGTTCCAGGCTGAAGCATATTCTCTTCCTGCCACCAGCTAGTTCTGGACCTGCTTTTGGGTAAGATATACGTACCCAGGTCCTCGACGCAAGGCAGAAATAAGCCGGTGCCTCCTCCCTTACACGATAGGTCACTCTACCTGCCACACAGGTAAGGTTATTTGTAACTCTGCACCTGTCTGGGTTTTCAAGAGGCCATGGAAACATTGTGTGCAACTAGGTCAGTAAGCTAAGCCTGGATTCTGATTGGGTTTCCCCAGATTTACATCAAAAGCCATTTAAAGATGCCCACGGATGTACCTTTCTCCTTCATTAGCTACACCTGGGTGGTTGCTGCTGGTCCAAACTGCAATTCCAAATGCATCCACTTTGTGGTTGTTTGGGGAAACCATGCTGAAACGCCTATTAATACTAGACCACAACTGATGTGGGCAGGAATTTGCTGGTGTGGATGGGAATCAAACACATATGCAGGCATGAACATATTCCGGAAAATGCCTCTGTTTGAGTCAAACCACTGGGTCAAAAACAAAACAAACAAGCAAAACCACCGGAGATGCCTTCAAGGGTATGTCAAGTGGGATGCATCTAAAGGAAAATCTACACTACAAATTTAAATCACTTCCCAACTAGTTTAAATACCATGGGCCATGGATGGGCCTCAACTAAACAGATGAGGGATTGTCGTTTTCCCACAGGTATCTGACTGGCCCCTGTGAGAACAGGATGCTGGACTAGATGGGCCATTGGCCTGATGCAGAAGGACCTTCTTATGTTCTTACAGTCAATGAAGGGGCCAAAGTTCTTGGAGGTTGCTTTGAAGCACATTCAAACCACAGGCACTGTTTAGCCAGGAGGCCTGTAAAAACAATAGGACTGCCCCGCTGGATCAGAGGAAAGCAACCACCCAGACCAGCCTGCTGCATCTTGTGGCCACACCCACACCCTACATTTCAAGCACTTGGCTTCCCCCAAAGAATTCTGGGGAGTGTAGTTTACCCCTCACAGAGCTACAGTCCCCAGCATTCTTAGCAAACTGCAGTTCCCACAATGCTTTGGAGAAGGGTGTGCTTTTTGTGCATTTTAAAGGGACGGCATCTAGGCAGCCTATTCCAAGAACTTGCCTTCCTGTGAAGCCACAACAGTCAGAATTACTGGAGGGAACCACAGCCATCGAGCCAGTTTCCAAGAGGGTTGAAATAAGCAGCCAATATGTGCCATAGCGTATCAACCTTTTCTGCATTGCAGTCATAGCTGTCAACTTATAGATTTGAAAATAAGGGATCAGCAGCCAAAATAAGGGATCAACAATTACTTTGATAAAATACATATTTTGTTGCGTGCAAATGGCTTTAGATACCCATTAGGTCCATAAATTACCATATAGCATATATTCAACACAAAAAAACAGCAACAATTTGTTGTTGACAAAGTACAGCTGGACATCGAAAGGGCCCCATTACCTCCAGTAGCTTATTTAAGGGACATCATCAGTAAGGGACAGCAGCGGGACATGGCGCTGGGATAAGGGACTGTCCCGCCAAATAAGGGACGCTTGACAGCTATGATTGCAGTTTACACCTCCCTAAACCGTGCCAGGCCAGAACCCTCCAGGAGCAGAAAATGTTTGGGGTATCATTTTGAGAACTGCATGGAATTGCCAAAAGGGGATTGAGGAAAGCGGGGTGGGGTGGAGAAGGACCCAGCAGAAGTGGCCATTTTTTGTGTCCCCCTCCCCCCTTCTCCTGCAGCTAAAGTAATTGCATTCTGTGGGAGGATGGAGCGGAAATTGATGAGACAGGACAAGAAAAGGAGAAAGGAGAGTAGCTGTAATGGAAACGGCAGCATACTTCCCTGTGTTTGCCCGATAAAAATAGGTCCACTTGCTTTCCATTAAGCAGAGGAGCTGCTCCTTGCGGGCACCAAGTGAGGGACAAGCAAACTGCTTCACAGGATCTTGAGGTCAGCAAACAAGTCTGTTAGAAACCTTAAATATATTCTGGGGGAATCAATACTCTTCCCTATAACCCACAAAACACATCATTTCACTTGTGTACATTCAGTGCCAGCAATTACTCCTGTTAATAGTGAACGCAGGTGGGGAGTGCCAATGGAACAGGCCACTAAGAAACAGGAGAGACGTCAGCAGGTTAAAAGAACAGCAAAGAGAAACCGAAATCCCCCTTCCACAAAAGCCGGAAAAGGTAAAATGCCATTCAGTGAGGATTGCACATGCTCAGTAGCCACAGAACTGTAAGAGGTAGTTTGAGAAGGAAAATGGCGGAGGGGGAATGGACTAACCTGGAGGAAAAGATGGATGGATGGATGGTTAGCTGGCTGGATCCCTAAATTAGAACCCTCCTTTTAAAAGGTTATGATGCACTGCAACACTTTGTTGTAGTTTCCACTGGTTATCCTTTAGCTGCAGTCCCATACTCACCTACCAGAAAGCACATCCCATTGAACTCAACAGGACTTAATTCTGAGCAAGCATGTACAGGACTGTATGTTAATTTTCAGTATTTCTCTATGGACCAGCCCTCCAGAGGTGGTTAGAGCCCCAGCTCCCACCAGCCTCAGCCTGAGTGGCCAATGGTTAGGGATGGTGGCAACTGGGAGCCCAGCTAGTTGGCCCCCAGGCTGCCCACAGCTGTCCTTGCTAAATGGCTGGACTCCGAAAGAAAGGGAGACGGAAACAGGTATTCAGGCAGCCAAAGAGGATCATTTGCTTTCTTCCCCCTGCATGTCTCTTTTCAGCAGAAAAGCGATTCATACAGCTCATGAATACAATTACGAAGGTTGCATTTCTAATATTAAAAAAGGCAGCATCCTCCAGTAATTGGAACGCATGCAGCGAGGAAGCGGGCGCTGTATTTATTTCAGGGGTGCAGCAGGAAGTTAAAGTTGTTAAGTTTACAGTTTTTGCTTTTGAATGGGGTGTGTGTGTGTGAAAGAAAGATAGGGTGGGGGAAGGAAGACATTTAGGGAAGCAGAATAAGAACTGTAGGGGGGGGCGAACGTGGGGAGTGTGGGAGAAAGAGAATGGGATCTTGAAGTATTTCAGTCGGATAAAAGAGATGTTCCGAGAACAGGAATTGTTCCTTCGCCTGACCGCTTTTCTGTCCCTGCTCTCTGCCTGCGAAAGGGAACAAAGGGGTGGTGTTGACCTCTGCGATACCTACAAGATGGGAGCCTGGCGCAACTTCTCGGAAAAGTGAAGGTGCCTTTTGAGCAAGAGGCAGCAGGATAAAAAGTCAGAGAGAGGGAGAGAAAGAGAAAGAGAGAGGAGAAAAAGAAGGGCCCAGATGCCGAAACTCAGCCTACAAGACTCCCTGCAGCCACCTAGCCTATGCGAGGATGCTCTGGGCAGGGGGTCCAAGTGCATGAGAACCTGACTGGTAACCTAGCAACCTAAGGAGGCCCATGATTGGGCAAGAGTCTTCATCTCTCACCCTTCCACCCACCTCCTTTAAAAAAAAAAAAAATCTTCAGCAGACTGGCTGGGATTTCCTATTGATTATCCTTTGCCTCCTGGGGATGCTGTCCAAAGGAAGAGGGGAGGATGGGGGAGGGGAGAAGGTGCAGGACCTCAGTTCTCCCCCTCCATGCATATTGTCTGTGGGTGGCCTTGCCAAAGCGGCTTAGCTTGCCACTGAAGAAAGAGCACAGAGGAGTGAGCTGAGCGGTCACCTGATAAGGCTGCAAGGACAAAGCTGCCTGGGTGGGGAAGGCGGAGAGAGAAGGGGCCTGAAGTCCTCTTCTACCCAAAGCACCTCCATCTTTGAGCAGAGGAAGGCAAAGGGCAGGTCCTGTCCCGAGATCATATAATCGCTTGGAGATCCTAAGTCAGGGATAGCCAGTATGGACTCCAATTCCCATCAGCCCCCAGCCAGTGCGGCCAATGGCTAAGGACAGGGTGGATTTGATTCAAATCAAATAGAAATCACGATTTAAATCTCTAGTCAGTAAGACTTGATGTAAATCATAGTCAATAAGACTTGATTTTAATCTCTCTCTTTTTTTTACAGAAAGACTCATTCTTGCTGGTATAATCTTAATATTTACAACCAGATGAAGGTTTCATTTTTGGAGTAGTAATTTTTCAGGGTAGTTTTTACAGTTATATAAAAAAACTACTGATTTGGTTATACTATTAGAAATACATTGAAATTATTGTGGTTTAGTAAGTTAACTGTTTATATTTGGACAACTTTTCTGCTGTACTTTATTGGAAGGAGAAAAATAACCATTTCCTTAATAACAATTTAAACTAAACAATTTAACTAAAATAATAACATTATGGCATATGTATCCATGTTTGTTAACTGATGTGGTTAAACGATTTTTTTAAAAAACAAAACAAAACAAAACAAAAACCTCAGACTGAGTTTTAGCACACAAGAAGAACTTAAAACAAATCCTTATTTCCTGATGAATAACCTTTGGACTATAATGTAACTTACCATAAATAGAAAACTATCTTTAGAAGGATTTTCCCTCCAAAAGCATTTTATTTTAAAAACCCATTTAAATTTTTTAAAAAAACCTGATTTAAATTTTAAAAATCTGATTTTTTAAATTTTTTATTTTTAAAAAAATCATTGATTTTTATCCACTCTGGCTAAGGATGATGGGAGTTGTGTTCCAATGCCACCTATAGGGCTGCCTCTTCTCCAAAGCTGCCATATGCACTGAAGCTCCCTTTGTGCCATAGCCACTCCAACCCTACCAGTGTGGTGTAGTGGTTAGAGTGCCGGATCAGGACCTAGGAGACTGGGGTTCAAATCTCCACTCTGCCATGAAGCTCACTGAGTGACCTGGGGCCAGTCAACTGACTCTTTCCACCTAATATGCCTCACAAGGTTGTTGTGGGGACTGAATGAGGAGGGAGAGCACCATGTACAGCACACTGAGCTCCTTGGAGAAAAAGGTGCGCTATAAATGCAATAGGCAAATAAAACGCTCCATTCAACTGAAAGTCTGGTTTTGGAAGAGTTTTGCAGCCAAAGAGATGAGATGAGGGCAGCAGAAAGCTTTGATACCATGAAAGGACACCACCACTTCAACAAGTGAGTCCAACATCAGCCCAAGAATTTGGTGTAAAATGGACACAAGGACTTTTTGACCTAGAATTGATCCCAGACTCCCAGAGAGCAGCTGTGTTGTCTTAGTGGCAAGGGAGGGGACGAACTTCACTCTGCACATGCTCAAAAGTGCCCTTCTTTATTTATATTTCAGCACTAATGTGGTGATTCCTCGGCTTTTTGTATAGATTCTGGAGCCAAGCCCTGGCTTAAAATTAAGCCCTCGCCTTTTCCCTTTCCATTTTCAAACCAAGGAGGTTTCAAAAAGTTCAAGGCTCTGGGGCGGTTTCTGCAGGTTTCAACGCATCCCTCCGTTCCCAGGCCAGGAGACTCACCTCTCTTCGCCTCCCTCCCCCACCAAGACCTGCACAGCGGAAAAAAAAAGGAAAGAGAAAACACCCTCTCCCTCTCTCTCTTTCCCCAGATCAGGAACAAAGGTTGCCCAACCTGAAAATGAGGCCTCTTGCTCCAACTTGCCCAGCCGAAAATGGAGCTTTAATCAAAAGTGTCAGTGCGGGGGAAAAGAGGGAGAGGAATGCAAACCCTTCTCTTGTAGCAGAGGATCGGGGCCTGTCCTGGGTAAACAAGGAAGGGGTTGGGTCCAAAAGCAAGGAGGGTCTGTCTTGGCTTGCAAAGGAATGTGCCCATTACTCTCTGCCTTGAAAAATAAGATGGAATTCAGCGATTGCTGCTTGGTTGGAAGACACGGCGCCCTCTGCCCATACTCCCATTGGTATCTAGCCTGGATTTGATATCCCGCTTTATCACTACCCTAAGGAGTCTCAAAGCGGCCAACATTCTCCTTTCCCTCCCCCCCCCCCACAACAAACACTCTGTGAGGTGAGTGAGGCTGAGAGATTTCAGAGAAATCTCAGAGACTAGCCCAAGGTCACCCAGCAGCTGCATGTGGAGGAGCGGGGAAGCGAACCCGGTTCACCAGATTACGAGTCCACCACTCTTAACCACTACAGCACACTGGCTCAAAAGATCTAGTGCAGCAGAGATTGAAACTGGCATAAGAGAAGGATGTAGGTCATAGGGAATAAGGTGATCTCTTAGGTATCTTCAGCCCTGAGTTCCACAACAGAAGAGCAGTGGGACAGGAAACGAACCATGGGGTCCCAAATTGTGGTCTGTGGACCGGTAGTGGTTCATGGACTTCATTCAGGTGGCCTGTGATGTGTCTGTAAAAATGCAATTAAAAATATAGCATCTAGCATGGTACATTACAAATGCTACAACAGGCAGGAGAACCATTAAGTGGTCTGCTGAAGCCCTAAACAATTTTCAAGAGGTCTTGGGAGGTGGGGGCAAAGTCTGCACACACAATGAAGGAGCTGCATTTCCCTTGGAAAGCTTCCTTTTCCTCCCGAGCCATAAAAGATTATCCCACCTCTCTGGTGGACACATAGGACGCGGGTGGCGCTGTGGGTTAAACAACAGAGCCCAGGACTTGCGGATCAGAAGGTCGGCGGTTCGAATCTCTACGACGGGGTGAGCTCCCGTTGCTCAGTCCCTGCTCCTGCCAACCTAGCAGTTCGAAAGCACACCGGTGCAAGTAGATAAATAGGTACCGCTCCAGCGGGAAGGTAAACGGCATTTCCGTGTGCTGCTCTGGCTTGCCAGAAGCGGCTTAGTCAAGCTGGCCACATGACCCAGAAGCTGTACGCTGACTCCCTCGACCAATAAAGCGAGATGAGCACCACAACCCCAAAGTCGGCCATGACTGGACCTAATGGTCTGGGGTCCCTTTACCTTTACCTGGTGGACACACATTCATGGTCTGAGGCAGTGATGCTTCTGAATACCAGTTGCTGGAGGCCACAGGAAGGGATAGAGGGCTGTTGTACTCAGCTCCTGCCTGCGGGTTCCTCAAAAGAGATTGCCAGAGACCTTCTTATGTTCTTAAGTGGAGATTTTTAGCTCCATGATCTACCGCGGAGCTAACACAAGAAACGGAGAAGGAGAATATTTTCCATTGTGTGTCTCTTTCCTCCCTTCTTTCTGGGATCCGTCAAGAACGCCAAGACGGTGTGTGATGTGAAATCACCCCGCCATGCATTTTTCTTCCTGCCCCATCTCACATCATCAGCTGTTGGCGGAAGAGAAAATGCCCAGGCTGATGGCATCGCATCACACGCCATGTGTTATAATAGACACCGGCATTGGGAGAAAAAGAAAGAGATTCAAAATGACAGCCGTTCTACGTGTTGTGTAACGTCTAGACCAGCCTTCCTCAAGTTCTGGATGTTGTGGGCTACAACTCTCATCAGCCCCAGCCAGTGTGGCCGCTAGCTCCCAGATTTAAGAAAGGCCCAAGAAAACTGCTTTATCTGCAAGGGAGCCATAAAATGAGCTACGCAGAGCTGTGGGAAAGTTTGGCCTCAAAGGTTTTCTGTGGTTCAGGCAAGGCCGTAATGACGAACTCGAGACTCAAGACTGATCTCACCCGAGACTTCTCTGAGGTTTGCAAGCAGAGCCCTGAGGCATCCCTAGGCCCACTTTCAAAGAAAATCAAGAATGATTGATGGTGCCAACATCACATCAGGTGATGCATTATTCCAGCAGCATGGTGAAGCCTTGCTGGGGCAGCGGGGGGCAGAGGCACATGCTGAGGGTGGCATGTGGGGCTGGAAGAATCACCCCAAAGCTTGGAAGGCATTCAAATCCTACATTACATCCTGCTAAACAGCCAGGCCTCTAATCTGCCTCCTCCTCCTCTTTCTCCTGCCCAAACTCATAAGCCAACCTGTCATATGCCAACCAAATCTTATGAGATGACCACACTTTCCCCGAAGATTCTTAGTAATGGCTTTGCTCACAATCTGAAAGACACAACTTTAGGAGGATACTGCTTGGTCTCGCTCTCTCTTTTACACTTACATAAAATATAACATTTATATAAAATCCTTATTTATGTACTGCTGTTTGCTATTTGAGACTTCCATGCTTTGTTGTGAATACCTTCAGAGACCCTTAATAAAGAATGTTAAGAACCATACTTTTGAAAATAAAAGTTATATTTTCTTTTGTTTCTTAAACTTGCACATTAAAGGCAAAGGAACCTCTAATGTCACTGGACCTAATTCTCTGTGTGTCTGCCTTTCTGTCTCCACTCCCTGCCCCTAAAACAAGCTTCTAGTCCCTCAGATCTCCTGGAGACTCTCTAAAGAAACCAGACCTGCAAGATAAGAGAGGAAGGCCAAAGCTCCCAAGAGGAAGACAAGGCTTCAGAGGAGATCTGTGCAGTTATCTACAATTGCAATGCGCTGCACCAAGTTAGCAAACCTGTGCACATTATTTAACTTGCAGGATGCGTGCGGATGCATTTGGCTCTTCTTGGCCCAGGATTTGGATGTTTCAAAGAACTGATTAATAATTTTAAGAGCAGAGCAGTAGATCGATTTGCTTCCAATACCTGGGAGCTCAATACATGTCTCCTTTCCTCAAGAGTGCTGTGAAAAGCTTTAATTGTTGAGTTTTTCATCCCCATTATTTCCCCCCTGCACTCTCTCTCTCTTAGCTGGCGGGCCCAAGGCTACATCTCTCTCTGACTGCACAAGCAAATATTTGCCCTCTTTTCTTCCTGGGAGGATGCAAGCTTGACTCTCTACAGCCTCTCTCTCTCTCTCTCTCTCTGAGCAGGCGCTCACCCAATTTCAGCTCATTTGCAGGGCGATAAGTGGGGAATTAAATCATGGCTCTAGCCTGGGGAGAAAGGAATTAAGAGCCCTGAGACACAGGCAGGGAGCAAGAGGGGTTTGAAAGAAGGATGTGGGAAGGGGTTGGAAAGGCTCTCATCTGGAACAGAAGTGGGCAAGAGAGCTCTCAAGGCAAGGGGTGGGTGGGATTAGGAGGGTGAAGAGGAGAGGAAGAAGAAATACATCTCCATGGAACAGAGGGGCAGCCAGGCCCCAACCGTAGCTAGCGCAATAGGATCTGAAGTAAACAGGGACAGCCACGAAGATATGCTCACTCTCTGGGGAACATGGCTCTCTGAACCCATTGAAAAGTAGTGTGGAAGGTCAAGAACATGGGTAGGCAAACTAAGGCCCGGGGGCCGGATCCGGCCCAATCACCTTCTAAATCTGGCCCGCGGGCGGACCGGGAATCAGTGTGTTTTTACACGAGTAGAATGTGTCCTTTTATTTAAAATGCATCTCTGGGTTATTTGTGGTGCCTGCCTGGTGTTTTTACATGAGTAGAACGTGTGCTTTTATTTAAAATGCATCTCTGGGTTATTTGTGGGGCATAGGAATTTGTTCATTATTATTTTTTCAAAATACAGTCCGGCCCCCCACAAGGTCTGAGAGACAGTGGACCGGCCCCCTGCTGAAAAAGGTTGCTGACCCCTGGTCAAGAAGTAATGCTGTGTTTCATGCTAGTTTCAGTTGGGTAGAAGGCACTGGCTGGGCTTATCGTTTCATGATTTATTCTATCCTTGTCCTAACATGCTACAAGCATGCATTTTACTGTTTATGTGAACAGATCTGAGAGCTTGACTGGGTGGATGTGCATGCAAACACCAGATATGGTTGTATCTAATCTGTAGCCGGGGAAGGGGGGAAAATTCCCTGTGCATGTGGGATAATGGGTAAGAGCATTGGTGTTGGCCCAGCGAAATCTGGGTCCATATCCCTGCTGCTAGGGCTAAGAATCCACTGGTTGACTTTGGCAAGTTGAGCTTTCTTTCCAGCCTACCTCACAGAGTTGTGTGGGTAACAGGGAAAAGGCCCATTCATATGTGCCACCCTGATCTTTCTTGAAAGAAGGAGAATACAAATGTAAGGAATAATGATTAGTATCATACTTGCATCAACATCCTACTTTCCCCCCATGAAACTCAAAGGCATTGTAAAAGTGGGCTCTCATACAGGCACTGGCCAAACGCAGGAATCCTTAGCTTCAGCAAAGTGGTCTACAAAATTCCTATTCCACAGCAGTGTTAAGAAGTTTTATACAATTCCCCTGGTAGGGCACTGAACACTTGCCTGCAGCAGTTTTCCTCCTGCAAGAGAAGGACTGTGTCAGATTTAGGGGAACAGCGCACAGCAGCAATGTGGTCTTTCTGAAAAAGATTGAATTGGAAAATTTTCTGGATGGGAAAAAAAAATCCCCTTGCAAAGTAGGATAATTTACATCGGGAAATGTTCTGTTTGCATTGGAAATTCTTCTGATCCCCCTCAAGAGTGATCTAACTTACCATTTTCCTTTTACTTGTGTTCAGCAAACAAAAGCTAAAAAAAAATTAAAAACTGCCCACCTTGCCAATATTTATTTGCAATGGGCATCCAATCGTTGTTACTAATGGAACTGTGAAATGGAAAAAAATATGCAGAAAAATGTAAGCCTTGGAAAGTTTCCTGCCCAACATCTCTGGTGCACTGCCAGGTAGAGCAGACCTCGGTCTTCTTGCATGTGGAGGTGATGGTTTTCCACTATGTCAACAAAGCTGTTGGGCCGATGTTGTTCATATCCTCAGCGGGAGCATACACTTCTGCTGCCTCAACTGAAATTATTATTTTAATGAATTTTTAAAGCGCCTTTAAGTATTTCTGTTACTGCAAAGCTTGTTTTCAATTAAGTTGTGCATGCATGTTGATGGGACTTTTGTTTTTTTCCGGTGCAGGGAATCACTATGGGTATAATGTAGAGAAATGTAGCAACCCCACAAAAAGTGGACTGACGGTGGCTGTTAAACTCATGTATTTGTGGCAGCATCTTGGGGTTATTCCTGCTTTAAAAGCAGGATGGGCAGATCAGATTCTAGTGGTAGCTCCAGACTGCAGCATCTGGGACTCTTGAGTTTAGAGAACAGGGAGCATCCTCCTCTCATAACACAAGAATTCACGGGCATCCAATGAATGTTGGGCGATTCGGGATAGATAAAAAGTACTTCTTCGTGCACCTTGTTAAACTATGGAACTGGCTCCCACAACTTGGGTGTCTTTAAACGAGGAATAGGCAAATTCATTCCCAGGAGGGGATAGAGTGCTCTTCTTACATTCTCTCTGGATGATTTTCCTGGACAGTTTAGTCTGGGCTCAGCTGAAGATCTAGTCTTGCTCTAGATCTCATTCATGGCACATTGGTTAGTCACTAGGGTTTTGTTTGTTTTTCTCAGGTCATGAGTTGCATTGCCAGAACACACCGGAACTCAGTTCTGGAACTTCTCAGGTGAGTGCCATTGCCATTATAAGAGAACAAAGGAGATGTTTATGTTGAGTTCTGGCACCTCTTTTTCTAGAAAAAATAGCACTGGACATCCCTGTTTCCATCAAAAAAATGTTGGAATGTATGGCAGCTATGTGACCCCTGAGCCAAGGAGATAAGTAACTATACAACCTTTCGAAGACATCTGAAGGCAGCCCTGTATGGATACGTTTTTTTAAAAAAATGTTTCATGTTTTATTATGTTTTTATCTATGCTGAAGGCCACAAAAACTGGTTGCAGCAACCCAGTCAGATGGGTTAATTATTATTATTATTATTATTATTATTATTATTATTGAACAGGACGTCCCTATTTTCATTGGAGATATGTCAAAGGATATGTGCTATACCAAAAAATGACATTTTATCCTTGTAGGAACCTCTTTCAGCCCAAGAGGAAAACCCTCAATGGGTTGGGGAAAGCAAAAGGGAGGAAAAAGGGATTACCATGAAAATTCAGAAACAGCCCTTCTTCCACACATTCTCATTATGCGGTGAGTGAAACCTTCCTGCCATTTCAAACGCAATCAAAACCCGGAAGCCCTCCTGCCCTGCCCCGTTCATTGCAAACACTTGCCACGCTCTCAAAGGACACAACAACCTTCTCGGGTCTAATCCTGCAACTGGCCGAGCTGATCTCAGCAGGAGGGAGGCGGAATCCAGCAGAGCGCAACAGGGCCGGACTCTCCTTTCCATGCGCTCGTTTGGGTTTCTGCCGCTCCTGGCAGAAGAAACATCCCTATAATGCGTACTGTGGTGCTTTGGGTTAAAAAGACCCACACCTGGAACATGTCTCACTGCTGCATACGCAGCAATTAAGTGGCAAGCACAGAGGTTGTGTTGAGGGATGGGGTAAGCCTGGCTCATTATCGCAATTATGGCTGGAGCTACTTATCCCTCCGTGGAAGTTGGCATGAGATGCTCCGCAGGTGAAGATGGTGAGTCGTCCCATAAATGACAGCACCAGAGGCGAAGCAGGTGCTGGGAGACCGAGACAAACGCCCACCCTGGCTCAGGCCCCGACGTGCCCCTCCGTAATAATGCCAATTTGTACTTATCGCAGCTCGATGTGGGGGTTCCCAAACACCCTGGCACACCGCAGAGATGACTGAGAGTACCTGGCTGCCAGGTCCAGATGGGGAGACTGATTGCTGCAACTTTTTCGAGGGTTGTGCAGGTGGGTTGGGGATGGGGAAGCTGCAGTAGGCAAAATTCTCCCTTCTGTGCAAATCTGAAAGGCAGGGGATGGCAAAAAACGAGGCAATTCCTGGAGTAATATTTGTGCACAAGGTTGCAGGGGAAGGGAGACTACCCAGGCAGCCAAAAAAATTAATAATAATGCACAGGCCTAGCGAAGAATTGGAAGAAACAAGATTTACCAACTATCGAAGAATGGCAGGTGAAGATGATGGAATATATGGAACTTGCCGAACTGACTGGGAGACTCCGAGACCAGAGAGAAGAGACGGTGGAAGAAGATTGGAAGAAGTTTAAAGAATATTTGAAAAAATATGTTAATATGTAAATCTTAGAATAGCTTTGGAAACGGACATAGGCTGTAGGGTTAGAAGTAGAAGATAGTGTATTTTAAAATAGTATTATTTGTAAAGGATAAATTGTAAAGATTTTTATGGCAAAAGTAAGTGTGATTAAAAAATGGTTAAAAATTATGATATATGTAAACTGCTCAAGATGAGGTAACATGAAAATCAGATAGGGGGGCCTTGGGGAAGCTCACCTAACCATGTTTAGAAGAAATAAGGATAAGACAAGAATTTGTTTGTATTGTTTGTCTTTCTGTTTATGTTGTTTATTTGAGTTATAAAATGAATAAAAAAAATTGGGGGGGGGGGAATGCACAGGCAGTTCCAGCTCACAACAACCCTGTAGGGTAGGTTATTGATGCTCCATGATGCCTTCTGAATACCAGTTGCTGGAAACTGCAGGAGGGGAGAATGCTCTTGTCTTCCAGTCCTGCTTGTGGGCTTCCAAAAATGGGCATCATCTGGTTAGCCCCTGGGAGAACAGGATGCTGGACCAGATGGGCCAAAATCCTGATCAAGCAGGCTTTTTTATATATTCTTATGTTAGGTACTGTTGGGCTCCAACTCCCATCAGCCAGGATGGTAAGTGCCCAGGGACGATGGGAGTTGTAGTTCAACAACATGCAGTGGGCCACAGGTTCCTCACCCCTGGCTTAAGTGGAGAGACAGTGACTGGCTCAAGGCTACCCGACGTGCTGCGAGGCTGAGTGGGGATTTGAACCCAGGTCTGCGCAGTGCTAGTCCAACGCTCTCACCACTACGGCACCCAAGCTCTCAGCAGTGCCACAGGTAGGAGGAGGAGCTGCAGCAAGTGAATTCTATTTGGTGGCCAAGGGAGTGTGTGTCCAAGCGCCTGCACTGTCAGCTCTCTAGCAGGAGGTCCCAGCGAACGTGCAGAATTTAATTCAAGCTGAACTCAATGCTGCAGGATGGAAGTGGCGTGCCTCTAAGCATGTCCAGGGAATTTGCCCCCCTTCCCCAGCTAGAGATTAGATACAACCATATCTGGTATTAAAGGAAAGGATTTATGAAGCGGTGCAGGCTGGTGTTTCTGTAGCCCCCTCCGTTACTATTTTTGAAAAGCAAGGCAGGATTAAAGAGGATAGTGCCTCTGAGCACACACAGAATTCCACAGCATAAATTGTTTATTACCTTATTAACCACATTCGGTCTTTGTGCCCCTAGGAGAAAGCCACCAGCAGCTCAAGCTGCTTTCCTGCGTGCACTTACATGGGAGTAAGCACCACTGAATGCAGTGGGACTTACACCGGAGCAAGCATGCAAAAGGTTGCACTATAAGGCTTATTTTCAAGTGAAAGCCATGATCCCATCCCACACATCAAAGGCGTCTTGAATAGACTTCTTTGAGCACCTTGGCATTCTTGTTCCCTGCAATTCTTTCGGGACGGGTGAGATAACCATCTGCATGCATATAAAAGTTGAGGCGATAGATGACATTGCCCTATTAAAGATTGGTATTAATCCCGGTGGGATCATTGGTTGGCGCAAAATCCCACGGCTAGAAGTTCCGCAGGTCGATCACATGTTACGCCAGAAGAGCTAGTTGTTTCTACTATTCTGGGTCTCCCATTCCTTGTTAAAACCTTTTCAAGTACCAACAGGCTGATGTGGCAACATGACCCTGAGCGGAGAAGAGGTAACACAAGGAAGCAGGGAGGGATGCTAAGTTTTCTCCCAAACAAACAAGCAAACAAATATGTTTTCCGTCAGAGGTTTTCCCACGCAGACAACAACATCTCAGCCCAGACTTGCCATTTCAGAAGAGGCCCAGTCTAGACGTGTAGGAAGGAGGTGTGGTGGTAGAGTCCTGAAAAAGTAGAAAAGACTATACCACTTCAGGGTGCAGATGGGAAGTGGTATGTAAAAAACAAAAAGCCCTGCCAGTAAAAAATAAATCAGAGCTAATCCTTGAGCCCCAATGCACAGGGAATGGCGAGGGAGGGCGAGGAGACTCCTAGAAGTGTGCGGTAAGATTGACCGAGACCAGAGCATTTGTTCTTTTTCTTTTTAGAATTGCCACGTTATAAACCTGAACCCATATCTGAGCAGGAAAGTCATCACATAGCTGCTGAGGCAGAACAAGCATCTTGCAGAGCACAGTGTAACGGGGGGTCGTATCTGGTTGCATCGTTTCAATTATTAAATATGGGCGCTGAGGTCAGATTGAGAAGGCAAGATGTTTTTTCTCCCCCTCAGTTGCTGAACAGCTCTTATCTGCAGGTAAGCTCTGGGCCGGGTGAGCAATCCCAGAAGGTCAGGGTTCACAAAGTAACCCAGCTCCTCAGCAAGGGATTTCTGTGGGATTTGCACACCCACAAATGGATGCATGATTTGGAACCTCGCACTGCATTTGTACTCAAAACTGTGTTCAGCAAGGATTACTCCTTAGGAAATTTCGTTGACTTAGGTTTGCAGCCGAAAGCTACAACTCTATATCCACTTACCTGGGAATTAGCCCCATTGAACACGATAGGACTTACTTGTGAGCAAAAAGTGCACAAGGGAGCATGCTGTGACTAATTTTATTTTCAATTCCCTAAAGGAGTCGTTATTGCATAGTTCTTAGCTATGCAGAACTTTTTTTGCGCTTCCCTCCACCCACCTCTCACTAATAAAAAAGGTATATTAATTTTATGGATTATTTTAAACCATTGATCCTGCCTTTGGTTTCAGGGATCTGCTCTTTTGGATTCTGAGCTCTTAACCGAAAGCAAGGGGTGGGGTAACCTCAGGCTTGAGGGGCTTATGTGGCCTTCCAGAGCTATCCAAGCAGCCCTCAAAACTATCTTCAAGTCACACCCCTTCTCCCCAGGCCACACCCCCTTGCTGGTCTGGCTATGTAACTCAAGTGCTTCTGCTTGGCTGGAATGTGTCCTTGAACTCTGGTAATGATTTTTGTTTGCCTGGATGGAGAATAAAGAGGAGTGTGTGTGTTTAGAAACAAGCCTACTGTACAAAGTAAAATATTACAGTCGTTGTGCTTCTGCTACTAGCCCCACTTGGTTACTCTGACCAAAGGGAAGCTAAGCCAGAAGGAAATGAGGCCCTCCGGGCAAAAACAAAAAAGTAAATAAAAATAACACTCCCCACCTCTGGGCTAAAGAATGATTGCATACACAACAAGAGAAGAGTGATAAAAATGCAGTAATATCCAGATTTCTTCCAGATCACATGGAACATTGTCAAGAGTTTTAAAATCTTCCAGCTCTGAACTCACTGCCACCCTGCTGAAGGTCACACCCTGCATCTGCTAGTGCTCAGCGTAACAAAGAAAGAACAAGCTCCAAGCCCTGTCCATCTCCCACCTCTGCTGCATCACGGAGCAATGGGAGCCGTTCTCTATTTGATTCTCATAGATTGCATTGATTCATGGGGGACCTGGCAAAGAGATGAATGTCCAGAAGATGGCAATTAGTTCTGACACATTAATAATAATGATTAAACGTGCCTTCATTTATTCACTGTATCTAATTCCCACTCCTTGTGGCAGGAGAGAGAGGAGGGTTGGCTCACTCCGTGTGCAACGTGGTGTCAGAAGAGAACCAGCTCTCGGGTGGGTCGAGACACACTTCATTGTCTTCTCCACTCAGGTACCCTGGGGCATTTCCCAAAAGCAAATGATAGTGTGAAGAGGATGCCCACACCTGATGCCAGAACCATGGACAAAAAGCCAACATAGGCAATGTGGTGTTGTCCAGGATGTGGTGGGACTACAAGTCCCATCATCGCTGCCCATTGACCATGCTGGCTGGAGCTGCAGTCTACCTGGAAGGCACAATGTTGGCTACCTCTTGGTTTACTTTGTCCAGCCATTTTGCTTTGAGGGAGCTGAGGATCAGGGTACAAGGAGATGCTCGGGCTGGACCAGAACACCTAGACACCTCTGGGAAGCTGACAAGAACAACTGTGTTGTGTTCCGTCAGTGATTGGAGCAGAGAGCCCCTAACGCTGGAGGCATTATACAGTCATCATGACTAAAAGCCCTATTCAAAGTCATTGCAGCAACATAGTAATCTTCCCAAGAACTTTGCAAAATAGGTCAGTATCATTATCCCCACGTTGCAAATGGGAAAGCCGACAGCTAGAGAACATGAGTGGTCTCCTTCCCTCCACCTCCTTACGCCTTCCTAGTAAAAGCCAAACTAGAAGTCCAGAGTTTCCCTTTGGCTTTCCATAGGGAAAGAGTAAACGGGATCCAGACCTCAGGAGAGGCATGTTAACCCTTACTTCTGTGCCATTTTCCTGCTTCAAGCCAACCCACCGAAGCAGTTTGCATTCATGCTAGCCTGTGCTATATTTTTACCCCACTTTTCTACCAAGGAGCTCAGAGCAACTTACACAGCACCCCCTCCTGCTCATTTAATCTGCACGACAAACCTGCAAGCATAGCTGTTAACTTTTCCCTTTTCTTGCGAGGAATCCTATATGGAATAAGGGAATTTCCCTTCAAAAAAGGAAAACGTTGACAGCTATGCCTGCAAGGCTGGTTAGGCTGAAAGCTAGGGACCAACTCGAGGCAACACATCAGGTGGAGCTTCTTGGCTAGCATGGGTTTGAACCCAGGATGACCTAGCGCTGGGTCTTCATGCTCCAGCCACTCTGCTACGCTGCCTCGTCTCTATTCACAGCTCCGTCTCATTGCCACGGTTGGATGGGATCTTGGAGGCTCCCTCTCTCCCCATCCAGAGTCAGTTGTGCTGTGCAGATTTCGGGGTCTGTAGTCTGCCTTTCCTTTCCATTCTTTCCTTCTTTGTGCTGACCCACCCTGTGAGGTTAAGAAGCCTGCCCCTCACCCCAGTATAAGGCCTCATCCCTCTCCACAAAAAGGATTTAGACAGTCTCAGCCTCGGTCCTCACCCCCCTTTCATCATCTGGACTCCAGAAATGCAAGGCAAATTGTCCTGCACCTCCCCGCCCCTCTTCCCCCATCTCCAGCTGTATTTATATGTGGGAAAGGATTAGGGATGGTCTGAAGCCCAACCAGAGACTCCAAAAATGCTGTGGTTGGTTGCTGGGTTGGCAGAGGGGCTGAGGAGCAGCACCCCTCCAGGGAAATACCCTAGACTTAAGGAGAGTAATTGTGTTGTTGTAGGCAAGGGGGTGGAAGCCTTGTCATTTGGATCCCGCAGTCCTCCCTAGATTTGCTGTGGGGATTAAGGGGAGGGGGGTGAGCTGGGGAATTTAGAGGAGGGGGCCAGGAAGGGTCCAGAAGCTAGCCACAGGGGATAAGAAGACAAGAGGGAGATTTGCTGTGGATTTCTAAACGCGCTCAGCCTTGTGTAGCTGGCTGCCTGCAAGCGATTGATTGATAGTCGGATTACATTTATATCTCACCTTTCCCCTAGGAGCTCAAGGGTGACTGGCCCAAGGTCACCCAGTGAACTTCATGGGATTTGAATCCAGATCTTTCGCCTTTTAGCACTTTAACCACTGTGCCACATCAGCTCTCCCCAGTGGTGTGTACGGTTTCTCCTGAATGTGTGTGGGGGGGGGAAATGTGGCCTCTTCCTTCATTGATCTGGCAAAGGATCTCTGAACAGACAAGGGATGTCAAAGAACAAAGCCAGACCCCCTCCCTTCATCCCACCCACCCACCCCCATCCTTGTCACTGGTTGTGTCATTGGTGCAGGTGGCGTCTGCTAATGCTTCCTTGCCCTCAGCTGGCCGGCCATCAGGAGGATAAAAGGATTCTGTCTCCCCTGCCCCGCCCATCTCTCTCCAAAGTCCAGCCCATCACTCAAAGAAGCAGAGTCTATCCTAAACCTTAGGAGGGAAGATGGATGGCCTCAGAGATTGTGTCCCTGGGAGCCTCTCGCAGCCCAGGCACTCGAATTGTCAAGCACACAAAAGAAAGGGGGTGGGGGAAAGGATCAAAACACACACACACAGCAAGCGAGTGAGGTGGATTTCAAGAGATTATGGGTGATTTCTATTGGTGGAGCTGCCAGGGGACAGAGGTCCAGGGTCCTTGTTCTGCAGAAAGAGAAGGAAATACCCAAAATGTAACAGGGAGAGGCTGGCTTGGCCACATTTTGAAGAGAGCAACATGAAAGCATTGCCATCTCAAATGGGCTGAGTCTACGCCAGACACCAGAGAAGGAAAGAGTTCTCTTTTCCTTCCTCTACTCCCATCGCCACCAGAGCAGTAAGAAAGATAAGTTGATGAGAGGAGGAAAGGATTTGGAAGTGGATAGAAAGGGCACGGAGTGAATCCTTGTTCAGATCTTTGGGGTCTCTAGTATCCACCTCAGATCTAATTCAGTCCCCAAGCTGGAAAGCACAACATTCAGCGACATGGCTACTACAAAGCAGTGATTCATGCAGAGAAGCAACAGGCAACCTCCTTTGGGTGGGTGTGACTCTGCTGTACTTCTGGATGCCTTGGGATTGACTGAATGATCCCACAAGACCTAATGTAGCATTACCCATCCCTGGAAGAGTCTGACTGCAAGGAGGCGGGGCCAGACCAATGAAGCCATGGGGACATAGCAGGCAGCCTCCTGTTGATGGTTGTTGTGAGCTCAGAGGAGCCTTTAATTATTCTGCTAACTTATTTCTCACAGCAGACTACGTTTCCCCCACACAGAAGTGTAGTGTGCCTGGGCACACAGCTGGGAAATGATTTATGTGGCCCTTATGTAGCTTTTCCCATGCCAGCTAGACAAAACCTCTCTTCAAAGGTGGTGTAAGCCACGGCAGAAGTCAAGGGAAAAGCCATTTTTTAATTGTTGCCAAATGATGATACCCACATTTGCTCATGGGAATGATTATTAATCGGCTTGCCTTTTCTTCTCTCTCTCTTTGTAACAGAAATATGTGATTCTTTGGAGAGACAGGGAAAGAGAGAGCAGGAGAACGGAACAGCTGTCGAGATTTGGAAACAGCATAATAAAGTTTGATCGTAATATTTTGCAATGCTAATTCCTTAATGTTGTGTTTTGCAATATCGTCAGGCATCTGAGAACAAAGGCTCTTTTGCTTGAGATACTTGGGAGAAGGAGGACACCAAGGTCAGTCTTTGCACAGCATCCCTGAAGGCTCTGCAAAGTATTTTTTAATCACCCTCCAGTCTTGCTTCCCATCTTTAGCATACTGAATTGGTCTGTACTACGTACAGCATGCCAGACTAAGATCAGGGAGAGCTGGGTTCGAATCCTGACTCAGCTCTCTGGTTGACCCTCAATTGTTATCTCTCAGTCAAACCAATCTTGCAAGTTTATTGTGTGTGTGTTGAGAATTGGGGTAGTTCTCATTCTGCCATGGGAGCAGTCCAGATTTGCATTTTCGAACACTTGAAGCTATGTGAATCCTTTTATAAAAGAAGCCGCTCTAAAGCATGCATACCCTGTTAGCAAGCAAGGAAAAGCTCCTAGAGGGAAGGTTTTGACACTGAGCAGATTAGATAGTGGGGGGGGGGGGAGAACAGGAGTGAAATCAGACATAAACATGGGAGCCTCCACCTCCATCATTCTCTGAGGGTCCCCAAAATTCCCATTATCTGTTCTGTGCAACACACATTGAAACATCAGCACACCTCTTTCCCACAGAGCTGCAGTTGCTCTCATGGAATGTTTTGTAAGGCAGGTGCTATACTCAGCTCAGATGCTGGCCAAGATTTTGAACTTCCTTTCTCCAGCTGGGATTGTGGCACCTGCTGATCCCCCATCCTCAAAAATCCAGGAACACCAGGGTGCCTGACACTTGGGAGCTTTCACGATGGTTTAGCAAACCACAGCAGAACAAAATCATTGTATTTATTATGTTTGTTAATTGCTTTTGTCACATTCAGCAGTTATTCAGTAACAGAGGCCTCCACCCCACCCTTACAGTCTGACTCTTTATGTTGATTATATCCATGTATCGAATAAGGGCCTGATCCTAGAAGAGAATGGATATGTTTCAAGCAAATCTCATATCTCATCTCTGAAGCATTGGAGCGTGTGCATTGGTTGGTTGAGGGGACCAAGCAGTGGCGAAGGGCCATCACTCAGTGGTGAGAGCATGTGCTTTGAATGCAGAAGGCCCCAGGCTCAATACCCAGCAACTTCAGTTAGAAGGATCCCTGGAAGCAGAGGACAGGAAAGACCTTCTGCCTGAAACAATGGAGAGGAATCTGAAAGACGAAACGATACTGGACCAGGTGGGCAAAGAGTCTCTGCTGGTTTAAGGCAGCCTCTGATGTTCTGCCCATCCTAGCATCCTTTATTGTTGAGTCCCTAGATGTTGCTGGACTAAAACATTCTCTAGCCAACTTAGCTGATGATGAGAGGTGATGGGAGATGTTGCTCTAGAAATCCAAGGATGAAGGATGCCGATAGCGAAATCATGACTACTGACTTATAGGGGTTCCACAAGGCTTCATGCAGAGAGGGGTTTTTCTTAGCCCCGACATCTCACTCCCATCAACTGCTGGGGATTGAAGCTGAGACCTTCTGCCGGCTCCATCATAGACCTCTGTCCATTTGTTTCTCCTCCGTAGCTGTTTCATCATTAATACAGGACCCGTAAACTTTATTGGCGTCCAGATGGAAATGGAGGCAGGAGACGACTGCCAACAGTTACAGATGGGACTCGAATGTTTCCAGCTCTGACCATGACCGAGGGAAGCCTGAGCAGTGCCCAAAATTATGTGCGTGGGCAGCAGCATGCCAGAGTCATCTAAGAGCAAACAGGGACATTGCTCCTCCAGGGAATGGGACTGTGGAAGCGGAACAGAAGCAGAGCACTCTGTGGAATAACAACCTAGAGATCTGCCTGGGTTGCAGTCTTGCTTAATGGGTATGGGGGGGGGGAGTTCCTGTTGATGTTATTGCTGCCCTAATGTTTTGGGTTTAAAAAATAATAAAATAACTGCTTTTAAACTTGTATATTTTTAAATTCAGGGTTTTGGTTTTCTTAAAATTAAGGAACATAATATGTGCCTGGGAAGGGATGAGCTGGGGAGAGCTGGGGTGACCCCAATCACAGTAGTTCTGGGCAAAGGGGGGTACAGTCATACCTAACGTTACGTCCGCTTCATGTTACGTTCTTTCAGGTTATGTCCCATGGCGACCCGGAATACCGGAAAGGTACTTCCGGGTTTCACCACTCACGCATGCGCAGAAGCTCAAAATGACGTCACGTGCATGCACAGAAGTGGTGAATAGCAACCCGCGCATGCACAGATGCGCCACTGCGGGTTGCGCTCTTTTCATGTTGCAAACGGGCCTCCGGAACGGTTCCCGTTCGCAACCATAGTTACCACTGTATGGGGTAGGGCAGGTTGAGTAAGAGGCACATGACACAGGCAGTTAGTGACTGTGCTGTGTGCCAGCCCCTCCTTCAACCTGAGGAATTGTGGTTGTCCCATCAGCCAGCCCTCGGGTCTGTGACTGCTGTTGCTGAAGGCCAGGTTGGCTTTGAATAAGACCTTCCTCATCCATGATCTGATCATGGATGAGATGGCCAATCTGGTCTGTATCACTGACACCTGGATGGGTGAGCAAAGTGTGGTTGGTCTCACCCAGCTGTGCCCACCTGGGTACTCAGTGCAGCATCAGGGCAGACTTGAGGATCAAGGAGGGGGAGTTGCTGTGCGCAACCTCTGGAATATCCAAATGGCTGGAGCCACTGACATGAATGCCCTCTCCCACTTCATGCAGCCCACTTGGGTCCCTGGGTTACTCCAGAGCTTAGGGTGAGGAAAAAAAGGTCAAACATGACTGGAGGAAAACTCTGGTCAAATGCAATCAATCACTGGTGAGGGCTCATCACTGAGCCTACCTAGTGGTGGTGAAGGCAGGCAGCAAAGAAGGCATACTTGTGCCATCTGGCAGAGCTTTTCCGGTAGTGTGGGGCTTCTTACTGTTTGGCCCAAAGGAGGTAGAGCCAACAGTAGCTCGCTGTGAGTTGTTTGAACAGAATTTCGAGGATAAAATCACTTGCCTACACCATGATCTTGGCTCCAAATGAATCTCAGCAAATGAATCTCAAAGGGTGTTCAGAGCACTGTCAAGTCCTGTTGTGTTGGATGAGTTTTAGTTAGTAAGGCTTAAGGATGTGGAGAAGCTGCTTGGATTGTTCAGGGCCACCACTTGTGCTCTGGACCCTTGACCCTCTTGGCTGATAAAAACTAGTAGGGAGGAAACAGCTGGCTGGCCAGGGAAGCGATTCTTGCCTCCTTTCGAGAGGGGGTGGTCCCTGCCTGCTTGAAGGAGGCAGTGGTAAAATCACTCCTCAAGAAACCCTCCCTAGATACAGGAAATTTAAGTAATTACCAGCCAAGGTTCTTGAGTTTGGTGGTTGCAGGCCACATTCAGGCGCTCTTAGAGGAAACTGGTTTCCTGGATGATGGGAGTTGTAGTCCAGCAACACTTGGAGGGTCAAAGGTGCCCCTGCACTTGCATTACTGTGGGGGTCAGTCACACACTCTCAGCCTAGCCTACTTTTCAGGGTTGTTGTGAAGATAAAACTGTGAATGCAAGTTGCTGGGAATCACAGGTGACCAGGGTGTTTACACCAACGTCCAGCTTGCAGGTTGAACGGCCACTGTGAGAACAGGATGCTGGACTAGATGGGCTTTGTGGGAAGAGCAGAGCTGAAGGTAGTGAAATAGGTATTTAATTAATAGTGTTTTAAAATCATTGACATCAATTCTGAAGTCAACATTACTGTTTTGCAGCAACGACTATCCAATTTAATGTTGCCGCCATCTCACCTGTCGATGCTCATTTTCAGCATTCTCACAATGCTAATGCTTTAAAACTAATTGGCTGTTATCTGACCAGTGAAACGGACAACCTGAAGTCTCTCCTCCAGCTAACCCAATTTTGCTTAATAGACGGCACAATAGGACGAAAAGCAGAATAAGCTGCATCAGCCCAGCGTGGTACAGGATGGTACAGTATGGTGATTAGGCTTTCCGAAATGGACGCCGGGGCCCAATTAAAAACAGCTAGTAGCACACACCAAAAAACCCCACCAGTCTCCACTCCCAACCCCACTGAATTTGCTCTGGATGGAGCCGAGGATTTAACTGAAGGCAATCTCAAAGGATATGAAAACCCAGTCCTGTCTTTAACAGAGGAAAATAAAGAAGTAGATAGGGAGGGGAGGGGAAGGGAGATTCAACCACCCGGCCAAGCCAGTTTCAGGAACCTTATGAAATATTTACAGCTCAGCAGAGACCAGATGAAAACGCCAGTCGCTTCTCATTGATTCAAGCTCGGCTCGCAGTGACCCCTCTCACTTAACAACCTTGGTACCTGTGTGTCTCCACAAGAGCAGTCTGGGCTCAAAAGCGGGCAAAGGGTTAATCAGATATGTATTCTCTCTCCCTCCCTCCCTCCCTCCCCCCAAACAGCCTACCTCCCCACACTTTGTGTGACCAGAAAAGTGGGGAAATGACACCACACCGTTGGAATAAATGATGCAAAGAGAGAACATCTGCCTGAACCAGCTTTACTTTGACTTATTCTATTCTGGTTGTAAAACTGGAGTAGGTAAGCTCTCATGCTCTCTGGATTTGCACACACAGGCGCATGTGTGTTTTCCATCATAGCGGAGGAAGGATGGACAGAGAGGCATTGATCCAGGTCCTTTGCAGTGCTGTAGAGGCCACAGGGATGGCGCTCTTGAGTTCTGAAACAAGACAGAACATGTGGTCCCGCAGTGACAAAACAGGTGGGTGTACAGCAGAGCTAAGTTGAAAGGTGTGTGTGCAAAGGTCCTTTCCATGAACATTTTTGGCCATGGCCAAAAGCAGCATCGTTGTATGGGGCAAAGAAGAACAAAGTCTTAATTCCTGCATTGCAGGGGATTGGACTAGAAAACCTTTGGGGATCCCTTCCAGCTTTACAATTCTTTGATTCTATGACTCTAAGTCTGTTCAGATTAAGGACAAAAACTGGTTTAAAGTGCATATCATTATATTGGTTTCAGATGTAATTTTTGCCCTGGCAATATATCCCAAATCATGATGCACGTGTGTATGTGTAAGAGAGAGAGTATGCTACGCAAAAAAACACGATGCAGGAAAAACTATGAAGCCAGCCAATGCCTCTACATAGCTCCATCCTTATTCCAGACCTCGTGATATATCACAATGTTGAAAACCAGGTATCGCCCAGCTGTAGTGCGGATGCACCAGGACTGAGGCATCTCACTGTGGCTGGTTCCAGGACAACATTTGCCCTGGGTCCAAAGTGTCACAACATCCTTCCTGGCTTGATGTTTCCACTGCGATTCCACCTAAACATTAGGAAGAACTTTCTGACAGCAAGAGCTGATCAGCAGTCCAATGGACACCCTCTGAAGGTACTGGACTCTCCTTCATTGGAGGTTTTTAAGGAGAGGTTAGATGCCCATCTGCCATGGATGCTTGAGTTGAGATTCCTGCATTGCAATGGCGTTGGACTAGATGACTCTTGGGGTCCCTTCCAACTCCACTATTCATGATTCTATGATTCTAAACCACACCCACAGCTTCTCCTTGCATCTTTCAATGCACCAGACAAAGAGACAAAACCTGATTCTTCCTGGCCTTGGTTCTAATTATTATAGGTAGGAAGTGGGTTGGGGAAGGGGGAGGGAGAAAGGGAGAAGGCAGCTGTTTCTCCATCCAGGCTCCGAGCCAATGCCCACCCCTCCCCACCTGAATTTTGAACACAGATGGGCAAGTTTCCTGCCGCACGGAGATCAAATAACTCATCACTCAAAGGAAAGATATTATCCTCTATTACTATTCAATACAGACTCCAAACAAGCGCTCAGCTTCTCAGATTAAAAGCCAATTAACGAACTTTGCTTTTCAAGGGGATAAGGAACCCAAGTGCCCCTTCTTCTGCTGCTGTTGCTTTTTTGCTGTTGTTTCAGCCACGGAGGGAATTGATTCATTTAAATGCCCATTGACGAGCTACTTAAAAATAAAAATCAATTCCATTATTAAAAATAATAATAACAACAATCAAGAAGCCTTGCATTTTAAGGCCTCCTGTTTGCTTTGCTCACAAAGACCAGGAGTGGGTAAAAGCAGAAGTTATTGTGGATTCGCAGTGACATATTGAACCAGCTTTGCGAAGGCCACTCTGGTTTACTTTATCATTTTCACTCAACAAGGAGAAAACACACAGTAGCAGGTGAAAAACTCTGGAGCACTGTTGGATTAAGTCCACTCGAGACACTTTTTTGGTAGATTATATTTATACCCCAGCTTTTCTTCAAGGAGAAACATGGTTCTCCCCTTCTTCCTTTAATTATCACAACAACCCTATGAGGTAGGTCAGACTTACCCAAGGTCACCCAGTGAGCTTCATTTCTGAGTGGGATTTGCACCCTGGTCTCACAGGTCTTAGTCCAATTCTCTAACCACTATACCACACTGACTCTCTCTCTTCTTGCATTATCAGAAGCTGCCTGACTCCAAGTCATATCGTTGGATGGTCTAGCCCAGGTGTGAGGAAACTTCAACCCTCCAGATGTTGCTGAACCACAGCTCCTATCAGCCCCAGCAAGCATGGCCAATGGCAAGGGATGATGGGAGTTGCAGTTCAGCAACTGGTGGAGCTGGATTGCAGCGGATAGGAAGGTGCTGCTCTGAGGACCATGAAAGGGCAGGAAACCATGATCCAATGCTAACCTAGCCTGGCTGCCCCAGGATCTTCAGTTCTGCCTGGCAGGTTGGGGAAAGCTGCATTACATCATCTGCATAGAGGAGGAGGAGAAGGAGGAGGAGGAGGAGGAGGAGGAGGAGGAGGGGTAGCCACTCCTCCACTGTGTGAAGGACCAGGCTAACCTATGAACTACAGGAGAGACTCAGTGCGAAATCAGGGAATTGTAAAGGAACCAGCCTGTGGTCCTTCTGGTCTAACCTGTCTTTGCAAGGAAGGCTCCATCCGTCCATCCTAGACAAGTTAGGCAAGTGCAGGGTACAGTACGAGGGAAAGTGTGTTGCGCAACTGCACCCGCAGCGCCAAGCACTCCGTGTGACTCAAGCGAGCGAGTCAAGTCACACCCTAAGGGATGAAGCATCACAACAGGATAAAAGATTTCAAGGTCAGCAAAGACAAGAGGCTTATAAAATGATGCAAAGTGGATAGGAAGAGAGGGACAATGGATCCCTGACCTGGGTGCTGTCAAGCACTGACTAGCAGCAGCTGTCTGGGTTTTCTGGCAAGGGGGAACACCCAATCCTACCTGTAGATGTGGTGGGTTGAACTCCAGGGCTGAACTGATCAGCAGTCACCGCACCTATCCCCAGCTTCCCCTCATACCTATCTGCATGCCTAGCAACCAACAAGCCTCACACGAGGGACAAACAGTATGCTTACTGGAAGCAAAGTGTCATAAATGAACACGGGCCGGCAACTAGCTGCCTTTGAACATTCCCATCACCTGGCAGGCATTTTGCTAGTAGTAAAGAACTGTATTCCAGCTTTCATGGTAAAAGCTAACAAGGCTTCTAGACCTCATGGTTGAAGAGGAAGGAGGTTATTCCGGTAGCAGCAGCGGAGAATTGCAATCTGCTGAACTGGACCAGAGAGGAAGACCACATGGTATCTTTAACTGAGTCAATTTCTTACGGTGATGAAGTCTACAAGCTCCTGAGTTGAACAGAGCTCATCGGCTAGATGAGAAAGCAGCTAATTCTCATCTGTGTAGCAGGCAAGGTAACTGATCGATGCAAATCTGGAGCTGCCACTGGAGATTGCTCTGCTTTGCTTATTTTCATTTTCACCTTCTCCGGAGCTTGCATAAATCCACCACATCTAAGCCTAGAAGGCTCTAGGCAAACATACATTTTCTTTTGTTCCTCTCGCTGGGTTGTTTTCCCCAACAACATTTCGCTAAGGAGAGGGAAGGGGAAATCTTTCCTCCCCCCACCGCTTCCCTGTTTTGCTGGTCTCTTCTCTGGCAGACTTCGTGACAAGCTCCTTTTGAAGAGAAACTAAATTTGCAGCCTAATCTGGCCTGACAAATGACTCTTTCAATGAAAACAAACAGAGGAGCGAGAATAACAAAACTGGACGAATTCTGATTTGGAACGTACAGCAAGGGAATGGCTCCACGTCTTAATACGGAACGATTTAATGGACTTCCAGCAAGGCAGAGTGTTGGAGCACATTGGTGGTGGTAAATGGCATAAATTGTAGGCCGGTTCTGGTATTTAGGGGTGCCTAGCACAAGGCAGCTTGGGTGATCCCCTCTTAAACAGGACACGATGAAGGGGCAAGCTCAACCTCATCTCAGGTGCTCCACGCAAACCGCGGTGCTGTGCAGTCCAGGGACCTTTTAATAGTTTGCCAGGCCCAACTGTCATGAAGGCAATTAAAAGGGACAACTAGACTTTAGATACAATTCCAAGTATCTAAAGTGCTGTTTTACAGGTGCTGGAGCAGATCTGTTTCCCATTGCAGCCTTCCAAAGGGGGTGCCTCCAGATCTACAGTTCCGATCAGCCTTAGCCAGCATGGCCAAAGGTCAGGGATATGGGAGCTGGAGTCCAGGTTGAGGAAGGCTGCTCCAAAGAGCAGGACTTGAACTCTTAGCATTAAATTAAAAGTGGGAGATTCTGAGTCAATGTTAGGAAGGAATTCCTAAGGATAAAAGCTGCTTATAACAGTAGCAGGTGTGGGTCTCTTCCTTGAGATGTTAAAGCAGAGTTTGATGGCCACTACAGAAGTGGTTTTCATGCATCAGCATCGGGGTTGGACTGGATGACCTCTGGGTGAATAAAACCCTAAACAGGGGCAAGGATTAATGAGGTGGCAGGAAAAAGGGTCTGTCCCTGGCAAACACAGGGCACTGGAGCCTGCAGGAGATTCACCCAGTCCAACCCCCACCAAAGAGGGTGTTATTTACATATGCCTCACTCAAAGGATTCACGACTGAACTTACAAACTGTCTCTACTGGGAGGAAAAGGAACTTGATTTTCACCAGATACCAAGAGACATGAAAGCTTGCCCTGCGACGTTTGATCTGCAAAGATCAAACTTGCAGTACTAAAGTACACATTCAAAAAGATGGATGATGTGTCAGAAGTGAAGGAAAGCAAAGTGACAGCCGGAAGTCCAGGTGTGCACATCGAGAACAAAACCCTGCAGTTCCAGCAGAAACCCACGTCTTTATCCCCCTGCCCCCCGCAATCTGGTTTGCAAACCAAAAACTGAAAAATGAAGAAGCAATCTTTGGGGGTTTGATTTCCCACAGACATTTGCTCTCTCTCCAGCCACTCTCTCTCACCAACTGATGACTCCCTGAGCCGAAGTCTAAACAAAAGGAGGTGAGATTCATCCCTCATCTTGTGGGCCCAGCCAGTGGTGCTGCTGGCCCAGGTTCACTCTAGGACTATGACGTCATGGAATCTTGTTTCCTAAAGCAAATGCTGAGGACAGGGATACAGAACTCATGGTCCTCCAGGTGTGGCTGCACTACAATTCCCATCATCCCTGACCATGCGGACCAGAACTGAGAGTTGTGAGTCCATAATCTTCCGGGAGGCCAAATGTTTGCAACCCACTAGCCTAAAGAGCTAGAAGGCATTTCCAGGGGGTGTGAAATGGCTCTTCCAGAATATCACTGCCATCACTGCCATCCCGCCACCCTGCCCTGGGTAGGGCAGTTTTAACAACTGCCACACAGGCTGAATGTTAAGATAAATGAAGCTCTCCCTAGTGCAGAGATGAAGCAGTGGAGGGGAAAAAAGCTTCCACCTGTTTAATCTCCTTCTGTTGCACACAGCACCCTGCCAGGGAACAAAAGACAAAATCCTTATCCTAGGTTACCCGCATTCTAGAATGAGGAAATACATGCTGCTGAATTTGTTTAATCAATAGCTGTCCGCGATGATAGTTAAATGGAACCGCCAAGTTCAGGGGTAGTATACCTTGGATTGCCAGGTAATTACTAGGGCTAAATAAGAAAGGTCATTCATAATTTTGTGAGAATCCAGAAGTGTCCAGTGGGGGGGGGGATGATACTCAATTGACCCACGTTTGATCCAGCAAGGGAGCTACTATCCAGCCTCGATCCAACAAGTTCAACTTTTCCCAACCTGATGCCCTCCAGAGGTTTCTGAGGGCAACTCCTATCAGCCCCACAGTCATCAAGGGCACTATACTAGGAATGGCTGCATTAGGGAGAAGCAGTGTGGTATAATGGTTAGAGTGTTGGACTAGGCCCTGGGAGACGAGGGTTTGAATCCTCATTCAGCCACTAAGCTTACTGGGTGCCTTGGGGCCAGTCACCATCTCTTAACCTAACCTACCTCACAGGATTGTTGTGAGGATGAAATGGGGAGGAGGAGCACCACAGAGACCACCTTGAGCTGTTTGGAAGATAAAGGTGGCATATCGATGCAATAAATAAATAAAAATACAGTAAATATGTCCACATGCAAAAAGCCTCACTTAGAACTGTGGGTGGTGGAATGCAATGGAACGCAATGCAAATGTATAACATGATTAGACCTACAATCCTACCCACTGATACCTGCCCCATGTGTGTGTTGTGGTCAATTTACTAACAGAAAGCAGGCGGTTTCGGGGTAAATCAATACAGCAAACAGCCTTAAGCAATGTATATTGAGCAGGAGGAGGTGGGAGCAAAAGCATCAGTCCCTGGAGCCAGGCAGCTCCTATGCATGTTTTCTGAGAAGTCTTATAGGACAGCAACAGCCTTCCTATCTAAGTGTGCATAAGGTAGCAGCCTTGGTGGAAGAATCAGGCCTGCTTGTCATGCATGCTGGAGTGCTTCTGTTTTCCTATGTGAAGCTTTGAAGGCTACAGATGAGCATTTGTCTCTTTCCCCATAAATGGCTTTATCTCAGCCTGGCATTGTAAAACAATAAGCTGTTTCCCAGTCTTCCAAGGCTGCTGCAGGAAGCACGTGAAACAAGCTAGTCAAAAAGCAGAGGCGAGGAGAAGCTCGCAAGCTCAGAGGGGCACAGTCCCGGCTTCCTGCTTTTGGGACTGCTCACCACAAAGCCAGCACACATAGTGGCTGGAAGGCCAAGCTATGGTGGAGAAGTTGCGGGTGCGAATCTCGCCTCTGCCATGAACTCAGTCGCCGGCCTCGAGCAAGCTGCACCCCGCTCTCAGGCTCAACTTGCCCGTCTGCATTATGGAGCTAATAAGACTGACCTACTTTGCAGCGTTGCTGCAAGGATGACAAGATAATGGGCACAAAATGCTTTCAACACTCTAAAGACAGGCAGAAAAGACAAGTATGGTACCACTTCTTCTTGTTGTTGCTACTGCTGTTCTTAATTACTAGCACGTCACCCTAAGGTCCCAGGGTGGGTTATAACATTGAAACTTAAAGTAAAATAAATGGCACTACGTAACACCCTCCAGATGTTTGGGACTCTTTGTTTGAGAGTGGTAAGTGCAATACTAGGACCTGGGTTCAAATCCCCACTCAGCCATGGAGCTGACTGGGTGTGGCCTTGGGCCAGTGGCTGCCTCTCAACCTAGCCTACCTCACAGGATTGTTGTGGGGGTTAAACGAGGTTGGGGAGGGATATAAATGCAATAGACAATTAAAATAAAAATAAGCTCAAATCACCTTTGACCACTGGTCATGCTGGCTGGGGCTGATAGCAGAAGCCTTGTCGCAAACCATTGTTCTGTGCACAGAGAACCTGTATCATGTGGTGGCTAACATGCTGGTATAGAACCAGGGAGAGCTGAGTTCAAATCACTGCTCAGATACCCCAAAGGATCTGGTGGAACGCTCTGTCACAAGAGACTAGGGCCCTGCGGGACTTGACATCTTTCCGCAGGGCCTGCAAGACAGAGCTGTTCCACCAGGCCTTTGGCCAAGGCACAGTCTGACCCCCTCCTTCGGTAATCCTCACAGAATTCTAGCCAAATGGTTGCCATTAATTTGATTTTGAATTGATTTTAGAATGAATTGATTTTAGAATGCTGTGTTACTTTTATTGTTGTTAGCAGCTCTGAGCCCGGCTTCGGCTGTGGAGGGCGGGATATAAATAAATTATTATTATTATTATTATTATTATTATTATTATTAACAATGCCATTCACACTGCCATCTAAAGAAAGCCCACCCCACCTATGCGAGCACACAAATACACAAATACACACAACCATCAAATCCAGAGTCTAAAATGACCTAACTAAAGTGCACCCTTACTTGATGGGGTTACATTGGGGTGTGGTGGGGTTGGGGGGGAGGGAGAGTTCAACTCCCCCTTTCTGAAGGATGCAAAGCACCCAGCTCTAGCAAAAAAAGGCAGCCCAGGGTGCGCACTACTTGGTCTTTCCACCCTACACAAAGCCCAGGGCTAACATCCTCCATGCCTCCTTCCCTCTCATCTCCCAGGGCTGAACAATGCCCCACAATTGGTGCATCTGCAGGGAAACAGACGCCTATCACTCCAGCAGCTTCTTGGGAAGAGACATGGGGGAGGGGGGATACACATAAGATAAAAACCAGGTCACCAATCTCCAGTTAGATTAGCTGATCGCTCTGTCCACTCTGTGTGCTAGAGCTAGCGTGACATGCTAGCATCACAAAGGAATTCTCTCCCCGCAAAATCCCAAGAGTGCTGCCGGGAAGATGCATGTAGGTCCAACAATAATGATTCTGTCCCACTCAGAACATACCCGCCAACATTTTTCCGCTGAAAATAGAGACATCCAATTTCATAATGATCATTTTACTATTTATACCCCACACATCTTACTGGGTTGCCTCAGCCACTCTGGGCAGCTTCCAGCATATATAAAAACATAATAAAACATTAGAAAGGCTCCCCAATACAGAATTGCTTTCAGAAGGCTTGGGGGTCGGAAAACTCCATATCCTCCAACATTTCTCCAGTGAAAATAGGGACATTCTAAGGAAAAGCAGGACATTCTGGGGTCAAATCAGAAACTGGGACGGTTTTTCTAAATCAGGAGCATCCCTAGAAACTAGGGACACCTGGCGGGGGGTGGGTCTGACAGGATAGTGTTGTTGGGTTTTTTTTTGGGGGGGGGGGGGTTGAAGGATCTCCAGCGTGCTGCTCCCTTAACATGGAAGAGGTTGTGTGCTTCTGTGAGACGTCTTTTCTGACACACAGCAGAGGGTTGAACAACAAAGGCATACAGTTCAGTTCTTGTGTCTTTCAATTCTTCATCATGCAAATATTAACAAATAAGTATTTCAACGAAGGTCTCCTTTCACAGCATAGGAAACCCTCAAAGCAAGCAGTTCTGCAACAGCTGCACAGCAGATACACCAGAACATCTTATCAAGCTGCACAAATAATGCCAGGGTCACTTATTTTTCTGATTATTTCTGGCTATCACTGCCGAGAGAACTCTGAATCTTTGGCTTACACTAGATAAGTTCATCCAGAGTCCTGGTAGAATTTGACATATGACAGTTTTTTCTGTGCATGTGTGAGTTGCCATATTCTGAACAGCAAAAACCCAGACCCTCACCACATCTCCATGGGTCGCTCCCTCCCTGTGGCTGACCCCTTCCTCATGCAACTGCTCGCCCCCTCCTCTCCTCCACTCTCTTACCTTTGCTGTCTTCGGTCTCCTGCTCAGGAGATGATGACCAGCCCTAGGTGACTGTGGACAGCCATGTGAAGCCTGCTGGCCACTGGCTCTTGAGGTTCCCCACAATCCTTAAAAACACAGTGGCTAACCAGAGACCCTTTAGAGATGGTGCAGGACTCCAATTCCCATCAGCCCCAGCCGGCATGGCCAATGCTCAGAGGTGATGGGAGTTGTCACCTTGTCAACAAAGGTCCGCATAGTAAAAGCTATGGTTTTCCCAGTAGTGATGTCCGTATAGTAAAAGCGATGTTTTTCCCAGTAGTGATGTATGGAAGTGAGAGCTGTACCATAAAGAAGGCTGATCGCTGAAGAATTGATGCTTTTGAATTATGGTGCTGGAGGAGACTCTTGAGAGTGCCATGGACTGCAAGAAGATCAAACCTATCCATTCTTACGGAAATCAGCCCTGAGTGCTCACTGGAAGGACAGATCCTGAAGCTGAGGCTCCAATGCTTTGGCCACCTCATGAGAAGAGAAGACTCCCTGGAAGAGACCCTGATGTTGGGAAAGATGGAGGGCACAAGGAGAAGGAGACAACAGAGGATGAGATGGTTGGATAGTGTTCTCGAAGCTACCAGCATGAGTTTGACCAAACTGCGGGAGACAGTGGAAGACAGGAGTGCCTGGCGTGCTCTGGTCCATGGGGTCACGAAGAGTCAGACATGACTAAATGAAACAACAACAACATCCAGAAGGCGACAGCAGCATATGAAGCTAGCTAATACTGAGCCACACCATTGGCCCATCTGACTCAGTATTATTTGCTCTGACTGGCTGGGCCTCTCCAGGCTTTCAAAGCAGACACCTGCCAATGAGCTACGGTATAGGGCTGGGTGTTCAAGTCCATATCGGTTTCATAGTTTTTGACCCGGCAACATATCGTGAATCATGATGTGTGTGTGTGTGCTATGCAAAAAAAATTGCAATGTGGGAAAAAGAATGAAGGCAGCCAAAACCTCTCCATAGCTCCATCCTTATTTCATTGTGACATTTCAGTATATCACGAGGTTTAGCTGGTGATATATGACGAAGTTGAAAATCAGATATCGCCCAGCCCTACTGTTCGCCTTTGCGTAGTTCCACCCTTATTTCAGACATCATGCTTTATTGGTGTATTACGATATTTACCTGGTGATATATCATCATGTTGAAAACCAGATTATTACCCAGTCCTACTAGGGTCCATCCCATGCTCACCATCCCTGTTGCAGTGAAAGAACTATGAAACTCTCTCCCACAGGAGGCAGAGATTCAGACACCAACTTGGATGGCTTTAAAAGAGGATTCACGGAGGATATGGCTATCAGTGGCTCCTCAATACCAGTTGCTGGAAAACGCAGGAGAGGAGGCAGCTCTTGTGCTTGGGGGTCCTGTTTGCAGGCTTCCCACAAGCATCTTGTTGGCCACTATGAAAAAGGGACGCTGGAATAGTTGGGCCAGTGGCCTGATCCAGCAGGGCTCTTCCAATGTGCTCAGGAGCTGTAGCACAAGACACACCCACAATCTGCACAACCTTAACAATTCTTGGCCGGTCCCTGCCTCCTTCCTTGGCCTCCGTTCTGCTTTTGATGGATTGTGCTCCTACTAACCACGCCAGCCCCTCCTCTCCGTTTGTCCTTCCGAGGAGGAAGAAGCAGCCATCCTGCATACCCCCTGCCTGCATTTCAGGCTACCAAGGTCAGCTGGCTCCTACGGGGCTCTTATCGAGAGCGGAGCATGCAGAGGTAGGAGGGACAACACACAGATGGCCCTGAAGAGAGCTAATGGGAGCGGGCAACCTTGCCATCTCTAGCCAAGGATCAATCCATCATGGCCCAGCGTCCGCCCCCCCCCCCGCCGCCGTCTCCCTGACCCACTGATAAGACGCATCCTCCTCTGCCCTTTTCCCTCCACCTCTGCCCTGAGCTGCTGCTGAAAGATCCAGCTGCCTCGCTCACAGCTCCCCATGAGACACTCTGATCAGGAGAAGCAGTGAACCCAAGCTGCAGGAGCTAATAGGTTTGGCCTCCTCGCCATCTCAATGATCAGAAAGCAAGAAAGCAAGAGGAACAGCCATAAAAACTGGCTTGTTTCCCCACCCAAATGTTGGTGTTTCTTCTGCCCTTGGATAAAGTAGTATTCCCTACCTACCTTCTACCCCAAATCCCTGCTCAAGCATTAAATAAATAGTTATCAATATCAGTTTTCCTACAGAGCACATTGAAGAGAGAATCTACTGCAGGGAACCTCAGGTTTGGCAGGGGTGGATGTGGCCCTCCATGGCTTTCCATCTAGCCCTTGGAACCTTTCCAACACATCTTGCCTTGCTTTGCACCTCTAGTGTTTTTGCCTGGCTGGAATTTGTCCACAAGGGTCATCTAGCCTGACCCCCACCCCTGCAATGCAGAAATCTTTTGCAGGGGTGGGGGTCATTCTACTGACTGAGCTATCGCAGAGGCATGGAATAACTATTTTCCTGAGATATTCTGACAGTGAATTCCGTACACATCCCTGCCCTTACAACCACCCTGCTGTGGCAAATCAGCAATAACCCCATGTTATAGGTGCAGGACACTGCAAAGTTGTGATGCAGCCAACATGGTTTCACAGGTGAGTAAAGAGTGGAACGCAGACCTGCCAGGACCAGATCTAAAACAAATGTGCCCCAAGATCAGTTCAAGCACAGGAGCTGGAAACAAAAGTGGGGGAGGGGGACGGGGGGGGAGGGCTCTGCCCCAAGGAATATACAAATAAAACAGGTAAGAAACACAAAGAAGGAAAAGGGAAGCAGCTCAGTGGCAGAGCACCTATTCCACATGTAGGTCTTGTGGGTTCAATGCCTGACATCTCCAGGTGTAGCTAGAAGAGACTCCTGTCCCTAATCCTAGAGAGCTTCTGCTTGTCAGGGTAGATAATATGGAACTGGATGGACCAAAGGTCTCACTCAGTATAAGACAGCTTTCCTAAATTCAAAGTAGTCAGGGAAGGAATTTTTCAATTGTTTTAGGAGCGGGGCAAGGATACTAGCCCAGCCACAACAGGCAATGTTTACGTCAGAAAGTAATCCGGTGGGGAAAGGCTGTAGCTCAAGTGGTAGAGCCCATACTGTGCATGCAAAAGGTTCCATGCTCAATCCCTGGTGTCTCTAGATAGGGCTTGCAAAGTCTCCTGCCTGAATCTCTGGAGAGCCAACAGCTGATAATGTCAACAATGGTCTGATCTGATAAAAGACAAGTTTGTATGTAATGCAATGGAGCTCATAAAAACCTAGGAGACAATGAACTGTGATGGATAGAGTGCTGAATTTAGACCGGGGGGAGGCCTGAATTTAAATCCTTGCACAAATGATGCTCATTGGGAGTCCTTCTCTCTCTCTCTCTCCCCCTCCCCTCCTTCCCTGTAAACTCTTACATCATAGGAGTGTTGAGAGGATAAACTGGGGAAGGCCTGTTGCATTGCTCTGATCTCCCAGGAAGGAGTGTGGCATTTAACAACACCCAAGTGAATATGGAACTTTATACAGAGAGGTAGGAAAACCTTGTGGTCCTCCAGAACCCCAGGGACTCCAACTCCCATCATCCCTGCTCAATGGGGCATTGATGATGGGAGTTGTACAATAATCCAGCAAAGCCTCAAAGCTACAGATTCCCTCCCCTCCCTGCTATAAAACACAATGTTCTGTCCAGGACTTACAGATTTGACCTAATCACAGGCCTGCCTTTGATAGTATTCAAACCCAGCACTGTTATCATTCACTTCAGGGTATAAAACAAGCCCTCTATGTACACAGCTGCGTACTATCGGCGCCCCAGGGGCCTGGGAGCCTCGTGGAGGAGGCTCTCCCCATATAAAGTGGGATCGATTGACCTGTCAGGCTGCAGCCGCGCAACCCCCACTAATTGGAATCGCAAGAGGCATGCTGTGGTGCCTCTGAAGTGGCATCAACACAGAAAATCTCAGCCAATGTCTCCTTGCTCTGGAGAGCAAGAGGACACCGGTACACAGAGAGCAGGGGTTCTGGAAGTCAGCAGAGTTCTCACAACGGGAGGCAGGCCCAAGGAACTTTTTTCCAGCTTGAGAGCCACATTCCCTACAGGACCACCTTCCAGAAGTCACTTCATGCCAGCAGAACCAGAGGCACAAGTGGCCAGGGCAACAAAAGCAAGCTTCTCACTTTGTAAAAACACACACACCACTTTCTACACATTCCTCCATCCAGACAAGCAAACAGCATTGTCAGAGGTCAGGGATGCCGCCCAAGCAAACCAACCCTGTTTTCACAAGATCCAGAGTTGCAGAATATATATACCATATTTTTCGCTCTATAAGACGCACTTTCCCCCTCCTAAAAAGTAAGGGGAAATTTGTGTGCGTCTTATGGAGTGAATGCAGGCGGGAGGCTCTGCTCAGCGCTCCCTTTAAAGAGCCCCGTGGAGCATGTGTGTGGCTCTTGGGGGCTTTTCCCCGAGGAGGGAGAAGGGCTGCGCAGAGATCCCTCGTGCTGTCCTGGCTTCTGGCTTAGCCGCGCGCAGCCTCTTCTGGGCAGGGGGAGCCTTCATCCCGCTACCCGGGAGAGGCTTCACGTGGCTATCTCAGAAGCTAGAACAACAAGAGGCTATCCGAGAAGCCAGATCCCTCTTGCTGTTCTGGCTTCTGGTATTCAGAATATTTCTTTTCCTCCTCCAAAAACTAGGTGCGTCTTATGGTCTGGTGTGTCTTATAGAGCGAAAAATACAGTACTCTTAAGTTTAGGTTTGAGTATGCCTCGAGGGGCAGGGGCATTACAGCATCCAACCGCACCAATCCACACACCCCTGGGCAGCATTTATCCATCCATCCATCTATAGATGGTACACCCAGTCTTAGGCAGCCCAATACAGTGGAGCAGGGAATGTGGTACTCTAGAAGTTCACAGGCTCCAATACCCCATCAGCTCACATGGTCAATGGTCTGGGTGATGGGACATGCAATCCAGTGACACTGGATCCAGTGATACTGGGTTCTCCAACAATGCATTAGAGAAGGGGCAAATGTCTGGCCCCTAGGATTCTTCCCAGGCCAAACAGCCTCCGCAGCCACGCACCCTTTTCTCAGGCTACTTCCCTCACTGACCTTGCATCACATTCCCCTCCAGTGTTTTGGCTTGCCTGGAATGTGTCCTTGAACACTGATAATGACTGTCATGTTCCTGCTGGGGAAGGAGGCTGAGGGGCGTCCAGAAACAAGCCTAGTGTACTGAAATAATGTTCATGTCCGTGGCTCCTCCTACTTTTTTCCTCTAGCCCCGCCCTCCCCTGCAGTTTGCAGAAGAGAATGCAACCTTCAAACTGATAAAGGTCCCCCACCCCTGTATTAGAGGAAATAAACAATGAGTGTTGGCCAATCTTGATTCAAGGAGCTGCCAAGAGCCTAAATCTCTGTCCTGCTCACCACAGCAGCTGCCTGTGTTTATTTGCATGATTCACGATGAGCAAGAGATGCCAAGACTTGCCTGTGATTTGTTGGTCATGGTCAACCAGAGGCAGGAAGAGCTGGGCTGAGTAACAGAGCAGGGCAACAGAGCAGCATCCTGGGACCACTTGCATCCCTGGAGACTACATATATATTATACCTTTAAAGAATTAGAATGCCTAGAATGAGATGCTGCTTTTAATTATTAGTAGACCCCTGAAAATAAAAAGGAATTAATTTTTGAGAAGTGCCAGGCTGGCTATGGGGAGAGGAAAGTTCATTTTCCACATCACTTGAAAGCAGCAATTATAAATCTCTCTGAAAGATGCATCTCCCCAGGCTAGCAACATTTTCCAAACTCCAGGAAAGTAGGCTGAATGGCAGAGAGGGCGACCATAACCCCCCCCCTTTTTGGTATTTATACTGCAGGCTCAATTTTTTATTTAAAACACAAATAAAACCTGCCCCCTGCTGTGTTTAACATCAGAGAAGGAAAGAAACAGAAGAGCAGGAAGAACATTGTGGGTCATGCATCCCATTTTCACAGAACAGCAGGAACTGGAGCTCCCTTGGGTAGCATGGGAAGATACAAGCTTCCCATGGTTCCCTTCCTAGAGCGTGTTTTGACTGTACCTATTGGGATGGACCAGGACTACAGCTCAATGGAAGAACACACACAGAACATCTCACATTCAGTCTTTGCCATTGCCGGTTTAATAGGGGATGGGAAAAAACTTCCATCTGAGACTCCCAAAGCAGTGTTTCCCAACCTTGAGTCCCCAGAAGTTCTTGGGACTACAATTCCATCACCCTCATCAAGGATGCTGGGAGATATAGTCCAATGACATCTGGGGATCCAAGATTGAAAAGGCTGCTTCAGAGAGACCTCCTGTCAGTCAGGAGAAATGTATTGGGCTAGATCAGTAGCCAGTGGAGTGTTCTCTGGATGTTGACTCCCAACTCTCATCAGCCCACGGCCAGACAATGGTCAAGGATGATGTGCTTCCAAGAACATCTTGAGGGCATCATGTTGACTACCTCTAAGCTAAATGGACAAATATTCCAACTTGATGTAAGACATCTTCCTATATTGAGATACTGTATACAGTGGTACCTCGGGTTAAGAACTTAATTCCTTCTGGAGGTCTATTCTTAACCTGAAACTGTTCTTAACCTGAGGTACCACTTTAGCTAATGGGGCCTCCTGATGCTGCCACACTGCCAGAGCACGGTTTCTGTTCTCATCCTGAAGCAAAGTTCTTAACCCGAGGTACTAAACTAGGTGTGTCTTATGGTCTGGTGCGTCTTATAGAGTGAAAAATATGGTGCAGTGGTACCTCGGGTTAAGTACTTAATTCGTTCCAGAGGTCCGCACTTAACCTGAAACTGTTCTTAACCTGAGGTACCACTTTAGCTAATGGGGCCTCCCACTGCTGCCGCGCCACTGGAGCACGCTTTCTGTTCTCATCCTGAAGCAAAATTCTTAACCCGAGGTACTATTTCTGGGTTAGCGGAGTCTGTCACCTGAAGCGTCTGTAACCTGAGGTACCGCTGTACTAGAAGGCAAAGTCTGCCACTGGTCAGAAAACAGGTGACCAAGTTGGTTCACCAGAACGAAAAACCATGGATTCAGTAAAATACGAACATAAGAAGAAACTGCTGGACCAGGCCAATGGTCCATCTGTTCCAGCATCCTGTTTTCATAGTGGTCAACCTAATGCTTGTGGGAGGCCTGCAAGCAGGACCTGAGCCCAAGAACCCTCTCCCCTCCTGCGGTTTCAAGCAACTGGTTATCCTCCATGAATCTGTTTAATCCTCTTTTAAAGCCATCCAATTTGGTGCCTACTGTGGGAGGAAGTTCCATAGCTGAACTATGAGCTGTGTGCAGAAGTCCTTCCTTTCATCTGCCCTGAATCTTCCAATGTTCAGTTTTGTTAGATGTCCATGAAAGAAACAACACGTTCCCCTGCCCACGTTCTCCATGCCGTGAATAATTTTATAAACTTCTATCACGTTATCTCTTACTCGTTTTTTCTCTCAGCTAAAAAAGTCTGAGATAACAGTGCAGCTGGGCTCAGTCGAAGGCTAAACAAAGCCAAATGGAAGGTTTCCAGTTGCTTATAGCTCTTCCTTTTGAGGAGAAGCTCTGAGCAGCTTAAAAGCTGGCATCCTGTGCTTGGATAGCTCAGTTGGAGGCATCATGGTGCTGATAATGCCAAGGTTGAAGGTTCGATTCCTGTATGGGACAGACGCTGTGATTCTATGATATCTGATATCCTGCTTTGCAAGCTCTGCTTAGTCCCACAATTATTTACTGAACCCACAAACTCTGGTGTCAATTGGATACAAGGGGGGCTGCCTGTGTTTTCTGCCCCCAAAGCTTATGCTCTGGGACCTGAAAGCAGCTATTTTCACACTGTGTCTTGGTTTGCCCACTCTCAACTATCTCCCCCACCCCCAACACTTTCAGCCACAGGAAAATTTTGGGTACACTCCCCTGTGACTTGAGAGGCCTCGTGTGTGAAACAAATCTGCACTCTGGAAGAAGCTTGCAAATGAGCCACGGAATTAGCTAACGTGGGAACGTTGTAAATTCTAGATGTTGTAACACTGTAAATTCATGACTGTGCAAATTTGCCGCAACCTCGCCGTCAGAGCTGCTATGATTCCCTCCTTCCCATAATTAAGTAACAATTGCACCAGGCATATAATGTATAGGTTACCAGGGACTGGGATAATCAATTCCATGATGTGTGCAGCACCAGATTAACAAGCAGGGAATTCTAAGGGATGGATTGAGCAACAAGTCTGAAATCAGTCCAGGTTTATCAGACTTCTCCACAACTGAATCAAACTGTGTTGGTTAAAGGAAATGCAAAACACAGAAAATACATATATTGGGTATAGAATTCAGCAAGCTGAGAATCTCTGCTTTGAATTTTTAAAAAAGGAAGTTTGTAAATTCTTATGTTTTGCTTTGCAGATTGGAGAAGACTCATCAGCCCTCCTATAATCTTCTGTTTGGGAGAACCAAAGACAGAAAAAAACCTCTTGTTGATACAGGAGATTGTATTTCAGTGTCGTGGGCTCTTGAGGGTGTGTGATCAACTGCAAAGTGTGCAGTTAAAATAAACTTTAGTTTAAAAAAAATCACTCTAAGATAAGATTTGAACTGACGGCCCACAACCTGACAGTTGGCCTCCCTCTGTCTTCTAAGGTTTTACAAGGCATTTGTCCAGACTTTTTCAAGCCAATCTTCCCTCATAACCTTAAGGACTAGAAAGTTGGCAGTGGTGTGCTGCTGTTCTTTTTTCCTTTAGGAAAAAAAAAAAGACACATTTTAGGATGTTAGGTTGATGAAATCTGTGCCTAGCGGAAATTTATCTGCTTGGCAGAGGAGTGACAAACATGTGCAGACTGTCTTTTTAGGAAAAATAACCCCCAACATTTCTAGGCAGCATATTTCATTAGTGGGCTTGGATGTGGACGTTTCCCTATCCTCAGCCAGCCTTCCTGTCATTTAAGACCACATTTTCCCTGTGCCTATTCCACAATGGATGCAGCCACTGGTCATCTTCCTTCTTCCCTATCCAGTTTTTAAAATATCTGCATGCTTATGGTGAGACAATGAAGCATGGGGGTTAGGAGATCAAGAAGCAAGCTGGGAAAGTCCCTAATTTCACCCTAAATATGACCTCACACAACATCCCTACCCCTCCTTTGGTAAAATGAAGATAATCCCATAGGACTACCTCACAGGGTTACTTTGAGGATTGCTCAGAAAATGCAGATGAAGCAATCTGAAAATTCAAGAAATGTGTCAAATAAATAGCAAGATTCTTGTCATTCTATTTACATCCCGCTTTTCTTTCAAGCACCTCAAGGCAGTGTACATGTTTCTCTCCCGCTCCACTTTTGCAGCATTATTATTATTATTATTATTATTATTATTATTATTTGAAACAACAAGCCTGCGAGGTAGGTTAGGCAAAGAGAATGTGATGAGCCCAAGATCACTCAATGAGCTTTTGGTTTGAACCCTGGTTTCCTAGGTTCTTGTCAGAAACTGGAAGGACTGTACTACATTGCCCTATAAATGACAGCTACAAATCTAGTTGAAAACGTAAGATCTACCAATGAAGCTCCATTTCAAATTCTGTCTCCTGGGGACAGTTCTCTACCAAAAAAAAGCAGGGCCTTTTCAGTGGCTGCCCTGGAACTTTGGAACTCTATGTTGCAAGTTGTCCATTTGGCTCCCCTCCCTTGTCAATTCATATTTCTAGGAGGGCACTAGAAGACTTAGAAGACTCTAAGCACTCTTAACAAACTACAGTTCCCAGCATTCTTGGGGCGGGGGGGGGAGCCATGGCTGTTCTAAGTGGTATCATAGCGGTTTAAATGTATGATGCGATTGTAGCCTTGGTCTCACACTTGAGAGTGACAGGGTGCTGGAAGCATGCCACCAGATCTCAAGAACTGGCTTCTGCAGAGATATGGACTAAAGTTCCCTCTCAGCTCTTGATTCGTGCCATTCACGTCTCCCTCCATCCAGCACCTCCACCGTGCACGGCATAAAAAATGACGGACTCCCAGCATCCCAGGGAGACTTTGGCTCTTGAGCAACACTAACAGCGACCCAAATGCCAGGAAAATCAATCCCTCAAGATCCCTCTGTGCTGCGATCATCCCCTCTGGAAGGAGACCAAGATAAAGCCTGCCCTGTGACTCAGATCATCATCTTTGGAGCTGAACTGAAGCCACACGGTCTTGCCAGCCACAGATGCACAGCTAGCGGGCAACAATTGCTTTGTCGCGGTGTTCCGAAGCTCCTCTCTCCCACTTCCCGCTTCTCCACCCTGGGCTCCGCTAGCAGGGGACTAGTCCATGCCGCACGTGCCATGGAGCCGGCGCTGTGCCCTGGTCCGCAGTCCTGTCACATCCCCGCCTGAAGCTTGATGGGCCGCACCTGGCATGGCAGAGGAAGGCGACGTACAGATGTCCCAAAAATGACCGCATTTGCAGCTTCAGCTATAAATAACACCCAGCAGGACAGCTGTGCGTCCAGCACATACCGAACGAGACACAGCCGGCTTTGAGAGGGCAAAGCCAACATCTGTGCAATGCAATGAAGACTGAAGCCACCAGAGGGGGGAAATAAAAAAGAGGCAGGAAAGAGATGGGTTGTTGTTGTTTTTTAGAGAGAAGCAAAGCTCCAGCCACAAGAAAAGAGAGAGATTAGGAAGCCTGAGGCCTGTGGACTCAGAAACAAGCACAGCAAGAAGTGGCACAACCGCACCGGCATGAAAACACGTCAGAGCTCCCAGAATGCATCTGGCCCCACGCTAACTCCAGAAGCTAGCAGTAGGTGACTGGCAAGTTTTCATCTAGCGCCACGGCAGAGGTTTATGGAGGGATTAGCAAGGATTCGATTCCCCTCCCCCTGCCGTCATATTTCTTCGTGGAAGCCTTAGAAATATCCACACCCAAAATCAAGGTTGGCTCAAAACATTTTGCTGCCTGAGGCAAATGAAAGGATGGTAGTTCCCCTTCATCTACACCAAAGCTGACTGGACTGACAGCTGAATTTATTGCAACACTGGTAAGAGGGCACTGGTCTCTTCTGCATCTGAGGACAGCAGGATAGCTAAAGGGAGCAGAGGTCAAGAGGGATACCCAGCTGTGTCTCACTGCCATCCCTCAGGACCTGCCGCCTGACTCTGCCTAATGTTCGGGCCAGCCCTGCCTGAGATGCAACATCAACAGAAGAAAAAAACCCGCAAGGGTTAACCCTATATACAAATAGCAGTCGAGGTCCATCACTTGACCTGTATTGGTCAGAGGACACTGAGCCCAGACAAACCCCACACCTGTCAGCATGAGAGCTCTACAGGAAAAAGGCTGTACCTTATTGGTGGAGTATATTCAGAAGGCCTTGGGGGCAATCTCCAGCCTCTGGGGGAAAGACCCTTGCCACTCTGCATGTAAACTTGGGATTCAGAAGCAGGATTTTAAAAAGGAGATGGGCCTACGTAGGCCACAAGTGGAGAGCCAATCAAAACTTGTCCATCCCCACATCTGGTGATGTAATATGCATTAAAGCCTTGAGCAGGGAAGGGAAGCTATTTGTGACTGTGTGGCCATTAATAACTTTCCTCCAGCCCCTCAATTTCACACCCAAACAGACTTCCTATTGTATTCAGAGACACTTGCTGGCTGTTTTGGAGGAGTGGTGCTTGGGGACATCTACCAGCTGGGGAATCCGGGGCTTGCCTTTCAAACGCTTGACATCCTACCACAAAACAACCTGCCGGCATCAGAAGCTACAGAAGAGCGAGTGACACGAAACACCTGAGCTGTCAGCTCCTGCAGGAAGTATAGAAGCACCGCTTCACACAATACATGAAGCCCTGAGGTGAGGCCGGCAGGCGGGTCTCAAATGGGGACCCCCAGCTTACGAGGCCCAATGCCTTACTTCCTACACTGGTGTGTTGTTTCCTTTGCAAAACCCAGCAGACCAGAGTTCTTCCACCTTGGGTCCCTAAATATCACAACTACCACTATCCCTGACCATTGGCTGAGCTGGCTGAAGCAGATGGGAGTCCAACAACATCTTGGGAGACAGAGTTGAAGAACTCGGCAGCAGACGGAGTTGTTTGCTTCGAGGGCACCACCAAGGCTGCAGGACCAGCCTCCTGGAGAACCTGGTCAGCTGGCCACCCCCTGTTCCCAGCCAGCTAGGCCCTATAAACCCCCAGCCTCAGCCTTCCTCCTCGGTCTGTGTAGTTTGTCTCATGTGTGAAGACTTAGCCAAAGTTTGTGTTTCCTTGGACCGTCTCTGGTTTTGAATATCCATCTGCCCTTGGTCACCCTGATCCTCCACTGTAGCTTTTCCTGCATTTGATCTCACCTATTCCGGACCATGTAGTGTTGTGGCTGGCTCAACTGGACTGACAACCAACCCAGCCCAGTTCTACAGACTGGCTGCCTATTGGCCTATCCCTTGTCAATGCTGATGCACGACATGATGAATTGCTCTGGATTTGTCGTCACCAGTCCTGTATTGCGTTTGATGTGTATGTTGTAATCACCCATATTTTCTCCAGCTCCTTCCTCTCCTATTTACAGTTCTGCTTTTAACACTTGGGGGGGGGATGTAATGTACGATGGGCGAATCTGTCAGTTTCCATTTCTCTCAGTTCCTTGGTTTTCTAAAGTTTCGCTTCCCCCTTCTCGACCTCTGTTTACCAACTTCATTGCAAAAGCCTGCATGGAAAATCCTAATTGTGGGTGCATTTCACATATGATGTGCATTTTGGCAAACATGTTTCTCCAGTGCAATGCGTTTCTGCCGTGATTTTCCCTAACTGGGGGCACACTTCCCCTTCATATAAAAAATTCATTACTACTACTACTAGAGAACTGCATCACAAAATTCATAGAAGGGCGAATCTTGAAGAGCAGCGACATTTGGGTTGGCATGTTGGTTTGAAAAAATGCTAATTAGGGAGCTTTGCATGAAAATGTGATCCAAACTAATCCCCCCACCCCCCCACATCTATACTACGAGGAGACACTTCGCCAACTGGACATACACTGAATTCTACCTAAAGAATCGAATAGAGGCACTTGGCCCCATGCCCACAAAATGCAAATCCCATGGCAAAGCTGCTGCCTGGGTGGCACCACAACTGCAAGAGATTCCCGAGCTCGGCAAATTTCAGATGCCGTTGAGTAAGTGAGCTGTTTTCCCCTCCTCTATTATTTAATTAGAAAGTAGCACGTCTCTTGCTGTGTTTCCTCCATTCCCCTCTGCTCTAATGGATCTTGTTTTGCCTCGTGCAGAATGGCAAACAGATGTAAGAGTATACACACACACACATGCACGCACACACAGCCCCATAAACAAACATTGCTAAGGGAGGGGGCTGCAAGCCATAACACCAGGTGCTAAGCACCTGCAGAACAGGAAACGGGATCCGCTGGATTCGAGTGGAGGGGCTGTAAACCTGCAAACGCATCCCATCTGCTGATGCACATCCCAAGCAAAAAATAAGCCCTGCGAATGTGCAACTGCACCGAAGCACATTCATCCCTCATTCCTCCCCCCTTTTCTCTCTCTCCTCTTCGGCTGCTTCCCACGCTTGAAATCGAGATTGCAAAGTCCTAGGGGCAGGGTGCTGTCTTTTTGTGCTCTGTAAAATGAGACTCACACCAATGGTGCAGTATAAAACAAAGAAAGTAATGAGTTATTACTACTACTACTAATAATAATAATATCATAATTATTATTATTAACCAGCCCTTTACCCTAAAGTCCCAGAGAAGGTTACAATAATTTAAAATAGGGTTTAGAACAGTTCAAAAACTTTCAATTAAGAGTGCTGTTAGAAGACCCCTGTTCCCACGACAGAGCCACAACTCCTATAAAGCCTTAATAATCCATCCCTCTTCCCAGAGAACTCTGGGAATTGTAGCTCTAGGAGGGGAACAGGCATCCCCTAACAACGCTCAGGACCCGTAACAAACCACAGTTCCCAGGATTCTTTGGGGTAAGCCATGACTATTTACCGTGGCACCATGCTGCCTGAAATATACAGCAAGAGGGGGCTTTTCTCTGCCCCACCCCTTCATCTTGGGCCTAACCCACCCACGGGGGCGCACCCATGCAGGCCAGAATATCTTGATGACACAGCACTGTTGTGCCGAACCTCTTTTCGCCTGGGGCTACAGCTGTTTCACTGAAGCACAGCCAATGTCTGTTCCCTCCTGGCCTCCTCTGCAACCTCTCCCTGCTTATCTCCTCTCGCTATCTAGGTTTGTATGCCGCACCCCATGGGGCGCTATCTGGCTTATTACACAGCCCCTGTTTCCCTGCAAGAGAGCGGGAAAGCAGCAGACAGAAGGAGGCGAGGTGCCACTGGCTAGATCAGGCCTGGGAAAGCAGGTCACTTGGGAGCTAGATCTTCCGGTTCCTCCTCTGACTCAGCTCGGGTGCAAGACGATGCCCGCGGGAGCCTTCAGTGCTGATTAATGGCAGTGCCAAAATAAAATAATAACCATGTAGCAAGCTCCTGGGTGAGGAAGGCAGAATGAAGCCTGGGACACAGCTTCCAGACTTCGCCAAGGTCACTGGCAGTCCTGAGCCAAGGAACAACGTTCCAAGAAAGGCTGCTTCTTCATGCCCACTAAAAAAAAACCCTTTCCCCCATATCTCCTATCCATGCTCCAAGCACCAACCAAGCCTTGTCTCCTTGCACATGGGATCTCAGACGAAGAAAAGCAAAAATGCAATGGGATGGTGCATGCTTCAAATGAGATTTGGTGGGTTTTGCTCAGGATCTGACAGATGCATCTGGGTCAAATTCTGCTTCTCCCTCTCTCTCCCCATACGGCAAAGTACCAAAGCAGGCTTTGCCACAGTCTAGGCTTAGCAGAGAGCTGAGGCCAACCCTGGCTCTCCAATGGGAATACCTTTATGATGCACAAGTTTCCAAACGCTTGCTGGGTTCATTCATACACTACTCATTTAGGCAAACACTTAAAAATGTTGCCCGCTTTTGAAAATGAATGATTCAATGCTTGTCCAGTTCTCAAGCTCATTTCTCCATCAGCCACAGCAGAGAACCAACTATAGAAGATGAGACAAGATCACACTGGTTTGTTCTGGTTCCAACCAGTACTTGCTCCCCTCCAAGTCTAGACATTTGCCTCTGGCTGCACCAGGGCTGGTGGGTTCTAGCAAATCCCATGAGAAGCAAAACACACACATGTTCAATGCTATCCCATAAACAATGGCATCTAGTTGTATTTTTGGAGTGTGCAAGGGAACACATGTTCAATGCTATCCCATAAACAATGGCATCTAGTTGTATTTTTGGAGTGTGCAAGGGAAAAAACACACAGTTGTCATATCAACAGAGTTTTTTCTATATTTAAGGTAGTATTTCCACATCTACTGATCTACCAAAGGAGTACTGCACTCCAAAGGAATCTGCTGTAGATTTCTAGCTCACTGCAGAGGATTCTGGGGGATTGTTCAAAGGGCCTACAATCTAGCCCAGTCTAAGTTAGTAGCTGCCACCATAAGTACTTAAGATGAGCTCTGCTGGATCAGACCAATGGCCCATCTAGTCCAGCATTGTGTTCTCACAGTGGCCAACCAGGTACCACAATGAGAAGTCCACAAGCAGGATATGAGTGAAGCAGCGTCACTCTCTGCCTCTGATAATTGAGGCGACAGGAAGCCATGATGGGGAGTAGCCCAAGGATAGCCTTTATGCTCCATGGATCTCCTTTTACACTTGAGCTCATCCTATTTAAACCAAGAGCAAAACCTAGGCGTTCTACATCTGCAAGGATAACAGTGAAAAAGCTGTACTTTGGACAGATAGGTCCCTATTACTGATCTTTACATAGGCAAACCTCTGGCGAACTTCCAAAGAACCTCAAGGCTCAGCAGAATACAGTTTGAAATCCATTGGCCAACTAGGAGGCTGACCAACTGACCAGACAACTCTTAACAATGAACACGCAGAAACACATGAAAGCATTTTATGTGGAGCCAGGACACTGGCCCGTCCAACTCAGCATGGGCTGCCCCAACCTTCCTCTACCTGCTATTTGTCAAATGTTGTTGGACTCAAGGATGATGACGTTGTAGTCTAGGGGGCAACAGGTTGTGAAAGGCTGGCATACTCTGATGTAGAGGTTCCTAGGGTTTCAGCAGTCAACAAACTTCCCAGGTCTGTTACCTAAGAACAGGGCTCCCCAAACTAGGCCCTCCAGCTGTTTTGGGACTACAACTCCCATCATCCCTAGCTAACAGAACCAGTGGTCAGGGATGATGGGAATTGTAGTCCCAAAACAGCTGGATGGCTGAGTTTGGGGATGCCTGCCTAAGAACATAGGAAGCTACTCTATACTACAGTCAGAGCACTGAGTGCATCTCACTTGACATGGGTGGCAATGACTTGTGGCAATTCTCTGGGGCTTCTGGTGCAGGGGTCTCTCCTAGTCTTACCAGGAGATGCCTGTGATTGAATCTGGGACTATCTGGACGCAACACAGAAGCTCTATTGCTGAGCTGCAGCCCTTCTGGCAAAGACACAAATTGAACCAGAGAATTTCTATGTGCAAATCCCAGGGATACCTAATTTGGGCTGGCTGGAGGCAACCTGCTGTTGGCTCCTTTTGCCATCCCTTCCCACTCTCACCATGCATCAGTTTTTGCCAATTCCATTCCTCAACCTAAATCCTAGTCATCCTCCAAAATTGTCCTCCCAACCCTCTTCTCTAGACTGTAACAACCCCCACCAATTCCACATACTGCATTAGTGGCTCATCCTCCCTTGCTGGCCTGGCCTGGGCTTGCTGCTCCTTGTCCCATCTCCCTTCACCTCTGCCCTGTCCATCTTGCTTAACCTTTACGTCCTCAGGGCAGGACTAGCATCATGTCTGCATCATACTTAGAGAACCTCATGAAATTCAAATGGAGCGCAGGAGATCATTACCTTTGGGCTTTGCCCAGAGGCTCCAGCTCCTGCAAACATGCTGAGACAAGACGATTGATGGGGACAGACTATCACCAGCACCTAACACTGCTTCTCAAAAGCTTGCCCTGGCTGCCATTATACTATCAGGCTGGGTTCAAGGTTCTTCTATTAATTTAAAAAGGTAAAGGACCCCAACAGTTAAGTCCAGTCACGAACGACTCTGGGGTTGCAGTGCTCATCTCGCTCTATAGGCCGGCGTTTGTCCGCAGACAGCTTCCGGGTCATGTGACCAGCATGACTAAGCCACTTCTGGTGAAACCAGAGCAGTACACAGAAACGCCGTTTACCTTCCCGCTGGAGTGGTACCTATTTATCTACTTGCACTTTGGCATGCTTTCGAACTGCTAGGTTGGCAAGAGCTGGGACCAAGCAACGGGAGCTCACCCCATCGCAGAGATTTGAACCACCGACCTTCTAATCAGCAAGCCCTAGGCTCAGTGGTTTAGACCACAGTGCCACTTGCATCCCTGATTCTATTAATTTACACGGCCCTTAGTAACCATTCCAGATCTCTTACATCCCCATTGAATCACTGAGGCCTTTGGGGGAGTCACTGTATGTGGTCCCCCATTGCTCAGATGCATGGCTCCTAACCAGTGTTAGAAACTCAAGATATATAAGTTAGACTCCTTAAACTAAGGCTGCAGTCAACAAAACAGAATGCCTAGTTGCCATTTGGAGGCAAAACAGCTCTAAAGCCTTATTTTTCAAATGATGGGCTGACTGTGATTGATTATCAGTTAAACATCTGGCTAGTTCAGATGACAACCTTGAGCTGGGTTAAGAACTTTGAGTACTTAAAGAAGAAGAGTTACTTTATCCAGGGACAGTCCACATATCCCAGTTGACCTATCCCAACCTCTTTTTTCTTAATGGTGACTGCTCCTGCTCAGGTTGCACAGAAAAAGCAATGTGGTTCCAGAAATTCCTTCTGACTGTGCAGACAAGTTATAAGTGATAGAATTCTACATTAGTGTGTGAAACAGTGTGCATTAGTGGCGCTTAGGATGCGGGTGGCGCTGTGGGTTAAACCACAGAGCCTAGGACTTGCCGATCAGAAGGTTGGTGGTTCGAATCCCCGTGATGGGGTGAGCTCCCGTTGCTCAGTTCCTGCTCCTGCCAACCTAGCAGTTCGAAAGCATGTCAAAGTGCAAATAGATAAATAGGTACCACTCTGGCAGGAAGGTAAACGGCATTTCTGTGCCCTGCTCTGGTTCGCCAGAAGCGGCTTAGTCATGCTGGCCACATGACCTAGAAGCTGTACGCCGGCTCCCTCGGCCAATAAAGAAAGATGAGCTCCACAACCCCAGAGTCGGCCACGACTGGACCTAATGGTCAAGGGTCCCTTTACCTTTACCTAGTGTGTGAAATCAGTCCAGGTCCAAGGATCCCCAGATGGTGGAGATGTCAGGTGCCATCTTGGTGCCCATACATCTTCACTTGGTCTCAAAGTGGTCAAAAGGCTGGTGCAAAATGCACCTGGCGCCTGGCTAATTTCTAACACTGCTCGTATCTAGCAGCACGGTGGGCCCAGTTCTCAGGAACGGTTGAGGTCAGACGGGCCCTGTCCCTGTTGAACTTCCAGTGCTTACTGAATAATTTGTTTAAGAATAACCAGTTGGATCAGGCCAATTGCTCATCCAGTCCAGCTGTGTTCTCACGGTGGCCACCCAGACGTCTGTGGGAATCCCTCAAGCAGCACCTTCCTCCAACAGGCTTTTAAAATGTCACCTCCTCTGTCAACATGCAGACTGTAAACTCGTTGGGGCAGGGACCTGCCTTCTGCTTATGCCACGCTGTAAAAGCCACAGCACCAAGATGACATAAATAACCATCATCTTCTAACTGAGCTCAGTGCTGAAAGTTCCCAGCGACTCCCTGACAGGAACACACCCCACCGCTGTCACTGACAAGGCCTGGTGTTATTTTGACCTCTGCATATTAATCAGGGATTAACATGAAGTGGGGATCAGCCCTCAAACCTGTTTTACTTTCCTCAGCACTGCCCTGGAACATGGGAAGTAATGATGATAATACAGGATGGACCCTGAACATGTGCAAAGTGCCTTTTCGCATACCAATCAGTAAGCAAAGCTGGTTCTTTTGCTGAAAATTAAGGGCACTTGCTTCCAGGCAGGGCTGCGTTCCAGCATCTCTCTGAATTAACTACTGATGATAATCACTTATGGTTTGTTCAGGAACTTGAGAGTGTGTTTATTTAGTGTTGGAGCCCAGCGTTTTCCCAAGGCTCCAAGGAGGTGACAATTTCCCTTGTGCTGCTTATAAAAACTGCAGCAACAGCAAACAACTGCCACCTTTCCTTGCAAGGCCCTCAAAATGATGGCCAGGGAAACTGGGGTGAAGAATTCCACTCTCCCCTGCAAGATTGCAAGTTCTTGTAGGAGCTGGATCTGAGCTCTGAAGCTCCAAGGGTTAAGGCTAACTGTTTTGCTGGGTCAGTGGGACCCATCGGACCCCCAACCGTGCACACACAATGCAGAGACAGCCTGTTTCCCTTACTCAGCACATCTCATGCCCAGGCCTCACCACAAGCCTCTACTTGTGTTGGAAGGGATGTGTAAACCCAACTTCAAAGGAGGGAGGAGGGGAGGGAGGAAATAAATGCAGCTGTCAATTGAGTCTTACAGTCCAGGGGAGATCCTAGCTAGAAGGTCCTTTTGGCTCAAAGTGGAACACCTATGCAATCCCATCTTTTTTAAAATATCTGGAACCTGCTTTTTGCCTCCATTCTACCATTTACTGCTGTTGTTGATGAAGTTTTCTGCTGTGCATGATACTGGCTTTTTTAAATCTCTGCAAACACAGGGACCTTTTTGGTTTTTGCAGGCTTGTTCCTAAATTCCTAGTGCATCACCTATACCTGATGCAGGCTTGTTCCTAAATTTGCAGGCTTGTTCCTAAATTCCTAGTGCATCACCTGATATTCACTGATATTATTATTATATTGTATGGTTTTCACAGAGTGGCCCAAAGCAACTTCCATTAAAACCAATTGTAATGTAGGATGGAGAGGTGCAGACACACAGTAGAAAGTAGCAGTGTAAGTCACTTGGAGATCTTTTAGGTAACAAGTGATTGGTAAGTTTAATTAATTGCAAGAACTTTGCTGTGATTTCTGCATTGCAGGGGGTTGCAGTGATGAAACTTTGCCCGCCCCCCAGTCTTGCAAGTCTATGAACAGTCCACTGTCTCTCGAGACAGACAGAGAAGTCATCTTCAAAACCATCACACATTCTTAAACAGACTGTTGGTCTGCTCCAAGTGCCATGAACAGTGCTTTCCACCATTGTACCCATTTCCATGACAGGCAAGTAACAAAATTGTTCCTCTTTTTTAAAAGCTTCTTTTTAAGAGCATCGCGCCCAGCAGCCCTGAGCGGTTTGTCATCTTGCACCCCCACCCCACTCCCGGATGTTTCAGAGTATTAAATAGTCAGACCTGCGTCTCGAGTCATCCAAACGTGCCACAGCCTGCTATAAACTCTGCAAGGGAAGGGAAAGTACACGGGTTGCATCATAGATTGCAGAAGGCAGATCCGCAATGGGTACTTGAGCCGACCATACTAAAGGCACATTTACGGAACAGGATACAATACTGCTTTTTTTTTTCTTAAGGGGATCTTCCATCACTTTTACGGCATATATATATAGATCCCCTTTATTAGCGCAAGAGAAAAAAGCAAATATTGTAATAAGGAGCGGCAGGCAAAACCGAGAAGTAGTGAGAGTAATATATCTAAAGGGATGCATATGAACAACATGAAAGATACTGCGGAGAAAACACTTAAAGACAGCCTGACGATTCCATTGCAGCCCGTCTGGTAAGAGAAGGCAGATTCACTCTGTGCAGGGCATCAGGCCAGGAAATAAGGGGGAGTGGGGAGCAAGGTGAATTAAAAGCGTGTGCTTTTGACCTGGGAGAGAACTGAAAACAATAATCATGCACTCTTAAATCTCTTCTCCCTTTCCCTCCACTCCCTAATGTGCAAGATTTCCACACCACAAGTTTCATCATATGCATATAAGCATCACCTCCCTGCTACTGTTAACTGCTGGACACCCCAGCTGCAGGAAGTTTCCAAAGCAAAGGTCTCTTTCTCCTCAGCTGCTAGCACTGGCTTTTCTTGAAATGCAAGTGGGGTTCCTCCCACCGCACCCCAGAATCAAGGAAGGGAGCTAATAGATGAGCCTGCTATATCATAACCAGGAAATGCCATAGAAATATATCATTCTGCTCCTGAGACCAGATGTGGTCTCAACTGCCCTTGTGAGCTAAACTGCCACAGACATCAGCATCTACGGTGCTCTGAGACACATGCCAGAATGAATGAATGCTCAAAGTGGCACAATGTGGACTGGCATGATGATGCAGCACAGCCACATGAGGCCTTTGGAGTAAACCTTCTGTCCTCATCCACAACTGAAACAAAAGCCTAAGGAAGTGGGATTTATTTTACTATCAGAATACAAACTACACCTTTCTAATACATAGGTATAAACAATTGCTCACCTAAGTAACTACACTTGCTCACAGTCACTCTGTTAGCTTTGCTTCTCCCCACTTCTCTCTTCTTTCTCCCCCACCCTTGCCTATCAACATTTAGACTGTAGGCTCCTTGGGGCAAGGACTTTTTCCTCATATAAAACTTACAGCACCATGTATGTGGATGGTGTTGTCCAAATGCAAAAAAAAAAAAAAGAAGCAGGAGATTTGGGTGCTGGGAAGAGAATTTAAGAGTGACATCCATGACTAAATATTGGATAGATGCATTGTAATACTTTGGTCCCAGCAAACTCTCGGAATGCATATGTGCAAGCAGAATCCTCTTCACTTCAAGATTCTGCAAATAGCTGTGTGAAAACCCCTGAGAACTTTATTCAAATTTAACATATGCAGTTCAATTCCAAGTGGCATTCTGGTCCCAGATATCCCATTCAGCTACTGTATAGATAAACCAATGCGTGTGTGTTTGAGTAGGCAGATTTCAGTGAATTTCTTGAGCCTAGGAAGCAACAGTTAAAAGCTTTTGGAACACAAACATCACACACTCCCCACACCACACCCCCGCTCTTAAACACACAATATTCCCAGAAAGCATGCTTGCATAATATTGATTCTTTTTCCTTGGCAAGGAAGTTGGGGGGGGGGGGGGAGAGACAGAAAGAGAGAGAGAGAGAGAGAGAGAGAGAGAGAGATTGATTTCAAAACCGTGGGTGCATGTGTTAAGTATTTTATTAAGCTACCAAGACATAAAGATATATATATTTGGAAAGTAAGAGCCCACTCAAGATTACTTCATGGATTTGATTCCATTCACCGAAGTTTACAGAAGAAATGTGCTGAAGTTTTGGGGAGCATGGAGTTAGAAGGGGCCCCCTCAATGCAAATTCTGACAACACCAGTGTCTCACCTGCTGGCCTCCAGTCCTGAGGTTCAAAATACTTTTTAAAAAAGTAACCCTACCTAAATCATCCACCTGCCTCTGGAAAACTAACATCCACTTTAGAGGTCCATCACATTCCCAGTACCCCTCTCTTCAGATTTTAAACTTATGATCCGAATCCTCTTCTCCCGCCACAACTCTGGAATTGGGACAAGAAAACCAGCTTTCAGAGCAGCCTCTCTTTCAATGCAAGGAACACTAGGGACCAGCAGCTTAAAATCCTCTATGGAAGGAGTTCCAAGGCAAAGACTCCCTTTCCATCATGAACACAGCTCGTTCCTGGGGATCGCCTCCTATGAGATACTGTTATGCCACCTTGCTGGCCCTAGGTGAGAAAGGATGGGGTCACTACCAACTGCTGTGTGCTTTGAAGACTCTGGATCCCACTTCCTACCCTCCCCGTAGCTTCCGCCCATCCTCAGGCCTCAGTTCAGCCTGCCCCCTGCTGTACCAGCAGCAGCAACACCGCTACAGAGAGCCAAGCCAATAGACCTCTTTGCCAACTGCCACTCCAGCGGGCACCAAAAAGCCAGCAGTGAACATGGACTCGGAACAGGCTCCCACCACAGCTTTCCTCCAGCGACCCAGCTGCTTGCAGAAGGAAAACCCCTCTGGGTTCTCCAGCTCCTTGCAAACTGTGGGCACTCACTTCCCTGCACATTTCTGGAACTGAACACTCAGTGGTAGCAGCAGCAGCTGTATCCTCCCAGAGTATCTTTCCCCTTTTATTGCCCGCTGCAGTGCTCCCTCTCCAAAAGGCAACCCCTCCCACTGCAGCACACACACATAGCCCCTTCCTACCCCTGCAAGACAAGCTGGGCATGGCAGACCTGGGGGCAGTGATACACACACTTGCACATCTTCCTTGCAGGGCAGCCAGTTGCCTCCACAGCCCAAAGAGTTAAACCTCCCAACAAGACCTCCCCCAAAAACCACACTTGGATTTCCTCCTGGAAGACGGTTTTCCATTAAGGGCGCTGACACACAATCGGCTTGGACTTCCCGTTTTTTTTCTCCAAGCCTCTGTCTCCAGCCTCCCCAGGAATCATCCTGCACAGCCACCTTGTGTCTTCTTGGGATGTGTGTGTGTCCCCCACCCCAATCCACAACTGGATTAACCCACTGCGTGCAAAGCAAACAAAAGCACAAAGAGGAGGGTTTTTTTTTCTCTTTTCAGTTGGGGAAGAGTGGGCAAGCTGGGTCAGCTACCCAGCTGGGCGCAGGAAATTAAAAAGAAAAAAAGACAAGATCGTACCAAGAGACAGCACCTTCCCCTTTTCTGCTTCCTACCAAGAGTCAGGCATAAAGGAGAGAGTTGCAGGAAAAGGGTGTATATTAGGGCATCTGTACCCTGCTGGCTGGGCATCTATCAGAACCAAGACGTATTCTGTCAAGGGTGGGCGATGGAAGAAGAGCGGCGTTCTCTACCTGACGCTTTGGACCCGGAGGAGAACACACCTAGGGCGTTGGAGGGCACAATGCTGGAGCAAGCTAGCCTTCCCAACTGCTGCGCTCTGGCAAAACCAGGGTAGCACTCACTCGTGCCCTGTAAACCCAGCAGGTGAAGGGAGCTGGTAGTACCTCAGGTGGCCAAGACTGGGTTTTTATTTAAAAAATAAACAGGCACTGGCTGGCAGGACCAGCCTGGCACCCGCTGGCATCCAATGCCCAGCATCTTTAATACCCCTTTCTTTCCCCATGCCACCAGGACAGTTGCCCACCCTCTCGCCATACTCGTGCCACCACCATCACCTGCTCCAGACCGAGGCAAACCTTTCCTCCAGTTGCCCAGCTCAACTTTCTCGGTCTCCTATACAGAGATCCCGAGACACACAGAGACCCAAACGCTCCAAGGTAGCTCCACCGGAGAACCATCATTCTTATGAGAGGCACGAAAAAGAAGAGAGCGTCTTGTTCAGACGATCGCTCACCTGGGACGTAGGAAAGCGCCGTTAAGCAAACTCCGGTAGTCCACCAGCCTCCAAACCAGCCCTTCTGCAGTTTCCCGGCCATCGGGGAGAGAGTTCCTTAGGTTGCCTGGTTGGCGATTCAAACAAAGACGAAGCGACGCCGAAGGTGCGGATCGATAAGCGAAGAACCCCCACGCTAGTAGCATCAATCGGATCCGCTGCCAAAAAAGGGCGGCCCTTTAAAAAATAAAATTACGGGTCCCGGAAAGGGCTAAAGGGGGAGTACAATATCCACCAGAGGAAATCAAGCCACACACGCCCCCCAAGTTGCTTGCCGAGATCGCGCCCTCAAAGCTCTCCTTTCCTGGGGCGGTCCTTGGCGACCCAGCCGCTTGCCAATCGCCCCCTGCGCTCTCCAAGGCCAGCCCAGTCCGGTCGTCTCCTCTGGGATCGGGGGCCAAAGCTGGCACAGAAACGAGGAGGCAAGCACGGAGGGCGAGAAAGGAGAAGACCGCCTCCTCCTGGGCTGCTTAGACCGGATCCTGGCGACAAGTCATCTCCCGATGCTCCGGACACCCCTCGTGCAGCGAGGCGGCACAGCCTCCGACCAGGGATCGGCTTTGCCCTGCTTTCTCTCCCTCCTTTCTCTCGCTTCCTTCCTTCCCTCCCCCCTCCTCTCTCGCCAGCCACCGAGCCGGATCCCCCGTGGCTTTGGGGCTTTTCTGGGACTGAAAAAGAGAGCGAGCGCGGTCGGATCCCGCGAGCACGTTGCTGTTGCTCCTATTGCTGCTGTTGCCGCCGCCCGGCGATCAGAGGGCCCCGGCGCGGAGCAAAGTGCTCCAAACAAGCTCCATGTCTCGCAGATCCCAGCTTTCGGCGAACCCCACGGCAGGCGGGAAGGAGGAGGAGAGGCGGCGGCAGCAACGGCGGCGTCGGATCTCCGCGATTGGGACTGGCGAGAGCACTCCGAGGAGGCTGAAGCGGCGAAGAGGGCGGAGGAGGAGAGCAGCGGCTCCTCGCTGCAACATCAGCACCGGCGAGAGGCGCCTCCCTTTCTCTGGGCAGCCTCGGCTTGCTCTGAGCTGGAGCAGGGTGGCCCGCCGGAGAGCCGCGGCGGGGGCGCGCCTGCGCGTGCACCCTCGCCCTCAAGCGCGCGCGAGAGAGAGAGAGAGCGGGGAAAAAGGGGGAGAGGAACGGAGCGCGCGCGCTCACACACACACACACACAACTCCCACCCGAGCCCCGCCGCTGGATCCCCGGGCCCGCCCCCCGCGGCTGTGATGTCACAGCATGCAAAACAGCAGGCGGGGCGCCGACGTTAATTCTCCGCGAAAGGGGCGCGTGCGCAGTGCCGCGCGTTCCTCCGGCGTCCGTCTGGTACGGTCGGAGAGGCTCGGTGGGGCGGCTGCACGCTTCCCGCCACTCCCCCTCCTGCCCCCCACGCGGTTCGTCTTTTCCTCCTTGCCCCTGGTATCCTCCCCTCCGTCTTTTCCCTCTTGCAGCTCAGGAGCTGCTGCTGCTGCTGTTGCTGCATGGTCCATGGTTACTAGCCCAGTGTTGTCGACACGGGCTGGCAGCGAGCGGCGGTCCCGGGTTTCAGATCAGTCTTCGGCATTTCCCACCAGGAGACAGGGTAGTAGGGGAAGTTGTGGCGCTCCAGGACTACAACTCCCATCACTCCTGAGCTCCGGCAGTGCTAGCTGGGACTGATGGGAGTTGGAGTCCAGCAACAGCTCAAGGCTCATCACCCGTGTCTGTCTGGAGAGGCCAGGGATTGAACCTGGGATCTTTTGCATGCGGACCGCGTGCTGTACCACGGAGCTACAGCCATTCTTATTTATTCCTTTATCAATTTCTTCCTTTGCTTTCATTCCCCACTCCCTGCTACATTTCTTGACCTTTTCCTTTCTTCCCCTGCCCTTCTGGGTCTGATCCAGCCATAGTGAAACACTTTGAACTGAAGCCCTTCTGGTACTGTATTGAGACCCTCCTGGATCTCTTTCATTCGAGTGGGGACAGCGGTGGCTCAAAATGGAAGGAATGGATCCAAATGGGTGTGTTTAAAGGAGGAAGAGAACTGTGCGTGATCCTTGCAAGATTACCCCTTTCTCAGTTCTACTGCTAAGCTCTCGCTATGGTCCTCTGCTGTGATTGTGAGCTCCCCAGGGGCCTCTGTTAGAGATGGGATGTGTGAATGGATATTTCCTTTAGTGGTGGTGATAGGGTGGAAGGCAAGGAGCATAATCATAGGCTGAGACAGAGCCAATCGCAAGCAGAAGCAACTAATTCTAGTTTAATCCCATCTTCTTCCTCCCTGCTGAGTTCCACAGGACAGTAATGGGACTTAAGGAAGATGAAGCTGGGAGGCAGCCCTAACGCAGGGGCTGTCTGTATAAAAGAAGGCAGGGAGGTAGAGGCTGGGGCAGGTGGGGCAGAGCTGTAACTGAACAGCTTCCGCCAGTGGACACAGAGTTAAACCACAGCATCATTTGGTCAGTGGAATGGAAAATAAAACTGCCAACATTATAATGCCATTATACAAATTTGTGGTGCTGCTTTATTTGTGTACAGTGGTACCTCTGGTTAAGAACTTAATTCGTTCCGGAGATCCGTTCTTAACCTGAAACTGCTCTTAACCTGAAGCACCACTTTAGCTAATGGGGACTCCTGCTGCTTCCACACTGCCGGAGCATGATTTCTGTTCTCATCCTGAAGCAAAGTTCTTAACCCGAGGTACTATTTCTGGGTTAGCGGAGTATGTAACCTGGAGCGTCTGTAACCCGAGGTACCACTGTACAGTTCTGGTCTCCTCCCCTCGAAAATGGCACCGCTGCAAAAGGTTCAGAAAAGGGCAGTCAAAACGATCAAGGGGATATAGATAGAGCATAAAGCAGCAGCTCGCCTATGAGGAAAGACCTTGGGGGCTTTCTAGTTTAGAGAAAAGGTGAGTAAGAGTTGTGTGACGTTGAGAGTCCCATGGACTGCAAGAAGATCAAACCTATCCATTCTTAAGGAACCCCTGAGGGCTCACTGGAAGGACAAATCCTGAAGCAGAGGCTCCAATACTTTGGCCACCTCATGAGAAGAGAAGACTCCCTGGAAAAGACCCTGATGTTGGGAAAGATGGAGGGCACAAGGAGAAGGGGGCGACAGAGAACGAGATGGTTGGACAGTGTTATTGAAGCTACCAGCATGAGTTTGACCAAACTGCGGGTGGCAGTGGAAGATAGGAGTGCCTGGCGTGCTCTGGTCCATGGGGTCGGACATGACTAAACAACTAAACAACAACAACAATGAATAGCATGGAGAAAGTAGATAAGGAAAAGTTTTGCCTCGTCTCTTGTAACACCAAAACTCAGGAACATCCAATGAAGCCGAATGTTGGAAGTTTCAGGACAGATTTCAGGAGAAAGCGCTTCCTATAGACCAGGGTTTTCCAAACTTGGGTCTCCAGCAGTAGCAAAACCAGTGGTCAGGGAGGATGGGTATTTTTGGAGAGTCAAGTTTGGGAAACTCTGCTATAGAGCATAGTTAAACTAGGGAATGAACTCCCACTGGTGGCAGTAGGCGCCACCAACTTGGATGGCTTTAAAAGAGGATTGGGCAAATTCATGGAGGAGAAGGCTATGGATGGCTACTAACCACAATGGCTAGGCTCTGCAGTCAGAGGCAGTGGTGCTTCTGAATAACAGTTGCTGGAAGCCACAGGAAGGGAGGGCTCTTGCACTCAGGTCCTGTTTACCACTTTTCCACAGGCATTTGGTTGGCCACTGCAAGAACAGGATGCTGTAATAGAAGCCCTGTTCTCTAAGCTGAAACAAATGTGTCAGGACCAAGCAGGGCTGCTGGAACCAAGCGTTTGTGTGTAGCTGCGCCATGTGGTGCCCCATGGAACTCCAGTTTGGAGCATCTTACTGGGCAGTGAAGTTTTCTCAAGTTCTGGACTGTCCACACCCAGGCTATCCATTGATTTTCTTGGATCTGAGGATGTATTTTGGAGCGTGGCTCAACCCTCGACTCCCCTCTGATAGCTGTTAATGGCTATCAGTCTCCCAATATTAGGGGAAGACAGCTGGCCAAAGATTGTGGCACTGCATTGGCTGTCTGGTGTCACTTGCCTTCACAGCTCAGGAAGTGTTCAGTGGAACTGCATTTCCCCTCATTGGTTCCCATCATATACCGGGCGCTCAAGGAAGCTTTTTTTTGCACCTCCAGCACCTGAGAGCCCCTTTTCCCTATCCCCACATTGTATCACCTTACAATGCAGGAATAGGGAAACTGTGGCTCTCCAGTATCACCTTACAATGCAGGAATAGGGAAACTGTGGCTCTCCGGGTGTTATTGGACTCTAAACCTATTTTTATGTATTTAACGAAGTGTATATAACATTTGATTGTAGCAAAAACCGCCAGGCAGTTTGCAAGAAATAATTGAGGTTATCAAACAAAACACTTAAGAACAATTAAAACATTCACATTTAATTAAAATCTGCAGTGGAAGATTAAAACATGTTGACACCTACATGGCTGGATAGGCTTGCACAAACAGAAATGTGTTAAGCAGGGACCAAAAATAGAGTGCAGCAGAGGAGATTGCCTGGTGTCACTAGGCAGGGAGTTCCAACGTTTGGGGGCCATTACACTAAAAGACCAATTTCTTACAAGTGTAGAATGAGTATTATGCAGCACCTGTAACCGTGCCTATTGTGCTGACTGAAGTGGTGGGTTGGGCACATATAGGGTAAGAGGGTAGTGCAGGCAGACTGGTCCCAAGCCAAGAAGAACTTTATATACCAATAGTAACAACTGGTAACAAATTAGCATGCTGTGTAATTTTCCAAGCAGATATACCATATACTTACAGGGTCTCACTCCTTTCAGTAACCAAGCTGCATCATTCTTTAGTAACTGCAGTTTGTGGGTCAAGTGCAAGGAAAGCCCCACACAGAATGCATTATGGACTACAACTCCCATCATCCATTGTGTCATGCTGGCTGGGGCTGATGGGAGCTGGAATCCGAAAATATCTGATTCCCCTTTTGTGAAAAGTTTCCCAGTTAGGAGAAGTAGCGCACCCACATTCGTTCTTGAGTTGTTAGTGGGCTTTTATTTTTTGCGAATGCAAAAAAAAAAAGAGGTGTGTGTTATTTATTCTTCCCCAACAAAGCCTCAATCTCCGATCTGTAGCAACTTGGGCAATGACAGTGAGGCACAAAGACGTAAAGAACAGCCGCCGTCACCACGCCGGCTAGAAAGTCATGTTGATTTCAAGCACCATTAGAAGCAGCCCAGAAAGAAATCAATGGCTGGCAAACAAGAAAAGAGACAATCAGATGGGGAGGGTGTCACACACAATGGAAAATGGAGAAGGTGGAAGAGGGGGAAAGGCTATAAAAAGATGCCTTCCTGTGTCCTTGCAAGCCTTTGCTTCGTTTATCTTGCCAGTGGTTCATCTCCGCAGAGAGAAAGGAAGTTTGCGGCTGAAATGACAGAAGATTGTGCTGGGGCTATCTGCTCACGTAGCGAAATGGATGCAGTAGACTCCTGAGGTAGGAGGGTCACTGCACCACTTCGGGGGGGGGGGGCAGTAAGGACCTGCCATGACTGAATGTTCCCTTGAAAATAAGTTGCCCCCCTTCCCAACACACTCTACATAAGTAGAAAGCTAGCTCATCAGGAATAGCTCATCAGTCCACAACTTCCCTCCTTGCTGAGCTAATTCTCTTCTTGCAGAAAGGGACCATTTTTGAATGCTGACTCGCCTGCCATTTGCAGTGGTTCTTGCCCATTCTACCACCTGATCCTGCTGCATGTAATCATAGTCCCACCCAGGGGCTGATCAAGACAGGAGGGAGACCACAGCAAAGTAGTGGGCCCACCAAGGCTAACTAGCGCCTTATTAGAATTTCCTCTTACTACACTAAAAAAAAATCACCTTGCCAACAAAGGTCTGTATAGTAAAAGCTATGGTTTTCCCAGTAGTGATGTATGGAAGTGAGAGCTGGACCATAAAGAAGGCTGGAAGGGCAGATCGTGAAGGGCTCACTGGAAGGGCAGATCGTGAAGCTGAGGCTCCAATACTTTGGCCACCTCATGAGAAGAGAAGACTCCCTGGAAAAGACCCTGATGTTGGGAAAGATGGAGGGCACAAGGAGAAGGGGACAACAGAGGACGAGATGGTTGGACAGTGTTCTCGAAGCTACAAACATGAGTCTGATCAAATTGCGGGAGACAGTGGAAGACAGGAGTGCCTGGCGTGCTCTGGTCCATGGGGTCACGAAGAGTCGGACACGACTAAACGACTAAACAACAACAACAACTTTTAAAGCACAGTTCAAACAGTTCAATAGAGTTTCATAAAGTTAGTTCCAATTTTCAGTTACTTTCAGTTACTTTCAGTCCTTTTTAAGAGCAGACGGAGACAGTGAAAACAATGTATCTCTCTTGTTTAGCTGTCACTGAACGTTCTATTCGCTGTCAAAGGACCTTTCAAAACATCAGTCTAACTAGCAGCCCGTTTCAGGGTTCGGAGCGGTGGTATTTTTAACTTCCTTCTCTCACACCTGCAGGAATACACAGTCCTAAGCTTCCCCCCTCTTCTCCTGCTTCCAAGGGGGTTTAATATTTTTTCCTGGTGGAAATTAAGTCCTTTACGATAGGCTTTCCAAGACTTTAGCTTGCAGCCTCTTTGCTTCAGTCTATTTACAAAAGGGGAAGGCGGACTTCCTGTTTTGAACCTCCCCCGTTCAATGCCAAATTAAGACGTTTAAAAATCCAATTCTTCACTCTACTCAAGGGTAGTTGCTTTAAAATCAAATTGTCCACAGGAAAAAGTCAGCGCTCTCTGGCAACAGCTATGCAGCTTCGCTCCGAGAAAAAAGCAATCGATTCGAAGCACCGCGCCGCTCACCCCACGTCGCTCTGGATCCCCGAAACCGGGTTTCCCCATGAGTAGGGGAGGCGCAAAAGGTGCCAGCCGAATCCCACGTTCATGGCGCTAACCCAGACAACAACAACAACACTAAAAAAAAATGTGTGTGTGTATGTATAATCTTCCTATATACATAGAAATGTAAGGGTGCCATCTCACTGCAGTTCATGTGGCTACCAACAGATGGCCATACCAACTCTAGCAAGACAATGGCAGGCAGCAGGTGAGCAAGCAAGCAAGTAGAATGGCGGTCAGTTGGCCTGGGCAAGCTGTTAAACGGGGTTTGTGTGTGTGTGCTTCAAACAGTGATTTAGCAAGTTGTTGTTGTGAAGTCCCTCCATCTTTCCTTAAAAAAGGGTTGGGGGCTGGCGTGAGGTATGAGGGGAGGGGCTTGAGGTGAGCTGTGAGGGGAGGAGGGTTTGGTCAGGTGTAGGTGAAGGGTGGTTGGCAAAGGGATGGGTGGAGTTGGCAAGCTGGGACATTACCCTCTAAATAAATCACTCCAACGGGTTGCACTTCATATCAATTTTCTCTCCTCCTTTTTCTCAGCATTGCCCCTTATGAAACTCAGCATGAAGGAAGAGGATGGGGAAAAAAACTATACAGTGGTACCTCAGGTTAAGAACTTAATTAGTTCTGGAGGTCCGTTCTTAACCTGAAACGGTTCTTAACCTGAAGCACCACTTTAGCTAATGGGGCCTCCGGCTGCCGCCGTGCCACCAGAGCATGATTTCTGTTCTCATCCTGAAGCAAATTATTAACCCAACGTACTATTTCTGGGTTAGCGGAGTCTGTAACCTGAAGCGTATGTAACCTGAAGCATATGTAACCCGAGGCACCACTGTAATTCATTGGCTCTGCCTCTTACTGGCTCTCTAGTGCCACCTACTGCTCGACTTCCTGCCTTCCACCCTACCGGTTCCGGTGGGCACCAGCCGCCACTGCTATAACCAAACAGTGAGGCATGCATCTACCACTTTTGACTCTTCCTTCTGTCAGCTTGTCCTGTTAATTAGTTGCATGTGGGAGTTCAGAATTGTGTAGGAAGGACATTGTTTTTGTGAGTGGTTTGTTTGGTTTTTTTAATACCTGCGACTGCGTGTATTTAAACTGATATGAGTAATGATATAATATTTATGGTTCTGACACTGCTCCTAGTGGTGGTTTATTTTAGGGTATTTTGGAGGAGGGTGTTTGTGTGTAAATCAAGAACCTTTTATGCCATTTGGAATAGAAACAGCTGCCTATCGGATCATACCTCTATTTTTTTATTTTATTGACTCTCTGAAAACTATCATTTGCAACTGTGAGTCTAATTAATTGTCAGGGTGCCTGGAGCTGGGTTATGGGTGTTTCCCCCCCCCTCTTTTTTTTGCTCTTCTCTTTCCCTCCCTCCCCCATCGCTTGAAAGGGCATCTCTTATTGTTCATCAAAATAAATAAATAATGAGCCTTGTTCCTACAGAACACACAATGGCGGCCTGATTGTCAAGCTGCACTGCTTAGCGCCTACGGCTGCAGCCCCAATCAGCAGCAGCAGCTCCAGATTTGTAGGAGTTGGGGATGGTAAGGGGGGGGGGATGGTGAGGTGGGGGTGGGCAGCAGCTCGAGCCCCTACCCCCTCTGCCTTTTTGAAGCCGTCTCTGCAAATGTCAGGCTGAGTAAGGCATATGGGGGAGAGGGGAGGGAAAGAGGATATTGGGATAGCTGTTCCCCCAAAGGCACACATTGCCACACTAGCTGGCAGGCTGCAACTCGGGAACCAGCATGAGGAAGAAAGGAATCGGAACGAGGAAGGCCTCTGATAAGCCTGAAGAGGCCGTTTGTAGGGGAGACTCCAGCAGTGGCGTAGCGTGGGTTGTCAGCACCCGGGGCAAGGCAAGTAATTTGCACCCCCTAACCCGTGGATTTGCGCCCCCTAACCCTATCCCCCAGATGTTGCGCCCGGTGCGGCCGGCCCCCCCTGCACCCCCCACGCTACGCCACTGGACTCCAGGTCACGTCTCTGGATGAGATTCCGTCTGATCCAAGGCAGGTGCTCCAGCACTGAGCTATGGTCCTTCCAGACTCCTCCTCGTGGCCTCCACAGCTGATCGTGGGGAGTTAATTCTCTGTCTCTGTGTCATGTGTGATTGGATTATTCCTTCACTTCCCAAACAGAGATGCAGCAGCATCCTCAGAGGAGGTTCCCCATTATGTATAATCAAGTCTCTGGGCTTTCCTCCTTCCACTTAGATAACCTCATTTATGTGTCAGGTGCAAATGCATCATTTGCCGACTCCCAGTTCAGGTGCAACAGACTGATCAACCCTTGGAGAAGGCTTCTGCATGAGTCTCTGTTCCAATCTACAGTTATCACTCGGGTTACAGATGCTTCTGGTTGTGTCTTTTCGGGTTGCGCACTGCTCCAAACCCGAAAGTACCGGAACAGGTTATTTCCGGGTTTCAGCACTCGTGCATGTGCAGAAGCGCTAAATCATGCTTTGTGTATGCGCAGAAGTGCCAAATCGCAACCCGCGCACGCGCAGATGCGGCACTGCGGGTTGCGAACGCTGCAGGTTGCGAACGTGCCTCCCGCACGGATCATGTTCGCAACCCGAGCATCCACTGTATTATTATTCATAATGTGTTGTGTTGTTGTTTTTTATCCTATTCTTCAGCTAGAGATCTCAGGGTGGTTTACATGCTTCTCCCATCTCCACATCCTCATGACCGGGGCTTTTTTCCCCAACTGGAACTCAGTTCCAGCACCACTCAGGTGGACGCCATTTCCATTATAAGAGAACTAGGAAGGTGTTCATGGTGAGTTCCGGCACCTCTTTTTCTAAAAAAAAGCAGCACTGCTCCCAACAACCCTTTGCGGTGGGTGAGGCCAAGAAAGTCTAAGATCACCCAGAGTTGAATGGGGGACTGGAACCGGGGTCACTCCAGTCCTTGTCCAACGCTAACCACTACACCACATTGTTTGAACATGTATGTTTTTAAGCAGTCTTTGCTTATGTGTTATCATTTCATTTTAGATTTGATATTATCAGTCCTTCCCCCCCCCCCCAAAAAAAGAAAAATGTTTAGGGGACATTAGGGACGTTAAGGACTCAAAAAAATCACCATTTTATAGTTCAAATTACGGAAAATAAATACAGTAAATGCACAAAAGTACAAAGATTCACAAAATGTTTAGGGGTATGCGTACCCCTGCGTACCCACAGAAAAAAGCACTGGATATTATTAGTTTTACTATTTTATTATTTCTTTAGGTTTGATACCCAAAGGTCTCCAAGTGACCTGCAACATATTTAAAACATACATATAAATACATTGTATACCATAAAGACAGAGCAAAACAATTGCCATCACAGGAAAGTTTGGCAGAATGCTGGTAAGGAAGGATCATCATAGTCTATTAAATAGTCTAGGAAAGAAGCTAAGTCTTTATCTGGTGCCTAATAGTTGTCAATGAAGGTGCTTGGCAGACAACACTGGGGAGAGCATTCCACAGAGAGCCACAACAGAGAAGGCCCTCTCCCTTGTCACCACCCTCTCGTCATCCCTCAGACGAAGAACCTTAGACAAAGATCTAAGGGTTGAGGTAGTCTCATACCAGGAGAGTTGTCTCAGAAATTATTTGGGTCATGAGCTTTAGAGAGCTTCATGGGTTAAAACCAGCACTTTGGTTTCGGACTCAGAAGCATATTGGCAGTCAGCATCGTTGAAACAGAACTGGTGTTATATGATCTATTTGTCACAAACCTGTCAACACTTGGGAAGTTGCATTCTGCACTAATTGAAGGTTCTGAACTGTTTTGAAAGGCAGCCCTGTGTAAAGTGCATTGCAGAAGTCCATCCTTGATGTTATAGAGCATGGATTACTGTAGCCAGTAAATAGTAATTAACTGGCGTAAAATCAATTAAGTTTCAGCATAACGACATAAGAAGAGCCTGCTGGATTAGGCCAATGGCCCATCTAGTCCAGCATCCTGTTCTCACAGTGGCCAATCAGATATTTATGGGAAACCAGCAAGCAGGATTGGAGCACAGGAATACCCTCCCCTCTTGTGGCTTCTGGCAATTGGTAGTCAGAAGTGTTACTGTTGAGTGTAGCCATCCTATCTAGTAGCCATCAATAGCCCTCTCACCATTGCAATGTCAATACTCCATCACCATATAAAAGCCATCTCCTTTTAATCTGGGGGTGTATTGGCCAATCCTCACTGAGCAAGACTTTAAGTGGAGGGCATTGAGTGCCTCATGTTACATGGCAACGAGTTAAACTCTCTATGAGATGGAAAACCATAACCGCGCTGTAAAATTTGCCTGAGCCTCGGAGACTAGCTGTATTGTAGTAAGTAAATTGGCCATCTCTTATCGGCCCTGTCATGCTCATGAAGTTCTTGAAATTGCAATTAAAGCATGTAACAAGACTTGGTCTGGGGAAAGATAAAGAACATGTCAGCACGCAGAAACTGGTGTGTCTCATCTCACATGAGCAATGTGATGGTCTGACAATTCAGCTAGGGGTGGGCAAATCTGTTGCTTTCTGCTTCCCTGTTTCACATTATTGAGTCCATTTCTCCACATTTCCACATCAGTTGGTGATTATTTTTTTTAAAAGCCCTCATGAAAATTCACCAACACTTTAGTGCAAATTTATACTAATATAAAAGTTTTTTGCAAATCACCTTCCCCTAATATAATGCCTTTTCATACACTATTTTTCACAAATATGTGCAGGAACTTGGAGAGGTTTAGGAAGTGTCTGTTGGAGTTTTAAGCTGCGAGCTTCCACCAATGATCAACCTGCAAATTTGTAAATAAATGCAAATGTTAAAGGTAAAGGTAAAGGTACCCCTGCCCGTACGGGCCAGTCTTGACAGACTCTGGGGTTGTGCGCCCATCTCACTTAAGAGGCCAGGGGCCAGCGCTGTCCGGAGACACTTCCGGGTCACGTGGCCAGCGTGACATCGCTGCTCTGGCCAGAGCCAGAGCCAGAGCCAGAGCCGCACACGGAAACGCCGTTTACCTTCCCGCTGGTAAGCGGTCCCTATTTATCTACTTGCACCCGGAGGTGCTTTCGAACTGCTAGGTTGGCAGGCGCTGGGACCGAGCAGCGGGAGCGCACCCCGCCGCAGGGATTCGAACCGCCGACTTTTCGATCGGCCAGCCCTAGGCGCTGAGGCTTTAACCCACAGCGCCACCTGCGTCCCTAATGCAAATGTTACAAAACACTAATAAGCCTCCTGTGATGGCCACCTTCCAAAGGAAATTGAACCCAGATATGTGCTTAAATCTCTGGGACTGAGGTGCGTGGAACAATTGAATCTGCCTCCTACCTCCTCTCACCTTCTGAGGTTCAAAATCTCTGCATTGTTTATTCCGCATCCGTCCAACAGAGAAGTCATTCATGTGCGTTTGGTGAGTTTTCTGCAGACATTGCATTAGCAGAGCACTCCATAGGGGTGAAAAAGCACTGTGGAAATGGATGACATTATTATTATTATTATTACTAATATTAGCATGGAGGCTGAAAGGGGAAGAAATTGCTCTCTGGAACACTCCTCCTCCCTAGGGCTTGGCCGACGCTTTTGTTCTGAGGGCAGCCCCACTGCTCTATGCGGGAGAAAATATTTGACACTCTTGTCACCGCTGAGTACCTGCCGTGCTTATTTCCTGCTGTACTTGATTACATTACCTTTTGGTGTTTATAAACATTCCAAATCAGTGCAGAGCACCGTGTCAAACAGAATCTGAATGCCAGTGCCAGCTTTATTTTCGCTCTGTCGTCTGTAAACACATTAATGTATCCACAGATGGAGGAACGGTGAACAAGGTGAAACACTTTTGGCCTGCACAAGGGTGTCAGCCAAGGGCTAGTTTCTTCACTTGGGAGGTAATCCTAATTATCTCCTGGCAAAATCTGCTTCAAGAGATTTCCACACAGGCTAGACTACCCTGCAGGGTCGTTGCAAGAAGAAAGCATTTGACTACAAACTGTTTCTGTTGTGCTTTGTGGCATCACGCACATTCTCTCAGTAATACTTGGGTTATGTGGCATTTTGATGCCTGCATCTCTCCGCTCTCCTGAATTCAGATCCTCCAAGTGTCCCTGTTTTCCAGGGACAACCCCAGATTTATAGAAGCCATCCCAGTTTCTGATTTGATCCTGGAATGTCCTGCTTTACCTTAGGATGCTGCTATTTTCATCAGAGAAATGTTGGAGGGTATGGAGTTAACCGACCCCTGAGCCATGTGAAGGCAGCCCTGTATAGGAAAGTTTTTTGTTTTTTGTTTAAAGGTTAATGCTTTATTATTATTATTATTATTATTATTATCTGCTGGAAACTGTCCAGAGTGGCTGCGGCAACCCAGACAGATGGGCAGGGTATAAATAGTAAAATTATTGTTATTAAATAGGACTTCCCTATTTTCAACAGAGAAATGTTGGAGGGTCTGAGAATTTGCTGGCATGTGACTGAATCCCGCATCAGTCTGGGAGCTCCTTCTGTTCATCTTTCTCCCCAGGGCTGGTCTGGAGTCTCTTGTTGCCTGAAGCAATGAGCAAGTAGCAATATTATTATTATTATTATTATTATTATTATTATTATTATTATTGCTACTTGCTCATTGCTTCAGGCAACAAGAGACTCCAGACCAGCCCTGGGGAGAAAGATGAACAGAAGGAGCAAGAGCCAGGCTCAGGGCGGCTAACACCAGTAAAATTACAATAAAAACATAATAGGGGAGGGGGGAAAACCAATTTAAAATACAGGTTAAAAATACAATTTAAAATGCAACCTCATTTTAATAATAGTTCATAGATCAAAACCATAAGGGGAGGGAAACATAAGGGTCAGACTGAGTCCAAACCAAAGGCCAGGTGGAGCAGCTCTGTCTTGCAGGCCCTGTGGAAAGATGTCAAATCCCGCAGGGCCCTAGTCTCTTGTGACAGAGCATTCCACCAAGTTGGGGCCAGTACTGAAAAGGCCCTGGCCCTAGTTATAATGGTTATGCTGTACTTCCACTGTATTCCTGTTCCTCTGAATACCTGTTTCTGGTAGAAGAAGAAAGCACTCTTGTATTCAGGTCCCGCTTGAGGGTTTGCAGCAGGCATCTGGTTGGCCACTATGAGTACAGTATGCTGGACAAGATGGGTCATTGGCTTGATCCAGCAGGACTCTTCTTACAATATTAGGTGAAGATGACGCACCCTGCTACTCCAGGTCCAGAAGGTGGCCAGGGGACAGTTGAATTGTATTTCAGGACGGCAATGGAATTGCAACTTCCACTGTAGGCCAAGCTTAATGGCAGCACTCAGCTCTGTAATTTAATACCTTTCCACCACTGCCTACCCCTCAGCATTTGCCACCCGAGGAAGCTGCTGCACCACGCCCAATGCTAGGGCCGGCTCTGTTTCTGCATCCAAGGCTCTGAAGATGCTTTGGGAAGTTAAGAACATCTCTATGCCACTGCCCCCACCCCTTCCTTTGTGAGATCAGCAGAAGGAGACCCCCGGGAAGACTCTGCCAGCTGCATGGATGCTTATAATATCTTTCGAGCACTACTCTCAATCAATTAGCTCCATTCTTCTCTCTGTGCGGTCTGTGTGCGATTTTTAATAAGGTACTCTCCAATTGTGAGCACACTTCTGATGGAGCAAGCCCCACTGAGCTTATGGGGACTTGAATGCCACTGAGTCAGAAACTGCAGCCTCTCCAGATGACAAAGCCCGTACATCAGGCATGCTCACACTGCAAAGGAAAACAATAACAATGCAAACTCTTTGCACAGGGAAATCTGTTCTCAATCCTCCCAGGCAGGGTTCTGAATCTGCAAAGACTTTGCATTCCTCCTCTCTTTTGCCTTTATAAGGGAAGATGAGAAGAGTAGAAGCACAACTTTCTAGCACCATCTAGTGTCTGAACAGCAGTGTCTTAAGCTGCTGGCTTCATCTCTTGTCCAGCAGCGGCTTGGACAGTATGGATGCAGCTGCTTTGTCCAATAGGGATGAGTTCCATCCTGGATACAGGATGCCCAATATAGATAGATATAGATATATAGATATATTGGGATGGGAATGAATTTTTAATTCCCTTGATGGTCTCCCTGACCTTGATTTCCCCCCACATAGTCTTTGTAACTTGACCCATGATGAAAATGAAAACTGAGAAAAGCAGAGCAAATCCTTTTAACGTTTATTGTTACATTCAAGTGGATAATATTCTAAAAGTGTGTTAACCAAATGCTGCAATGCTTAACAAGGCATAAATTGAAGCATAGATCTCAGCTTCCAGAAGTTACAAAAGAGTAGATTAAAGTCTGTTCTATTAGTTAGTAAATTTTAACACATGCTTTTCTTGCTGGTAAAGGATCTGAGTTCTCCAAAGGACATTTGCTTGGCAGGTTTAGTAAATGGTGTCTTACTTTTCATGTGAACTGAGGTCTTGCAAGGAGTTCTTGTTTTAAGATCTAGATCCATGAAATCAAAGGAGAGAATGCTCCATCAAAGAAGTTCAAAGCAGTTCAAAGCAGAAGATCCCAATTTCAATCTCTGGCATCTTCACACAGGGCTGGGACAGATTCTTGCCTGAAACCCTGGAGAGCTGCTGCCAGTCAGTGTAGACAACACTGAACTAGATGGTCTAATGGTCTAACTCAGAATAAGGCAGCTTCCTGCGTTCCTAAGGACATGGAAGGTATGTCTACTTCTTTGAGGTCCTTTGGACAGGAGAAGTGCAAATGTGGTGCTCAAACAATCTAATATAAAATTAGAATGTAATTAGAGGCAGTGTTGGTTCAGTGCTTAGAGCATCAGACTGGGACCTGGGAGACCAAGGTTCAAATCCTGGCTTGGCCATGAAACTCACTGGGTATCCTTGGGCTACTCCCTGCCTCTCAGCCTAACCCACCTCACAGGGTTGTTGTGGAGGATTAAATGAGAAGGGGGAGAACCATGCAGGCCACCTTGAAATTTTTGGAGAAAAAAAGTGTGATCTAAATGTAATAAAATGCAGGCTGAAGGGGGAGGACTCCTTTGAAACATTACTTACAGGCTCTGCTGGTGTTTGCCTGTCTAACTACTCAAAACGGCTTGATCTGCCAGGGAATGCCATCGCTCAGTGACAAGGCATCTTGCTTTGAATGCAGAAGGCCTCAGGCTCAGTCCCTAGCCTCTCTGGGTATGGTTGGGAATGTTCCCTGCCTGAAACCCTGGAGAGCTTCTGCCAGTCAGTGTAGCCAAAACTGAGCAAGAAAGACCAGCGGTCTGGCCTGGCACAAGAGAGCTTGTTATGTTCCTATGTGATGTGTTTTTGCCGTCACCTATATCACCAATATGATGTGGGTGGCTCTGTGGTTTAGACTAGGGCTTGCCGATCAGAAGGTCGGCACTTCAAATCCCCGCAATGGGGTGAGCTCCCGTTGCTCGGTCCCTGCTCCTGCCAACCTAGCAGTTCAAAAGCACGTCAAAGTGTAAGTAGATAAATAGGTACCACTCCAGCAGGAAGGTAAACGGCATTTCTGTGCGCTGCTCTGGTTCGCCAGAAGCGGCTTAGTCATGCTGGCCACATGACCCAGAAGCTGTATACCGGCTACCTTGGCCAATAAAGCGAGATGAGCACCGCAACCCCAGAGTCGTCCGCGACTGGACCTAACAGTGAGGGGTCCCAATTCCTTTATATTAAAAGCTGCTCAACAATCTTTGTTGATCACTGGGTCGATTTTTGGTGTAACCCACCTTGCATTCCTCCCATCAGTAGAGGGCAGTGTTTGAGATTAACAGAGAGTCAGGGGAAATATACTCTGTGGTCTAACCATCCAAGCTCCGTCTCTTCCTCACTGTCTTTCTTCTCCCTCCTTCTTGCACAAGGATGCAAGGAAAGCAGCTCCAGTCATGTAGTTTAGAATCCAAAGCCACTCTTGCCAATATGAAATAACTGTCAGTAAGGAATAGTACTCTTTTCTTTAGCAATGGGACTCCAGTGTCTTCTGTTTTGCATTTTTAAGCAATGCTAGTGATGTGTGAAAATGATACAGAATGGATGAATAGGGTAGTTCCAGCTTCCAAGCCTTTCTGATATACATACGTACACAGAGAGCCAGCACAGAGGGCCTTCTGGCAGTTCCCTCACTGCGAGAAGTGAAGTTACAGGGAACCAGGCAGAGGGCCTTCTCGGTAGTGGCACCCACTCTGTGGAACTCCCTCCCATCAGATATCAATGAAATAAGCAACTATCCTACTTTTAAAAGACATCTGAAGGCAGCCCTGTTTAGGGAAGTTTTGAATGTTTAATGCTGTATTGTGTTTTTAGTATTCGATTGGGAGCTGCCCAGAGTGGCTGGGGAAATCCAGCCAGATGGGCGGGGTATACATAATAAATTATTATTATTAATTATTATTATTATTATTATTAGTAGTAGTAGTAGTAGTAGTAGCTATAGCTATAGCTATCAATTGGCAGACTGTCTGCAAGGTCTATATGAAAGCTGTTGGAGTCCCCAAAACCAAGACAGAACTTGGGCAAGAATGGTTGGGGTTGTTAATGGCAATCTTGTATGCCATCTGTTAAAAACAACAAGAAGAAGAGGAAGGTGGAAAGCCAGACTCTGGTTTGCAAAGGGGGGGGGGGGTGCACCAGAAAAAAAACCAACCAGACACAAACGCCCAGGTACAACGAGTACTTAACAATGTCTAGGAACACAAAGGGAAGGAAAAACACAGAAGCTGCTTCAGGCAGAGAGCTCTCCAACCCACCTCTGTGCAGGCTCAGGGGACAGCGGGGGGGAAACCACACAAAGAATATGATGGATACAAGGTTTCTCTCTTTGCATTTCAAAATACATCAGAACCTGATGCAGCTAACAAGTTGCTGGAAACCTGATGCAGCTAACAAGTCACCTCCCACATCCCTTCCAGCTACAGCAGATTTCCCCAACCTGGTGCTCTCCAGATGTTTTAGACTGAAACTCTCACTGATCCTGGTCATGCAGGCTGGGGCTGATGAGAGTTGGAAAGCATAGTGTCCGGAAGGCACTAGGTTGGTTAAGGCTGAGGCAGGCCAGGAATCAGTCTCATCCACCAAATATCTCCTCTGCAAATTTTGTTGTGGAATACTCTGCAAATAACCCTCGGTTTTTGCATATTTGATATTCCCATTTGATGCTTGCTTAAATTTTATTTCATGCTATGTCCTTGGATATAGATTTTGATATTTGATTGCTGGCACATTATTGCATCTGGCTATTGATGGCATTTGATTGCTTGACATGCAGCAATGTTTCATACTTGACAGCAGCCGAGGGATGGGATTTAGTAATTTTCTTGACTGCCGACATGCAGTGGTCTATAGCATTTTATCATATGAGATGGTTAGCGCTCAGTGGTGTTTAGTGTTTGCCAGTTAGAAGGTTTCATATTTGATGCCTGACAAAATGAAAACTCACCAAGTACTGTCAGCCAATCTTAATCAACCCAATATTTGGAGCAAAATTCCATATCCAGAATGAAATTTCAAAATCTGAATAGTGAAATTTGAAATGTTTGCACACTTTGAGTCTTTGCAATTATTTGTTTAATCTCTTCGTCCAAGATATATATTTTAGACACACTGCCAAATACCACAGTTTTCACAGGGAAAAGCTAAAGTTGTACTGTTGGGACCTGTGTTTGTAATACTGTTTAGGGCCTATGATACTGTAATGAGATTGGGGCTGGACCAAATGGGTTTTGTGGGGTCCAACCCTGTGATTCTGGCTTTGAAAGAAGACCACTAAAAAGTCAAACTGGGTGAACTTTTACTGTCTTAGTCAGAGGCAGTGATGCTTCTGAATATCAGTTGCAGAAGGGAGAGTGCTGTTATGCTTGGGTCCCACGTGAGAATTTTCCACAGACATGTTCCAAATTGCACAGGAGCTCTTCCGCTTGTCATGACAGACTTGGAGACTGTCTCTGTGATGGAGAGGTGCTGCCATAGCCGCAGAAAGAAACTGGAAGCCAAAGTACACCTGTTTTAAGAGAATGGTGTGCAAGTTCTATTATCCACAATGGAAGTTCATTGAAAACTCGACTTCATTTGCATGCACCAGAGCCATAGCTACCAGGGTGGAGTGATAGTCAGGCTTTTTGCCCCAGGTGAAGCCTCCAGAGGGGTGTCATTGAGGCGCCAAGCCTCTCTCTGTGTATGCAAATGTATATGGGTGCAAACTGGGTCTTTGTCCTGGGTGAAATAAAGCCTAGTTTTGCCCCTGCATGCCGAGAAAATAGATGTAGGCAACACATGGAGATCTGCCTTGATCCTTGCAGTGAATCCCTCATTAAGATTATTGTGCAGTTATAAGGTTATTGTATAATCACAGAAGGCTGTATAATTTTCGATGGAACATGGCTGTGAGGAGGTGTGGCTCTGACCCTGCACTTCTGAATTTGACACTACACTGCTGGATGAGGCCTAAGGCAGCGGCGGAGCAAGCCAATTAGGCGCCTGGGGCAGCATGCATGCCCTGTGCCCAGGGGCGGGGCCAGCCACATGCGGGGCAGGGCGAGCCGGGGCAGGACACTCTGTGGGGCCTCCGAGGAGTCTGCCTGCCTCCTCCTACTCAGCTGCCCTACAGCTGAGGGAGAGGCGGCGGGTGGACCGTTTGGGCAGCGATGAGCCTGCGCGTGCTCAAGCCAGTATGGTTTAGTGGTTAAGAGCAGTAGACTCGTAATCTGGTGAACCAGGTTTGCATCTCAGCTCCTCCACATGCAGCTGCTGGGTGACCTTGGGCCAGTCACACTTCTTTGAAGTCTCTCAGCCCCACTCACCTCACAGAGTGTTTGTTGTGGGGGAGGAAGGGAAAGGAGAATGTTAGCCGCTTTGAGACTCCTTCGGGTAGTGATAAAGCGGGATATCAAATCCAAACTACTACTCTTCTTCTTCTTCTTCTTCTTCTTCTTCTTCTTCTTCTTCTTCTTGCCACTGCATCTCTTCCAGGAGACATGCGTGACTCGGTCATGCTGCAGGCCCCGTGGTGGGTGCCACCCGGCATTTTGTCACCCCCCTCAGTGGTGCCACCCGGGGCAACCCGCCCCTACTGCACTCCCTTCCTCCACTCCTGGGCTAAGGAAGATATCCTAGGTAGAGGTGTTCCAGTGCTAAGCCTCAGAGTACTAAGGAATAAAGAATGGTGCATTTTTGTGTGTGTGTGTGTGTGTGTGTGTGTGTTTAATCACTACCAGGCCTTCTGTGTGTACTTCATCTCAGGCATTGTTGGTTTCTGCAGGGGGTGGGCCCTGGTCGTGCTCAAGGCACAGCAATCCCTATATCGCTCTGTCCCTTTATTTTCTTTCACAGTGAAGTTTAAAACACACACTCGCTTTCTCCTCCTTCCTGCTAAATGGTTTTCCATTATCTCATAACAGCTCTGCCCTTTTGGCGAGTACTGTGCTCTCTCTCTCACTGCCTCTCCCTCCCGCATCCCCTCTATTCCAGTGACCATACAATATGGATTGATGATGCGAAAAATGGAATGCCTCAAAAATCCCCAACCTTTCAGCCATAAAACTTGCTTTCTCCGGCTCGAAGCAAAATGTACCAGGTGAGCTGGCCACAAACAAAGGCATTCCCAAAGAGATGTGGGCTTGTTCAGGGAAAAGGTCTCATAGAATCATAGAGGAGCCACAGGGGGCATCTAGTCCAACCTCCTGCAATGCCTGAGTCTCTACCGACGGAGCTGTCCAGACTGGTCAATCCTCAGCATCTCCAAGCAGGGCTGTATATTCCCTCTGCCTGAAACCCTGGAGAGCTGTTGCCAGTTAGTGTAGACAATACTGAGCTAGATGGACCACTGGTCTGACTCAGTATAAGGCAGCTTCCTTGGTTCCTGTTTAATTCAGCTTTTTATCCAGAGGCATGAGGACTAGAATCTTACTTTATTTTTAAGTGAATTGCTCAGAAGGAGAGCAACCTGCTTCACAGGCAGAATGTGCTGGTCCAGGGGGGAGGTTGCCATGGGGCGAGGTCCAGGACCTGAGATGAGGGTCGGCAGACAGTCCTCCATGGGCGAAGTGGGGTCCACAGCGAGAAGCCGGGCAAGGACAGGAACTCTGGGGGAACAGGACTGGATGCTGGCCGAAACAGCTCTTCAACGACATTGCTCCCGCAACCTGGGACCGGGCTGACTGGCCTTTATCTTCTCTGAGGCCAGGAGCGGCCCCAGCCCCCAGGAGACCCGCCTCTCCTGGCCTTAAGGCGAGCACTCCTCCTGGGAGAAACCAGTTCCCTTCACCTCTCTGCCCTGAGCCTCTGCAGTTCAGGAGAGGCTGAAGGGTTACTGGACCCAGGGGGAGACTCACCTGTAGGCACTGAGTCCTCAACCACCTCCGGAGCCAGAGTGGATTCACCTGGTTCCTGCTCCTGAGGATCCGGCACAGGTGCAGGTGCTTCAGAATCAAGGCCCTGCCCCAGTTCAGCCGGCCCTGGAGGCGGGGACTCCTGTGCAGGCTGGGATTCCTCCGGTTCAGCCTCTGAATCGGATTCCCAGGCCTTCACACAGAAGGTTTCAGGTTCAATCCCTGGCATCTCCAGGTAGGGCTGGGAGTTCCCCATGTCTGAAACCCTGGAGAGCTGCTGCCCGTCGGGGTAGACAATACTAATGGTCTAATTCAGAATAAGGCAGATTTCAGTGGAAATAATGCTGAGAAGGATGCCCCTTGCACCTTTAAACTTCTGGTTGAAGCACAGAAAGTAGCAATGAAGTCCTGAGCAGAGGCAATTTTACCCTGCTGGGTCAGAGGGGGCAGGGAAGAGGGTGTGGAGAAGGACATTTTCCCAAGATGGAGGCCTCTCTGGTGAAAAGATCAGGCCAAGGTGCCTGATTTAGTGCCTCTGAAGTCAGAGGGGAAATCTGAGTTCAGTTCAGTTCATGAAGGCAGAGAGATGAACATAGGAAGCTGCCTCAGATTGAGTTAGATCCTTGGTCCATCTAGCTCAGGGTTGTCAGCACTTCTTGGAAGCTTCTCTCCAGGGTTTCAGCCAGGGGACATCCCTAGCCCTACCTGGAGATGCTGGAGATTGAACCCAGGGCCTTCTGCATGCAAGGCAGATGCTCTGCTGCTGAGTTCATGGCCCTTCCTTGGATAAAGAAGAACTAGTAGTTCCCAGAATTCTGAGAAGGGCCTCCCAGGTCAGTGAATGAAGCTGGAGCAGGCAGGGGGAGAGTGAAGATGAGCAGTGTCTGTGTTGACTGCAGGGATGAATTTTAGGCCTCAGACTGAACCAAGCCAGGAACCAGACACCAAGCTTTCTGCCAGGGGAGAGACCTCTGCCTGAGACCCAGGAGAACCTCTGTCAGTCTGCGTATCTGTTATGTAATAAGCTTGGATCCTAGAACAATAGGCAAGCAGGATGGTAGAATGCTACAATCTGATTGACTTGCAGGAGAAGACCAATCAGGCTCCAGGAATAAATTAAGCAGCCTCTTAGGCTGGTAGGATCGTAGAATGCAATAACTGATTGGCCTGCAGGAAAAGACCAATCAGGCTCCAGGAGGGAAGCAGAATCAGCCAATCAGACAGGACATGACATTCCTGCACTGCAGCAGGGCAGTGACCCTTGGGTTCTACAATTCTATGAAACAAGAATACACAAAAGTTCAGAAAGACTGTGGGCCTTTCACTCTACTCTGTCCAGGCACAGGTTCTCACTTAAAAGCTCCGTGTTTGAGTATTTCTTTGTCTTTTTTTACCCCTGGAACTTTCCCCATGAAAACCCACTCTTTAGCACTCAACTGGAGCAAATATCAATTCGGGTTTCGCCATGGATTACAGTATGCTCCAAATGAGCTTTAAAGAGCGAGGTTTTTTGGGGAAAGCTCTGGAGGGGGGAAAAGGGTGCTCAGACATGGAGCTTTAAAGCATGGGCTGTGCTTGGAAAGAGTGGAGGAAAGGTAAATATAGATAAGCCCTGTGTCACTTGGGTAAAGCTTGACTGCAAAACAAAGCGCTTTAGCACTCAGTTCAAATCCTGGCAGTTCTCTCCCTTCCAAAATGTCCTTTGCTCCTTCTGTGTATGTCCCTCATCCATTTCGACCCCCTCCCTCCATCACAGCCTCTGATGCATATTAGCCTTTGCAGCACCGCTTCTGAAGATAAGCGGGTTGGCAAACGGACTCTTAAGAGTTTCCGCTTTAATGTAGAATTAATGTGCTGAATGTTTAATAGAATGTTTAATTTCACTACTGATCTCGTTCTATTTAGAGAAGAGCTGCAGCTCAAATGCACCAGCGACGGCGATTATCTGGATGGACAGTGGTAGAGGGGATGGCAGAGAAGCGACCGTACTATTTAATGCGTGCACCTGCACTAGAAAAAAAAATATTTCAGAAAGGCGACTCCAAATCTCTTTCTCCCTCACCCCAGAATTGTCAAAATTGAGAGGAAGGTTTACAAAGAGCCAAAACACAGAGCTGGAGCACATGCTTGTTAGAGCTTCTGTTCCTGGGAATTGTGCTGGATCTGTGCATGCTTATACAAGGTAAACATCACTTTGGGAAAGTCCCCTGGGGGAAAGTAGCAGCAGCTGTGGATTTAGGAATATAGGATACGCTTTATATCACATCATACACTTTGTCTATCCCATAGTGTAGTAGCAAATTCAGAAGTGCAGGGTCGCTTCATGATTGTCACAGCGCATTCCATCTAAGTTGATGCAACTGTCTACAATTATAAAATCATCTTATAATTATGTAGTTAGGGATGCATTGCAACAATCAATGCAGATCTCCATATACAGGGACAATGTTTTTGGAATGCAGATGGCCACGCAACCCTTGTTTAAAAACCACCACAGAAGGAGAGTCCGCTACCTTCCAAGGCAGTCAATTCTACTGCCAAACAGCTCTTACCATCAACAAGTTCTTCCTAATGTTTAGTCACAATCTCCTTTCTTGTAATTTCAATCCATTGGTTCAGGTCTTATCCTCAGGAGCAACAGAAAACAAGCTTGCTCCATCTTCCATGTGACAGTCCCTGAAGATGGCTATCATATCATCTCCCATTTTTTCTCTTCTGCAGGCTAAATAGTTCCAACTCCCTCAACTGCTCCTCATAAGGCTTGGTTTCCAGAACTTTGATCATCATGGTTGCCCTCCTTCGCAAACATTCCAGCTTGTCTATATCATTCTTAAACTGTGGTGCCCAGAACTGGACAGAGTATTCCACCTGTGGTGTGACCAAGGCAGAATAGAGCGGGGCTATTACTTCCCTTGATTGGACATGATGCTTCTTTTGATGCAGCCTAGAAATGATCACATGTTCAGATCCACTCTTTTCCCTAGTCCAGTTGCAGTGAAAACAGGAGAAACAACCTGCATGCACGCATCTGTGTGCAGAGAAATGGCTGGATCCCTCTGCCTTTATCACCGGTAAGACAAATAGAAACCTAGCATACTAGCAACTTGGGTTGCCATCTTGTTTTGCTGGCTCTGCTTCTGCACCTATAGCACCATCCCAACACATGGAAATTTTGCAGGGGAGACTTTTGCTGGTACAGAGATGAACCATGGAGATAAGAGCCTCTGAGTTATGCTGCTAATAAAAGTGCAGAGGAGCAGGATCCCTATATAGCAGAGGCTTTCAACCTTTTTGAGTCCCCGGCTCCCTTGACCAACTGCATTCTGTCTATGGCACCCCTGTGGGTCTCCAGAGCCCAGTTGTGTCACCCTTTGCTTGCAGAGCTGGTAGCCTCTCACCCTTTTTCAAACAGCCTCCCTTGTGGAGTATTCCCTCAGCTTCCTCCCCTTTCCTTGGGGCTCCTCTGGGCAGCCACTGCTGCCACCCCTGGTCTCTGAGTCCTCACCCCCCACCCCAAAGAGAGGTGTCTCCTCACACTGCTCCACAGGGGCCTGGGAAGCACCTCCTGGCCAGCCCCAGAGGCACCATTCGCCTGGGGAGCTTGTATCCAGGGTGGCTGCAACAAACAGCTGTGCAAGTCTTTGGAAGACAGAGAGAGCATCAGAGGAGGGACAGAAAGAAAGAGGGACAGAGGCCAGTGTTGCCCATGGCACTCCTGACCATCATTCAAGGCACCCCAGGGTGCCACGGCACACTGGTTGGAAACCACTGCTATATAGCAAGCAAGCAAGCAAGCAAGCAAGCAAACAAATAAACAAACACCTGCATGTAATCCCTAATGAGAGGGAGAGAGGGAGCAAAAAGAACAACACACCAATTGCTGGGAGGGAATGCAAATCAAACTCAAAAGACCCCAAGCTGCAGGCAAAATGGAGCCATAGTGGCCCATATGCTGCACCCCCCCATGCTCTATGGGGAGTGTGAGATAAAATTCATTGCTGCACTTAATGGTGGCATAAAACATGTAATGGGAAGCAAACAGAGTCATTGACAGGCATAAACAGAGGGCGAGTCAAAGGTACCGTTAACCGGAGGGGCTGCGGCATGCTATGACCTTCGCAGAAGGACATTCCACGGGTGTAGAGGAGGGGAATGCAGAAGAACATGAAAGGAGGGGGTTGAGCTGAGATAAAAAAAAAGAGGATGATGTGGGGGGATGAGGGATGGGAGCCCCACAGGCTGAAAAAGATTTATCTCTGCCAGAATTTGCTCCCTTGCTTCTTGTGGAGCATATCTGAGCCTCTCTGCATGTGGTTCATGCAGGAGCTAAATGAAATGTACCAGTGCTGTACCAGAACATGCCCTTCAATTCATAGAAAAGTTTTCTCCTGCAGAAGAGGGCTTCTATTTTTCTGCCTCTTTTGCAGGGCACTATCTATCTCTATCTATCTATCTATCATCTATCTATCTATCTATCTATCTATCTATCTATCTATCATCGATCATCTATCATCTATCATCTATCATCTATCATCTACTATCATCTATCTATCTATCATCTATCTATCTATCATCTATCATCTATCTATCATCTCTATCTATCTATCTATCTATCTATCATCTATCTATCATCTATCTATCATCTATCATCTATCATCTATATCTATCTATCTATCTATATCTATCTATCTATCTATCTATCTATCTATCTATCTATCTATCATCTATCTATCTATCTATCTATCTATCTATATCTATCTAATCTATCTATCATCTCTATCTATCTATCTATCTATCTATCTATCATCTATCTATCATCTATCTATCATCTATCATCTATCATCTATATCTATCTATCTATCTATATCTATCTATCTATCTATATCTATCTATCATCTATCTATCTATCTATCTATCTATCATCTATCTATCTATCTATCTATCTATATCTATCTAATCTATCTATCATCTCTATCTATCTATCTATCTATCTATCTATCTATCATCTATCTATCTATCATCTCTATCTATCTATCTATCTATCATCTATCTATCATCTATCAATCATCTATCATCTATCATCTATCTATATCTATCTATCTATATCTATCTATCTATCATCTATCTATCTATCTATCTATCTATCATCTATCTATCATCTATCTATCATCTATCTATCTATCTATCTATCTATCTATCTATCTATCTATCTATCTATCATCTATCATCTATCTATCATCTATCTATCATCTATCTATCTATCTATCTATCTATCATCTATCATCTATCTATCTATCTATCTATCTATCTATCATCTATCATCTATCTATCTATCATCTATCATCTATCTATCTATCTATCATCTATCTATCTATCTATCTATCTATCTATCTATCATCTATCTATCTATCTATCATCATCTATCTCTATCTATCTATCTATCTATCTATCTATCTATCATCTATCTATCTATCTATCTATCTATCTATCTATCTATCATCTATCTATCTATCTAACTATCTATCATCATCTATCTCTATCTATCTATCTATCTATCTATCTATCATCTATCTATCTATCTATCTATCTATCATCTATCTATCTATCATCTATCTATCTATCTATCTATCTATCTATCTATCTATCTATCTATCATCTTGTGGGCAGTGGTGGAGGAAGGGGGGTGCGGTGGATGTGGTCCACCCCAGGTGTAATCACTGAGGGTGTGTGTGTGACAAAATGTCAAAAATATGAGTTAAAAATAATAATAAAATAAAATAAATTGGGCTCACAAAACTTTTTAGTTCAGTCAACAAACACAGTGAAACACAGCTGGCACTGGGCATCACATCGTGGAGGCTGGCACTTACTGCGAGGCCTGCAGCGTGCCCAAGCCATGTGTCTCTCCTGGAAGTGATGTGGTGGCTTATGAGCCTGCAGGCTCAGTGCTGCCTGAAACGGCAACGTGGATCTTGCGTCTGCCCACCGCCTCTCCCTCAGCTGCCCTACAGAGAGGCTCCACGCAGCACCCCCCACCCCCAGGGGCGGCTCGCCCCACCCCTGGCTGCAGGACGTGTGCGCTGCGCCGGGCACCCAAGTGGCTAGCTATGCCGCTGTTTGTGAGCAAGGAGGGATCATGCTTACATTATTGCTACAAAGCGGCCCAGAGTTGTTGCACTGCTTCCTGATCTTATGTTCTGGAAGAAGATATTGGAGCACTCCAAACCATTTCCCAAGTACGTGCACAGGAAATGGTAGGTCCAGTTGAAGGTTACACATAGAGAGTTGCGTTGATCGTTGCAATGCATCCCTAATTATTATTATTGCAATTGTAAGATTATTGTAAGGAAATCAGCCCTGAGTGCTCACTGGAAGCATAGATCCTGAAGCTGAGGCTCCAATACTTTGGCCACCTCATGAGAAGAGAAGACTCCCTGGAAAAGACCCTGATGTTGGGAAAGACTGAGGGTACAAGGAGAAGGGGATGACAGAGGATGAGATGGTTGGACTGTGTTCTCGAAGCTACCAACATGAGTTTGACCAAACTGCGGGAGGCAGTGGAAGACAGGAGTGCCTGGCGTGCTCTGGTCCATGGGGTCACAAAGAGTCGGACACAACTAAACGACTAAACAACAACAAAAGAATATTGTATAATCTTAGAAAAGAGCATAACTCTGTGGGGCCATGGCTGTGACAATTGTGAAGGGGCCATGCATTTCTGAACTACACTATAACTACACTATCGGTCCCGTGGACTTTAGCTGAAGTATGGGAAGATGATTGGACTGGCTACCCAGTACCTAAAATCTGTGCACCCACTGATGTTGGTTTTAAGGGTCAGTCCTTACCAGAGGTCCATCAGCCGCTTATGTCAAGAGTCCACTGATGTTCAAATGTTTAACTCAGAGATGGGGAACATCTGCACCCCTCCAGATGTTGTTGGACTACAATTCTTACCATCCCATGAGCTAGCTGCTGGGAGTTGTAGTCCAACAATGTATGGATGGCCACAGCATTCCCATCCCTGGTTTAACTCAAATAAGTACCACCACCAACCCGTCCAATTTAGTTCAAATTTTGCTTTTAGCAAAACTTTTGGACAAATTCACGGAGGGTAAGGCTGTCAGCGTCTACTGGGATGATGTCTATGCTCTGCCTCCATGGCCATAGGCCATATCCTGAGTATCAGTTGTGGGGAATCACAGGCAAGGAGAAACGCTGGTGTGGGAGAGCAGGATGCTGGACTAGATGGGACGTTGGCCTGAGACGTTGACTCTTCTTATATTTTTGGTAGCACACTGGTGCAAAACTTGTATGTTAAAGTGCCAAGGAAAGATAGCAACAAGGGAGCAAGCCAGAGGAATGAAGGAAGTTGAAGGCTTGTTCTTTTTCTGGGAACAGGATGGGGGATGCTGGGGGGGGGAGTGTTTCTTGGTTATCATTTGAATGGCAGAACTGACTCTCTGGCATCTGACAGCTGCCATTAGATGGAGTAACATTTATTCAAATGAGCATTATTGTGCTCGTTAATAATGTTCCCCATGGCTTCTTTGGTCCTTAAAGGTAAAGGTAAAGGTACCCCTGCCCGTACGGGCCAGTCTTGACAGACTCTGGGGTTGTGCGCCCATCTCACTTAAGAGGCCAGGGGCCAGCGCTATCCGAAGACACTTCCGGGTCACGTGGCCAGCGTGACATCGCTGCTCTGGCGAGCCAGAGTCGCACACGGAAACGCCGTTTACCTTCCCGCTAGTAAGCGGTCCCTATTTATCTACTTGCACCCGGAGGTGCTTTCGAACTGCTAGGTTGGCAGGCGCTGGGACCGAGCAGCGGGAGCGCACCCCGCCGCAGGGATTCGAACCGCCGACCTTTCGATCGGCAAATCCTAGGCGCTGAGGCTTTAACCCACAGCGCCACCTGCGTCCCTTTTTCTTTGGTCCTTACATGAATCCATCTGTAGCTAAGCGATGGAAAATGAACCCATTAATGGTCAAGGCCTTTTCGGTCAATATAGGGAATCAATTCTGATTGATGAAGAGGGGAAGGACTCAAATGTGAAAGTAAGTGCGGGGAGCATTGGGTGGGTGGGAATTAAGAATGCAATAGCCTTCCAAAGCCATTGAGGAATGCTAAGATGTTTATCACTTGATATTTATCACTGCTAGCTACGATGCCTGTGCTCTGTCCCAGTGACTGGAAGCAGGAACGCTTTTGAATGACAGCTGCTGGAAACCGCAGGTGGAGAGGGTCCGGCTTGCAGGTTTCTCACAGGCATCTGGTTGGCCACTGTGAGAACAGGATGCTGAGCAAGATGGGCCACTGGTCTGACCCAGCAAGCTCTTCTAATGTTCTCATTCAGGGGAGCTGAAAGGGTGTTCCCTTCCTGTGAAACATATCGAGATGGGGCAAGTAGGAAGATAAAAAGGTAAAGGTCCAGTCATGGACGACTCTGGGATTGCACGCTCATCTCGCTCTATAGGCCAAGGGAGCCGGCATTTGTCCGCAGACAGCTTCTGGATCATGTGGCCAGCATGACTAAGCTGCTTCTGGCAAACCAGAGCAGCGCATGGAAAAACCATTTACCTTCTCGCTGGAGTGGTACCTATTTATCTACTTGCAGTTTGGTGTGCTTTCAAACTGCTAGGTGGGCAGGAGCAGGGGCTGAACAACTGGAGCTCACCCCATTGCGGGGATTCGATCCACCGACCTTCTGATTGGCAAGCCCTAGGCTCTGCGGTTCAGACCACAGCGCCACCCGCGTCCCTGCAGTAGGAAGATACCCCACTGTTTATTTGAAAGAATTACATGCAGGTCATGCAGTGGCTGGGCTGGGGTGCAGAAATGGCACAGGAGAAGCAACAGCTAAGGAAATGGTGGCCCAATGGAAAAAGAATGAGAACAGCCTCATTGTGTGTGTGTGTGTGTTTCCCAAGGAAAAATTTGCAGAACAATGGAAAACCCACCGTTGAGCTCCAAATTCAAACAGATATTCAACATAACTTCCTGCATTTTCCCTTTCAGACTCTGGCCACATTCACACAATACTTTTAAAATGTGGCTCTTTTTTGGGTGTGTGTGTGTTATTGAGTTGTTGTTTTTATTTTGATTATATATATTGTGGTGTTTTATGTTGATCTTTGTTCTGTGAACCGGCCTGAGACCTCCAGGTATAGGGTGGTCTAGAAATTAAATGAATGAATGGATGAATGAATGAATGAATGAATGAAAAGCACTTTAAATAGTTGTGGCTCTCCCCACAGAATCCTGGGAGCTGTAGTTTGTTGAGGGTGCTGAGAATTGTTAGGAAAGCCCTATTCCCTTCTGCAGCTCCCATTTCCAGAGTTCTGTGTGTTGATCATTGAACCACTCTGGAAACTGCAGTTCTGAGAGGGATAATAGTGGCCTCCTAACAACTCCCAGCACCCGTTGCAAGCTACAGCTCCCAGAATTCTTTGGTAGAAGTGGTATCCTAACGCTTTAAATGCATGGTGCATTCACGTATACAAATGATGCCTGCCTACCCATGGATGTGGTGCATCCCTTACCGGAAAATAAACACAATCCAATACAGATCTTATTTCTTAATAGGCATGCACAGGATGGTGTTGCAGGTGGCATTTGTAATGGTGCTTGTGGTGTCCCTCTGCTTGCTCAGATCTAGCTCTGCAGTTTTATAAATGTTTGGGGCATTCTCCCCCCCCCTTCCCCTCATCGCTGGAGAAATCTGCTTCATTAACACAACACTTTCCAAATTGCTTTCTTGTAAGCCATGCTGTGACTTCCCCCCTAAGGTACCAGGTTACAGCTTACTCCAGCATGTGTATATATATTTGCTAAGGAAGTTAACAAGCTTTTTATTATTGGTTTATTGAGTCCGTGACTCTAACAAGTTCATCAGTACTGTTGGAAGGGGACAGGAGCAGTGTGTGTGTGTCATCCTATTGTTCTCTGAGGTCAGCAATTTGAAGCTGAGATCACCTGGGAGTGAACCTTTCTCATGAACAGCAGGTATGGTAATTAAAAGGCAAAATCCAGGCATATGCTTAAGAGAAGGAGCAGATAACTCCCCTACTCCTCCTGCAACTGACCAATCACTTGGCGATGTCCACTTAGCATTTAGTTTTGTTCAAAAATGTCTCAGACTATTACACTGAGAAATCTTGTAACAGGGCAAGGCACGGATACAGCTGCTGGTGGAGGATTTCTTTGTTAGGCAGATTACTGGCTGACATCTCAGGGTGGACAGTTCATTGATGAGTTTGAAAATGGTCTCCGTGCAGCTGGAGAGCTCTCTAAAGCGTTTAGCATTGGGGTGGAGAACGGTGATCTGGGGAACATATATATCCCTTGGACTAATTGTATGTGTTCCTCACGGTCATCCTGCTCTTCCCACACTGGAGAGCCACTCCTGCTTTCCACAGCCTCCCCTTGGGAATTGTTTCAGATCATTCAGATCCCAGACTCGCAAAGTGGCACAGGGTTGGCAGGGCGGCGTGAGAAGGATGCAACAGCCATATGCCCTTCAAGCCCAGCCCAGACCATGGGCCTCGGGGGATTTGCCCACCAAGGGCTGTGTCAGCCAGCTGGGCTGCCCCCCATGTGGGCAGGCAGATGGCGCAGTGTGGCCCCAACTGGCTCTGGTGGGGGATTGCTCCAGCAGTGTCTGTGGCAGTGGCTGGGCTGGCACGGTGGGCTCTGTTCACCCTCTACTCCCTACTCCCTAGTGTGTGTCTGTCTGCCCCGGGCACTGGCAAACAACGCTACACCACTGGACTAACAGATAGACTGGGAGAAACACTTTGTGGTTTGCTGCTAACTACCAACCTCTTCCTCTTCTTGTCTCTTGCATGAAGATGCCATGAAAGTTAGCTCCAGTGTACATGAATCTGAAGCCATCCTTGTAAATATGAAGTTACTTGAAAGTATCTTTTTTTCTTTACCAATGGGACTCCTGTGTCCCTTGTTTTTTCCTTTTAAGAAATGCTAGCGATGTGTGAATAAGACAGAATGGGTGGGGAGACATTGTAGCTCCAGGTAGCTCCAACTTCTATGCCTTTTAACTCTGATATACTGTATATTTATATACTATAAGCCAACCAATTTTAATTTTTAAAACCGACCAGTTACTTTGTGTCTTCTCCCACATACACATATTCCTTATATGTAGGTGCGCATTGATAAAAATACTGCAAAAAGGAAAAAGAAATAAGCAACCTTGGGGCAACATTTCACTGATGTGCACATGTCTGCCTGCACGGGTTCTGCCAGATGTCTTGTTTATTCAGCATTCATCCAGATCTGCTTGCACAAAGCTTACATGGGATATGTCATCGGCTCTCTATTGAGCCTTTATTCTGATTGTGTTGCAGAGAGGTTATAGATGAATCCTGCATTCACCTTGATTTGCTTGAAGAGTGTTTATACATCTTCCCATTAATCATTTCTTTATTCCACACCTTCTATAAATTTCCCTGTCACTTTCCTAACTGCAAAAAGTATTTTTAAAAAGTAGACTTTTTTGCATTAGGATGACAGAGCTCTTTAACTGGCTAAAATTGCACAAGCAAAAAAAAAAAGAGGGGGGGAAAATCCCCCTTTATGCAAAGTTTAACAATTTTGAATACAGTGGTACCTCGGGTTACATACGCTTCAGGTTACATACGCTTCTGGTTACAGACTCCGCTAACCCAGAAATGGTACATCCTGAAGAACCTTGCTTCAGGATGAGAACAGAAATCGTGCTCCAGCGGCATGGCAGCAGCAGGAGGCCCCATTAGCTAAAGTGGTGCTTCAGGTTAAGAACAGTTTCAGGTTAAGAACGGACCTCCGGAACAAATTAAGTACTTAACCCGAGGTACCACTGTATGTAATATTATTCTAGTGCACCAAGAAAGCTCTCTGTTTCTCCCAAACATGCAAAACATTTCTTTGACCATAAGATTTTATTGCTGACATTATTATTTTTACCATTACCTAAGTTCGTCAGGCATTCTGCAACCAAACATCTACAGCAGACAGATTGCATTTCTTCCAAAAATAATAAAAATAAAATAAAATGCTTCAAATATGTGTTGCGATGAGAAAATTATTTGCTAAACATTGGTGTTCTGTTTTAACATATTGTCTAGACAGTCATAATAGGAACATTGCTAGCTTCAAAAACAACATTTCTCTAGTTATTTCCCTGATCGCTGTAACTATCAACCATAACTACCTGCAACACTTTGGGAATTTTGATGTAGTCTGTCTATGGAGGGGGCAATAGATTGACAATTGTCAGTTTTCCAATGTGGTATCATCCAGATGTAATGGGCCACAGCTATCATCTGTTACCATTGCCCATGCTGACTTGAGCTGATGGCAGTGCTTGTCCAGAACATCTGGAGGGCAGCAGGTTCAGGAAGGCAAGTGTTTTGGAATATTTCCTAGACAGTATGTCAGATTGCTGGTATTTAGAGCACACATAATGCCTAGGAATAAAGTTATGGTATGCTACCACCAATGCCCAGAAGGTGTATAGAGCAACCTTGTCATGTCTTGTTTATTGTCTATGGCCATGTTTCTCCTTGACCCATCACCAATGACCCATCAAATGGGTTAGAATGTATCTACCTCATCCTTTAGGGTGAGCAGTATTGGTTGCTGAAACAGCTAAACACATCCAAGAGGAGAGTGCAGTGGATTCTAATATCACAAAAGCACTCATTTCCAAACAGAAAAACAGGAGAAAGATGTATTTGAAAGATTGCCTCACCCCTTATGTATTGAACTGAACACTGTGCTCTGCAAGTGAGGACCTCTTGCAGTTGCCATCTTATCAGGAGGTCCACTATGTACAAAGTAGAAAATGGGCCTCGAATGTGGTGTCACCTGCTCTTCAGAAATAGACAGGCACTGTCTCCTTCATCATTTTGGTGCCTACTGAAGATCTTCCTTTTCAACAAACCTTCTAAGTCAAAAATTTAATATGTTTTAAAGATGTTTTATCACTTGTTATTTGATGTCATGGGTTCCTTTGGGAGGAAGGGTGGGATATACTTCTAATAAATAAATATTTCGTAGTATTTTAGAAGAAGAAGAAGAGTTTGGATTTGATATCCTGCTTTATCACTAGCCGAAGGAGTCTCAAAGCGGCTAACATTCTCCTTTCCCTTCCTCCCCCACAACAAACACTCTGTAAGGTGAGTGGGGCTGAGAGACTTCAAAGAAGTGTGACTGGCCCAAGGTCACCCAGCAGCTGCATGTGGAGGAGGGGAGACACGAACCCAGTTCCCCAGATTACGAGACTACCACTCTTAACCACCACACCACACTGGCTCTCTTCTTTATTCACTTCTCAGCTCTCCTCATGTGCGGAGTCTCTTCCTTTCCCTGTAGATACTAGATTGTCTCCAAAGTAACTCAACATAACTCATTCCACCAGGACTAGGATTTCTGCTTGTGCAATGGAACCCCACCCCTGACCCTCACCACTAAATCTTTTATTGGATTCTCCCCACCCCAACCCTCCAGATTAGATCTGTGTATCTGTTGATGGTGAAGGGTGAATATATGAACACCAGAGGAGCCTGCTGGACTGGGACATCTGTTCCAGCATCTGTTCCAGCATCCTCTTCTCACAGTGGCCAAGCAGATAACTTGTAGGAAACTTGAAAGCAGGACCTAAGCAGAAGAGCACTCGCCCTTCCTGTGGCTCCCAGAAGCTGGCATTCAAAAGCATCACTGCTTCTGACCAGGGAGGCAGAGGAAAGTCATCATGACTTGTAGCCATTGTTAGCCATACCCTCCATGTGTTCAAGAAGAGGGTGAGGGGAGTTCCACTGCTCCAGCACAAAACCTTCTGCTGATGGGACGTGTTAGCTGGATACCTCCCTGCCTATTTATCTGTCACTCTCTCTCAGCTTCCCAACAGCCAAAAAAGCCATTCATGATGTGTGTAACCCACCCATACCAAGATAGATATGTTGGGGCATTTCAGAAGATAAACCATAGCCAATGGGTTCGTTCAGCCTCGCATCTCTGGTCAAATGTCAACGAGGGAAGCAGGGTGAAGAGGCCATCCCCTGGCCCTGACCCATTTCCCTTCTGGCCTCTTCTTCCCCGCTCTGTGACCCACAGGTCCAACCTTGCTCCTTTTTCTCCTGAGATCTGAATCTGCTCCACTGACATCAGTGTCAGTCCCTCGCTGGGACTCTTGAGCCCCATCAAGAAAGAGCCAGTTGAAAGCTGAACAGATGAAGGATTTACTGCCTGTGAACAAGTGTTCCAATTGAATTAGGCAGCATTAAACATTTTCAGATAATTAGGAACAGACGCCCATTACAAAAGCGAAACAGGGGAAGAGGGGGCTTTTGAAAAGCGATCCAAGCTCCTTGGCATGCCAGCCAGGGGGACAGATTTCAAAGATGACTTCTGAGGGTTTTCAGATGCTTTGAGTGCAATACATCCTGGGCTCTCCACCTCACCAAAGATTCCTGTCCGCATCCGTCCCCTTCTCCTCTCCTCTTCTCTGCTCTTATTCTGTTTCATTGTTATAAGATGTGTGTGTGTGTGTGCACGTGAATGCATGTGCGCTTTAAAAGTCTTCCTCACAAAAGGATCAGACCACAAAGTCTCCCATGGAGAGAGTTACCTCCTTGAAGGCAGCTCCTTTCTTCTCCAGCCAAATGGCACCTCCACAGTGCTAGAACGGAAAGGAATGACTGATCTCCCCTCTAATCCAGCCAGGGTGTTTGTCTCTTGTGAAGCCTGGAGCCACTTGTGAAGAGGCTTGCTTGTTTGTGACACCCAGACACCCACACCACTCAATTCTCAAGCTATTTGAAGCCTATTGGGTCACTGGTTGGCAAGATAATATCTTCAGAGCTTCTTGGCATTTCAGAAATTTCTTCCTGTGCACACAGAGCTTAACATGCCTCCTGGAAATGATGGATCAGGCATGCTGATTTTATTCGTGCCCAGATGCTTCTCCAGAGAACATGAGAATTAGGAAGCCTGGAAGAGACAATGATTCATTTTGGGTTGACTTCTGCTTACAGGGTAGACCACAGTCAAGTGGTGGTTAATTATTCAAATGTGGGTGAGAAAGCCCCTGTCTATTTTCAGATTTTGCCTTAATATGCAGAAATCACCCATTTGCCAAATGAAACATGCTTCTGCCAGGAGGACCGCTTATGCAACCTTAAAACTACATGATCCATATTGCAGTGTGAGGACGAGTGAATGACACACAAGCATAAATGTTGATGACTAGGAGTACAGGGCAAGGCACTTTGGCTGCAGTTGTGAGTTGCCATTCCTTTAATTTTGTCAACTGCTTGCTTCAGTTAAAGTTACGAATGTTTTGTGCATAAATTCTCTGGGAAACCTGTCTTTGAGCAACAATGCATGTGGCAGAAGCAACTGCAATCAGTTCCAGTGAACTGCTTAAAACCAGAGCCCATTTATTGTATCCATTGCTAATAATAACATCAATAAAAAAATAATGTGTCTACTGGGGAAGAAAGCTTCAACTTTCATGGGTGTGTTCATGACCTTTGAGGTCATCTAATCCAAATCCCTGTTCTGTGAAAGATGGAACGATGACATCCTTGACCAGTAGATACCCAGCCTGTGATGGAATACCTCCAGAAAAGGACAGCCAACTTGGCATAATCTTCAGTCTCTCACTTCTGTAAGGCACCAACAGTTTCTTGAAACCTGACACATTGTAGCTCACCTGGCACCTGTTTGGGGTGCAGAAGGCCAAGAAGCTGGCAGGCTGCAAATGGCTGATCTTCCGTGCATCTCTCACCAGCTTGCCACGAAAATCCGCTTGGATCAAATTGAACTGCCATTGAGAAGGGGAGCCCCGCTGTGGGCTGCTCAGCTTTAATGACAAGCTTTTTTTGATGGCACTGAGGAATAATCCGAACGCTTGTGAGTCAGGTTTTTTTTAATGGAGAAAGGAAGATCCAGAAAAAAACATAAAAGGGGATGGAGAGCTCAGGGGAAGTAGGGAGGTGTGCAGTATCATAATCTCTCCCCCAAACCACATGGGGTGGAGGAAGAACTGTGGTCACACAGTCAAGTATAAACTAAGCCAAATTAAAGCTGCATATATACAGTGGTACCTCGGGTTACATACGCTTCAAGTTACAGACTCCGCTAACTCAGAAATACTACCTTGGGTTAAGAACTTTGCTTCAGGATGAGAACAGAAAGCGTGCTCCGGCAACGTGGCAGCAGTGGCCCATTAGCTAAAGTGGTGCTTCAGGTTAAGAACAGATTCAGGTTAAGAACAGACCTCCAGAACGAATTAAGTTCTTAACCCGAGGTACCACTGTATCTCATTTTAAGGGGGGTCCCCATAACAGTTAGGGTGCCTCCAGGCTGTCACTATGGCCCCTATGCATTTAAAACACTCTGATACCACTTTAAACAGTCATGGTTTCCCTGAAAGAATCCCAGGAAGTGTAGTTTGTTAAGGGTGCTGAGAGTTTTAGGAAATATCTAGTTCCCTCACAAAGCTACAATTCCCAGAGTAGCTTAACATTCCATTCCTCTTCCCAGGAAACTCTGGGAATTGTAGCCCTGAGGAGGAAATAGCTCTCCCCAAGCAACTCTCAGCAGCCTTAACAAACTACAGTTCCCAGGATTCTCTGGGGGAAACCATGACTACTTAAAGTGACATGATATTACTTTGAAATGTATAGCACAGATGGGGTGTATTTCGGGAGGGGCAGAGGATCCAATGCTTTCACATGCTGAAACTTTAGGTCAGTGCGATTAAAGTGGGTTAAAGAGGCATGATCAGAGTTCAAGGACATATTCTATTCAGGGATGATATGAAGCAGAGCCGATTCGAGCAGAGAGGGAGTGGCCATGGCTGGAGAGAGACTCGAAGGCCAAATTTAGAAGCTAGCATTTTTTCCCATTTAACTGAGAAACAACCTAACTTTCATTTCCCAAGCCAAATGTGACTCAAAACAAGAATATCTTTAGAAACAGAAGCTTCTCCAAATTTTGTGATGCAGTTCTCAAGGCAGAAAATGTGTAAGAGATTGCATATGTTATGGGGAAAACAGCATAGAAAAGTGTGTGCATTTTGAGAAATCTGCACGTAGATGCTGATGAGTTTTCATGGGGATTAAACCTCTTCCCCCCCCCCAAAAAAAAACAACAACAACAACCCCCCTGCAAGTTCCTGAAGAAGTGTGAAGAGGGCAACTTAAGCCTGGGGGAAAAAAACAGAAAGTAAGAGAACCAGGCATAGACAGATTCATCCATTCTTACTTAGGAACATCCATTGTGAGTCTCTCTCTCGCTCTCCCCCCCCCCATTACCTGTAATAACTCCCAACAATGTTATCCACACAAGTCAACCGCCACCCTGCCATGCACCTTATGCGCAGAAAAAGATCCCCCCCCTTTACCAGGCAGATCCATTGTGTAGCAGATAAACCCATTTAATTGTTTGTAATAACAGTCATTCGGCAGTGTACAGAAACGGTGAGTTAGGCAGAAGTATAGGTGTTCTTGAGTAAATAATTACATGAGACTGAAATGGGGTGGAGGTGGAGGGGGTGGGGCAGAAGGAAGAGAAGCGGTTGCTCTTCTCCCTAAAGGGTGCCTGGCCTTTATACATGGCATTGATAAACCACAGGGATTCCCACCCCTTCTTTTAAACTCCCCCCCACAAAAAAATGGGATGGTGAGGAAGAGAGGGTGACATTTGACTAAGGCCACATTCATACCCTACATTTAAAGCACTATGATACCGCTTTAAACAGTCATGGCTCCCCAGCAAAGAATCCTGTCGTCCATTAAGGGTGCTGAGATTTTGTAAGGAGGCCTCTGTTCCCCTCCCAGAGCTGCAATTCTAGGACCCTCGTACCTACGGGACCTCCTCTCTTGGTATGCCCCACGGAGGACCTTACGGTCTGCTAACAACAACACCTTGAAGATCATGGGCCCCAGGGAAATTAGACTGACCTCAACTAGAGCCAGGGCCTTTTCGGCCATGGCCCCAGCTTGGTGGAATGCTCTCCCACAAGAGACCAGGGCCCTGTGGGATTTGATATCTTTCTGCAGGGCCTGCAAGATGGAGCTGTTCTGGCAGGCTTTGGGGCAGTAGGCAGTTTGACTTACTTTCCTTTGGATAAAACAAGCCCGAAGGAGGCTCCCAACCCACTCACAGGTCCTTGTATGATCAGTGGAAACAGTTGGTCCTGGTAAGTATTAACCACTCTCAATTCCAACCTGATAACTGCCACCTGCCCAGATTTTAACTTGTCTGAATTAATTTTAATTTAATTAATTTAATTAATTTAATTTTAACTTGCGCTCTGTGAGGGGAATAGGGGCCTCCTCACAACTTTCAGCACCCTTAATGAATGGCAACTCCCAGAATTCTTTGGGAAAACCCACAACTATTTAAAGTACTTTAAATGTAGGGTGTCAATGCAGCCTATGCATAACTCAGGGTAGACCCATTGAAATTAATGGACTAACAATAGCCATGTTCATTAGTTTCCATCGCTCAACTCTTAGGTAAAACATAGTCGAATACCACCCTACATCACACAGATCTAGGGGTGACATGGGATTTGAACTCAAACCTGACTAAAGAAGCTCTGCTGATTTGGATCTCTCTCCTTCTTGGGTGGACAAGCTGGTCAATTTCAGTTTCTCCTGGTTTTTTATTTTGCCATACTTCAAGTTCAGTTCTGTACATATCTGAAACAGTTTGTGACTCTTAAAAAACCAGCCTCACAATTTTTCTTCAGTACAGTGGAACCTTGGGTTTTGAATGTGATCTGTGTGGGAGACACGTTCACAACCCGCAGCGTTCACAACCCGCAGTGCAGTGTCTGTGCATGCGTGGATCGCGATTCGGCACTTCTGCGCATGCATGAGTGCCAAAACCAGGAAGTGCGCAACCCGAAAACACATAACCTGAAGCATCTGTAACCCGAGGTACCACTGTATTTTATTGCATATGTCTCCGAAGAGACACATTTTTGCAAGCAGTTTCCCCTGATATAATGCATTTTACCCAATGATATATGCATTTCAGGTCCCCCTGATGTACACAAAAACCGGGAGAATTGTGGGCCCTCTGAAGGGTAGTTGCGTTTCAGTCTGCACGTTTCAGAAAGTGCAATACGCACACAGAACGAATTCCTCATCCATCCCTGCCCACCCTCTCTTTCTTTTTCACACACTCGCATGCACACTGAGACACACGAGCTAACTTGCAGAGCCAGAACTAATTTGAATTCAATGCTAGTCCCAGGGATATTATTTGGGGGGTGGAGCTGGGAAAGAGATGCCCTCAATGCCCCCTTCGCTGTCATCATTCCCATCTGCTGCTTCACCTCTGCTGCCAGGGAGAGCCAATGGACAAGCGGGGGGTGCAGTTATCCCTCCTCCTTCCTCCCACTGCTGCTCTTTGCTCACTCATCCCAGGACTGAGAGCTGGGTGAACCAACAGGTGGCAACGGTGAAAAGAAGGAGCAGGCCCAGGGGTATATTGTCAGCATTGCCCCGTGCCTGCAAGGGTGCAGACTGTTGGTGGGTGCCCAATCATACTGACCCTGTACAGTGGTACCTCGGGTTAAGTACTTAATTCGTTCTGGAGGTCTGTTCTTAACCTGAAATTGTTCTTAACCTGAAGCACCACTTTAGCTAATGGGGCCTCCTCCTGCTGCTACACCGCCAATGCACAATTTCTGTTCTCATCCTGAAGCAAAGTACTTAACCCGAGGTAATATTTCTGAGTTAGCAGAGTCTGTAACCTGTAGCATATGTAACCTGAAGCGTATGTAACCCGAGGTACCGCTGTACAGTGGTACCTCAGGTTAAGTGCTTAATTCATTCTGGAGGTCCGTTCTTAACCTGAAACTGTTCTTAACCTGAAGCACCACTTTAGCTAATGGGGCCTCCTGCTGCCGCCGCACCGCCGCTTTGTGATTTCTGTTCTCATCCTGAAGCAAAGTTCTTAACCCAAGGTACTATTTCTGGGTTAGCAGAGTCTGTAACCTGAAGTGTATGCAACCTGAAGCGTATGTAACCCGAGGTACCACTGTATTCCTTTATGGCAGGCCACTCTTTTGTTCCCTGGAGATGCCTCTTGAGTTGAATTGAATCAAAGGATGCAGGCAAGCTCGTTTCTCTCCGCAGATCCAGCTTCTGGAAATTGCTACTTATGTGGATTGCTGTATGTGCGTGCATGCACATACACGCTTGTTAATGGTGAATGTGTTAACGTTTGGGCATAAGACACACTCACACAGCCCTCCCTCCTCCCCAGGCCCTGGTGGCTGGTGGTCTAGAGAGCCTTTGCAGCACCCTCCTGCCGGCAGCGACGCAACAGGGGTTGGGCTTGTGATAAATGGCAAAGGACCCACGGAGGGCTCTTGTCACAGTGATTTATGTCACGGGGAATCATTAGCCAAGTGAGGCCAGATGCCTCTCCCCGGATGAGACAAGAAGATGCAAGCTCTTAGTGAGGGAGCCGAGTGGCACCAAAAGGGGGTCAAGGGGAAGGGGAGCCCGGCAGAGGCGAGCAAAAACGTTGCTGTCAACTTGAAGGACGGTGCAGGGAGGACAAGTTGAGAGGAGGCCACAGGCAGGGGAGGGGAGGGGGAGGAGGAGAGGGAGGCGGCACTGGCGGAGCTGAGTCACACGTCGGCCCAAGCGCCAGAAGCCCAGCTCAAGCAGTGGAGCATGAGCTCTGCAGAAGATGGCTGGCGGGGCTGAGTCAGCGGGAGGGAAGCTCCGCTCAGCATCGATGGCTCAGCTCTCAGAGCTGCAGGAAGAAGCTCCTTCAGAACAGATGGTGGGGGTTTGCCCATCACTTCAATGTGGGTGGAGCAAAAGCTGGGTTGGGGGTGGCATGTATGAGGGGTGAGAGGAGGAAGCTAACCCTATATCAAGACTGACACACTGAAATATACTCTGAGTTGAGAGTGGATTTCATGCTTTTATTCAGCTCATAGTGGTGAGGAGGAATTAACGTCCCCTCAAAGTATCTGCTTTATATACATTATTTACACAATGGGCTGCACGTGATTGGCTAATTCCGGAATTCTCCTGTAGGCCAATCAGGTTGTGGATTCACTTCCATCTGGAGCCGGATTGGGTGGCTCCTGCAGACCAATCATACTGCTGCATTGTTCTAGGACCAATCAGACTGCTGCGTTTTGGATCCCATTGTTCTAGGACCAATCAGACTGCTGCATTTTGGATCCTATTGTTCTAGGACCAATCAGACTGCTGCATTTTGGATCCTATTGTTCTAGGACCAATCAGACTGCTGCATTTTGGATCCTATTCACTCAGTACATAACACCCACCTAGATCAGGGGTGTGGTGGGGGACCTTTCCCAGGCAGAGGACCACATGGTCTTCTAGGCAACCTTCTTTGGGCAGGGGAAGCACATGCCAGTGGTGGGTGGGGCCAGGGGAAAAGCAATGCCTGCAAATTTAACCACTGAATGGCAGGCTGGTTTCTCCATGCTCCTCCCGGTCCTCCATCCAGACCACCTGCTATCACAGTTTGGGGATAGATTCCAGCTAGCCAGGCAAAAACACTCATGGAAGGCTGCTGAGGGGTGTGGCTTTGGTGAGAGTCTCAAGGGCCAAACAGAGAAGCCTGGAGGGCCACAGGAGGTTCTCCACTCCAGTCTAAGTCAGTATTATCTACACTGACCAGCAAGGTTTCAGACAGGGAATCTTCCTCAGCCCTAAGCTGGAGATATTGGGCATTGAATTTAGGGGGATTGATCAGTATAGTCTTCTGAATTTAGGGGGGTTGTTGTCCACACTGACTGGCAGCGGCTGTCCAGGATTTCAGGCTGGTGGTCTTTTCCCAGCCCCCCATGAAGATTGAACCTTGGACTTTCTGCATGCAAAACAGTTGCTCTGCCACTGAACCTTGGCTCTCACCCAGCCCCTAACTCTAGGAAAATTCTATTTTTTAGTTTGGAGATCTCAGAACCCCATACTTGCTAAAGAATACCGGCAATATTTTGTAGGTTTTTAACTGTGATGCTTTTATTCTGTGGTTTTGTGTTTTCATGAACTTTGTAAGCTGCTTTTGGACATCAGCTGTGATGCCTGAACTGCAGTGGGTTGGATTCCCAAACTTGGGTCTCCTGCTGATTTTGGTTTACAGTTCCCATCATCCCTGACGATGGGTCCTGATGGCTAGGGATAATGGGAGTTGTAGTCCAAAAACAGGTGGAGACACAAGTTTGGGAAACCCTGGTTTAGATTACCCTTTCCAGCTCTAGAATTCTATGTTTTTTTCTTGAATTAAGTGGGAATGTGGAGCAGAATATATTTTAAAATAAATTAATTAGTCACAAACAACTGCATGTGGGAAAGCAGGGTCAATAAGGGGTGTGGCCTGAGGAAAGGGGCGTGGCCTGGAGAAAGTCCCAAGGACCAGACTGGGCTTGGAGAGCTGCATTTGTGTCCCAGATTTGAGGTTCCCTGACCCTGTGGCTAGATCAAATGAAAGAGCACCTCCCCTTTTCCAAACAGCCTGGCTGGTTTGCAAACTGAGCAGGCCTTTCTCCCTGGGCTTTGCAAGATTGCTTGTGCTCAGACCTGCCCCATTCCCACTGTCTTCTCTTCCCTTCACTTCTCCCGCCTTTCCATGCTGAACAACTCTGAGGAGAGACTGGTGCCAGCAAGAGCTGCTCGTGCTCGGATCTCGTCAGGAGGCATGAGTAGATGCCTCCGAGGGGGTGTCAGAGGCAGTTACGGTGACACACGATATTTATAACAAAAGTGTGGGGGAAGGCGTCACATCACATTAGGCTGATCGCCTGGGCGCTGGAGATTCAGGGATGCACACGGCAGGGACGTGATGGGGGGCAGGGAAGGAAAGCCAACTCAGGAAAATAAAAGGGAAATGAAATAAAAAATAACGGCTTTTCACCAGAGCAACATGCAAGAATCTTGACTGTTGGTAACAGGACATCCTCCCCCCCTTCCACCACACTTCGATAGACCACAAATGTCTCACTCAGCATTGTGACTAACAACAACAACAACAACAACAACAACAATTTATTTCTACCCTGCCCATCCTGGATGGGTTTCCCCAGCCACTCTGGGCGGCTTCAGCAAAACATTAA